>NC_090450.1:595233731-596483731 GCF_031143425.1 Pleurodeles waltl
GAGTAACTCACATTTACAGTAGAAAATGTGGTACAGTAACACCACATAATTTGCTGCATGACTTTACATAGGTAACGTACTACAGTGCAACATGACTGGAGAGACAACCATGACTGTATACTCCCCAAATTCCATCAGACGTCGTCAATACCTAAGTCCAGTAAGGACACAGTAGACAACCATACAGAAGTCACCTAACAGTGTGCACTTACTCTCTTGTGGCTGCTGTGCTGCCCTTAAGCAACCATCCAACTCTGGGTAGGCCACCGCCAGTATGAGGGTGTTAGAAATTGGGTTTTTAGTTGGCAGCAAGGTTACCCTCTGTCCAAGCAAGAGCCCTCACTTTAGTCAGGGTAAGTCACACACAATCCAAATTATCCTGTGCCCACCCTCTGGTAGCTTGGCACGAGCAGTCAGGCTTAACTTAGAAGGCAATGTGTAAAGCATTTGTGCAACAAATCATACAATAACACAATATAGCACTATAAAAATACACCACACAGTGTTTAGAAAAATATATCATATTTATCTGGGTATTTGCCTGTCAAAACGATCAAAGATGCAATATGAATTTGTAAAGATATCACTAAAAAGTGATATGAAGTGTCTTATGTCTTTAAAAAGTAAACAAAGTCTCTGTCAAGCACAAAGTACCTGGTTTGGAGTGGAAAGTCTCCGCAGAGGGCCGCAGAAAAGGAGATGCGTGGAAAAATTGTGTGTGCGTCGGTTACGCCCCTTCACACATGGACATGCGTCGTTATTTTTCACGCAGGGAGACGTGCGTCATTCTACGGGAGGAAAAATGGTGTGTGCGTCGGTTGCGCTCCTTCACACACGGACTTGTGTCATTATTTTTCACTCAGGGAAGACGTGCGTCGTTTTCCGGCACGCGGACCGTCTCCTTCTATGGATCGCGGGATTACCAGATGTCCCAGGGTCTGTGCGTGGATTCCTCGGCTTGTTATCCGGCTGCGCGTCGTTCCGGGAGGCTGTGCATGGAATTTTCTTTCTCACGCCAGGCGTCGCGTCGATTTCCTGTCTGGAAGTCGGGCGGCGTTGTCTATGCGAGGCTGTGCATCGAAGTTCCGGTCGCACCGCAGGCGCCGCGTCGAGCGGCGTCTTTCTGGATAGGCGTGCGCCGATTTTCGCACCGCGGAGCAAGCTGTGCGTCGAATTTTTCGGCGCGCGAGGAGTCCAAATGAAAAAGAGAAGTCTTTTTGGTCCTGAGACTTCAGGGAACAGGAGGCAAGCTCTATCCAAACCCTTGGAGAGCACTTTTACAGCCAGACAAGAGTTCAGCAAGGCAGCAGGCCAACAGCAAGGCAGCAGTCCTTTGTAGAAAGCAGACAGGTGAGTCCTTTGAGCAGCCAGGCAGTTCTTCTTGGCAGGATGTAGGTTCTGGTTCAGGTTTCTTCTCCAGCAAGTGTCTGAGGTGGTAGGGCAGAGGCCCTGTTTTATACTAAATTGTGCCTTTGAAGTGGGGGTGACTTCAAAGAGTGGCTAAGAATGGCACCAGGTCCCCTTTCAGTTCTATCCTGTCTGCCAGGGTCCCAGTAGGGGGTGTGGCAGTCCTTTGTGTGAGGGCAGGCCCTCCACCCTTCCAGCCCAGGAAGACCCATTCAAAATGCAGATGTATGCATGTGAGGCTGAGTACCCTGTTTTTGGGGTGTGTCTGAGTGAATGCACAAGGAGCTGTCAACTAAACCTAGCCAGATGTGGATTGTAAGGCACAGAAAGATTTAAGTGCAAAGAAATGCTCACTTTCTAAAAGCGGCATTTCTAGAATAGTAATATTAAATCCGACTTCACCAGTCAGCAGGATTTTGTATTACCATTCTGGCCATACTAAATATGGCCTTCCTGCTCCTTTGAGATCAGCAGCTGCCACTTAACAATGTATGAGGGAAGCCCCAATGTTAGCCTATGAAGGGAGCAGGCCTCACAGTAGTGTAAAAACGAATTTAGGAGTTTTACACTACCAGGACATATAAACTACACAGGTACATGTCCTGCATTTTACCCACACAGCACCCTGCTCTAGGGGTTACCTAGGGCACACATTAGGGGTGACTTATATGTAGAAAAAGGGGAGTTTTAGGCTTGGCAAGTACTTTTAAATACCAAGTCGAAGTGGCAGTGAAACTGCACACACAGGCATTGCAATGAAAGTTGCTATGGTACAATTTGGCTCCATAGTTGGTATTGGTCTTACCTACTGTCATTGCCAAGTACTGATGTCCATTCCAATTTCTTGTTGGTGAAGGGGGTGACATAGTTATGCGTGTAGGTGCTCAAATGTGGAGTTGATGTTGCAGTCATACAAGGATACGGAGTGTTGCACTGTGGTAGTTGTAATACTTGCTACAGTGTGGGGAATCCATGCACTAGGCGGGCCTAGGAGGGAATGGTGTTAGTAGAGAGCTGTGGTATGCAAGGGAGGGTATTGGGTCCATGGAGATTCTGTGCACATGAGGGTGGTGTGAGTGGGTGACAGGATGGTGGGGGTACATGCCGTGCAGGGGTACATGGTGGCCAGGGAGTGTTGTTGACTTACCAGACTCCAGTCCTCCTGGTATTCCCATCAGCCCCTCAGCGTGTAAGATGGCCAAGACCTTCTCCTCCCACAATGAGAACTCTGGGGGAGGAGGTGGGGCCCCACTGCCAGTCTTGATTACGGCGATTTGGTGTTGTGATGCCATTGCCCGTACCTTCCCCCATAGGTCTTCCACCTATTCCTGATGTTGTCCCTTGTGCATGGATGGATTTCCTCTACATTCACCCTGATCACGATCCTCTGCCATAATTCCATTTTCCGGGCTATGGACTGTAATGCTGGACCTGTGCTCCAAACAGTTGTGGCTACACTCTGACGGTTTTGTTGACCATGACCCTCAACTCCTCGCCCTTGGAATTGTGGGTGTTTTTGTGGTACAATGGTGGTTGTGTTGTGGATGGTGGGGTGTGTCATGTGCAGGGATGCTGGGTGTGGTGTGAGGTTGAGTGTTAGGGTGTGCGTGTGGTTTGTAGTGTTTGTGTACAATGGTGATGTGTGTGTTGTGTTACTCTTGATGTTGTATTTTGTGTGATGCACTCTCATTGTCATGGGGCCTGTGAGATCTAGGTGCACTGCCTTTTGTCAGTGTTGTCTTGCCTTGCTATGTCAGACTTTCTGGGTGCAAAGGATTATGGGTATGTGTGGGGGGTGTTATATACTGCTGTGGTCAGGTGTGTTTGTTGTGTGTATGTGTGTCAGGTGTAGGGTATTGGTATTGTCCAATGTGGTTCAGTGTTCTGGGGGAGGTCCCTTACGGTTCGGACTGCCAATGGATTACCGCCATGGAAAGACCACAGTGCTGATTTTTGAGTCGTAATTTGGAGGGCGGGATGTTGACGGTGTGACGGTGCTGTTGGTGGAACTGCCTCTCGTCTGCCGTCGATCAGGCTGACTGTGTCGGAGTTTTGTCTGTTTTTTGCTAGTGTTGTGTTGGTTACTGGTGGTCTTTCGGCACCCGCTTACACTGCGGTCTTTGGAAAAGACCTCCAAACTCGCAATGAGCACCTTAATCTTTTAAAATTCATATCCCTGGTTCCCTTCATTGGATTTTGGTCATTTTGGTGTCATTTTAAAGATAGAAATATTCTCTATTTTTACACCTTGATGCCGGATTTTTATTGTGTTTTGTGTCTTCCTTATTTACTGTTTTGTTTCTATTAAGTGCTTTCCACAGCTGTCTCCTAAGATAAGTCTGACTGTTCATCAGCCAAGTTACCAAGGTTTGAGCAAGGATTAATATATTGAGACTTTGACCGGATTTCATTTGTGATTGTGGCTTTATTACTACCAATAGGTACCTACCTGCACCTCTCAATAAACCACTTTCCAACCGAGCATTTGAAAAAAACTATTTCCTTTATTAGACAACAACTGGATTCATCTGTTTTAAGTTCCTTGTGTACCAGCCTGACTCTCATGGGGGTGGCTTTGATAATTGTCATGGGTGGTCTCCTACGTATTTCTCTACCTATCACTGGATCCACTTTTAATAAGAACCAGGGAGAGTGTAGAATGTGTGTTATTGCCTCATGCACATTGCTATATGTAGTTATGAACCTCATGGTGTTTTGTGGGTAGTTGATTTGTTCCATGATTTAGCAGTCATAAATAATAGGTCCTCCCATCTTTTGTTTTGTACTCTGTTCATAGCTCGTTCAACTGTGTCTTCTCTATCACCTCTTTTCATGAATTTGTCTAAAATATCATTCTTAGATTTTGAATACCTGGGCTCTGTGCTACTGTTTCCTTTGGCTCTAAGGAGCTGTCCATGTGTATACTCTTCTTCAGGGGAAAGGGATGGAAGCTCTTTGGGCCATATTTATACTCTGTTTGCACCGGAATTGCGTCGTTTTTTTTTACGCAATTCCGACGCAAAACTAACTCCATATTTATACTTTGGCGTTAGACGCGTCTAGCGCCAAAGTCCATGGAGTTTGCGTCATTTTTTTGCGTGGACACCTACTTTGCGTTACTGATATGCAAGGTAGGCGTTCCCGTAGAAAAAATTTACTCCGAGGCATGTGCGCCGTATTTACACTCCCGGGCAAAATTCATGCCCGGGAGTGGGCGGGTCAAAAAAAATGACGTCCAGCCGCTTTTGCGCCGTTTTTTAGCGCCTGGACAAGGCAGGCGTTAAGGGACCTGTGGGCTCGGAAGGAGCTCAGAGGTGCCCTCCCATGCCCCCAGGGACACCCCCTGCCACCCTTGCCCACCCCAGGAGGACACCCAAGGATGGAGGGACCCATCCCAGGGACATTAAGGTAAGTTCAGGTAAGTATTTTTTTTTTAAAAAATTGTGGCATAGGGGGGCCTGATTTGTGCCCCCCTACATGCCACTATGCCCAATGACCATGCCCAGGGGACAGAAGTCCCCTGGGCATGGCCATTGGGCAAGGGGGCATGACTCCTGTCTTTGCTAAGACAGGAGTCATTTCAATGGGGGTTGGGAGTCGAAAAAAATGGCGCAAATCGGGTTGAGGCGAAAAATTTGCCTCAGCCTGACTTGCCCCATTTTTTGGCGCCCAAGCTCCATATTCCCCTACGCCGGCGCTGCCTGGTGTACATCATTTTTTTTCACGCACACCAGGCAGCGCCGGCGGCTAACGTCATTGAATAAATACAGCGCCCGCATGGTGCTTCAGAATGGCGTTAGCCGGCGCTAATTTTTTGGACGCAAATCTGCGTTAGCGCAGTTTTGCGTCAAAAAGTATAAATATGGCCCCTTGCATGTAAGAAGCTATTTCCTGCCATGGGTTGTCTATGCATACCTGTATGTATTCTGTTCTTACTGATGGTTACTTTGACATCCAGAAACACACTGTCTCATTGCTAATGGTGCTCGAAAATGATGGTTAAAATCATTTTGATTAATAGTAAATACAAATCCCTTCGGTTTAGATTTCAATACTTTCCATATCACAAACAAGTCACCAATGAATCTCAACCACAAAAAGATGTTACTTGCCCACTGTTCTATATTCTTCCATGGATCAGATCACCTGTTCCTTCTACCAGTCCATATGCAAATTTGAATAACCAGGTGTAAAACAGGTGTCCAAGGCAATTCCTTGTTTCTACCTGTGCCATTCATTGTTAAACATAAAAATATTTTCAGATAGACAGAACTCCATCTTTTCTAAAAATCATTTGTATATGGTTGTAAAGCATCAAAAGGCAGTATCTTAGAATCCAGCTGCTCTCAAGCCATCTGCAAGCTCTATACTGGTATATCATGAAGATGCATCCATAGTTATTAGCACATCTTTTTCCCATAAGATATCAAAGATATGTCTTAAAAAATCTGCAGTTTCCTGTAAGTAAGAGGGTAGACATTGTATATGTGTTATAAGAGAAACTATCAATATATTTGGAGATGTTCTCCAATAAACTCCCCCAGGCCAAAGTAATTGATCTACCTGGGGGGTTGGCTCTGTTCTTGTGGACTTTGGGAATGAGACATAGGACTGATGCCCTGGCGGGTAAAACTTTCAAGAAACCATGCTCAACATAATTAAATCATCCTTCCTCTCTCCATGTACTCAGCTTTCTATGATAGTTTTTTTTAGAGTTGTCAAGTAATCAGATCTATTAACCTTGCTGTAACATGTCCCTTAAGATGCATGTCTTTGGGACACAAAACAATATTCCCACGTTTATCGGGAGCCTTAATCACACAAGTCTTTCTCTCTGACAAGTTTTTGGAGTATACTGTCATTTTCCATTCTGTGTCTAAAGCTTTTCTTTCCCTTAGATACAACATTAAAAGAGAGCTTTTTTAATATGTTTTCACAACCCAGTCACAAAAATGTTGATTGGATCACGTGGTAACTGTGGGACAAATTTATTCTGTGCTCTGAAGGAGCTACCTGACTCAAGGCTGACTTCTAAATCTAAGGGGCATATTTAAGAGCCCTAGCGCCACAGACACATTAGTTTTCATGACGATCCGATGGCGCAATGCCCTATGCTGTATTTACATGGTGGTGTTAAGCCACTTTTTGTGGCTTAACTCCACCTTGTAAATACAGACCCTTCCCACGCAGGTCTTTGCGTTGAAGGGGCGTGCTATGTGTGTTTCTGTGGGTGTGCCTCAGCAACACCCATTGCATTTTGACGCTGCCTCAGATTTATGAGTTTTCCTAAACCTGAGGCAGTGCCAAAATCTAACGCCATCCCAGGGGTGGCGTTAGAAAGGCACAATGAGGAGGAATACTTTTTTATCCCTTCTTGTTTTTTGTTTTTTCTACGTGTGCTGCATTCTGCAGCACACATAGAAAGAGCAAAATAGCAGAGATAGTCGTTTATGTGCGGGAAGGCGTCTCTTCCTGCACATAAACAATCATTTCAAAATGAAGCTTTGGCACTTGTGTGTGTGCTGGATTCTGCAGCATATACAGAAGTGGCATATCGTAATTAGTGATTGTTTATGTGCAGGAAGGGACACATTCCCGCACATAAAAAATCAAAGCCCTCAAAGCAGACATCCTTGCACAATGGTGCAAGGATGTCTGCATTGGTGCTAGGCAGCTCAATTTAGCGCCAGCTCAGGGGGAAATGCAGGGGTGTGACGTATTCTAATAAATATGGTGCATCCCTGCGTTTCTAAAGTGATGCAGCATGGTGCTGCCAATTTCGTCACAGAACTGTGCTGCGCCATGTTTTAATAAATCTGGCCCTAAGATTCTAGTCACATCTTCTTCATCAAAGGTGTTAATGACTGGTTTAGGATTGTTTTCTAAATCAAGTAAAGTACCTAACAGACCTCTGTCATCTATTTTTAAATTTTCGATTTATTACAGCATTTGTTGACTGTGCTTAGTTGTTCTATTTTCTTTTTAAATTTCAGAATATTTCATCAGATTTAATTTTCAAAGGTACTTGTAAACATCTATTCTGGTTTGGGCATTGTTGAAGGAGGTTTCTGGGCAATATGACAAACCTGAAAATAAAATTGGTGGTTCAGCCAGCGATAATTGTTAAGTCGTCAAATGAATTACCGCTTGCTCCATTTTTTTAGGAGTGTTTATTTCTTGCTGTTCTTTGTCCTCTTAGGTATATTCTCCTCTGTCTTTATTTTATGCCTATTGTTACATCCACCCATCCTACTATGCCACCTCCTTCTTTGTACTTCTTTTACATTTTTTTTTTTTTTTTTGGGTTGTTGGTATTGTCTGCCTATTCGTAAAAAATGAAAAAACAAAACTTCTCCTGATGCTAATCGGTCCAATATAGTTGGCTTCTTTGCACCCGCCATGCACAGCTTTCTTATCAATAATTTATTTTCAAATGTTGCAAAGATATTATCAATAATGTCATAGAAGATGTCATGAATGATGTAATATTTGGGGTAATTGGCAATGCATGATGAGGGCACGAGTTATAGTTACCTTAGGGCACGAGTTATAGTTACCAGAGATAAATATAACTGCAGCATTTTAGAGGTTTTGAATGTTTAAAATGTTATGTTGACACACCTATTCTAATTTGATTACAACATTACTTGAACCTTTGGTTTCAGTGAATTTCATGAGTTCTCTTAATGTAATTTAATATTTTGGTACCCTACAAAAGCAAACATCTTCACGCACGGCCTTCAGCCATGAGCAGCAGGGGTTGACCAGGCGAGGCTTTGTGCTCAACCCCCTGCAGGCAGCCAACCCCATGCCACTCACAGCCAAAGGCTGTGCTTTCCGTGAGGGTGGCCACAGGGCCTACGTCCAACCTCCCACAGGCAGCCAACTCCATGTTGTGCATGACCTTTGGCTGTGCATGGCCGTGGATTGGTTACACCATGTACAGTATGGTGTTGGACACAGGCCCTAGCTAGCAGCCAAGCCCTGCATCCAAATGCACACGTTATCCAACCCTATGCTGCGAATGGCCTTTGTCTGTGCAAGGGAGGGGTGTAAGGCTTCCCTCCCAGAGTCCCTTAGGGCCCAGGGGTCCCTATCCCCTGGGCAAAACATACTTGTAAAGGTGAAGGGATGTTCCTCCACCCCCCAAGCCACAAGAACCCCAGGGCACCCAACCCCAGAGGCCTTTAAGGAGAGGGGGTGCACCCCTGCTCGAGCCAATAGTGGACCAAGAACCCCATCCCCCAGAGCCATTACTTAAATATAGGGAATGGGGGTAATTACTCCCCTCAATGAGCATTAATAAGCCCCAAGCACCCCATCCCCAGGGCCAAATGCCATACAAAATAGGGAGGGAGCAGAGCAGCTCCCCTTCTTGTGCCTAAATATGCCCTGGGGACCCCATCCCCTGAGGCCCGTTGCCATAATAAAGGGGAGTGGGCTGCATAGCTTTTCTACTCGAGCCTATTATAGCCCCAGGAACCCCATCCCTGGGGCCTGTCCTAATTATAGGTGAGTATCTTGGCTGCTCTAGTCAGGTCCACGCACCCTGCTGGAGTCTTGCATTTCTCCCGCCCAGCAGGAGCATTAGCGACCACCACATCAAGTATTTGAGCACCAATTGTTCAAAAGCTACTAAATGGATTTACACCAAATCACAAAAACACTCTTTCTGGACCAAGATCTAGCTTTCTGCCAAATGTGGTGTGAATCCATTTAGTGGTTTGGGTTGTACCTGTGTCTAAAGTTCCTATGGAATTGTTTTTTAAAAAAAGACGTTTTGGGATTTCCCTTTCTCTCAGCCCTCACTTGACAGATCACCCCAAATCTTTCCAGGAAGGAGTTGAGGTGAAACATTTTTTCCTAGGAAAGTTTGTTTACAATTTATCCAACAGTGCTAAAGGTATAAGCAAACATAAAATGCATCTCCTATGGATACACTGTCCTAACTTACACTACCCAGTGGCAATATATTCACTGAAAAAAGCAAAGGTTAAAGTGAAGTTATAGTTAGGTATAATAATAATTATGCACCTGCCTTTCACAGTGCTGTTATCAATGATGGCAGTTCAATTATCATCTGTTATACTATCATTGATGTCACATAACATGTCATTAGTTTTGCAATATGTGAGGTCATAAGCAGTGCATGGATAGGTTGCAAATTATAGTTACTAGAAATAATCATGATTGCCGAATGTTAGTGTTTTTTTACATTTAAACTGTCCTTTTCACCTAATTATAATGTCACTTTGACCTTTGTTTTTTTCAGTGAATTTCAAACGTTTTCTGTGCAAAGTATGATACTATTATTATAGCTAATTATAATGTCATTTTAACCTCTGTTTTTCAGTAAATTTCTAGGGTATTTATTAAATGAAAAGTCATATTTTACTATGAAACATAATGACACTACCATGCCATGCACAGCCCGCCATGCATCCAACCCCTGCAGTCAGTTGACCCCCTGCCGGCGTGGGGTGGGTCACAGGCAGCCAGTGTCTCACTGCACATGGCCGTAGGCGACATGGCCAAATCCCTGTTCTCCAGAACCCACTGTAAATACTCATATCCAGCCCCTTTTATAAAAATAATATTTGTTTAATTCTACAAGTGACCTGCAGGAGTAACAGTGGCTCATTGCACACCTGTGGGACTCCCATGGTTGTCCAGGAGGCCTGGCTGGCTCCCCCTGGATACCCACAGCAGGATCGTGGAAGCCCAACACATGTATATTTTTTTAAATTAAACCTGGAGGGCAGACCGCTCTGATACCTCCCTCCACATGGTGCAGGGGGTCAGGGTAACCCTATCCTGCCCCTTTCTACTGTATTTTCTAGTTTTCAGGACACCGGGATCAAGTCGCTGTTTCCTGAAATGGTGGTTGCAACATTTCCCGCCAAGTTGGGGCCAGACAATCAGAGTGAAGCATTTTCAGGCGTTTTCAAGAGCATTTCGCTTCCATGAGAGCGAGATGGGCAACAGAAAAAAGGTCCTCAACCAACCAGATTGCTCAATTCTTGAATTTGCATGATGGTAGGACTATTGTGAGTTTTCCGTGAACCGAACTGTCCAGATATACAAAGTTTTTGCACCTGAATCCCTCAAAACCTATGGAAGGGAATTGATCAAATTACAAAAAGCATTCATTCAGGACCAAGATCTAGCTTTCGGACAAATTTGGTGTAATTCTGTTCAGCTGTTTTCGCTGTATTGGTGTTCAGATTTCCTATGGACAAAACAATGGGGGAATCAAAGTTTTGGACCCCTCTTATTTCTTGGCATCTGCTGGCTGGATCACCCCAAAACTTTCCAGGAAGGAACTGAGGTGGGCAAACTCTTTTTTCATGGAGATTCATCAAATGGTGCTAAAGTTATTAGCAAACCAGAAAAGTGCAATTCTGAGGGTAAGTCCTAACTATAAATATAGAGCAGTGACCACCGCTCGGCAATGTAAATCTCTCTGTCTCTGTCTGTCTGTCTGTCTCTCCCTCTCTAAATATATATATATATATATATTATATATATATATATATATATATATCCAAGTTTCCTCATCCAATAAGATAAGAAATCAAGACACCAGATGAACAGTTCCAGAATATATTGAAGAAGATGAAAAAATTGTATTCCTCCCAACGCGTTTCAGCCGTAGCCTTGTTCACGGATGGGGGTGTATTACAAACAACAAGTATAAATACAAATACATAGACATAAAGAAAAGACACATACCAAAGTGCATATGCATAGACATATATATGTGTATATATATATATATATATATATATATATATATATATATATATATATATATATATATATATAGATAGATAGATAGATATTATAAATCAATATATGTAATCTATATATAGATATATATACAATCTTGCCTCGCGTTTCTCCAAAACAAAAGAGCAGAACTCCTCGTGGATCCCAAAATAGTTTTATTAGTTTTTGAGCGATAGCCAATGTGTTTTGGTTGACTCCTCAAAAACCTGTTCATGACTAATGGGCGCCATATCGATTACTGTTTACACCTTTTCAATACTCCATAAACAGAGATGACGGACTACAATACTTCATCTGTGCGCCATTTTGGACTTGGTTTCTTTTCAACATTATTTGTTCCACATGCTTTGGACATCATTCAGTTTAAACATTATTATGGGCTATCCATGCAGTAGTTTTAATACACTATTATGAATTTTTTACCATTACTCAATTTGATATATATATATATATATATATATATATATATATATATTTTGTATATATATATATGTATATAGATATGTGTATATATATATATATGTATATATATATATATATACACACATATCTATATATTTTATTTTATTTATTTTATTTTAAGAGTTTTCTATAGCGCTAGCAAGACCGAGAGGGTAACAGAGCGCTTTACAACAGCACAGAAAATAAACATAAGAAACGCACGAGTCAAGAGTCACTTTGTAGAATGAGGATACATAGGGGTTCTCATGAATAGAAGGGTGGCAATTCGAGGAAGGAGGGGTGGTAAAAGAGAGACCCTTATTGATGTGAGGGTTGGTTTAGGAGGAATTCTTTCAGTAGTTTCTTGAAGGTCATGTGGGTGGGGTTAGATCTGATGTAAATGGGTAAGGAGTTCCATATTCTCGGAGCGTTGTTTGAGAAGGAGCATGATCGAGTTTTTTGCTTGTTAGGTTTCGGTAGGAGGAGGAGGAGAGAGTTTGTGCTTCTCAAAGATCTGGTTTGACCAGCTTTCACTAGCTTGTTAGCAAGGTATTCAGGTTTGCCAGTGTGAAGGGCTTTGTGTACAGGCAGTCAGTGCAGAACAGGCAACGGGCCTCAATCGAGAGCCATTTCAGACTCCTCAAGGCTGGGGAGATGTGGTCAAATTTTTTAATTCCCGTCACTAGTCTAGCAGCTGCATGAAGAGTGGACTTCATAGGGGCGAGTCGGGATTTGGCCGTGCCAGTGAGGATAGAGATCCCATAGTCTAGTCTTGAGAGTGCCAGTGCTTGAGTGGCCTGTTTGAGGTCATCTTGGGGAATGAAGGATTAGATTTTGTGAAGGAGTTTAAGGCTGAGGAAGGCATTATTAGCGTTTGACTTGATGTGGTCCTGCATGGTCAGGTTGGAGTCCAGAGAGATTCCCAGGGATTTGACCGTGGTAGACGGGGAGAGTGCATTTGAGGGCGTCAATAGATTTTAGCCATTCTTGCAGTTGAGGAAGCTGGTTAGATTTCGAGAGGAGGAGTATTTCCGTCTTGTCGTGATTGAGTTTGAGGTGGTTATGTGAGAGCCAGCATAGTGCTTCTTTAAGGGTATTGTTCAAATGGTGGATGTCGTCTAAGGTAGATAGTTCAATATAGAGTTGCGTGTCATCAGCATAGAGGTGGAAGGGGATATTGGCTCGAGTGAGGATAGTGGTAAGAGGGTCCATGTAGATGTTGAAGAGAGTTGGAGAGAGGACAGAACTCTGGGGGACCCCTCTGGTGATAAGGGAGGTGGGTGAGGTCGAGTTAAGAAGTTTTACTTGTTGTGTGCGGTTTTGTAAGAAGGAGGAAAACCAGCGGAGGACAGTACCTTCAATGCCTACTCTCTTTTGGAGGGAGTCGAGAAGGAGTTTGTGGTCGACAGTGTCAAAGGCTGCTGTAAGATCAAGGAGAAAGAGTAGGCAGGGTCTGTCAGAGTCAAGAGAGATGAGGAGGTCATCTACAATGTTAAGGATGGCTGATTCAGTGCTGCAGCCTTTCCGGAAGCCAGATTGAAGAGGGTTTAGGAGGCTGTTGGAATCAATATGTTGGGTTAATTGTTGGAGAGCACATTTTTCAAGAACTTTGGCCAGGAAGGGAAGGTTGGAGACAGGTCTGTAGTTGTGGAGGTTGTTCGGGTCTGCTCCTGGTTTCTTTAAAATTGTCGTGATTTGGCCTAGTTTTAGGCAGTCTGGGAATACGCCCGTCTGGAGGGAGCTATTGATGATCATTGTCCAAGTAGGGGAGAGGGACTGGTGGAGTTTTTTTGCCAAGGAGGAAGGGAGGGTGTCAGCTAGGTGGGAGGAGGTTTTGGAGGAGAACATGAGTTTGTAGATGTCCGATACCAGGAGGGGTTGGAAAGAACTCCAGTTAGCGGGGGCCGGCAGCTGCGTCCGGATGGGGAGAGTGATTTCAGTTAAGGGGGAGGGGTTGTCGGAGAGGTATAGAGCAGGGATAAGATTGATAGTGGATGGGAGGCGGGGCGGGGCACAATGTTGGGGGGGGAGTCCCTTGCTAAGGAACGTTCAATCTCAGTGATTTTATCGTTGAAGAAATTGGCAAAGTTAACGCAGGTGGCCTCGGTAGTGGGTAAGGGGTTGGGAGCAGGTTTGGTCGTTTGTTGTTTAATGATGTTAAAGAGCTCTTTCGGGCGGTTTATGGCTCTGTCAAGGGTATTCTGGAAGAAGGATCTTTTTTCATTATATATGTGTTTTTTGTAACTTCTCCGTGCACTTCTGAGCTGATCTAAGTGGGTAGAGGAGGGGTCAGATCTCCAAAGTCTTTCAGTGGCTCTGAGTTGTCTTCTCTCTGAGTTGAGGTCATTGTTGAACCAAGCTCTAGATGGAATGTTTTGCAGTCTTTTCAGTTTTAGAGGGGCAAGCTGATCAAGTATGGTAGTTATAGTCGAGTTGTAGTGGGTGGTTAAATCCATCGTGGAGAGGATGGTCGGAGGGGGGGGAAGAAGAGAGGTGATTTTTTCTTCAAGGGTAGATAGGGGGGTTTGGCTGACATTTCTTTTCCAACTAAAGGATATATATATATATATATATATATATATATATATATATATATATATATATATATATATATATATATATATGTATGGATATATATATATAGCCAAAGGATGACCCCTTCACAGCTTCTGAGAGAGTGTAAACAAGCTACACCATCCAATTATTTGGTACAAAACATTTTTTATTTCAACAAGCTACTCATCATGATGTGTTTTGATCCAGTCAGGGTCTTGATCACATGATATATAAAGTGGTCACTCGCTCCCACCAAGGAAAATCAAACAGGTACCTTCCGAGGGTGAACATCTTGGGAGGTAGTGGGAGCCAGCCCTGGGTTTGGTGATCCCCAGGACCATTTATGGCTCCACGAGGGGGGCTGTCTGGTCCCCTCCATCTTTTCAATTTAGCCCTGGGGATGTGGTGGTTCCAGGGGTGGGGAAGGGGACCCAAACATTCTAAGGATTGCCCTGAGGAAGTAGCAGTCCCCAGGGCTGCAGGAGGGCTGTGCAGGCCAACCTGGATCTATTAAACTACATTTTCCCCAGGGAAGTAGCAGTCCCCGTGCCTTCAGGGTAGGGCTGTGCGGGCCCCTGCACATTCATTTAATAACTTTTGCCCCAGGGGGTGAGGGTGCCTGGGGAATGGGACCAGCCATGCACAGTTGTTTTGTCAAAAACGTTTCTGCAGATATTACATTAATATTATTAATGAGGTTATCAAGGATATCTAGATGTCATGAGTGCCATAATTTGTGGGGTAATTAACAGTGCATGGTGACGGAGCGAGCTTTAGTTACCTTAGGGCGTCAGTTTTAGGTACTTGAAAGAACTCTAACTATAACTGCTGAATTTCTATGGTTTTGTAGGAGTAAATTCAGAACCTAGCTATAACGTTCCTGTAACCTCTGGGTTTTTTAATGAATTTCTATGTTTTTTTTTTTAACATATACTAATTTTATTGCTAAACATGAATCCAATCACCGCCGCGCATGACTGAAGGCCACAGGCCAGGCCGTGAGGCCAACCACCTATAAGCACCTAACTTTGCACAGTGCACTGCATCCTCTTGTGCACAGTATGGGTTGCCCACAAGGGCTGGCCTGCAGACAGCCCCTGCGACCAACCCCCTTAACCACCCAACCCAACACTCATGCACAATGGAAGTTGGCCACTGCCTCTCTGGGTATAAGAATAGGTGTGAGAGGCTGTCTCTGGGGATAAGAGTGTCTTTCAGAGTGTCTGTCTGGGTGTGAGAGTGCATACATCAGTGTTTCAGGGGCATATTTATACCCTGTTTGCACCAAATTAGCGTAATTTTTTTTACTCTAATTCTGTGCAAAACTAACTCCATATTTATACTTTGGCGCTAGTCTAGTCTAGCGCCAAATTTATGGAGTTAAAGTAATTTTTTGGACATGGAACCCTACCCTGCCTTAATGAGATGCAAGGTAGATGTTCCCGTGCAAAAAAATGACTCTATGGCCTTGATGCCATATTTATACTCCCATGCAAAAATGGTGCATGAGAGAGAGGAGGGGTCAAAAAATGGTGCACAGCTTGCTTTGCCCCATTATTTAACGCCTGGGTCAGGGCAGGCGTTAGGGGACTTGTGGTCCTATTTCCATGGTGGAACACCATGGAATAAGCCCATAGGTGCCCTCCCCAGGCCCCAGGGACACCCCCACCCACACCAGAAGGACAGCTGAGGATGTGGGACCCCATTACAGGTAAGTACAGGTAAGTACAGGTAAGTACAGGTAAGTACAGGTAAGTATTTTACTTTATTTTTTTTAAGTGCCATAGGGGGCACTGAAATGGGCCCCATACGTGGCACAGGGTGCAATGGCCATGCTCAGGGGACCCTGGTCCCCTGTGCTGTCCATTGGGGTGGGAGCATGAATCCTGTCTTTTCTAAGACAGGAGTCATGTGGCAGGGATGGTTTTGCATCAGAAAATGACTCTAGGCAGGTTAGACCTGCCTAACGTCATTTTTTGGTGCAGAACCCCCTTCTATACCTCCAGCCTCACCCAACTCATTTTTTTGACACTAACCTACACTTTGCACCGGCTTACACCATTCCATAAATATGGTGCCCGGCTGGGGCACAGAAATGGTGCAAGCCGGTGCTTAACTTTTTGGTGCAAAACTGCGTTAGTGCAGTTTTGCACTGAAAAGTATAGATAAGGGCCTTAGTAAATGCGTCAGTATGTGCGCGGGTCTGTGAGTGGGTGCATCAGGGTGTCAGTGGATCTGTGAGCGGGGGTGCTGCTCTGAGTGGGTAGGTGAGTGGGTGTGTAACTGTCTGAGCAGGTCTGAGTGTGTGCATGAGGGTCTGACTAGGGCTGTGAGTGAGTGCATGAGGATCTGAGTGGATCTGTGAGTGGGTCCATGAGTGTCTGAGTGGGTCTAGAAGTGGGTGCATGAGTGTCTGAGTAGGTCTGTGAGTGGGTGCCTAAGCGTCTGAATGGGTGTGTGAGTGGGAAAATTGATTGAAAGAGAGACAGAGAGAGAAAGAAAGAAAGTGAGAGGGTGAGAGATAGAGTTATTTGTCTCCAATTTAAAATAAAAAAATTATTTAGGTTTTTTCAATAAAAAAATAAAATTGAACAGAGTCCAACCTGCCTCAAACCCCCAAAGTTCAAAAGTTCAGTATGGTCTGCGGCCTTCACACTGAGCTATGTTTTCTTATATATATACACATATATATGGACTCAAACCCCCAAAGTTCAGTATGGTCTGCAGCCTTCATACTGAGCTATGTTATATATATATATATATATATATATGTTTTCTATCCTTTTCTTAGCTTTCTGGGACAGCAAGGCAACCCTCAAGGGGTCCCTCATGGTCCCTTGTGATTTATTTATTTATTTATTCTTTTTTTACTTTTTTATTCAAATGCCTTCATGGACTACCTGGCACTGTGGGGGAGCCTTTTTTTTTTTCCTTGATGTGCCATTCCTTCACAAAGCAAGGAGTTGCTTTGACAGTAGTGCTCTGCTTGCTGAAACATGTCATCTCTGTCCCCTGCACGCGTGCAGGGGCAGAGATGAAAGCTTTGGCTTAGACAGCCGGATTTGCTTTACCGGTCCCGCTGTCAAAACCTGAAGTGTTTGCTGTAAAGCTGCAGCCAAGCCAGAGCAAACAGCTATGCCCTGGGGTTGGCAACCCGTGGCATAGCAGGAGTCAGCCCTCGGGTGGTGGTCTCCAGGGCCATCAGTCGCTCCACGAGGGGGGCCACCCCTCCAACAAAGATATAGCCTTGGGTTATGGTGGTCCCCAGGGCTTGGGGGTCCCAAAAGTTCTGCCTTTCTTTTTTTAAATATATGTGTCAGGGAGGTGGTGGTCCCCTGGGGCAGCGGGAGGGGGCTGTACGGTTCCCACCCACATATTATAATTAACACAGCCCTGGGGAGGTTGTGAGTCTTGTTCATGGTTAGTGAGTCTCTTTTATGTTTTCCTTTATATACAAATCATCCGTTATGCCAACCATGAGGCATTCTGTATATCGTAGTAGTAAAAACCAAATGCAAAAAAATCTAAACAGGCAAACTTATGATGGTCAGCAGAGTGCAATTTTGCAGGCCATTAATTCTTAATCATAATGGGCTCATTATTTCTAAAATAGTACAGGGACTCACTAACCGTGAGCAAGATTCACAGGAGTTGAAATGCGTTGGTGGTTGCTGAGGCTGAAATAAAGATGTTTTAATTTGGACTTTGTGGAGTGTGATGAACTTCTCTTTGATTAACACACACACACACGCACACACACTCAGACACACACAGACACACAGACAGACATACACAAACACACACACACACCCAGACACACACACACTCAGACAGACACACACTCAGACACACACACACTCAGAAACAGACACTCGGACACACACTCAGACACACACACACTCAGACACACACACACACAGAGACACACACACACAATCAGACACACACTCAGACCCGCACTCAGACACTCACACAGAAACACACACAGACACACACTTAGACAAACACACAGACACACACACAGACACTCAGAGACACACAGTGACTCAGAAACACGCACTCAGACACACACACTGAGACAAACACACACACTCAGGCACACACACACTCAGACACACAGACACAGTGACACATAGATACACACACACACTGATACACACACACAGAGTCAGACACAGACACACTCAGACACACAAATACACTCACACAAACACACACTCAGACACACACACACACTCAGACACACACACTCAGACACACACTCAGACACACAGACACTCTGAGACACACACACACTCAGACACACACTCACACTCTCAGACACACACTATCAGACAAACACTCACTCAGACACACTCACTCACTCAAACATACTCTCTCACTCAGACTTACTCACTCACACACACTCAGACACACACACACTGAGACACACTCACAGATACACTCTCAGACACACAGCAACACTCAGACACACACACACACTCAGATACACAGACTCACTCAGACACACACTCTCAGACACCCCCCCCCACCCCCACACACACACTCAGACACAGACACACTCAGACACACACACACTCACTCAGACACACACACTCACTCAGACACACTCACTCAGACTCACTCAGAAACACAGACACTCACTCAGACACTCTCTCAGACACACACTCAGACACACACACACAATCACACACACACTCAGACAAACATACACACACACTCAGTCAGACACACACACTCAGTAACACACTCAGACACACTCAGTCAGAAACACTCAGATACACACACTCAGACACAGACACATACACTCAGACACACACAGACACACACTCAGACACACACACACACGCAGACACACTGACACACACACAGATACACACTAAGACACACAGACACACTCATATACACACACACTCAGATATACAGACACACACACACTCAGACACACACATGCAGACACACAAGCACTCAGACACACACTCAGACACACTCAGACACACACTCAGACACACAGACACACTCAGACACACACAAACTCTGACACACACACTCAGACACTCAGACACACTGAGACACAGACACACACTTAAACACACACACACTGAGACACACACACACACTGAGACACACCCACACTCAGACACACACACACTCAGACACACAAACACACACAAACACACACACACACTCAGACACACACACTCTGAGACACACACTCTCACTGAGACACACTCACTCACTCACTCAGACCCAGTCACTCACTCAGACATACTCACTCAGACACACTCAGGCACACACTCACTGAGACACACTCACTCACTCACTCACTCAGACACACTCACTCAGACACATTCACTCAGACACACACTCACTCAGACACACACAATCACTCAGACACACACACACAGACACAGACACAGAAAGACACACACACAGACACACACACACACTCTCTCTCTCACTCACACACACACACACACTCAGACACACACACACTGAGACACACTCACAGATACACTCTCAGACACACAGCAACACTCAGACACACACACACACTCAGATACACAGACTCACTCAGACACACACTCTCAGACACCCCCCCCACCCCCACACACACACTCAGACACAGACACACTCAGACACACACACACTCACTCAGACACACACACTCACTCAGACACACTCACTCAGACTCACTCAGAAACACAGACACTCACTCAGACACTCTCTCAGACACACACTCAGACACACACACACAATCACACACACACTCAGACAAACATACACACACACTCAGTCAGACACACACACTCAGTAACACACTCAGACACACTCAGTCAGAAACACTCAGATACACACACTCAGACACAGACACATACACTCAGACACACACAGACACACACTCAGTCACACACACACACGCAGACACACTGACACACACACAGATACACACTAAGACACACAGACACACTCATATACACACACACTCAGATATACAGACACACACACACTCAGACACACACATGCAGACACACAAGCACTCAGACACACACTCAGACACACTCAGACACACACTCAGACACACAGACACACTCAGACACACACAAACTCTGACACACACACTCAGACACACAGACACACTGAGACACAGACACACACTTAAACACACACACACTGAGACACACACACACACTCAGACACACAAACACACACAAACACACAAACACACTCAGACACACACACTCTGAGACACACACTCTCACTGAGACACACTCACTCACTCACTCAGACCCAGTCACTCACTCAGACATACTCACTCAGACACACTCAGGCACACACTCACTGAGACACACTCACTCACTCACTCAGACACACTCACTCAGACACATTCACTCAGACACACACTCACTCAGACACACACAATCACTCAGACACACACACACAGACACAGACACAGAAAGACACACACAGAGACACACACACACACTCTCTCTCTCACTCACACACACACACACACTCAGAGAAACACACACACACTCAGACACACAAGCACACACTCAGACACACACTCAGACACACAGACACACTAAGACACACTCAGACACACACACACACACAGACACACAGACACACTCACACTCAGACAACACAGAGACACACACACACTCAGACACACACACTCAGATACACTCAGACACACTCAGACAGACACAGACAGTCAGACACACTCAGTCAGACATACTCAGTCAGACACACTCAGATGCAATCACACTCAGACACACACACAGACACACACACACTCAGACACACACACACACATACACACACACACACACACACTCAGGCATACTTGGGCACACACTCACTCAGACACACATACTCACTCAGACACACTCACTCACTCATACACACTCACTCATACCCACACACTCACTTAGACAAACACACACATACTCAGACACACAGGCACACACTCAGACACACACTCAGACACACAGACACTAAGACACACACTCAGACACACACACACACACTCAAACACACACACAAACACAAACACTCAGACACACAGACACACTGACACAAACTGACTCACACTCAGACAACACAGAGACACACACACACAATTAGACACACACACTCTCAGACACACTATCAGACACACACTCAGACACACTCAGACACACACTCAGACTCACACAGACACACTCAGACACACGCAGACACACACTCAGACACTCTCAGACACACACACACACACTTACACAGACTTACTGCATATTCTTACTCTAGGGGTAAGATCTGTTCCAGGACCAGACTGTGTCCCTCGTTGAGACTATTGCCTCAGGGGTGCAGAACAGGAAGATTTTTGTCTCATTTCATGTGGCTCTTCCATGCAGAAAATGTTATATCATTGTCTCCTTCCTCCTCCTAACCAGAATGTTCTTCATACATGTCACACATTTGTGAGAAGGAATTACCCACAGCAGAACTTGACAGGAGGTAGACTCCATAATGTTCCTATATCAAGTTCAAGAATAACATTCAAGAGAATGCTATATTTCCACTATAGAAAATGAATTTGTCCGGAAATATCGGGTGCCTTGGTACACAAGCTTTCCCATGTCTCCAGTATGAAGTCATAATAAATATTCTCAATGATTCGACGGCACACATTTACGGCTCATACAAATGGCACTGATGTGGTTAAGAGAGGTGTTTACTATAAGCCCTTCAAGTGTTTTGCTTACATTTTTGTTGGTAGGCCTTCAATCAGAATAGAGAACACATCTAGGACAGGCAAATAAGGAGGGAGGCTGGACTATAGAAATCAATTTTCGTTTTTGAATTCTGATTCTCATATTTTGCACCTACATCGTATGTATCTCAAACTTCATTGGAGATTTTCAGTCAATATGTTTGGCTAAACAGAAGAAGAGGCGGGTCTGCTCTGAATTTATGTATGTTATGGACTAACATGATCAACTACCGTCAGACATAACCTACAGCTGCATTGATGAGAAGCACTAATGGCCATTCTAAATCTCATCCAGGGTGTTCTTTTAGTATGGTTCTTGGACACCTCCTAAGGGTCCGATTTTGTATTATCTTCTCCAGAGAACACAAGGAATACTGAGTTTGGAGTTACCTTTTCCATTATACATTCCATTCCCTTAATGGGTCAATTCTATCTATTTAGTTCCGGAATTGGGATTTTTAAGTGGGCTCCAGAATTACTGGGTGCTTCCCAGCATGTTTTTCCTACATTATGGACCTATTTCTGCTCACAAATCCTACCTGTTTTCAGCAGACTGAATTTGTGGGCATAAATAAATGGATACTTACCAGGTGCATGTCCACACCTGGAAAGCTCTTTGTGAAAATAATTGTGCAGGGAGGTTCCCCTGTAGGGATAATACTTAGAACCACTTCGCAGAACAGGTGCAGCTAAGTATTTCTGTCTTTGATTTTGTTACAATTCCCAAAAGTTAGGACTTCAGCTGAGGGAAGAGGTAGTGACTAATTGGGCAGTTTACACACAGTCAGGGCCATATTTATACTTTTTGACGCACAACTGCGCCAACGCAGTTGTGCGTCAAATATTTTAACGCCATTCCAACTCGCCATGCGGGCGCCTTATTTATGGAATGACGTTAGCCGGCGCTGCAGACTGATATGCATAAAAAAACAAGACTCACACCAGGCAGCGGCGGCGTATGGGAAAATGAGGGTTGTGCTTCAACAAATGGTGCAAGTCAGGTCTGAGGCAAAAATCAGGCCTCACACCGGACTTGCGCCATTTTTTTTACACCCAACCTCTATTGACATGACTCCTGTCATAGCAAAGACAGGAGTCATGCCCCCTTGCCCACTGGCCATGCCCAGGGGACTTATGTCCCCTGGACATGGTCATTGGGCATAGTGGCATGTAGGGGGGGGCCCAAATCAGGCCCCCCATGCCACTTAAAAAAATTAAAAAAAATACTTACCAGAACTTACCTTTCCTTTCCTGGGATGGGTCCCTCCATCCTTGGGTGTCCTCCTGGGGTGGGCGAGGGTGACAGGGGGTGTCCCTGGGGGCAGGGGAGGGAACCTCTGGGCTCCTTCCGAGCCCACAGGTCCCTTAACGCCTGCCCTGAACCAGGCATTAAAAAACGGCACCCATCAGGCTGGGCGCAGTTTTTTAAGGCCCACCCCCTCCTGTACGTCAAAATGACACCAGAGTATAAATAAGGCGCACAGGCCTTAAAGTCATTTTTTGAAAGGGAACACCTACCTTGCATATAATTAACGCAAGGCAGATTCCCCCTTCCAAAAAATGACGCACATGTTGGGATTTTGACATCCGCGGGGTCGGGCGTCAAAGTATAAATACGGGGCAGGGTTTGCGCTGAATGTGCATCAAAGTTTTTGATGCACATTCGGCGCAAGCAGAGTATAAATATGCCCTTTAGTGTTTAATTTATGCCAGTGGTTTCCGGTTCTCAGCGCTGGCACTTAATTGTCATCACCTGCACTTAAGACAGTCTGCCATATGGAGGTGCTGCTTGTTTAATTTAGAAATGAGTGCAACACCAGTTGTATATTAATAAAGTGTACATTATAAATTACTAACACCTGCCGGGCAAGCCATTCCTATAGCTTTGGGGCATAGAATAAACTGAATTGCCACACTTGCAGGACTGTCATTGTTAGAAATTGTGTTGGTTCTGTCAATGGCAGCAATGCCAGGGGCAATGAGTGGTGGAAGCTGCAATGGCCTCTTGACGAGGCTCTTGCAACTTTCTTTTTTTCAATAAATTAGGCCCTAAAAATCCTGGAAAATGCTAGTTTCTCGGAATTCATTTGTGTTGTAAGCAGTAAAAGCAGCTGTGATTCCTTTGCAGGCACGTTTTGTACCATGTGGAAGACTTATTACTTAAATTTTGAAATTGATGTATTCTTGTCACCTTTGCTCCTTGATGTTTTCTCGGCAGTGGAACATTAGATCACAAGTTGGTGCGAGAAGGCCGCTGAAGACAAGTTGTAGTTAGACGTTTTGCGAAATTCTAAATTGTGTTTCCGCTGCTGTACGTAAAGAGATATTTACAGTGTATCGTTTGTTGTCGGTTACATCATAGGCACGATAATGCAGTGTATTGAAACCTTAAATTCCAGCAAGATGTCCTGGTGATTTGAAAGCTATCTTATGGCATCTGCTGTGAAGTGCAGGTCAGGGTTCAATCCTGAGAAATTCAACACAACATTCAGCCCGGTTAAGATCTGGAAATGAGGACGTTTTCACACTATAATAATGAAACTTTTTATGTATAGTGTTTATGGTCGACAAAACTGTGTTATGACCTGCTGCATAAAAACAAGTTATCATCATGAAGTGTGTGTTGGCGCCATCCCATCACTGCGCTCAGACTCACAAGCCACACAGGGTTAGAGGTTTGTACTTTAAAGGTATTGTTATCCTTTTGCATTAATAGAAGCCCATACCTCACTTGCATTAATAATTTATATTGCAGATTTATGCTTCTGTCAGATTTTTATGGGCACTGAAAATGCTGAAACTATGAAATCACTGTGGTTATTTATAAACCAGGATTCGGCCTCTAGCTCTAAACTGCATTTCTAAGTAGTGGCTTTCTCTTCACGAGTTGCTCTTCTGGTCCCTCTATACACATTTCTATTCAGTATTCTGAGCAAAAACAGACAAAACAGAGCGCGCAAAGCTAAACATTTAAAACAACTCACTTGAAAAAGAAAAACATATTTTGCTCTCTCATTACTAAATTGCAAACCTTTGAATAGTTTATAGTTTGCACACACTGCGTGGTTCCTGCCTTCTGAATGTCCTTATTTAAATCAGCTTAGTGCATTTTAGGCAAAATGTGGCTTCTGTTACAAAAGTACCTCTGTGGACATCCATCGATACTTTGATTGCACAGTATTAAAATACATAACCAGTGCTATAATATATAACTTCTTCATCTCCTTCCCACCGTTCTCTTCTTGCTCTCTCCCAGTCTTCCCAGCACCCACACCACTACATCTGGAGTAAATTCTCATAGGATCAATGGATCAATGCCCTCAACACCTCCCACCCCAGGTCTGTCTACAACCTAGAGCAGAATGTCAGAAACAATAATGCACAGAGAAAATGAAGCAATCAAACAAGCTGGTATACTGAAGACCTTAGAACTAATATACACTACAGTAAACAACTGGAGACAAAATGGTGCACAAGCAAGGATACCCCCAATAAGACCTCCTTCAAGACAGCCATCAGCCTCTACCACTGTCAGATAAGAGATTCAAACAAAAAAGCCATAGCCTCACACATTGAATTAAGCTTCAGCAAGAGCAGGAACTCTTCACCATAGTTAAGGAATTCTCCCACCCATTGGCTGCAGCAAACAGCATCAGCCCCTCACAGGAACTCTGCAACAACCTCACAAACTTCTTCCACAACAAGATCACTAAAATCTACATGAACTTCAACCCTTAGCCCAAGACAACAGACTTCTTCAACCAACACAATGGCCCTACTACCACTTTAAACAACTGTTAGAAATTGGGTTTTTGGTTGGCAGTCAGGTTGCCCTCTGTCCAAGCAAGAACCCTCACTCTAGTCAGGGTAAGTCACACACAATCCAAATTATCCTGTGCCCACCCTCTGGTAGCTTGGCACGAGCAGTCAGGCTTAACTTAGAAGGCAATGTGTAAAGTATTTGTGCAATAAATCATACAATAACACCATATAGCACCACAAAAATACACCACACAGTGTTTAGAAAAAATATAGAATATTTATCTGGATATTTGTAGATCAACACAATAAAAGATGCAATAAGAATTTGTAGAAGTATCACTGAAAAGTGATATAAAGTCTCCATTCCATCACCTGGCTCCTGGTGGGACTACGAGTCCCAGGAGCACTCTTCAACCGGAGGGGGCTGAACACTGCATCGCGGTGCTACAAAGTGCGCCGCGACACCCCGCGGCGCGGGCCGCGCCCGGGCCAAGGGCGGGCCCGTCTGTGTCCGTCAGAGACCGATAGAAGGCCGGCCTGGGCAATCCCCCTTTGTTGTAAGGTAGGAAATTCTCCAACTTAAACTCTATGTAGATATTTGAAGTTTAAAACTCCTCGCGCTCTGTCAGGTTGTGTGGCAGATGATATTGACATCTTAATAGAGGAAGTGGAGGCCTTGTTGACCAAAAAAGATAAAGAACCACAAAAGTGTTTAAAAAATGGCTCCCTTTCAACCTTCCTGAAACCCTGTGACAAGGGAAAGATCCTTACCAGCGATGTCCTTGTGAGGCCCTTGCCCTCCCAAAGAAAAGGGGGCCCACATAGAGCCTTACTAAGTGCGGAGGAAACCCCAGCTAGAAGTGTGATTGTTCATGAGATCCCATGTTCAAACCGTTTCTCTGCTCTGGAGTCCCTGGGCACTAACGATGATCTGGGTATTTTTAATGACCAAGCCACTAGTCAACATTCAATTCATCCCATGCAGAAGGACTTGTTAACTCTTGTTGTAGAATTAAAAGAAGAAGTGAAAGACCTAAAGTCTTCTCTAGCTGAGGTCTTGTCTTTACTTCGTTCCAAAAGTACCTCCATGGAACTTTGCAACCTAAATAATCATGAGCCATCCATTAAAACTTGGCCTTATAAAGCACCTGCTCCTGGGAAAATTAAGGAAAAATCCTTGCTACAGCCACTAAGTGCCCCGACTCAGGCAAACTCGGCGTCACCATCTGACCAGAGTAGTCCCTTTGGAACAAAAGAAATACCTGGCGTACCAATATTGGCCCACCCAAAACATACAAGGGTCGTAAATTCCGCACAAAATCCACTTCAGCCTAGAGACTGTGACTATTCAATTTATATGTGCAGGGTTCCATCCGTAGTAACAGATATGAAAGAAGACATGATGTCTCTAAAAAATAAAGTCATACATTGGATTCGGCACACCCGCCAATGCAGCTCTGTAATATACTCAGACATAATTTCTGCCCAGCGATATCCCGCTTCGGTAGGCCAATTTGATACGATAAAGCTGACACTATCTACCCCTGATCTAGTAAGGGGTCTTCTATCTCTAGAAATGAGAAACCCTTTGAAAAATGGCTCGAAGATCTACTTAAAAAGTTGTTGGCCCGAAGAAGACCACGTGCCAATTATGAACTCACGAGCTTCTAAGAGACCTTTGGTGCAATCCAACAACCAGGATAGTCCCCCCGTGAATGTTTCAACAACACCAAAGAGTCCTGTCAAATTACCCCTAGTAGATGAATCTGATTGAATTATTCCCGAACAGGCCCAAAGGGAGTCCCCAAACTTTATATTTTATGGGGAAAAGGGGTCCCCATCAGTGCCTCCTGCTGAAAGGAGTGAGAAATCTCCAATGCCAGGTACGAAAGATGTTCTCTTTAACTCTTCCTCCAAAAACCCAATTGGTAATATGTGTAGTCCTGCACCTTCATTGAAGAAGACGACAAGCGATGGGCATTTAACTCCAAACCTTTTGTCGTGGAATTTGGCAGGAATTCGTACTAAATTAGCTGATCCAGACTGGGGGGGCTTTATCTACAATTTTGATATTTGTTTTTTTCAAGAAACATGGATGATAGAAAATTTACTTAGGCAAGGTTTCAAATCCTACTGCAAATCAGCAAGTCCTTCCCCGATGGGGAGACCAGCTGGAGGACTTATTATATGGCTGAAGATTACAGTCAAGGGGAAAATCAAAGAAATTGAAGTAGACTCAGAGGATATATTGGCCTTATCCATACAGCAGAAGTGTGGTTCTTTTCTGCTATGTATTAACATTTACAATAGACCTAGGGTTAGGTCACCCAAACAAATTGTCTAAAACATTCTGGGGGTCATTCTGAGCTTGGCGGGCGGCGGGAGCCGCCCGCCAAGCGGGAACCGTCAGAATACCGCTGCGCAGTCAAAAGACCGCCGCAGTTATTCTGAGTTTCCCACTGGGCTGGCGGGCGACCGCCAGATGGCCGCCCGCCAGCCCAGCGGGAAACCCCCTTCCATGAGGATGCCGGCTCCGAACGGAGCCGGCGGAGTGGAAGGGGTGCGACGGGTGCAGTTGCACCCGTCGCGATTTTCAGTGTCTGCTTGGCAGACACTGAAAATCTTGGTGGGGCCCTGTTAGGGGGCCCCTGCAGTACCCATGCCATTGGCATGGGCACTGCAGGGGCCCCCAGGGGCCCCACGACACCCGTTACCGCCAGCCAGGTTCTGGCGGTCAAAACGGCCAGAACCAGGCTGGCGGTAAGGGGGTCGGAATCCCCATGGCAGCGCTGCTTGCAGCGCCGCCATGGAGGATTCCCTTGGGCAGCGGGAAACCGGCGGGACACCGCCGGTTTCCCGTTTCTGACCGCGGCTGTACCGCCACGGTCAGAATGCCCATGGGAGCACCGCCAGCCTGTTGGCGGTGTTCCCGCGGTCGTTGGCCCTGGCGGTCCATGACCCCCTCTATGTACTAAATGCTTTAGTTTCAGAATATATAAATTTGCATTTTATCTTTATTGTAGGGGACCTAAATGTAACACTTGAACCAAATTGTGCTTTCTCAGAAGTAACTCAATTAGAAGATGAAGCATGGAATATCCCGCCTTTTTCCTCTCTAAAGAAACAGGTCAGGTCAAACAGTAGAGTGCTCCAATTTATTCATTTTATGATCACCCATGGCCTTCGCCCTGCGAATGGCCGTTTTCCCTCGGACACACCTGCTAAGCACACCTTTTTTAGAGGCCCAATTTTAGTCACCTACGAGGGCCTAATTCTAGAAAATGAGGATGCCAATTGTAACAAGAGAGTTTCTCTACCCCTAGCACTCTCCTCTAACAAGCGTACCTTGAAATGGGAGTGCTTCCAAAAGTCAACAAAATTGCAGCAGACTATGTATGATATAGTATCAACACATCAGCTTGTTGAACCCCCCTCTTTCCATTCTCCAAGTGATATCCTGAGTCTCCATACGGCATTATTTGTTACTCTTCTGGATCTTTTCCTAAAAACTAGTAGAGAAGTTAAACACCCGGTGCGTTTCTGTCACAGGTGGTTTGACAAAACATGCAGGGTTGCTAGAAATGGCTTGATCAAAGCAATCAAATCAAGAGATAAAACCCTGATAACGAATGCCAGACGAGATTATGCGTTAACAGTAAAGCATGTTAAAAACAATTGGGAAATGGAGGCCTGGCAGAATCTATTGACAGCAGCCAGGGAAAAGCACACAAAATGCTTTTGGTCCCTGGTAGCTTCCAATGGGCGAAACCAGGGCAATAGACTTGACTGCCATATCCCAGCCGATACTTGGGCTGATCATTTAATGAAACTCTATGAAGAGGAAGTTTATGATCCTGAGGCGTACAAATTGGGTTTCCTCTCGGAGAATAACCCTATGCCATTTACATTAGCTGAAACACGAGAGGCCATTATGGCCCAAAAAATGGGAAAGGCTCCTGGTCTCGATGGTATTCCGGCCGATTTATATGAATCTGACACAGAGCTGTGGGTCCCATATATAAATAAAGTATCAAATGCAGTCTTGGCCACTGGAAATTATCCTCGCACCTGGAGGGGTGCTATCATTATACCTATCTATAAAAAGGGATATAGATCTGACTCAATAAATTACAGGCCAATTAGTCTTTTGGATAATCTCCAAAAAATATTTTGCCATCAGATCCTGATTAGAACCAAGGCATGGATGCAAGAATGACAAATCCTGAGTGACTTCCAAGCCGGCTTTAGGGAAACAATTAACACAATCGACCAGATATTTAGATTCCTCACGATTAAATGGAAGTCTGTCGACCTGGAAGGAGGAAAGTTATTCGTAGCCTTCGTGGATCTCAGATCTGCTTTAGACTTGGTCCCACGCTAAAAACTATGGGAGATACTTGATAGAGCAGGACTCCCATGTACGCTATTATATACAATCAAAAGCTTGTACAATAAGACCTTTGCCAAAGTTAGATGGGGAGCAAATGGGGAAGTTACAAGAGAGATCCCAATTAAAAGGGGAGTGAGACAAGGGTGTGTTTTGGCCCCAACCCTCTTCCTAATATTTATAAATGCTTGTATTCCTTATCCATTTGCTTGTGACAACGATGAACCCAAATAAGGGGGGGTGAAGACACCATGCCTGCTCTTTGCGGACGATACATTATTGTTATCCCAAACTGCGTCTGGTCTAGCAAACTTACTCTAAAAATTCACATCCTTCTGCAGAGATCACGGTCTTGAAGTGAACTCTATGAAAACAAAGTACATGATCTTTGGTGACAACAAACACAAAGTAAGAAAGAGTATCTCTATGGAAGGGGTAGAGCTGGAGAGAGTTGCCGATTTTGTGTATTTGGGGGTCAGACTTGAGGATACGCATAGATGGCAGGCTCAGATAGCAAGGGCACATATGTCACTGAAGCAGAACCTGGGTGGAGTACTGAGATTTGCAAACAAGTCCCCTAGGTTCGCAATTACTCCAGCAATGGAAATATACAAGCTACAAGCAAGAGGGAGTGCTCTTTATGGAGCAGAGCTATGGGGACATGGTAACCTAAAGGATTTGGAGATTGCTGAAAATTCTTTCATAAAGTCTATCCTAAGAATACCCACTAGTTCTCCTACGTTACCTGTACGCATGGACGTGAACCTTGATTCTATTGCTCAGATAGCAGCATTGAAACCAATATTATATTGGATTAGAATATGGTCCTTGGATACACTTAGCCTGTATAGGACATGGTTGAAAGCTCTCATTAGTGGAAACTATATGGAAAAAATTCCCTGGTGTAAGCATGTTAGGGCCACTCTGACTAAACTGGGGCTGGCCCATTTCTGGATGGCCCCTAATGATTTACCCAAAAATGCGGCACAAGTTGTAAAGGATGGATATTGGGGGTGGCTAAAAGTGGGAAATCTAGCAGAGGTCCCTCTAGGTAGTTTGTCTGACAAGTTTACATCAGTCAAATGTCACTACGAGTTTGAATCATATATGGATCTGATTACATTCCCTCTGCCCGCGCCCTTTACATCAGATTCAGGCTAGGCTCGCTACCGCTACGTTCTTTCATCTGTACTTGTTCTAAAGATGATCCTTATGCCAATCTTTGTCCGATGGGCTGCTGCCTTCCCAAATGTAGTGCACATGTATTATTCCATTGTCCTGCTTATGATAAACAACAAACTAAATGGATTGTACCTCTCTGTAGAATTATGGGCTTTCAGAACCATTTTACTGCCCTTAGAATTTTTAGGTCTAATACCGAGGATATGGTGGCATTTGCCTTAGCAAGCTATCTAGATGAAATTTGGTGTGTCAGAACAAAAATGTTAAAATCATCACATTAATAGGAGTTTATAATGGGAAAGTTCTGTACTTTATTTTAACCCATCTGTCGTTTTTAACTAGGAAGATATTTGTGTCACGATATTTATGATGGAAAATTTAATATTTTTTCTATCACGATTTTATATGGCATGATCTTTATATGGTATGATCTTAAAGGAAAAATATTTTATACTTAAGGACTTTTATCTATAGTTTATTTTTGTAAAATTGTGATTTCTTGTGATGTGCTTTTATGGTGTTTGTGTTTTACCGAAATAAAGGTATGATGATGATGAAATAAAGTGTCTTAAGTCTTTAAAAAGCAAACAAAGGGCCTGATTACAACTTTGGAGGAAGTGTTAATCCGTCCCAAAAGTGATGGATATACCACCAGCCGTATTACGAGTTCCATAGGATATAATGGACTCGTAATACGGCAGGTGGTATATCTGTCACTTTTGGGACGGATTAACACCTTCCTCCAAAGTTGTAATCAGGCCCAAAGTCTCTTTCAAGCACAAAGTACCTGGTTTGGAGTGAAAAATCTCCGCAGAGGGCCGCAGAGGAGGAGATGCGTGGAAAAATGGTGTGTGCGTCGGTTTCGCCCCTTCACACGCGGACTTGCGTCGTTATTTTTCACGCGGGGAGACATGTGTCATTCTGCGGGAAGAAAAATGGTGTGTGCGTCGGTTTCGCCCCTTCACACATGGACTTGCAACGTTATTTTTCACTCGGGAAGACGTGCGTCATTTTCTGGCACGCGGGCCGACTCCTTCTATGTTTCGCGGGATTACCAGATGTCCCAGGGTCTGTGCGTGGATTCCTCGGCTTGTTATCCGGCTGCACTTCGTTCTGGGAGGCTGTGCGTGGAATTTTCTTTCTCACAGTAGGCGTCGCGTCGATTTCCTCTCTGGAAGTCGGGCTGCGATGTCCATGCGAGGCCGTGCGTCGAAGTTCCTGTCGCACTGTAGGTGTCGCGTCAGGCAGCGTCGGCGTGCAGCGATTTTCTCACCGCGGAGCAAGCTGTGCATCGAAATTTTCGGCGCACGAGGAGTCCAAATGAAAAAGAGAAGTAGTTTTGGTCCTGAGACTTCAGGGAACAGGAGGCAAGCTCTATCCAAGCCCTTGGAAAGCACTTTTGCAGCCAGACAAGAGTTCAGCAAGGCAGCAGGCCAACAGCAAGGCAGCAGTCCTTTGTAGGAAGCAGACAGGTGAGTCCTTTGAGCAGCCAGGCAGTTCTTCTTGGCAGGATGCAGGTTCTGGTTCCGGTTTCTTCTCCAGCAAGTGTCTGAGGTGGTAGGGCAGAGGCCCTGTTTTTTACCCAAATGTGCCTTTGAAGTGGGGGAGACTTCAAAGAGTGGCTAAGAAGTGCACCAGGTCCCCTTTAGGTTCAATCCTGTCTGCCAGGGCCCCAGTAGGGGGTGTGGCAGTCCTTTGTGTGAGGGCAGGCCCTCCACCCTCCCAGCCCAGGAAGACCCATTCAAAATGCAGATGTATGCAAGTGAGGCTGAGTACCCTGTGTTTGGGGTGTGTTATGAGTGAATGCACAAGGAGCTAGCCAGCTAAACCTAGCCAGACGTGGATTGTAAGGCACAGAAAGATTTAAGTGCAAAGGAATGCTCACTTTCTACAAGTGGCATTTCTAGAATAGTAATATTAAATCCGACTTCACCAGTCAGCAGGATTTTGTATTACCATTCTGGCCATACTAAATATGGCCTTCCTGCTCCTTTCAGATCAGCAGCTGCCACTTCAACAATGTATGAGGGCAGCCCCAATGTTAGCCTATGAAGGGAGCATGCCTCACAGTAGTGTAAAAACGAATTTAGGAGTTTTACACTACCAGGACATATAAACTACACAGGTACATGTCCTGCCATTTACCCACACAGCACCCTGCTCTAGGGGTTACCTAGGGCACACATTAGGGGTGACTGATATGTAGAAAAAGGGGTGTTTTAGGTTTGGCAAGTACTTTTAAATGCCAAGTCAAAGTGGCAGTGAAACTGCACACACAGGCCTTGCAATGGCAAGCCTGAGACAAGGTTAAGGGGCTACTGAAGTGGGTGGCACAACCAGTGCTGCAGGCCCACTAGCAGCATTTAATCTACAGGCCCTAGGCACATACAGTGCACATTACTAGGGACTTATGGGTAAATGAAATAGTCCAATTGGGTATGATCCAATGTTACCATGCTTATAGGGAGAGCGCATATGCACTTTAGCACTGGTTAGCAGTGGTAAAGTGCACAGAGTCTAGAAACCAGCAAAAATGAGGTCAGAAAAAGAAAAGGAGGAAGGCAAAAAGTCTGGGGATAACCCTGCAGAAGGGCCATTTCCAACAACAACCAACTGTCCAACTGGAATCAGCTCACCCTCCAATACACCGCCTCCATCATGGTCCCGATCCATGCAGGAGGCACCTCCGACCCGTGTCCACACCACATCTTCAACCTAGGAGGAGCCAGAATCAGCCATGAACTCACACTCTGTTCAGCACCTCGATAGCCATGGCCAGCTTCCCCAAGAACTGGAAACATGTAAAGGTCAATGTCCTACTAAAGAAACATTCAGCTGACACCAGCAAACTCAACTACCCTTAATCTCCCTGCTCCTTTTCCCAGCTATCCCAAGCTAAAGTATTAGAAAAAGCCATCAACCAACAACTCTCCTCATATCTGGAATAAAACCACCTACTCAATACTTCCCAATCTGGATTCTGCAGTAACCACAGCACCGATAACATCTGAGCCCTACCCTACCGAAGAGAGACAGTAGCTGCACTACATCGGTATCCATGGAGCCACTCTCAGATGGATTGTCTCCTTCCTCACCAGAAACTCCCAAAAAGTCTGCCGACCACCATTTACCTTCAAACCAAAAGAAATTATGTGTGGAGTACTGCAGGGATCCTCACTCAGATTTAACAAGTACATGACATGACTGGCCAGCATCGTCAAAACCCATGGACACAACATCATATGCTATACCAATGACATACAACTCATCCTCTCCCTCTCCGAAGAGACAACCAAGATAAAATTTTGGCAGCTGCATGACAGGTGTTGCCAACTCGATGAAGGACAACAACCTTTAGCTCAACACGAACAAGTCAGAGGTCATGATCTTTGGTGACGAAGGCTCCCCATGGGACATCTGCTGGTGGCCCCTGGAGCTCAGACCCACGGCAACCCTGACTGGCCACGCCAGAAAGCTAGGCATCAATCTGGACAACAAGGTAACCATGAAAGCCCAGATTATCTCTGTCGCTTCCTCCTGTTTCTTCTTCCTTTGCATGCTTCTCAAGATCTTCAAATGGGTACCCTAAAGCTCCACATGCACCATCACCCTGGACCTCCTCTCTAGTAGAGTGGACTACAGCAACATTCTCCACACAGGAATCACAGCCCAACTCTTCTGAAGACTACACACCATACAGGATGCTACAGCCAGACTCTTCCTCGACCTCCGAAGATAAACTCACATCAACCTCCACCTCAGGGAACTCTACTGGCTCCCTAATCAGAAATGATGCAAATTCAAGCTTCCAATCCATGCAATCAAGACCCTACACAACTGGAAACCCACCTTAACTTCCACCAGCCCAGCAGACACCTCTGTTCTGTCTCTCTCTTGCTACCCCATACCCTCCACATCTAAGGAAGCAGGAGTGGAGGATGCCCTTTCTTCTATCTAGTAGCAAAGACATGGAACAAACTATCTTTACATCTCTGGACCTCCCCATCTCTTCCAGAGTTCCATAGGGCTCCAAAGACTTCGCTCTTCAGCTGATGACATGGACCCTGCCATCACCTAGATACCCTCACAAGTGACAAGATGTGATCTAACAATTGATTGATTGATTGGTCTGTTGTCTTTGCTGCAGTCCTAACATGATAGGCAGTTTGCTCCTGCTGACAGAAGTTTACACTGAAAAATTTAAAACGTTGCCAGCCCTCTAAAATGGTCACCTTTTTCCAACTCTTCCACAATACCTTCAAAAAGGAAGCTACACCTCACCCGCTTCCTGTTTTTTGAGGTTTTAGTAATAGAAGATACTCAAATCTGAGGTTGGAGCATTTATGCATTTTTACCTTAAATCTATGATTTGTATATTTGTTTAAAATAAGAATCTGATATAGCAAGTCTCCTTTTTAATTGCTGTACTTTAGATATGGCTCTCAGTGAAGTAGAGTGCAATTTTGAAATTAAATTATGTGTTGCAGCATCTGTGTTAGTGGGGCCATTTGCTTTAGTGGTTTTAATTTCTTGTTTCTGACCCCATCAGTTAGGAAACACCCTGCACTGAGACAACAACTGCTTTGCCTGAAAATGGCTGCTGTCTCACAAGGAGCACAATAATCGCTTTTCTAAAGCACCGTCTTTAGTGGGAAGACAGGAAATTAACCCAATACATTTTCGAGGGATACTTTGTATCAGGTTCTCTTCAGGGCATTTACATTTATTATCCCTAGTGGATTGATAAATGGAGCAGAAAAGGAAAAGTGGCAGCAAAAGCCAACATCTGCAACACCATAGTTCAGGTTTAATTGCAATCATTTTGATGATGGAACAAGGAGTCTGATTTTTATCACTCATTTCATTTGGTCCATTAGGAGCAGCAGCAGGCTCATCTACTTCTCTTAGAAAACAAATTTGGATAAGGTCCTGAAAGGATGATTTCACCCAGAATAATCTACTGGTGCATATCTCTTTTGAAGAGTTAAAATTGTTTGGAATACAACAAGTGAAAGAAGTCAGTGGAGGATAGGAAATTGATGACACCAACAAAGTCTCTTACAAGATGAAAATTCTATCACTCTTAAACAGCTTTTGCTCCATCCTTCCATTCTAAAGCTGTAAGTCAGTCCTTTCAGTGGAGGGGATGAGGCTGGAGTGTCCTTCCGTTATTAGAAATCCCAGGGTCGGCCTGCAACAGTTACCACTCCTGCTCTTTGTCCCCCACTGCCTCCCAAAAGCATGACTCGGACCTGGACTGGTCTTGACGTCTGTGGGAGGCTGCTCTTTTTTAGGAGGAATGGAAAACCTTGATATTGGATCAGTGTGTTTTGAATATAGTTCAACATTGATATCAGATTTCTTTTCAAGAACATTCAGTGGACTGTTTTCAACCAACTCTGCTTCAAGGCAAACCACAGAAATGGCAAGCTTTATTGGAGGGGACACAAAAGGTATTGAACAACAAGGCATTAATTTCAGTCCATCCTTCCAGAAAGGGACAGGATTCTATTAAATCTTGTTTTTGGTTTAGAAGGTATCTGGGAATAAAAATTGGTCTTGGACTTCATGGGGGTGAAATGTTGCATCCCCCATGTGACATTAAGAATGATGACTATGCAGTTAACTCTTCAATTCATAAAGAATTAACATTTTCTTGCATATTAGGACCTCTTCAACTCATATCTGCATGGTCCAATTCACAGATTTGTACCTGAGATTTTGTGCTGGAGCCAATTCTTTGAGCTGCCAACAGCTCTAAGGGCATACTCTTCATCGAAGTCTTAGCTCCAATGGTAAGTGCAATTCATGCAAAAGAAATGCAGGGTTTTTCCTACTTTGACAACAGGTTGATTTATGCTTCTTTTGTTTTGAAGGATGGCCAGAATGTGTAGGAAGTTTGCATCATTTTAGAGGAGCACAGGGTTTTCAAAAATTAAAAGAAATCAAATCCAAAAAGATCTTATATTGGCTACCCCAAAGTTCCAGATGCACCATCATAATGGCCCTCATCTCCAGCCAACTGGACCACAGCAATGCTCTCTATGCAGGAATTACAGCCCAACTCCTGTGAATACTACAGACTATACATGATGTTGCAGCCAGACTCTACCTCGACCTCCCAAGTTGAACCCACATTAACCACATGTCAGTGAATGTAATTGGCTTCCTATTAAAAAAAGATATCAGTTCAAGCTCCTGATCTACGCATTCAAGACCTTACACAACTGCGAACCCGCCTTCAGAAGTCACTGCCTTAACTTCCACCACCTAATTCCTCTGCTGCTTCCTTCTTGCTAGCCCACACCCCTGCATTCCAGGATTCTGGACAAACTTGGGTAATGTGTTTCTACCAGTCTCATGGACACAGAAGTTGATTGCCTACATCTTATCTATTCTGGACAACACAAGGATATAGCCCTAGAGTGGCTGAGAGTTTAAGGGATGATGGCATTGATTACAGTGATTCCTCTTTGTGCTAGATTATGGGCCTGATTACAACTTTGGAGGAGGTGTTAATCCGTCCAAAATGTGATGGATATACCACCAGCCGTATTACGAGTTCCATAGGATATAATGGACTCGTAATACGGCTGGTGGTATATCTGTCACTTTACCGTCACTTTTGGGACTGATTAACATCTCCTCCAAAGTTGTAATCAGGCCCTATATCTTTACCTGATAGTAGATCATCTGCTCACGTTTTGGGACCCAAAATCTAAACAGTATGAGGTGGAAATTCCTGTTACTCAGGAGGCTCATCAATCAATCCACTAGGGGTTTGGTTAGGATGGTTTCTCCAGGGGAATCTCTTAGACAATTCCTCACCCAAGAGTGTGATGATGAGCCAGTGGGCTGGGATAACGTGCTGCCAAGGGGAACAAAACAGCACAGGGAAAGTGGTCCTGTGAGCAGAAAAACAGTTGTCCAAATGAAGAGAATTGAATTGAAGCATTTTGCTCTGCTAGTGAGGGATCAAGAGGTGCAGATCAGGACAGACAATCAGGCAGTCCTGTCCTACATCTACCACCAGTGGTGCAGACTTTTGTAGCCCCGCTTACAAAATCTATCTATATGTAAAGACCAATCTGCTACCTTAATGGACAATGTTTCTTTTGGGGCAAGAGGAATCGGTCTGAGGTTCATTTGAGCAGCTTTTTATTTCCTCAGTATCTCTGACTCTGGCATTACTCCATCAGATAACAATACATTTTCAGCTTCCAATGATAGATCTGTTCGTATCTGGGTAGAATGTATTGCTCCCTATATGTCTGGATATGGACTCCTTTTCTGGAGGCTTGGAAAGTGAATACTCTGGTCTTTGGCAAAGCTTCTTGTATATGCCTCTCCTCCCTTTCCATTATTACTGAGGTTACTTCAAAAGATTCTAGGAGAAGGGGCAGAGATCCTACTTGGGGTTTTGAGCTGGAGCCTCTTGCCTATGGTACCCTCTGCTACTAAAGATGATGGCACAGCACAGTGAAGATTGCCATGGCTTCCCTTCCCTCTGAAGTATACTCCTTTTCCACGGGTGTCTGTAAACTGTCTTGACTTTAGGGTATGGCATTTGGTAGTATGAGTTTGCAAGACTTGGGGTGCTATCCATAGATTGCTGCTCCTAGTCAACAGTCAAGGCATCTATAGACACTGAAAAAAAACTCACATCATTGGAGAATTACAAGAAGTGGTGTATACCTTCATGTATGAGGGATACCACTGGGGATCTAGAAATTATCTTAGATGTTCTGAGGGATAGAATTCTTTCGGAGTTCGGCATTATGATCCCAGTGAGCTTCCATTAGAGCATTTAGATGTCCATGGATTAATTCCATATCCTATTTTGAAACAAGACCTTTGAGAAGTTATTTTCTTAAAATGCATTTAAATATTTTCCATTCAGTCAATGGGACCCTCCTCTGCTTCTAAATTCATTAGAATGGCCACAATTTGAACTTTTAAGTTTAATGGATCTGAAATGTCTTTCATATATCTGTTATATTTCCATTGCAATTTCATTACAGAGAAGGATCAGGGTGTTGGGTTCACTTTTATGTTCAGAACCATCTTTAAAGTTTTTCCTAGACAAGGTTGTCTTGCAAACAAGTCCTATTTCTGTTCCTAAAATCCACTTCTTCTTTTCCTTATGCCAATAATATGGTGTTACCTGTTTTCCCAGAGCCATTGTCAGTGGAGGAGGAATTGTTGAACATTTACGAAATTCAGAGAGCTTTGGAGCAATATCTAGCTAGGACAGAACATTTGAGAAATACTGACATATTTCCCTTACTTTTGGATCTTGAGGGTAAGGACTGTGGCCCTCATCACTGTCTTTCAGCAGATGGCTAAAGCAAGTTATCAAGAATGCCTATGAAAAACAAGCAAACTACCTGGGGACACAGAGGAAGGGAAGATGAATTAAGTAAGTATTACACATGACCAGCATTGAATGGGGTGTCAATGGCTGATATGTGCAACACCACCACATGGGAAGCCCCCATAATTTTATGAAGCTTCAGAGACTGGAAATGCAGGCAACCACTTCTAATACATTTGGTACCTGTGGTTTGAATTTACTTCTAAAACACTAAAATACAAAATAAAATGCAACTTGCTATGCATTCTGAAAATCTCAAATCTTGGTGCTTGAACAAATTGAAGCTGAATATATTTAATTTTAGTATTGGCTCATCATGCAAGGACTTTGGCAAGGAAGATGGATGGGCAGGTAATTTCACAGTTACTTATAAGTAACTTTCATAATTCTGAATCCTGGTCAAGTTTCCAGCCCCACCCATCCCTTTTTAGATGAAAATTCAATTTCAAATGGAGGTGAAAAGCTTACAAATTCGGGAGATGTATCTTCCTTTTGGAAGGTATTAAGGAAGGTGTGGCACAAAGAAAGCCATGTTGGCGGGTTGGGAATGCCTTAAGTTTGGCTTGGGTAAAGTTCTGTTGGCCCATCCTCCCAGTCCCTTTTCTTTACATCACAAGGTGGCCCTGCCCTCCTCAAGCCAGTTTGCCAAAGCATTACGTAAACCCCTTTGTTGCCAGGCCTTTTCCCCACCTGTGCCAAGCCTTTTTTGGGCTTTTTGGGGCAGTTTGCGCTTAGGCCCTCATAACATTTTGTTCACATAAGCTACCCATGCCAAATTTGCATCCTTTTTTTCCAACATCCTGGGAGTTCTAGAGGTACCTAGAGATTGTGGGTTCCCATGAAGAAGACCAAGAACTTAGCCAAATACAGCAAACATTTTGGTTTTTTTAAACAAATGGGAAAAAGGGCTACAGAAGAAGGCTTGTGTTTTTTTCCCTAAAAATGTAATCAACAAAGATTTTGTGGTGCTACAATCAAAATCTTCTCAGCTTTCAGAAACAAGCAGACTTGAATCAGAAAACCACATTTTTCAACACACTTTTGGCATTTTACTGGGACATACCCCATTTTTACTATTTTGTGTGCTTTTAGCCTCCTTCCAGTTAGTGACAGAAATGGGTGTGAAACCAATGCTGGATCCCGGAAAGCAAAACAGTTTTCAAAAGTAGACAATATTCTGAATTCATCAAGGGGTCACTTGTGTAGATCCTACAAGGTCTTCCTACAGGAAATAACAGCTAAAATAAAAAAGTATTGAAATAGAGGAGAAAAAAACAGCCATTTCTCTCCATGTTTTAATCTGTAACTTTATCCTGCGATGTCAGATTTTTTATAGCAATATACCGTTACGTCGGCTGGACTCTTATGGTTGAGGGGGTACATAGGGCTTATGGGTTCATCAAGAACCCTTGGTACCCAGAGCCAATAAATGAGCTGCACCTTGCAAAGGGCTTTCATTCTATAACGGGTATACAGCTATTCATTGCAGAAATATCAAAAGTGAAAAATAGGTATGAAGGAAATCTTTGTATTTCCAAAATGGGCACAAGATAAGGTGTTGAGAAGCAGTGGTTATTTGCACATTTCTGAATTCCTTTGGTCCCCATACTAGCATGTGAATTACAGTGCATTTCTCAAATAGATGTCTTTTTTACACACTGTCTTACATTTAGAAGGCAAAAATGTAGAGAAAGAAAAGGGGCGATACCACTTGTTCTTCTATTCTGTGCTCCCCCAAGTCTCCCGATAAAAATGGTACCTCACTTGCCTGGTTAGGCCTAATGCCTGCGACAGGAAACGCAACATGGACACATCACATTTTTACATTGAAATCTGACATGTTTTTTGCAAAGTGCCTAGCTGTGGATTTTGGCCTGTAGCTTAGCCGGCACCTAGGGAAACCAACCAAACCTGTGCATTTTTCAAATACTAGACACCTAGGGGAATCCAGGGGTGATTTGTTGGGCTCTCACCAGGTTCTGTTACCAAGAATCCTTTGCAAAACCTCAAAATTTGACCGAAAAAACCTTTTCCTCACATTTCGGTGAAAGAAAGTTCTGGAATCTGAGAGGAGCCACACATTTCCTTCCACCAAGCATTCCCCCAAGTTTCCAGATAAAAATGGTACCTCACTTGTGTGGGTATGCCTAGTACCCGTGACAGGAAATGCCCAAAAACACAACGTGGACACATCACATTTTCCCAAAGAAAACAGAGCTGGTTTTTGCAAAGTGCCTAGGTTTGGATTTTAGCATCTAACTCAGCCGGCACCTAGGGAAACCTACCAAACCTGTACATTTTTTAAAACTAGACACCTAGGGAAATCAAAGATGGGGTGGCTTGTGGAGCTCTCACCAGGTTCTGTTACCCAGAATAGTTTGCAAACCTAAAAATTTGGCCCAAAAAAACACTTTTTCCTCATATTTCGGTGATAGAAAGTTCTGGAATCTGAGAGGAGCCACACATTTCCTTCCACCCAGCATTCCCCAAGTCTCCCGATAAAGATGGTACCTCACTTGTGTGGGTAGGCCTAGTCCCCGCAAAAGGAAATGCCCCAAAACAATATGTGGACACATCAAAGTTATCAAATACAAAACTACCTGTTTTTGCGAGGACACCTGCGTTTTTGGTCCTGGGCTCAGCAGCCATATAGGGAAACCTACCAAACCCAAATATTTCTGAGAACTAGACACTTGAGGAAGTCCAGGGAGGTGTGACTCTCATGGATCCCCCAGTGTTTTCTTACCCAGAATCCGCAGCAAACCTCAAATTTAGCTAAAAAGTCATATTTTTCCCACATTTCTGTGTAGGACCACAGCACCTGCACAAATTTCCTACCGCCCAACGTTCCCCTCAGTCTCCTGGTAAAAATGATACCTCACCTGTGTAGGTGGGCCAAGTGCCTGTGACAGGGAAGAGACAAAAACATGTTGAAATTGAGGAGGAACCAAAGCGGATCCAAAAGGGCAGTTTGAAAAAAAATGTTTTTAGGCTGACAAGTGGGGCAGAATTTTTATCGGTATAGATGCAACAGTGCTGGGTGGTAGGAATTTTGTGGATTCTTGCAGATTCCGGAAGGGTCCATCACAAAAATGTGGGGAAAATGTGTGATTTCCAGCAAAGTTGGAGGTTTGCAGGGCATTGTGGGTAAGGAAATGGTGTGGGGTGCATGTGAAGCACACCACCCTGGACTTACCCCGATGTTTAGTTTTCAGATGTGTCTAGGTCTTGTAGATTTTTCTACATGGCAGCGACCCAAAGTCCAAAAAGTGCAGCCCTCACCATTCCAAGTGGGAGGATTTGAGAGTTAGACAAGCTCTCATGGCCCAAATGTAAAACCAAAACCCCAAATAATCAAATGGTCTCTTGCTTTCTGTGGGATAAGATGTTTTAGTGTGCGGGGGGAGAGCTGAGAGACTGTTAGCCCCTTCAGTTGGGGTGGGGGCATAACCATGCCCATACTGGTTGGTGGCCACCACCCCAATATTTTTTCTTTAATTCCCTGGCATTTCGTAGGCTTTCTCCCCACCAGGAGTGGGTCGGGGTAATTGCCCCATCTGCCAACCGGTGGGCAGAACAACTTTGTCCCCAGTTATTTACGGTGGGGTTATGGCCATACCCCCACCCTCTTTTAAAAAAAAAAATTCTTCCCTGGTGTCTGGTGGGGTTTCTGCCCCTTACAAAAATAGGTCGCTCTGCCCCCAAGTGGGGCAGAAATGGCCTAAAATAAATTTGCTCCCCAGGGGAGCAACCCTTGACTAGAGGTTGCTCCCCTTGCGTGAAATTTGCGCTAAAAAATAAATCCCTGGTGTCTAGTAGTTTCTGCCCCCCTTAGGGGCAGATTGGCTTAAGCAAAATAGACTGATCTGCCCCACGGGTGGGCAGAAATGGCCTAAAATAAATTTGCCACCCGGGGAACGACCCTTGCCTAAGGGGTTGCTCCTAATCTGTAAAAAAAGAAAAAAAAGCCCTGGTGCCTACTGATTTGAATTAAAATTGGCTGATCTGCCCCCAAGAGGGGGCAGAAATGGGCTAAAATAAATTTTCCCCCCCAGGGGAGCAAACCTTGCCTAAGGGGTCGCCCTCCCCCCCCCCATGTGTGAAACTGACCCAAAGAAAAAAAATCCCTGGTGTCTAGTGGTTTCTAGGCAATCTGCCCCAAAGGGGAGTAGAAATGACCTAAAAACAATTTGCCACCCAGGGCAGTGACCTTTGTCTAAGGAGTCACTCCCTTTATTGATGTTAACAACAAAAAAAATCCCTTGTGTCTAGCCGGCTTATGCCCCCCCCTCCCCCCGGGGAGAGAATGGCCTAATCAATATAGGCCGATCTGCCCCATGGGAAGGCAGAGAAGGCCTAATAAAAAAATGCCCCTGGGGAGCGACCCTTGCCTACGGGGTCGGTCCTCTTATAAAAAAAACAAAAAACACGAAAAAAACAATCCCTGGTGTCTAGTGGCTTCTACCCCCGGGGGAAGATCGGCCTAATCAATATAGGCCGATCTGCCCCAGGGGGGCAGAAAAGGCCTAATCAAAAATTCCCCCCTGGGGAGTGATCCTTGCCAAACGGGTCGTTCCTCTTATGCCAATCTCATAAGAAGAAAAAAAATCCCTTGTGTGTAGTGGCCCCTGCCCCTCCCCCCCCGGGGGCAGATCGGGATAATCAATATAGGCGGATCTGCCCCCAGGGAGGCAGAAAAGGTCTAATAAAATTATTGCCCCCTGGGAAGCATCCCTTGCCTAAGGGGTCAGTCCCCTTATAAAAAAAAAAAAACACAATCCCTGGTGTCTAGTGGCTTCTACCCCCGGGGGAAGATCGGCCTAATCAATATACTTCTCCCAATCCTGGAATAAATGCTTCACTTTTTCTCTCTCACCCCCTACTTTTTGTTGTCTCCAAGAGCGTTTTAAGACGAAAGTAAGCATATTTGTCAAATAATGAATTCTGCTTACTCTTTTTGTGGCGTTTTGACGTAGTGAGAGATGATATAGGTGTTGTGGATTTCATCTGCCTCTCACTTTCCATGTGAGGAGCGGGGACGGGGAGTTTTAATTCAGCAGTACTGTTAGTCCTGGACCTTTGATATACCTCCTTAAAAAAAATGTTGTCCAGAGATTTTCAGTTTTGATTTGTGTTTTTGTATAATTAGAGAAGTAATTTAGCTTGGGTAGACATTGCTAGTCTTGGTTGATTTTTTCTGGATGACAATTTGAAAAAAGGTGTATGGGTTGCACTAATGATGTGATATTTCAGAAATCCTGAGACCTATATACTTAATTTAGGGTCAAAACATGGGTTTTGGGGGTCAAGTGGTCTCATGGAGAGAGAAAATAATTCCTCAGAGCAACCCTTCTGGCATTTTTCAAAATCGCATCTCTATAATGATGTGTTTCAACCATCATATTGGTAATTTATTTTAATATTGTTTTTGTTTCAGATTTACCATCAAATTCGTAAACATAAGGGAAGCAGGTGGTAGCAGAGGATCTTTACCTGCTGACAGAGTGTTACCAACCACAAATTCCAAGTACTCCTTCAACAAAGAAAAATCTGTCATATGCCAATCTAATCTGAGAGAAAAGCTAACAACAACTGTGGATGGACAGAAGAGAGTTTGAGATGATGTAGAAGTATAGCAAGATGAAGTTCACAAAAGATTGAAACTGATGGGTGAAGAGGGTCAAATATGTTATCATTGTAACAACAAGTGCTACAAGTCGTATACAATGGAAAAAAGCCTGGGAAAAAATTGCCAAAAAATAGAAGAAACTAGTGAATCACAACAAGAATCTGAGTCTTCTGAGAAAACTACAAGAACCAAACCCAATGCCCATTTACTTAGAACATCGATGGCTACCCCTTGTCCACCTCCAGCAACTGGTCAAAAAGCAGAGGAACTTGAATGTGTTTTCTGTGGTTTAGCTAAGACAAGGACCACAGGGAGGGACAAAAGAACGAAGTACAGAATATGTGAGTCTCAGAGGGCAAACGTTTTTATCTGGAGCTAGTTTCTTTCAAGATGATTTTTTCAGCCGAATAGCTGATCTAAACAGCGAGGTGAATGTATTTGCAGCAAACTTGTATCCCCACCCGAACTGCATGCGTGCATATATATGAAAATATGAATGTAGAATGAGCTCCCAGCAGCAACGTAACCGCTAGCCTTTTAGTTTGCATTCTTTGAAAAAGCAAATTAAGTTTTTCAAGCCACTCTTTAGTGCTGGCTACAGGTTCACACTGAAATCAGAGAAATAATGGTCTACACTGATGAAACTGTATTGATCCATAATAATGAAATCAAGGTTTTTTTGGTGAGAGTGTACAATGACGGAATTTGTTTTTGTCAGTCTAACAAAAAGAATGAGCCACTCATGGTGTTCTCAGCTGATTTGACTCCTGAAGTTCTTGCTGCCAAAATAACACCACATAATGCAGTAAAATCAGCAGGAACCATTTTAAGAAACGTCCTGAAATAATTAGATTTTAGACTTAATGAAAAATTTTGTGATGCACCAGAGCTCCACAAATCATGGGAGTCAACAAGAAAGCCTGATGTTGAATTAACATTTTTGACATCATTGTTTAATATTAGCAAAGCAAAACTGTTACAAACTAAAGCTCTTGTGTTCCGAACAGAAGTGGACAACATTGACGATGGCTTTAAAAATATAAGCGAAGAAGTGGATTACAATCCCATGAACGAACAGGCTTATGCTGTGCAAATGTATTGTCTTTTCCAAATCATGTTTATTAATTACATCACGGCAAAAATAAAACTCACATGATGACTACCCACGCAATCTTTGACAAGTGCAAAAGAGAGATAGTCACTTCAATTAATAGGATTGGTGTATCAACAAGTTATAATTACATATTACAGACTATAAACTTGTTAGCAGCTAATGCTGTAAAATCTTGTGAATCCGACAGCACACCACTTCTAGGTCACTTTACCAGGAAAACATTTACAATTGTTGCTCTTGATAATTTTGAAGACAGCTCTTTTTTGTCTGGAGCATCCAGCCCACATGATAATGACATTGTGCTTTTTCAAGACTGCCAATGGAGTAGCTACTGGAAAACAAGTTATGTCAGCTGTACGCATAAACAAACGAAGCTACAAACCTATAACCCAACCACCTTGCCAACATGTGCAAAATTACTACAAGACATCAACTTGTCCCAGTCTACCAGAAAGTTTCAAAGTGGCTGTGGACATGGATCTTCTTCTACCTGATGCTGTGTTCCACAAAGCTGATTTAACAGAAGTTATCATATTGCTTATTTGGTACGGACTGAATGGATGAAGAAAAGCAAGTTCCTCCGTGAGCTGGAATTCATGCTCTGATGTCCCAGAATACCGTCCCACGGAAGAAGGTTAGGTTTTTACCAGTGATACCACCTTCAGTCACAAACTACGCAACCACATATACAGCTCTAAACAATTTCCAAAATGTGCATGCTCAGCTTGAAGACCAACCTAGCTTGCCAATTTTCTGCGATTAAGGTGTTTTTCTATTGTAGCTGACATTTTTATGCGTAATCCAGTAGAATTTGATGACCTTTATCCAATAATGGACATTTTCCATATGACAAAAGTAGCATTGCGGTGTGCTGTAAGTTATCTAAATGGATGTGACATAGATGATGCACTTATTGAGACTGAAATCTTTGAAAGCAAAACTGTCTAGTCAGAATTGAGCAGAGCTCATTATGTTTGTTTGCCTGTTACAAGGCATGCTCATCAAAACTGAGGCTATAGAAACAGATTAGGTTTTGCATATCTTATCTCAGAAGTGAACAAGGCACAGGGCGCACTTCATTCAAAAGACATAATCCAAAGCCATGCAATGTTCAATACACTCAGTTCAAAATCAGAAAACCTTAAAACCAAGTTCATAGAGTTTGTCAAAGAATGTGAAGAAATACATGATAGTTCTAGTGCATAACTTGGTACATGCTGATCAGAAAGGGAATTTTGAGCTGCATATGAAGACTGTGGAGTCACTGTTTACTGTGTTTCTTGAATTTGATTGCCTAAAATACCTGCGATATGGGTCCTGGAATTTGGAAAAGGTGAAGAAGCTAGAGGTGAAAACCCATACCTCTACAGAAACTTTTGTGGTGCAAGACAGAGAGGGAAGGTTCAATGCTGTGGCTCCAGATATGAAACTGGAACAGACAATCCAGAGAACCTAGAAAAGCTCCAAGGGAATTGTTGGTCAGACACATGTTGCCCACTGGCAGCAAGTTTACCATGAAGTCCTTTGGATTTGCAATGTTTTCAGAGAGATGACAAATTCAAAATTAATGGACCATTGTGAAACTGTTGCTCACCATTAACTTGTGGGAAATAGAGGGGAACGATTTAATAAGCATGTTGACAGCCTTCTTCATTTCATGCAGTAGCAAGGAACCCCCTCTGAAAGGACTAAGCCTGTGCAACTACACAATTTAGTGACCAAACAATATGTGCAAAACGATATAACAACATGTCTACTTGATGTCATGGAACATAGATCAAAACTATACGCAGAACTGAAGCAGGAGTGATTTGTATTGACAGAGAAAAAGCTGTTTGACATAATCACTAAAGCTAAACTTCCACACTTTAATTGCCGTAATAAGAGTTCCGTCAAACCAGCCACTACAAAACAGGTTACAAAAAACAACTTTCACAAGCACATAAAGAGATGGATGTAGCAACAGAAAGGGATGAATTTATCAAGGACATTCTGTTGCCTGATCTTCTTCCAACAAACGCATTATTTGTTGGAGATGCTGCAACCAAACCAATGAAGCACAAACGCATACAAGAGGTTGAAAAAAAACTTTCACAAGAAGAATTTCAATTCAAAAAGATTGAAAACTATTGATATTTTGGACTATATGTCACAATTGCGAATGGTCAAGATTTCATCCATGCAGAACTTCGGAGGGGTTGTTCAGACTGTTCTACAGAGTCAGTGTGCACCTTGCAAGAACTGCACATTGTCTTTGACAGTTATCTTGAACTATCTATCAAAGAATGGGAAAGAATCAGATGAATGAAGTGGAACAATTGCCCTCCCCTGCATTGAAAATTCGACACTTATTCCTGTGCAGCATGATACATTTTGGTCAGCAACATTGAACAAGATGAACTTGGAGATGTTAACTTGCCAAAACATTGCTGATGCTTAAGTGAACACTCAATTTCCAAATTTTGCAAGTGGAATTATTGTCAATGAGGAGTTTGTGCCTGCAGAGATATTTATCAAAAGTTACGTGCCATATTGTTCAAAAAATTAGCAGCAAATTGTAGGAACTGACCTTTATGTTGTGCCACATGTTGAATGGGCTGTTTGAAATCGTTCTAATCAAGTCATTGTACAGTGAAATGACACAGATATTATTATTGTGCTACTTAGATTTGTTGCAGTGTTCATAAGTCAAGGAGTGGATATGCTATGGAACAGGTAAGAAAAGACACTTAGGGGGTCATTCTGACCCTGGCGGTAAAATCCGCCAGGGCCAACGACCGCGGGAGCACCGCCAACAGGCTGGCGGTGCTCCCATGGGCATTCTGACCGCGGCGGTACAGCCGCGGTCAGAAACGGAAAACCGGCGGTGTACCGCCGGTTTCCCGCTGCCCTGGGGAATCCTCCATGGCGGCGCAGCTTGCTGCGCCGCCATGGGGATTCCGACCGCCATCCTGTTCCTGGCGGTTTTGGCCGCCAGGAACAGAATGGCGGTATGGGGTGTGGTGGGGCCCCTGGGGGCCCCTGCAGTGCCCATGCCAATGGCATGGGCACTGCAGGGGCCCCCGTAACAGGGCCCCACAAAGATTTTCAGTGTCTGCCATGCAGACACTGAAAATCGCGACGGGTGCAACTGCACCCGTCGCACCCCTTCCACTCCGCCGGCTCCATTCGGAGCCGGCATCCTCATGGAAGGGTGTTTCCCGCTGGGCTGGCGGGCGGCCTTCTGGCGGTCGCCCGCCAGCCCAGCGGGAAACCCAGAATACCCGCGGCGGTCTTTTGACCGCGCAGCGGTATTCTGGCGGTCCCAGCCAGGCTGTCGGCTTCCGCCGCCGGCCGGGGTCAGAATGACCCCCTTAATCCTGCTTCATATTCTGTACAAGAAACTTGACCCAGAGATGCCCAGTGTTCTTATCAAGGTACATATTGTTACGGGTGACGGTACAAAGAGCAAAACTGGAACAAACCTTGGAGCTTTAACTTCTGAACCTGTGAAGTTTCTAAACGGATTTGCTGGGACAGAAGAAGAATATGACTATAAAGACGTGGAAAAATTCCTTGTGTGTGTGGAAAATGAGTTCTGACTGTCACGCTTTTGACGATCTTTATTACAGTAAGTTTAAGAGATTAGTCCTGCTAAGTGCCCTTCCACTGACATCCTATTCTAAGCGTAGACACATTAAAAGAGCATTCTACTTGATCAGAAGATGTGTAAATTTTTGGATCATGCATATGTAGAGAAAAATCAGTGTGAATTTGGTTTGGAAGATATTGATTAGGTGCTAAAACCTATGAAATTGCTAAAGCCTCTGCCCACAGAACTTACATGTACTTACAAAACATGCGCTATAAAAAGATGTCCCTGTCGATATGCTCTTCTCAAATGTTCAACATTCTGCAAATGAACCACAAGGGATTGGCAAAACAAATAAATAAAGTGAACTATGAAAATGTCTTTGAAACAGGTCTGATAAATATTATTTTTATCATATTCAGACCAGACCATAAACATTGTTTGGTGTATACATAAAAGGATACAAACCTTTATTATTTGCTTTATTTCTATATATGTCTCTTCTTCCTCTACTGTATTATATCTGCCAATTTAGGAAAATGGCAGAAGGGTTGCTCTACAAGTTATTTTCTGTCTCTATAAGACTACTTGGCCCCCAAAATGAAGTATATAGGTCTCATGGTTTCTTGAATATTAAAATTATCACAGCAACACATCTGTCATTTTGAAAAATGTCATCCAGAAAAATCAGCCCGCATTAGCAATGTCTTTCTAAGCAAAATTACTGATATTATACTCTTTGCAGCAGGGTATAATGGCTTTCTCTCCTTCTCTCTTTCTCTCGAGCGAGGAGAGTAAAGGCACCAGAGTGTTTTCTATTCTACCTAGAATCTTGTGGAAAGGGATCACATTACTATAGAAACTCTTCCCATAAAGGAACCACTGCTCTAGCTTAGCCTGTGGGCGCATAATTTAGAAGCTGTGGAGCAGAGAAAATGCACACAAAAACACCAACATGTTGAGATGGAGTCACAACAGATTAGGTTCAGTACTTTCCTTACAAAGTTACCGAAATGGAATCTGTAATCCCATTAATTTCCCAGGGAAAATGTGTGGTGCCCCGACCATCATGATGACTTCCATATTCCCATCCTTCAGAAGTCAGTCATACATACGATCTGTAGTAGAGTCATCCCTTTCTGTTCAAAACTTTTCCTTTGGGTCTTTCATGAATGCCAAGTGTCTTCATAAAAGTGTTAGCACTGTAGTAGCTTCACTTAATTTGGGTGATATTTAAATATATCCATATATATGGATGGCTGGCTAATTTCTTCTACTTAATTTTCTATGGCAGGGAGCTATGGCAGAGAAGTCTGCAATGGTCTAAAGAAGGTATGGTTTGTTTGTAATCTCTAGAAAACAAACTTACATTCAGCACGAAAGCCTTTTTATCGCAGGTCTGTTCAACACGGAACATGCTCAATTCTTTCTTCCAGAATCAAGGAGAATGCTGCTCCAGGATACCTTAACCCAACTGCAGTCTCTCACACAAGATGCAGCCAGATTCTGGTTGACAGTGCAATGTCTGAAGGCAGCAAAAATGACTGTTGATCCTTGAGAACAACATCACCTCAAGCCTCTCCTTTGTCATCTCTGAAATGGACTTTGAAATGATGTTTCCTTTTTCACTCTGAATAGTGCAGGTTCTCCAGTAATGAATAATCCCAGAAAATCTGCAGTAGGGTGTTTCTATGGTTCCCCTATTCCTGATGCAAATCATTGGGCATGGTAAGCCACACTGGAAGGGATGAAGATAAAGAGAAAATTGTTCCAGTCAGATTTTCTCCAATTATCGAACTAGAAGCAATTGTCAGCAATTATTATGTTTCTTCACAAATAGTCTCTCATTGTTATGGGGAAGGCAGTTGTGAAATACACAGACAACCAAGTAGCCTGGAGCTTTGTTAATTGTTAGGGGGACAAAGGTGAAACCTCTACAAGTGTAGCAAATTCCATTTGCTCCTGGGCAGAATCCCACCTGATTTCTATAAAGGCAGTATACATTACAGGGAGGGACAATATCTAGGCAGACAGGTTCAACAGAAACATTCCATCCTCTGTGAAGTTTCAGGTGGAGAAGGGCACTTTCCCAGAGATCATACCTTACTTTGACCAACCATAGATGAACCTGTTTGTCCCCAGATAATATTCTTCTTCTTCATTTCAGTTTGGAGACAAGGTTCCTGGGAACATAGAAGGCTAGATGCTCTAGGGATTCCATAGGCAATGGGTCTCCTCTGTGCCTTCACTTTCCCCTTCTCCCCAGTGTCCTACAGAAATTTGAAAGAATAAGATGACAGTGATTCTGATCACCCCATATTGACCTCAGAGGCTGTGGTTACTGACTCTAATGAACAACATTCCATCTCCAATAAATCATTCTTGCCTGACACAAAAATCTCTGGAGCTGCTTCACCTGATAAATCTCCTATGCTGGGGGCATAACTCAGGGTTAGCCATCGCCCTCTCAGAGATAGCTGTCCTTGTGCCATTGACGTCACTGTGGGTGCCTGCTGTCAGTGGTTGGCGGGCCCCCTCGAAGACAGTACCCTGGAGTCAGACATCCTCATACCTGTCATGGAGTGTAACCATCTGCACTGCTCAAGTGGGCCCTCCAGTGTCTGTTGGATAACCCATCTCTCATTGCTTACCACAGCCACCATCTATGTCCGGCTCGAAGGTGACCCGTCAATCGGCATTTGCGGAAGGCCTATCTGGAGTGGCTTGGTATGTCCCTGACATATCTGACACCATGGCCAAAACGGCATGCAGTACCTTAGCAGCTGTCCTCAACTGAGGCAACCGAGCTCATGGTAAAATAGACCCCCAGGGAATCGTGGTACATCAGATCGCATCCCGTTCCCTCAGTTAATGAGATCCCACTCAGGTAAAGACAACAGAGGCAGAATATATTTAAATAATCATTGATTAAAACATCTGCATCCTAGATAGAAGCATATGCATAGCAGTAAAGAAGATGATAAAAGACAATAGGAGCAGGCATGTGACAAAAAATTTAAAACACAAGAACAGTCCTATCATGCTGCCTAAACAGGAGAGTGGATCTATAACCCCGCACCTACTCCTAATTTGCCCATTTGGGTTTCCCCCGGGAAGAACATCATCCCTCATACCTGAAGAAGAGGCTCGAGGTCTAAAAGGACACCGTCCCCATCTGGATCAGTGCTCGGCCATCTAAGCAGGTAGCTGTAGTGAAGCTTGCAGCAATCAGCACACAGTCGTGGTCATCTGGCTGGAATCTCCCTCTACCGGGTCTTGGACTAAGGGCTGTTTTATAATAACACAGCTAACATTCTAAGAAATGGTCCCCACGTATGAGTGTGTGTGTTTCTGTAAATGCAGGAGACACAGAGATACAGTATACCATGTTTGTCAGCAACCCTATCTGACTGTAGCCTCGGAGAAAGAACAAAGTGAACTATATGTCCTACGAGAGATAGAGAAAATAAAACAACACCATAATGGAAGCGATTGCTAGAAAAATAATGCAATGCTGAATTAAACGTAGGCAGGTGAAAGTGCACAGCTGCAGGCCCAGTCAACTAAAACAATGCGCTCAGAACATGGTTAAATAGCTACACAACACCCTCCCCTTGCCGGTCGAAGGTGGTTCAAAGCTAATGTGAAAACGAGGCATAAAAACTCTATACTAAGGCAGCAACCAAAGCGTTAATTATGACAAGTTCAGTGAACCCAAACCATAGTAAAGGACAATTAAAAAAAACACTACAAAGTCATTTTGGACATCACCAATCATATCCAGGCCAATGGAAGCCAGGAGATGGTCAACTTCGGCAGGTGACAAAATATCCAAGGCAGGTCCAGGAAAGACCACAGAGGACACGTGTTCCAGAGTCTGAGCCTCAGCCGAGGCAGCAGCATTCCATGTCATGCCCACAGCAGAACCAAGACTCGCCGAATCCAGCTAGGGCAGTTCATACACTGCCTCTCGTAGCAAACGCACTCTCAATGCGCATGTCTGACGATGAGCCCTCATCGAGAACATCAACAGGTCAGCATCCAGTGAAAGTAAGCGCTGCGTAGAAAGACAGACTTCCAGTGCACATTCAAAGAGGCACAAGAGGCTTCAAAACACGGCCTGCACACAATACAAAACTGGTCGGAATGACAAAGACCAGTCACACTCCAGCTGCTGCAGGAGAGGTGCTCCAAAATACTGCATCATATGTTCATGACACAGTTGCGCCGGTGGTAGCGCTTACAGTCCTCCTTGCTGTGAAGAGACAGCCATTGCACAGAAAAAGTAGCAACAGCAGGATGTCACCAATTAATGCCTAAGTGATCAGGAATCCCCCCAAAACACTTGAAAAAAGTGAATGTATGGCTGAAGGTATTAAGCCAAATAGATGAAAAAGTGTTAACAAAACCAGAACTAACAGCCTTAAAAAAGTGGGTGATTGCACTAGTACTAGACGCATTGAATATTCATCCCACGAGCTCACCAAAGTGTCTCGGAAAGTTGTTATTTAAAAAGGACTGAATTTCTGCCGATGACCTCGCAACCTAAAGTGCATAGGTCTTGCGTGCTGATGTAAGCGGCACGTTTTTGAAACAATAAGGCCTTTAGTCTGCTCAACTTGTCAATGGCGTCTATTCCGCGTCTGATGTCTCCTTCTAACTGAATAGTTACTTTATACACTCTGTCTGGCGTGGAGACACTCATGCCCGCAGTCTGTACTTGTAGATAGTCATCAGTTGCTTTCACCTCCAGATGCTCTAGAAGATCCCTGCAAACTATTTTGACTTCTGCTGCACTGTCTAGCAGTGCTAACGCCCACTTCTTGTTCTTTAGCAAAGTTCTCCTCTTGAGTGGCATGTCGTATTGCATCTGCTGCCACTTTTTCTTTTTAAACTGTATTTCTGTTGTGGAAGTTTCTCTTCTTTTTCAACAGAAACTTCCAATGAGTGTTCTGAGTACTTTCTTGATTTCACGTACTTGGTCTGGTGATCTGACCACCCACCTCTCTCACTTCATTTTTCCAGTGAGTCTGTGGCGTGTACCAGTATACTGATATCTTTCAGGTGTTTTTATATTATCCCTGTTTCTAAGGTTGTCTCTATTCTGCGGGGTCTCGGAACGCAGAGATTCTCCCCTTTCTTTTCTAGGTGCTTGTTGTTTTTTATCTCTGCCTTTTTTAGAACCCGCAGGTGTTTCTTTGACAGGATCCTTATTGGATCTACCTTGTACTTGTGGCATAGTCCGTCTGGCTCCCAAACTATCTCGACCTATACACAAATAAGTTTCAGCAATAATTTGTGGCAGCTCATGTTCCTGATACTGTGCCGGAACGTCACAGAGCCGCATGTGCACTGTCAGTGCAACTGCTTCCCCTTTAATATTGCTTATATGATTGAAGATACAATGGCAAAATTATCTATCATCCCCAAATCTAGGGCAGGGGCTGCCCCATATTCATCTTGGATTTGTTTCAACACCTTCGGAAGATTGGCAAGTGTTGGTGTACCATGTGCAGTGTAGAGCGCGGCAAATACTGTGCCCCATGTATTACAGTTTTCAACTGTGGGAACCATGCCAAAGGACAAATACATTGTCAAAATTCTATTTTTATCCTGAGGTCGTGTATGGGAAAAAACTGCTTTCAGTGCATTTATTTTTTGAGCTAACCAAAACGGAATATTCTCCCGTTTGGCGGGTACTTTACCCATGATCGAATGTACAGTGGCAGGATTAATACCTTGCGCTGCTACATGTGCCTGAGCTGGAGCAGCTCGTGCTGGGTTTGTGTTTAACATCTGCATGACAAATTGTACTAATCGTCTATAAGTCGTTATGATTTCCGTATATATGCGTCAGACCTCAGCTACCGACATTGCTCCTGCGTCAGGATGTGGTCTATATGTGGCCAACTGACCTAACCTAACAGGTAAAACTGTATGTGGTAGGGCACCATCAAGCCAATTGTTATGGTCTTGATAAGATAATGGTATATCTAAGGATGCATAAGCTCTGTATTGTCCAGGAGGATGTGCCGGTGTATAATTATGAAATGTATTTGTGTTCCCATCCACTGCTGGAAAGGTGACCCAAGAATAAAATGTTTCTGTTCTATAAACTGCGAGAACTTCAACAACAAATGTAACTGCACCCCCTGGGCTGTTAAGCCGTTTGCCAATAAATGTGCAGTAAGGGGGCCTCTCATATTTACTGCTGTTGCTACCCATTGAGAGTTCGCCATATTATTGATTTATGCATTCAGAGATAAGGATACCAACTGGGGATCTATCCTTTTATGTTCAAGCTTGAACAACCTACAGCTCTAGATAGGTCTCACCTACATAGCTGAGGAGAAAATCCTCAATACCACGGACGTCTGCTTGTATAGAATCGAGGTGTCTTTAGCCTTCAGTGAGACAGAGATACTTAGGAGGATCTGATTTTTCATGCCTGACCAAATGTTGGTGGCACCATGTCACGTAGGTTCTCATTAGGGTAATGAGGCTACTGGAATTGGGTGGTAGGATCACATAGGTATTGGGTACTGAGTACAATTCCACACTTGGTGACACCTGTTGGCCTAATCCAGGGTTTCCAGCTAACTAGAAGCGCTCCATCTCTGACCGAGATGATTGTGACAACCAAGCTCATGGTAAAATAGAGTCCCCAGGGAATCGTGGTACATCAGACCACATCCCGTTCTCTCAGTTACTAAGATCTCACTCAGGCAAAGACAACAGAGGCAGAATATATTTAAATAAGCATTTATTAAAATATCTGCATCCTAGATAGAAGAATATGCATAGCAATAAAGAAGATGATAAAAGACAAAAGGAGCTGACGTGTGACTAAAAATGTAAAACACAAAAACAGTCCTACCATGCTGTCTAAACAGGAAAGTGGATCTATAACCCCTCACCTACGCTAAGTATGAGCACAGCATACTAAGCCTAATCTGCGGTTCGGGTTTCCCCCTGGAAGAACATCATCCCTCATACCTGAAGAAGAGGCCTGAGGTCTAAAAGGACACAGTCCCCATCTGGATCAGGGCTCGGCCGTCTAAGCAGATAGCTGTAGCAAAGCTTTCAGCAATCAGCATACAGTCATGATCATCTGGCTGGAATCTCGCTCTAATGTGTCTGGGACTAAGGTGTGTTTTACAATAACACAGCTGACATTGTAAGGAATGGTCCCCACGTATGGGTGTGTGTGTTTCTGTGAATGCAGGAAACACAGCATACCATGTTTGTCAGCAACACAATCTGACTGTAGCCTTGGATAAAGCACATAGTGAACTATATACCCTACGAAGAACATGGCGCAGTCCTAGGCGAAAGGACGATAAGATAAAGAAAATAAAACAACACCGTAATGGAAGCGATTGCTAGAAAAATAATGCAATGCTGTATAAAAAGTAGGCAGGTGAAAGTGTACATCTGCGGGCCTAGTTAGCTAAAACAACATGCTCAGGACATGGTAAAAATAGCTGCACAACAGTTCCAGAGAATACATAGGCTGATTTCCTCAGGGCAATTATAGTGTGTCTTCTCTGCCACCACACGCTTGGTCTAACCTGCAGGCAGCAAAAAGGAATGGAGATCCCTTTCAGTATGAAGGGTCAATTATATTTGTCACAATGGATTTCACTCAAGAGATGGTGGTCAAACGGAAAAACCTGATGGCCCTTTGTCCTTGTTTGCAGGAAGAAGGAATCACATTCAGCCTAATGGATCCAGCAGTGGTGATTGTGACAATATGGGGACCCGCCTCAGAATTGGACGTCCTGAACCTGCTCTCGGCCTACTTGGACAATTTAGAAGAGTCTATAGAAGTAAACCCTGCCCAAGAATGGACCACTCAACAGGCATTTGGAGGCATTGGCACCCACCACACTCAAATTAGGTAATATGCTACCCACCAGGACATTCAAAAATTAACTTAGCGCCGTTGATGTAATAGGGAGAATTTGGATGTGTGCTAAACATTTTGTCCCAAGAATGAGACAGGGCCAATCCTAGTTGCACTGAAGGACCAACTTACCACTCCTTTACAGAACTAATCTTTGCACTTCAAAGGTGATTACGGAGCAGACGACCTCAGACATACTCTGAACGGATCATCTGAGACAAACAGAATTGCTCTTACACCTAATACATATTCTTCTGTATTTGTAATGAAGTTGGCTTATTCGTGCCTAAAATGATTCTGCCATTGACTTGTTCTTTTCTGATACTGTTTTCGTGTTGCCTTCCACATTGACCGGGGACTCTACCTGTATGTTGACTGGCCTTGTACATCACGGGATGGGATCCCTATTCCTTGTTGGGGTGGGCATGCGATGGGACTCAGGGATGGACATGGGCCACCATGAGATAAAAGGCATGCTAGAGGCACGATGGAGGTTGTACTGTCCACCCCATCTCCCTATATTCAACAGCTCCTGCTTAGAGTACCACCCACCTTTATCCCAGTTATTTACCCTTAGCAGAAACTCTGGGTGGCTGGGTTTCAGGGCTTGCCCTGCACATTACAACTTGTGAGGTGTTTATACATGCCTCAGTGAACACTAATTGAGAATACACTTACTTCACCCGTCTGCTCACGTTTGCGGGTAATACACATTCCACGCCTGCCTAGTAGGATATATATACTTTTCCTATGTGGGGCTCCCTCTGCTTGGTAACTCTTTCTGGTAGGGCACCCATCTCTTCCCTCATTGCAGGCTTGAAACCTCTGCTAGACTCATGAGAAGCCGTGATTAACCTCCCATGTCTTGTCCCTGAATGTTAACAGCTTATTTAGCATTGTCAAATGCAAAAAGATTTTCACTTACCTCTGTCACCACAGGATGGACATTGGACTCCTACAGGGATTGCATCTGCCCATTAATGAGACTGATAAGCTACAGAGGGAATAGGTGGGGCTGGTGGTGGGAGCAGCCACAAAGCGCCTTTGAACTCTGGACCTCTAGACCACCTCCACCCCTCCCTACCACACAGAAAGTGTTGGTGGGATTCTAATACACACATCCTTTCACCATCAGCTCCTGAAGTCTTGAAATGATTCAGAGGGCAGACATGCCTATGTGAATTTGAAACTAGGATGCCAGGTTCTTATTTTGGGCTTGGTGTATGCACCAATATGGGGCATCACCATTTTCTTTAGTTAAATGAACAGACTTTGGTGAAACTAAACTAGTGGTAGGGAGTTATTGGGATTTTGTACCAGAGTCTATGTTAGACCAGATGGGTCCCCTAGACCACCAAGGGTCCCTGGGGGAGACAGTATAGATTTGGACCTGCATGCATGGTGCTTAGAACACCCCACAGAGAAAGACTATACGTACAACTCAGTGGTTCATTATACTTCCTCCAGGCTAGATTTATTTTTATTGCACCGCTTTCTCCTATCTCTCCTGTTTTACACTAATATCATGCCCTAGGACCTATCAGACCATAACTCAATATTACTGGCCCATATATTACAGACCTCAAATGACTTCCAAATACCGTATCCCCGGATGACATGAAGGTACTGAATGTGCATGTCAGAGTCTACATTGCAGAGAAGAAACACTCAGTCGCCTCCCCAAATTTGGCATGGGCAGCTTGGAAGGCCACATGGAAAGGTCTTCTAATGACATACAGTGCAATTGCTAGAAGACGTTGTGCCACTAGGAGGAGACTCTTGGAAGAATCTGTAGCTTCTCTCACGGTGGCATACAGCAAAACACCTACGTTTGTTAATAAGCTCTGGTTGAAGTCTGCAGTACTGGAGTGTTAGAAATTGGGTCTCTGGTTGGCAGAGGTATGCATCTCTATCCAAGTAGGGATCACAATCCTAGTCAGGGTAAGTCACAATACGAACTAAATTATCCTGTGTTCTCCCTTCTGTAGCTTCGCACAGACCAGGCAGGCTTAATTTTGAAGGCAATGTGTAAAGTATATGTGCAATAAATCATACAGTAACACAGTGCAAACACCACAAAAAGTACTCCACACCAGTTTAGAAAAATTTATAATATTTATCTGAATAAAACAAGACCTAAACAATAAAAGTCCACTATACACTGGTGAAGATATCACTTTTTAGAAGATTAAGCAACTCTTAATCCAGAGGAATCAGTGGATGTATCGCTTTAGCACAAAGTATCTGGGTTGCATCAAAAGCAAAGATGGTGCGGGCCACAGAGGAGGTGAGGCACCAGAAAGCAAACCGATCAATTCCTTACTGCCGAGATGAGGTGATGCATCGATTCTTTCCATCGATTCTGCACAGGAAAGGCAATGCATCGATTTCCGAACACAAAGCCTCAGTTCCTTACTATTTGATGACAAATTGAAACCCAGTGATGAAGTGTGAAAAATCCAGATGTGCTGTAATGATGGAACCGTGGTGAAACAGATGCAGTGTTGAGTTGAAACAGATGCAGTGTTGAGTTGATTTTTCAGTAGCGAGCTAGGCGTTGAGGCATGGATTATCTCTATTAGGTGAAGTCTTTGATGGCCCTGAAACTTCTTAACAGGAGGCAAGCTGACAAGTCCTTAGAAATCACTTGTAGTGGGAAGGCAAAGTCCTTACAGGAGAGTCAGGGAGCAGCAGCCAGCAGGACTCTAAGCAGAAGAATATTCCTTCCAGAAAAATAGTCCAGTTGAGTCCCTTGGGCAGCACTGAAGTTCTTTTGACAGAGTCTAGTTGTAGGTCCAGAAATGTATGATTTTAGGGGGTTTGAAGTGGAACAGAATTCAGAGAGTGGTTTTGAAGTGCACCAGTTCCCCTTTCAACACAGCCCTGTCTGCCAGGAGATCTGTGGGAGGTTATCAGTTCTTTGTGTGGGATCAGGTCACTAGCCTTTCAAGTGTAAGTGAGAGCCCCTCCACCTTTCCTGCCCAGGAAGACCCATTAGTATGCAAATTAATGCTGAGTGTTCTGTGTTTATGGCTGTCTGGGTGGAATGCACAAGGGGAGCTGTCAACCAGCTCAGACCAGACAGATTGGAGACAGAAAAATGGATGGTGGCAGGCAAAAATTGGATGAAAGACCACCCTAAGGCTGGCAGGTCTATGTTTGAGCTGCAGAGAAAGCACTCCCAAAAATTAAATGGAGACATTATGAGCAAGTCAAAAAGGTAGGATGCCTTTTTAGCCTTTCAACTATGCCAGCAGGAAGCTCAGCTCTACATACCAGCCATGTGCTATCCAACTTGCGGAATAGTCACAGATTCAACTGACATCACAGAGGCGTTTGCTTCCTTCTATGTACACCTTTATGAAGCTAGTAGTGGTACAGGTAAACAGGTGAAAGAGAAGTTTATGACTTTCATCTACCTTCTGATAGAGATCGAGGAGGGAAAAGACCTTCTGACAAGGGATATCTCATTAGAGGAAATTAGCGATGACATAGCCAGCTTAACCACATGAAAATCAGTGGGTGAAGATGGCTTCCTCGGGGACCATCATAACACCTGCAAACCTCAACTAGCACCAATGCTACAATAAGTCTCTCAGGAAGTAACAAAATCTGGGTGCATGCATCCTCTTTCTAATAAAGCCATAACAACACTCCTCCCCAAATAAGGGAAGGTCACACTTGAATGCTGGTTCTATAGACGCATCTCCCTCCTGAATGTGAATGTAAAGGTTCTGGCCAAGATGTATTCTATAAGACTCCCAGAGGTGGTACCCTCCTTGACATATGCCCCACAAGTACGATTTGTGCAGGGACTCTTCTTTCAGACCACATTTGTGTACCCTGGCTCACCTCCTTTGAGACTCTCAGAATGCAGATAAAGAGCTGGTGGCACTAACTCTGTAAACAGGGAAAGCGTTTGACCGCGTTCAATGGACATGTCTATTTTGAGTCGTGGAATGCTTAGGCATTGGCTGAGACTTGACTGATAAGATAAAATGGTTCTAGGAATGGCTGACAGCATAGGGTAACCATGGAGTGCATCTCTCCGTACGATCCAAATTAAATGAGGAACCTGCCAGAATTGCAGTTATCACCCTTACTTTTCATCCTTGCCTTCAAGCCAAAGCCAACTGCATTCAGAACATCTCTGCTTAAACAGGACGTCCTCACTACTGCAGTGCCCTAAAGTCATTCCTCTATGTGGATGACATTCTGATGACTATTTCCCACCTACAGACATCCATTTCAGCCCTGATGGCTTGCTAAACACTTTCTTGCAATTATCTAGATTCCAGGTGAAATGGGGGAAGTGTGAGGGAATGCCACTGTTGATAGTCATGAAAAGGACCTACATCCAAGGAGTTGGAGGGGCGTGTATCCTAATGGGCTCAAAATATTTAGGAGTGTACCTCTACAGGGGGCTGCTACACATGGCACAGGATAACCTGTTGCTCTTAGTGGCCTCTACATGCCTGGCCGTTACAAAATGGTCCAAGCTCCACTCATCAATGTGGGGTCGCACACAGCCAGTAAAGATGGCAATGGCTACACCATTTAATTATGTAATAGGTATGCTGCTGATTCTCATCCCATGCTCTCTTCTGAACACTATAGACTCAGTTCCAAGTGCCTAAACTGTATGCGCACACAGAACCAGGAGGTTTGTGCCTCCCACACATGGATACATACTATATATCCAACCACCTATAGCAAATGGCTAGCTGGTTGGAGACATTAGCAGACCCGCCTACCTGGGCCAGATTGAGAGTTCTGAGTTAAACTGAGGAGCCACCATTGATGACCTGTATGTTGCAAAATGCGAGGCACAGTCACTAACTAATCCCATTATACTGAATACATTTGTTGTCTAGAAATAGGCATACACATTCCTCAAAGTAGACCCATGGAATATGCAGAGGCCCCAGTCTGGAATATGAAGGTTCGAATAGGGGGTCAGATGTTAAACTGGTTGTCTTGGAAGGACTGTGGTATACATTCAATTAACCAGTTGTTTCTCGGTCTTCAGCGAAGTCATTTGCTGATCTCGCCTCAGACCAAAGTCTACCATCTGCATTTCAATGCCAGTATCTGCAACTCTGCCACGGCCTCAGGGGCTCTTAGGAAAGAATCCGATCACTTATCCCCACCTCGATCAATCCCTACTTTGACAACTAGAGTATTGCCAAGGTGGTAATGGCAGGACTAGACAGGCTGTTAATCAATGCTACCTTCTCATAGCCCACCCTGGAAATGTCCCACATTCATTGGCAGGGAATCATAGGTCTCACACACTTTCAAAGCCTGGGTCTCATTGCTGGATTCCAATGACCCTCTCCTCCGGGATAACAGGTTGACGTTTGCATATTTTAAACTGTTACACAATCTTCCACTGGTAAAACTGCATAGATTTGGCATGCTGTCACATTATAACTGTTGGAGATGCGGAATGGGTGACTGTGACATGCTACATATTCTATGAAATTGCCCTGCACTTATCGGCTACTGGTCAGAGGTGTGATCCACTCTTAGTGAACTGGGGAAGGTCTGAAAGTTCCCCTGTTCCAGATTGGTTCTACTACATTAAATGACTGACTGAGAGTTACCTTCTAAACATGGAAAATGGTGGTGGATGACAGGACTGGCTACTGCCAAGAGCGGCATCCTCCGTCACTGGAGAAAACTGATAGTTCCTAGTGGAGCCAATTGGCTCTCAGAATCAGCAACAATTGCTGACTGCAAATGCGTCATCTATAAGATGAATAACCAATTGGGGGTCTATGCCCTGACATGGGATCCTTTTCTGCAGCCACAGAAAGAACTAGGTAGGGGATGGACACCACTTTTAATTTTGAACTTAGCCCCCAAAGTAGGTGACCCCGGTTGCTTAAGACTCCGAAATGTGGAATTAATGTTGTCTGCTCCCGTTCCCTTATCAATGGCAGGCCAAAGATGACACCTCCCAATTACTGGATGTATGTCTATGTAGACACTGTGCCACAAACCAAATGAGGGGGATCTATTCCACCTCTCCCTAGATGAAGCACCCTGTACTGGGACTAGGAGTTTGAACTGTCTCAAGCTAATTTATTTAATAGTTGAAGTTTTGCACTATGCCTAATCTACAAGTAAAATCATTGATGTTTATTGTACTGATTACTGTGTGTTTTGCATATAAAACACTAATAAAGCATTGTTGCAAAAACAAAAAGAAAATGGTAAGCTGGATTCAGCAGAATCTTTTAGCTTTTGTTTTCCTGGCTCTTAACAGGAGGCTAGCCAACTAGCCCTTGGGGACTACTTTACAGTCCTGAGTACGAGTGGAAGCCGGTCCAACCCTTGGGGTCTCTCTCCACAGGTTAAAGTAGTTGCAGCCCTCTTTCTGAAGTCAGGGTTCAGCAGATACAGTCCTTCTTCATTTTCCACAGGTCCAGAGTTGTTCTGAAGTACGTTTCCAGGAGTGCCACTTTTATGCTTAGCTGTAGCTTGTGAGAGGGAGAACCTTCCTGTCCAATAGGAAAAATGTTCATAGGGGCCACTCTACGCACTATGACATAATTTCCTCTGGGGTTAGCCCTAAAGAATCCCACTATGCCTTGTTCTGCCAAAATCCAACATCGCAGAATCGTTCTTCTCCTGGTCAGAGCTCTGGACAAACCCCTGAGGTGTGGATAGGAAAATGAGGCACTCCCCCTGAAAACCAGTCCTGAAACAGACTTTCCCCTCCAATGAGATTGGTGCCACTCTGGACACTTGGACAATGGAAGGGCCAGGCCTAAGTGTGAAATGCATCTGCCTGTGACGGAGGCTGCCCCTCTGGAGCTTGTACAGTTCATGGTTACATAGTCAGGCCATCCTGTTAGGAAGAGGTCACACCTCCTCCCACCTAAGGCCTTTTTGACCTCTTTCCTGAGAACAATTCAGTACTCTCAGCAGGCTGCCGGGTGGCATTTCGGGATTATCGCAGAAAGGGTTACTGGAGGCATCAGTTATGAATGTGCAAAACTTTCTAAAACTTTACTAGTAGATTGGATTTTAAATTCCTATTTAATTGAATCCTAGAAATATGGTATGGTTCTAGCTATTGCCAGACTGGAGTTATACATTATGAGGTGTTACAATATAACCCAGAGAAGAACCAGCCTTGTAATATTGAAAAATTACATATGGGGTTTTTGTCACTGCCAGACATGTGAAACTTAAGTGTAAGTTCTACTTTTTACATACCATGCACCTTACTCTATGATCATTTAGGGCCTACCTTAGGGGTGACTTATAGGTATTAAAAGGAAGATTGGGGCCTGTCAAAAGCTTAATCTTGTCTGCACAAATTTTCAGTTATTAAATTGCACACATAGGCTGCAGAGGCAGTCCTGAAGACATGACTTGCCCTGTCACTTTAGTGGTGTCACAATAGGTGCTGCAGATCACTAGAGACATTTAACTTGCAGGCCCCCTCTACACACAGTAAACTATACTAGAGACTTATAGGTGCATCAAATAAGCCAGTCAGCTATTAGCCAATTCAACATGTTGTTAGGGGTCAGAGCACATACACTGGGGGCGGACGGCAGCGCCACAGTGTTCAGAGTCCAGAGTCCATACATCAGCAATAATATCCATCAAAAAGTGTGTGTTTGGAGGTAGTGGCTATACAAAAATGAAATTTTCTTACAGACTGTCAAAGGGAGGGTGATGAAGATTACTGGTAATTAATATGTTCATTATATAATATATCACATCAACTTGTTTTGTCGATGTAGTCCGTGGGTCCGGTAAATAGAATGCATACTAAAAGATTTTGGGTCAGTTTTTCATAGCTTGCCAGCCTGTGTTGTTTCTAACCCTGTGCTGAGTGTTTGAGAGTATTCATAGGCCATAAAACCTGCACTCACAAGTATATTACAAGCTTGATGTTATACCAAGTGTTAGAAATGGGGCCTCTAGTTGGCAGTAAGTTTATTCTCTATCCAAGTAGGAGCTCCCACTCTAGTCAGGGTAAGGGAGATACACAGCTCAGATAGCCCTTGCTCACCCCCTTGGTAGCTTGGCTGAAGCAGTCAGGTTTATCCCAGAGGCAAGCGATGCGTAGATTCCTTACTTGCAAGTGAGGCTGTGCTGTCCATCAGGTAAGCAATGCATCGGTTTTCGGACCAGCAGCCTCAGGTCGATGCAGTGATGTTGAAGATTTTGATGCCCAGGGAAAATGCATGGAAATCTGGATGCACAGAAGCGATGAATCTGTGCTGAGCTGGCGATGCACCGATTTCACTGGAGATGTGCCGAATTTTCAGCCGTGGTGCAGGTGCTGCATCGATTTTTCTGCTGCTTGGCTCTGGTGTGTGGATTTTCTCTCTGGTTCTTCCAGCTTCTACTTCCCGGGGCCAAGGTACTGGATATGATACCACTTGGCAAGTCAGAGGGTCTCAGCAAGAGAGCCCAGGTGCTGGCAGATGAAGTCTTGATGTCCCTGAGACTTCTAAACAGGAGGCAAGCTCAGTCTAAGCCCTTGGAGAATCTTCATAAGCAGGATACACAGCAAAGTCCACTCTTTGTCCTCTTTAATGCAGATGCAGAAGCAGCAACTGCAGGCCAACCCAGCAAAGCACACGCAGCAACGGGGCAGTACTCCTTCAGCTATTCAGCTCCTCTCCTTGACAGAGGTTCCTCTTGATCCAGAAGTGTTCTAAAAGTCAGAGGTTTTGGGTCCACTACATATACTCATTTCTGCCTTTAAAGGAGGGAAACATCAAAAGAAACTCTCTGTTGTTCACAATATCCTGCCTTGCCCAGGCTGGCCCCAGACACACTCCAGGGGGTTGGAGACTGCATTGTGTGGGGACAGTAACAGCTCTTTCATGTGCAGGTGTCAGCGCCTCCCTCTCCGCTCTAGCCCAGGAAGACTCATCAGGATATGCAGGACACAGCTCAGCTCCTTTTGGGTTACTGTCTAGGGGGAATTCACAAACAGCCCAACTGTCAATCTGACCCTGATGTGGATTCAATAGGCACATAACTGTTAAGCAAGAAAATGCCCACTTTCTGAAAGATGCATTTTTAAACAGACAATCTAAAAAAACAACTCTAGCAAAAGATGTATTTTTAAATTGTGACTTCAGAGACCCCAAACTCCACATCCCTATCTGCTCCCAATGGGAAGCTACACTTAAAATATATTTAAAGGAAGTCCTTGTGTTAACCTAATTGAAGGACATGCCTTGCAATAGTAAAAACCAAATTTGGTAGTATTTCACTATCAGGACATGTAAAACACACCAGTACTTGTCCTACCTCTTAATTACACTGTACCCTGCCCAGGAGGATACATAGGGCCTACCTTGGGGGTAACGTAGTGTAGTAAAAGGGAAGGTTTGGGCCTGGAAAGTGGGTGCACTGACCAGGTCAAATTGGCAGTGCAAAACTGCACACTCAGACACTGAAGAGGCAGGTCTGAGACATGTTTACAGGGATACTCATGTGGGTGGCACAATCATTGCTGCAGGCCCACTAGTAGCATTTGATTTACAGGCCCTCAGCACCTCTAGTGCACTTTACTAGGGACTTACTAGTAAATCAGTTATACCAATCAAGGATAACCAATCACAATCACAATGTATACAGTGAGCACTTGCACTTTAGCACTGGTCAGCAGTGGTAAAGTGCCCAGAGTACCAAAAACCAGCAAAACCAAAGTCCAAAAATTGAGGAAGCAGAGGCAGAAAGATGGGGAAAACCACAGCATGGATGCCTGGTCTAACACAAGCATACTCTAAAGGTTCCGCCAGTCAATTCTTTTGAGAAAAAGTGTTATATTGCATGGGTTGGCAAGTCCTTGGCTTAAGACTACACACTTTAAGTACTGGTGTAGCAAGCATGCCATGGCCCACAATATAAGCAAGGAAAGTGGCTTCCATGTAGTGCTGACTTGAATGTGGTGTGACTGGTGCCACCGCACTAGGCGCTAAATTCAGACACTTGTGTTTGCTGCTTTTGGGAGGATATTGTTGGAAGCGTGACATCAGTGTTGTGCGAAGTTTGCACGGGAGAACGAGATGAACAAGTCATCAGCGCTTTGGAGTGCCCTTGTTTTGGCTGTAGCCTGCCAAAGCCCACCGCGTTGGACTTAGGCCATGAGGTCAGGTAGAGGGGAGGCTATCTGAGACCTTCAGGAACGGAGAGACATCGGAGCAGCGCGGTGGCCGTCCTAGAGGGAGAAGCACAGCTCCTTCCCAGCAAAGCCCCACAACCCCACTAAGGCCATACATTTAAGATGAGCCCGCTTCCCCTGTTCTTAAATCCAACTCTGCTCACCACCCACCAGCATCAGCTCAGTGAAGACATAGTGAATGTATCGAATGGTGCTTGCCACTCAAGGCCTGAGGACAGAGCTAATTTAAGATCAAAAGAATACTGCCAGGAGTACGAGGAAGGAACTAGCGCCATAAGGACAGAATACCTCACACACAACGTTTCTGAAGCCGTTGATCCCGGCTAAGGCCTGCAAGCACTAAGTAGTGCGCAGCGAGCCCTAGTGAAGCAGCGTAGCCATGAGATGTAGTAGCAGTGCCACAGTGTTGCCCCAGAGGGGGACAGAGATGGTCAGACTATGTTTCGATGTCGTTTGTCTCTCCCTCTGCGCACCTCCACCTCCACGAAGTGATGCATCAGTCATTACTTCAACCAAGGCGCAAGTAGAGAATTAATCACTATCTCTTGGCTATATAGCTTTGAGAGCACAAAGTGGCAGGGGCCAAAACTTCCACCTCAACCACAAACGTCAGATTTTCAATTGCACCAACAGAGTCAATATTGTCTCCAGTAACTTGCACAACCCTCCATAAGACTCTGTAGCAAGTGAGCTGCTGCTCACATAAATCTGGAAGTTGGCAACCTCCACTGGATATCACAAGTCTCCCAGAATGCAAAGCAAGGGGGAGTAAAGGAAACATAACTTCAGTAAAATGCAAAGATGGAAACCCTAGATTGGGTCAAAGTCAGCAACTGAGGGGAGAGCTCATCCCCTACCAACAACCACCCTGAGTACCTGGAGCAATTAGGAACCCCAGAAGCTCAATAAGGGCCACACACTCCCTAGTCAGGTTAGCTTAACCCCCAAAACATCCAATAACATAACAGCAACAGGCCTAATTACACACTACTTTCAGGCCTCTCATACCCATGGCATCTCAAGCTCCTCTAAGCCCTTATGCAATGTAAGTGGCAAAGATGCAGCAATGCTAAACAATAGTCTAACCAACCCCTTCTACACGCAATCAGTGGTCAACGAATTTCAACAAAGAAAGGCAGGTCCCGTTCCTGCAGGGACCAAGGGAGCACCAGCAGTCCCCCAACGCACATGACTACTCTTTTGATCTAGAACTTCCAGGCCAAGAACAAATAACATCTGACAAGGCATACAATATTGATGCCCCAATGAAATTTGTCAAAGTCACCACCACACAAATTCATCTGTCCAACTTGGCCAAACTTCAGGCTACATCAACTGCCCAAAAATGACCACGAACTGCACAACAGAATACAATTATGACCTGGGCAACCTTTCAACATCCTTCTATCACAACCTAGAGTCACAAATAGAAAAAATGGTGGCCCTCACACCAAAGTTGCTCAGAGCACCGGATGTAACAAGAGAAAACTCACCAGTCAACCATGACACCAACGAAAGGATGGATTTGCAAATGTCCTCCATTTGTGCCACACAAGAGCACTGCTATGGAAATCCTCCAAAATGGAATTGCAGCTAGACTTCTCACTGTCAATCACATATTGCCTTGCAGATCTGATCACCAAGAAGGATCTTATGCCAAAATCCAAGGCAGCTCAGTAGGCAGAATGTGTTCATGCTCTTGTACACCCATCATTGACAAAATGGTTACATTTCTGGAGGTCTTAAAAAGAACTGATTGCCACAGTCAATTGTAAAGCCGACGCCACCACTGATAGGAGGCATCCAGAACCAGCTCATGAAAGCATGGCAGCTGAAACAACTGAAGCAGTGCCCCACAACATACCACTAACAAATATAATGGATAGTCCCCAGCTATGCCCCTGTAATCAGAGTCCAAAGCACTTGTAAAATAATTAGCTCTCCAACATGACAGCAGTCACTGTGGTCTGCCTGCTGCAGGGGACATAGAGGAGACATCACCCTGCTCAACACAGTCAGCAGTGCCTCTCTCCAGGAGAGCAAAGAAAAGCAAAAGAAACAGCTCAAAAAGGACTGTCAAAACCAGTAGAGCGGCATCATTGCTAACCACAAAAAAAGGGAACACTCCTACAGAACGCAACTCTGTCCAGTTGTAACCCATATTCCCCCTCAGGGCAGGCACTGACAGCATGAAAGATCCTGCCGTAGCAAGATCTGTCCCCAAGATAACCCCTTCCCTGCCGCCAAGCAAGGAATGGGTGGACGTATACACATAATCCGCCCTAAACAACAAGACTTCACAGGTCACATTGCTCACTCAGACCAGAACTCTAGCAACTCGATTCCACCACCTAATGGTGAGCTGACTCAATTGCTTATCACAGGATCCACACAAAATGTACTTTTAACACAGGTAACTTTGGGAACCAACCTCCCCAACGCTTCTGCTAGAATGTAGGAATTAAACTACATAAAAGCTGAAACGGGCATCTTGAAGATAGTATTAGCCCCACCATACCACATCAAAGGTCAATATGACATTTTAAACGGCGGCAACATTCTCCGCCTGCTTAAACATGTACCATCTTGAACGCTCCAACGACCTTGCTTGGGCCAAGTTCCAAAGACTCCCTGGTCACACTCATGGTGAGTCAACAATGGTAGTCATGCACCAACATTCACAGCAGGCCACCATATTTAAGGAAGTGTCCATATTTGCAGAAAGGGGCATTGACATCAAACAAAATTAGTAAGATACCCACATGTGCTCTCGGCCAGCCTTCCAAGCAAGGGGGCAACTCCTTACTTCGAGGGACAAATAGCACACACCATACTAACCACACCAAGTTGTATTGGACAAATGTAGCATCGTTAAAATATCATGCACAAATGAACAAAGGGTGGTGCACTCCCTGGGCTGCCAATGAAGACTGGCAATGGTGGGCACCACTCATATCAAGTACCCATCAACAGCATTCCTAATATGAATCAAATCATGACACATAGGGGATCATTACAACCCTCGCGGTGGGTGATAAAGTGGCGATAATACCGCCAACAAGCTGGTGGTAAATACCACCAAAGTATGACCATGGCGGAAAGAGGTCAGACAGACAGCCACTTTAACACACTGACCGCCAGGTCGGAATCAACAGAGAACCATGGCGGTAACCGCCTAAAGACAGGGGAAAGACAATGTTCCCCCACTCTATTAAGACAGTCCACCTTTTCCGGGGCAGTAGCAACGACGTCAAAAGCCTGGCAGAAACAGAGCTCAGAAGTTAAAGGACTCACCTGGGGAAGAACCACACCGCAATGGAGCCCGAGCTTCATGTCTTCCCCATGATCTTCTACGTGCTGCTCCTCTACAAACATCAACGACAGCGAAGACGTCGACGGCGAGTACAGCCACCTAGCACACAGGTGGGGGAGGAAAAAGAGAGTGACACACACACATGCAACACCCCCACCCCCAACACCATACACACAAGCAGATGCAGCAACATGACATATTTACCCTGTACCCCTCAGGAATAATGCAAGGACAACTACAATAGATTAAACAGAGTGTAATATGATAAAATAGTATCAATACGTGCATCCAAATCAAAAAGTATATACATATTTACAAATGTAAGGACACTGCCCAGTCCTCAATGTTCCTGGGCCAATGGTCCACATTAGAAAGTCCAAGGCCCCACTTGACTCCTGCAACAACATGGAGAGAACACTGCAGGGGCATCAGGTTGAATAATGGCAGGCACCTCAGGGGGACAGGGAACAAGGGCCACCTCAACCAAAAGACGGTATAACGCCACTGCTCCTGGAGGGGGCAACATGCCCTGTGCTTTGTTCTCGGGAGTGCAAGGCCACAGTCTCTCAAGTGGGTGACTTGCCCACATGCTCTGGAGGGGGCAACATGCCCATTACTCTGTCCTGGGGAGTGCAAGGCCACAGTCTCTCAGGTGGGTGACTTGCCCACGTGCTCTTGAAGGGGCATCGTGCTCTGTGATCTTCATCCTGGGGAGGATGGGGTGAGTAGATGGCATCTCCACTGGTCCTGGAGGGGACATCGTGCCCAGTGAGCTTCATCTTGGGGAGGATGGAGTAAGTGGATGGCATCTCCACTGGTTCTGGAGGGGGGCATCATGCCCAGCGAGCTGCATCCTGTGGCGGATAGGGTGAGTGGATGTCATCTCCACTGGTTCTGGAGGGGGCATCGTGCCCAGCGAGCTTCATCCTGGGGAGGTTGGGGTGAGTGGATGTCATCTCCACTGGTTCTGGAGGGAGCATCGTGCCTTGTGATGCAGATCTTGGGGAGTGCAAGGTCACAGTCTCTCAGGTGGGTGTCATACCCACTGGATTTGCAGGGGGCAGGCCGCACAACAGACCATGGACACAGGTCTACAGAATGTCCGCAGGCAGTGACGGCTGTTCAGTGGTGGCAGTGGTGCTGCTGCTGCTGCTGCTGGTGGTGGTGGTGGGGGGAGGTTCCAGCCCATCCCCTGCAGCCTCGGACTGCTGCCCTCTTGTGATGCTGCTGCTGGTGGTGTTGGGGGGAGCTCCAGCCCATCCTCTGCAGCCTCGGACGGCTGCCCGCTGGTGCTGGTTGTGGGGCTGGTGGGGGTGCTGCTGGCGGAGCTGGTGGTGGTGGTGGGGGGGAGGCTCCAGCCGATCCCCTGCAGCCTCGGACGGCTGCCCACTGGTGCTGCTGCTGGTGGTGGTGGGGGGAAGCTCCAGCCCATCCCCTGCAGCCTCGGATGACTGCCCACTGGTGCTGGTGGTGGTGGTGGTGCTGGTGGCGGAGCTGGTGGTGGTCGTGAGGGGAGGCTCCAGCCCATACCCTGAAGCCTCGGACAGCTGCATCACCATGGTTGGTGGTGGGGTCTCCGACTGAGTCCCAGCACCAGGCCCCTTTTCCTTACTGCCTGCAGCTGCGGATGGCTCCTTGCCCTTCTTTCCTGCAGCTGGGGCCGGCTCCTTGCCCTTCCTTCCTGCAGCTGGGGCTGGCTCCTTGCCCTTCCTTACTGCAGCTTGGGCTGGCTCCTTGCCGTTCCTTCCTGCAACACTTGGGGCTGGCTCCTTGCCTTTCCTTCCTGCAGCTGGAGCCGGCTCCTTGCCCTTCCTTCCTGCAGCACTTGGGGCTGGCTCCATGCCCTTCCTTCAAGCACTTGGGGCAGGCACCCTTTCTGTCTGGCTGGCTGGTGGACTGGGCGGCTGAGGTGCTTGTCTGGTTTTTGACTACCCTGGCCTGATGTGAAGGAAGGGGGGGTAGGGAAGAGGTCAATGGTGGAGAGGAAAAGCTTCTTAGGGACAATGGGGTGGGAAGAGGGAGATGGTTTGGGAGTGGAGGAAGAGGGAGTGGTTGTAGGAGGTGTCAGTCTGCTGTGTTTGGGTGAAGGTGCATGAGCTGGATGCTGTTGTGAGGTGGATGGCTGTTGGGTGTCTGAGTGCTTGTGTTTGTGTACTTTGGGAGGAGGGGGCACAGACACAGTGGGAGAGGATACAGGGGACGTGTGCATGGATGTGGGGGTGGTGACTGCCAGTAAGGTGTGTGTTCTGATAGGTGTGCTGGTGATGGTGGTAGTGGATGAGGATGTAGTGCATGCAGGTGTGAGTGGAGACGCAACTGAGAGGGAGGTGGATGACGAGGAGGAGGGGGCCACAGTGGAGGCAGTGGATGTGGGTATGTCTGCATCTGGATGGTGTTTGTGTGAGTGCCTGTGGGATGAAGTGTGGGGCTTGTGTTTGCCATGTCCACTCATGTGTGTTGTCCTGTGTGCATGCTCGTCTGCCTGTGTGCTTGGGATAGGTTGGGGTTTAGGGGAATGGGATTGGGTAGAGGAAGTTGGGGGGTGGAGGCTAGAATCAGGCACAATGGCTGCCATCAGAGAGGAGGCCAGAGCCTGGATTGATCTCTGTTGGGCCGCCAAGCCAGTGTGAATGCCCTCCAGAAATGCATTGGACTGTTTCATTTGGGCTGCCAGCCCCTGGATGGCATTCACAATGGTTGACTGCCCAACAGAGATGGATCGCAGGAGGTCAGTGGCCTCCTTACCCACGGCAGCAGGGCTAACTGGGGCAGGGCCTGAGGTGCCTGGGGGCAAAGGAGATGCCCACCCTCCTGGGTGAGCGGGCATGGAAAACTCGCTGAGGGGCTGCTGGGAGGGCAGTGCTAGTACGGGGGTGGCAGCTGTAGCTGGGGTGGTCACAGAGGTGTCCGCCACCACCAGGGATCTTCCATCAGAGGAGGTATCCATGTCCGAACTGTCCCCTCCAGTCTCTGCCGTGGTGCTCCCTTCACCCTCTGTCCCACTGGTACCCTCACCATCTGCGGACTTGGCCTCCTGGGTCCTTCTGTACACTGTAAAACGTGTACGACCTAGTGCGCTATGAGTGGTGCCAGCACACTGGTATTTTTGCGCATCTTGCAGTCACCTACACTCCATTACTTTACTTGAGACACATGATATGATTTACAACAGTGGTTCCCAACCTGTGGCCTGTGGACCCCAGGGGGTCCGCAAAGCCTTCTCAGGGGGTCCGCGACTGCTAAGAAAATTAAAAAATATCAACACATATTGACAAATTAGGTCCCCAGCTTCCAGTAATGACTCAGGCGGGGGTCCCCGGATTCCAATGATGATTCAGTGGGGGTCCCTGGGTTCCATTTATATTAAAGTGGGGGTCCACAGAAATCAAAAGGTTGTGAACTACTGGTTTACAATGTTCTCTTATACTTGCGTTCATTACACACATTGACTTTTCTTCAAGTTCTGAGAATATGAAGGAATTATCCACTAAGATTTTCTTTAATTAATCCTTTGCATTCATATATATGTAGATATCCATAACTGACTGGACCACTGAAATTCGTCGTCATCCCTATGGGGCCCATCCTTTAATATGAGGAGGGTAAGGATGGTAATTGTTAATAATAAGGAATGAACATTTATACATACTCACGACTTGTTGAGCACATCACAAGTTTTTTTTTTTCACCAGTGTGTCTTGTTTCTCCCTCTTTTTTCACAGTGCACTTGGTATTATTTTTGTACTGTGCCTCATGTTTTGCTTTTCTCATTCAGGTTCCTGTAACATGCATTTGCTTTAGTCTACTAGAAGAGTGAGGATTAGGTAGGTTATTTAAGGTCCTGACGAATCGCACCTGATCTTTTTTGACTACTTGAGCGAGAAACATGTTGACCTACTTTGGGGCAGTATAGGGATTTCCGATCCTGCTCTTTTCATATCCCCAGATTATAGGGTTTGTGGTCATCAGACACCATATGTGAACCGGGTAAAATAGACATTAATCTGATTTTCCCCTTACCTATTGTTTTTAATCATGACAGGCTCATTTTTTCAATAAATGTTTCTATTGTTATTTCCCCTCTAGTAATTTTTAACAGCATCTTTTTACCAATCCCACATAGCTGCACTCACCCACCGGCAAATATCCTTAATAAAAGATCCCTGGCAAAGAGCCCCCTTGAGGAGCCTGTCGGGCATTGCAGCGCCAGCCTGACGGCGAGCAAAGCCAGATGATGAAGCATGTCACCACTTAGTGATTGAGGGCTCTTGCCCCACTATTGCTCATGGTGTGTTGACTGCAGCCAACTACAGGTCTTTCCTACTTAAACAATACTGTACAGTGAATTGCTATTTTTGAACCTTGTTAAACAAACACAATTTGAAATAATTTGACATACTCCATACTTGTATTTTTTCAAAGTGTGTTTATTGCAGTGCTTTGAAGAAAAGGGGGAAGTGCAATGGGCTGGGGTGATGATGGAGGAAAGTCCTAGTTAGAGCCCAGTCTATTTGTGGCACAGGTGCATTGTCCAAGGGGGCATAGGAAGGGGAGCAATGGCAGTTCAAGGTGGACAGGGTGACAGAGTGGGACACAAGGGTGACAATCAGGAGAGTCTTATTTCCTGGCGGGGGTCTTGGCAATAGTCTCTGGATTCTGCCTCAATCGCAGGGAACGTTTGTGGGTTGGTTCTCCTTCTGCAGGGGGAGGGATGCTGGTGGCCTGTTGGTTCTGTGGCGCAGCCTCCTGTCCATTAGCGGCAGAGGAGGTGGAGGGCTGTTCAGTAGTCTGGCTAGTGTCAGGGGCCTGTTGTTGCGCCACTGCCTCCCTCATACTGTTGGCCATGTCTGCCAGCACCCCTGCAATGGAGACCAGGGTGGTGTTAATGGACTTCAAGTCCTCCCTGATCCCCAGGTACTGTCCCTCTGGCAGCCGCATGTTCTACTGAATCTTGTCCAGGATCTGGCCCAGCAAATCCTGGGAATGTTGGTATGCTCCCAGGATCGCGGCGAGTGCCTCCTTGAGAGTCGGCTCCCTGGGCCTGTCCTCCCCCTGGTGCACAGAAGTCCTCCCAGCTTCGATGTTGTCCTGTGCCTCTGTACCCTGAACCGTGTGCCCACTGACACTGACCCCAGGTCCCTGATTCTCCTGGATTTGTGATGTGCCCTGGGGTCCCTGTAGTGGTGGACACACTGCTGATTGACATGTCCTTGAGGACTGAGGTATGGGCCTGCTGGGTGGATGCAGTGGTGGTGTTTCCTGAGGGGGGAGGCTCTGTGGTGGTGTGAGACTGTGCCTGGGTAACTGACTGTCCGGAGGTCCCTTGTGTGCCAGGTTGGTTCATCCAGATCCAGGCGACCAGAGCTGCTGTCATCACTATGGGCCTCCTCTATGGGGGGACTGGATGTTGCTGGCACCTCTTCTCCGGTGACATTGGCTGGGATACCTGTGGTGATGTAAATGCAGTGTTATTGTTTCTGTTTATGACATATTGCACATGGGTGGGTTGCCGTCTATGGTTGCTTTTGCCCTGGCAGGTTTGCCTTATGTGAGTTGTTATTTGGTGGGCTAGCTGATTGTCTCTAGTGTGCATGCTGTAATGATAGGTGTCCATGCAGGTCTGTGAGTGGATTGGTATGGCACCCGGGGCTTGGCATTGGGATGAATGGGTTGTGATGATGGGGTGTGTGGGAGGTGGTGGAGTGATGGGAGTGAGGGTAAGGGTGGGGGTATGTGATGGCATGCAGGTAGGGGGGGGGTGATAGCAATAGAGAGTTGACTTACCAGAGTCCAGTCCTCCTGCTACTCCTGCCAGGCCCTGAGGATGCATTATTGCCAAGACTTGCTCCTCCCATGTTGTTAGTTGTGGGGCAGGAGGTGGGGGTCCACCGCCAGTCCTCTGTACTGTGAGCTGGTGTCTTGCTGCAATGGAACGTACCTTCCCCATAGGTCGTTCCACCTCTTCCTAATGTCATCCTTTGTTCTGGGGTGCTGTTCCATGGCATTGACCCTGTCCACAATTCTCCGCCATAGCTCCATCTTCCTGGCAATGGATATCTGCTGCTCCTGTGATCCAAATAGCTGTGGCTCTACACGGATAATTTCCTCCACCATGACCCTTAGCTCCTCCTCAGAGAATCTGGGGTGTCATTGTGGGGCCATGGGTGTAGTGTGAGTGTTGTGGGTGAGGATGTGTAGGGTGATGTGTTGGTGTGTGTGATGTAAGGTGCATGGGTGGTGTATAGGTGGTGGTGGTATGTGTCTCTGGTTGTGTGAGTGCTCTTGCTGTCTCTCACTGCTGTCAATTATTGGTATTCGTAAAGGGTTGTGGGTAGTATGTGTGTGTGTTTTATAGTGGTGTGGGTGTGTGGGTGTGGTGTGTGTATGGGTTTCAGGTGTGTGTAGTTTGAATTGGCCAATGTGGTGTTGTTTTATTTGTATGTGTGTATTTTGAACACGGTGGTTTGTACCACCTATTGTTTACTGCCATTGAATGTCTGCCATGGTGATTCGTGGGTCGTAATGTTGTGGTGCGTAGTTCTGTTGGCGTAATGGTGTGGGTTTTATATACCGCCAGTTTATCACAGACCTTTGGGCTGGCGGATTTGTGTGTGTGGCTGAATAGTGACAGATTGGTGTGTGTGTGTCATAATATGGTTAGCAGACATCCGTGGCGGCCACGGTATGTTGATGGCAGTCAGCATGGCGGTAAGTGGGATTTATTGCCATAGTAATAACCAAGAGAAGCCCACCTCCAGTACTCAGTTAACAATCATATCATGGAACGTGGCAAGCCACAAGAAAATCATACAGGTCAATTAATTTCTCAATTATCTACATTCAAGAGACATCCTATGTTTTCAGGAGACCTGGGCAACAGGAACAACTCTGCGGCAAGGGCACTATAAATTTCATTCCTCAGCAATAAAGCATAATATTTTCGACTGGGTTTCATTCAGGAGTGCTTTAAACACGATTGAAAAATAGAGGTCACTGCAATAACCACCAATTTACACATTCTTCAAGTTCTACTCATCAAAGGCCTAAAATGCAAGGTTAGACCACGTTCGCTGTTGCTAATAAACTGCTATGTCAACGCTGTGCAGCATTAGATATAACAGACCCTACATGCCGAACAACTATAACGGAAAAGCTGTTAAAAAAATAAAACTCTCACACACTGATTTTGGCTGGAGACTTCAACACCAGTTGCCTGGGCTGCCATATCAAAACAAGTAGTCTAACCTCTGAGGCTGTCTCATTCCAGGGCCTCCTCGAGAGCCACAAGTTAGCTTCCCTCCAAACCCTAAAAGAAACAAATGAGCTGCACTGTGATATTCTTTCCACATAAAGGAACATAGGGGGTCATTCTAACCCTGGCGGTAAAAACCGCCAGGGCGAATGACCGCGGTAGCACCACCAACAGGCTGGCGGTGCACCGCTGGGCATTCTGACCGCAGCGTTTCTGCCGCGGTCAGAAGCGGGAAACCGGCGGTCTCCCGCCGGTTTCCCGCTGCCCTGCAGAATCCCCCATGGCGGTTGAGCGCGCTCCACCGCCATGGGGATTCTGACACCCCCTACCGCCATCCTGTTCCTGGCGGGTCTCCCGCCAGGAACAGGATGGCGGTAGGGGGTGCCGCGGGGCCCCTGGGGGCCCCTGCAGTGCCCATGCCAACGGCATGGGCACTGCAGGGGCCCCCGTAAGAGGGCCCCAAAAAGAATTTCAGTGTCTGCCTAGCAGACACTGAAATTCGGGACGGGTGCTACTGCACCCGTCGCACTCCAGCAACTCCGCCGGCTCCATTCGGAGCCGGCTTCATCGTTGCTGGGTCTTTCCCGCTGTGCTGGCGGGCGGCCTTTTGGCGGTCGCCCGCCAGCACAGCGGGAAAGCCAGAATGGCCGCCGCGGTCATTTGCCGGTAACCGTATGGCGGGCGGCGACCGCCGCCCGCCGCGGTTATAATCAGGCCCATAGTGACTATTGATTATATTTTCCTCAGCGAAGCTTTGATACCCAAAATTACCACTTTTGAGGTAGATGACTGGGCAGAAAGTGACCACAGACCTTTACGAGCAACCCTGGAGTTAGCCATCAAGGACATCTAATTTTCTCTCTTTGGGTGAAATAACTGGGGAAGAATGTCACAAAGTTCTCCCCAGAATTAAATGGCAAGATAACTTTGTAGAAAAAGCGGCTGCTGACATGCCATTGAGCACATCTCCATCACCGAAGCATTGGGATGAATTTGCAGCAGAACTTTGTACATCCTGGGGGGAAGGACCAGCGGCAGCACCCAGAGAAAGTCTTTCTATTCAACCAAAAGCCTTTTAAACATCTTCTAAGGTATGGGCCACCAGCAAGCGTAATCCTCGAGGGGCTCTAGTGACCAACAGATGAGGCAAACAAAATCACAGCACAAGTAGTCACTGCATAGAGAGCAGCTTATAGGGGGATCGCAGGGCAACAGAAACCAAGAAATTTGAGGAAGAAAGGCTTAAGATCTTTACCATTCTACAAGATAAAAAACACTCTCTCTCCTGGGAGTACATATGCGGCCTCAGTAACTTTGCCCAAATTAAGGAAGATGGTGTGGCGGAAAGGGAGTGGATCACCCATGCTAAGCTTCTTTACACAGGCTATCAGGTGAATGAAATATCGCCCAGTCAGGCAACTTTAGCATTAGACTGTCCAGCACAATCATTCTTCCCCCCTCACAGAAGAACCCATTTTAAGTGTAGTACGGAAAATGAGGAGAGACAGGGCACCAGGACCTAATGGCTTCCCTGCAATAGTTCTCAAAGCAGCAGAAAACTTCTGGGCCAGGATACTGACACTGCTCTACAACCATGCCTTTACCACCGCCATGATCCTGAATTTGTGTGGAGGTTCTCTTCTCGTTCCAATTCATGACAAACATTTGCAATGCAATAGGTCTCGCATTTACCTGAGTTAGAGCTATTGGCATTGAAAATGGCAATGTCTTTTATCTATGTGCTTTGGTTTTGAGTGTAGTGGACGTATGTGATGTGGAGTGGAATTATATGGGTTTTAGTGGAATTGTTAGTTGTGGAATTGTGTGGGGTGGAGTGTATTTGTGTAGTGGAATAATGTGGCATGGTGAATACAAAGGGGTGAGAACTGCACAGAATAAATAGAAAGGAAGATAGAGAGGGATAGGTAGTTTGTGCAAGAAGTGGTGAATGAACTTGAGACAGAGGAGCAGAAAGAGTGTGAGAAAGAAGGGGAGTGCAGGCCATAGACGCATAAAGAGGGAGGACTTGTGTACTCAAAAGACACCCTAAGAAGAGGAGGTGAGTGTGGGTTTTAGGGACTGAAACCTCATTATACCTCTTACTCACGCGGGTTGCAAATAAAACAAAGTAAGTTCTGTTCTGTTCCGAAAGCTTTCTGTTTATGCACAGATGTTTCAGTTGTTGCTTTCAAAGGCAGAACTCTTTGGTGGATATGTTCACACTGCTTCTAGCGTGTCTGTGAAAATCATTGGTAATGGAATAAGTGCATAAACTATGAAAGTAAGAAAGTCCACCTTAAACAACTTCTTTAAAGGAACACCAAGGTTTGATCTTAAAGGATAGATGAACTGAAATATCAATGGGAAATTGCCTGACTGGAATGATTGTCTTAGAAAACGCCTGCCTAAGGAAAAACAAATGGAATGAGAGGAAAAAACAACTCCTTAAACTACTCTCACGTGACAAGGAGTGAGTTGGGAACACAATTAAATTGTTTAAAAAAAATACTAAAACAAGCTTCGCATTAGTACATAGAAATAAGAAGCCTAAGCCACAAACAATAAACTAGGATGGAACAAGTTTGAAAAATGACTTTTCAAAGTGAAAAAAATTAAAACGTTCCACTCTGTCTTGTGCATGGTACAGGACAACTTCTCAGCTTTCAACCGATCTGGTTGTCTACTTCAAGGTGGGCCGTTCTTACAAATCATTTCCGATTATAGTGCATTCTGGCACTTGTAGTTTTGATATCTTTACAACACCTCCCACAACTACTGACCTCTCTCTGATAAATGTAAATGAAGGTAGTACTATGACCCAGCCCTGAAGGTTTATTGGATAACCACGCTTTGCAGTGATATCTTGTTTCCAGCCCAGGCAATTTTTTTTATAATTAATTGCATTCTGCAGGTTCTTGTTAGGGCCACTGGAAGTAAAAGACCAAATGATCGAGAAGCGATGACAAAATCATGTGGCAAAGGAACACAAATTAATTGCTTTGTAATTTCAACAGCTATTCAGACTGTCTGGACAAAGTTAGTACCAGTGTAACATATGAATACAGCAATTAGCAACTGAAAAGGGACCAGTTAGCCCTTGGTAAGGGTTTGCCATGGCACGGAACCCCATGTGGCCCTTTATGTTTAGTAACTTTTGCTCAGTTTGAGGTAAAACAAACTTTTGTGAATTCTGCAATTTATGCTGCAGATTGTGGATTAAGTGGAAGAGGGCACTAATCTATATTCATGGAGAAAATGCTGCAGCCTCAGAATTACATAATGCCAGTAGCCCTGTTTATTGTAGACGACATGTAGGGAGATATTGTGATTGCTGGTAAGTGTCACCTTGTCATGTGTGACACCTTGAGTCAGTCCTGGCTTTTTAGCTAGCACTCTGCAGCAGCCTGCCGCTTTTATTTGTTGTTAGCGAGGACTGATAAACCCTCACCTGCAAACAGACTGCGGGTGCTCTTCTACTGTGGAATCTATGTGCCTGCCTGGACTCATTACATTAAGTTAAAAAAGAAATAGTCAAAACCGAGTCACATTACAAGTTTCATCGAAATGGAATAAGAGAAAAAATGCTTCATTCTATAAGGAAAATGATGTGTTAAAAATAGTTTTAGCAACAAATGCAAAGCATAGAAACATAATTGTCATTATAAAAGCTACTCTGTGATTGGTCCTAGGAGGCAATGGTTATGATTCTCTCTGTAATTGGTCAGCCGACCCCACCTTCTGAATGGTCAATGGTAGCGCTATATTTCTGTTGATATGTTGGATAAAGTTTTATCAAAATATAGGTTTAGTCGGAGAGAGAAACTAGTGCTGTGCGTCTCACATTTCTGCATACAGCCCCAAGGAAGCACACTATGCTGCGGCACATTGCTTCAAACTAAACAAAAAAAAAATGAAAAATGTGGTCACTTCCACCCAAACACACTGATCTATGCCCAGCAATATTTGAAGAGAGGACGTGGCATAACATCCAAAGCTGCCGACTGGGACAAAGGGGAACAGGGTTCGAGTCTCTGCCTCAGTTCCCCCTGTGCCTAGTTAAAAAAACACTTTAAATACATGATTATGTGTTAACAAAATGAAAACAGTGGTAAAATGGAAGACAACTGCAGAATGCCGATACAAATAAGTGTACTTGCAGTACAGAATGTATGAAACCATACAGGGTGACAAAGAAAAGCTAACATTTAGAAAACATGGGCTGTAACCAAATAAAAAAAAAGTACGCTTACACAAGCCTACACGCGCAAAAGGGCAACCCTACAAGAAATAGGAGCATGCTCCAATGGGAGGGGTTCATACACAAAAAGGAGGGACATATAACCCACATTGACAACGGTGAAGCAAGCCTTTGCGAAGGACACACAAAGCATCCAGTTAAAAGCAATGAGCAGGCTTTAGCCCACAGAACAGATAACAGCATGTCTCAAAGACGAAACAAAACAGGAAGTGTTAAGGTAAGGTTATGATCTCAGATCCCTAGCTAGGCCTTTTCCCATTTTGTTTACTTTTTCTGATTGGGTGACAACCCTCACTTTGTATTGACTGGGTCAAGGACAAGGGATGTGGAGGTAATGCACATATTTCTTGGATTGTGTCTTTTCTAGATGGACCTTTATTGCATCACCTTCTGTGATATGTTTAACTTTTTCGATAAAGGCTCTAGAAAAAACTTGATAATCAATAACTAATTTATTCATATGTGCAAAGAGCAAGGATTAGTGAGTTGAGACTCATGTATGGAAACATTTCCATGACTTATACCTGCTGCTTAGCCAAGCAAAACATTTCACTTTCTCCAATAGCAGTCAGGTCAGCAACTATGGAAATTTCATGACGAGTCATTGCTCCTGAAAAGCAGAGATGTCAGTGCTAGATGCTTACAGTTTCTCAAGCATTTTGGACATTTCTACACCGGCCTGTGTGCCTCTGAGACAGTTCACATCAGGCAAACAAAGCTTATCTGCTTACTATATTTTCAGAAAAATTCTTGAAGGCATAGGTCTGATCATAGGAATGGGAGGACGTAGCCTCCCTTTTTCAAACTCCTGCCTTACCTGTCAAGCTGCCAATTTCAAAGCAGATGTGGGTATTCCACCAGCCGCACATGGAAGTCAGCCCCGACCCCTTGTTTGCTCCATAGGTCTCATTGAGTTCCTACTCCTGGTCTGCTGCCTGTGCTCATAACGATGGGTAGATGGGGTGTTGAAAGCCCCTGAGAACCAAGGACACTGGTAGTGTTACCCCTGTATATCGGGGAAAAAACATTATCGCTATTACTGTATCCCCCCAGTGTGAACAAACACTGCCAGTGACAAAACTGTCACGACAAAGGCAATCTCCATAAAGCCAGTAATTGTTTGTTCACCCCAGTACAGAAAACCAGTACAGGAATTCCCCACACCCTGCAGCACAGGCCCAACATTGCTAAAATAATGTGTTTAACCATGTCTAGGCAGTGCTTAATATGTAAAAATAGTAAGCACAGGTGCCCAATGTAATTCTTAGGAGACTGCCACCCACTGTCGCTGTTCATTTCCATCACTGGCACAGCCCTGTTCCTGCTTAGAGAAGGCCAAAGCTAGGTTCCATGGAGCAAGCAAAGCAAGCAATTCAGTTTCCCAGAAATAGGGTGTGGTGGGGACATTACTCCCCAGACAATGTTTCCCTTAGCACTTTCCATATTTTACAACTAGTGCAATGTCTTCAGACACTTTTCCATTGAGTGGTATTTGCAATTGACACATATCTAACCATTGCTCTGTGTGTTCTGCAGAGAGGCCAAGGATTAGATGAGCATGTTATAAGGACACCTTTAAGACACAATGACTGGCACTGTTAGAAACTGGCACTATCTTTAGCCCACAACTACATCATGAAATCTGATCCACTTCCTGAATGAATTCACCTCAACATTTAGCTACAAATCTGTTCACAGTAGGGCTATGCAAGACTTGCATGAAAAGAAACGCAGCGCCTGGAAAATGAAAACATGCTTTAAAATAGGGGTACTGTACAATACTACATCAGGTAAAACGTGTGAGAGGTTACAATGAATGCATCGCTGATCTGGAGAACCCATAAGGATCCTTACACACATTGTTGAGTTTGCTTGTAAAGTTAAAGGCTTGATAGACTGGGCTCAACAGAGGCCTGTTTTGAGGTCTTTTAAATAGTACCCATGCTAAGCCCTACCCCATTTAAAGCCCTAACTCTCACACATTTACAATCACATATGCTCTCTGTGTCATGCAGGGCAGCACAAAAATGTAAAAATGTACTTTATAACTTTTATTTTGTTTGTGAATACCACTAAATTATAGTCATCAAGTTATTAATAAAACGTGAAAGTCAAACTCTATGTTATGAGTACCTTATAACAGTGTAGTTATTTCAGGAAAACGTCCCCTTACTGAACAGGAATAAAGCCTTTACAGAGAGAATTGACTTGCCTAATTTTCACAAAGCCTACTACATGCAATTTTAACCAGTTAATAAGTGGTGCCAGGCCTTCATTTATAATTACCGCGCCTGAAACTAACAGCATGCCATAAACCACTAAATGCAGATAGACAGAGGATGACAACTTAGTTTAACTTTTGTCCAGGGAAAAAAACTCACATCACGACTCACTAAAGTATTTTCCTTTTGTTAGTCATGGCCCATCCCCATAATAAAGAAACAAATGTAATTTCAAGTAAACAGACCCTAAACTGGTTCTTAATTAAAAAGGTCTTAGGTGAGTCGAGGAGGAGGAAACAAAAACCTGCAAGTTATGTTTATAATTATAATGTTTATTTATGTAGTAATAAAGGCCGGATTGTGTTTTACTGCATAAGCTATATGAATTTTGTGGAGCATTTTATAGCCGCTAAATTTATGGACCCTGGAAAGATGAACGCCGAACTCAGACACACCAGCATTCTTACCTTTATGTTGCAGGTTGCATATCAATCTCTGCAGCATTGGTTTGATCTGATGAGTTACCTATTGCTTAAAGTATTACCTTCCTGTGTCATTCACTCTATGCTCTACGGTCTGAAATATCTAGATTGGCACATCCAGGCAACTGTAATAGCGTAAGAATCCAATAGTAAAAAAAAAGAAAGAAAAGAAAAGTAAAACAGTTGACATAAGCGAGCCGATTCCTTCCTCCACTTACAGTTCTGAAAACACACTTAAGCGAGCTCCACAACACGCGACTCTCTCCACCAGGACAGTGTTTCAGACCAGGGCCTTTCTGTTGCAAATCATTATTCAATTACCAGACTACAGCCCCCAACATGCACTACAGTGGGAAAAGATGGCGCAGGCCTAGAAACATGCGCCGTTTGCATGGAATTAAACAACCCTCATTAGTTGTCACCATCTGTTCTTTATACTCTAGTCTGGAGGCCCTTCAAAGTGTCCCTGAAGCAGGTTTCACACCACAAGTGTGATCAAATAGCAGATTCGACCAACCAAGACTGTCAAGAGATTAGTAGCCTGTGGTTCATTTTAGTACACACAAAACAATCTCCTCGTTGTGCTGTTTGAAAGAAGTGGAAGACACTGTTTTTCACGAAGTGCTACAGTAGATGTATTAATTAACAGACTCCTGCCTCCGGTCACATTAACTGAAGCAAATGGGGAGGGGCTTTCTATAAATACCAAACCTTTATAAGCATTTGCAATACAATGGGATTCACATTTGCTCGAGTTCGAGCTATTAGTGTTATAAACTCCTAAACGGACTCTTCTTGCCACATAAACTGAAAATGAAAAGTAAAGTAAAACTGTTTCACATAAGCAAGTCGATTCGCAGCGCCACGGCCAACATGACCATCAGCGCAAAGAAACACAGAAGGAAAAAGAAGTTCGCTTGCCGTCAAACTTATCGGCAAAAGTGCAATTAGCCATGTAACAGGGGCGATGGCCAAGGTGGTAACAAAACCTCCCCAAGGAGGGACAAACGTAAACTGTTTACCAATGTCGTTAAAGGATTTTTGAAAGGCAAGCCAATGAACGAGTGATAGTGATGGGCGGTCAGAAAAGCAGTGCTTGCACGCTGCTATGCTCGACCTAAAAAGGACTGTTAGAAATGGGGTTTTTGGGTGGCAGTCAGGTTACCCTCTGTCCAAGCAAGAACCCTCACTCTAGTCAGGGTAAGTCACATGCAATCCAAATTATCCTGTGCCCACCCTCTGGTAGTTTGGCACGAGCAGTCAGGCTTAACTTAGAAGGCAATGTGTAAAGTATTTGTGAAAATAAATCATACAATAACACAATATAGCACCACAAAATACACCACACAGTGTTTAGAAAAATATATCATATTTATCTGGGTATTTGCAGGTCAAAACGATAAAAGATGCAATATGAAATTGTAGAGATATCACTGAAAAGTGATATAAAGTGTATTAAGTCTTTAAAAAGCAAACAAAGTCTCTTTCAAGCACAAAGTACCTGGTTTAAAGTGGAAAATCTCCGCAAAGGGCCGCAGGGGAGGAGATACGTGGAAAAATGGTGTGTGCGTCGGTTTTTCCCCTTCACACACGGACTTGCGTCGTTATTTTTCACGCGGGGAAGTCGTGCGTCATTTTCCGGCACGCGGACAGTCTCCTTCTGTGGTTTGCGGGATTACCAGATGTCCCGGGGTCTGTGCGTGGAATCCTAGGCTTGTTTTCCACCTGCGTGTCGTTCCGGTGGGCTGTTGTGTGGAATCTTCTTCCTCACGGATTTCCTCTCTTAAGTCAGGCGGCGTTGTCCAGGCAAGGCCATGTGTCGAAGTTCCAGTCGCACCACAGGCGTCGCGTCGAGCGGCGTCTTTGTGGATCGGTGTGCAGTGAATTTTTCACCGCAGAGCAAGCTGTGCATATAATTTTTCGCCGCACAAGGCGTCCAAATGAAAAAGAGAAGTCCTTTTGGTCCTGAGACTTCAGGGAACAGGAGGCAAGCTCTATCCAAGCCCTTGGAGAGCACTTCAGCAGCAAGGCAAGAGTTCAGCAAGGAAGCAGGGCAACAGCAAGGCAGCAGTCCTTTGTAGAAAGCAGTCAGGTGAGTCCTTTAGGCAGCCAGGCAGTTCTTCTTGGCAGGATGCAGGTTCTGGTTCAGGTTTCTTCTCCAGCAAGTGTCTGATGAGGTAGGGCAGAGGCCCTGTTTTATACCCAAATGTGCATTTGAAGTGGGGGAGACTTCAAAGAGTGGCTAAGGAGTGCACCAGGTCCCCTTTCAGTTCAACCCTGTCTGCCAGGGTCCCAGTAGGGGGTGTGGAAGTCCTTTGTGTGAGAGCAGGCCCTCCACCCTCCCAGCCCAGGAAGACCCATTCAAAATGCAGATGTATGCAAGTGAGGCTGAGTACCCTGTGTTTGGGATGTGTCTGAGTGAATACACAAGGAGCTGTCAACTAAACCCAGCCAGACATGGGTTGTAAGGCACAGAAAGATTTAAGTGCAAAGAAATGCTCACTTTCTAAAAGTGGCATTTCTAGAATAGTAATATTAAATCCAACTTCACCAGTCAGCAGGATTTTATATTACCATTCTGGCCATACTAAATATGACCTTCCTACTCCTTTCAGATCAGCAGCTACCACTTCAATAATGTATGAGGGCAGCCCCAATGTTAGCCTATGAAGGGAGCAGGCCTTACAGTAGTGTAAACACGAATTTAGGAGTTTTACACTACTAGGACATGTAAACTACACAGGTACATGTCCTGCCTTTTACCCACACAGCACCCTGCTCTAGGGGTTACCTAGGGCACACATTAGAGGTGACTTATATGTAGAGAAAGGGGAGTTTTAGGCTTGGCAAGTACTTTTAAATGCCAAGTCGAGGTGACAATGAAACTGCACACACAGGCCTTGCAATGGCAGGCCTGAGACAAGGTAAGGGGCTACTTAAGTGGGTGGCACAACCAGTGCTGCAGGCCCACCAGTAGCATTTAATCTACAGGCCCTAGGCACATATAATGTACATTACTAGGGACTTATAAGGAGATTACATAGTCCAATCAGGTATGATCCAAGGTTACCATGTTTAAAGGGAGAGAGCATATGCACTTTAGCACTGGTTAGCAGTGGTAAAGTGCACAGAGTCTAGAAACCAGCAAAAATGAGGTCAGAAAAAGAGAAGGAGGAAGGCAAAAAGTCTGGGGATAACCCTGCTGAAGGGCCATTTCCAACAAGGACAATCCCTCAAACCTCGCAAACTACCAGCTTAAAGCCCTTTTGCATCTGTAAGCAAAGGCAGAGGCACAAATCTAGATGATTTGGAGACCTGTGTGAAAGAAAACAGTATTCTTCCATACTTTCAATCTGGATTTAGGCCAGCAAACTCCACAATTGACAATGTCACAGCACTGGCTTACTTGTCGCACCAAGCAACACGGAGGAAACAACCACAACTATTTAGGTGTTTCGTAGACTACAGTGCAGCATTTGAAAGGCAGACTGGGGCATGCTATAGGAAAAATTAACAGCATGGGTGTGTTGTCCCCATTGCTTCTCAAAGCAATAGCATCTCTATACCAGGGAATATGGTTTTGGACAGAAACAGGGCCCACCTTTGCGACCACCAAAGTCTCAACCAACAACGGCCTCACACAGGGCTGTGTGCTGTCCCGTCTCCTCTTCAACCTTTACACTGCTAACGTGGGAAAAGCATTAGAAGGTGCCAGCTTAGTTACACCCAGGCTACGTCAGTTACACTTTCTAATCATGCAATATGTTGATGATACAGTGATCATGGACCACACTAAGACAGGCCTACAGAGAGGCCTTGATGCACTCCACAGGTTGTTCTGATCTGCTTCAGACTGAGAGGGAACACAGTGAAAGGAATGCAAAGAATGCAGCACTCTTATTCTGAGTAATGAATTTATTAGGGCACTTCTCAAGTTTCATATACAGAAAGAATAACGTGAGCTTTTATTTCAAAAGCAGCAACACACGTGCAATTCTAAAAATATTCACATAGAATAATAATGATCACAGAAACAAAGAAAATTCAATACTTCAATAATGGATATCATATATATACTGTTATTATATATATATATATATAAAGAGAGAGAGAGAGAGAAAGAACAAAGGGTAGCTGAGTCCTTTTGCCACAACGTGGCAAACCGAGACGGGATAGCGATCCTCTTCACATAGAAAAAACAATTCCTCCAATTTTAGAGGTCTGTACTTCTTTGCTAAGAGAAGAGAAAAAGTCTCAGTGACAAATTTGTTGCTTTTGTTGCTGAAGTGAATATAAATTTTTTTGTGCCATTAAATACATTCACTTCAGCAACAAATTTGCGACTGGGACTTTTTTTTTCTCTTGGTGAAGAAGTACGGACCGCTAAAATTGGAGGAATAGTTATATATATATATATATATATATATATATGGAGAGAGAGAGAGAGAGAGACTAGGTACTAATGCATGCACAACGCAAGGCTAAAAATAAGAATTACAAATTCATCATCATGGGTATTGACACTGACTTAATCCCTTTTGTCTGCTAACTTCAGGTCGTGGATCTCTGGACAGCCGAAAAAAAGGAGACTACCCACAATGGGATTATTTTCTGAGCAAGGCGTCCCTTCTCAGATGAGTTCCTTCTTCACAGATGTCAAACTCCCCACCTTATATACTTTAAACAAACTTATAGGCAGGTTCCAGAAACCCCCCTTCCTTTGAGTAAGTTGGCTATGTCAGGTCATTGTTGATAAAACACGCATCAGAATGGTAAAATCTTATGGAGTTTTTCGAAGACCGAGCTGTACCCTGGTCTATCATAGCATTCTCAGCCTGTGAACAGAAAAGTACCTGCACCACCAATGCGACGGTGTTTGAAGCTCAGCTAAGCACAAAATGGAGTCAGTGGTCAAGATGGAGCTGGTAGTAAAATACAGATAGCATTACACATGTTCACCAAGGCCAACACACTCCAGGTGAACCAGTGCAAGATTAAAATCATTATCTTTCGAAAATACCCTCACAAGAAACAAGCACATTCGTGGCTTGGGGAGCTAAGATTTACAACAGTCTCAAGTCATAACTACTTAGGCATCTGGCTCACAGAAAGAGCCCAACCAACAGCTCACCTGAAGCACCTCAAGATCAAAGGTGCAGGAGTCATCCACAGCCTAACACGCCTCAATAGCTGCCTACAAAGTCCATCAGCAGAACCCATGCTAAAAGTTCTGAGAGTGAAACTGATCCCTGCACTAAATTAAGGCCATCCATCCTTCCTTCGAGCTCTGGTAACACATCTATATCACATTCAACTTTCTGCATATAAAAAAGTCTTCCACGCACCACAGCAGGTTCAAAGAGTGAGGCTGAGGCTCGAGCTAAGGAGAATGGAACTTGACTACCAAGGGTGCCTATTAAAGTAGTACATCAGTATTCTACGGGCCCCCGAGAACACACTTAAGGCACATCTCAAAGTAAACTTCGAGGCAGGGTGCTCCCTATGGAAAATGGATCTGATTCAGACAATCAAGAATTTAAAAATTAAAGCCATGAACCTTCACAGCCTTGGCATACCTTTCCTTGTATGGAAAAGGACAGTGAATTTGCAGGTCAAAATAACCTTCATGGAACTGGATACAGGAAGCCTTGTACGATCACTGAGGCATTAGACACTTCTTACACAACTGGAAAAGTGCAGTCCTACTTATATCAAGCCTTCACACCTCATACACACAGGAATATCTTACACATCAGGTTCCTTGCCCTACCAATAACGGATTTCCACCCGCCTTGAGCAAGGCAGGGCAAGGTAAGATGATGCAGATTATGTAATTATCCCAAAGAATATTGGCTTCACTTATTGTGTGCTGCTGCCCCAAACGTGCCAGCGATCGTCATCGCCTGCTAGTCCTCTTATTTCTTGCCCAAGGAAAAAGAACCTGCAGTAAGGCCTCAGACTTGTGTTTTTCAAATAACACCCAATGATTCTAGCAAGGTTAGGGAAATTCACCGACATGACTCGATCAGCACTTCAATCGTCACATGTGGGAACCACTGGATCAGACTCAATGCATGACCCGCATAGCCCCCACGAAAGTACTCCAACCTTAGACCTAAATTCCTTGTCATTCCCTAGCCCGACAGACTCATGAACATGCATCTACATTAATGGGTTTATCTCCCACCCCTCCCCAAGATATCATGTAAAGACGATCTTGACACTGCTGCTCCCTAAGGCGCACAAACAGCACCTTGTGCTTTATGATGCTACCTCCTTCATCTTTTATGTACTTTTAGCCTTGAGAGTTTTTATAGCTTGGTTTTTAGATCACACTTTTGTATTTGGGAAAAAATATTTATGTCGTTTCATGTAATGATTTTAAGTAATTGAACATGAATAAACTAATTCATTCATTCGTCCTTTATTAACTCAAATTCAGGGGGACGCTGCATTTACAATATCTTGCAGAGACAGGGGCACTGCTGCAGAGATCTTTGTGTGCCCAGGGATTTTCAAGGGATAATAATAATGTAAGATAACTCTGGTGGGTAAACTAGTAGCTTGAGACATCTGTGTTTTTCCTAGTCGCAGCTTTGATTCATCATGAATTAGCACAAAGGGTTAATTTCCCCACTCTAAGGCACTAGAGATATAAGTATAATTCAGTTAATTAACTCAAAATGTTTATATTTACAATTAAACAATCCATAGTATATAATTTTAACAAATCACTGTTTCGTAAAATAATTTAATTATATTGAAAGGCAACTTTAGGACACAATAAACTACTAAATGTGTTAAAAAACAAAATAAGACGAAGTTTTATTATTAGACATTGAATTGGTGCACAATATACAGAAGAGGGCGATATAGGTTGCTTTTCATATCAAAATTATCGCAAGAAGTGCAAGCTGATTTAAAATATTGTACTGTTAGCGACCTGCTGTATTGAGGCTTCCACAAATACAATTATTTACAGATGAAAATGATGAAAATAGGCCTATTAGCGATGTTTTCCGTGTTGCTTAAACAGAAGTTATTAAATATGCGCAAAAGAAAGCGTGCTAGCATGCTGTGCGTTTTGAATTGTCCTCTCGGCTTGTGCAAATTCTCTTGTCAAGCAGCATGGAGAGTTAATATTGCTGTCGACCTCCTCGCAGAGTGTGATCAGTGCAACTGTCATGTACAATGTCCTCTTTTATGTAAATAGGAAATGTCTGCTTTATGAATTTAACAAAGCAGGCAGTGACTTGTGCAAATTCTCCTCTCATGCAAACATTATCGCTTGGCGGCAAGTTCTGATTTCATAGTAGATGAAAATGTTCAGGAGCAGAAACTTGCGGCCATTAAACAAGAAAGTGCAGGTGCATAGTAAATGGAATACTTTTCTTTTGCTGTTGGCACAATCTGCAGATTCCTGAAATTGATTTGTTTGAATGCTTTGGTAAGCAATCATGGGAGCAAAATAAGGCAAATCTTAATTCTAGAAGCCTTTTTAATAATATCTGTTATGTACTTCTTCTAAGTAACTGTGGCAATAGCCATTTGTAGGAATTGTCAATCAGGCATGGCTTCTACTGCTAAATTGTTGTTTGTCACTAGTCAGAGAGAATCGTTTTACTTGACTGTTCAAAACATTTAAAAATAAACATTTTAGGATCGGGCCTGTTTCCATAAAGGTTTATCATTTAAACATGTGAACGTCGTGGCTAGTGATATTGTACAAGCATATGTGCTTGAAGACTGCCCAAATTGTGTCACCTTCCAAATACAGGATCTTAGGGCCAGATGTATGAAGGACATTTCCAGGTCACAAACCACACATTGGGCCGTTTGAGACTGGGAAAACATGTAACAATCCTTTCCTTCAAGTCAATAACCTGTTATCGATACGCAAAATAGGTTTGTGAGTCGCTATTAGAAAGGAGCATGCCAAGGGCATCCCTTCCTCATAGCGAGTCGCTGGGGGACGGATGTAATATTATTTTGTGACTGTGAATGAGGTCTCAAAACAATCGCAGTTACCACCAACTTCAAGCTGGTGGTAACCCAGTCGCAAACTGGAAGGGGTTCCCACGGGACCCCTTCCCCTTTGTGAGTCCATGCGAAAATATTTTTTCAGAGCAGGTATTGGTCCCACGGACCACTGCTTACTCTGAAAAAATGGAAGGAAAACTTTTCATTTTTTTGCTTGAAATACATCCTGTTTTCCTTTAAGGAAAGTGGGCTGCATTTTTTTAAAAACTGCTTTATTTAAAAAGCAGTCACAGACATGATGGTCTGCTGTCCCCAGCATGCCACTATCCCTGTAAGTGTGGCCATTCCCAATGGGGTCATAAATTACGACCTACCTCCTGAATATTGATGAGGTAGGTCATTTGCAACCTCATTGAGAATCGCAAACAATGTTTAACACACTGTTATACATCCCAATTTGTGATTTCCTAATAGCGGATCGCTAAGATTCGCTATTTGGAAATCGCAAACCCAAACCTACGTACATCTGGCCCCATGTGTTTCTGATCTAGCTGGCCTTAATAAAAACATGTATTTGAGGGGAGATGATTTCTTAACCAAGTCTTGATCCATCAAGCCAAATTTAAATCGCCTGTGATTCATTAAAATGAAGGTGAAATAAAATGTGATATATTTTGCATTGTGAAATGTCAAGAAATAATCCAAAGTTGTCTGGGAATGTTTCTGTGCCAAAAGCAATTGCAGGAATAAACTTTGCCTGTCTGACTTTTAGTGATGGAGTAAATGATGGACTGCAAGTTTTACGTCAAAGCACCTGAAAGGTAGCTACTAGAGACCCAATCTTCGGTTTTAGCATGTTCAGATTTAAGTGACGAGTAGCCCACTCTTTCAGCCATAGGGCGAGATATTTATAGGTGGTATTTCTCAGGATTGGTATTTTCCCTAAATGACAGTTTTGTTTTTCTTGTACCTTTAATAGCCATCTGATTGTCTTTACAATATGTGTTTGGAGTGCTTAGTAGCCTCTGTAGACCTATGCTGCTGAAGAAGAACATTATCAGCTTATGTTATAAGACAAAGGGATAGGCTTGGAGAACGGGATTTTGCAAGATCTAAGGGCCTCATTTACAAGGATGAGCCAGATTCCTTGTGTTGTCCTGCGCCCCCCCCCCCACGACACCATTGTAGTGCTGTATTTATTATACAGCACACCATGGCGCTCGTTAACACAACTGCGTCAACATTTTTGACACAGTTGTGGAACTTTGGTGGACTAGCGTCAAAAATGTTGACACTGGTCCAGCAAAGCTCGGGGAGGTCCATTGAAAAGAGCCTAACATCAGTTTAATGCCTGCCCTGGCCAGGCGTAAAAAAATTAAGCTAGAATGGCGCAGTGAAATCTTGTAGATTTCACTGTGCCATTTATTTGGGCCTCCCTGCGGGGGAACACCTCCCTTGCATACATTATACCTGGTGCAGGTATGATGTGGCAGAAGGGTTTACAAAGTGGTGCAATGGTGACATTGCACCAGTTTGTAAATACGGGGTTGGGTGGAGGACTGTTTTGCACCACCATAGCATTACAAAAAATGAAGCTACTGCAACTCAAGAAGTTTGTAAATGAGCCCCTAAGTGTCTGCTCAAGTCTGAGATGCAGAGATTGAAGAGCATTAGTGTGGGCATACACCCTTGCTTGAGACCCCTGTGTCTCAGAACTGTTCGAGAAAGTGTCAGAATTTCTCCTCATTTAATTTGCTCTGATGTAAAAGTTGAATGGCGCGCAACAGATTGAACAGGATATATTCCCAGGAGCTAAAGCCACATGTACAAAGCATTTTCCTAGTTACAAACAGGCTGATTTGGGATGTACAGAGCCCAAATTGCGATTCGGTATCTTTTTCCAGAGAAGGCAGTGGTCCCATAGACCACTGCCTTCTCTGAAAAACTGAAAAGAGAACTTTTCATTTTCCTTTTTGAAATGCATTCCATTTTCCTTTAAGGAAAACGACCTGCATTAAAAAAAAAAAAAACTGCTTCATTGAAAAAAAGCAGTCACAGACATGGTGGTCTGCGAACCCCAACAAGCCACCATGTCTGTGAGTGCTGGCCATTCCCAATGGGGTCGCAAATTGCGACCTACAGCATGAATATTGATGAGGTAGGTCATTTGCGAACCCATTGGAAATCACAAATTTGTGATTTCCAAACAGATTGCAAATTGCAAGTCGCAAAACAAAAGGTTGTACATCAGGTACTAATTTTTGTCAGGCCAGAGGCCATTCATGTTGACAGCGTTGAAGGCCTTTGCAAAATGTATAAAGCAGGTGTATGGGACTTGTTTTTTTGTGGTAGGATTTTTTGATGTCATCTAGAATGCTACCAGATTATTTGGTGTGCTCAATATGGCTGTGAAACCAGTCTGATTGAATGGTATTCTTTTTTGCTTGGCAGGCCATTCCTCCAAGTCTGGCAGCAGTTAGCTGGTGAAGTAATTTGAGTCGGTATCCAGCAAGGCAATGAGGCGTAGCTCTCCAAGCGTGAATAGCATCCGTTTTGTAAATTGGATGAAGTACTGACCCGTGACAAGACTCCGGCTCAGTAGTTCAATAAGGTGTGGAAAGATTCCCTCCTTAGCTCAGGATTGTGTTTAGGTGCTGGTTGCCCATTTGGGCCAGGTGCCCCGTATCCTCTGTCTTTTGTAATTTTCTCTTCTATTTCTTTATGGTGGTACTTAGAGACGAGTAAGAGTGGTGTTGACTTGGCCGGGCAGATTGAGTACCTGGGACTGGGTATACAGCACTCATGTGTTCCGTCCATGACTTTTGAGTGACATTATCGCCTATTGCCATACTTGGGCCTTTTTCCAACAGATTAATAAGTGACCAGAGAGATCTTAGTTTTTTGCTATTATGGGGGCTTTTCCCAACAGATTAATAAGTGATCAGAAAGATACTTGTTTTTTGTTATTACAAGTCCGAATTATCTCAATTCAATGCGGATATCCTGAGTTCATGTCGCAATCCTGCAAATCTTTTTTATATGCTTTTCCTCATTTGTTGGTATTTATGCTGCTTAGTCCCGGATATGTTTAATTTTCTTCGTTACATTATTGATGGCACAGCGCTGTGTTATTAAGGCTGTTGAATACTAACTGTGTTGGTTGCAGCAAGTGTACGAATGCGAGCTGCATTGTGGAACTTGTAGGAAATACTTTAGTTCTTCTTGGAGCATGCAACGGGGCCTTTAATTCTCCGATTCCAGCCTTTCAAGATGTGTTACACTTATTATAATTTGGCAAAGAAAGACTTCCATTTTACTCTTTTCTATTGATGTTGTGGTGATTGATTTCCAAGTGCTTTCACTAGTTGCGCCAGAATATTGTTGTTACTTGTGATGAATTGTTGAGTATAGTGGTCACTTCCACATTTTGTGAGAAAAGTAAATCTTTGCACTTTATGAAACAATGAAAGGGAGACAAAAGTGTAATCCCACATTGATTGTGTCTTGGTGCTATATGTGTATTACATCTGTTTGTCTGGAAGAATACGTCCATTTAATGTCCGCACCCAAAAACATCTAAAATGCAAAGGAGCAGGTGGGTTGTTTGATCTAGATTACTGTAATTGGATTCCTGGATTGGGATCCCTCACTTTAAATCAGTTCCTCGTATGATGCTGTCTTTCCTAAAATGATTAGCCACATTTTGATTCAAATCTCCTGTTACCACCCAAGGAATATTACCAAATTTAGTAGATAAATCTGTAAGGTTATGTTTCAAGATATTACTAATTTGTTTTTTTTGGTCGCAACATTTATATCAGACCAAATTAAATTCAGAATGATTATTAATAGTGGATGAATGTGATTTCCAAATTCCTATACTCAACTATTATACCCTGCATATGGGGAATTTTCAGATCTAAGTTTCTTACTTTGAATTACTTCTGGAGCAATACATATATGGACAATGCTCTTTGGCTTTTCTGCTGATGTGAAAAATCCCACATAGCCCTTAAGTGGCAGTTCTTCCTCATTCCAAGTTTCTTAAATCCAAAGGAACTCATAAGAGGCTAAATAATTCTCTAATTCTGTGTCTGTGTGAGTTTTGTTTTTGCACCAGCAATGTTTCTTTAGTTATAAATGTTGTAACAAAAGGTTTGCAGGCATTTTCTTGGGTGGTAAGTCAATGGTTTTAATTATTGTTGAGCACTATTGATACCCCTCTCAATCAGTTGTTTGCAGATTTCTTATTTTAAATACTTTGCAGCAACTGCCTCACAATTTGTTCCAGAGGAGTGTTACTGGTTCTGAGAATAAGCTTTTCTTTTTTTTCAGCTCCCATTGCATCTTTGAGATTCGAAGTAGATTCCATATGACAGACTATAGGTGCAGATGTTGCACTCTCTGTGGTGCTTGAACTTTTTTTGCCTGAAAGTAGTACTGATGGCTATCGTTCCTATGTTATTTGGGATACTACAATACCCCAATCTGCTAAAACCTGACATTTTGAGAGAATGAGAGGTGCTCTGCTAGCTAATGACCTAGTTATTATCGTTGCTTCATTCTAGTTATCTGAGATACGTGTCCTGAAATTGATGGCCTCTCTAGTTGTCGAGCTCAGAGGAGTTCAGTTCTCTATGAGCTGGCTATGAGTATTAAAATATTGCCCCTATTTAATATGTCCCTCTCACATCTAGATTTATATTCTGGGTAAAAGATCATCTGTAGGGACCTGGGCACCTAGCCTGCCACTTGCTTGTGGCCTTCAGTTCCATTTGCTGCAGTTTGACCAAGTGACACCATCCCTGCAGGTTTTTCCCACCTGGGTTTTCCTGCTCATCATTCTTTCTGCTAACAGAAACCACACCCACCACTGGACCTTCTTAATGCAGGCAGCAGCATAACTGAGCAGTGGATGTGCACAGCAGTTGTGCCAAAGACAAGCTTGACTGTGCCTGGACTGTGTCCAGTGCCAGGACCCCTGCTCAACGTTCATCCAACTCAACAACACAACTGGAGCCAAAGAATACTACCATTACTCCTCCGCCATTTTCGTTGACCTCATCAACACACACCAGCAAACACGCTGCTGCCGTGCATCCCCACAGTAGGACCCTCCTCTTGCGCTCACTGTTATTTTACTGGTAACACGTCAGATGCTGACACCACCACCTCCAAACAATCAACCCACACCACCACCCCATACCAGCTATCCACCATGCTCCTCAATGTCCGATCCCTCAGGAAATACTCCACCAAAATCTGGGACCTCCTCAATAGCAACACACTCAAACTTATTTTCCTCACTGAAACATGGCTCAACCCAGCCTCCAACCAGCACATCATCACAGCCATCTTATCCACCTACAAAATCATACACCAGGACTGAACCCACAAACCAGGTGAAGGTCTCATGATCATATACAAAAACACAATTGACTGCACTACCTCTACAGATTCAGACACCAATGTCATTGAACACCTCCACTTCAATATTCCAATGGACTACAACACCACCCTGAAGGGAACCCTCACCTACCAGCCCCGGGGCCATCAAGCGGAATTCTGCAACCACACTGCAGACTTCATCACTCCTCTCTCCATTAGATCAACCAACTACATCCTCATCAGGGACCTCAAATTCCATGTGGAAGACACAACTGACCCTACCTCTATTGTTCTCCTTGACAGACTCAGCAACCTCTGATTCACCCAGCTCATCGAAGGATCAGCCCATACAGCAGGCCACACCCCTGACCCTATTTTCTCCTCAAACATTAGGATCACCTCCAACTACACCACCCTGCTCACATGGTCTCACCACTACATCATACATTTCAAGATACCAGCACACCAAGGCACCCTAGCAGAAAAACCCAAAGCACCATCAAGACACTGGGGCAAAATACCAGAAGAAAACTGGACCAAGACCCTACAGGAATACCCACCCAATTACACTGGGAACCTCAATGTTGACACCAAGCTCTTCAATAAATGGCTCACTGACTGCTCCAACCACACCGCTCCCACCAGAAACAAGACCTCCAAAAACAATGAGACCAAACTGGTACTCAAACGACCTCAGAAAGTCCAAACGCCAATGCATACTACCTGAGAAAAAACAGAAACGTGACAAGAACACTGCTGCAAGATCAACATACAAACCTGCCCTCAGCCAACAACTATGAGATGCAAAGATAAAGGCCCTAACTCTCAGATGTGAAGCCAGATCCATCAAAGCCAAAGAATTCTCCACCATTGTCAAGGAGTTCTCCAACCTCGCAGCTGTCAACAGTGACATCATCCAAAGCACTGTGCAACGACCTGTCAGACTTTTTTGAACTGAAGAATTGCCAAGATATACAACATATTTGACCCACAGCATACTGATACAAATGTCCAGCAAGTCACCTTCATAATCACCAAGCGGCAGCTAAGCAACTGGAACCCCCTCTCAAATGAAGACACCACCACCCTGATGAATGCCATCCACTAAGGAGCACCCTCAGGCCCATTCCCCTACTTCATATACAATCTTGGAAGAATCACCATCTCCCACGCATTCCCCACTATCGTCAACACCTCCATAACCATCACCACCTTCCCATCTTCCAGGAAAAATGCTAAAGTTCAAAGCCCTAATGAAGAAACCAACAGTGGACCCCCAACATTCTTAGTACCTACAGACCCATGCCACTCTTGCCTTTTCCAGCTAAAGTCACGGAGAAAGCCATCAATATCCAACTCGCAGACTACCTAGAGCTCCAGAAACTCTTAGACAGCTTGTAATCTGGCTTTCGCACTAACCACAGCACAGAAACAGCCCCATAGCGGCCACCAATGACATCACAAGCACCCTCAACGGAAGAGAAACCGCCGCACTCATCCTCCTCGACTGCTCTGCAGCCTTCAATACGGTCGCCCACAACTCACTCAGCAAAAAACTTCAGCACTTGGATATCTGCAGACTGCAAATTCTTCAACATCCACATGATACCCTTTGTGAACATTGTCAGAGCCCAGGTCATTAAAATAGAGTCCTGTGCTGATGACACACAGCTCATCCTCCCCTTACCGACTCAACCTGAACTGTCAAAGCAAACTTCGCCAACTGCATGAAAAATGTCACTTCTTGGATAAAAAACAATTGCCTCCAGCTCAACACAGACATAACCAAAGTCCTTATCTTTAGCAACAACCACTCCTCCTGGGATGCCTTCTGGTGACCCTCCAAACTTGGCTCCTCATCCACCCTTGCAGACCATGCCAAAAACCTCAGGATCATCCTGGACACCAACCTCTTCATGATCAGACAGATCAATGCATCACCTCATAATGCTTCCACATCAAGTGAATGCTATGCAATATTTTCAAGTGGATCCCACTTAACACTAGACAATCAGTCACCTAAGCTCTTATTATAATAAACTTGACTATGGAAATGTCCTCTACTTTGGAATTCCAGCCTATGTTCTACACTGACTCTAAACCACCAAGAATACCCCTGCCAGACTCATCCTAAACATCCTGCAAAATAACCACATCTCTCCACACCTCAACAATCGCCACTGGCTTCCAGTCCAGGGAAGATGTACATTCAAGCTACACACCTATATCTACAAAGCTCTCCACAACAGTGGTCCAGTGTACCTCAGCAACTGCCTTAGCTTCTACAAACCTACCAGACACCTTTGATCTGTGTCCCAAGCAAGAGCACATCTCCCTTGCATCAAGAAGGCCAGAAGTGGAGGATGCTTCTTCTTATACCTCACAGTCTCCAAATTCTTTGGTAGTTGCAAATGCCCATTCAGGACCTGCGTACCATCGACTTGCTATTCTCTTTCTTTTCAACCTTCGATCACCACTTAATTCCCCTTCACTCAATTCTTCTTTTCTCGTAGTATCCACTTCTTCCTCTATTGTTTCATTTATGACCAGTTCCTTTTTCTTCCCATTCTGTGATTCTGGCCAATTATCCCCTTTTCTTGTTCCTTCTGTCAATATTCTTCTTAGGATTGGACTCTTCTCCTTCTCTTTTTCTGTGGTGTTTTCTCTTGATGGACCTGCAACGGGTTCCGGAGGAGTCAGATCACTTTGACTTTGATCCATCTCAACTCTTTCCCCCTCTTGTTCTGGCACTTGCTCTGTCTGCTTTTCAGCACCGTCTGCTTCTGGGAGAGCCTCTGCTGAGCTAGGCTCTCCTGCTGCATCTGTTAAGATTGATTCTTCCACACCCTCCTGCAATTCTTCACTCTCGTCTCTTACAGGGGTGATTGAACCATCTTCCACAAGCTCTGGTTCAACTTCTGGCTCTATTGGCTCTTTTTCTGGTTCAGGTGTGGTGACCTGTTTCACTGTTGTTGGTGCTTTCAAAAACACTTCTTCATGATCTGTATGGCTTGCGTGAATCCAGTTCGGGAGTTCTGCACACTTCACAGCTGTCGTAGTTGTTAACACCATCTGGTAAGGACCCCTTCAACGCGATTCCAAACAGGCCTTGCGAACATGCTTTCTGACAACGGCCCAGTCACTAGCTCTGAGGTTGTGCCCTGGATCGTGGATCGGTGACAGGGTGGTGACCTGCACCTGCTGAGAGAAAGAGTGAACCACATCAACCAGACCCTTGCAATAGTCCAACACCATATCATCTGTAATGTTTACAAGTGCATTGGCTGGAACTGTTGGTAATCTCATTGCTCCGCCCATGAGGATTTCATGGGGCGACAGCCCTGCCTTCCTGTCAGGTGTGTTTCTCATTGACATCAACACCAAAGGCAATGCATTTGGCCATTTCAGATTCGTAGCTGCACACATCTTTGCAATTCTTGATTTCAAGGTATCATTCATCTGTTACACCAATCCTGATGCTTCAGGGCGGTAACTACAATGCAACTTTTGTTGGATGTTTAGTGCTGCACATAAGAGTTTAATCACCTTGTTATTGAAGTGAGGTCCCCTATCTGATTCTAAAGAGATCAGAAACCCGAAATGTGGTATCAACTCCCTAAGCAACAGCTTTGCTACTGTGAGATTTTCATTCGTTCTGGTAGGATATGCTTCAATCCAGTGACTAAAAACACACACAGTCACCAGCACGTATCTCAAACCTCCGCACACAGGCATCTCAATGAAATCCTATTGCATTCTGCTGAATGGACCTCCTGCTCTTCCAAAGTGGCTCAAATTCACCACTGTCCTTTTTCCCACATTTAGCTGTTGACAAATTATACAGCGATGACATACTGCCTCTGCTGCCTGCCTTAGGGTTAAACCAGTCAATTTTGAACAATCTAACCATGCCATCCCTCCCAATATGTGCCTGTCCATGATAATACCTGGCCATTTGGGCCAATAAACTATTTGGCAGGACCATCTGACCCTCCTCAGAATCCCAAATTTCATGAGGTCGTTGAACACATTTCAATTTAACCCAAAGACGTTCCTCTTCTTTGTCAACATTACTTTGCAATATTTTTAACTCCTCCAGAGTATCGATCACTTTCAATGCAAAACTTGGACATGTACTGTCTTCTTCTGACATCAGTTCCCACTTGTCATTGAGCGATATACAATTCAGTGTGCAAAACCTTGCGACTTGATCTGCAAATCCATTTCCCAATGAGATGTAATCCTCTGCCTTTTGATGTACACTGCATTTTACCAGGGCAATTTCTTCAGGTAACTGTATCTCATACAACAACTCCTTTATCTTGTTGCCATTTCTTACTGGTGTACCAGTAGAGGTCAGAAAACCTCTTTGCGACCACAATTGACCAAAATCATGAACAATTCCAAATCCATATTGGCTGTCAGTATAGATTATGGCTCTCAGTCTTGCAGAAACATGGCATGCTCTAGTAAGAGCTACCAATTCTGCCACATGTGCAGAATATACACCTCAAAGCCAGGAAGCTTCTAACGTACCTGTGGTTGTGCATACAGCATATCCTGCTTTCAATGTCCCTGTACCATCTCTGAGACATGAGCCATCGACAAAGACAATTTGATCATTTTCTTACAATTGAGTATCTCTGATAGCAGGCCTTGGTTTTGTACACAGTTCAGTTACCTCAAGACAATCATGCTCGATGTCTTCCACTTTCTCAATTTCAACAGTATCACTCTGAAGTAATGTTGCCGGGTTCAACACTGTGCATCTTTTCAGTGTTACATTTGGAGCACCTAGTATGCTCGTCTCATACCTTGTCAATCTTGCACCAGTCAAGTACTGTGTTTTCGTCCTTGTCAGTAAAATCTCAACAGAGTGAGGAACCATTACCCTCAAAGGGTATCCTATCAATACTCCCTCACATTGAGAAAGGCTTTGACCAATTGCGGCAACTGCCCACAAACAGCCTGGTAAAGCTGCTGGGACTGGGTCCAAGGTAGCTGAAAAATAGGCTACTGGACGATGAGTACCTCCATGGACCTGTGTCAAAACAGACAAAGAACAAGCATCACGTTCATGGCAAAACAATGTGAATGGCTTTGTGTAATCAGGCATTCCCAACACTGGAGCTCTGCACAAACTCTCTCTCAACTCAGTAAATGCTTTAATCTGATCCTCATCTAGAGTTATGGGATGTATAACATCCTTGTGTGTCAGCTGCTGCAATGGTTTGGCAATCTCAGCAAAATTTGGAATCCACTGTCGACAATAGCCTACCATTCCCAGAAACATCCTGACATCTCCCTGTGAAGTTGGAGGACTTCTCTGCAGTATCACTGTAATCCTCTCTCTGGAGATTCTCCTTGACCCTTTCTCAATCTGGTGTCCCAAGTATTTCAATGACTTCTGACAGTACTGCAATTTCAAATGTGACACCTCATGTCCAAATTTTCCCAAATGATTTAACAGGGCAATCGAGTCATACTTACACTCGTCCTGGACACAATCAGCAAGTCATCAATGTACAGTACTAGAGTTGATTGGTACGGTAGTTCCAGTGACTCCAAATCCTTTTTCAAGATCTGATTGAACAGAGACGGTGACTCTGTATACCCTTGAGGAAGCCTGCACCAGCTGTAGACTCTGTCTAGAAATTTGAAACTAAAAAGAAACTGACTATCCTCCTGAAGAGGCACAGAAAAGAAATCTTGTGACAAGTAAACCACTGTAAACCACTCAGCATTGCAAGGAATCTGAAACAGTATCACTGCTGGGTTTGGCACTACTGGACAACACTTGATCACCACATCATTCACTTTTCGCAAGTCCTGCACAATGTGCACTTTCCCACACGTCTTCTTCAAGCCCATTATCGGTGAATTACATGGACTGCTCAACACTTCTTTCAAAACTCCTTGTTTCAGAACATTTCCAATTATCTGCGCCACTTTCATCAGAACATCTTGTGCCATGTTATACTGTGGAAGCTGCGGAAACACTACATTTGGCTTCAAAGTAATCTTAATCAGCTCCACTCCCTTGATTAAGCCCACTTCTTTACCTGTCAGGTCCCACACATTTTCCTGTACTGTTCCCTGCAAGTCTGCAAGTAATTCTTTCACAGTAAACATCGGGAAAAACTCAATCAATCAATGGGTACTCTTCATTAACGCTTTCAGTCTCAGGCGCCTGTTCTTCCTCATCATCGCTATTTGTCTGAACCTCTATTCCAGCAGTTGAACAACTAATTGAACATTTAGGGGGTCATTACAACCCTGGCGGTCCAAGACCGCCAGGGCTGTTTTGACGGAAGCACCGCCAACAAGCTGGCGGTGCTTCCAAGGTCATTACAACCGCGGCGGAACCGCCGCGGTCGCACTGCCGGGGCCGGTGGTTTCCCGCCACATTTGCCCCGGCGGTGATAATCCGCCAGGGCAGCGCTGCCCAGGGGATTACGAGTCCCCGTACCGCCAGCCTTTTCCTGACAGTTTGAACCGCCAGGAAAAGGCTGGCGGTACGGGAAGTGAGGGGCCCCCTGACAGGTCCCCGTGCAGCTTCTCACTGTCTGCATGGCAGACAGTGAAAAGCGCGATGGGTGCAACTGCACCCGTCCCACGGCCGCAACACTGCCAGCTCCATTTGGAGCCAGCTCCTGTGTTGCGGCCGAGATCCCCGCTGGCCCAGCGGGGATCTCAAAATGACCGCAGCGGGAGTGCGGCCGCATTGGTGACCGTCCAGCGGTCAGATCTTTGCGGGCGGGAGTCACAGACTACAAACTTATGCATTCCCTGGAAGTTGCCAATCTCAACCTGTATTGGATCTGTGATCGGATTTGTCAACGGCCTGTTTGCTACTCCCACAACTTGAACTTTTCTGCCTGAAAGAGGTAAGTTTGGAACTTCTGCACTTCTCACTGTTGAGCGTGTACCTCCTGTGTCCACTAAGAATGAGACTCTGTGACCCATCACCTTCCCCTTCACAAAAGGTCCTCTCTGATCTACCTCTAAAGACACTGCAAGCATACATGGCTCTTCATCTGAACTAATACTCATCCATTCATCATTTATTTCATTCTCACTATGTAATGGGAATTGGTGCACTGTGTCATTACTTCTGTCTTGTCTCTGACCTGTGACCTACCGAGTAAGCATCATCTGTTGCTGTTCCATCAGTGCTTGAGGTATCTGCATTTGCTGTCTAGGTACCATAGAAACCTGCTGCTGCATTGCTTGTAACTGTGTCAGTTGTGCACGCGGCATTTGCACCTGCTGCATGGGTTGAAAATTCAGCACCTGGTTCTAAACATTCGGATTACGTCCTCTCATTCAAATTACTTTCACAGTTTGAAATGCATTGACATTACCACCTTGCTGAATGACACCATCCTGTACCATCAATGGATACTCCTGCTTCCAGTGTCCCTCGTTTCCGCACAGATGACACAGTAACATCTTTTTCATTCCTTGCACATCATTTTGGACCACTACAGTACTCAAATCCGTACCACGAGTCATGTTGACTCCACGACCCCTACTCTCATCTGACGGTGGAACATGACGGTTCCCTGCTGCTGCGGTATCTGTTGCACTAAAGCTCCTTGCACTCCTGTCTGAGCTGCCTTAATTTGTATCACCATCATTTTCTCCTTCAGCTTTTTCTGCTTCAACTTAATCTCATCACTACAGTATTTCACATAGTGCAACATTTCATCAATAGGCTTCGCTTGCCAGCAAATCAAATTACTTTTAATCATCTGCCCTATTTCTGGTCTCAATCCTTCGACAAACCTGAACACAAATTACAACATGTCTTTCGGCTCAATTGCTTCTTTACCACTGTATTCTTTTAACGCTTTCAACAATCTCTCATAATAGGTATGCGTTGACTCTTTCGCCTCCTGCACCGTCCTGTCAATCAGCTACCAGTCAATATTTTTAGGTGAGATTCTCGTCTTCAGGAACTCAATCCCCTTATAGTAATGTTTCATTACTTCAGTGATGGTGCACCTGTAACTCTATCCCTTTCCGGTTCACTCGTCGGCCAATCCACTGCTCTCTTACATTCAACCCACAAATCTGCTGGAACGACTATTTCCAACAAGGTATTTAGGTCTTCCCATAAACATTTTGAAAGCTTCACAAATCTATCTGTCTGCTGGTACCACTCAACTGGTTTCCCTCTCAGTTTTGGATAATCATTTCTGAATGACATAATATTACTCCTGTGCCATGGAACATGAACAAACTGCCCTCCTGGAATTTCCTCCAAAAGGTAGAAATTTTACTGGATCTTTTTCTTTGTGAGCACATTCAGACCCTTTGTGTGAATCTCATTTTCACTTCTTCTTTGCCTATCTTCCTTCCCACTTTTCTAATGCTCCCCAAATCTGAGTGCTCCCCATAACTCTTTTAGATGCGCCTTCATGCCTGCTGACCTCATATGCTCAAAATCGTTTGCCTCGAAGTCTAACCTGTAGCTTAGTTTCAAATGCTTTGTTTTCTCAATTTCTATGCCATGCTTATCTGCCAGATCTGCCAATTTCTGGTGTATCTTGCCCACTTCTCTCGTAATCCTCAGACACAAGCACCTCAGCTCTTCTTCTGTATAGGATTCTAACCTATTCACTCCCATTGTCCCTTGAACTAGCTCAGTTATTTCTGTAGCCAATCTTACACGGTTTATCTGCTCTTCACTGTGGAACTATTTCGAGGAGTATTCAAACTATCCAACCACTCATTCAATTGCTGTACTGTTAATCCCTGTAATGAGATATTACTCGCATTCGGCAACTGTACCTATTGTACTATTGCACCTGGAGTCTGCGGTGTCAAAGGCTTCAGGCTGTGACTTACACTTGGACCATTTATTGCATCTGGAAGCACAACAAGTGGACTCAGATTCATTAATGGTCTAGATCCATCAAAGGTCTGACCCATAGAAGATACCACCTGCACATCATCACTCACTCCCCTCTTCACGAGGCTCAGTGACATTTCCCCCTGTTCTCCTGCAATTGTTTTCTTTTGCGCAAACAATGGTACGGCTGGACCAACAGTAATCAGTAGCGATATTGCATCTGGTGCGGCTCTGACACTCACATTTTGTGGAAAAATTACTCCCATGTTCTGATTCATCACTGGTGGCACATCTGACAGTGTCCCTCTCATTGGTGTGAACTTCGGCAAACCCTGTGGCTGTGCCTTGGGCAACAACATTGGAGTCGGCTCAGTCTGAACTAGCATTGGCCCCAGAACCACTTGCACTAAGTTCGAAGTTGTCTCAAGAACTGGAATATCTGGATAAATTCTCTGTATCAATGGTGGGTACATTTGTCCGTGGACCACTGAAGTAGTCACTGCATTAGGAGTACTCTGCACTACCCCTTGTATCTGTCCACTACCTGTCTGTACTGGTCCCACTGTTATCGTCACTTGAGCTGGAGCAGTTGGAGCAGATCTAGTACTTGGACCCCTTTCATGCACCGCCTATGGCGGCGGTCGGTCCCTAAACAGCTGTGTAATAAGATCCTCAACATCTGAATCTTCTTTATCCACATAAGTTTTTTTCTTCTTCTTATCTCTTGAACCCTTTTCACTCTTGTCAGCATCCTCTTTTTCATTTGACTCATTTTCTTCTGCAATAGCAGGAAACAATCTAACACCCTGTAACGTTGTCATTCTCTACTTCTTCTGTTCCCAATCCCACCTTGCTTCTGCCAAGGACTTTTCTACCTTACTTATTCTCCTCTGGAACTTCATCTCTTGCTGCTGTCTGGCTATGAGCTCCCAAACTGCTAAAGCCTCAAACTGTGCTGGTATCGGAAGTGGCATCATCTCATATAATGTCAACTGATCCAAAATTCTCAAATTAAACGTTCCATGCTCTGGGAATGCTAAAGCTCCCTGTTTCTCTGTCAAGTCACACCACTGTTTTAACCAAAGACATGGCGCTACACCTCGCTCCTCCATCACAATAAATTCCGGAGAAATGACTTTTACTCCCAAGATTCCTTTCACCCGCTCACTCAACCAATTGTCTCTTACGGACGGCTGACAATCTGCTCACGACTCTTCTCACTAACGAACCTATCCCAGAGTGGCTCACTCTGATGTCACAATCACACACTGCGGCTAACAAAGTCTTGTGGCTTGTCCTCCTAATCTTCAACTCATACGTAACTAATGTAAGATATTGCGAGCACTAACCAAAAAACAATAACCAAAACAAACCTGCTGGTTTACTACAGGTGGGTACACAATTGCTTCAGAGACCTTACGGATTTTCACTGATGGCCCTTTTGCTCATGCAGCTATTCCTCCTTCTCAGTCTCCCACAGTCGCAAGCAAAATTTGACCCACGAATTTCACTCTCAACTGATCAATGGGTCTGTCCTGTGCACATAGGACTTGCCAAATCTCAGTTGAAAATTTCCCTTACTCACTTAAATTACACATCGACTTGTTGACCACGCCCGATCAACCTACTAAACCAGACAGATTACAACATATAACCAAGTGTCTCCTACACTTGTCAATATACTCTGGAGTCTTAGACCACGCAGGGTCCATACATCACCAACAACCATGTGGACAATTTTTTAGCACAAAGCGCCACACACATATGAAGTTCGACGACTTCCCTACTCTCATACTGCAGAGTACACACATTCCTACGATACCTCAACTGGAGTACGCAAACTCCCTACTTTCCTCACATACATCACAAATCACCTGTGATTTGCATAAGCCTTTGTAAGCGCAACCTTCCACTTCTACACTATCACAAATATGCCAAGAACATACCCATCTCTACTAGCGGGATCCAGGATCTAGGAAAGTCATTTCTGGGATTAATGGGACATCATCTTTGCTACAATTGCCAGAAAAACAGAATTCAAACCTCATAAAAATGAACAACTAACCCTAACTTAAACTACCACCATAACCATCGGTCACCACTTAACTAATTCTTCAAGGAAACTAACCATCAAGCTGCAAACAAAAACTGCAAGCGGGCCTGGTCCCTAGTAAGTAAACTTACAAGGGGACGCGTATAGGCCGATGAACCTTTTGGATCGCATGAAGTATCCTAGCTATGTAGTAATCGATGAACATCTATTATTAATGTAATCAATCAACAACCACTAAGAGAATCATTAAGCATGAGACAATAAATCTACATTTCATGAATGACCACAACTCAATTATACGTTTTATTAATTTTATTCCCTATTAGTTACAATACTAAGTCATCAGGTTAGATCAAACTTTATTCAATCAACTCAGAATTAGTTCATCAATGACCACCAATAACATAATCTAATAAGAAGTTGAGAAAATATATGCTCAAATGCTTCAGCATAAACCAACAAAGATTAATATAACAGCATAAATAGCAGAGTTCAGCAATCAGTCCGTCAATCATTTGTCTCTGTTAATCGTCACCCAAAGAACCCTTACCTAACCCAGATTAGCATTTAGCATGTGGGACTCCATGCAAAAACAATTTAGAAGATGTGAATTTGGAAAACATTTAACTAAGAGAAAAACTATAAAATAGCGCACTTGGTCCCTAGAAAGAAAAGCATAAAAGTTAAACAGTCACATTGTCATAGCTACCTATCCATGAAATGGATCAGCAACAAAGTCAGTCTTCATCCTCAGGTCATCAATCGATCAGCCATGCATCAGGCTCTCAAGAGCATCAGCCCAATGTCAGAATCTCGAACTACGTCTCTTGATGTCATCAGTTCTCCCCTTGCATCTCAAATTTGCCCTCGCATCTGAAGTTTTAGCTCCTTGTCATGACTTTTTATTAGAGTTTTTCAGTCCATCCCCCTAATTCCTAATTGGTCAATTGGTCCTCCATATGTGACGTTACCCAATACATTTTATTCTACAAATCTATGAGTTCTAGTATTTCGTCTTTCTCAGTTCATAGCTCGCCAGGTATCGAAAATGTTTCATGTTCCTCTTCAGTCAGTGCCTCTATTGTTCAAGTCCTGGGAAAGTACATTCAGCCTACTCTACACGTAATTGTATCAAACTGACTTCATCATCTCCTGTTCGTCGGTACATTGCAGACAATTCAAGCTAAGCACACAGTTCACGGTCGGTTCATAGGTATCAGCAACTTCTACATCGTGTGTTTATTAATTCTGCTTCTGCATGTGGCCTGGCAAGTAGGCCACGACTTCGTCTAAGTTAGCTTCTACGATATAATGCAAAACACAGGTTTTACATCTTGTTATGGCACATTACTACATCATTATTACACATTTTTATTATTTCATAATTTTTTTGTTATTTTAGTACAAGTTCGTGTATGTGGCTGACATACCCCATAGGCACATTTTAAAACATGCACATTAATTTTCTCTACAATTAATTTCTCTATGAACTTTTATAAATCATAACATATATGCTCTTATTAATAATTTCTAATTAGCATATCTGTGTCAACAATTCTATCTGCAGCAAATGGTAAATTGAGTCAAAGATCTTGAGCTCTTCCTGAATAAATTTCACAATTTAGTTTTGAGCTACGTTTGCTCTCTAGTACCGTCTTGGGGTTGTTCTTCTACATAAGTGGACTTTGCAGTGAAGTATCTAGAAGGCTCCAGGGCCTGAATGACATTATTAACGTGTGATGAAAGAACCAGTTGTTTGACTTCCATTGTTGATAGACATCCCCTTGTGCAGGATACTCTCTGCTAATTTGAGTCCTTTGAGCATTTAATTTAGGGCATGGAGAATTAGTGCTTGTCATACCAGCTACTGAAGCTTGGGACCCTTTATAGTTTGGCTTTGAACTATCCATCATGGTTAAAGGTAGGTTTAGAATTGAGAAGAATTGTGTGGTGTTTTCTTTCAACTTCTGTGCTTTCACATCTCTCTCTCTCTTTTTTATGTAATTTTCTCAGTGTCTTCCATTATTCCTGGAAATATAATTTGGGGTCAGGTCATAAGATATTTTTGAGAGATTAGAAAATGAAGATACTACTGAGGATTCTAGAGATCTGATGGAGATTAGACTCAAGGATATGATGATTTTCACATAATTTTTATCAGCCAAACTCGGGCCGGCATGAATTCCTGCTGTATGAGTAAAACTTTTGAACTACTTATACCAGCCTCGCAGGCAAGGAACACTTTAGACTGTGAGCACTTTGAGGTGTATTAGATGGTAAATCATTTCTCATAAGGAGGACAGAATGATTTTAATATGTTTTTCCTTCCTCAATCAGTGATGAGACGATAGAGGGAAAAGTGTTTAATTTCTTCAGATTTAGACCACATAGAGGTCTTGCTTTGGTGATGGTGGGCCCTTGTCTGCAAGAAAATCTTTGATGGGATGATATAGACATTCAAGGCGAGAATCAATTCCTGCTGTATATTGTACTAGATTTTCTAGCAAATATGTTTGAATGTTGCAGTGTTGTGCAATAGCTGGATCTCCAATGGTTATTTGGTGCCAGCATTTTGTTTCACTTTCATTTTTATCCAGGCTCCTGTTAGCTTTGTAGCTATGCTGGGCCAGTCTTGCGGTGATCCTGATATGCAGTTTGCTATATGCCACTTGACAACAAGCTCAAAATGATGGCACAAATAAACACAGTGATCCCCTTCTGCTTCTGAGTCCTACGCATGCTAGATAAGATCAAGAAGCGGTTTCCAGAGAACACCAGAAGGACTGGCATGCAAGCACTCATCCCCAGGCTGCTCGACTTTGACAATGCACTATATGCTGGAATATCCACACAACTCCTATACAAACTCCAGACCATTCAGAAAGCTTCCTCAAGACTCATACTCAACATCCCAGGCCACACCTGTATCACACCTCACCTCAGGTAGCCTCACTGGCTCCCCATTCGCTAGCACTGCCAATTCAAACTTCTCATACACACATATAAAGCCTTACCCATCACTGGATCAGCATACCTGAACAGCAACATACACTTCCACTAGCCTGCCAGAAAACTATGTTCTGCCTTACACTCACTCTAACAATGCCCCTCCCACATTCACAAAATGCAGCAGGTTGCTCATTTGACCACATCACACCCAAAACATGGATCAGCCTCTCTCAATATGTCAGAGCCTCCACATCACTCTGAGGACTTGGCTCTTCCAATAGCTTAGCGGGGACCACATGCCTACCACCTCCTTATGCTCCTGGATACCCTCACAGGTGATTAGTGCACCATATAAATTGCAATAAGTTAACATAACATAACACATAACATAACATACCTTCGCAAACATAATATATGAAATGGTGTCTGCTGGCATGTCATTATGTTTCACATATGCCTAGCTAACCACACACTGGTGCAGATCAAAGAATTACATAATTTTCTAAACATTTTGCTTTTTTCTTTACTGGCCTCACCCTTATTGTTTGCAATTTTCGTGGAGGGGCTAGTTACGGACTGCGAATAAAGTGGCTGAATACAGATAGACACGGTTCATTCGCATAGGTTGTGGACTTAGTATGGTAAATACAATAAGCACATTCAGGGAGGGTGACACTCAAAGTGGCCCACAAACCCCTTAGTGCAGAAATGAACAGTTTTTCTCCTTTATTACCACGTCCCTCACTACAACCACACTGAGTCTGCCAGACTCTACAGTTTACATGCAGAGTGTCTGTGCATGTCAACAGTCTGCCTCACAGTTACTCACTTATTCTGATTTCATTTTTCCCCACCCGTCATGAAATAATCACACACCCCACCAACTTAAAGCATAAAATGCCACTGTATTAGGACAGATTTGTTTTCATGTATATTTAACTTAAAAACAATTTGAACATATTAGCAACTTTGCCAAAACATCAACTCTTGGCAGTCCCATCAACAATTCACCATATGTTCCAAACATTCCCCCACCAAGGCCCCGTACACCAACCTCATTCTTTCACCTGATTCACCATCCCCCAAATACTGCCTTGCCTTTGTCACAACAACTCTGTCTACTGTGGCGTAAAATTGCCCACCTCCAAAACACATACGGTAGGGTGAGTGGGTGGCTCACTGGAACTGTCCCTGCTTGCCCTGGTGAAGGAGTAAGCAAGAGGCTGAACTTTTGCCCCTGTTCAACTTAAAAAACATCCCCTGCAACCCTGCCCATCCTATCCCCTCTCCCTGTCCTGTGTCCTGCTTCATGTTCACGTACTTGCCCGAAGGAAGACTAGCTTTGGCTGTCGTTCCCCCTGGGCCCCCTTCATTATGGGGTAATCACACTCCACACCAACTTAAAGCCTAAAATGGCCACTTTATTGGGACAGATTTATCTTGATGTTTATTTAACTTAAACATAACTTTAATATATTATCTACATCATCAATACATCAACTCTTGATAATCCATCTCCCATTAACAGTTCATCATATGTACCAAACATTACCCTGCCAAGTCCCCATACACCAACCTCATTCTTTCATCTTTCATCCACTGGCCTGCTTGCATTCCCCCAGACTCTCTCTCTCTCTCACTCTACCCAGTATCACTCAAATGAAGCTTCCTTGTCCTGCTACAAAGCCACAAACTTTATCTTCCCTTCCCCGTGCTGCCCTCCCCTCCCCTAAGGAGTAGATACACCTGCACCTGACTCACAACCCCTCCAAAATTCTGCCAACCAGAATAATCCCACAGGGCATTTTGCTGACTCCCCCCAAGCCCCAACGAGCAGGCCTATGACAAGCCCTTCCATTTGTGGACTCCTTTGTACCAAACTTTCTCATTCCACAATTTCTCCACTGTGTTCCTCAATTTTACTCATGCAATATGCATTAACAAACAGAGACCAGAGACAGATGAACCCCATCCTACCAAAACAAAAACTGATCCTCCTCCTTAATGCCATTCTGCACTATCACAGCAATACTCACTGACCCACAAAAAACCCTCAGAGCTCTGTTCAATTTCCACCTTGTTTTGTCGATAACTGTCGGCTTCAGTGCCCCCCTTCAGTGTTCTCTAAGCACATACTCTGTCCAATCTAGACATGTCCCCGCAAATTGCCTTTTTATTAACTGCAAGTCTTCCTTCATCTGCTGCAACCTTGTTAAGCCTGATCATTTCAGTAGATCATTTTTTCCCAGATGAAACCAGAGCAATTCAGGGCAACTTCTCTGTGCCACCAAATTTACCAGGAACGGCAGTAAATTGCCCCATCGCTTCCTACTCCTGCCCCCATACCATGTCATGCCTGTTACTCAAGAATCCAAGGCTCCTTCCATAAATCTGCTGGCCAGCATACTTAGCTGCCCATCACACAAAAGAATGTCCCACTATCCTTGTCATCATCTTACTCCTCTGAGGCCTGCTCACACAGCCTATGGTGAAGAGGACACAACATAACAGATTACCCCTCACCAAACCACCCTAAGGCAACCTTACCCGTCTTCACTTCCGCACAAAGCATTTGCAGCAGTTAGATTTCCACTTGCTTATCATACAGATTGGATCTCAAGCCCAGCCTAGCCGAGCTGCAGCCATGGCAGCCCCAATCCTAAATGACTGTGTTCTGATCCACCCTCAGTTTCCGTAATACCATGCACAAAACTGCCAACAAATGAAAGGAGTCACACTCCTGCTGTCCTCATGACAGAAAATGTCCTCCTGTCTGCAGCCCAACCACCTCAAAAGGCTTTGCTAAACTGCCACTGGGCACTCATCAGCCCTGCCACCTTCACTGATCCACACCTATCTGCCCCTGCCTACCTGATCAGTCTTTGAGCTCCTCAGCTAGATCCTCACTTGTAAATGCTCCAAATGAACCTTCCTATGCACCACCCCTGAGCTACGGGGGATGCCCAGCAGTTCCAACACCCTATAGGCACCATAAAAGATCTGCAACATACGTAAACAAAATAACACTGTCTCAAAAAGATTAGAACACAGTGACAAAATCTACAACATGTGCACCAACAACTCAAACGTAATAGCATGCCTCACTGCTGGTCCTAGGCCAGGGTCCTTTCCACAATCCTTCAGAATCTGCCACAAAATATCTCTCTGCACAGGGTCAAAATACCAAAACAACCTCCAATGGAAAGACAGCCTTGCCAATTTCCCTGTAATGGTGGCAGGAAATAAACCCTTGTCAATTAAGTGCAACACAAAACTGATTACTCTATGATCCTCGCGTCTGTGCCCAGCAAGCAATTCCCCTCAAAGCTTTTGAAGTCAGTCCATGCCAACCGGTAGCTTCTCCTCATCGAATCTGCCAAGGATAGTTTCATCAGATCAGTTACTACCACTCCCTACACACCCAAATGTTGAGTGTCTTCCTGGAGCCAGCATATGAAACCTCTGCCACTGTGAATGAGATAAAGAGTTTGCTGCATCATTGTCCACCCCAGGCACATGCATCGCACAACAAATCACATTCCTCTGCAGACACATCAGCATAATTTGCTGCAACAGTCGTAGCACCAGCAGGTAACGCACCTTCTCCACAACAGTTATATTGTCAATGTAAAATGTCACAGTTCTGTTCACCAGTTCTCCTTCCCACACTATCAGTGCCACTACCAAGGGAAAAAATTCCAGGAAAGTTCTGCTTCTCCCTTGTCTCAGCTAATGTTCCAGCCACATCTCAACATACCACCTTCCCTCCTAGAACAAACCAAAACCATTCGAACCAGTCGCATCCGAAAAGCAGCGGTAGATACATAAATTAGCTCTCACCACCATGGAGATGCATACTCTGTGATTGGGAAAACTGTGACTGACATTGCCAAACCTAGCTGTCTGCAAAAGATCAAGCCACATCTCACCACACTGCATGCTAAGTTAAAAAAAAACAGAAGCATCTGAACCATCAGCAATTGCAAATGTCTCATGCCAATCGCCATGTCCAAGACTAATGTATTTCCACTATTTTGCACTGTGGCAACCAGTTCACTGGTATCCAATTTAACACCCAAAAAAGTCAAAACCATGGATGGACCTTCTGTCTTTTCTGGGGCTAAAGAACCCCAACCTCCTCCGCCAAGGCCTAAAAATGTCTCAAGGCTCTTTGATACTAACCAATATCTTTTCTGCCAATGAACAAAAAATCATCTGGGGGAATGTGGCAACAATGGTAGCACTGGACGTCCTCCCTTTTTTTTTTTGGAAGGAGTGGGATTCTAAGAATCTTGCAGATCTTAGAAGGTTGCAAATCAGACCTATTTTCCAGAGTTGCTTTTCCAGTGCTGCATCATGATGTGCTGCAATTGGTTGGCCAAGCTTTGCAGCAAAGTGTTGTCCACACTATCCACCTGATGACAGACATGTGGACCAGTAGTTTGGTGACTGATTACATGTGTGTTAGACCTGGAAGCTTTTTGGCATGTCTGCCCTGTCGTTTTGTCTTCTGACCTCCTGTTTTTATGGTATACTGGACTCTGTTTTTGCTGGTTTATTGCCCCTGCTAATCAGTGCTAAAGGGCAATAACTCAATACATAAATTGTACTATTTATTGGTTCATCCATAATTGACATATTTGATATTCTGGTAAGCCCCTCGTAAAATGCACTTGAGGTTCCCAGGGCCTGTACATCAAATGCTACTAGTGGGCCTGAAGCACTGGTTGTGCTACCCACATTAGTAGCCCCGTAAACATGGCTCAGACCTGCCACTGCAGTGTGTATAAGTGCAGTTTTAAACTACCATCTTGATTTGGCAAGTGTACCCACTTGCCAGGCCTAAACCTTCCCTTTTAATACATGTAAGGCACCATTAAGGTAGTCCCTAGGTATTCACATGGAAAGGGTGCAGTGTATATTAAAGGTGGAACATTTACTGATGTGTGTTACATGTGTGATACATGTCCTAACAGTGAAATACTGCTAAATTCAGTTTTCACTGTTGCAAGCCATATCTCTCTCATTGGTTAACATGGGGCTGCCTTTAAATATCATTTAAGTGAAGAATACCTTTGAGAGCAGATAGACACATGGAGTTTGTGGTCTGAACTCACAATTTAAATTTACATCTTTTAGTGAAGTTGTTTTTTAGATTGTTAGTTTGAAAATGACACTTTTAGAAAGTAGACCTTTTCATGCTTAAACCATTCTGTCACTCTGCCTGCTTGTGGATTTCCTGTTTGGATCAGTTGGGCCATTTACATCTCTCCTCTAGACATTGACACAAAGGGAGCTGGGGTGTAGCCTTCATATCCTGATGAGCCATCTGAGCTAGAGTGGAGGGAGGAGTGGTCACTTACACCTGAAATGACTGTGCCTTTCCTCACACAATGCAGTCTCCAACCCCCTGGTGTATGTCTGGTGCCTGGCCAGGACAAGGAAGGATCTTGCAAACAACTAAGACTTTCCTTTGAAGTTTGCCTACTTCAAAGGCAGAAAGGGGTATAAGTATTGGACCCAAAACCCAAGACTTTAGAATCTTTCTGGAATCAAGAGAAACCTCTGCCAAGGAGAAGAGCTGAAGAGCTGGAGGAGGAGTACTGCCCCTTTGTTGTGATGCTTTGCTGGGTTGGCCTGCAGTTGCTGTTTCAACCTTAAAAGAGAGCAAATGGTGAACTTTGCTATGTATCCTACTTGAGAAAGTTCTCCAAGGGCTTGGAGTAGAGCCTGCCTCCTGTTGGAAGTCTCAGGGATATCAAAGACTTCAGTTTAATCTGCCTACAGCACTGTGATCTTTGTGTTTTGTGCTGTTCAAGAAGAAAAACCACAGTGATGCTGTCAACGACCCTGCTGGCCTGCACCATGACCTGCTGACGCGTATGGAGCCAAACTGCTCTGCTTTGCATCACGACCCTTGTCTCACAGATGCCTTCATCTGACACTGCAACTGAGCTGCTGCTCGCACCATGACCTGTGGGCCCAGCAGTCTGCCATTGCCTTGCTCACACCCCAGCCTGCGCATTCCCGACATTGCTGCTCCTGCTGACACCAGCGCTGCTGCCTGCACCGTGGCCCTTGGACACTAATCGTGAGGAACACAAAGCACTGTCCCGTCCTGCACTGCACCGCACTGCAGCCCCAGTCCACCGAAACCACCACCATCAACTCCAGTGTTGTCAACAGACATCCCTGTCTGCATCGCGACCCGTGGACACAGCACGGAGCCCGTCCAGCACTGCACCACCTACTTGGCCCTACGGACTGCAGCGCTTCAGCAACAACAATGATGCTGTCTGCACCATGACCTTGTGACACTGCACGTTGCACTGCCCCGCTTCACACCACAGCCTTGGTCTTACCGATGCCGCTGGACAACCGTCACCAACCCGCTGCCTGCACCGTGACCAGTGGGCACCACACATCACCCCATCCCGCTTTGCACCGCAGCCCCGATGCCAACCACGCCAGTGCTCCTGACTTAATCAGCCTGGAGTTCGATCTGAAATGCGTGTGACTTCAAGGGTCCGATGACCCCCAGACCATCTCCAAAACTGACAACACGACGCCAGCGACGCCGCTTTCCGGATCTCATTGTGAAGATCACAATGCCCTGCATTTCCAAGGTAATGTTTGCAGATCTTCCAGACACCGTATCTGGCCCGCGATGCCGCAGCCGGCCTGATCTGTTGGTTTTGTTGATCACGATGCCGGGATAGCCCCAAGTGGAGCGATTGACTTTAAGGGACTCTATTTTTTAGTTAATTCCTGCAGAATTTATATCTTTATTACTGTATGTTGAATTTTTATCATATTTGGCCCGCAACATATTGACCAGCTGCAGACAAATCTGCACTCATTTCACCCATGCCTATAAAGCCCAGAAGCAGTTGCAGATTACTCAGAGTGCTAATAGAGTAGCAGTTAAATCCCTGATGCAGAAGGTGCTTACACACTGGAATTTGATCTATTATGTTGCAATGTCTGTTTTAGCAGTAGAGACAGATCAATGACTATGTCATTCAAAAAGGAGGGGATGCCATTGGGAAAGCTATGGCCATGGATGTGGACAAATGGGACCTAGTCAAATGCCTGAGACAGATGCTGCTCCCTTTTGAGGTTTTCACATGGGAAGTTAGCAAGGACAACAGTAAAATGGGCCAAGCTATCCTGTTGTTGCATCTGCTACAGGAATGCTAAAAAGGGTGTCTGAAAAGGTTTGCACTTGGTCAATGGCCTAAGCTATCACTTGACTTGTAATGCAAGGCTCCAAAATGACATTATATCATCGAGAGAGTACATCTGTGCCACCCTACTTGATACACACTGCAAAAAAAGTCTTCCCACTTTCATTCCTTTTTCTGGAGGTGATGTTTCAAAATACAGGGGGGTGTATTTGTTGAGAAAGCCTGAGACTTTGAAGAAGAATGGCTGGAACTTAGAGTCCCACTCAGCAGTTCTGGAGTGCTGCCTTCAACTTCCACAGAGGGCACTTTTGCCTCACAGCTGCCAACACCAGCAACAAGATCAACAGCAACAACAGCAACAGAAGAATCAGATTCAACCTCTGCATTGGCTTGGTTTCAAGTGGCAGGTCTTAAGTCCAGTGCAGAAGTGAGGGCAAAAGAGTTTGAGCAAGTGGCAGCACCAATGACCATTCAGAGGAGATTCCAGGAGTATCTGGATGATCCACAAGAAGTGCATGTGGATCAAAACTCATTGCTGTATGTTAGACTTTTCATCCTAGGCGTGGTCTCCCTTAACTTTTTGCCTCTGTTTCCCAGGTTGTTGATGTGGGCTGGACTCTGTTTTTGCTGTTTTTGTTACTCTGGGCACTTTACCACTGCTAACCAGTGCTAAAGTGCAGGTGCTCCTTTACAAAATGTGTATATAATTGGCTTATCCACGATTGGCATATTTGATTTACTAGTAAGTCCCTAGTAAAGTGCACTAGAGGTGCCCAGGGTCTGTAAATCAAATGCTACTAGTGGGCCTGCAGCACTGGTTGTGCCACCCACATAAGTAGCTCTGTAATCATGTCTCAGACCTGCCACTGCAGTGTCTGTGTGTACAGTTTTAAACTGTAAATTTGACTTGGCAAGTGTACCCACTTGCCAGGCCTAAACCTTCCCTTTTCTTACATGTAAGACACCCCTAAGGTAGGCCCTAGGTAGCCCCAAGGGCAGGGTGCAGTGTATGGTTAAGGTAGGACATATACAAATGTGTTTTATATGTTCTGACAATGAAATATTGCTAAATTCATTTTTCACTGTTGCAAGGCCTCTCCCTCTCATAGGTTAACATGGGGGCTACCTTTAAATATGATTAAAGTTTAGATTCCCTTTGGGAGCGGATAGACATGTGGAGTTTGGGGTCTCTGAGCTCACAATTTTAAAATACATTTTTTAGTTACGTTGATTTTAAGATTGTGGCGGTCATTCTGACCGCGGCGGTCGGCGGTCGCCGCCCGCCAAGCGGTTCCCGCCGAAAGACCGCACCGCGGTGAAAAGACCGCGGCGGTCATTCCGGCTTTCCCGCTGGGCCGGCGGGCGACTGCCAGAAGACCGCCGGCCGGCCCAGCGGGACAGCCCCTTCAACAATGAAGCCGGCTCGGAATGGAGCCGGCGGAGTTGAAGGGGTGCAACGGGTGCAGTGGCACCCGTCGCGATTTTCACTGTCTGCTGAGCAGACAGTGAAAATCTTTGTGGGGCCCTGTTAGGGGGCCCCTGCACTGCCCATGCCAGTGGCATGGGCAGTGCAGGGGCCCCCAGGGGCCCCACGGCACCCATTCCCGCCATCCTGGTTCCGGCGGTGTACACCGCCAGAAACAGGCTGGCGGTAAGGGGGTCGGAATCCCCATGGCGGTGCTGCAAGCAGCGCCGCCATGGCGGGTTCCCTGGGCCAGCGGGAAACCGCCGGCTCCCCTTTTCCGACCGCGGCATTACCGCTGCGGTCAGAATCGCCCAGGAAGCACCGCCAGCCTGTTGGCGGTGCTTCCGCCGCACTCCGCCATGGCGGTCATGGACCGCCAAGGTCAGAATGACCCCCTATGTGTTTTAGAAAGTGAGGATTTTCTTGCTTATACCATTTCTGTGACTCTGCCTGTTTGTGGAATCCCTGTCTTGATCAGTTTGACAGTTGGGCTGGTTGCACCTCTCACTAGACAGTGACACAAAGGGAGCTGGGGTGTAGTCTGCATTTCCTGATAAGCCATCTGTGCCAGGAGTGAGGGGAAGAGTGGTCACTCACACCTGAAAGGGCTGTGCCTGCTCTCACACAATGCCGCCTCCATCCCCCTTGTGTGTGTCTTGGGCCTGGCCTGGGTAAGGCAGGATTTCACAGTCAAGAAAGACTTTCCTTTGAAGTAGACCTACTTCAAAGGGCAAAATGGGGATAAGAAGGGCACCCAAAACCACAGACTTTTGATGCAAACACCACTGGGCGTGTAAAAACGATGCAAGGTCTGCCCAAACTGTGAGTGCTGACCGGATCGACGCATCGCTTTCCTGCAGAGAGAAGAAATTAATCACGCCAACCGGATAAAAGGAGAAATGACGCAAGTTCTTGCTCGTGAGTGAAATCGACGCATCGCAAGCCCTTTTTGATGGACACTCATCCGTGCGTGGTTATTTTTGACGCGCCCATTGTCCATTTTCATGCTAACAGCTTTAGTGTGTATTTAAAATTGCATGAAGACTCTTTTGCATTTTTAGTGATGACTTGAATTGTGGATTTTTGTTGTTTTGATCTTGTTTGGATAAATATTTTCTATTTTTGCTAAACCTGCGTTGTATCATTTTGTAGTGTTTTCATTAAGTTGCTGTGTGGTATGGTACAAATACTTTACACCTAGCACTCTGAAGTTAAGCTTACTGCTCGTGCCAAGCTACCAAGGGGGTAAGCAGGGGTTAGCTGAGGGTGATTCTCTATTACCATGACTAGAGAGAGGGTCCTTGCTTGGACAGGGGGTAACCTGACTGCCAACCAAAGACCCACTTTCTAACATTGGTGATCAGTGGTTGGGATTGGACTTGTATTTGTACTTGACATACAGTGATTAAGTGTACACTACTGTTTTGAGTTCAGACCACTATGTGACCACATACTACTTGTCTTGTGATTTTTGCTTTTCTCTTTGGGACTTATTTTTGTTCTACTTCTTGCTGATCCCTTGATTTACTTTTTTTGAAACTTCATTTTGGAACTTGTTTTTTCTGCCTTTGGAACTTTGCACTTGTTTTAAATCTTCATTATGTCCCAAGCCGGAGATGCATCAGTTGGAGCTGCTTTTGACCTAGAAAAATTAGAGAGCTATACAAAGGCTCAGTTGAAGCAGTTCTGTAAACATTTTGACTGTCCCATTAAGAGCTCATCCAAGAAGGATGACAGCCAAGAGCACTGAAGGGCACACAGAGGATGAGGGAGATGAGGAGGAGGAGGAAGAGTGTTCCATACACAATGGTATTGTGGGTGGGCCTGTTATTACCAGGGAGAAGGTCTTGAGGGCAGGTAGCAGTGTCTCATCTAAGGGTCTGACACCTGAAGAGTTACAGGACAGACAGGCAGAGAGAGATTACCAGTTGGAGTTGAAGAAGCTCAGTCTAGAGATGGAAGAGAGAGGGACGGCCATTCAGGAAAGGAAGCTACTGCTGGCTCATGAGCTTAGTTTGAAGGAGTTAGATCATAGGAGCCAGTCCAGTAGAGATGGTGGCAGTAACAGTACAGTGTGGCCTGAAAGAAGGGTACACATCCCAAAAGACCTAGTGAAGGATTACAAGAGGGAGCATGACATATACTTGTGGTTCAAGGGAGGGTATGAGCCTGCTCTCCACATGAATCTGGTCCCTGAAGCTCATTGGGGGGGCGGGTCTGTGGAAGCACTTTGAGGTAGAGGGGAGGGATACACTGACAGCCTTAGGGGATGCTCAGAATCTCACTGTGGTAGGGTGGCGCAATGAAGACAAGTAGCCCGTGGTTAAATGATATACAGAGGTTATTTTTGTTAATAGTTTTTAGGTGATGTTCAGATTTATGAGTGCAGGTGGTCGCTACTCTTCTGATCCTCTTCTCGTCATCTTCTTTTCGCAGGGCTCACAGGAGATGCATATGGAAAGAGAACGGAAGCAGACAACTGTAAGAGGCCTATTATTGACTACTCTTTTGTCTCCCTATCCTTAATTCTGTTTCCTGTTCTGTCTCTATCGATTCTATAGGTTTTCTGTCTGGTTTAAGTCCTCTCTTCCTCTTCTCTTTTTTCTTTTTTCCTGTTTTCTTTTCCCCTTTTCTGCACCTCTTTTCATATTTTTAAGGGGTTTCTCTCGCACTTGCTCTCTCCTCTTTCTTGTTTTCACATGGATATTGCTTTCCTTTTTTTTCTGTCTACTGTATGTTTTGCCATCTTTCTCTTGACCTATCTCACTCGATCGTGCCTTTCTCTTCAATATCTCGGCTGTGAGACAACGTTTTATCGCTCTCCCTCTGTTTCCCATACATTTTTCTCATTGTTGCGCTCTCTTGGCTCGTTCCTACCCTGTCTTTTAAATTACTTTCCTTGGGTCTCTTTGTCACTTGATTCTTTAATGTGTGCTTTAATGAGCTAAACCTCAAAGCTCCAATTCTGGGACCTTGATATATATATCTAACTAGAGAGGCATGTTATAAGGAAAACCCAAAATAACAGGAGAAATAAAAAAAAAACACAACCCTAAAATACACGTAACTGACCCTTTTATGTTACGGTCGTTATTCCCCTCCTTCTATTACCCCCTCTACCTTCCCACGCCCGGTATGGGTGTCCCACTCACCTGTGATGGCCACGCTCTTCCCTGAGCATGCCCGGAGTTTGAGTTCCGTGCCTCCCGTTCCTCTGCGCTGTTCTGCTGTCCTGGCGCTGCTTCTGATGTCCTCGCCACTGTTCTCTCCACAGCCGTCGTCTGGAACGCCTCAGTTGAAGTCCTTGTTTCCTCCTCCGTCTCCCACCTCGCCGAAGGTTTGCACTCCGGTTCCCGCATTGCCTCACTTCGCTCCGTCCTGTTCCTCCTTTTGTATCCAGGTGACGGCGCGAAGTGGCTGGCGCCGCCTGCCATCACCCGGAAGCAGAATTGGAGTGGTCTCTGCCCGGAGGACTTCCGGGTCGGAAGTGTTCTGTGCCTTAATGCCCCGGGGTCCGACGGGTACGACTGAGATAAGGACAAGATTAGGTCCTACAAGAAGAAGGAATCCCAAACATGTTTGGAATGTGTTGATTCTTATTGCAGGTCACTGGATGGTTGGGTGAAGGGCAGTAAGGTAACTATATATGAGGGGCTTTACAATCTGCTTGCTTGGGAGCACTTGTACAGTTTATGTTTTCCAGAGCTACGCCAGCACCTGATTGACAGCAAGCTGACTGAACCCAGGAAGCTTGCAAACAAAGCGGACTGCTGGGAGAGCACCAGGGTCCAAAAGAGGTATGGGGAGACCACGCCAAGGGTGGGCAGGGTCCCTCTCAGAAGAAAGGGGGGGTAAGGGTTAACAGCGGGAGTTCTCTAAAGGGGCCCAATGTGATTCCCAGGGTAAGGATTCCCAATCCCCCAGTGAGAAGAAGCCATGGTTCTCCAAAGGGAAGCCAGTGGCAGGTGGTCCCCCACGTAAGTGCTATGCATGTGACCAGGTGAGTCATGTGAGGGGGGACCCCAAATGCCCCAAAAATACAACGGCACCCACTGGTGCGCCGTCCCAGGGTTTGGCCAGTGTAGCGCTTGGGGAGGAGTTGGTTTCAGGTGGGTGGGAGCCAGCTGAGATGACCCATGTCTCACTAGGCGACAGTGAGATGGTCCAGAAAACCCTCATGCCTGGGAACACTAAAAAGTACAGGCAGTGGGTGACCATCAATGGACAAAGGGTGGAGGCTCTGAGAGACACAGGAGCTAGTGTGACTACAGTGAGGAGTCAGCTGGTGTCTGAAGAGCAGATTGATCCCCGGGTACTTCACCAAGTAGTTGCAGTGGACAACGCAGAGCACCTGTGCAGAGTGACGCAGGTTCCCTTTCAATGAGGGGGGTCTCAGGTTCCTTGAAGGTAGCTGTTAGTCCAAAGATGCCTGTTGATTGTTTGCTAGGCAATGACCTGGAGGATTCCCCTTGGAAGGAGGTGGAACGCAGGTCTCACTTGGAGAGGTTGGGTTTGCCTGGGTGGGTATGCTATCCACCTGGTCAATGGGAGCCCGTCAGGGAGGAGAAGAGCCCCTGGAGCCTGAAACAGTGGCCCAGGGGACCGTCAAAAAGAAGAAGGGCAGCGGGTGCAGGAAACCGCTCCCAGATGTTCCCACGGTCCAGGAGGAGGCAGAGCCGGAGGGTGACATCCCGTAGCCTATAGGGGAACAGGTGGCTGAACTGGGTGAGGTCCCTGAGTTGCGCAGTGGCAGTAGGAAGGGGGCCACCACAGAAGCATTCTGTGCAGCACAGAGTACATGCCCTACTCTAGAGGGTTTTCGACAGCAGGCTGCAGACCAGGCGGCTGGCAAGGAGCCAGGATTGCACCTGATTTATTGGGAGGATGACCTCCTGTATAGTGAGCCTAAGGTTCCTGAGCCTGGGTCAGCTTGTGTGCTGGTGGTACCCCAGTGCTTCAGGGCGTTCCTACTGGGGTTGGCTCATGATGTGCCTTTAGCTGGACATTTGGGACAGGATAAGATCTTTGAGAGGCTTGTCACCCACTTTTACTGGCCCCTAATGTGCAGGCACTCAGATGCACATTGCAGGTCTTGCCAGACTTCTCAGTCAAGTGGCAAGAGTGGGGGGAACCCTCTAACCTTTAACTGTTGTCCGTACTCCCTTTGAAATGGTAGGTATTGACATTGTGGGGCCTCTGGATCCCAAGACAGCCGTGGGCAACAGGTTCATCCTGGTCTTGGTGGACCATGCCACCTGGTACCCAGAAGCCATTCCTTTGAGATCAATCACTTCCCCTGTGGTGTGTCGTGCTTTGATGGGGGGTTTTACCCGCATGGAGTTCACCAAGGAAGTGATATCTGATATGGGTACCAACTTCATATCCACATATATGAAGTCTCTCTGGAAGGAGTTTGGGGTAACCTACAAGTTCACCACCCTTTAACACTCCCAAGGTAATGGTCTGGTTGAGAGATTCAACCACACCTTGGAAGTCATGATCATGGACCTGTCAGAGCCCTTGAGGCGGAAGTGGGACATCCTCTTGCCATGCCTTCTCTTTGCCTACAGGGAGGTACCTCAAAAAGTACTTGGGTTTAGTCCCTTTGAGCTCATCTATGGCCACCCTGTGAGGGGACCCTTAAGTCTGGTCAAGGAGGCTTTAGAAAAAGCTCCTAGTAAACCCCCCAGGATCTATTCAGTTACATGCTGGCTTTGAGAAACCAGACTGCTCGCTTCAGGAGTCTCGCACAGGAGAACCTGGAAGCAAGCCAGGAGGACATGAAAAGCTGGTATGACCAGAATGGCACTCTGGTCAAGTTTCAACCTGGACAAAAAGTTTGGGTGATGGCACCAGTGGAGCCTAGGGTGCTCCAGGATAAGTGGACTGGGCCATTTGAGGTGGTGGAGTGCAAGAGTGAAGTCACCTACCTGGTGGACTTGCAGTCTCCAAGGAACCCTTTAAGGGTTCTGTATGTTAACCGCCTCAAGCCACACTTTGAGCGGACTGAACTGTCTATGCTCCTTGAGATTCACAATAATGAGATGTTGAGTGATGCTTCCATTCTCTTATATAAGACTTGGCCAATAGATTCTAAAGTAATTACTTATGCATGTGCTGTGATCCAATCATGCTGAAAGTTGAATGTAAGGCAACAATAGTCTTGGATTAATGGACACGAGATAGGAAAAGAATCTGACAAGATACATCATTGTTGAATTGGGGAACCCCTTTATAGGGATTACATTGTTCGTTTTGTACTGAAAACCAATAAAATACGTTTAAAAAAAATAAAACTGTGGAAAGGCACATCTCATCCCTGGACAGGGTTTACGTAGCAAAAATACAAATACAGGGGGATATATACAGCACACAATTAAAGTAATATTTTGGGGAAGATTAACATTGTGTTATGATATCCTCTTGGCAGAAAACGATTTGCCACCTGAATTTGTCCGTAAACTCTCACATGGGGAAGATGTCATTATGCCATCATTCTCGGTCCTTGTTACAGAAGAATTAAGAAGAGCTTACGTTGTAGACTGGGAATTGGCACAAGCTCAAGCGCTGTATCACAATCACGTAGGATAAGATAAAGACTCCCCATACCATATGATACCTATTAGACCTACACCACAGTCTTTACCACAATGCCCCATCAAACATGAGGCTAAAGCACCAGTGAGAGAAATAGTCACACAACTTGAGTACCAGGATGTAAGACAACCCTGCGTATCACCAATGAACAACCTTTGTTTCCCTAGCAAAGCCGGACCATTCCTATAGAATAATCTTAGACTACAGACATTTAAACAGTCGCACATGCACATTTGCTAAACAAAATGCACACAGCACAGCACTTATTAACAATGTAGTGTGCATAAAATACAAAACAACCTTGGATATTTCTAATGTTTTATTCTGCCAAAATCTAGCACCTGAAGTAGGGATCCAAGGGCCTTCGGAGCACTCTGCTTGCAAAGAACAATTTGCCGACTTCGACAGGGGTATAAGAACAGTCCAAGGCTGTTCTCAGCATGTGTAACATCAATAATACACTATACAGACCTGAGGTGTTGTCTTATGTGGACCGGCCTGCACTTCATTGTGAGTAGCGCCAGAATGTCTTTGTTAATGACATTGTGGTAGCCTCAATTTAGAGTTATTCTGTTACTAAGCACTTTATTGAAATGTAACCTTTAAAAATGTGTATCTTTCCTTGTGTATGTTGTTGTTTTGTCATTGTGGTCTTATTTTATTCAGATAAACATTGTCTATTTTCTAAAATGGTGTGGAGTCCTTTTGTATTGTTTTCACTGTATTACTGTGTGTATGCGGTTGTGTGTGCTAATACTTTACACATTTCCTCTGCGATAAGCTTGATTGCTCACACCAGCTACCAAGGGGAAAAGCAGGGGCTTATATTAGCTGTGTGACTCCCTTACCTTGACTAGAGTGAGGGTCCTTACTTGGACAGTGTGCAAGCCACTGCCAACCAGAGACCCCATTTCTAACACCACTGAACAACACGTTGCTCCCACTGAAAAAGTTCTGACTGCCGTGCAGAAGGCTGTCATAAAAGAGATGCCTCTGGCCCAAAAGAAATGCATTATTGTTGTGACCCCAATACCAGGCCTAGAGACTGTAACAAAACCCAGTGTTCCAAACACAAAAACATTACATCCACATTGGATCCAATGGACAATGTCTCTAGTGGCCACTGATGTGGATTATGTTTTTGATCCAAAATTTAGACCCAAGAATTCCTTTACTATGAACTTGAATACACAAAACCTACAAACATTTTGCCTCTTGATCAATATCAAATGATAATCTATACTGATGGTTCAGCACAACCAGCAGTGGGCAAAAAACAACAATACTCCACTGCTTGCACAGCCGTGGGCGATTTCATGAAGAATGGTGAATTCCATCCACCCTCAGAACACATACATGCAACCCATAGGGGACTGCACTGCACAACAAGCAGAGCTTAAGGCTCAGATTTTGGCACTGGAACATATGGATCATGAACTTCTGACATTGAGTGTGTGTGATTTGTACTATTGTGTCCAGTCCTTTAATGAATATCTGCATTAGTGGCACCAAAATGGGTTCAGAGATTCAAAAGGGAACAGGTAGCAGATCTGAAGAAAACACTACCAAATACCCATGTAGTAGATACGTTGAGCCATCAACATGTAGGAATACGTGCTGTAGGAAACACCTTGGCTGATAAAGCAGCCAAATCAGCAACGTCTACGGCTTTTGTTACTGTGATTATTCATCCTCATATGAGATTGGATGATGAAACACTGTCTGCTATGAAAGCTTTGACTGATGACAAGCCCTTGCCAAAGGCATATCCCGCCAAACATTCCTACCATCTAAGTGGCCAAAACATTTGCAACATTACCAGGTGTGGATTATTGTATGATCCCCAACCAAGACCAGAGACTAGATCTCAGAAATACAGCACACATGGGGGTTGCTTCTGCCCATGAAGGTGTGGCGGCTACTTCCTTAATCCAAAAACGCTTCAGGTGGCCAGGTCTATACAAGCAGACCAAACAGTATGTCCTTCATTGTGAAATCTGTCAACAAATAAGAGAGTTCACCGTCAAATGCTCACTGAAGACACCCCTCCTAATTTCCAACAAACCACTACAATGTGTGTACCTGGACCAATGTGGTCCTCTTACACCTGATGGTGCATACAAATACATCTTCGTAGCTGTTGATTCTTCATCCAGATTGTAATGGGTATGGCCACAATGATAAGCTGATGTTCTAATGGTTATTAAGCATTTGTAAGTCTTCATTGGGACAAATGGAGTTGTGCCATTCCATTCGGAGCAGGGCCCTGCTTCACCTCCAGGGCATTCAGGGACACCATGGTGACGATGGGTGTTCAACTCCATTTCTCATCTCCCTACCATCCAGAGGAAAATGCAGTTGTGAAGTGGCAAAAATGGGGCTTAAAGCAATCCTTAGCAGTAAGAGTACTAAGTACGGGTTGCAGTTAGTTTAACCACTTGTATGGAGTTCAGAGAGCACTTAATAATCTGCCCAGAAGGTCTTTGGGAGGGTGTACCCCATATGAGGTACTATTTGGCATACCTCTGGCGTAGTGGTGGCTGACACACCTTTTGACATAAATGAACGTGTCAATGTCTTGCATGAATTACAACAGTTCCATGATGAATGTGCTGCCACCTTGGGAATGAGCGTTTCACCAACAATACCAACTGGCTGGATTCCAAAGTTTAGAAATCTAGTGCGAGAAAAGATGGCTGTAAGAAAATACTTTGACTGTTCGTATTGAGCACTAGTTCTACTCCTGGGAATACAATGGACCAGAACTGTCATTCTACCACCGCTGCCTGGTTCTAAAGAAAACTGCTTTATTTTAATTGACAATGTAGAGCTACCCCATGTGGCCAGTCTTGCACAGTAGACCGCGAGGACTCCTGGGTATTTGATGAACCCCTCTCACTGCCACCCAGGATGTACCTCCTCAACTGTTGAGCAACAGTGATGACACTTCCCCGAGCTTGGGAAGGTTGAAAATGAACATTCATTAGTACCTGTCACTACATCTATAACAAAAAATGTCCAACGTTCTGAGCTATATTATTCAAATTCAGCACAAACGGATGGAGTCATTAATTGCAAACCACCAAGGGACACATCTATCAGTTCCACTTCTCCGACAACAGCTCCAGTGTTTGCACAAACTGCTTCTGGACATGTTGCTGACTTTAACAACTCCTTATCGGATTCTGCAGGGTCTTCTACAGCACCTGTATCAAGAACATAAGCTATTAAATTGACTTAAAGCGAACTATCTAATTAGTCCATGGAACTATTGCGGATTCTATTAACATTGCTTTCCTTCCTTCTCTCGATTGGTTTTGTCATTGTTTTCTTTCTGCTGATACATGGTCATTATCTTCCTAAATGCTCTGCTGTTAAACTGGTGGATGAGGATTTGAAGCATTACCTGTTTTCACATAAGGTACAAAGAGACTTGTCCCTTGTGAACATTTCAGCAATTCCGATTCCTGATGGGATTGTTTGGGATAAAATATCTTTTGGTATTTTCGGGCCTACGGAAATGATTCAAATTCCAGATGTATTCAAAGATTCTGTTAATGATATAACACTGGGGTTGTTTCTGATGATTGGGATGTAAAAACAGTTGATTCTATGCTTTTTGAGCTTGAATATTATACTGTGTATAGAAATGAATATGTTTATCAAACAACATCAAAGTATGGGGAAATGTTCTGTTACCATCACTACAGACATCATTTTATATATAAAGCCAGCACCCCGAGACCTGTTTATAATTTTACACAATGGGAACATTCTGCGACTCCGCCAGTGTAGAGTTCCAAAACATATATAGAAAGGTTTGCATATTTTACTGGGAATTATGTCAAAAATGCTAAGCCTTAGTATTTTTAATTGCCACTGATGAAATTACAGAACATTTTGTTAATAGATACCAACCTAATTTACTCTGATTCCTTTGCTTCCCAGTTGGCTATAGGTTATGAATATTGGTTGAAGACAATTAACTTAAAGAGTGTGTGGGGAACAAGAGATTGGCAAATATATGGAAGGGAAGCTTTGATTAGAGGATCGTCTTATTACTTTCCAAATATATTTTTAAATGAAACTGTATAGCAAACAAGTTGTTTACTCCTTTGTGAAAATTAAGGAATTGAATGCACCCAGCTAAATTTCACAAATGGAAAAGTATTTTAAATGTTACTTAGGAACATTTTTTTAGCACTTTCATGTCCCAATGGGTGGTTATTGGAGCCAGTGGACACAAATGGTTGTCATGTACATTTTGTAAACTCCAAAGGGGGTTTTACAGTGAGCCCACCTGACTCTCATTACATCTCACAACACCACTCTGGCATCATCACCACATTTAGGATGGGCAAACTATGTCAACAGTGGTTGAAACCTTCCACATTAACATCTGTTAAAGGAAACCTTAGTCTCCTGTCAGAAAACATAGACTTACAAGACTTCCGTTAGACCCCAGAAAACCTTCCACAAAGCGCATCTTATATGCAATATAAAATTAAATTTGGAAATTATCCTAAATGGAAGCCATAGCCTGGTTGAGGCAGATAGATCAGGAAAACTTGCAGAAAGCTTTAGCCGTTGTAGATAATGGTATGAACACTTTGTCCAACCACATATACACACTTAACAACATTGTTTCATCTGCAATTGAGATAATACAAAATGATTTCTAATTTTTACACCATGGACAGAGTCAACTTAGGTCCATTATACAGTTAGGTTAGATGTTACAGGTTCTGAGAAGTGGTTGCATGCCCTGACGATACGTCAGTTCCAAGGACCTATTTGCTACATTTAACTTGAGGCGAAAACAACAGATAATGGCTAAGAAAGAAGTGATTTATATTATGCTCAACATTGAAAAGTTAGAAAAGTTGTCTTTTACTCTGGCAGGCATACCATCTGCAGTTTGGTTAATAAACGGGGCTATTAATCTGCCCATTTCAACACTTCAATTCATCTTGAGTTTAAAGCACATTCATAGAGGCGTATTTGAGAAGCTAGGAGATAGTTACATCCATTACATGTGGGAGCTACTGTTTAAACGCAATTGTTTTAATGGCATGGAAGAGGTCTTTCTTAGTGGAAGCTATGCAATACTTCTGTGAGCCATTCAATGATTTGCAAACAGCTGTCCTTGCATGGAGCATGTAACCCTTCAGCAGCAAATTTAGCTTCTTATCTGAATGGTGTTCCTGTCTCTTTGATTCATACGGCATTCTAGGTGCTCTCTAATGAGAGTTCTGTGATACTGAACGAAGAAAGCTATTGTGGGATGAAAGCTGAAATTGCCTATGTAGTTTTGGTCTCCCAGATTGTGACTTTTTACGGGAACATGCTTTTTCCACCATGCAAAAGATAAAAGTAGCTGAAACATGGCCTCATGTTGCTACTTCGGATATAAGTTTTGACAGGTTGAGCAGACTGAAGGCTCTTTTGTTTAAAAAAAACACGGCGCTCAATTCTGCCCGAAAGACCTATGTTCTTTAAGTGGCAAGGTCATCCGTAGAGATACAGTCCCTTTTAAATACCAACTTTTCAAAACATCTTGGTGAACTTATAAGTTACATTTTAACGCTTCTAACACTGCTGGGATTCTATATTTCCTTAAGACTGTTGGTTCTGGTTTTGTCCGTGCCTTTTCTTCTGTCTTTGGCATAAGACCTTCTGCTAAACACTCAATTTGTTGAGTGTTTTGGGAGAGACTCTCTCTTGCTTTGGCATTACTTTGTGGCATTTTGATGTTACTATTTTTCGTTTGCAATGGCGGCCCCATCTAAACAAGGAGGAATGATGGCGCATCCACCAGCCCAACTGTGTTGTGAATGCATGATGCAGTATTTTGAGCATCACTCCTGGAAGAACTGAAGTCCAACTGGTCTCTGTCACTCATACTCGTTTTAAATTGCATGCAGCCCGTCTTTTGATGTTTGTGGTGCCCATTTGACCATCCACCGGAAGTATATCTTGCCATGCAGTGCGCACCTTCTTTGGACACAAGTCTTTTGGGGTTCTCAATGAGGGTCCATTATCAGACATGCACATTGAAATTGAAATTGCTACAAGAAGCTTCATATGAGCTGCCCCTTGTGGATCAAATGGCTCCTGGTGCTTCAACACCTGGCACTGCATAGGATTCTGCTGCCTCAGCTGGAGCTATGGCTGAGATAAAGGAACATGAGTGCTCCCTTACTTTCCTTTTCAACAAACTGTTTAATCTACCACCTGCTGAAGTAAGGTCTTCCCTGGATTCAATAACAATTGATCAAATTGGTGATTTTTTTAAGGATCATATTTATTGGTGATGTCCTGACATTTGGCCTTAATTGGTGTCTAAGTTGTTGTGAAATTTTAAATTGACCTTTTAATTTGGTTCAACGTTGGTCTATTTTTCTTGTCAAGATGGACATTTTTACCTCTTTTGTATGTTTTAGCTTGCTTTTAGTAGTTAATGTAGGAATGGTGATTTTAATATTAGGGTTTTTTGTAGACCTCTGCACTTTTGCACTGACTATGAGGATGATGTTGTGAGGTTATTTTAGCATTTACACTTACAAATAATTTTACTTCTAGGCCTGAGGCCGGTGCCCTTTCACCCGGTTACTAGTCATTTTAGCAAATCTTCATTCAGTGTAGATGTTTTATTATTTTTATCAGTCAGCTTTCCATGCAGAATTTGTTAGTCATTTCATTGCATGACATTTCGAACCTGTGCTGAACCGAAAGCTGCACACCATAGTTTACTGGGTATTGCATGTCCAAAGTGTACAATGTCTACCCTAACAAACAAAAAAATATGGGTTGTCAGGTCAGAGCAGTTCTTAGAACAACAGATGCTTTATTATAAAATATCACACTCGCCCCACCACATCAGAGGGAACATTCCTACCAGCCAGCCAACGTATGGTGCACATTGTCATCACTGTTTCTGCTGAGACTCTGCTTCTTCTCTTCAACCATGTGGGAGGACTCACAGCAGACCAACAGACCTCTTCCCTACCTATAACACAGTTCTGGAGATTGGGTTTCCTTCCACTGACTAGACGAGCAGATTAGGGCTAACAATGTTATTGCTCTCATGTAGAATCTTAGTAGTGCAGATAGGGATTTTAGATTCACTATTGTGACAGTGTGGTGGGACTTTTCCTCTGTTTCACTTTTCTAGTTGTCACAATAATAGTGTTATGTTTCATTATCCTGATAATCGCCATTCATGCCTTTTAACATAGACTGCAGTTGCTTCAATAAAACGCATTGAACCAAATACTGCTTCTGTTTGTCTTTGCATGTATGAAATGTGTCTAAGTGAGAGAAAGGGGTAAGATCTGTTCCACCACGACTTCCCTGAGATGTCATGGAACACCAGGCGATAGGCTGCCACAAATCACCTTGGGTACTGGTGAGGTGCTGCTAGCTAGCCAAAAGGGTTAGGCCAACAGCTGTCATACTGTGTGGGATCAAACTCAGTCCCCCATGCTTGGTGGTGCTGCCACCCAAAATCCTGCAGTCTTGTTCCTATGACGAGAGTCCTACAATAGTTTGTTACCATTCACCCATCCCTTAACCCACCCAACAAACTTTTACCCATTCACGCATCACCCACAGAGGCATCCTTTCACCCATATACCCTTTAATCCATCCTTTCACCAACCCATACATCTTCTATTACTCACCTATGAATCATTTCACCCAGCCACACATCCTTTCACTCATATACCAATTCACCCATTCTTTATTTTAGTCATCCATTCTTTGTTTGCTTTTCCTCAACCCATTATTTGCAGGTCCATTCATTATGAGCTTTTGTCTGCTTTTGTTGCAGATAGAAGAGACCATTAAGATCTCAACACCTACTGTAGCTCCTAAAGCAGGGGGTTCACAGCAATGCCCTTGCAGTGAGTATACTAGTAATTGTCAATAAGCAAGAGAAATATGACTAACCAACGCCCGTCCCTCCTGCTGCCAGTTCTTCCTCTCCCAATGCTGCCGCATCCAGCACACTGTTGCTGCTGACCCCTTCACTGGTGGTCATTGTGGCTGGAAAAAAGATTACACATTTTAGGTGACAGATATGCCTCCCTTTATTATTTATTAACTAATTCAACAAAGTACAACAGCAGTAAATCACTTCAGTTCTATCTTCTTCTATCACTCTCTTTAGGAATTCTGTCGGTTAACTATGCTAACAAATCCAGGTAGTCAAATCAACTGAAAAAGTTTCATAATGGAGGAGCAGAGCTAAATCACTGAAGTTCAGTGAAGGGGTGGGATTTATTGGTCATTTGAGGAGGACCTATGGTGAGGTCTTGGTTGGCAGCTGCAATTGGCATGAGCAAGCAAAAGAAAACCTTCACAAACATGTAGAAAAGCTGACTTGAGCATGCAATCTTATTGGTATAGTACTTGTCCTAAAAATCTCTGCTCCTAGTATTACAGTGCTAGCTGGCAAGATATATAAGGGGAGAATGGAATGCTAAGCTTAGTAACAAAGCATAAGAAAGCTAGATATTAGTACAGCCAGTAGGGAGTCAGATACAAAAACAAGACAAATAGAAAAAAAGCATAATAGCAAGAATTTAGCAAAAATTTGAAAGAACATGTTAGAAATGGGGTTTTTGGTTGGCAGTCAGGTTGCCCTCTGTCCAAGCAAGAACCCTCACTCTAGTCAGGGTAAATCACACACAATCCAAAATCAGCCTGTGCTCACCCTCCGGTAGCTTGGCACGAGCAGTCAGGCTTAACTTAGAAGGCAATGTGTAAAGCATTTGTGCAATAAATCATACAACACCATAGCATAACACCACAAGAATACACCACACAGTGTTTAGAAAAATATATAATATTTATCTGGGTATCTTCAGGTCAAAACGATCAAAGTTGCAATATGAATTTGTAAAGATATCACGGAAAAGTGATATAAAGGGGGTCATTCTGACCTCGGCGGTAAAAGGCCCTTACCGCCGGTCAGAAGACCGCCATAACACCGCCGCGGCCGCGGATAACCGCCACGGTCATTCTGACCCACAACGGCCAAACCTCCAAAAATCCGTCCTCCACTGCAGCCCGCCACATCAGCGGGCAGCGAGAAACTGGAGATGACCAAACCTCCACCGTCACGCCAACAGAAATACGCCCATGCCATTACGACCCATGAATCCACACGGCGGTCATTCAAACGCGGTATTCCATTGGCGCTACACACCGCCGCGGCCAGAATACACACACAGCACCAAAACACAGCCACATTGGACAATTTGAAATACACACACCTGATACGCATACACACACCACTCCCACACAATCAACCAACTATAAAACACACACCCACATCACCCACAAACCCCTGCGACCATAATTACTGAGAGAAGGAGAGAGAGACACAGCAGACAATCCATAGCAAGACACACTGAGGCACACTACACCATCACACACACCACATAGTAGCACAAAGCACCACTCACCAACATACTTATCATCACATACACCACCCCACACCTCACCCACACCACCCCATGGCACCCCAAAGGCACCCACGCTTTTCGGACCAAGAACTCCGGGTCATGGTGGAGGAAATCCTAAGAGTGGAACCCCAGCTCTTCGGCTCGCAGGTGCAACACACCAGTATAGCTAGGAAGGCGGAGCTATGGCAGCGGATCGTGGACAGGGTCAACGCGGTGGGACAGCATCCCAGGAATAGGGAGGACATCCGCAAAAGATGGAACGACCTACGGGGGAAGGTCCGATCGATGGTCTCCAGGCACAACATCGTGGTCCAGAAGACTGGCGGCGGACCCCCACCCACCCCTCCCGAATTCACATCGTGGGAGCAAGACGTCTTGAACATCCTGCATCCTCAGGGCCTCGCAGGAGTAGCCGGAGGAATGGACTCTGGTAAGTCCAATCTCAACTACTATATCCCTCCCACCCCATCAGCATGCCAACCCACACCCCCACCCTCACCCCCAACCCCCCAGCACACATCCTCCCTGACAATGTCTCACCAGCACAACCCACCCATCCCAACACCAACTCCTGCATGCCAACACAAATCATGGGCACCCATCACCTAAGCATGACCACTGCACTAACCCCCCCCCCACTAACTACCCTCACAACACCTCCCTCAAGGGAATGCCTGCACTGGGGGACAAGGGCACCCATAACACGCACGCTATTGCACACACAGAAACAATAACCAAACTCTCTTACCCCATGCAGGACCCGAACGACAACACACCAGCCAGGAGGGTCCAGAAGTGTCCATCCCACCACCGGAACAGGCCCACACTGAGGATAGCAGCTCTGTCGACAGTGAACCTGATGACCAGCCCGGCCATCGGGGACCTCTGGGCAGTCGGTTCCCCTCAGGCAGCCACAGGCCACACCAGACCCGACCCCCTCTGCCAACACCAGCACAGCTCCCACCCAGCGGGCCCATGCCTCTGTCTCTAGGACAGCTCAATCAGCGGTGTGTCTGCCACTACAGGGCACCCAGGCTAACCCAACACCCCAACAACAACAGGGACCTGGGGGCAGTGGTAGCGGGCACATCGTCCAGGGGACAGAGGCCGGGGGAAACCGGGCAGCTCGGAGGGCTGCTGTGCGACAGGGGGGGGAGGAGAGGCCCAGGGAACCCACTCTCCAAGAGGCCCTCACCACCATCATGGGGGCCTACCACCACTCCCAAGAAACGATGGCGACGGTACTGGCCAGGTTCACTGAGATCCAGGCACAGCAGGAGGAATGCTACATGGGGTTCAGGGAGGAGCTGAGAATCATCGGGACCGCAATGGGGACCATCGTCCTGGCCCTCCACAGGATAGAGGACGCGTTGCGGGACCATGGTGCACCACACAGGGCCCCTGTCACTAGCCCGGACCAGGAACAGCCTACCACCTCCGCCGGCGCTAGTGGACAGGAGGTCCCAACACCTCGACAGCCCCCCAGAACCCCACCTCCTGCTGAAGAACAACCACCCCATAAGAGGAGCCTGAGACCAAAAAAAAAGACAGAGTAGGATGTCAAGACCCCCGCCAGCAGGACATACCCCCTCAAGTCTTCCCACTGTCCCACATTGCCACCCTGTCCAACCATGAACTGCCTATGCTCCATCCTTCCACAGGCAAAAGGACAATGCACCTGTGAGACTGAGAACTGGACTCTGCCATGGATATTCCTCCACCCCCACCCATCACCCTTAGAATCACATGTACCGATATATAGCACTGTAAATAAATCACATTTTGCACACAAATCTGTTTTGAGTCATGCTGTATTATTAACAAATGTATTACATATTACTGTTCAATTTCTGTTCTGTCAATTAGTCATGACAACATACCAATGTCAATACGTTGTATTTCATGGGCGAACCAAGCAGAAGTCAGGTACTGAGTCAGACAGCACTGAGAAGGGAAGGGAAAGGCAAAAATTCATGAAAAACATCTGTGGGGAACTACAGAAAGTACAGATGCAGGAGGCTATAAGCAATTGTGAAATGGCGTGGGTGATTCTTACCTGTGTGTTACTGGAAATACTGTTGTATCACTCTGTCCCTATTGTCTGTGTCGTCCTCAGAGTCTTCCTCCTCTTCACTCTCCACAGGCTCCACGGCTTCTACAACACCACCATCTGGACCATCCTCCTGCAGGAAAGGCACCTGGCGTCGCAAAGCCAGGTTGTGGAGCATACAGCACGCCACGATGATATGGCACACCTTCTTTGGTGAGTACATTAGGGATCCACCTGTCATATGCAGGCACCTAAACCTGGCCTTCAGGAGCCCAAAGGTTCGCTCAATCACCCTCCTAGTACGCCCATGGGCCTCATTGTACCGTTCCTCTGCCCTGGTCCTGGGATTCCTCACTGGGGTCAATTGCCACGGCAGGTTGGGGTAACCAGAGTCACCTATTAGCCACACACGCTGTCTCTGTAGCTGTTCCATCACTTAGGGAATGCTGCTATTTCGCATAACATACGCGTCATGCACTAACCCTGCGAACTTGGCATTTACATGGGAGATGTACTGGTCAGCCAAACAGACCACCTGGATATTCATTGAATGGTAATTCTTCCTGTTCCTGTACACCTGTTCATCGTCATTTGGGGGGACTAAAGCCACATGGGTCCCATCAATTGCACCAATGATGTTGGGGATGTGTCCAAGGGCATAGAAATCAGCTTTCACTGTAGGCAAATTACCCTCCTCTGGGAAAATGATGTAGCTTCGCATGAGTTTCATCAGGGCAGACAACACTCTGGATAAGATCTTGGAAAACATAGGCTGAGACATCCCAGATGACATGGCCACTGTTGTCTGGAATGAGCCAGTTGCAAAGAAATGGAGGACAGACAGAACCTGCACTAGAGGGGGAATTCCTGTGGGTTGGCGGATGGGGGACATCAGGGCTGGCTCCAGCTGGGCACACAGTTCATGGATGGAGGCTCGGTCAAGTCGGTATCGTAGTATTATGTTGCGTTCTTCCATTGTGGACAGGTCCACCAGCGGCCGGTACACGCGAGGATTCCTCCTTCTTATCGCTAGTCCCAGCGGACGGTGCCTAGGAAGGAGAATATGGAGTACAGAGTCAATCCACTCACAGGTACGTACAACACAGCTTGCACAGTACAGGTAAATGTATGGTTTGATATGTTTGTATGTGTGCCATTGCAAGGCCTAGGCCTGTGTGACGCATTAGAAATTAAGCCATGTGGGCCCTTGAAATGGCCGATGCCTGACCTGTGAAGTGGGACAATGGGATGTGAGGTCACTGCGCTGGCGGGGCACCCCGTGGCGGTAGGCGGTCAAACACCGCTGTGCGAAGCCGCATTGGTTAACATTGAAGCCTATGGGTTTCAGGAGCCAATGACGATGTGCGCCGGCGGTCGCGGGACGCACCGCCGCGGTACGCACCGCCGCGGGCGTGACCAACATTTTCTATCTGCTCAATCATTCGAGACCTGATCATCCACAGGAGAGGACCTATACTGCAAGTGCTGCTGTGAACTCGGTCTAGAAGTGACAATGGCTGCTGCTACTGGTGAAAGGGCCCCCGCCTTCAGTTCAGAAGAGTTGGAGAAGCTCGTGGACGGGGTCCTCCCCCAGTATGCGCTACTCTACGGTCCTCCAGACCAACAGGTGAGTACACTCAGTGCACATTGAATGGGTTATGCCTGTGTGGAGGGGGGGGGATGTAAGTTGGTGGGGTGTGGAGGGAATGAGGAGTGCAACGCACGACAGATGAGAGAATGGGAACCATGACAAGGTTGGGGAGGGGGGGGCATGTACTCCAAACATGCAGATATGTGACGGTTTCTCTTTCCCACCCTGTACATGTCAAACAGGTGAGCGCCCACCAGAAAATCGATATTTGGCGTGCCATCGCCGAGGAAGTCCGGAACTTGGGGGTCCACAACAGACGGGGCACCCACTGCCGCAAGAGGTGGGAGGACATCCGCCGCGGAACGAGGAAGACCGCAGAAACACTGCTGGGGATGGGCTCCCGACCTAGGAGGGGTGCCAGTCGCACCATGACCCCCCTGATGTCCCGGATCCTGGCGGTGGCCTACCCTAATTTGGATGGGCGCTTGAGGACAGCACAGCAGACACAAGGGGGTGAGTATCCGCACATTCTCCTATCTGTATGCGCATTGGAGGCATCTGGGTGGGGGAGGAGGGCTGTGGGTGACATTAGGCCAGGGCGCTCTCTGTAGTGTAGTCCGCTCCCTTAGGCATGGCCCTGTGCCCCCGCCCCCCACCTCTGTAGGGTGCCAAGTGCAGCTACCCATGCTCCAGCATCACACATGTGCGCGTGTGTTGTCCCTAGACCTGTTTGCCTAGTCAGAAGTACTGAGTAGTGTACCCCAAGTTCGCGACTTAGTGCACGAGGCACCTGTGTCTGTCCTCTCCGCAAAGGGTATTGCTAAGGCATGCACTCAACTTTGTTTCATTTCTCCCCCCACCCTAAATCTTTGTCTTCTTGTGTTTTAGCATCATCAGGCGGAGGAGATTTAGCGTCGGAGCAGGAGGGAGCTGCAGGTCACCAGGCCCCGGTGGGCACTGACACAGACACCGAGGGCACCAGTGATCCGGAGGGCGAGGGGAGCACCACAACGGGGGCCGGTGGAGACACCAGCGACACGGACACGTCCTCGTTTGGGAGCTCCCTAGCGGTGGCGGCACCATCTGTGCCCCCCGCAACAACAGGTACAGCCGCCACCCAGCGCACCAGCACCGCCCTCCCAGCAGCCCCTCAGTCTTCGCTCCGTGGCCGCTCGGCCAGGAAGGCGCGCGTCTCCTTCGCCCCAGGCACCTCAGCCCCTGCCTCTGTTACCCCTGCTGCCCTCAGTGCGGAGCTCATTGACCTGGTGAGGACGGTCATTGTTGGGCAGACTACCCTTCTGAATGCCATCCAGGGGGTGGAAAGGGAGGTGCATCGGAGCAATGCCTACCTGGAGGGCATTCATTCGGGTCAGGCTGCCCATCAACGAGCGTTCACTGCTCTGGCCTCAGCACTGACGGCAGCCATTGTCCCTGTCTCCAGTCTCCCTCTTCTATCTGCCTCCACCCTTTCTCTGTCTCCTGTACCTCAACCTATCCCATCCACACCATCAGACCAGCCTGCACACACCTCAACACCCAAGGCCAGCTCATCCAAACATAAGCACCACAGAAAACACAAGCATTCACCCAAGCAACACACAGATGCAGACATATCAACAGTCACTACCACCTCTGTGTCCCCGTCCTCCTCGTCTCCCTCCTCCCTCCCTGTGACGTCTACACTCACACCTGCATGCACCCCAACATCAGCCAGTTCTTCCACCACCAGCAAACCAGCAAACCCTCCACTACAGTCCGCACACCTGCAGTCACCACCCCCACTGGCATTTACACGTCCCCTGTGTCCTCTCCCACTTTGTCTGTCACCCCCTCTTCCAAGACACATAAACGCAGGCAGACACCCAAACAACAGCCAACCACCTCACCACAGCCTACGTCCCAGTCACCTGCACCCAAGGACAGCACACCTGGCTCTCATTCAACCACATCCTCTTCCTCCACTTCTCTCACCACTACTCCTACCCCTTACCTTGGTCCCAAGAAAAATTACCTCTCCAGTTTTGACCTCTTTCCCTCCCCCGACCCACCCCCTCCAACTGGGAAAAGAGCACCGCTGAACAGGGCCCCGCCGTGAAGACAGGTACCGCTGAACAGGGCCCCGCCGTGAAGACAGGTACCGCTGAACAGGGCCCCGCCGTGAAGACAGGTACCGCTGAACAGGGCCCCGCCGTGAAGACAGGTACCGCTGAACAGGGCCCCGCCGTGCAGAAGAGCACCACTGAACAGGGCCCCGCCGTGAAGACAGGTACCGCTGAACAGGGCCCCGCCGTGAAGTCAGGTACCGCTGAACAGGGCCCCGTCGTGAAGACAGGTACCGCTGAACAGGGCCCCGCCGTGAAGTCAGGTACCGCTGAACAGGGCCCCGCCGTGAAGACAGGTACCGCTGAACAGGGCCCCGCCGTCTCAAGCACCGCTCCGCTGGGCCCTTCCTGTCAAGCACCACTCCGCTGGGCCCTTCCTGTCAAGCACCGCTCCGCTGGGCCCTTCCTGTCAAGCACCGCTCCGCTGGACCCTTCCTGTCAAGCACCGCTCCGCTGGACATCGCCATGTCATGCACCGCTGCGCTGGGTACCGCCGTCTCAGGCACTGTTTATGGTTCACTGTGCCCACCATGCCTCCTCCTTGACCAGTGGACTCTGTAATCCACCTGAGAGACTGTGGCTTTGCACTCCCCAGGATGGCACAGTGGGCAATCCACCCACTGTAGAGACTTGAGAGACTGTGGCTTTGCACTCCCCAGGATGTCACAGTGGGCAATCCACCCACTGTAGAGACTTGAGAGACTGTGGCTTTGGACTCCCCAGGATGGTCCAGTGGGCAATCCACCCACTGTAGAGACATTGAGAGACTGTGGCTTTGCACTCCCCAGGATGGTACAGTGGGCAACCCACCCACTGTAGAGACATTGAGAGACTGTGGCTTTGCACTCCCCAGGATGGCACAGTGGGCAATCCACCCACTGTAGAGACTTGAGAGACTGTGGCTTTGCACTCCCCAGGATGGTCCAGTGGGCAATCCACCCACTGTAGAGACATTGAGAGACTGTGGCTTTGCACTCCCCAGGATGGTACAGTGGGCAACCCACCCACTGTAGAGACATTGAGAGACTGTGGCTTTGCACTCCCCAGGATGGTACAGTGGGCATGGTGGCTCCTCGTGGATCTGGCGTCGTGGACTCATGTGGCTGTGGTGGCCCCCCCTTCCCTTCCCCCTGAGGAGCCTGTAGTTTTGACATCAGATGCCCCTGCAGTGTTCTCTCCAAAGGACTCAGGTCACGTGTGTGGGCTTTGCCCTTGTTTCGCAGAACCTTGGCCCACGGACATGTTAGATTCGTAGGATGTGCAGGACTTGTTACTTCAGTGATACACTGATGTGTATATCTTTTTGGTTTTTGTAAATATTTTTCACGGTTGCTCAATTATTTCCAGGTGCTTTTTTTGTACATGAAAATTTATTCCAAATTTGGTTGAGTCATTGTATTTTTAAAGGGTCTTTGTGTGGTGTCACTGTGACTTCCTGCTCTGCATTGGTGTGTACATATTGGGGGGGTGCGGGGGTCGCATCTGTGTATGCCCATAACCTTTCTTCCTCCCCCCTCCCGTGTGTCGTAGGTGCAGTACTCACCGTTGACGTCTGCGCCGGAGTTCGTACTCGTGGTAGATGAGCAGGTAGACGAGAGCAGGTATGATGTTCAATTCGGGTTCCATGCTGTCCGGATTCCGCGTGGAGTGTCTCGAGGTGAGCGTTTTCCATTGGAAATGTCTGTTTCCGCCGTGTTTTTATCGGCGGGGCTCCCGCCCCGGAAAAGGTGGCGGATTGGTGGGTCGTGATAGGGTGGGCGGTACATTGTCTGCCGCCTGGCTGTTGGCGGTGACCGCCGCACTGTTTGTTTGTTCCGCCGTGGCGGTCGGAGTGTTAATGCGGCGGGCTGTGTTGGCGGTTCCCGCCAGGGTCAGAATTGCATTTTTTTGTCCGCCGGCCTGTTGGCGGGTTGGCCGCCGCTTTATCACCGACCGCCAGGGTCAGAATGACCCCCAAAGTGTCTTAAGTCTTTAAAAAGTAAACAGAGTCTCTTTCAAACACAAAGTACCTGGTTTCTGGTGGAAAATCTCCCCAGAGGGCCACAAAGGAAGAGATGCGTGGAAAAAGGGTGTGTGCGTCGATTTCTCCCCAGCACACACGGACTTGCGTCGTTATTTTCCACGCGGGGAAGTCGAGCGTCGTTTTCCGGCGCGCGGACAGTCTCTTTCTGGGGGTCGCGGGGATTACCAGATGTCCCGGGTCTGTGCGTGGATTTTCCTGCTTGTTTTCCGGCTGCGTGTCGTTCTGCGGGGCTGTGCGTCGAAGTTTCGATCCCACGGCAGGCGTTGCGTCGATTTCTCCGGTGGAGTCGGGCGGCGTTGTCCTTGCGAGGCCGTGCGTCAAAGTTTTGATCTCACGGCAGGCGTTGCGTCGATTTCTCCTGGAAAGTCGGGCGGCGTTGTCCTTGCGAGGCCGTGCGTCAAAGTTTCGATCTCACGGCAGGCGTCGTGTCGATTTCTCCTGCGGAGTCGGGCGGCGTTGTCCTTGCGAGGCCGTGCGTCAAAGTTTCGGTCGTCCCGAAGACGTCGCTTTGATCAGCGTCGGTGTGCGGCGTTTTTCTTGCCGCGGAACAAGCTGTGAGTCGAAAAGTTCGGCGCACGGAGCGTCCAAGAGGAAGCGAGAAGTCTTTTTGGTCCTGAGACTTCAGGGAACAGGAGGCAAGCTCTATCCAAGCCCTTGGAGAGCACTTTTACAGCCAAACAAGAGTTCAGCAAGGCAGCAGGCCAACAGCAAGGCAGCAGTCCTTTGTAGAAAAGCAGACAGGTGAGTCCTTTGAGCAGACAGTCAGTTCTTCTTGGCAGGATGTAGTTTCTGGTTCAGGTTTCTTCTCCAGCAAGTGTCTGATGAGGTAGGGCAGAGGCCCTGTTTTATACCCAAATGTGCCTTTGAAGTGGGGGAGACTTCAAAGAGTGGCTAAGAAGTGCACCAGGTCCCCTTTCAGTTCAATCCTGTCTGCCAGGGTCCCAGTAGGGGGTGTGGCAGTCCTTTGTGTGAGAGCAGGCCCTCCACCCTCCCAGCCCAGGAAGACCCATTCAAAATGCAGATGTATGCAAGTGAGGCTGAGTACCCTGTGTTTGGGGTGTGTCTGAGTGAATGCACAAGGAGCTGTCAACCAAGCCCAGCCAGACGTGGATTGTAAGGCACAGAAGGATTTAAGTGCAAAGAAATGCTCACTTTCTAAAAGTGGCCTTTCTAGAATAGTAATATTAAATCCGACTTCACCAGTCAGTAGGATTTTGTATTACCATTCTGGCCATACTAAATATGACCTTCCTGCTCCGTTCAGATCAGCAGCTGCCACTTCAACAGTGTATGAGGGCAGCCCCAATGTTAGCCTATGAAGGGAGCAGGCCTCACATTAGTGTAAAAACGAATTTAGGAGTTTTACACTACCAGGACATATAACTACACAGGTACATGTCCTGCCTTTTACCTACACAGCACCCTGCTCTAGGGGTTACCTAGGGCACACATTAAGGGTGACTTATATGAAGAAAAAGGGGAGTTCTAGGCTTGGCAAGTACTTTTAAATGCCAAGTCGAGGTGGCAGTGAAACTGCACACACAGGCCTTGCAATGGCAGGCCTGAGACAAGGAAAAGGGGCTACTTAAGTGGGTGGCACAACCAGTGCTGCTGGCCCACCAGTAGCATTTAATTTACCAGCCCTATGCACATAAAGTGCACCTTACTAGGGACATATAAGTAAATTAATAGTCCAATCAGGTATGATTCAAGGTTACCATGTTTTAAGGGAGAGAGCATATGCACTTTAGCACTGGTTAGCAGTTGTAAAGCGCACAGAGTCTAAAAACCAGCAAAAATGAGGTCAGAAAAAGAAAAGGAGGAAGGCAAAAAGTTTGGGGATGACCCTGTCAAAAAGCCAGGTCCAACATGACCCCCTCCCAGCCTAAAGCCAGGGTAGACTAATCAACACTCTGATGGACTTCCCTGCTTACGGCGATAGAACATGGACAATGGCCCAGTACTGCAGGGGCACTCGCCAGTTCTACGCCTTTCTGAACTCAGTGAGGCTTCTTTGTCTATACTCTCTGGGGCCACTGATCTGGCCCATGGGGAACCCTTCTCATCACCTGCGGACCCCATCTGTACAGCTCCTAACTTTAATTTGCTTACAGATGCATCCCAGTATGCAGACAGTATCACCATGGCCAACAAAGTGATGTGGCCCATTCCATTCCTTGGGTCTGACTTCTGTCCCCCACCCAGGGAAAACTCTGTCCACAAGGACAGAAACCAACAGATGCCACTGACAGCTGTCAGTGTTATGAGCCAGGCCCCTGACCATCCACTGCTAGGTGGAGACCCTGAGGGGGGCCGTTGGCTGAGCTTCTCCTCCAACTGGGGGGCTGGTAGGGAGCTCCCAAAGGATTCCTGTAGCATCCCAGAATGGGGGGTAGTAACCCCAGGGGTCTTGCACCCCTTCTCCACTCTCACCAGGCCAGGGGTGGGTCCCTGATACTGGTCCCTCAGCCCAGGGTCTGTACTCTGAGGCTAAACAGAGGACAGGGGTGAGTCCTTCCTCCCCGTGCCTCCCCATCGGGGCTTACATACCCTCCTCTGGGGAGTGGTACTGCCAGACATCTGAACTGTTAGGGCACCCTTGGGGGTTGGCCCTCTCAGCTCTCCTGACACTAAGGGAAACTCATTCCCCAGAATGCAGTCAATGGGCAGCTGGGGACTAACTATGACCCGCCTCTGGGTCACCTCCCCACCCCACTCTAGGGACACCCGGGCCATGGGGCGGAAGAAATCTTCCCCAATGGCTGGAGTCACTCTACACACCTGTCCGGTGTACTGCTCTGGTGACACTAGTCTCTCCACAATCATGGTAAGACTAGCCCCTGTGTCTCTCAGAGCGGTGACTGGGATCCCATTCACTCCCACCTGGTGGAAGTGACGTCTCCCACCCTCAGGGATCACCAGTTTACCCTCTGAGTCCACCTCCCAACTAAAGGAGATGAAGGCATGGTCTACGACCTGCCCCTGGGGACTACATTCCCCTAAGGCCACATGGGCCACCCCTGTAGAGGTCCCAATATTGGGTGAGTTCTTTGGACAGACAGAGTCCCCCTTCCTGTGTCCTATCTGGGAACACTCAAAGCAGCGGGGTTGGGAATGGGATGCTTTGGGCCACTGCCCACCAGAACCCCCACCCTGTTTCTCAGATGAGGTATGGGAACCCTTTCTTCCCCCCTTACTCTGGGACTCGTCTGGGTCATTTCTAACCTCCCCCTCACTTTGTTGGGGGGAACCGGAACTACCCTTCTCGGGGTCACTCCCAGATACCTTTTTGGACACTCTGGTGCTTGCCCAGAGGTCCGCCTCCTCAGCAAGCTTCCTGGGATCAGTCAGCTTACTATCCACTAAGTGCTGGCGCAACTCTGTAAAAGTAGTATTAAGCACATGCTCTCTCAGAATCAAGTCATATAAACCTTTATAATCAGCTACTTTGTTGCCCCGCACCCATCCATTCAGTGCCTTACTGGAGAAGTCAAAGAAATCTACCCATGTTTGTGTGGTTTGTTTGGTGCTGTCCCTGAACCTCTGACGGTATCCCTCAGGGGTCAGCCCAAACTTGGCAAGTAAAGTGGCTTTCTGAAGTGGGTATGCGTTTTGATCAGGTTGATCCAATGTGAGGAGTGTATCCCTCCCCAATGGTGGTACATAACCCCACATAGCTACCCCCCATTGCCCTTCAGGAACCTCATGAGCCCTTAGTGCAACTTCATAAGCAGCTAACCATTTATCTATGTCATCTCCCACCACAAAACTGGGCACCACATTTTTGGGTATACGAACCTTCTTTTCTCCAGCAGGTCCTGTCAGTATGCTGCCACCATTATTGCTGGATTCAGACTGTCTTGCCTTGATCTCCAGCTCCTTGAGACTCAGTTCATGAGCCAACAATAGTTTCTTTTCAGCCAAAGCTCTTTCAGCTTCCACTTGTTTGGCTGCTCTTTCAGCTTCCACTTGTTTGGCTGCCCTTTCAGCTTCAATCTGTTGGGCTGCTCTTTCAGCCTCAGCTTGTTTGGCTTCTCTCTCTGCCCTTCTCTCCTCCTGTTGAGCCTCAATTTTCAGTTTTGCCATTTGCAATTGGAACTCCCTTTCCTCTCTCCTTTCCTCTGCGGTCAGGCTTTGCATAGAGACACTGCTCCCTGGTCTGGAAGGGGGCACAATTGCAGTGGTAACACCATCCACAGATAGTGAAAATTCCTCTGAGGTACCATTTTCTGGCTCCTCTTCCTCATCATCCTCTAAATGGGCTTCTGCCCAGGCCCTCAGCGCCACTTGAAAGTCCTCCTTTCTGGAGGCCCCTTGGGTGGGTACCCTCAATGCCCTGCAGAATCCTCTTAGTTGTTTGACCGTATATGCATCCAACTGGACTAGGTCAAAGTCTCCTGTCTGAGACCCAGTCAGAGACATGTTGAGTGAGGATTTAGTTTTTGAAAATTGTCAGGAAAAAATCAGGTTTTCAAAAAGAGATAAAAACCAAGTTGACCTTCAACTGTGGGTAGGTAGTGAAATACTTAGCTACTGTATGTCACTGTACAAATACAAGTCCTATCCCACCGCTGCCACCAATGTTAGAAATGGGGTTTTTGGTTGGCAGTCAGGTTGCCCTCTGTCCAAGCAAGAACCCTCACTCTAGTCAGGGTAAGTCACACACAATCCAAAATCAGCCTGTGCTCACCCTCCGGTAGCTTGGCACGAGCAGTCAGGCTTAACTTAGAAGGCAATGTGTAAAGCATTTGTGCAATAAATCATACAACACCATAGCATAACACCACAAGAACACACCACACAGTGTTTAGAAAAATATATAATATTTATCTGGGTATCTTCAGGTCAAAACTATCAAAGTTGCAATATGAATTTGTAAAGATATCACGGAAAAGTGATATAAAGTGTCTTAAGTCTTTAGAAAGTAAACAGAGTCTCTTTCAAACACAAAGTACCTGGTTTCTGGTGGAAAATCTCCCCAGAGGGCCACAAAGGAAGAGATGCGTGGAAAAAGGGTGTGTGCGTCGATTTCTCCCCAGCACACACGGACTTGCGTCGTTATTTTCCACGCGGGGAAGTCGAGCGTCGTTTTCCGGCACGCGGACAGTCTCTTTCTGGGGGTCGCGGGGATTACCAGATGTCCCGGGTCTGTGCGTGGATTTTCCTGCTTGTTTTCCGGCTGCGCGTCGTTCTGCGGGACTGTGCGTCCAAGTTTTGATCCCACGGCAGGCGTTGCGTCGATTTCTCCGGCGGAGTCAGGCGGCGTTGTCCTTGCGAGGCCGTGCGTCAAAGTTTTGATCTCACGGCAGGCGTTGCGTCGATTTCTCCTGGAAAGTCGGGCGGCGTTGTCCTTGCGAGGCCGTGCGTCAAAGTTTCGATCTCACGGCAGGCGTCGCGTCGATTTCTCCTGCGGAGTCGGGCGGCGTTGTCCTTGCGAGGCCGTGCGTCAAAGTTTCGGTCGTCCCGAAGACGTCGCTTTGATCAGCATCGGTGTGCGGCGTTTTTCTTGCCGCGGAACAAGCTGTGCGTCGAAAAGTTCGGCGCACGGAGCGTCCAAGAGGAAGCGAGAAGTCTTTTTGGTCCTGAGACTTCAGGGAACAGGAGGCAAGCTCTATCCAAGCCCTTGGAGAGCACTTTTACAGCCAGACAAGAGTTCAGCAAGGCAGCAGGCCAACAGCAAGGCAGCAGTCCTTTGTAGAAAAGCAGACAGGTGAGTCCTTTGAGCAGCCAGGCAGTTCTTCTTGGCAGGATGTAGTTTCTGGTTCAGGTTTCTTCTCCAGCAAGTGTCTGATGAGGTAGGGCAGAGGCCCTGTTTTATACCCAAATGTGCCTTTGAAGTGGGGGAGACTTCAAAGAGTGGCTAAGAAGTGCACCAGGTCCCCTTTCAGTTCAATCCTGTCTGCCAGGGTCCCAGTAGGGGGTGTGGCAGTCCTTTGTGTGAGAGCAGGCCCTCCACCCTCCCAGCCCAGGAAGACCCATTCAAAATGCAGATGTATGCAAGTGAGGCTGAGTACCCTGTGTTTGGGGTGTGTCTGAGTGAATGCACAAGGAGCTGTCAACCAAGCCCAGCCAGACGTGGATTGTAAGGCACAGAAGGATTTAAGTGCAAAGAAATGCTCACTTTCTAAAAGTGGCCTTTCTAGAATAGTAATATTAAATCCGACTTCACCAGTCAGTAGGATTTTGTATTACCATTCTGGCCATACTAAATATGACCTTCCTGCTCCGTTCAGATCAGCAGCTGCCACTTCAACAGTGTATGAGGGCAGCCCCAATGTTAGCCTATGAAGGGAGCAGGCCTCACATTAGTGTAAAAACGAATTTAGGAGTTTTACACTACCAGGACATATAACTACACAGGTACATGTCCTGCCTTTTACCTACACAGCACCCTGCTCTAGGGGTTACCTAGGGCACACATTAAGGGTGACTTATATGAAGAAAAAGGGGAGTTCTAGGCTTGGCAAGTACTTTTAAATGCCAAGTCGAGGTGGCAGTGAAACTGCACACACAGGCCTTGCAATGGCAGGCCTGAGACAAGGAAAAGGGGCTACTTAAGTGGGTGGCACAACCAGTGCTGCTGGCCCACCAGTAGCATTTAATTTACCAGCCCTATGCACATAAAGTGCACCTTACTAGGGACTTATAAGTAAATTAATAGTCCAATCAGGTATGATTCAAGGTTACCATGTTTTAAGGGAGAGAGCATATGCACTTTAGCACTGGTTAGCAGTGGTAAAGCGCGCAGAGTCTAAAAACCAGCAAAAATGAGGTCAGAAAAAGAAAAGGAGGAAGGCAAAAAGTTTGGGGATGACCCTGTCAAAAAGGCAGGTCCAACAGAACAAAAATAAGTACAAAAAAGGTAGACAAGCACAATAAAAAGAAAAGAAAAATGATTCTAAATGAGGAGAGGTGAAAGTTAGGGAAATAATAATAATATAACAGGAAGACTGACTGGGGCCAGTATAGCTGCCAGCTACTGCACTGGTGGTGGCACTGGCACCCTCGTCTCCTGGACCCGCCTCAGACTCGCCCTTTTCTTTCCCTTGGAAGCTAAGGTAAGAAATAAAGAAGATAAAAATAAAAAAAAGATTAGTGGTACAGTTAATCTCCCAGAAAATATTTTGACAGGCAAAGGAAAACACAGCAGTATTGTACTTTTTTAAATCAAATCTCCTGTAGTACTAGTATTAACTCAACTCGAGTTGACGTATTAATTTCCTACACATAAGTCCTACTCTAAATGTCCTATCCCTAAACTACACTTTCAACTACATATCACTACTAATACATTCATAATGCAACAAATAATATTTGCTTCTCAACCACCTTTGATGGCCCAACTCAGTCTCCCTTTTTTTCAAAGCATAGATGCATATTATGATACTACACATCACCTGGAAATTGAGATTGGGAGGGACTTAATGAGCTACATAAAGAAAGGCACAGAGAAGGGAATGCTAACTCAATTATATTACCTACTGCTACTACCACTATCTTATTCCTGGTGACAGGAGGAGACTTAGTCTGCATGGCTTCTAAATAATCTAAATAATCAGTCCAAACACACGCCATCAAGTACAATTAGGAAATGCTGATGGAGCAGCTGGCTAGTTCAAACTAGATCACAAAATATTCATCATAACGTACCCTTAACTTACCTCTGAAAGTCAGCACTGATATCAGAAAAACAATTAGCATTGTGCAACACATACAACAAATAAATAACGATTTACTCACCAAGCCCCGACAACTTAACTCCCAGCAGGTCAAGCAGGTCCTGCTCAAAGTCCAGTATGTCCACCCAATGGTGCGTCAACTGCTGCTGGGAGCGCTGGAAACACACACCAGTGCACCCTCCCCAACAGCAGTCGATGCTCCTGAAGGGCGTAACTGCTCCCAGACCTGCCACCTCCTGCCAGCATGGAGGGGAGGTGGCGCTGCACCAAAAACACAAGTGCTGCCACCTCCAGCTCATTAAAATGGGGCAGGGCTTCACCCCTTGGCAGCGCCGATGTCCGCAAGGTAAGTGGCTAGCAGCTGCACTGCCACCCCCTCTGCCGCCTTGCTCCGCCATGGCGCTGGCCGGAAAAAATAAAGGGAAAGAAATAGAAGGAATGAAGAAAAAAAAAAAAAAAAGACATAAAGGTAAAAGCAAAAAAAAACTCAGTATTTAAAAAAGTCACAGAAAACACAAAAAATGAGAGAAATGTAAAATACACAAGCTCAAAGACAGACACGTATGAAATAAAGCAAAATGAATGGTGGATAATTTAGAAAAGGCTGGATTCAAAAGATAATGGGTGGATTAAAGTTAGGCCCAGCTCCATGCACAAAGAGACAGAGAAAACAAAATGGCTACACCCATGTGAACAATATGTAGCATAAACGTCAAGCAATTCCACCCACTTGTGCAATTGTGCAGAGTTTGCAGAGTTTTTTAACCACTTAGCAGAGTTCCACTTTACAGAATTCCACAAGCTCCGCCCACTGCTAGAAAAAATCCCATACCTGCCTCAAAAACAATGCCATACACTGTGAATACAGGCCTTCCCTGCAGTCTCGGAATCTAGCCTTAGTCTCACTTCAACTATCCCTGTCTGCCCGGATGAAGGAGTCAGCAAGAGGCTGAACTTCTGACCCTTCCTCCCTTAAATAACATCCCCTAGAACCCTGCCCGTACCCCATCACAAACTATCCCCTCTCCTCTAGCCGGCTCACATTCACAAAGTTGTCCCTTCATTCTTGTAATTTCACTGGCAAAAAATTAAAGTCCGAGGTGCAGAGGAAGAGGAACAGTACTAAAATACTGGGAAACTTGACCATCCTCACAAACAGTAAGGATTTAGACCTGATGCACAGAGCCTGTGTCATGTAACATGCAGATCACAGATTTGTATTTTATATAAATAGCTGAGTGGGTTATTATTTTCTCCAAAGAGATCCTTTTGTTACTTTCAGTTTACAAGTTACCATCCTTCTAGTATACCTCAAAGAACTGCAGGCAAACTGCAAGGCATGGGCTTATAGCATTCCACATTATTTTGTTACTCTAAATTTGCTATAAAAAAAGGTTCCTTTGGTAGTAATAAAATCTTATTAGTGCTGACAACCCCAAACACTGTGTTACTTCTGAAATCCTGACTTTGGTTGGCTCAAGACAAAGACCTCTTAACATACACTGCCTACCAGTCTGAATGATTGGTGACTCTTACACTTTGTAACCCTTGTGGTCTTCTGTAACACGTACTCTCCGTTGGTTTATAAACATGTATGATGTATTGTTTCTGTATAAAATGTGTGGGTGATATAAAGGGCTCTGGCACCTACATCAGGGCGAGTAGCAAAAAAAAGAAATTATATAGATGTATAGAGTGGCTAAGAAGAGATCAAGAGCACAGTTGGATGGTAGTAATGAGGGAGTTTTTGGAGATGGAGATTTTGGGAGCGGGTGCACCAACAAAGATTACCACCTCTAAAGTCAACCCTACTCCCATGTCCCAGTTTAGGTGTTGAAATACAGACACAAGTTGAGTGCAAAGGACACATAATCCTGCAGGTCGTCATTCAGTACTATTGATACCTGCAGCCCTGGGTGGAGGAAAGAAAACAGAAAACTGAAATAAAACTTTCATGTATCATTCAGTGTGTCGGAGTTTCATTTCTATATTCCTTATTTCATCAGATACTATAGTCCCCAGTGCCCATTGCTACATGTTGCAAAAGTGTGCATGTAATGTTCATTTAGTATCCAGAATTATTGTGTGGCATAAGATTCTTAAGGTCAGATTTACAAGGCCCTAGAGCCACCGGAAAATCACTTTTTGTGGCGCTCTGGTGGCGCTGTGCGGTGCACCACATTTACAAGGTGCTGCTAAGCCACTTTTGGTGACTTAACACCGACTTGTAAATATGGACCCCTCCGATGCAGTTTTCTGTGTCAGAGGGGCATGCAATGGGTGTTGCTGTTGGCGTTACACCATAACACCCATTGCTTTTGACGCTGCCCCAGATTTACAAGAAGGCATAAATCTGTGGCAATGCCAAAAACTTCAGCCACCTCAGAGGTAGCGTTAGCATGGCACAACGAGGATGAATACTTTTATTCCTCCTCGTTTTTGCTTTTTCCATGTGTGCTTCATTCTGCAGCACACATAGAGCAAAAGGCCATGAATGAATGTTTATGTTCAGGAAGGTGTTCCTTCCTGCACATAAACAGTCATTCAAAAATGATGATTTGCTACATCTATGTGTGCTGCAGCACATATAGAAGTGCCAAATCACCATTGTAGATTGTTTATGTGCAGGAAGGGACACTTTCCTGCACATAAACAATCAATCCCCTCAACGCAGACACCCTTGGACTACATGCCTGTGTTGGCGCTGACAACTAAATTTAGTGCCGGCGCTGGGGGAAACACAGAGGTGTGTCTTATTTTAGTAAATATGTGGCATCCCTGCATTTTTAAAGTGACCCAGTGCAGCGCTGGAGATTTTGGTGCAGCACCGCACTGCACCATTTTTCAGTAAATCTGACCCTTAGTTGCTTTCAATAATTGTTTTACTGGTCGCGTGATTTCATGATTTCTGTGTATTTTTTCTTCATTGCTAGTAACACATCAATCAAATATCCGAAATGCACTTGTAATCAATATATGTACTTGCACAAAGAGCCCAAGTGCATTTCGGTCTGCACGTCATTCATCTGTGGGGAATTCTAATCCTTTCCGTACAGGAAAGCTGAAAAATGTGAACAGACACCTGCTCCTGCGAGTCACGTTCTTCTCCATGCAGTCCGAAATGTATTGGGGTTTTCTGTACAGTTACAGATATTGATCACATATATTTGATTAATGTATTCATTTTGCGAAATCCAGCAGTCTGCTCCGGGTATTATAGTATCTGATGATATATAGTATACATACTTGTTGATTACGGAGTTCCACGAACAGAGAGAGAGAGACATATTTTGTATTGAATGGAGTTTAATTTCTAAAATTCTCCATCCACATATCTGACATTCCCACAATTCATACTGTCATAGATGCGACTATCGCACTTACATCCTTCTACGTACTTGAAGCAAGTGCACTCTGTAGAGAGACCAAGGATTGGATGTGCAAGTAGCGTGTACACCTTTAATACCCACTCACAGCTACTGTGAGAAACGCTCTCTGCCTTCAAAGCTCTTAGAAGTACATTATTACAAGCACCCACCTGCAACCTCAGCTCACTCAAACACCTGGAGATAGTATGCTTTATTCGTTAGTAATACGTTGCATGAAAAAAGTAGAAACACAGCATCTTAAAAAAGCAATTTCTCTTAAGAAATGAAAGAGGGAGTAAAAAGACGTAAAATGTAACATGGTAATGCACGGCTGACATTGAACACATTAAGAGATTGTACAGTCATAGCTGATAAACCGACCAGTGTTGTGCTAGTAATGTTAAAGGCGAACAAACAGAGCCCAATAAAGACCCTTTCAAAGTCGGGTTTTAATAACTGGCCGGTCTGAAACCTGACATCAGCCGTCCCTCTAAATGACTTGCTCATTCACAAGACAGCAGCCTGGATTGTCTCAAAAACCGATACCTGGAGATGTCCAATGGCATGTCACCAGCTCACGAAGGCACATTTTTCTTTATATTATGCTACCTGTTAGGCACCGCTACAAGTAAGGAATATTATGTTATGTTAATGTGTGCATGCCTTATTACAATTAGTAGGACCTCTCAGCGCTTTAGCAGTTTGGGGAGGTCAACACCCTGCTGAATTCTTGAGATTTCGTCACAGACCGGAGTCTGTAAACAAATAAGTGAACTTCTGGCTCGCATGTAGGCTGCCAGCAGGGGCGTAGCTTGGTAAGTATGGTGGGGGGTTGAGCTTCAGATTTCCCAACAATCACGCTGGCGTGTAATGTTAAAATACATGAAACTACAAGCAGGTGCACAACAGCGGTTAAAGGGGAAGCGAAACGGGCGAGGAATGCGGATCGATTTGAGGACTAAGTGAGAGAAAGCACATTATTTTGTGTAAGAACCAACTTTTTAAGTCTTTCCCAACAGAACGTGGTAAAGTGTGTGTGCGTTTTTGTCTGTGTTTGTAAAGATTCCTGATTAAATCCGACAGACATCTCACCAAACCCGACTGAAAGGACCTGTATCCAACGATTTATTGCAAAACTTTTCTATTGGTGGTGGTTCAATACACCAACATACACCCCCACATTCCGAAGAAGCTACGTCCCTGCTCGAACAGACGCCTCCCCATTCTGAAGCGCTCTCGCCCCAGGCCTGATTTAGGAAGAGACTGACAGCCAGCACCGGTGCGGTGTCAGAGAACAGGGCTGACAGCCACGCCAGGCAGACTGTCGTGCCAAGTCCAGCCCTCTAACGTGGAGGCACGTTTATAGCAGCCCGCCCGCCCCTCGACCCTCGCTGGGTCAAACTCACGGGAGTGTGAGAACGTGTCAGCGCCGGTGACACCCTCAGGGTGGTACATTTGTGTGCGTTCGGCTCCTGCACGCAGCTGCGTGTGTATGTGTGCAGCATGCATGCTGCCCGAGCCTGCAAGCCCCGCTGCCCACACCAACTGTTACTGCTCTAAGCTCTCTGCTGGAGTTTAATGCCGGAGCCTGGCAGCCCCCACAGCCCCGCTGCTTCAGCTCTGATCTCCCTGCTCGGCACTGGCAGAGCCCGGCTGCTCCTGCTCTGACAACCTCACCTTCAACCTCCAGGGCGTATCAACAGTGCACTGACAGAACCCCTGCTCTGATCTCCCTCCTGGGCACTACCAGAGCCCAGCTGCTCCTGCTCTGATCACCCTGCTGGGCTCTTTCAACGTCCGGTCGCTCCTGCTCAGATCTCCTAGCTTGGCACTGCCACTGCCCCGGTGTCCCTAGTGTGACCCCCCCCCCCCCCCTACCGCCTCCAACCCCAGGCGCTTACCAATAGTGCGCTGTTAGAGCTCCCTGCTGGGCACTGGAAGCGCCCGGCTGATCCTGCTCTGCTTGCAGGGCACTGCCGGGGCGCGGATGTTCCTACTCTGACCCCTAACCCAGCTTCTACCCAGGCGGCTTACCAATAGTGCACTTCCAGACCCCTCTGCCCCGCCAGTGCCCGGCTGCTCTTGCTCTGATCTCCCCTGGAGTTGTTCACCAGTGCCCTGCTGGGCAGGTACTTCTTTGTTCCCACCGGGGGTTCCAGGATTGCACTGCTAGAGACCTTATACCCCCTGCGATTTTAGGGCGTGTTTAACAGAGCTTGCTGCTCCATTTTAATCTCCCGCTGGCTACAGCAACATCTCAGTGCATTAAGAGAGCCCCGCTGCTTCTGCTCTCACCCACCAATCCCCCTCCACTCCTTCCGCGTTCCCTCCTGTCTTGCGCCAGTACGGACCTCGTGCACCTTTCCCCTGGTTCACGGAGGGTCCAGCTGTGAAATTGCCCCAGTGGCTTCTGCATTGCTCAAACACAGTCCATGTTCTGCTCCTCGGGTGCTTGTACCCGGCAGTAGCCCCTCTGCTGCCGCTGAGCCCGTGCTGCCCTTGGCCTGCTCGCCTCCTCAATAGTTCTGCCTCTGCTTCCTTTGTACTCCTGCACTGCTCCAGCACCATTTCTGCTGTGCGTCTCTCATGCCAATTTACTGCCCGTGCTCCCCTCTCGTTCTGGCGCTGCTCTCGCCCAAGCACGTCTCCTGCACTGCTCGTCTTGCCGTGCGCCTTGGCTAACCCTCTCTCGCTCCTACATAACTCCTGCGCCCTTCTACTGCGCCTCTGGGCTCATTTGAGCTTCTTAAGTACCCCGTGGTGCTCCTCTTTTTGTCTCGTTCTCACGCTGCTCCGGAGCTGTAAATGCTTCTCTCTCGTGCTGGACTGCCCCTGCTGTGCTACCGCGTTGTTCTTGCTTCACTGCGCTCCTTCACTGTCCTGCGCTCCTCTTGTAGTGCACCGCTGCTGCTGCGGTGCGCCTGAACCGCTCCCGTGCAGCTCAACTCCTGTTTTTCTGCTCCCGAACCCCTTCTGTGCAGCTCCTCTCCTGACCCGCTCCCGTGCAGCTCAACTCCTGTTTTTCTGCTCCCGAACCCCTTCTGTGCAGCTCCTCTCCTGAACCGCTCAGTGCAGCTCCTTTCCTGCTTTTCTGCTCCCGAACCGCTCCCGTGCAGCTCAACTCCCGCTTTTATGCTCCTGAACAGCACCTGTGCTTCTCCTCTCCCAAACTGCTTCTGTGCTGCTCATCTGCTGCTTTTCTTCACTGAACCTCTTCTGTGCCGCGCCTTTCTCGTTTTTCCTTCCCCTGAACTGCTTCTGTGCTGCCCCTCTCCTGCTTTTCTTCCCTTAAACTGCTTCTGTGCAGGTCCTCTCCTGCGTTTCTTCTCCTGAGCCACTCTGGTGCTCTCCTCTCCTCGTATGTGCCTGGACGGCTCCACTCCCGCGCCTCCGCCCTTGCACTGCTCCTGTGGCCCTGTCCTACTCCTCTGTTGCTCACCTGCCTTCCCACTGGAGTTGTCCATCCGTGGGCTGTGACCCTTCCCGCCATCCAGGACTCCTATTTAATCCCTCCAGGGCCCCTCCCCCTCCCGGTTTTATCCCACGGTCCTCGTCTAACGTGCTCTCGCTCCACTCTCCTCACCAGTGAATACTCCAGGGCACGCGGCGGCAGCAGGTGCCCCACACAGGACGCCCTCTTCCTCATTCCGTGACAGTTGACTGGATGATGCTGCGTGCAATCATTTGCTAGGAAGGTGCAGGCAGAGAATCCAGCCCCCTCGGATAAATGAAGCCCGCCTGCGCTGCATTATACATTGAATAAGTGATTGCCTGTGCAGAAAGAGGCATCTCCAATGTGCCAGTAGGTGTCTGCTCAGAAGAAGCGTCTGTCCTCACAGGTGTCAGCAGTCCCTGGATACTGCTCCGGCTGCCCAGCACCCACTTCTTGCTGAGAATGGATAACACTGTGATCTCAGGGTACAATTCTTCCAATGCGACCCTTTCAACCGGAAACACTTCTGAGGAAATCACCAACCCCTTTGTGCAACCGGGCTGGCAGATCGCCCTCTGGGCCGTGGCGTACTCCATCATCATCGTGGTGTCGGTGGTGGGCAACATCATTGTCATGTGGATCATTTTGGCCCACAAAAGGATGAGGACAGTTACCAACTACTTCCTGCTGAACCTGGCCTTTGCAGAGGCCTCCATGGCCGCCTTCAACACTGTGATCAACTTCACCTATGGCATCCACAACGAGTGGTACTATGGCCTCTTCTACTGCAAGTTCCACAACTTTTTCCCCATTTCGGCCGTCTTTGCCAGTATCTATTCTATGACCGCCATTGCCTTGGACAGGTAAGTGAGCGACCTGGTTTTATAAAGTTCACAGTGCAGACTGAACTTCACTTCTTGGTTCTTTATATTGTGGTGAGATATAAGAATTGTTGTCCTGAGAGCTAGCATGGTTTGTCCAGGATCACAAGTTTGGTAAAGTGTGAAAGCCGAGACAAAAGCTCATGTCTTCTGGTTCTGTAATATTTTGAGCAGGGCCACTGGAATTAAGTGATGACGAAGGATCAAATTATGCGGCAGCTTGGACACAATTAAGTGGCAAGAAAAGAATAGTATTATTTTGCTATTTTGACATTTTAGCACACATTAATACAGTCTGGACAAAAGTTTCACTACATTAGTACGAGTCTGAAACCTGAATACATCAATCAGAAATTGAGATGTGACCAGTAAACCTTTTCAGAGGACCTGCCACTCTGTGGCACCACCTAAAAATCTTTTTTTAAGGACCCTTTTATCCGTTTGATCGTTTTTGGCTGAAACCTGTAAATTATGTAGAAGAGTGTGGAAAATGCTGAAAGTGAGGCAAATCCATAATTAGGTGGATAGCACCATGGCTACAGAATCACATAATTACAGTGGCCATTATTATGTGTCAAAAATCCCCTTTTACTTTATCACGGTTGTATACATGGCAACGGTCTCCATGGATGTGGGACACTTCCTCTTTGCTGCCAAAACATGTTTTTTCTGTACTTGTTTTTAGTACATATTGAAAAAAATACCACCCTCTGGAGCGAGTGTGTAAACGAACCACCCCGGGATTCTGCTGCACGATTTCCCTCTTGGGTGCCCTACTTGTAGGCTTGTGTATGGCTGGAGGTTCTGAGACTTATGCTAGCAGTATAAGTCCCGTGCAGAGTTAAGTAGGAGGATATATGCAGGATGCACTAAGATCTGAGTGTGCCCAGTGGGGCGATTCTTGTCACTAAAGCACATATGAGATCTCTTGACATCTGACAGCCTTTAAAAAATTGCATTCGCTAAAGTTAACTGTGCAACATACTGAATTACATTTTTTACCCAACCCTTTTATGACTTGTGTAATGTGAAAAGGAGGATAGAGGCTTCCTGTTGGTCCAGGTTTTTTCTTGAAACTGGAGCGAACGGACTTAGCGCTATGTGTTCTGCTAAGAATGGCGCAAACAAACTTCCGGCTATGCTTTCTTTTAAGGAATTAATCAATCTGACTTGACACCATGTTTTTAAAAAAGTTAAAGCAAACTAACTTTATATTATGTTTTCTACTTAGGATTGGAGCAAATTGACGTAGCACTATGGTTGCTACTTAAGAATGAAGCAAACCGGCTTGCACTATGTTTGTTTTTTAAGAATTGAGCAAACTGACTTTGTATTGTGCTTTCTGCTTAGTGAGAAAACAGACTGATTTAGCACCATAGTTGTTTCTTAAGAATTAAGCAAACTGACTTTGCATTACTTTTTCTACTTGGGAATAGAGCAAACGGACTTAGTATTATGTTTGTTTCTCAGGAATGGAGCTAACTGACTTGGCACTATGGTTCTGCTTGGGAATGGAGCAAATCCGATTTTGCACTATGTTTCTTAGGAAGGAAACAAACTGACTGGCACTGTATTTGATTCGCATGAATGGAGCAAACTGACTGGGCACATGTTTTCTTGTTAGAAAATGAGAAAAATGGCTTTGCACCATTCTTGCTATTTAAGAAATAAAGAACTGCAGAGTCTTTTTTGAACCACAGATTCAATCCAATCGCACACATTTGGAAAGTGTAGCAAAATGATTTGACTGTGTCCACTGACAAGATAATGAAACATTTGTTTGCTCTTTTTTGTCCCCAGTGCAAACTTCACATGATAGTGATAAGCTTAGGTGCTATGCCATTCTTCATTTCCTGCGCAGCAAAAATATGGTAAAGCGCCTAACGCAAAAAGTGTGTTTGAAAGACAGGGCAAATTGGTTCTAGTGCTGTCTATAGAGCATCACCTTATTACCAGGGCCACTGGAATTATGTGACAGTGGAGTAATAAATTGTGTGGCAAGATTGGTTAAATTATGCAACAAGAAAATGTAATTACGTGGCATAATGTTGCACATTTTGTGATCATATTACTTTTTTATTTAGTCATGTTTTCCAATGGTAACGCTATCTGTGGAAATAGTTCACCTCATTAGTACTAGTTTAACAACCAAATACATCAATAGTCAACTGAAAGATTACTAGTCAACCTTTGTGAAGGGCCTTCCACTGTGTGGAAACACATCACCACATTTTTTGTGATCCGTTTAAGCTACAAGCACTTTTTCTGGAAAAATGTACAGATTGTGCAGCAGATGATGGATCATATGGCAAATGCGGCAAATCCATAATTATGCAGAAAAGCTGCAGCAGTAGAATTACATAATTACAGTGGCCCTGCGTATGCCTTTGGATTGTTTGCATATGTAACCACAGGTAGGATGTACGAAGTTGTCATTGTTGGACTTCATCAATTTCCTGAAGGTTTTTTCTTAAAACAACTTCAACTTCACAAAGTTGGCAGTGTTCAATTTTCTAATTAAAACAGCAGGCAAAAATTCAGCATAATGTAAGTTTTGTGGGGAAAAACTATAAACACATACGTTTTAGATGAAATTATTACCTCAAAAATATGTTTTGCAGGTAAAATCTTATGAGAAAGCGTTTTGGGGAGTAAATGTCCCCTCTAGGTGAGGTTTTACAAAGTTTGTCACATTTACATGACTTCACGAGGACAATTTAAATTTTTCACACTCCTCTTCATAGTCACTTAAAATTGTTTGTTTTTGTAAGAATGGGCCTTACAAGTTTACATGAACATCTATGTCCACAATTAGGCCTGGGTAGGCTGATTCACAAAGTTTTTTCCAGCAGTAAATCAGACTAATCCCACACTAAGTAAGTAAAAGTGACCAATATGTATGCATGTCAGTTTTTCACGCTTGAATAACGTTCTAAAAATTCTGTGTATGCCTTGGCCACATGTAAATTCCTATAAGAATGAAAAAAATGGATACGTACCGGTACGTATAAAGGGGTGGTCAAGGAAATTGAATGCACACTTGGCTACTACTCACAAAGTACCATGGGCCTAATTTTGAGTTTAATGAAGGGAGTGGAAGATATTGAATGGCTGAGGACATGAAGTCTGCCATCTCAATGGTATTATGTCCATCAAACTTAGAGAATCCCGCCAGTCTAGTTATCATCGTTCTACCTATAAGTAAACCGATGCCACAGCGGTTCTTGTAAAGTGGCTGTTCACTAACCTTTCAACTTTTATTGTTTTTCAGAAAAAAATGTCTAAAACAGGAGATTGCTTCTGTAAAACAAAAATCGACTGGCCCCCACACCTAGGAAATTCTCTCCCAGAGTGTGGGAATCATTATTGTTTTTATGTCACTTACCACCAGACTTTTCCTGGCCTTGAGGGACAGAGCACAAACCAGTCACACCTCTCCTCCAAATAAAGTGGGTGGTATGATGACTTCACTATGACAGGCCCCACCCCATAGGGCCATCGGAGTAAGCTTTCTGTTGAAGGAGCCAATGGGGCTCCAGTGACAGATAGCTTACAGTCTGTCCGTCTCTAAATGAGGCAGCCAGGCCGGAAGTTTAGTAGACAGGCCACTCCTCACTTTTGCGTGGACTTTACTCTTTCCATTCTTACAATCAAATGATTTTAAAGTAATTCAATGTATATGTTTATTATGGCATACCTGTTTTTCTCGTGAGTCACGGTGGAATGCGCGACATGAGATCGCCTTCCTTATCTTTGTAAACGGCCATAGCCAGATTTGTGCCTTCTGTGGCTTAAACACGTGAGGCCCAGATTCCAAAAGCGTACTATTACCAAATTAGACTCTAACTCTTGGTTGCACCCATATCAACATTGCAACCCAGTTGCAATTGTGTACAATTGAAGGTGGGGTTGGATTATTGCCTGAATGGTTTCGCATGGTAAATGCATTCCCAATTCGTGGGGGCTAATGACGCGCTTGCTCTTCTTGTAGATGCCAGAATGGGGGAATAACACACACTATTAGCCCATTTACCTCATTCGAGGTGTACAAAGTTGAATGAGATGCAGTGAGCATTTGCGCAGCTGTTATTTAATAGGCGAGTAATTTGCATCGAGAAAGCATTGCAGTTTGTTGGACTATTAGAACTGGGGTCCAAATCCATACATCCATGAATCCTTCCCATGTTATTGACGTTTTTGGTAGCGTCCGTTGGAGGGTCCCTCCGTAGCAGAACGAATAAACCAACGTACAAAGAACCGTTCCCCAGAGAAAGAGCATTCACTCCTCGCAGCCCGATGCCATTTCAATCAAAAACGCGGAAACCTTCACAAACGCCAAGACCAGGGAACAGTCACAGTTTCATTTAAATTAATTAATAGCGTGCCTTAATTATGTTGCGCCTCATCCGCGTGCCTTCAATCATGCAAAATATGTGCTATCATGTAGAAAACCATCAATCTTCGGGGAGTGCATCCGTCCAAGCAAACAGACAAGGAAGAGGGCATCGCAAGTCAAATCAAAATACAAATAAACACCACATGCAGCACGCAGCAAACAGCCTGCAGCACACTCTGCCAAGAAGTATGTGGGAACACTTTCCGTTTGCTTCCCTGAAATGCCATTTATATACCCACAAGGCAATACACTTCTGTGTTTCACACTAAGACACCCTTTCCGCCTCCAAGTAATTGTTTTCCATCAGCCTTTTTAAGGCAGCTGCACTTGACCCGTGGCTGCCGGTTGCATTGCTGGCCTTTTCTCAGTGTCCCTGTGTACAGTTTGTCCATTTGGCCTTTGCACACACCATGCTGTGTGTGGGCTGCTCTTTTTCGAAAATAAGAGTCTGGTTGGTGTATAGACCAGCTGAGGCAGAAAATGTAATAAAAATCAGTTCCCAGGACACAGTTTCTTTTCCAACCTATTTTATCTCATAATGCCTTATTAATGGAGTGAGTGCCAGACGTGTACTTCGATTCAAAGGTGCACACAAACTCCAAAACGAATATATCTGGATTTCGATTCACCAAAAAGATAGGGTCGGCGGAAGTGACATAGTTTAGGATTTCCTCCCCGACTGTTACCTTTTCTTGCCCTTAGCCTTCAATCACCTCTTATTGGCTGCTAATGGGTTAGGGAAGAGGCAGATAATCACGCAAGCACCACCTATTGTTAGCAAACCATCCGGTAAGCCGACCAGTAGTCAGCTGTTTTCTTCCAAAAACGCAAAACCTAATAGGCACAACCCTCCAGTTCGTCACGCTATGCTCAGACACAAACCCAAGCACCCAACGCACACATACATACAGACAGGACTTGCAATGCACCAGCAAACAAATAGTGAGGCCTCCCAGTGAACTACCAACAGATCTAAACAGAGGTTTCTACAAAAATGCTGGCTTTTTACTGGGTTATGCTGGCAACCAGCTACAAGTTATCCATTCACAACATACAGGAACAATATTAAATTCAATATGTGAGTGTAAACACTCCGCAGAGAGCCGGCAGTGTAACCTGCTATCGAACATGGATGCATCAAACATACAAAAAGTGATGGGTGAAATGATTGCAATACTTCTAACCACTGGTGATCCCCTGAGTAGCATAGGTACCCCAAGTTATTTTGCCCACCATGCCATCTTAGCTTGTTACCAGTCACATGCAAATCAGCTCCAGCTCCGACCCTGCTCCAATAGGAACATTCCAGCCTGAACTGTCACACTAGGTCCTCCCTGAACCAGAGCTCAAACAAGCCAAGTCCCATTTTGCCCCGATTGTGGCTCATCAACTTGATTTCAGTGGCAGAGTGAGCACAGGACTCATGTCTGGGCATACCCTAGCCACCTTAACATGGTACCTTAAGAACACAAAAGGCTTTGGGAGAAATGCTTGCAAAACGTCTAAGCACTGGCAATCGCTCAGGGTAGCAGTCCAACCCATTATTGTTTATCCCACGTTCCACCTCAGTTTGGACTCAGTCATAGGGAAATAAGTCTCAACCTTTCTCCAACAGGAACAATCCAGCCTGAACTGTCACACTAGATCCTTTGTGAGCTTGAACACAAGCAACCCAAAAATGGTTTTACCCTGATTGTGTCTCATCAGCTTGATTCCAGTGGCACAGTGAGCACCGTACCCACATCTGGGTATACCCTAGCCACTTAACATGGTACATTAAGCACACAAAAGGTGTTGGGAGAAATGCAGGCAAAAAGTCTAATCACTGGCATATCACTTAGAGAAGCATTCCAATCCCTCATTGTTTAGCCCACCATGATACCTCAGATTGGACCCAGTTATAGGGAAATCAGTCTCAACCTTTCTCCAGTAGCAACAGTCCAGCCTGAGCTGTCATGCCAGGTCCTCCCTGACCTGGAACATAAGCAACCCAAAACCAGTTTCTCTCTGATTGGGACTCATCAGCCGAGTGTAGTTTGGTTTCAGTGGCATAGAGCCTGGGACCCACATCTGGGCATGCCATAGCCACTTAACATGGTACATTAAGCACACAAAAGGTGTTGGGAGCAATGCTTGCAATAAGTCTAACCATTGGCAACCACTTGGGGTAGCATTCTAATCCATGGTTCTTTTGTCTGCATGTCACCTCAGTTTGGGCTCAGCCATAGGCAATCAGCCTAGACACTCCTCTGGAAGAAACAGTCCAGCCTGTGCTCCCAAACCAGGTGCTCCCTAAATTGGAACACAACAACCCAAGACTGCTTATGGCCTGATTGTGGGTCATCAGTCAGATGTAGGTTAGTTCCAATAACACAGTGAGCACAATATCTATATCTGCAGGTTGAAACCAGTCTGGGGTTGCTTGTGGTACATCCTGAAGGGGGCCTCAGAAGGCAGCACCAGTTAGACTGTTCCCATGATGAGCAGAATGGGTTATGATTTTCCATACACAGGTCAGTGGATTGGAATGCAGCCTGATTGATTGCCAGTGGCTACAATTAATTTAAGCAATCCATCTACCACTTTGTTGTTACAGTCCAACATGGGCGGGGCATTATGGCATCAGCCTCTAGGGATTAGTGTTTCCCCCTGTCACTTTAGTACTAGTTGAGAAACAAAATGGCTGCCACTTTATATTGTTAACTCATTTTTTTTGTCCTGGAAATCCCTACACAGGACTTCCGGCAGCTGAGAAAAGGCATAGTGTGACACTTCTGGAAAAAAAGTCAGGTGCACCAGCAGGGAAGTTGCCAATGTCGAGCGGGTCTACTTTATAGCACCAGTTTGTGTTTTTTAAACATTGCCACCGTTGTACATGAATTTGTGTGGTTTAAAAAATATGTTGCAAAAATGCAATTTGCTCACCCCCTCTTTCTACTTGAGAGCAAATTGACTACAATCCTATGTACTGACTTTGGATCAATATGTTGAGTGCAGTAGAAGGCAAGATAATGGTGTTAATTCATGTGCAGAGTGGACGTATCTTGGGATGGGACATTGCCATTTGGGACATGACCAAAGACTATTTGCAGGTTACAAAGGTAACAAAGAAATGATGGTCTAGAATGTGATCCAGAGTAGTTATCAGTGTCTAAGAATTATAGCATTCTACTCACCACTTTAATAAAATTACAATTCCTTACTGTTTCCTGTAGGGATATCTCCACATCAGTGTTGGAGGTCTTCCACCAGAACGTGAAAAGTTACTAGCAGTAACTTTACACTTGTAAATATTACTGAAGGAGGGGGGAGTTTGAGGGGGCTGCGGGGGGAGGGGGTCATGTAAGTCTATATCTAGCTGTAAATCCGCTCTCAGAAATGGCAAAAAGTAGAGTTACAACGAATGTACATAGGGTAAAAGTTACACGCATTCTTTTAGTGAGGCAACCCATGTTTTATGACTACAGCAGAAGAAAAATACCTCAGAAAGAATGCTAACACCGCATAGAATGTCACTGGGTACGACTAATTGACCAACAATCTATTCATTAATGTATGATTTGTTCTAAATGTCATTAAGAAGCCTAACATTTCAAGCAGTGAGGTGCAACTATATGAAAGCACTTAATGCGAAATTAAAAAATGGATGGCGATCACACAAAAACTGGTCCCTACTTTCTCCGAATATTTCATAATATACCAGTTAAAGAGTAAGCTAGGGCCAAACTGCAAACATTTGCATCAACGCAAGTCAAAGTTACACTGATATTTTGCACTGTCCTACCACAGAAAAATAACATTTGATGACGGTGCAAAACTCAGTTCAAATGTATTTTTTGCAGAGGTCAGGCAATTTAAATGCCAGGGAAAAAAAATACCGTCCACTAGTGCAAATGTATGTAATCTGGCCCTGAATTTAACAGAAAAGTGAATTATCTGCTCCCCAAAAAGCAGATGAGTTGCCCAGCCATTGGACTCAAAGTCCCTAGTTGTCTGACACCCTTCGCAGATGTACTTTCTATCTCTAAGCCCTCATTGCTCGTTACATACCTTTCTGTAAATACACAGAACTCAGTACGTTTCAAATTTGCGTGCAACATGTCTTTTGTGACATGTGAAATGTAAAAGCACCACATTGCCACTTTTAAAGCAAACTCGGAGTGCTATATTATGGATATTTCATGAACCACTGCGAAAACAGCCTAGGTCGTGTTCAGGTAGTAAAATGCGCGAGGAGCCTCAACGTACTTCGTTCATAACTATTCCTTGCGTGCTTCATTGGCGGTGCATGAATCGTCATATGCGAATATATAAAAAAATATGCATTTCTCATTTACATTACAATCAGCACACATTTAGCACACAACATCAGTTCCAGAACATTGAGATTGCGAGATTTCCACTCCACACGAGGGAGTCACCACAGGCTCGAACTGCCTATAGATCATATATTTTTCACATTTTTCTATACAGGATTCAGGCATCGATAGGTTGTAATCGAGCCGCAGCTCAGCTGATAGGGCAGTTTCAATTGCTTAAAAGTCTACTGACCTTAGCTGCCCCTTAGAAAATGCTGTTCTTTTAATTTCTTTTTTATGCACAATATTCCTATTCGTTAGGTCTGGAAACTTACCCAGACAGTGCCTGTAAATCTAGTATGTGGTGGTGTCTTTAACTCGGCTCTCATACCCTTTAGGGGTGGTAAACAAGTGGGCGAGTCGAAGCTGGCAGTCTGTGTCACTTTACTGAATCAAGAAATGACTGGGTGGTCATTGAGGGAATGTAGCTTATTCTGTTCGTTCGTTAAAGCATCAAGTCAGGGGCCTTTCCTTAGGCGAGTATCTATTTCCCAGAGTCTACTGGTGGGGTACAAGTTGTCAATTTCCCCATTCTCCTTCCCACCCTCCTTTCCCTATTGGGATCCTAAGGTGAGGACTAATATACAATAGTGGTGGGTGCCACTCACCACATAATGCTTTGAATTCTATTATATTTACTAGGCAAATTATCTAGACCCTATGTCATTTCTTCATTATTTGTAAGTGCCTATTGGGAACACTTTCAGTGTGGAAGGACACACCTGCCACAACCTCATTACATTTTCTTTCTTACTTTAGGCTTAACCTTCTGTGTGGCTGTAGGGAAATGCCTCTTTTTGCTTGTTCACCCCCACATTTTTAGACTAATTGTCCTGGAGTTTTGACTTTGAGAGTGCATGGAGGCCTGCTATCCAGACCTCAATGCCAGTGTTCTAAACCTTTACAAAAAATATGTCAGGTTTGTTATCCCAATTCCAAGTGCTGACTTATAAGTCCCTAGTATATGGTACCCAGGGCATCTAAGGTAGAGTGTTCACCGAGGGTTGTACTATTGTGCCACCCTGAATGTGACAAAGAACAAAATGGCTCCCAGCCTCCCACTGAAGACTGGAAGGGCAGTGTTTACATTGCTAGTTCAACTTAGCCATTTTAACTAATGACAAAACCACCACTTTCCTCAACCGCCGTTGTAAGTCTCCTCCAAGGAAGGCCTATAAATTTGTGTGGCAAGGAGCTATATGATGTTAAGTAAGACATATATTTTTCATATGTCTTAACAGCAACACTTTTAAGCTATCATTTTGCAGGGGAAAAAGTATTAGCCCCTTGGGTTAGCACAGGGTTACCGCTTGGAACCCCACCCTGACTAACTCCAGAATGGGACTACCTAACTGGGTACTGGAAGATATCAAATTAATCATGGCATTGAACCCGACCTGATGCCAAGGTAGAATCGAATGTCACAAAGTTTTGCAGCTTTTAGAAAGTTGCCCATCAGTGCTCCAGCTAGTCCAGTGGCCTCACAAAGCCCTGACCCACAGACATCCTTCTGGCCACCTAGCAAGAGGTGAGGATGACTCTCAGGCTTAGGAACAAAAGTAGTTGACACAGAGCTAAGTGTGACCTCCTCCCCCAGGAAGGCAACTCGAAGTGTAAGTCCAAAAGGTGAGTTTCAAAGGGGAGGCTGCCTTTGAAGGGCAAACAGCAGTGACACTCCTGAGCAGGCTGCCTTTTGTTCATGTAGTTATGTTGGAGACAGAGACAGAGAGGGAAACCTAGTCACCATATATATATATATATATATATGTATATATATATGAACATATATAGTGACACTAATAATCTTTCTGCAGCAAAGGGGCCAATGGACATTGCCCGGTGAAACAAGGGATAGAAAGGAAGAGTCCAGTTCTGTGTGTGTCAGGCCAGGTCTGGTTTAAGGCCCTGTATGGTGGCAGTGGTGACGAATTGAGGAGAGTCTGTTCCTATGGTATATCAGTGATAGGAGGAGCTAAGGCAGAACTGATGCCATAGTTCCAAATGATGGCAAGATTAGCATATTTAACATAACGGAAAGTGCCTGAGAGACATTTAAAACCCTATCACGCCCCTTCCCTTAGCGCACTCCACATCTTACATGATATCCTGCACATGCAGTCACTTGGCAAGCAAGTCACACAGGGCCATATTTATGGCAAAGTTACGCAGCACATTAAGTCACCTTGCTGTGCTGCTTCACAGGGAAAGGGCAGGAATGCACCATATTTAAAAGAATATGGTACATTCCTGCCATTGTCCCTGCACTGGTGATAGTTTGCCTGCCTAGCACCACCGCAGGCATCCTTGCACCATGGTGCAATGGAGCCTGCTTTATAAGGAGGATTGGTTTTGTGCAGGAAGGGACACATTCATGCACAAAACAATTCCCTGATGGTTTCCTCTTTCTGTTTGTGCTGCAGAATGCAGCACACAGAGAGAGGAAAAAATGAGGAGACATAAAAATATTTCTCATTTTTATGCCTCACCAGAGAGGTCATAGTTTTTTTAGCGCATTCACAGGTCTACCACTTCTGGCAAATCTGGGAATGTGGGAATGTGTCAAAATCTATGGATATTGCGTGAGAACACCCAGGCAACATCCATTGAATGCCTCCCTCGGGCACAGTAACACGACACAGAGGTTTGTGATGTGCTGCATTACTCCCATTTTATCAGCCCACTCAGGGCCATGCAAGGTGGCCTTGCGTGGCTTGGTGAGTCACATTTTGCGCTTGTGTCACATATGCACTACATTGCGTGGTGCAAGTACGATGTAGCTCCAGTCATAAATAGGCCCAATAGTCCCCACTGCTGACAGCAGGGTCCATGTATCTTCTTAAAGTTCCCCTGAAGTCTTAAATGGGGTCAATTGGATCCAGGATTGCTGGGGGCAGCAAAGAGACAACAAACTGCACCATAGATGCACAGTAAAAAATTCACAAGCACTAGATATAAGCAGATGCTGCAGTACTCACCAAGGTGTACTGACGAGTTTGTCATATTTTTTGTATGTCTGGGATTTGCTAAACATGAACCCAGAGTCGTAAACTAATCTGTGAAGACTATTAAAGCAGCTCACAAAATTTGAATTCATTTTTATTGTTACCGAACCTGTGTCTGCTTAAGCCCTTAAAATATACCACAATGCAGTCTTTCAAGCCGAACCAGATTTTGGCAGTGCCGAATTGCAAGCAGCTGTCAACCAAGCAAAAGCAGTGCTTACTTTGGAAAGTGAAATATCTTACTTAGGCAGCAGAGTGAGATAGCTAAACAGGAAGCCTCTGTACCCTTTAGTTAAACGCCGTGGTTAGGTTTCTTGTCAATGGGTGGGCTCACAGAAGCGCACCAGGACAAACTGCGTTCGGACAGTATTACATTTATTCCCATGACAATGCGAGAAGAGTGTTTAATGATCCAATAAGCAGGCGTGTGGACGGAGTCATCTGATCCGACCACTGGGAGATAAAAGGCTCTGGCTGATTGTCTGAAGAGGGCAATTTTTAGGTCCTTTCTGAAGACTGGAAAGTTTCTTTCCTTTTATATTGATGGGAAATGGACTCCGGAGCACTAAATCCTGCACTGAGGGATCTTCCTTTTTTAATTTGAGTGGCAATTGTTGAGAAATAACCAGACCCATTATCTAAAATCAACCCCTTCGTTTAGATCAGTAGTACAAGGACAACCAATAATTAAAGCCAGACAACTAAATTCTTTTAACACTTCGGAGGCTGTTGTGGGCCATGCTCCTGAAACAAACTTGCAAAGAGATTTAAGAATGTTGACTGACTGACTACTGCTTTACTGTCAGCCCTTGGTTCGTCTATGGAACCTCCCCGTTACTTCCCAAATAGTGGTTTCTGCTCTTCGTTCTCTTAGGATTCTCATATTGAACTCAGTGACTTTTCATAAAAGTTAAGTGTTCCTGGGTGGATAGATCAATCAATAATAATAATAATAATAATAATAATATTTGTCTATTCCAGGTGACATAGGCTACATTCCCTATCTTTGACAACTTGCTTCCTAATACGGTCTGTCTCTCAGAAGAATTGATTAAAGTTCAACTAAATTGCATGACAGATAACGTTGATGAAAAAGACTCTACAAATACAATGTCTAAATGTCAAGTTTCCAACATTGTTTAATTTCAATAGGTATAATAGGGGGACTTGTGGAACTAAAGAGTCTTCAAAAATAATGAGACCTGATACCTCGTTGGTTCAACAGATTTGTTCTTCCATATTGCTGGTGACTGGAGATTTCAGTGTGATGTTTGAACCATTATACCTACCTTTGGACACTCAGAAAGAAGAACAAAAATTGTGGGTCATTTTCCTAAACTTAAAATGTCTGTGCTGAGATGTTCTAATGCTGTGACATGTCAGTTAGCCTCTAATGGACATCACATCTGAATTAACTCCTGGGCCCAATTAAAAAGGCACAGTGGTCAAGCCATATGGATTATATCTAGGGGCATATTTGCAAGCCCCTTCCACCACATTAGCATCATTTTTTAATGCTAATATGGCGTTAAGGAGACATTTTCATAACACCATATTTAGAAAGTGGCAGAATGCAAGCATTGGACTACTTTGTAACCCTATGCACCACATTATGCCTGCGCCAGGCATAATGTATGCAAGGGGGGCGTTCTCCCTTTAGGAGGCCCAGAAAAATGGCGCCATGAAATTTACAAGATTTCATTGCATCACTTTTAGCGTCATTTTTAAAACCTGCCTTAGGATGGCATTAAACTGATGCTCCCATTGCATTCAATGGCCCTCCTTTGACTTTGGTGGATTAGCGCCATAATTTTTGGCACTAATCCACCAAAGTGCCACAATAGCATCAAAACGTTTGACGCTATTGGTCTAACATGCTCTATGGTGTACCGATTGTAAATATGGCGCACACATGATTTCATTAGTGTGTGCAGTGGGGGGCAAGAAAATTGGTGCATCATCTAGGATGTGCCACTTTCTTGTAAATATGCTCCTTAGTTTCATATGCACAATTGGAAGTACACTGAAGTCATAATGGTATATGAAAGACCTGATTAACAACATCCATGCAACACTTTCCTAAATGCCAAAAGGAGAGCATTAAAAAAAAAAAAATCTCTCATTTACCCATTGAGAAATGGGACAACTATAAAATCAGCAGATAACCATAGAGAGGTTTCATTGGCATGCAATAACTACATTTGACACCCCATCTGTCATTGCTGAAATAACCAATTTATTTTTAGAATAATTTGTTTAGCAACCTTGAGGTGATTATTTTCTTATGAGAAGTTGCTCTGTGTTTCACAGTGGAGGAGGCACCCTCCTTCACCTTTAAGAGGAGAGAGAGATTCCTTTGCAGGTGGGTGCAGTGAGTGACTGCATATGCCTACAAGGAGATGTCTGCAGGGGAGGAGGGGGAATGGGACCCCCTTTCTCTCCTCCAGATGGCCGCCTTAAAGAGGTGCACTGAAAGTGCACCACCTATTTGTGGTGCACTTTAAGTGTGCCTCCTAAAGAGCACATTTGTCTCTGTGCATGCATCCATTATAGGGCGTCAGCACGGACGCAAAGAGATTGTCTTATTTGCATGGTGACATGCCCCTATGCAAATAAGGAAATGCTTTCTTGAGATAGCACTGGTGCTATATGTGCACCAGTGCTATCTGTTTTACAGAAGAGGCCGCACAAGCATCTGCGGCCTTCTCAGTAATACCAAAGTGCCTGGGGGGGGGCACACAATCTGGGTGCAAATGCCCATTGCACCCCAAGGGATCTTTCTAAAATACAGCCTGTGGCATGATAAAGTATGCAAAGAAGCAAAGTCCAATCTATTTATTTAATTTATTTATTTGCAATTTTACATAGGGATATAAGACCTAAAAGGGTATCTGAGCACTTTACATAGGGAACACTTACAACAACATGCATGCACTTCATAAAAGAATAGTTACATATGTTATGAAGAATAACAACAATTTACACAGTTATATAAGTTTTAACACCTAACACGTGCACATTATCCTACAGTATGCTTTGATTTATGCTGTGCAGTTATGTGATGGCTGCAAAGCACAAAAGAAAAATTAAAGAGGAAACATAAAACAATCTTCCCCTCAATTGCCACTATCACCCTCTGATCCCATCTCAAATGGCATTCAGACTCCAACACAGTACCAAGACTGCCCTTCTGGCAGTAGTCGAAGATGTTAGATGACGGCTAGAGGCAGGGGGCGCTGCCGCCACCATTTTATTGGATCTTAGCGCTGCCTTTGACACCATAGATCATAACATTCTGCTGCAAAGAATTTCTCATGCAGATATTAAGGGGTACACCTTGAAATGGGTCTCCTCTTTTTTGAGGGATAGAACCTTTCAAGTTCTTGATTGGTCTTTTTATTCCAAAAGCCTTCCTCGTAGTTGTGTCATGCCCCAGGGATCCCCTCTTAGCCCTACGCTATTTAATATCTATATGTCCCCTCTGGCTGAGATTGTGGAACCTTATGACTTGTCTCTGTTTTCCTATGCAGACGATACACAGCTAGTCTTCTCATTTTCAACCACCTCCAAAATCGATCAGCCTAATCTCACACTCTGTCTTCAAGCAGTAGCTAGATGGATGGTCAGCTGTAAACTTAAGCTGAATGAGGAAAAAAAAGAAGTCAGGTTGGTGGGTAATTACGGCCCACTCAAATCCCCTACTTTTCTCCCTGATGGGTTGGAAGACCTGCTTCCACCAAGAGACAAAATAAAGCCCTTGGGTGTCTGGCTAGACTCCCACCTTACTATGGAGTATTAATCTAAAAAGTTGGCAGCCACCTGTTTTAGGCTATTAAGACTTCTTAGGAAATTCTTTAAGATACTTCCATTTCGAGCCAAAAGACTAATTACTCAGGCTCTCATAATCTCATGTCTGGACTATGGAAATATCCTTTATTTGAGTTCACCTCGTTATGTCAGAAAAATACTTTTTGAGGAACATCGCGGCACGCCTACTCGTGAAAATTCACAGACATTTGTCTGCAAAGCCTGTTTTAGCTTTCCTTCACTGTCTGCTTGTGGAACAACAGATCAATTTTTAGGTCCTCTGCACCTTGCACAGAGCTCTGCATAACAAGGGACTGCCCTTCCTTAAACAGATTGGAACACCATATATCCCTCAAAGGGTTTTCAGATCCTCCACAGCCTCCCTAATTAACATCCCACAGATTAGGAAAGTAAGATGGGGAGGTTGATCTTTAGCATTTAGAGCCTCTAATCTCTGGAATTCCCTTCCCTTGGAGTTCAGCCAAGATAGCCAGAACTTTCCTTTTGTAAAAATGTGAAGACCCTCTTGGTCACAGCATAAGTCGTCTCCTGTAGATCTGCTTCTGCTATAGAGCTGCGAGGCCTCCGGGTAGCCATGCGCTTTAAAAGCTCCTAAAATAAACTAAACTAAGTTAAACTAAACTAAACTAAACTAAACTAAATTAAACTAAACTAAACCATCTTATGCTCTTCCTTTTACTCTTAACTACTTTCCCTCATTTATTAACTCTCTACCCTTCTCACTCTACCTCTCATTTTACCTACCTCTCTCTCTCTTTGAAGGTCCTACCTCCTGACTTGCCTATTGCACGGCAGCCCATCCATCAGGTGAGCATATATGCAGCCTGTCTTTTGGGACCAACTAATCAGTTGACTAGCCAATTAAGCTGCTGCAGAGCCGCATATAGAGAACAGTCACAGGAAGTCTGATGTGTAGTAACATGATCTGTGTAATTGATAAGGCGATAATTTTGATCATTCCTCTATTAGGACCTACATGATGTCATAAGACAGCAATGCTACTGGGGAGTCACTTCCTCTCATTATATCTGCTACTAGTCTTAGTACAGATGACAAGGAAGCTATAAAAAAAACGGAGTACAACATGTAAACCATATTGAAAACCAGGAAGAACCAATGGAAAAGACACCAATCATCTGGTTTCTCCATGTTGCTAAGTCTAAGAATGCACACAGTTTTGGCACATCATAGCCTAGGGAAGTTTATCTTCCAATAACTCCCCAGAGGTATAGATGATATTAGAGATTTGGTTCCAACACTTTATCTTACTCTACTAATGGGAGATACCAGAAACTGATTCATTGGGTAGTAAAGTTTCTCACAAATTTTTGTTAAATTATGCTTCATGATACCTGGAGTTATTTTTCTTGTGAAAATGTGGTTTGTGACATGTTCTATCAGAAAATGATTAAGACTGTATGCTTGGATAAAATACCAGATGATCTATTCAGATCTGACTGAAGTCTCTTCTAATGCCATTTTACAAGATACACCTATTCATTACACAGGGCTGGTTGCAGAAATTATTCCAGAGTTCATGAAGTGTAATATTAGCTATCCAGCCAATGATCAGCCTATAAATACCAAATATTTTGTAATGGCATTTGATAAGCTGAAGGACTGTGTTAAGGATGTAAGTACACCCTGCAATTTCCAAGAAGACTTAACAGAACCATAAACATATTTGATCAAGTTTTTCAATTTACTTTAGTGAATTTGGAAAATGTGCCTCTAAATCGTGAGGCATTGATTGTAGATTTGTTAATTTAAAATCAGCTTTGAAAGTCCTTTCTGACATAGGTGTTGTGGGTAATTCGATAAAGTTAATAATTTGATTACACTCTTACTTGTTCGATGCAAGACTTTAGCTTGTTGGTAGACAGGGGAGGTGAGCCCTGGCCATGCAGTAACCACAATTCTTGTCAGGGTAAGGCACAAGCAATCCCAAATTAACCTGTACTCAACCCCTTGGTAGCTTGGCACAGAGCAGTCAAGCTTAACTTATGGGCAGAGTGTAAAGTATTTGTGCACCACTTCACACACTAACAGAACATAAACACACCACAAAAGGAGCCCGCAACAGATGTAGTAAAATAGATTTGTTTTTAATAAATAGAACAAGATCAAAATGATAAAAATCCAATTAGTAGAACCGCAGTAATTGGATTTTAAAGTTTTAGGTAAAAATAGGGCCAAAAGCGTAAAGTGCCAACTGTGGCTATCTAGTCACGCCAGACCGGGAGAAAGTCACACGCTCAGGCTGATTACTCTGGAGCATGGGCCAGCTGGGACACAGTTTAGGACCGCTGAACAAAGTACCTTCAATTCTGTTTGTGGAGTGTTGCGTGGATCTCTGTCAAAGATGTATTGTCAGTCTGAGATGTGATAAGGCTGCAGTGTGAGGTCCTGTTGCACAGATGAGGATCCCACCAACAGTGCTTGTGATGCAAAATCCGCTGTCGGGGATGGAAGGTGTAGTTGAGGTAGTGCATCAGTTGTGAAGAGCTGTGAGGCTGCTATGCATAGACCATTGTCATAGTCGAGGCTGCCATCGATTAGAGATGTGAGGGCCTGTGCTGAGGAAGCATAGCTGAGCAGCGATTCCGAAGACGATGCAGGATATGGTGATGATGCTAGTCTTGCGACGGGTCTAATCCATGCGGCAGCAGTGACACATCTCTTCTGCTCAGGTTTGATCCACGCAGCAGAGGAGATGCGTTGGTGCCGCTTGATCCACAGGTTGGCAGAATATCTTAGGTCAACTTCTAGGGGCCCAGGGCTGGGATGGCACCAGCTGGCAGGGCAGGCTCACACATGGCAGAGTTCAGTTGCAGGTACAGGGTTGTTGGAAAGCTATGTCCCTGATGCATCATATCAGGAAGCCAGCCAGCTGGCCCTTGGAGTCACTCTGAGGGGGTTATTCCAACTTTGGAGGAGTGTTAATCCGTCCCAAAAGTGACGGTAAAGTGACGGATATACCACCAGCCGTATTACGAGTTCCATAGGATATAATGGACTCGTAATACGGCTGGTGGTAAATACGTCACTTTTCCGTCACTTTTGGGACAGATTAACACCTCCTCCAAAGTTGGAATAACCCCCTGAGTTCTGTGTTCAAGAGATGCATGTCCAGTCCTTTTCACTCAGGCAAAAAGTCAGCAGGTCAGCACAGCAAATTAGGAGTACAACAGAGTGCAGTCCATCAGAGTGGCATTCCTTCAGCAGTACATCATTCTTTCTTCCTGGCAGAGTAACCAAAGATGTAAAGTGTACTGAAGTAATCTGAGGCCCATCTTTTATACCCTGGTGCCCTGGTTTTAGAAGGTGGGAGAAACCTCTAGAAAGTGGCTTTGAAGTGGAAGGATTTCCCTGCCTCCTTTGCCATGGCAGCAAGATGGCTGGAGTGACATTACAGGGTCAGTAGGCCCTTTGTGTGTGGACAGAACACAGCCTATTCAGGTTTAAGTGAGGCTGTGTCCAGCTCCTCTCTCCCACCCTGCCAGTGATAGCCCATCTAGGCAAACCTAAGCTCTTACTATGTGTGGCTGTCTAGGAGGAATACACAAATCCCAACTACTAACTTTACCCAGTCATGTGACCAGATAAAAGCTGCAGCCACCAAATTGCTAAGGCAGGAAAATGCCAACTTTCTAAAAGTGTCATTTTCAGAATTGTAATTTAAAATTGGACCTCGCCATGAATTAGGATTTTAAATTAGGATTACAGAAACACCAAGTATGAACCAATTATCTCTTCCCATTTGTAAATTAGACTTATAAATTGTACTAAGGCAACTCCAATGTTATCCTGTGGGAGAGATAGGCCTGGCAGTATTGAAAAACAAATTTAAGAGTTTTTCACTACGAGAACATGTAAAACTCAAAAATACATTTGCTACATTTTAAATACATTGCATCTTGTCCTCTGTTGACGTATTTGTATTAAAAAGGAAGGTTTAGGCATGGCAAAAGGTTTATTTTGCCAGGTCGAGATGGAAGGTTGAAACTGCACACACAAACTCTGCAATGGCTGACTCAAGACATATTTAAAGGGCTACTTAAGTGGGTTACACAATTAGTGCTGTAGACCTACTAGTAGCATTTAATTTACAGGCCCTAGGCAAGGGAAGTGACAGTTTACTGGGGACTTATAAGTAGATTAAATATATTAAATGGGGATAAGCTTATATTACCATGTTTAGAAGAGAAAGCACAAGCAATTTTACACTGATTAGCAGTGATAAAGTGTGCAGAGTCCCAATACTAGCAAAAATGAAGTCAGAAAAGGTGGACGAGGTAGGCTAAAATCTGGTGGGGCGACCACCCTAAGGCTGACAGATCTAACATTCATGCTAAAAAGGGTCCAAATGGAGAGTTTACTTTCCCTGTTGATGGTAGTAAGGGAGCTGGTAAAAAAAATGTAATTTATGATTTGCTGATAATGCTTTGCTGATTTGAACCCTCCTAATGGGGCTCCAAATCTCTTATAAACAAGTTATCAGACTTTAAATTCATTGCCTTTAATCCGTTCCTGGATGGCACTAGGTTGGAAAAGATATATGTATTTGATTATTGGGTATTCTGGTGGCTTCAAATGTATGTTGGTCAACATAGGTTGAAATGACCACTCTAACACTAAACCAGAAGGTCAATGGCATGTCGAGATTCACAAGGAGGTTGGGTACCTATGCCATCTCACCTATTACTGAGGCCTATCAAGCTTAAGCACAATTGGCTGCACTATCTGACCTATGGGTTATTGATAATCTGGATAAACTGTTAGTGACAGAAAACATTTTAAGGCACTGTAAAAATTATCCCTGAGTGCTTATTGCATATCTGATATTTGTAATATTTTGATCTTGTTTCTTGTCAAATAACGTAGGCTGCTATAATGATGTTCTTCACACAGAGCTTAATTCTCCTTGGATTCTACATGCACATCAAAATCTTGAACTGTTTTTTGGAATATTAAAATACATAAGAAAAAATACAACAAATGCCATCTATTCTATCAAAAAATGTTTGCTGAGAACACATAGGTTAGAAGGTTGGTGTAGGCCCACAAGGCAGATTCACAGAGGCTTAGTTAAGTTTTAAATGCACATCACACTTTTGAGCGAAAGTTTTTCGCTATCTAAACTTGTTACTATTGTAATTAAACTAACTGATGACACAGAAGTTAACTCTATATTATTCTGCCCAGTTTATCACTTTTATTGACTGAGATGAATTGTGTTAGATTTTTGTAATATGGGAGCTCTGAACTATTTTTGTGTTACATTTGTGCAAAATGGGAGCTCAGAACTATCTGGCTACTTTTTTGCGTGGTAAATCAGATACCTCGGGCCCCTTTAGTGTTAGCTTAATCCCATTGTATACATTTGGAGTGGATGGAAAGGTGCAGTACTTATCACTTGTCCCTGATCCACTTAAGAGTTGTTTCTTAACTCAGATGCCATATACTGCTCTTTACCAATACCTTGATGACAATTTGTGGGCATAGATTGGACCGTCTATTCCAGGATATCAAATTATGTCTACTGTGAGTTTTTTGTAACTGCACTATGTTTTATGTATTATTTGGGTTTTACAGAATGGTTTATAGGTAATAGCGTCCGAAATAAACTAAACTATTGACTAATTAAATAATGACACCAGGGGCCTTATTGTACAGTGTGCCTGGGGGCACCACGGGCTTGTTACAATGGTATTACAGACGGCACAGCAGACTCTTGTGGGTCCCTAAAATCACTGGTGCACATGTAGCACCAGCACTATCATGACAGGGCATTCACTCATTTGCGTGGGGGGCACATGCAAATGAGGGAACCACTTTACCTCTGCCTCTGTGTCGCAGTCACTCGCTGCACCCACCTACAAGGAACTCTGCCTCTACTCTTGAAAGTGCAGGCATGACACCTGCACTGTGAAACAGGAGCGAGTTTGAAGCAGCTGCTCTGTATTTCTCTTGAATTCGCTGCCCTCAGGGCAGGCCAGCACGAGTTCACGGCTGCTCTGGCGACAGAGCATTCTTTGTAAGATGTCACATTCTTCCTATTTGCGCCCTGTATGTTTTCTGAAAGGTGCGCAATGGTGCGAACAGGGGAAGTGCGCAGCATTCATAAAAAGGCTCCTGGTAATTTTGCTGGGCTAGGTGCCGTAGACAAATAGCGCTTTTGTACATAGCGCATACTTTTTTGATTCGCAGGAAGTAAATGCAGTGATATCAAAGCAGCTGTTTCCACCTCCTGTCTTTGCAGATTGTGGCATATGCAAGCTGCTGGTTGTTTTACATTTTGCAGCTTTACTAATTGTTTTATGGATAGTCTTTTCTAAATATGGTCGTAAAAACCATAATTAAGAACAGCTGGCATAATCACAAGTTTCTCTAGAAAAAATGCGAACTTTATTTTTCAGGATAATAAAACTTGCAATGTTGCTCGGCGAATCCTACAATCAATGGAGACCTAGTTTCACGTTTTTACATTTCAAATTGAAGCATATGCTAGATGTTTTATTTTGTAAACTGTGTACTTTTTGTCCATTGCTTTACTGGTAATTCTTTCTAAATGTGCTTGTAAAAGCTCTAATTAAGAACAGCTGGCCTAATCACAAGCTTCTGCAAAAACAAAGCGAACTTTATTTTTTTCATGACAATAAAACCTGCAAGGTGGGTCAGCGGATTGTACACTGAAGGCAGGCCACAGTTTCAGACTAGTACCTTTCTGCACTCTTTTTAAAAACAGATGGTATTACCACTATCGATGGTGATATTTCCTGCCACTTAAAACGAGAAACGTGGCATTTTTCATTGTAAACTTTGCTTTGACATTAAGGCTGCTCACAGATCTCTGCATTTATGTTCTGTTGCACTTTCATCTTTAAAACTCACAAGGCCACCATACAATTTCTTCTTGATGCTTTCTGTGATGTGAAATAGAATTGTGTGGTTTGGGCATTTTTTAAGGGACCGTTGCTGACACCAGTCTCTTCATTCTTTTACCAGGACTGTAATAAAGATAGTTTTCAAGTTGCCAGTAAATAACAAAACTTGACAATGAGGATGGCCCTGGAACAGTGGAGGTACTTGGATTTATGGCACATAGGAGTTGCAACACGTATTGGAATCATTTACAATAATGGTAGATAGAGGAAGGATCAAAACACATACACTGACAGTGGCAATGACCCACACAGAATTATCTCTATCAAATCTTTAAATCTACTGAAGCAATCGTGTTATCAGGTATTTATGGTATATTTTTATAAGAAATTCTTTATTGTGTTCTGATACAGCAAGGATGACCCTCACAAAGTAAGCACATTGTAAACCGAATCTCACATACCGTCCCATGTCCCCGATCCCTGAATACACAACCCCTACTTGGCTCAGCCATCTCCCTCCAAACTATAGTAGACCCACCACTTGTGGCAAACCTTATCATATTTATGAGGGCACCTGTGTGCTGTGTAGACAATCTTATCCAGTTTTGCGCACCAGTCCATACCATGTTTCCAAGCCTTCAAGGAAGAAGCACTGGTGGAGGTCCAGTGTTCAGCTATGTCCCTCTTAGCAGGCAGTGTGGCAAAACCCCACCAGCATCCTGTCTCCTTGAAGTCCTCCCATATCCTCTAAATTACTCAACAGAGCAATCCTGGGATTAGCCTCTACATGGAAATTCATCACCCTAGATAGAATCAGTAATACAGCATATAATGAGGCAGATCCACATTGTATAGAAAATTACCCTGTAGGTGCAAGACACCGTAAACACACGGGGGATGGAGGCACCAAGGCCCTCCATAGTCTGTAAGGTGTAAGATATACCTGGTAAAAGAATTTCAACTGGATGAGCTGGAGCCGTGCTAGAGTTGTCAACACTTGGGATGCCAGATAGGCTTCCAGCTGGTCCACCTCCTCCAGGGGACCCACCCATTCCTCCCAACGTGCCCTCCAGGGGCCCCAGAAGGCCCAGAGAGTGTACAACTAAAGTTTTATACATTTGTCATATCCCCATATTCCCAAGGGGACATGTAAGTATCAGCACCTCCAGTAGATTAAAGTCCAGGACATCCCAGAGGTCGCTGTGATAATCAGAGAGCGCGTGTCGGAGCTGGAGGTGCCATAGGAATTGCGATGTATGCAGTTAGAATTCTGACCGAAGGTCTTGAAATGAGTGGTTATGACCCTTATATCACACATCCTCCAGTTGTGTAATACCAAGCTGGTCCCACCCTCGGAAACTCTCAAGGCTAGCCACCTGTGCCAGACACCAGCCCACCCAGAAAGGGGTTTCCAGTGTGAATCGTCAGTCCAAGCCCATCCAGGTCAGCACTGTTTTCCAGGCCCTAAACTCCTATTTTTTGGGGGTAAAGGAGCGTGCCAGGGCCCAGGGCCCCATATAGCAAGTGTGTTACGTTCGCCAAACCCATGTGCACAGTCTCTCCCTGGTAGGCCAAGTCCTCAAAAAAACCCTGTGTAACTAGTCTTTTACTGCCAGAATGTGCACAGCCCCATAGTATAAATGGACATCTGTCATAGCTAGCACTCCATCATATGTGGCACGGATGAATTTACCAAATGCAACAGTGCAATCATGCCCATATGAACAAGTGGCAGCTTGTCACATCCGATTATGTCCTCACATGCCATGTGCAACAGTAGACTGAGGTTTAGGCTCTAAGTGAGCTCCCTCTCCCACAAGATGTGTACTTCGAGGTTTAGAAAGCTAAGCCACTGTATGGGAAGCCCAGGATACCAAGCCTCATCCTGATGATCTCCCCTCAGGGGGAAAATAGAGACTTGTACCAGTTAACCTGCATGCCAGATCCTGTGGCAAAAGTGGTCAGGGTATGATCAATCTGTCAGGGTGAGCTGGGAAAGAAAAAGAAGGACATTGTCTGCATACAGGATGATCCTGTCCTTCACTGAGAGGCCCCATTTGAAACCCTACACCTATGGATCATAAAGCACTTATGCAGCCAGGGGGTCACTGGCCAATGTGAAGAGGAGGGGGATTAGGGGACAGCCCTGCCAGGTGCCCTGTCAAATTGGAAACCTAGGGAACATCACAGAATTTATCCTCACTTAGGTCCTTGGAGTGGCATATAACACCTTGTCAGAGGCCTGGTATATGGGGCCGAATGCCACCTTAAGAAGAGTTTGCACCAAGAACGCCAAATTCAGGTGTCAAAAGCTTTTTCGAAGTCGATAAGTGCTGCTGACTCACCAAGTGCGCAAACACAGCCTAGCACTAGCTGAACCTGTCTAATACAATGTCTGGTGTTACGATGTGCAATAAACCTGCAATTGTATGGATAGACCAAGTGGAAAGGAGGTGATTAGCCAACATCTTCCCATAAATCTTGACCTCTGTATTGATGATGGAGCTGGGTTGATAGGAGGCACACCAGTCTGACGGATGGCCCAGCTTGGTCACCATTTTCGGTGTCAAGATCTTTCTCTGAAGGAAAATGTCTCTTTGAGATAGCTTCCACAAACAAATCCAGAATAGTGGAAAGGATCACTGTCCAAAGCCATCAGTAATACTCCACTGGGAACCCATCTGGTCCTAGAGTTTACCCAGTGTTAAGGTCAGTCAGCGCCTCCCCCACTTCCTCTAGTGTGAAGGGCTGGTCTATAGCTTCCCTGTCAGACTGTGACAGACAAGGCGGTGGTATGTCTGTGACAAGGGGGCAGCAGATTCACAGGACATGTTACGCATATAGGCCCATATAATAATGAGCGAAGGCCGATGCTATCTTGGTGGCCCTTCTCACCAGCACCTTAGTCCCATCCAACACTGGAGGAATGATTCTAGTTTTGATGCTTTTCTTAGCTAGCCAATAAAGAACCTTACTGGAATATATCCCCCCCATCATTAATGTACCCATCTGGTGGAGGCCAGCCAGCATTGGCAGGCCTCTTTTGCAGACTTAGCTTGTGTATGGACACCCTGTCCTATGCAAGTTGACATAGCATTGACTCTGTTGGGAGCCTCTGTGCCGCCTACTCTTGAGATAATATGGAATCTTCAAGCTCTGTAATCCACATCATCTTGACTATAACTATGATGTGCAAGATTGCATGGAATTAAACATTAGGTGTAGATTTCTTAGGTCACATGACTTACCTATAAAAAAGCAGTGAAGAATGAATGTGAATAATACTGTACTGCGGGGATATAGGAAAAGGAAGCAAATAGCATATCTTTTGAAGTTTGGAGGCTTGCTGAAGAAAAACAAAACATGTTCTTCTTGGAATCGGAAGTGTCCTGGCTTGGGTATCATTGGTCATTTTTACCCAGTGTGTTGAAAAAGGAATTAATGCAATGTGAAGTTGGTAACAGATAGACAAATGGATAGTGTTGAAGACAATTATGATATTAACGAAGATGCTTGCATGTTGAGTGTGAACACAGGAGTTCTAGATGTGGATATTGTTCCCAGAAAGAAACCCATGTGTGAAAACACCCTGGGGAGGGTATAAAAGATAATTGTGGCAAATTTAGAGTCACTATACATGATTGTGAACAAGGATTTGTGGAGGAAAAATTTGTGGAGGACTAAGTTTGTAGATAGTTTGGGAGAAGTATTAGAAGCATCATACATCAAACCTAAAATCTTTAAAAAGGATGCTATAGAATCCTTAGGTTTCATAGGACTGATTTGTGAGTTTGAGGACAGAACAGATGAATACAAATTTATGTGATAAAAAAAAAAAAAACACATTGGTTCTGCACTGGATGCATCAAGGACAATTTGGTATGATGTTTAACCAAATCCATCCAGAGCGAGTAATGGTGGTTCAAAAAGGTGAAGGAACAGTTCAGGAGAGTTGAAGGAATACATAAGTGTGTTTTCTGGGAAAATAGGCAAACTAGTATAATTACATTATAAGGTGATGCTGAACCTTCTATGAACACGTTTAGAAATAAACCCATGGCCATTAGAGATGAAATTGCGCTGGAACTAGAAACATCCACACAATGTGGTGGTAATAGAGCCAGACGAGTCATCAGATTGGGTGGTACCTCTTGTAGTGGCATGATCTGTGAAGGGAAAGATAAGGCTATGTGTGGAACTTAGGGACTTGAATGGGAACATTTTTATAACTGTTTTCCCTTGCCAGGGATAAATGAGTTGATGTCATCGATCAACAATGTAAAATTGATTATGTCAATAGACATTATTGCTGTTTACCATCAGATACCACTACACCCAGAAATTAAACTGCTAACCACTTTTGTTTCCACCTTTTGAATGGTATGAGCACATGAAAGTACCTTTTGGTTTGGACTCAGCTGCAACAATGTTTCAAAGATTAATGTTTGAACTATTCAGTGATGGAGAAAAGAAATGGCATGTTTTTTTCAAGATGATATTGTTGTGATGTCAAGGCTTGAGCATGATGTTATGTTAAAACAGGTTGGCACTCTTAGAGAAGATGGGACTTGCAGATGAAAACAGTAAGTAAAAATTTACCAAAATAGTCTTGTATTCTTGGGACATGAGGTCAGTAGTGATGTCATCAAACGTATGAAAGAATTGGCAGAGGCTATCAAGAGCACACCCACACCCAAAAGCAAGAATGATGTCAGAGCCTTTGTAGGGCTTACAGAATTCCATGCAAAATTTGTGAAAGAACTTCCAAAAAAGATAATTACCATTAGGCAACTTTTGAAGTGTAAGAACATGGTTGAACGCTCCTCTGAATCTAAGGAGGCATTTTGGAAACTGCGCTCCACCCTCGAAGGAATTTTACTGAGCATGTGACAGCATAGTCCCCAACAGTGGCATTTGAAAAGGTTTGGGTGGGGTGTTATGTTAACAAAAACATAGAAATGTGGCCAAGGAGTGGTTATAATCTTTCCTTCCTGCTTCTTGATACCTACAAAGGAAAAGTATTCTGTGATCAAATAGGAGACTTTAGCTTGTGTGTGTAATCTGGACTATTTTTGTCAACACACCTAGGGTTCACATGTGATTTTGTGTTGTGACACAACCACTTATAAAAGTTATTATGACCAAAGTAGGACATGGTTCTTCACCGAGTTTAGCTTGTATATCAGTTAGATTGCTTAACTATAACTAAGATTGGAGGGTTGCTTGAGAAAACAATGTATTTTATGTGACATTTGTAAGATGGTTAAGAGAGGTTGACTATTAAAGAAAAATGTAAAAGAGAAATTGCAAGCTTAGTGGAAAGCGAGAAATGAGTTAGCGATAGAGAGTGGAAGACTGATGAGGGGTGGATGTCTGGTTCTACCAAAGCATTTGGGGAAGAAATTACTTGACATTTGCATTGAAAGACATCTTTGTATTATAAAAACTAAAAGAAGGATGAAGAGTTTGTATAGGTGGCAGTGCAAGACAATGCCTTGGAGAGGCAAGTAAGAAACTGTTTTGATAATCAGACAAAACACAGGTAACATTCAGGCATCCACTTTGCACCATTAGCAGTCCAAACATGACTTGGGAGAGACTAGGTATGGATCTAGTGTGACTAATCCTACATATAGATGGTGAGCATAGGTATGCAATCAATATACGGGATGAGTTTTCTAAATGGTCTAAAGTTTAATTTGTTCCTAAGGCAGACTCTGATGTTTTCAAATTCCTTCATAAAGTGTTTGTGAAGAAGGTTTACCCATCTGCTACTGATAATTGCTCACAATCTGTGTCATTGTTCTTTCAATTTTTATAATGGTATTAAACACAGATATAACTCTATTAATCATACTGAGAGTAATCAAGGGAGTTTTACAATAGACATCAATCTGAGATGGGACAAAGAGGTAACATGCATGTTGTGGGCATAACGAATACCTTCCTATATCATGAATGGTCATAGTGTTTTTGAACTGGTGAAGGCAGGAGTAATCTGGTTTAAATTCCAAAACCTAAGCAAGTTGAGTGATCCCCTGAGTAAGTGAACATGTGAAGTCGGCATATGAAACTAGGCGTAATAACATGCGTAATAACATGCATGGATCAAATGCATTACCTATTAAAGTCGATGATCTAGTCATGATCTAGGAAGGAAAGGTGTAGAGGTTGACTACAGATTTTCTCAACCTGTACAACTGAATAAATGTTTATGTCAATCAGTTCTACTAAATTCTGGACAGATTTGGGACCAAGTCGCTTTTTTTTAAAGTGAAAACAATAAGGTCATAAAGTCACCTCGGATGTTTTGTTGGGATGTTGGCTTCATTAGCTGAGAATTAAGAGAGTATTGATTCATATAATGTTGAAGAAGTTGGTCAGATGTTGGCTGCAAGATGGATTAAACCATCATACTGATGAGGAGCACACCACCTTTTTGGTTGGGAACCATGGTAACATGTATATTGGAAGATTTGGTAGAGTGGTCATCTAACCAAAATAATTGAAAAATTATTCTTGCACCTAAGGGCATGAATTTACCATGTTTTGTTTTTGCCAGTCCAGTTGTGAGTAGTAGTAGATTGTTTCTTTTGTTGATTTTCTATCCATGTCACTAAGTTGCTTTATTGCTTCCTTTGTGTTGTTTTCATACAGGAAGGGAGTGTGTGAGGTTGTGCTTTGGTCTTTGCTACTCTTGTGTCCACCACAAAATGTCTTACTTTTGAGTCCATCACAGAATTTCTTGTTGGTGCTTACTGTGATTTAAGATGGAATTGTGTGGTTTGGCCATTCTTGAAGGGACTCTTGTTTAACATGGCTGTAATAAAGATGTTCAGCTACCTGACTCATGTAGTACATAGGGAGGCACAGTAAACCAAATGTTTTTAAATTAGAAGGTAAAACATTAGAAATTATTTAGTGTGTTTTATTGGCCTATTCAACATGTTCACTTAAATAAATTATTTTATTATATCTGATGACTTGTTGACAGAAAGGAATATTTCCCTTTTTATGCCTTATGCCGCTCCAGCCGACTGACCGCCTGGACCAGCATCAGCGACGATGAAACCGGCAAGACCATGAACTCCATCCACTGTGGATCACCATCAGACCCCTGCCCACACCACATCTTCAACAAAGCAGGCAGAGCCATCGCACCACATCTATGGAGAGCCATCAACATCTCATTCGAAACTGCAAGATTCCCGGAAAGCTGGAAACACGCCAAAATCAACGCCCTTCTCAAGAAACCAAAGGCGGACCCCAAGGACCTGAAAAAGTTCCGGCCCATCTCTCTGCTCCCTTTCCTGGCAAAGGTCATAGAGAAAATCGTCAACACTCAGCTCACTTGGTACCTCGAAGACAACAACATTCTCGACCCCTCCCAGTCTGGCTTCAGACACAACCACAGCACTGAAACCGCCCTCCTCGCCGCCACAGACAACATCAGAAGCCACCTCTACAAACATCAGCCCTCATCCTGCTAGACCTATTAGCCGCCTTTGACACCATCTGTCACCACACCCTAAAATCCCACCTCAACGCAGCAGGAATCCAGGACCAGGCCCTCGAATGGACCGCATCCTTCTTCGCCAGCAGAACCCAAAGAGTCTGCCTCCCCCTGTACCAATCCAAAGCCTTCAACATCATCTGCGGCGTACCCCAGGGCTCATCCCTCAACCCGACGCTGTTCAACATCTACATGGCCCCCCTCACACAAGTGGCCCATCAGCACAACCTCAACATCATCTCCTACGCCGACGACACCCAACTCATCCTCTCCCTCACCAAGGACCCGCACACCGCCAAAACCAACCTCCACGAGGGACTAAAAGCCATCGCCGACTGGATGAGAAACATCCGGCTAAAACTGAACTCGGACAAAACAGAGGTCCTCATCCTTGGGCGCACCCCCTCCGCCTGGGACAACTCATGGTGGCCGACCACGCTGGGTCCCCCACCAACACCCACAGACAGCGCACGAAACCTCGGCTTCACCCTCGACTCCTCACTCTCCATGTCAAAGCAGGTCAGCTCCATCTCCACCACCTACTACAACACCCTCTGCATGCTTCGCAGAGTTTACAAATGGATCCCAACAGAAACAAGAAAAACAGTAACCCAGGCCCTCATCAGCAGCAGACTCGACTACGGCAACGCCCTCTACACCGGTATCTCATCCAAACTCCTCCAACGCCTCCAACGCATTCAAAATGCCTCCTCCCGACTCATCCTCAACATTCCTCGCCACTGCCACATAACCCCCCCACCTAAGAGACCTTAATTGGCTCCCGTCAACAAGAGGATCACCTTCAAGCTCCTCACCCACGCACACAAGGCACTCCACAACACCAGACCAACATACCTGAACAACAGACTCAGCTTCTACACCTCCACCCGACATCTCCTTTCCTCTAACCTCGCCCTCGCCTCGATCCCCCGCATCCGACGCAAATCTTCCGGCGGCAGATCATTCTCGTACCTCGCCGCCAAGACCTGGACACCCTCCCGCCAGATCTACGACAGACCCAGGACCTTTTTTCCTTCAGAAAACTCCTCAAGACTTGGCTTTTCAAGCAGTAGCAGCACCCTCCCCCTTTCCCCCAGCACATTGAAACCCTCACAGGTATGTAGCGCGCTTTACAAATTGATTGATTGATTGATATTACTGAAAATTCCACTTTTTCAAAAATTAATGCAGTTATGTTACAGCATTTAGCAATCAATCTTAGTTTTCAAAATCCTGGGTGATTTAATTTATAAACTAATCGCTGCAGTGAATACTTAATCCAAGGAGCTATTCTTAATAGGCTTCCTTTTTCCTGAAAATGAGTGCAGTTATATGACAAACATCATAAGATTTTTCAGGACCAGCCAAAACCTACCAAACCCTTAGAACTGACACTTGAAAAATATGACCCTCCTAGGGGGAACTCCACTATAGAAACCCTGCTTTCACACCTGTTCAAGAGGTGACATTTCATTTTTTTCACCTGAATGGATAAAATACGGCACACTCCTATTTTGCGGTTAAATCTACAGACTACTCAGTGAGTATTTGCTGTTCACAATAAGTTGCATCACATCACAATTCAACAACTTTCAATGTTTAAGGTAGATTTTGGTTAGAAATATTCTTGATTATATTCAACGTGCATTAGCATAGGGTAATAAGTAAAACGAAGCAGTTAAAGGTCAGCGAATCTTAGTGCCAATGCTGTGTGAAATTGTTAAGCTATTGGGTCTCTTGCATGTCTGAGAGACGTGAATTTTTTTTAATGCGCCCAACATTTCATGCTAATGACTTTCAGAAATTGAATTATAGTTTTTGTCAGAAAACCTTATGAAGAAGGGGAAGAATCAACACTTGCACAACTCTTAGGGCCAGATGTAGCAAGCATTTTGCATGGTGCAAGCTGCGAAAATCATATTTCGCGCCATGCAAAATGCCGATTGCGATGCTCATTCACAATTTGCGAGTCCGTACCAGATTGCAAATTGTGAATGCGACTTGTAAATAGGAAGGGGTGTCCCCTTCCTATTTGCGACTCGCATCGTTATGCTAAATTGCTTTGTGACCGCGAACGCGGTCGCAAAGCAATTCGCAATTACCACCAGTGTCACACTGGTGGTAACCCACTCGCAAAAGGGAAGGGGTCCCCATGGGACCCCTTCCCCTTTGTGAATGTTGCCAAAAAGGGTTTTTCAGAGCAGGCAGTGGTACAATGGACCACTGCCTACTCTGAAAAACAGAAAACCAAATGGTTTCGTTATTTTTTTTATTTTGCAACTCGTTTTCCTTTAAGGAAAACGGGCTGTAAAATAAAAAATTAAAACTGCTTTATTTAAAAAGCAGTCACAGACACGGAGGTCTGCTGTCTTCAGCAGGCCACCATCCCTGTGAGTGTAGGGACTCGCTATAGGGTCGCAAAATGCGACCCACCTCATTAATATTAATGAAGTGGGTCTTTGCGACCCCATAGCGACTCGCAGAGGGTGTCTGAGACACCATTCTGCATTTGATTTTGGGAATCGGAAATTGCGAGTCGCACCGACTCGCAATTTCCGATTCGCAAAATCGGACCTACCTACATCTGGCCCTTGGTTCCTAAATGACAAAATATGCATGTTTGGGTACTATTTTTCACCCTTATTTACACTGAATAGCTATGCTCATTGCTAATGGACCAGTACTCATTATCTTGCCCTTATTTACTAATCAATGAGGAAAAAGTTGTCGAGTAATATACCAAGAATCTAGGCCCAGATTCACTCAGGAATCACTCAACGCTGCACAGCAAATTAAGTTGCTGTGCTGCGTTTCGTGAATGGGAGAGAGCAGAACAGCGCAAGATCTACTAAGATGTGCCACTATTCAGCTCTTTCCCTGTGGTACATTTTATGCTGCCATGCGCCATTGCAGACCATATTGCAGGGATGTCTTAATTGTGGTAAACATAGGTTTTGTACAGGAAGTGGTCCCTTCCCGTACAAAAGCTATGCTTTAATGAATTTCCGTCTTTGTGTGTGTGGTGTAGAATGCAGCACACACGTGAAGAAGGAAGAACAAAGAGAGATTACAACATTTCTCCTAGTTATGCCTGCCTCAGGTGCAAATTTTGTTATTTTGTTGTAAATATGGATTTGAGTCAAACCCATGGGTGGTTGTAGGGGAACATCTATGCACCACCCATGGAATGCTCCCTTAATGTAAAGTAATGTAAGGTAGTAAACTGTGCTGCATTGTTTTCTTTTTGTTTATAGTCCAACGCAAATCATGATTTGCATTGGATTGTGAATTACAACACAACATTTTACGTCAGGTTTGAGTTAGTAAAGTCGCACAGACCGATGTAAAGTCTTTGTAAATCTGGGCCTTAATATTTTTTTCATTAAAATATTCTATGGTTATAGAAAGAGATTCCATCTTCTTTGCTTTCTATCACGTTTTTTAAATTTGTGTAAGAGCATATTGTCTTGATCACAAGTTTGAAGTTTCACAATTCTCTATCTGATCTATTGCAGTAAAGCTCATAAATGTTCCCATCACTGAGTGGAATACTTGCAAACTAACTCGATGCCTCCAGGTGTTCTGGTCTTCTTTTCTTATTTACTCAGGCTCATCTCCACTGCATAGAAACAGGACCATCTCAGAGCACCTAAAATGAAGGGTTTTGTGCTTAGTTGTTGGGCACTATTGACTCCTGGTGTTCAGGTTTTATTATCAGAATATCATGGACAAACTATTGTCAGACAAAAATAGTGTGTTAAAGTATTGTCTACACAATTATCGCCCCATTGGAGTAAATAATAGACATTCTCCTTCCAAAGGAAAATCTATTCGCCAATGACAAATATGACACAATGGCCCGTATTTATACTTTTTTTAGCGCCGCATTTGCGCCGCTTTTTGACTCAAAATGGCGCAAACCTACAAAATACAATGGTATTTTGCAAGTTTGCGCCGTTTTTGCGTCAAAAAACGACGCAAATGCGGCGCAAAAAAAGTATAAATACGGGCCAATATTTATGGCAGATGATACCTTTGTCAGTGTTATTCCAAGCTCAGAACAACCATTTTGAGAGGCAAACATGTTATTCCGGTTTTTCTCAACCAGTATTCCACCAGAGACAACTAAGGAAATTGGTGTCATGTATAGGAAATTTCGATCCTTAGTTGTTTTTGGATGACCATGTTACTGAAGGACACCATTGGATTTTACGGAGGGGTTTATTGATGTTTACTCCAAAAACGAATTTGCTTCTTTCCAATTATTCTTCTAAATGCAGTTAGACTGACTCTGTAGTTATCTTTGAGTGGGCAATGATTTATATGAGAAGATACATTTAGATATGATGAGCCTATTCAATGATTCTTTGGAATTTTGAGAAGTTATGGGTATGCCATTCCACTCAAGTAAAACATGTGATTTGAAATTATATTATTTGAGGGAGAATAAATCAGCACCATTACTCCCTTTTGTGTGTAAAAGGCTTCTTTATTGGAAACAGGTGCACTCACAATTTACTACCCTTGGCCTTGTGCCTTACAAAACTAAAGCCTCGCTATACATAATCTCTCCTATCCAACCACTCCCCCCTCCCCTACCCTACCCTCCCCCCTCCCTCCCCCCTTAAACTTGCTGCTCATTAGTCCAGTCCTTCTTTCGTCTTGCTCCTGTTTAATCTGTCTAATACCTTAATAGTCAGCTGCTAGCGTCTTGAGCGTGCAAGTCTCCAGCCCCTAAAGCTCCATGTTATCTTCGTAGCCCTGCCACCGTCCACCCTCATCCAATCTGCAATTGTCTTGTCATATTTTCTTCCCATCCGTTATCGTCTGTCATGTGCCCGTTCTCTGTCTTCGCCTGCACCTGTTCCCAGCGACAATACAAAAACTCCCCTCCTGTGCACCCTTTTCCAATAGGGCCTACAAACTGACACCCTGAAAAATAAAACATCCCCCCCCTCCTGCGAACCCCTTACCACTACGGGCGGGAGGGAGGGGAAAAACCTGCCGCTCTCCACCAGTGTGTCACCACAAAATGGTGACAGTTTAAAATGTCCGCCACCCATTATAGGGTAGACCCAGGCTACCAAATTGCTGCCCCATGAAGCCCCAAACGGCGCCCAAAACGGTGCCAATGGGCTGATCCATCTCCCGCAAACTTCCCGGGGGAGAGACTGCTGATATCAGCGCTCCCCCCAAGACCCCCTTGCGGGAGAATAAATCAGCACCATTACTCCCTTTTGTGTGTAAAAGGCTGCTTTATTGGAAACAGGTGCAATCACAATTTACTGCCCTTGGCCTTGTGCCTTACAAAACTAAAGCCTCGCTATACATAATCTCTCCTATCCAACAACTCCCCCTCCCCTACCCTCCCCTCCCTCCCCTCTCCCTTCCCCCCTTGAACTTGCCGCTCATTAGTCCAGTCCTCCTTTCATCCTGCTCCTGTTTAATCTGTCTAGTACCTCAATAGTCAGTTGCTAGCGTCTTGAGCGTGCAAGTCTCCAGCCCCTAATGCTCCATGTTATCTTCGTAGCCCTGCTACCGTCCACCCTCGTCCAATTGTCTTGTCATATTTTCTTCCCATCCGTTATCGTCTGTCATGTGCCCGTTCTCTGTGTTCGCCACCAGTAAAGGAGAGGGGCAGACCGCAAAGGAACCCCCTCTTCTTTTCTGCCCCCCCAATAGACGCCAGTCCGCCGCTCTCCAAGAGCACTTATGATTCTTTAAATATCCTCCGTAAAACCTCTTTTAATTGGAGCAGGTACAATTCCATGCCCACGAAGGACAGGTGTACGCCATCGCCCCTGAAGAATTCTTTATCCTCAAACCTGATATCTGTATGTTCCATGTATGTAAAGTCCTGTTCTACGCAATAAGTACGCATCTCCTTATTCTCTATCTCCTCGCCTTTTGAATTGCACCCGGTTTTCGAGCTCCCCACCAAATTCGCCGAGGGACAAAAGTCGTCCAAACTACATGGCTACCCTGCCACTGCTGGCGCACAACACTCAAGTCCTTCTTCATGTGTCGTAAGATATCCAGTCCTGTCCGCCTAACCAAGTCATTTTCACCCAGATGCACCAACAGTACATCCGGGCAAAAACCCCTTCCCTTCAGCCTTTGCAGCGTCTCCAAAAGTTCTGTGCAGCACATACCCCTTTTTCCCTCCCACCTTACACGGTATCGTTCCCTGTTCAACCCTAAGTTGTCCCCTAGTGTAGTCGACCGCACCTGTCTCCACACCCATTTGACAAAGGAATGTCCCACGACCCAGATGGAGCCCTTGTCGCACATACCTCTTATATGCATTCGGTTTCCATCGCCCCAACTCTAACACCGCTGCCTTCTGCCAACCCCGTGGGCCTGCCTCTGGCGCCATGCGGATTCTAAGGGAATGAGTTCCAAATTGCAAAGCCTCCAAACCTATGGCCCTCAAGCATGCCCTCAAAACCGCAAGCAGCTGGTACGCTGAAACTGCGTCGCCCCGCAAATGACAAAAAACCCCACCCTTGTCCTTCCTCAATAACCCTTTCAGTTGCAGCGCCAATTGTACTGGACAAATTTCCCTCACAGGGTAGGCTTTCAGGAACCTTGTTGATCCGTCTTTGAGTGCCGCAAGTGCCGGTAACTGGGGGCATAATGCAGACCCCTGCGGCCTCTGCGTAGCAAGAGGGGTGGAGCAATCCTCAGAGGGGCCCATTCCGCCTAAGAATGTCTGTGAGGTATGGGAGACTCGGGGGACCACTCCCCGTGAAGAAATACACACCTCCTCCCACCGGATACCTGCCGATACCCTGGAACCTAAGAGTTCTGATACCCGGAAAGCCCCAAAAAACATCCAGGACATAAGCGTCCGAAACAAAACATATTCCACTTCCTCCGTACAAATGGTCTCTGTCGCTGACATAAGCTGCTTCAATTACCCAAACTTAATCGGCTGCCGTAGCTGAATCTGGCTCCACGTTCCCTGGCCCAACCTTCCAAGATACGTTAGCCCAACTCCCCTGCCGACGGTGCATAACCCCAAAGTTACTTACCCATAAAAGCAATATCTGCCAATTTCCCTGCGATGGAAACCTTAGACAATCCGTTATCCACCATACCCATAATGAAATTTACTACACCCCCCACCCAGTCCTGCTCCAACCGCCGTCGCCGAGCCCCCAACTCCAAAAAATCCCACCAAGCCCGTACATACGTTCGCTGAGTGGAAGGTGCCAACAAATTCACAACCAATCGCAGAATCCTCTTTCGCCTACGTTCCAAAGCACCACCGGCTTAGTAGTTCTGCTCAAGGGTTCGTCCGCAACCAACCCATGGAACCTCTCCCACTGTGAACGAGATAACGCAGCCGCAATATCATTATTCACCCCGGCACATGCCGCACCCTGAAGTAGATATCACGCCGCAAACATTCCAACACAAAAACGGGGAACAGCTGCAACACCTGCGCTTCTGTAGCCGATTGCCGGTTGATCACTTGCACCACCGCTAAGTTATCCACTCGAAACAGTACTCATTTGTTCATCAACCATTGGCCCCACACACACACCGCCACCACCAATGGAAACAACTCCAAAAAGGCAATGCTGCGCCCTCCCGCGCGCCACACATCTGGCCACTCCTAGGCACAGAACTTGCCCTGCCAATAGATTCCAAATCCCGGCGCTCCTGACGCATCTGAGAAAATCTGAATGTCCCATTCGCATAAGGCCATGCCTGAATCGGGATTCCATTGAAGGATTCGAAGAAAACCCACCACATCCTCAAATCCTCTTTTACCCCAGCGCTAAGCTGCATGTGCTGATGGGGCTTGGTGTGGCCTGACAGTGACATACCGAGCCTCCTGCAGAAAGTGCGCCCATCCCGCACAACCGACATGCAAAATTTAGGTGCCCCAATAGGACTTGAATTTCTTTTACCGTCACCTTCCGTTTTTGGATCATGGACCGCACAGTCTCCAACATGGTCCATTTTTTCTCCATGGGCAAGCGATGCACCATATCCACGGTGTCCAGCTCGATGCACAAAAAAGACAGGGCGGTGCAGGGCGCCACCGTCTTCTCAGGGGCCAGGGGTACACCCAGGTCCCCCATGAGCGACTGAAAACTCTCCAGTGCCACCTTACAGGACTTCAAATTCTCCAAAGACCAATCCGAAAAAGGGCCTTCCATTCTCCCTTCAGCCACTTCTTTCTCCAGCTTGAGCCGCACAAGCTCCTCCTTCCCGTGAATGGAACGCAAATTCTGCGCCCACCACCGCTGCCGTGGTCCGCCGTATCCCAGTTCAAACCCCTCTGTGAAACCCCGCAACAACATCTGCCCCTGCCGCACAAGGTCATATTGACCTACCCAAAACCTGATCTTGTCTACCTTAATTGGCGTAGTAGACTTTTCCCAAACTACCCTGCCCTCTTGTCCTGGACTGTCCTTGACTACCTTGGTTATTGCCTCCAGATGACACAAACTGCTGCCCGATGCTGTTGCCCCTGTCACAGTTAGTAAGGGCATGTTTCCCCCTGCACTTGGAGCATTCATGCTTGACCTTACAATACTCTCTAGTGCACAACCCTTTGTTAAAGTCCCAATATGCTCCCGTCTTTCGCACACCCGCGCTTGCTGCGCCGGACCCCCGTTTTTCACCTGTGTTGGTCCCCTAAGTGGCCCCACCCTGGGTGGGGCAATCCCGAAAGGGCCGATATATAATCAGTAATCTGCTAACCATGAAGACCGTCTTGCCAAACTTCGTCGGTCCCATCGTATGCTGACATAAATCTGTATAAATTTCGCCCCACTGCACATCCTCATCGGCCGCCATATGAGCTCTAAACTCCCCATCATATTGCACCCAAGCATAGCCACCGTAATTGAGGTACGCTTTTCGAATAACATCCATATACTTTAACAGGGTCACCGCCCGTTCCGGGAAACGCTCGCATTACACGCTGGCGAAAATGAGAACAGCCGCAGTCCAATTTTCAATGGTCACCTGGACCCTGGGCCGCTTCGCCAACTCATACTCTTCATCCTTAGATCCTTCCTTCGCTTGTACCTCCCTATGCAACAATTTAAGCATCTCCACGTATTCCCCCTTCCATATTTTTTCTTTCGTAGCCAACATAAGGTAGGCTCCCAATGGCTTCGCCGTCCCCATATACGGCAAATGCTTGAGCTTCCCACTTACCTTACCGGCCCCATACTCTTCGCTGGCCTTACCTGCTTTCTCCTCCACAACCGTACTCACCTGATCCTTCGCCGAATCTGTGCCCACCCCCACATCTGATACGTACACCCCTTTATACAATCGCCCCCCTGCGCCACCCGCACCTGTCTCCGTACCTACAACCACACCCACTTAGGTCAACATTTTGTTGTGTTACCTTTTTGCAACGACGGGGCCACTCCGAAACCGTCCGCCCTGCAGCTCTCCTCTCACCCGAGGCCGTTGCTGGCACCTGCAATGACTGAAGAACAACATTAGACTCCCCCCGCAGTCCACGATTCGTCCTCTTCCTCCCATATCTTCCCCTCCTCCGCACTGTCATCCTCGTAGTCCAATAGCTCATGTTCACTAGCGTTCGCACTATTACTGGACACCAAAACCTCCCCAAACCGCGCCCTCTTGATGATGTCCTCTGCCTGCACCGCCGGTGTGCGCGGTTGCCGAGGAGCTGCCAGTGGCCCTCCCCACCGTGCTGCGTGGCCAGGCCGTTTAACACTACTCACCGACCAACCGGTGGGCGCAACACCCAATCCGGTCCGGCCCGCCGCGCTAGTGCGTTGGCATGCACTGCCCCGCCGATGTGCCGAGGTTCCATCCAGCCAGCCATACTGGGCCCTGCCTTCTCTTCCTCCCAGGGTGCAGAAGCCGCCAACAGCCCGCCTGGGTCCCCGTCCTCGCTCCAGCTCCGTTCCCCCTGCAAAAGGCCCAGTGTGTCGGTGAGCATGGGTACTTCCCCTTGGACTCTCTCTCCTGCTCTGCCACTTACCTCTCCCCCCCCACTACCTCTTAGCTGTTCGAACTGCTTGCACCTTTGGCCGCCTCCTCCACTAAACCACTCCTCCTACCTGCATAAGTGCGGCCCGGCAGGCGCACCTTCAACGTTATGCCATCCTCCTCTACCTCTTGAGCTGCATCATCACTCCACTCTAGAATATGGGTCAGTTCCCTGCCCCCATCATGATCCTGCACCACTGCTGTCCTCTGAAGTCCCCGCCTCCCAACCTATGCTTTGGGCACTGACCACCCCCGGGGCCCCCACCCCTCCCTGTCCGCCCGATCACGACCTCTGCTTCCCCAAAATCACCCCTGTGCACCCCCTCCATGCTGCCCATCCCTCTCCCCATTGCACTTTCCAGGGTCCCCTTGCCCCTTTTCTTTCAGGGAAGGGGAGTGCCTGCCACCGCCTCACCATACTGCAGGGGCCGGTCCTGGCTCATGGCCCGCGTTCCGTGGCCTGCCGAAGCCGCGCCTACTTGCCCTTACAGGCCTGCCTTTTGCCTGTCTTCACTTTCATTTCTTTCACTTTTGCCAGGCAGCCGCGCCCCTGAGAGGTGCTGCCGCCGCACACGTGCCGCCTGTGCAAGCAGAGCCTCCTCCGGCCTGCCCCCGGGTCCCCGAGCCTCCTGTTGTAAGGACAGCCGTTCCCCCAAGGGGCGCGGCCGCCGCACATTTCCTCCCGGTTTTTGCCTGGCGGCGCGTCAAAGAGGCCACCCCAACCCGACCCCAGCTCCATCCTCCTCACCTGTGTCGGGGCCCGTCCTCGCTTCCCTCGGGGTGGCGAACATGCCACGACAGCGGCCTCCACCCCGCTCGCTGCGACCAACTCCAGCCGTCAGCAAGTCGAGGCGCTCTGCCGCCTGAAGAAGCTGCAGGGCCTGCGTCACACGGGGATCCATGCCGCCGACCACTTCGGACCCTGCCTGCACCTGGTAAGCCATTTACTCAAGGTCTCGCCTTGCCGCTAAGCTCCTTCCCGGATATATATTTGATTTTTCTTTCAAAACACTAAATTGACAACCCTACACCGCTAACCTTTAGCCAACCAGAACTCCTGAACTCGCTAACTTAGAACCGCCAAAACCTGACTGAAAAACCTGCCGTTCACCACCACTGTGTCACCACAAAATGGTGACAGTTTAAAATGTCCGCCCCCCTCTATAGGGTAGCCCTAGGCTACCAAATTGCTGCCCCATGAAGCCCAAAACAGCGCCCAAAACGACGCAAATGGGCTGAACCATCTCCCGCAAACTTCCTGGGGGGGGAGACTGCCGATATCGGCGCTCCCCCCCCAAGACTCCCTGGGTCACACACCTCACTGTATTCTGTGCTTCTGTTGGCGGTTCAGATAGGGTGTACAAGAATGAGGCTTTGGAGGGTCGCAGAAGAGATCATGTTTATTTTCTGTGTGGGGGAAGGAAAGGCAGCTATGGGAAAGATAATTGGACTGCATGGAGCACATGATGTATTAACCCCTTCGCTGCCAGGCCTTTTCCCCCTCCTGTGCCGGGCCTTTTTTTGCCTATTTGGGGCAGTTCGCGCTTAGGCCCTCATAACGTTTTGTCCACATAAGCTAACCAAGCCAAATTTGCGTCCTTTTTTTCCAACATCCTAGGGATTCTAGAGGTACCCAGACTTTGTGGGTTCCCTTGAAGGAGGCCAAGAAATTGGCCAAAATACAGTGAAAATTTCGTTTTTTTCAAAAAAATTGGAAAAAGTGGCTGCAGAAGAAGGCTTGTGTTTTTTTCCCTGAAAATGGCATCAACAAAGGGTTTGCGGTGCTAAACTCAGCAGCTTCCCAGCTTTCAGGAACAGGCAGACTTGAATCAGAAAACGCAATTTTTCAACACAATTTTGGCATTTTACTGGGGCATACCCCATTTGTGCAATTTTTTGTGCTTTCAGCCTCCTTCCAGTCAGTGACAGGAATGGTCATGAAACCAATGCTGGATCCCAGAAACCTAAACATTTCTGAAAAGTAGACAAAATTCTGAATTCAGCAAGGGGTCATTTGTGTAGATCCTACAAGGGTTTCCTACAGAAAATAACAGCTGAAAAAGAAAAATATTGAAATTGAGGTGAAAAAACCATCAATTTTTCTCTACGTTTTACTCTGTAACTTTTCCCTGCAATGTCAGATTATCGAAAGCAATATACCATTACGTCTGCTGGACTCCTCTGGTTGCGGGGATATATAGGGCTTGTAGGTTCATCAAGAACCCGAGGAACCCAGAGCCAATAAATGAGCTGCACCCTGCAGTGCGTTTTCATTCTATACCGGGTATACAGCAATTCATTTGCTGAAATATAAGGAGTAAAAAATTGCTATCAAGAAAACCTTTGCATTTCCAAAAAGGGCAGAAGATAAGGTGTTGAGGAGCAGTGGTTATTTGCACATCTCTGAATTCCGGGGTGACCATAGTAGCACGTGAATTACAGGGAATTTCTCAAATAGATGTCTTTTTTACACACACTCCTATATTTGGAAGGAAAAAATGTAGAGAAAGACAAGGGGCAATAGTACTTGTTTTGCTAATCTATGTTCCCCCACGTCTCCCGATAAAAATGGTACCTCACTTGTGTGGGTAGGCCTAGCACCCGCGACAGGATATGCCCCAAAACACAACATGGACACATCACAGAAAACAGAGCTGTTTTTAGCAAAGTGACTACCTGTAGATTTTGGCCTCTAGCTCAGCCGCCACCTAGGGAAACCTACCAAACCTGTGCATTTCTGAAAACTAGAGACCTAGGGGAATCCAAGGAGGGGTGACTTGTGTGGCTCGGACCAGGTTCTGTTACCCAGAATCCTTTGCAAACCTCAAAATTTGGCTAAAAAAACACATGTTCCTCACATTTCTGTGGCAGAAAGTTCTGGAATCTGAGAGGAGCCACAAATTTCCTTCCACCCAGTGTTCCCCCACGTCTCCCGATAAAAATGATACCTCACTTGTGTGGGTAGGCCTAGCACCCGCGACAGGATATGCCCCAAAACACAACGTGGATACATCACAGAAAACAGAGCTGTTTTTAGCAAAGTGACTACCTGTAGATTTTGGCCTCTAGCTCAGCCGCCACCTAGGGAAACCTACCAAACCTGTGCATTTCTGAAAACTAGAGACCTAGGGGAATCCAAGGAGGGGTGACTTGTGTGGCTCGGACCAGGTTCTGTTACCCAGAATCCTTTGCAAACCTCAAAATTTGGCTAAAAAAACACATGTTCCTCACATTTCTGTGGCAGAAAGTTCTGGAATCTGAGAGGAGCCACAAATTTCCTTCCACCCAGCGTTCCCCCACGTCTCCCGATAAAAATGATACCTCACTTGTGTGGGTAGGCCTAGCGCCCGCGACAGGATATACCCCAAAACACAACGTGGACATATCACAGAAAACAGAGCTGTTTTTAGCAAAGTGACTACCTGTAGATTTTGGCCTCTAGCTCAGCCGCCACCTAGGGAAACCTACCAAACCTGTGCATTTCTGAAAACTAGAGACCTAGGGGAATCCAAGGAGGGGTGACTTGCGGGGCTCAGACCAGGTTCTGTTACCCAGAATCCTTTGCAAACCTCAAAATTTAGCTAAAAAAACACATGTTCCTCACATTTCTGTGGCAGAAAGTTCTGGAATCTGAGAGGAGCCACAAATTTCCTTCCACCCAGCGTTCCCCCACGTCTCCCGATAAAAATGATACCTCACTTGTGTGGGTAGGCCTAGCGCCCGCGACAGGATATGCCCCAAAACACAACGTGGACATATCACAGAAAACAGAGCTGTTTTTAGCAAAGTGACTACCTGTAGATTTTGGCCTCTAGCTCAGCCGCCACCTAGGGAAACCTACCAAACCTGTGCATTTCTGAAAACTAGAGACCTAGGGGAATCCAAGGAGGGGTGACTTGCGGGGCTCGGACCAGGTTCTGTTACCCAGAATCCTTTGCAAACCTCAAAATTTGGCTATAAAAACACATGTTCCTCACATTTCTGTGGCAGAAAGTTCTGGAATCTGAGAGGAGCCACAAATTTCCTTCCACCCAGCGTTCCCCCATGTCTCCCGATAAAAATGATACCTCACTTGTGTGGGTAGGCCTAGCGCCCACGACAGGATATGCCCCAAAACACAACGTGGACATATCACAGAAAACAGAGCTGTTTTTAGCAAAGTGACTACCTGTAGATTTTGGCCTCTAGCTCAGCCGCCACCTAGGGAAACCTACCAAACCTGTGCATTTCTGAAAACTAGAGACCTAGGGGAATCCAAGGAGGGGTGACTTGCGGGGCTCGGACCAGGTTCTGTTACCCAGAATCCTTTGCAAACCTCAAAATTTGGCTAAAAAAACACATGTTCCTCACATTTCTGTGGCAGAAAGTTCTGGAATCTGAGAGGAGCCACAAATTTCCTTCCACCCAGCGTTCCCCCACGTCTCCCGATAAAAATGATACCTCACTTGTGTGGGTAGGCCTAGCGCCCGCGACAGGATATGCCCCAAAACACAACGTGGACATATCACAGAAAACAGAGCTGTTTTTAGCAAAGTGACTACCTGTAGATTTTGGCCTCTAGCTCAGCCGCCACCTAGGGAAACCTACCAAACCTGTGCATTTCTGAAAACTAGAGACCTAGGGGAATCCAAGGAGGGGTGACTTGCGGGGCTCGGACCAGGTTCTGTTACCCAGAATCCTTTGCAAACCTCAAAATTTGGCTAAAAATACACATGTTACTCACATTTCTGTGGCAGAAAGTTCTGGAATCTGAGAGGAGCCACAAATTTCCTTCTACCCAGCGTTCCCCCAAGTCTCCCGATAAAAATGATACCTCACTTGTGTGGGTAGGACTAGCGCCCACGAAAGGAAAGGGCCCAAAACACAACGTGGACACATCACATTTTTTTATAAAAAGCAGTTCCTACCTGTGGATTTTGGCCTGTAGCTCAGCCGACACCTGAGGAAACCTAGCAAACCAGTGCATTTTTGAAAACTAGAAACCCAGGGGAATCCAAGATGGGGTGACTTGCGGGGCTCTGACCAGGTTATGTTACCCAGAATCCTTTGCAAACATCAAAATTTGGCCCAAAAAACACTTTTTCCTCTCATTTCGGTGACAGAAAGTTCTGGAATCTGAGAGGAGCCACAAATTTCCTTCCACCCAGCGTTCCCCTAAGTCTCTCGATAAAAATGGTACATCACTTCTGTGGGTAGGCCTAGCGCCCACAAAAGGAAATGGCCCAAAACACAACGTGGACACAACATATTTTTTCACAGAAAACAGAGGTGTTTTTTGCAAGGTGCCTACCTGTGGTGTTTGGCCTGTAGCTCAGCCGGCCCCAGGGGGGGGGGGGGCAGAAATGCCCTAAAATAAATTTGCCCCCCCAAACCCCACCCTCCCCCGCCGGGAGCGACCCTTGCCTACGGGGTCGCTCCCCCTGCGTGACATTGGCACCAAAAAACAAATCCCCGGTGCCTAGTGGTTTCTGCCCCCTTGGGGGCAGGTTGACCTAAACTCAGCCAATCTGCCCCCAAGGGGGGCAGAAATGGCCTAAATACAATTTGTCCCCCAGGGGAGCGACTTTTGCCTGTTGGGTCGCTCCCCATCTCTAAAAAAAAAAAACAAAGAAAAAAAATAGAAAAAAAAGAAAAATTCCCCTGGCGCCTAGAGGTTTCTGCCCCCCCCCCCCCGGGGGCAGTTCGGCCTAATAATAGGCCGATCTGTCCCCCGGGGGGGCAGAAATGGCCTAAAATAAATTTGCCCCCCCAACCCCCACCGCCCCCCCGGGAGCGACCCTTGCCTACGGGGTCGCTCCCCCTGCGTGACATTGGCGCCAAAAAACAAATCCCCGGTGCCTAGTGGTTTCTGCCCCCTTGGGGGCAGATTGACCTAAAATTGGCCAATCTGCCCCCAGGGGGGCAGAAATGGTCTAAATACAATTTGCCCCCCCCAGGGGAGCGACCCTTGCCTGATGGGTCGCTCCCCATCTCTAAAAAAAGAAACAACAAAAAAAAAAAACACAAAAAAAAAATTGCCCTGGCGCCTAGAGTGTTCTGCCCCCCCCCGGGGGCAGTTCGGCCTAATAATAGGCCGATCTGTCCCCCGGGGGGGCAGAAATGGCCTAAAATAAATTTGCCCCCCCAACCTCCACCCCCCCCCCGGGAGCGACCCTTGCCTACGGGGTCGCTCCCCCTGCGTGACATTGGCGCCAAAAAACAAATCCCCGGTGCCTAGTGGTTTCTGCCCCCTTGGGGGCAGATTGACCTAAAATTGGCCAATCTGCCCCCAGGGGGGCAGAAATGGTCTAAATACAATTTGCCCCCCCAGGGGAGCGACCCTTGCCTGATGGGTCGCTCCCCATCTCTAAAAAAAGAAACAACAAAAAAAAAAAACACAAAAAAAAAATTGCCCTGGCGCCTAGAGTGTTCTGCCCCCCCCCCGGGGGCAGTTCGGCCTAATAATAGGCCGATCTGTCCCCCGGGGGGGCAGAAATGGCCTAAAATAAATTTGCCCCCCCCAACCTCCACCCCCCCCCGGGAGCGACCCTTGCCTACGGGGTCGCTCCCCCTGCGTGACATTGGCGCCAAAAAACAAATCCCCGGTGCCTAGTGGTTTCTGCCCCCTAGGGGGCAGATTGACCTAAAATTGGCCAATCTGCCCCCAGGGGGGCAGAAATGGTCTAAATACAATTTGCCCCCCCAGGGGAGCGACCCTTGCCTGATGGGTCGCTCCCCATCTCTAAAAAAAGAAACAACAAAAAAAAAACCACAAAAAAAAAATTGCCCTGGTGCCTAGAGTGTTCTGCCCCCCCCCCCCGGGGGCAGTTCGGCCTAAAAATAGGCCGATCTGTCCCCTGGGGGGGCAGAAATGGCCTAAAATAAATTTGCCCCCCCAACCCCCACACCCCCCCCCCCGGGAGCGACCCTTGCCTACGGGGTCGCTCCCCCTGCGTGACATTGGCGCCAAAAAACAAATCCCCGGTGCCTTGTGGTTTCTGCCCCCTTGGGGGCAGATTGACCCAAAATTGGCCAATCTGCCCCCAGGGGGGCAGAAATGGTCTAAATACAATTTGCCCCCCCAGGGGAGCGACCCTTGCCTGATGGGTCGCTCCCCATCTCTAAAAAAAGAAACAACAAAAAAAAAAACACAAAAAAAAAAATTGCCCTGGCGCCTAGAGTGTTCTGCCCCCCCCCCGGGGGCAGTTCGGCCTAATAATAGGCCGATCTGTCCCCCGGGGGGGCAGAAATGGCCTAAAATAAATTTGCCCCCCCAACCCCCACACCCCCCCCCCGGGAGCGACCCTTGCCTACGGGGTCGCTCCCCCTGCGTGACATTGGCGCCAAAAAACAAATCCCCGGTGCCTAGTGGTTTCTGCCCCCTAGGGGGCAGATTGACCTAAAATTGGCCAATCTGCCCCCAGGGGGGCAGAAATGGTCTAAATACAATTTGCCCCCCCAGGGGAGCGACCCTTGCCTGATGGGTCGCTCCCCATCTCTAAAAAAAGAAACAACAAAAAAACAAAAACACAAAAAAAAAATTGCCCTGGCGCCTAGAGTGTTCTGCCCCCCCCCGGGGGCAGTTCGGCCTAAAAATAGGCCGATCTGTCCCCCGGGGGGGCAGAAATGGCCTAAAATAAATTTGCCCCCCCACCCCCCCCCCGGGAGCGACCCTTGCCTACGGGGTCGCTCCCCCTGCGTGACATTGGCGCCAAAAAACAAATCCCCGGTGCCTAGTGGTTTCTGCCCCCTTGGGGGCAGATTGACCTAAAATCGGCCAATCTGCCCCCAGGGGGGCAGAAATGGTCTAAATACAATTTGCCCCCCAGGGGAGCGACCCTTGCCTGATGGGTCGCTCCCCATCTCTAAAAAAAAAAAAAGAACAAAAAAAAAAAACACACAAAAAAAAATTGCCCTGGCGCCTAGAGGTTTCTTCCCCCCCTGGGGGCAGATCGGCCTAATAATAGGCCGGTCTGCCCCCAGGGGGGGCAGAAAAGGCCTTCCGAAAAAATTGCCCCCCCTGGGAGCGACCCTTGCCAAAGGGGTCGCTTTGTTGCGTGACATTCGCGCGCAAAAACAAACTCCCTGGTGTCTAATGGTTTCTGCCCCCCTTGGGGGCAGATTGGCCTTATCAAAATAGGCCAATCTGCCCCCAAGGGGGGCAGAAATGGCCTAAATATATATTGCCCCGTAGGGGAGCGACCCTTGCCTAAGGGATCGCTCCCCACCTAAAAAAAAAGAATTCATCACAAAAAAAAAAAAATGGTCCCTGGTGCCTAGAGGTTTCTGCCCCCCCTGGGGGCAGATCGGCCTAATAATAGGCCAATCTGCCCCCAGGGGAGGCAGAAAAGGCCTTCCTAAAAAAATGCCCCCCTGGGAGCGACCCTTGCCCAAGGGGTCGCTCCCTTTTGCCAATTTCAAGAAAAAAAAAAAAATCCCTGGTGTCTAGTGGGGTTTCAAAAGCCGGATTGCAAGCAATCCAGCTTTTGAAACCTGTGAGAGACTTCAAAGGGAAGGAAATACATTTCCTTCCCTTTGAAGCCTCTCGGGGCCTCCCCCATGGGATTGAAAAAGAAATGCAAAAGCATTTCGATGGGGGAGACCCTGTGACTAATCAGCGTGCGCTCGCGCGCTGACGTCACAGGGGGGGTTGGGGGGGGGTCGGGGGTGGGAGGGGAAGGGCTTCCCCTTCCATCCCTGACTTGGGGGGGTGGGGGGGAACCCCACAGAGGGAGCGAGAGCGCTCCCTCTGGGCTGTGTGCCGAGGACGTAGTGGTTACGTCCTCGGCACAGCAGCACTGTGCCGCAGGACGTAACCACTACGTCCGCGGCACAGAAGGGGTTAAGCAGTGGTGTAAGGGTAGTGGTGGAGAGGTATGTGAGGGAGTGTGTCAGGAAAGACCACATGCTTTTTTTCTATGACATAGAATTTCAGGAGGATAGCTTTAGGGGTTTTATGATTTTGACTCCCTCATCCATATTCACTTGAGAAATTATCACTGTTTAAGCATTATATTTCACAATTTTAATTCTTAAATGTTTGTGTTTTTCTTTCTTTATTTACTCTTAAAGGCTTTATGAAGTACTACGAGCCACATTACTGTTGCCTCAGAGCGTATTACAAGAGGCAGGACTGGCTTTAGGGCAGTGCAACTGGTGTCATCACAATTGGCACCAAATTAAGGGGGGGCACTATTTACGCTCGTTACAATCGGCACCGGCCACATTGCCCAAAAGCCAGCACATTGAACTCCGTTGTCCCTCTATTAGTTCCACGACTGTGGTCGTAGTAGAAATAAAAGAGGGACACGCATGTTCTCATGATCACGCTTCTCAGATAGCAGTGTTCTTGCCAGAACGTGCACGACCTGCACCTATAGACACCTGCTTATAGGGAGCCGCCTGGAGGCACAGAAAAGCTGTTGCAGTGTTGATTCATTTGGTTATTGGCAGCAGGGCAAAGGTAATTCTAGAGTCAGCATCAAAGGTCAGACAAGTTCATGTTAGATGTAATTCATTATTAGATTTGAATAAGTCTTGGCTCAGTTAGGGTTGGCACCTGGAGGAGTAGTATTTTAATATTCCTGCCAATACAAAATGTAGGAAAAAGCATGTAAAGCCAGTAAATTCACCCCCTAATTAGTACATACTTTAAACAATAAACCAAAGAAGAAAAGCATGTGGAAATATCTTCTAGAACCTTCATGATCCCTGATTGATAAAGCAAAGGAAAAAAAATGTGTTCAAAATGATTACACAAAGGAACATATAAAGTTCCATTTAAGTGCCATGTTGGGGCCCTTGCAGAGCATGAACAAACAGTTAGTATTTATGTCAGTGAAATATGGTGATCCTGGTTTTTATACAGCCACGGCCCGTCCTTTAGGGCGGAGGGGCCACACACCCCCATCTTTTGCCCTCTGCCTCGGTGATGAGGGGAAGCGTCACCCATTGGCTCCGACCTGGGCACTTCATGTTTAAGCCCTGAAGCGCCCAGGGCGAGTGTCAATCAGTGACACCTCGTCACAGAGTGGGATGGGGTCAGAAGTCTCACTGACCCCATCCCACTCGGTGACGAAGTTGGGACTGCTGCCTTCCCTCAGGTCAGCCAGAGAGGGAAGGCAGCAGTCCCAACCTCCCTGGTACCTCCGAGCTGAAGGTGTGTGTGTTTTTTAAATGAATGTTTGGTGCATGCGTATATGTTTGAAAATTGATGCGTGTTGTGAATGGATGTGCGTGCATGTGTGAAGGAATGAGTGTGTGTGCTTCCCGCCCACTCCTCGCTTCTAAAATTTATTTTTATGCATCTTTACCCCTACTTTATCACCTAGCTAATTAAACTGAACTCAGGGGTGTAGCTTCCACTTGTGCAGCAGGTGCAGTGGCACCGGACACGCATCCTGATTATTTCTCTGTTATATAAATCAAACTACTAGTTCCGGTTTTAGGCAAGATAAGTGCAGCCTATAGATATATTTGTGTGCCCAGCATTTTTCAGGGGCTAATAACAGCTGAGTGATTACTTTAATGGTTAATGCACTGAATGAAGGGATCTGTGATTTGTCTGGTCACGTTTTAACTCATGCTAAAGTAGCAAAGAAGGTTAATGTTCCCACTGCAAAGCACAATATGTAACATGCAAACCACATATTTGTATTTTATGTGGATAGCTCAGTCTGTTACTGCTTTTGTCATAGATTATTTTGTTATTTGTAGTTCCCAATTTGAAAGCCTTCTAATAAGCAAATTGGCCTTTGAACAGGCATCAAAGGGCTGCATGCAAATTGCAAGGTAGAGGTTTAGGACCTTATTTGTTTCTCCTCAATCTTTCATTATTGTGAGATTGCTAAAGAGGGTTCCTTTGGCTAGTAATACAGTTGTATTACTGTGATTACCCAATCAATGTGTTATGTGTTTAGTTCTTTTTATGTTTATGGGTAAGACTTACTCACACTTTGCGCCTCGTTTGTGTCACAAAAGTGACACAAACCTGTTCCAAAGCCCTATTTTGGGGTTTTCCTTCCAATGCAAATCCTGAATTGTGTTGGAAAGTGTCCTAAAGTAAAACAAGATAGCACTATGTGATCCTTTGCGCCAAAGAGGCATACCTCACAAACGGATTTTGGCACAAATTCCTATCTACTAACTTTAGTAGAAAGGGGTTTGCATAAAACCATATGCCTCTCTGAAGCAGGGGTAAAGTTGGAAAAAATATTTATTTTCTTAAAAACATTCCAGCTTGTGCAGCACACATGCAAGGTGGTAAAGTGTTAAACTTTGCCAAAGCATAGAATTTCTTGTAGTCCTCATAGTCTTAAATACCATTTTCTGTACATTGATTTACACACTTGTATATCTCATTGTCTCTGTATAATATGTTTGTAATGCAAAGCTATATTGGAATAAGTAGCACTATAAAACAAATAAATGTGAGAGAAGGTCTAAGGAGAAATGAAGGGCACCATTGGAGGGTTGTAGTGAGGGAATCTGTGAGGAAGGGGATCGTGAAGGATGGGTGCAAACTTAGATCGTTGCACTGGGTACCACCAGTGCTAAAGCCAACCCTGCAAGGAGATGACAGGAATAGTTGTGCAATCTTGGGCTGTGAGGCCACAAAAGATACAATGAAAGGCATCATAATTTTTAACTATCACATTTTATAAAATCTATTTGCAGCATCTTCAGTTCACTTCCTATTTAATGCTTAGTTTACTACACAATGTACGCACTTGTGGAGTCATAAGAGATTGTGTTTAAATGTGATCTAATTGAACTGGTTAGCTTGGGTGTGTACCAGTGATTAACAGCACCAACTAAAGATATTGCATTTTCGTCACAATTAAATCCATTTTGTTCTGCTGCACTGTCGTTAATAAGAGTCAGTTAAAATATGCCATTTTTATCTATTTGATCAACGGCTCCAGGAATGTCAAACCTCTTTTGCACATTGCCATCATATAGCGGCCACCAGGGTTAACCCAACATTTCTCCTTGTGTCGAACATGCGCTGGTTGTATCACTGTGACTTAACACATCCTTCTGTTGAAATTTTAAGAGTAAGTATACTTTAAGCTTTTGCTAGCTACTTAAATAATTCCTGTTATCAATCACTCACTATAAACATGTTTGCTTTTCTTTCTTGAAAAAATTGCAATGGGCTTCACTAAGGAACAGTGGTTGCACAGTGTCTAGTCATATCAGTGGCAGGTCAGCTGGTCTTGATATCACTTTCCCTACTACTATCTATTGGTGTCTGTCTAAATTAAGCCTGGTACTGCCATCTGCATGCTGCAGTGAGTAGGAGGGTTAGATAGATTCAAGACCATAGGGAATGGATAATCAATGACTTGAAAATGTAGGGTCAAATTTTATAGCTAATAAAATTATGATATGTCTGACATCAACAGTCCTGCCAAAGTGTTTAGCTCTGCTGAAAGGTTTTGAATATTCATTACCCGAGAAAGCAAAATGCTCTTTGCATATTCTTTTGCACGTCTCAGAATTATACAATACTTTTCTTAAAAAACACCCACCATTGTCCTGAAAGAAGTAGCTATAACCACACTCACAAAATAAATAACTATTTCTATGACAAGAACAAAGACCCTAGGCTGTATCAACTATATAAGGAGGGATTAGTCTATATTAGTGTAAAATATTTTTGTATACTGATAATATTACTGACATGTTTACAAGCAATTAGTATTGTGCTGGTAGCCACAAGCCTTCACTTTTGGTGCATGGTGCACCTACATGCACTATAAACTTCTGTCCTGAGTTAAGGTACCCTAATGATTTAACCCCTTCGCTGCCAGGCCTTTTCCCCCTCAGGAGCCAGGCCTTTTTTTGGCTATTTGGGGCAGGGCGCGCTTAGGCCCTCATAACGTTTTGTCCACATAAGCTACCCACGCCAAATTTGCGTCCTTTTTTTTCATCATCCTAGGGATTCTAGAGGTACCCAAACTTTGTGGGTTCCCCTGAAGGAGACCACGAAATTAGCCAAAATACAGTAAAAATTTCGTTTTTAAAACAAAATGGAAAAAAGGGCGGCAGAAGAAGGCTTGTGATTTTTTCCCTGAAATTGACATCAACAAAGGGTTTGCAGTGCTAAAATTACCAGCTTCCAAGCTTTCAGGAACAGTCAGACTCGAATCAGAAAACCCAATTTTTCAACACAATTTTGGCATTTTACTGGGACATACCCCATTTTTACGATTTTTTGTGCTTTCAGCCTCCTTCCAGTCAGTGACAGAAATGGGTGTGAAACCAATGCTGGATCCCAGAAACCTAATCATTTCTGAAAAGTAGATAAAATTCTAAATTCAGCAAATGGGTAATTTGTGTAGATCCTACAAGGGATTCCTACAGAAAATACCAACTGAAATAAAAAAAAATTGAAATTGAGATGAAAAAACAGCCATTTTTCTCTACGTTTTACTCTGTAACTTTTTCCTGCAATGTCAGATTTTTGAAAGCAATATACAGTTACGACTGCTGGACTCTTCTATCAGGTATTAAGAAAACCATTGTATTTCCAAAATGGCCACAAGATAAGGTGTTGAGAAGCAGTGGTTATTTGCACATCTCTGAATTCTGGGGTGCCCATACCAGCATGTGAATTACAGGGCATTTCTCAAATAGACGTCTTTTTTACACACTGTCTTATATTTGGAAGGAAAAAATGTAGAGAAAGACAAGGGGCAATAACACTTGTTTTGCTATTCTATGTTTCCCCAAGTCTCCTGATAAAAATGGTACCTCACTTGTGTGGGTAGGCCTAGCGCCCGCGACAGAAGTGCCCCACAACACAGCGTGGACACATCAAATTTTCCCAAAGAAAAGAGGTGTTTTTTGCAAAGTGCCTACCTGTGGATTTTGGGTTCTAGCTCAGCCGCCACCTAGGGAAACCTACCAAACCTGTGCATTTTCTTAAAACTAGAGACCTAGGGGAATCCAAGATGGGGTGACTTGTAGGGCTCTCACCAGGTTCGGTTACCCAGAATCCTTTGCAAACCTCAAAATGTGGCTAAAAAAACACTTTTTCCTCACATTTCGGTGACAGAAATTTCTGGAATCTGAGAGGACCCACAAATTTCCTATCACCCAGCATTCCCCCAAGTCTCCTGATAAAAATGGTACCTCACTTATGTGGGTAGGCCGAGTGCCCGTGACAGGAAATGCCTCAAAACACAAAGTGGACACATCACATTTTCTCAAAGAAAACAGAGGTGTTTTTAGCAAAGTGCCTACCTTTGGATTTTGGTCTGTAGCTCAGCCGCCACCTGGGGAAACCTGCCAAACCTGTGCATATTTTAAAACTAGAGACAAAGGGAAATCCAGGATGGGGTGACTTGTGGGGCTCCCACCAGGTTGTGTTACCCAGAATCCTTTGCAAACCTCAAAATGTGGCTAAAAAACACTTTTTCCTCACATTTCGGTGACAGAAAGTTCTGGAATCTGAGAGGAGCCACAAATTTCCTTCCACCCAGCGTTCCCCCAAGTCTCCTTACAAAAATGGTACCTCACTTGTGTGGGTAGGCCTAGTGCTTGTGACAGGAAATGCCCCAAAACACGAAGTGGACACATCACATTTTCTCAAAGAAAACAGAGGTGTTTTTTGCAAAGTACCTACCTGTGGATTTTGGTCTGTAGCTCAGCCGCCACCTGGGGAAACCTACCAAACCTGTGCATATTTTAAAACTAGAGACCTAGGGAAATCCAGGATGGGGTGACTTGTGGGGCTCTGACCAGGTTCTGTTACCCAGAATCCTTTGCAAACCTCAAAATGTGGCTAAAAAACACTTTTTCCTCACAGCTTGGTGACAGAAAGTTCTAGAATCTGAGAGGAGCCACAAATTTCCTTCCACCCTCCGTTCCCCCAAGTGTCCCGATAAAAATGGTACCTCACTTGTGTGGGTAGGCCTAGTGCCCGCGACAGGAAATGCCCCAAAACACAAAGTGGACATGTCACATTTTCTCAAAGAAAACAGAGGTGTTTTTTGCAAAGTGCCTACCTGTGGATTTTGGTGTGTAGCTCAGCCGCCACCTGGGGAAACCTACCAAACCTGTGCATTTTTGAAAACTAGAGACCAAGGGAAATCCAGGATGGGATGACTTGTGGGGCTCTCACCAGGTTCGGTTACCCAGAATCCTTTGCAAACCTCAAACTGTGGCTAATAAACACTTTTTCCTCACATTTCGGTGACAGAATGTTCTGGAATCTGAGAGGAGCCACAAATTTCCTTCCACTCAGCGTTCCCTCAAGTCTCCCTACATAAATGGTACCTCACTTGTGTGGGTAGGCCTAGTGCCCGCAACAGGAAATGCCCCAAAACACGAAGTGGACACATCACATTTTCTCAAGGAAAACAGAGGTGTTGTTTGCAAAGTGCCTACCTGTGGATTTTGGCCTCTAGCTCAGCCGCCACCTAGGGAAACCTACCAAACCTGTGCATTTTTTAAAACTAGAGACCTCGGGGAATCCAAGATGGGGTGACTTGTGGGGCTCTTACCAGGTTGTGTTACCCAGAATCCTTTGCAAACCTCAAAATGTGGCTAAAAAACACCTTTTGCTCACATTTCGGTGACAGAAAGTTCTGGAATCTGAGAGGAGCCACAAATTTCCTTCCACCCAGCGTTCCCCCAAGTCTCCTTACAAAAATGGTACCTCACTTGTGTGGGTAGGCCGAGTGCCCGTGACAGGAAATGCCCCAAAACACGAAGTGGACACATCACATTTTCTCAAAGAAAACAGAGGTGTTTTTTGCAAAGTACCTACCTGTGGATTTTGGTCTGTAGCACAGCCGCCACCTGGGGAAACCTACCAAACCTGTGCATATTTTAAAACTAGAGACCTAGGGAAATCCAGGATGGGGTGACTTGTGGGGCTCTGACCAGGTTCTGTTACCCAGAATCCTTTGCAAACCTCAAAATGTGGCTAAAAAACACTTTTTCCTCACATTTCAGTGACAGAAAGTTCTGGAATCTGAGAGGAGCCACAAATTTCCTTCCACCCAGCGTTCCCCCAAGTCTCCCTACAAAAATGGTACCTCACTTGTGTGGGTAGGCCTAGTGCCCGCAACAGGAAATGCCCCAAAACACAAAGTGGACACATCACATTTTCTCAAAGAAAACAGAGGTGTTTTTTGCAAAGTGCCTACCTGTGGATTTTGGTCTCTAGCTCAGCCGCCACCTAGGGAAACCTACCAAACCTGTGCATTTTTGAAAACTAGAGACCTAGGGGAATCCAAGATGGGTTGACTTGTGGGGCTCCAAAAAGGTTCTGTTGCAAGAATCCTTTGCAAACCTCAAAATGTGGCTAAAAAACACTTTTTCCTCACAGCTCGGTGACAGAAAGTTCTGGAATCTGAGAGGAGCCACAAATTTCCTTCCACCCTCCGTTCCCCCAAGTGTCCCGATAAAAATGGTACCTCATTTGTGTGGGTAGGCCTAGTGCCCGCGACAGGAAATGCCCCAAAACACAAAGTGGACATGTCACATTTTCTCAAAGAAAACACAGGTGTTTTTTGCAAAGTACCTACCTGTGGATTTTGGTCTGTAGCTCAGCCGCCACCTGGGGAAACCTACCAAACCTGTGCATTTTTTAAAACTAGAGACCAAGGGAAATCCAGGATGGGGTGACTTGTGGGGCTCTCACCAGGTTGTGTTACCCAGAATCCTTTGCAAACCTCAAACTGTGGCTAATAAACACTTTTTCCTCAAATTTCGGTGACAGAAAGTTCTGGAATCTGAGAGGAGCCACAAATTTCCTTCCACCCAGCGTTCCCCCAAGTCTCCCTACAAAAATGGTACCTCACTTGTGTGGGTAGGCCTAGTGCCCGCAACAGGAAATGCCCCAAAACACGAAGTGGAAACATCACATTTTCTCAAGGAAAACAGAGGTGTTTTTTGCAAAGTGCCTACCTGTGGATTTTGGCCTCTAGCTCAGCCGCCACCTAGGGAAACCTACCAAACCTGTGCATTTTTTAAAACTGGAGACCTCGAGGAATCCAAGATGGGGTGACTTGTGGGGCTCCCACCAGGTTCTGTTACCCAGAATCCTTTGCAAACCTCAAAATGTGGCTAAAAAACGCTTTTTCCTCACATCTCAGTGACAGAAAGTTCTGGAATCTGAGAGGAGCCACAAATTTCCTTCCACCCAGCGTTCTCCCGAGTCTCCCTACAAAAATGGTACCTCACTTGTGTGGGTAGGCCTAGTGCCCGCGACAGGAAATGCCCCTAAACACGAAGTGGACACATCACATTTTCTCAAAGAAAACAGAGGTGTTTTTTGCAAAGTGCCTTCCTTTGGATTTTGGTCTGTAGCTCAGCCGCCACCTGGGGAAACCTGCCAAACCTGTGCATATTTTAAAACTAGAGACAAAGGGAAATCCAGGATGGGGTGACTTGTGGGGCCCTTACTAGGTTGTGTTACCCAGAATCCTTTGCAAACCTCAAAATGTGGCAAAAAAACACTTTTTCCTCACATTTCGGTGACAGAAAGTTCTGGAATCTGAGAGGAGCCACAAATTTCCTTCCACCCAGCGTTCCCCCAAGTCTCCTTACAAAAATGGTACCTCACTTGTGTGGGTAGGCCTAGTGCCCGTGACAGGAAATGCCCCAAAACACGAAGTGGACACATCACATTTTCTCAAGGAAAACAGAGGTGTTGTTTGCAAAGTGCCTACCTGTGGATTTTGGCCTCTAGCTCAGCCGCCACCTTGGGAAACCTACCAAACCTCTACATTTTTGAAAACTAGAGACCTAGGGGAATCCAAGAGGGGGTGACTTGTGGGGCTCCAAAAAGGTTCTGTTACCCAGAATCCTTTGCAAACCTCAAAATGTGGCTAAAAAACACTTTTTCCTCACAGCTTGGTGACAGAAAGTTCTGGAATCTGAGAGGAGCCACAAATTTCCTTCCACCCTCCGTTCCCCCAAGTGTCCCGATAAAAATGGTACCTCACTTGTGTGGGTAGGCCTAGTGCCCACGACAGGAAATGCCCCAAAACACAAAGTGGACATGTCACATTTTCTCAAAGAAAACAGAGGTGTTTTTTGCAAAGTGCCTACCTGTGGATTTTGGTGTGTAGCTCAGCCGCCACCTGGGGAAACCTACCAAACCTGTGCATATTTTAAAACTAGAGACCTAGGGAAATCCAGGATGGGGTGACTTGTGGGGCTCTGACCAGGTTCTGTTACCCAGAATCCTTTGCAAACCTCAAAATGTGGCTAAAAAACACTTTTTCCTCACATTTCAGTGACAGAAAGTTCTGGAATCTGAGAGGAGCCACAAATTTCCTTCCACCCAGCGTTCCCCCAAGTCTCCCTACAAAAATGGTACCTCACTTGTGTGGGTAGGCCTAGTGCCCGCAACAGGAAATGCCCCAAAACACAAAGTGGACACATCACATTTTCTCAAAGAAAACAGAGGTGTTTTTTGCAAAGTGCCTACCTGTGGATTTTGGTCTCTAGCTCAGCCGCCACCTAGGGAAACCTACCAAACCTGTGCATTTTTGAAAACTAGAGACCTAGGGGAATCCAAGATGGGTTGACTTGTGGGGCTCCAAAAAGGTTCTGTTGCAAGAATCCTTTGCAAACCTCAAAATGTGGCTAAAAAACACTTTTTCCTCACAGCTCGGTGACAGAAAGTTCTGGAATCTGAGAGGAGCCACAAATTTCCTTCCACCCTCCGTTCCCCCAAGTGTCCCGATAAAAATGGTACCTCACTTGTGTGGGTAGGCCTAGTGCCCGCGACAGGAAATGCCCCAAAACACAAAGTGGACATGTCACATTTTCTCAAAGAAAACACAGGTGTTTTTTGCAAAGTACCTACCTGTGGATTTTGGTCTGTAGCTCAGCCGCCACCTGGGGAAACCTACCAAACCTGTGCATTTTTGAAAACTAGAGACCAAGGGAAATCCAGGATGGGGTGACTTGTGGGGCTCTCACCAGGTTGTGTTACCCAGAATCCTTTGCAAACCTCAAACTGTGGCTAATAAACACTTTTTCCTCACATTTCGGTGACAGAAAGTTCTGGAATCTGAGAGGAGCCACAAATTTCCTTCCACCCAGCGTTCCCCCAAGTCTCCCTACAAAAATGGTACCTCACTTGTGTGGGTAGGCCTAGTGCCCGCAACAGGAAATGCCCCAAAACACGAAGTGGAAACATCACATTTTCTCAAGGAAAACAGAGGTGTTTTTTGCAAAGTGCCTACCTGTGGATTTTGGCCTCTAGCTCAGCCGCCACCTAGGGAAACCTACCAAACCTGTGCATTTTTGAAAACTAGAGACCTCGAGGAATCCAAGATGGGGTGACTTGTGGGGCTCCCACCAGGTTCTGTTACCCAGAATCCTTTGCAAACCTCAAAATGTGGCTAAAAAACGCTTTTTCCTCACATCTCAGTGACAGAAAGTTCTGGAATCTGAGAGGAGCCACAAATTTCCTTCCACCCAGCGTTCTCCCGAGTCTCCCTACAAAAATGGTACCTCACTTGTGTGGGTAGGCCTAGTGCCCGCGACAGGAAATGCCCCAAAACACGAAGTGGACACATCACATTTTCTCAAAGAAAACAGAGGTGTTTTTTGCAAAGTGCCTTCCTTTGGATTTTGGTCTGTAGCTCAGCCGCCACCTGGGGAAACCTGCCAAACCTGTGCATATTTTAAAACTAGAGACAAAGGGAAATCCAGGATGGGGTGACTTGTGGGGCCCTTACCAGGTTGTGTTACCCAGAATCCTTTGCAAACCTCAAAATGTGGCAAAAAAACACTTTTTCCTCACATTTCGGTGACAGAAAGTTCTGGAATCTGAGAGGAGCCACAAATTTCCTTCCACCCAGCGTTCCCCCAAGTCTCCTTACAAAAATGGTACCTCACTTGTGTGGGTAGGCCTAGTGCCCGTGACAGGAAATGCCCCAAAACACGAAGTGGACACATCACATTTTCTCAAGGAAAACAGAGGTGTTGTTTGCAAAGTGCCTACCTGTGGATTTTTGCCTCTAGCTCAGCCGCCACCTTGGGAAACCTACCAAACCTGTGCATTTTTGAAAACTAGAGACCTAGGGGAATCCAAGATGGGTTGACTTGTGGGGCTCCAAAAAGGTTCTGTTACCCAGAATCCTTTGGAAACCTCAAAATGTGGCTAAAAAACACTTTTTCCTCACAGCTTGGTGACAGAAAGTTCTGGAATCTGAGAGGAGCCACAAATTTCCTTCCACCCTCCGTTCCCCCAAGTGTCCCGATAAAAATGGTACCTCACTTGTGTGGGTAGGCCTAGTGCCCACGACAGGAAATGCCCCAAAACACAAAGTGGACATGTCACATTTTCTCAAAGAAAACAGAGGTGTTTTTTGCAAAGTGCCTACCTGTGGATTTTGGTGTGTAGCTCAGCCGCCACCTGGGGAAACTTACCAAACCTGTGCATTTTTGAAAACTAGAGACCAAGGGAAATCCAGGATGGGGTGACTTGTGGGGCTCTCACCAGGTTGTGTTACCCAGAATCCTTTGCAAACCTCAAAATGTGGCTAATAAACACTTTTTCCTCACATTTCGGTGACAGAAAGTTCTGGAATCTGAGAGGAGCCACAAATTTCCTTCCACCCAGCGTTCCCCCAAGTCTCCCTTAAAAAAATGGTACCACACTTGTGTGGGTAGGCCTAGTGCCCGCAACAGGAAATGCCCTAAAACACGAAGTGGACACATCACATTTTCTCAAGGAAAACAGAAGTGTTTTTTGCAAAGTGCCTACCTGTGGATTTTGGCCTCTAGCTCAGCCGCCACCTAGGGAAACCTACCAAACCTGTGCATTTTTTAAAACTAGAGACCTCGGGGAATCCAAGATGGGGTGACTTGTGGGGCTCGCACCAGGTTCTGTTACCCAGAATCCTTTACAAACCTCAAAATGTGGCTAAAAAACGCTCTTTCCTCACATCTCAGTGACAGAAAGTTCTGGAATCTGAGAGGAGCCACAAATTTCCTTCCACCCAGCGTTCTCCCAAGTCTCCCTACAAAAATGGTACCTCACTTGTGTGGGTAGGCCTAGTGCCTGCGACAGGAAATGCCCCAAAACACGAAGTGGACACATCCCATTTTCTCAAAGAAAACAGAGGTGTTTTTTGCAAAGTGCCTACCTTTGGATTTTGGTCTGTAGCTCAGCCGCCACCTGGGGAAACCTGCCAAACCTGTGCATATTTTAAAACTAGAGACAAAGGGAAATCCAGGATGGGGTGACTTGTGGGGCCCTTACCAGGTTGTGTTACCCAGAATCCTTTGCAAACCTCAAAATGTGGCTAAAAAACACTTTTTCCTCACATTTCGGTGACAGAAAGTTCTGGAATATGAGAGGAGCCACAAATCTCCTTCCACCCAGCGTTCCCCCAAGTCTCCTTACAAAAATGGTACCTCACTTGTGTGGGTAGGCCTAGTGCCCGTGACAGGAAATGCCCCAAAACACGAAGTAGACAGATCACATTTTCTCAAAGAAAACAGAGGTGTTTTTTGCAAAGTGCCTACCTGTGGATTTTGGTCTCTAGCTCAGCCGCCACCTAGGGAAACCTACCAAACCTGTGCATTTTTGAAAACTAGAGACCTAGGGGAATCCAAGATGGGGTGACTTGTGGGGCTCCAAAAAGGTTCTGTTACCCAGAATCCTTTGCAAACCTCAAAATGTGGCTAAAAAAAACTTTTTCCTCACAGCTTGGTGACAGAAAGTTCTGGAATCTGAGAGGAGCCACAAATTTCCTTCCACCCTCCGTTCCCCCAAGTGTCCCGATAAAAATGGTACCTCACTTGTGTGGGTAGGCCTAGTGCCCGCGACAGGAAATGCCCCAAAACACAAAGTGGACATGTCACATTTTCTCAAAGAAAACAGAGGTAATTTTTGCAAAGTGCCTACCTGTGGATTTTGGTGTGTAGCTCAGCCGCCACCTGGGGAAACCTACCAAACCTGTGCATTTTTGAAAACTAGAGACCAAGGGAAATCCAGGATGGGGTGACTTGTGGGGCTCTCACCAGGTTGTGTTACCCAGAATCCTTTGCAAACCTCAAAATGTGGCTAATAAACACTTTTTCCTCACATTTCGGTGAAAGAAAGTTCTGGAATCTGAGAGGAGCCACAAATTTCCTTCCACCCAGCGTTCCCCCAAGTCTCCCTTAAAAAAAGGTACTTCACTTGTGTGGGTAGGCCTAGTGCCCGCAACAGGAAATGCCCCAAAACACGAAGTGGACACATCACATTTTCTCAAGGAAAACAGAGGTGTTGTTTGCAAAGTGCATACCTGTGGATTTTGGCCTCTAGCTCAGCCGCCACCTAGGGAAACCTACCAAACCTGTGCATTTTTTAAAACTAGAGACCTCGGGGAATCCAAGATGGGGTGACTTGTGGGGCTCCCACCAGGTTCTGTTACCCAGAATCCTTTGCAAACCTCAAAATGTGGCTAAAAAAACGCTCTTTCCTCACATCTCAGTGACAGAAAGTTCTGGAATCTGAGAGGGGCCACAAATTTCCTTCCACCCAGCGTTCTCCCAAGTCTCCCTACAAAAATGGTACCTCACTTGTGCGGGTAGGCCTAGTGCCCGCAACAGGAAATGCCCCAAAACACAAAGTGGACACATCAAAATTATCAAATAGAAAACTACCTGTTTTTGCGGGGGGCACCTGTGTTTTTGGTCCTAGGCTCAGCAGCCATCTAGGGAAACCTACTAAACCCAGGCATTTCTGAAAACTAGACACCCAAGGGATTCAAGGAAGGTGTGACTTGCGTGGATCCCCCAATGTTTTCTTACCCAGAATCCTCAGCAAACCTCAAATTTAGCTAAAAAATCAAATTTTTCCCACATTTCTGTGTGGGATCCCCGCACCGGGACAAATTACCTACCACCCACCATTCCTCTTAGTCTCCCAGTAAAAATGATACCTCACTTGTGTAGGTGGGCCAAGTGTTTGTGACCGGGAAGAGCCAAAAACACGTCGAAATTGAGGGAGAACCACAGTGGGCCCAAAAGGGCAGTTTGAAACAACAAATTTTTAGGCTGACAAGTGCAGCAGAAACTTTATCGGTATAGATGAGACAATGCTGGGTGGTAGGAATTTTATGGATTCCTGCAGATTCCGGAAGGTTCCATCACAAAAATGTGGGAAAAATGTGTGCTTTCCAGCAAAGTTGCAGGTTTGCAGGGCATTGTGGGTAAGGAAATGGTGCAGGGTCCTTGTGAAGCACACCACCCTGGAATCAACTAGATGTTTAGTTTTCAGATGTGTCTAGGTCTTGTGGATTTTTCTACATGGCATCGTCCCAAAGTAAAAAAAAGTGCAGCCCTCACCATTCCAAGTGGGACGATTTTGAGAGTTACCAAGCTCTAATGGCCCAAATGTAAAACAAAAAACAAAAAAATCAAATGTTCTCTTGCTTCCCATGGGATAAGATGTTTTAGTGTGCGGGGGAGAGCTGAATGACTGTTAGCCCCTTCAGTTCGGGTGAGGGCATCACCAGGCTCATACTGTTTGGTAGTCACCACCCCACTATTTTAAATTTTTTTATTTCATGGCATCTAGTAGACTTTCTGCCCCCAGGGGTGTGGATCGGGGTAATTGCCCTATCTGCCCACTGGTGGGCAGAATAACTTTGGCCCCATTTTTTTGGGGTGAGGTATGGCCATAAGCCCACCCTCTCATTTTGAAAAAAAAAATCTTCCCCGGTCTCTGGTGAGCTTTCTGCCCCCCTTGGGGGCAGATGGGCCTTCCAAAAATAGGCCAATCTTCCCCCAATGGAGGCAGATATGGCCAACAGTAATGTGTCCCCATGGGGAGCGAACCTTGCCCAAGGGGCTGCCCCCCCAAATAAAACACACACATACACACACACCAATCCCTGGTGTTTAGTGGTTTCTGCCCCTGGCCTAACAAAAATAGGCTGATCTGCCCCCAAAGGGGGCAGAAATGGCCTAAATACAATTTGCCCCCCAGGGGAGCGACCCTTGCGTAAATATATTAGCCCAATCAGCCCCCAGGGGGGGGCAAAAAGGGCCTAAAATTAATATGGCCCCCTCGGGAGCGACCCTTGCCCAAGGGACCGCTCCCGTTATTAGAAAACACAAAGAAAAAAAATCCCTGGTGTCTAGTGGGCATTTCTGCCCCCTGGCGGCAGATCTGCCTAATTATATTAGGCCGATCTGCCCCCAGGGGGGGCAGAAATGGCCTAAGCACAATTTGGCCCCCCCAGGGAGCAACCCTTGCCTAAGGGGTCGCTCCCTGCACATAAAAGAAGAAAAAGAAAAGAAAAAAAATCCCTGGTGTCTGCTGGGCATTTCTGCCCCACCGGGGGCAGATCGGCCTAATTATTATTTGCCCCCATAGGGAGTGACCCTTGCCCAAGGGGCCGCTCCCCTCATGTAAATTTAAAAAAAAACGAAATTCCCTGGTGTCTAGTGGGCATTTCTTGAAATGCTCAGAATGACATTGGAAAAAAGGAAAAGCCATTCCTTTTTTCCGATGTCCCTCCCGCCGCCCTCCTCCAGAGCGGAAGAGAAATGCTCAGCATTTCTCTTCCGCATCGCGCTGGAAGCAAGCTTCCAGTGCGACGGGAGGCGACCTCTGATGAGGTCAGCACGCAATCGCGTGCTGACATCATCAGACGTCATGGGAGGGATCGGGGGGGGGGGGTCGGTGGTGTCGGGGGTGAAAGGGGAAGCGATTCCCCTTACATCCCTGACGGGGGGGTGTGGGTGGGGGGCCCACGGGGGAGCACTAGCGCTTCCCCCTTGAGCCCGATGCAGGACGAGGTGGTCTCGTCCCAGGCACCAGAGGGGTTAATCGAGTATACAGCAGACTATGGCCCTCATTTTGACTTTGGCGATCTTTCTGATAGACCGCCAAGGTCACTGCAGCAAACAGACTGCCATATTAGGTGTCATTGGAGGACTTCTGCCCATTTATGGGAGGAAGTCTTACTCCGAAGAGGAGGTTGCTTCGCCAGCAAGACTCCGCCTGTCGTATTATGAGCCGTAATACGGCTTGGCAGAGTCTTGCTGTGCGTGTCTGCGTGTGTGCATGCGTGAGTGGAAGTATGCAGAAGGGAAGAGGGCTGGTGAATCTGTGCGTGTACGTGATTGAATGTTGAGGTACTGGGTTTTTCAGAACCGGTACTGATCCGGTAACCCAGTGGTGCCAGGGTACACCCAAAGACCTCGGGTACTTTCCTGCTTCAGACCACAGAAACTCAGAGTCTTCTAGGTGAAGTCAAAGATCGAATTCATTGGCTGCAACCAAGTGACAAGTGTCCTAGAAGTACAACAGCACGGTTTGTATGTTCTCAGGAGACTGTGTTTCAATGCAAAGTCAGGTTTCCTTATATAGAGTTTTTTAAGCTTCAGGCAAACATTCTTGACTTTTTGGTTGGTCATTCACATGTTTTCACTACAAAGGAAAAAACAGTGTCATGATGAAACCTCATATTTCATGTCATCCAACCCATAATAAATTACCGGGCAAGGCCTAGTATTTTACATCAGATAAGTGTGGACCCCCAATAAAAACGGGCACCTCCCCCTCGTAAAGTAAGAAGAAGAAAAGAGCAGGTGCAGGTGTGAGCAAGATTAGGCAGGGTGTGTGAGCGATAATAAGGGTTTTATGGCATGGTGTGCCTTGATGCTATCTGATTCGGCCACTGGGAGAGGGACTGACCAAACAGGTTTGGCCTGAGGCAATGGTTCCAGCTTGCCCAGGTCAGAGAAAAGTCAATCAAGGTGTACGTGTCCTTGGAATCAAATCTGACTGTATTATAAGCCTATGTGAGGGCAACTTTTAAAAATGGCTGCCGTGTATAAAATGGGAGTCACGAGTGCAGGACGAAAATGGCGATTTCGAGGTGAAAACGCTGCTGGAATTGAGCGAAAATGCTCATGCTTAGTGTACTAGTCATTATCGGTCTTTTGATACTAAAATCGTACTGCTGTGGCAAAGTAAATTACATGGGTCCAGAATTTTTAGAACCACAATGTGAATGTTTGTGTGCCTGTATGTGCGTGTAAATGGGGGTGTGTGCCTGCATGTATGCAAGTGAATAGGTGTGTGTGTGTCTGCATGTATGCGAGTGAATAGAGGTGTCTGTGTGAACCTATGCTTATGCCGAGCGGTTTGTATGTGAATGCATGCATCTGTGAAGGGGTGGGGGTGTTTGTAACTTTGTGGATGGGTATGGCGGGTTACTGCGTGTGAGTGGACATGTGGGGGTGCATGTGCCGGTAACAGGAATAGGGATTCCTGTCGCTGGGTGCATTTCCGCCAGGGTTTTCGTGGTGGGGTGACTGCCACGGAAAGCCTGGCAGTCTGCAGCCTTGTAATATGACTGGCAGGCTGAGGCCTGCCACTGGGTTGGAGGTGCTCACTGCCGGCCACTGCGATGTAACCGTGAAGGAGGCTGGCCTGGTTTGTAGTGGGTACCCATGGTACTTACACCTTATACCAGGTCCAGCTATCCCTTATTAGTGTAGTGTAGGCAGTGTCTAGAAGCCAGAGGTAACTGTGGATGAGCAGTTACGGCTTATCTAGGAGACATGCAAAATGAACTTTGTATCAGGGATACCATTGTAGTCACACAGTACTCACACACTTGAAAGAAAATACTCAGTAGTACAAAAATAAAGGTACCTTTTTTATCACACAAATGCCAAAAATACTATAGAGACTATACTACCTTAGGAGGTAAGTAATACACAAATCATGTACACTAGTATGCATAAACAATTGTAAAAATAGTTAGAAAACAGTGCAAGTAGTGAAAATCACAATAGTTAGAAATGGGCCTAGGGAGAACACAAACCATATACTAAGAACGTTTAATGCGAATGCTGGTTTACCACCTAGGCAAGTGTAGTGTGTAAAGGGGAGAAGGGAGTACTAGAAAAGCCCAAAGGTAAGTACTAGAACCCACACAAAAACGAGTGAGAAGATTATGCAAGAACCAGAAAGGACTTCAATACACCAACAGTAGATTCCTAGACCTGAAGACCTGTGGAAAAAGGGACCAAGAAGCACAGAAGAGTCTAGGGAGAACATGAGCCCCTGCTAACCTTGATGAAGGTGCAAAAGAAGAACCACCGGTGAAGAACAGTCATTATTGCACCCAAGAAGACGGGCTCGGGCTCCTAGTTGGTGCAAGTGATGTCCCACGCCGGATGGAGGATAGCAGTCTGCTTTGCGTCACTGGAGTCTGCCAACAAGCCTTGGCACACGCAAAGCTCTTGGTTAGCAGAAAATGTCACTGCCCGGGACCTGAAAGGATCAGGTGGACTCTACCAGGAGAGGAAGTTGAAGGGAGCTCTCAGCAACTCAGAGAGCCCACAGAAGGCCAGGCAGCATGCATAGGAGTCCCACAGCATGGGGACAAAGGAAGGTTCAAAAGAGGCCCATGCAGTCCTTCGACAAAGGCTCCCACATCGCTGGAAAAATCACTCAGGACGCAGTGCATCGCAGGATAGAGTGCTGGGCGCCGGAGCTGCAAAATGTGTGAAGAACTTTGTGGAAGGATGCCAGCAAGCCTTGGCAAACTGCAAAACACTTGGTGCACAGGGGTACCGTCTTGCTTGGGGGAGGCAAGCTCTTACCTCCACCAAAGTTGGACAGTAGGATCTCAGGACCATCTGGACCACTTCAGTCCACCACCCGTGATGCAGGATCCAAGCAGCTCATCAGGAGAGGGGATCCACGCAGCTGGTCGCAATTGCAGTAGGTGCCTGCTGAAGCAGGGGAGTGACTCCTTCACCCGGAGGGAGATTCCTGCGCTCTTTTGGTGCAGGCTGAAGACGGGCTGTCCTCAGAGGATGCACAACCGGGAACCAGTTGGAGTTGCTGCAGGAGGTGAAGGTACAATGTTACAGAAGGTGTCTTGCTTCTTTGTTACAGTTTGTAGAGTTCCTGGAGGGTCCAGATGCAGTTTCTTCAGTGAGAAGTTAAAGTGGAGGATGCAGAGGATTCCTGCTGGAGTCTTACAATCTGAATCTGAAGAACGACCCAAAGGAGAGACCCTAAATAGCCCTGAAAGGGGGATTGGTTAGCCAACCAGGTAAGCACCTATCAGGGGAGGGCTCTGACGTCACCTGCTGGCACTGGCCACTCAGATGCTCCCAGAGTTCCCTGCCAACTTGTAATCCAAGTTGGCAAAACTCAGGGACTCTCTGGAGGAGCTCTGAGCACCATCCCTGGGGTGGTGATGGACGGTGGAGTAGTCATTCCCCTTTCCTTTGTCCAGTTTCACACCAGAGCAGGGACTGGGGGTCCCTGAACCAGAGTAGACTGGATTATGCAAGGAGAGCACCAAATGTTCTCTTCAAAGCATTTCAAGTGGCTTGGGGAGGCTACCCCTTCCAAGCCTGTAATACCTATTTCCAAAAGGGAGAGGTGTAACACCCCTCTCCCAAAGGAAATCCTTTGCTCTGCCTTCCTGGGCTTGAGCTCCTCAAGCAACAGGAGGGCAGAAACCTGTCTGTGAGGTGGCAGCAGCTGGGGCTGCCTGGAAAACCTCAGAAGGCTGTAATGGCATTAATGGGAGTCCTCTAAGGAGCCCCCAGAGTGCATGGGATCATACAACCATTGCTTGCAAAAGCATGAGGGTATGATTCCTACATGTTTGATACCAAACATGCCTATGTTCGGAGTTACCATTATGTAGCTGGACATAGGTAGTGACCTATGTCCAGTACCCGTGTAAAATGGTGTCCACGTACTCATGAAGTCTGGGAAAATGGTCCTGGAGGTTGTGGGGGCACCTCTGCTGGTGTAGGGATGCCTTCACACACAGGTACTTTGCACCCTACACTCAGGGCTGGAGGTCCTGCTATAGGGGTGACTTATAAGTGACCTGGTGCAGTGTAAATGGCAGTGGGTGCATGCACCTTTTCACCCAGTCTGCAATAGCAGTCCTGTAGAAGCCTTTGCATGGGCTCCCTATGGGTGGCAAGATATATGCAGCAGCCCATAGGGATCCCCCAGAACCCCAAAGACCTGGGTACCTAGGTACCATATACCAGGGACATATAAGGGGCACCAGTATGCCAATTGTGGGTGAAATACTGAGTTAACAGTATCCTACAACCAATTTCAGAAGGACCGAGCATAGCTACTGGTGTCCTGATTAGCAGGATCCCAGTAGACGCAGTCAAGCACACTGACATCAGGCGTAAAATGAGGGTAGCCATGCCAAGAAAGAGGGTACTTTCCTACAGACCGCACCCGTGGGTCAGGTGGCATTGTGGAGGTTTGGCATCCGCCGAACCCCACAACTTGTGATGTGGCGGTCTTTACCGGTGTGGTTCGCGGCAGTAAGACCGCCACAGCGAGGCTGGTGGTCTCATGACCGCCAGCCTCGTAATGAGGACCAATGTCTCTGCTGCAAGACACTCCTTTCACTCTGAATATTATGGCTTTAGTTGCCTCCTTTAAAAGCATGAAAGTCGGTTTACCAATATGCCAGGGGTAACGAGAGTGATGCCAAGCAACCTTTGATACCTGATAACACTAAAGTATTGACCCCCCTTGTCCCATGCTTAATTTTTCAACATCCTCCTATTTTTAGCTGAAGTGCTGGGGCAGCAGCAAGGAGTTGAAACTGCAAAACTTCTATCTTTCTAGTTCGCTCTGAAAAAGGAGCCATGGAAGTTCTAGGCGTAGCAAGGAGTAAAACACACGTAGTGGCTACTCTGCCACCCCTGCCCCTAATTTACGTATAGTCCTTTCCCACATATATTTCTACAAAGGACAATATTTTATCATGTCAGAGACTATTCTGCTGCAAACGCATCCATTCATTGCTCGGAAATCAAAACAAAAAACAAACATTAAGCCAGGGAACAGAAGGATCTGAAGCAGGCAGCATGCTTTATTAATTTAGCCTAATGATGTAAGTAGAGCGACTGGAAACACTTGTAAGGTTCTCAGCAATATACACATAAGCACAAGGGAAAATTGCATACAAAAAAATTAATTTACAACTCTGGTGAGTAGCTCACAGGGAAATAATAACAAATAAGAAAGCAACCATCTGTTAAACATCCATACAGAGTTATTGCAGATAAAAACATCATTGCGTTGACAAGTGAAACTGTACTCTTTCAAAAAATGAAACAGGCCAAGGTACCAGGTGTACCAGCATAAAGACGCACGCACTCTCATTGGTTTAAACGTGCTTGACTTCAGGGCTTTCAACAGCACATCTTCTATAACCGCCTGAAGGTCTCAAGGACAAAGGAAGCAAGAAGTGGTCTTGAAACAAACAACTGTGGTTTTAGGAGTTGCTATTAGAAATACAAGGGCAGTAAACTATACGACCCAAAAGAATTGTTTCAAAAGGAACTTTTTGAGTTTAATTTAGGAAAACAGAATCCAGATGTCCAGGCGAAGAAGGCTTCATATTCCATTATCTACCGACAAATATAGAAGTAGCAATCGAAAAATAAAGAATCCTGAGATGAAATCCATAACTGAAGACAGACTTGATACGCCTTTATATAACCTTAAGAATCTTAAGCTACAACCTTCTCATGACTCATTCTGGGCAAAAAAACATAAGATAACACCCAACGCCCGTTATCCTATATATCTAACCCTGTGAACCAGGTGTATGGTCAATTGGCCCAGAAAATACTTAAATGAACACAGAAATTTGGCAAAATACAAAACAGCACAAACACCTACTCATCACGTGATGCATCAGATAAAAGAATGGATGATTTAATTGGAGGACAGATGAGCTAAAGGAGAAGGGATGGCTGCATAAACCTCCAAAATTTCAAAATACTGTGAGATCAACCCCCTGTGCTAAAATAAAGTCACGAAGAGGACCAGAAAGTTAAAGATAAGTTAATGGCATCACTGGGGACATACAAAAGTTTGGGCCAAAAAAACCTGTGGTCTAATTACTTTTTCATAAATGAAACAAATAGAAATTAGATGATTTATTTTACACATAGGAATACTTAAGAACATCAAGAAAAACTAATCTAATACTTGTGAAAGAAAATTGTGAATATGTCCTAACACTGCAGACGTTAATGCACTTTTGAAGTCCAATAACGTCTCAAACGTGCGAAGGAATGTCTTTTACAATGACACCCAATGCCAGCAAAACATCAGAAAGAACTGATAGATGAACAAGTTGTTTCTCACTTTCGAAGAACTCAAATGAATGTTTTTAGAATTCGTTCACCTTAAAAGTTGTCTGAGAATCGAAATAATACTACTTGGTTGGTTGAAGCACAGATATTATTTGAAAAGTTAAAATCGTAATTGCACCATACTTATTTTGCCCACAATATACGTGGTCCCCCTGTGAACTGGTTATTTATTGAGGTAAAGCACTTAAATGCCCTAATTTGTAGCACTGTGCAGAGTTGATCTGTCAGCGAGAGGGAAATAATTCGGAAAGCGATAGTTAAGTATAAAACTATGGCTATAAATAAAATGATGCAAAAATACATTTATATTTATATAACCAGTGGGCAATTTAATTTATCAAAAAGCACTCAAATCATTGTACCCACATGCAAAAGCTAAGATGAAGCCAAAGGGTAAAACATTAAAGTTTCCAGCATGGAATGTATATAACTTGATACAATTAAAAAAGAGGAATGCAAACCATATATTTCAGTGAGACAAATGTTGGCAAAGCCAACTGGTATCAATTTGGCAATGCTTGTTGACTGTTAGTGTTGGTATTGCCAATGCAGCACAGACTTTTGCAAAGCCAATAGTAGTGTCAGCCATCTTAGTCTATTTGTTTTATACTTCTAAGATGGCCGCCCCCTTAAATGAAGATGCAAAAAGGTGGCAATCTTAGAAGTTATGAAAATGTAGTTTGACCACCTTTGTGCCAGATGGGAGGGAGCATAATAATGAGGCATTTGAGGGGTAAGATAAACAAAGATAATCAAAGATATGGGGAATGGAAAGAGAGGACACAGGGGTGGGGGTAGGAGAGAGAATGAGAGTGTGCACAAGAAAGTAGTGGGGGGTGGAATATGTAATGCCATCGAGTACAGAAAGTACAGAATCACAGATCCCAAACAAAAGGCTGAAAGACATTTAGCTCTCATATATCAGCACTCAAAGGATACACCACTCAACTAATCAAAAATCAGGGTAAACATGAAGTGTTTCATCTGGTGGACAAACACCGGCTATGGGGCCCTGCAGCACCAATTGTGTCACCACACTTAAGTAGCCCCTTAAATATGTCTCAGGCCTCCCATTGCAGAGCCTGTGTGTGCAGTTTAAACTGTCATTTCAACCTGGCAAAATAAAACATTTCCCATGGCCAAACCTTAATTTTTAATGCATATAGGTCACTCCGGGGGCAGACCCTGGACGGCCCAGAGGGCAGGGTGCACTGTAGATAAAAAAGTGGGACATGTACCTTTTGGTTTTACATATCCTGGTGATGAAAAACTCTTACTTTTTCACTACTGCAGGGCCTAGCTCTACCATAGGATAACATTGGAGTTGCCTTATTAAATTTTATAAGTGTAATTTCTCAATAGGAAGGGATGACGCCTTCAATTTTGGTGTCTCACGAATCACGTTTTAAAATCCTAACTTATAGTGAACTGAGATTTAAATTGCAATTCTGAAAATGCCACTTTTCAAAATTGTAGTTGGCAGTTTGGCTTTGTGTAGTCCTCCTAGACAACCGCATACAATGGTAGAAAAGGTGTGACTTAATGAGCCATTACTGAAAGGATGAAAGGAAGGAGCTGGGCCCAGCTTCACTCACGCCTGAATAGGCTGTGACCGTCTCCATACAATGTGCTTAACAACCCTGCATTTTCATTTCAGCCAGCTTGGAGTCATGGCAGGGGATGCAGAGAATTCCTTGCACTTCAAAAACACTGTTTAGAAGCTTCTCCTACATTTGAGACCCTGGGCACCTGTGTACAAAAGAAGAACACCAGGCACCACCACTTCCATGCACTTCTGGACCTGTGGATAGTCTGCTAGGAAGAAAGATTGCTCTGATGCTAAGAAGGGCTGCCACCCTGCTGGACCGCTACTCTGAAGGAGCTGCTGCTTTGCTGTGCTGACCTGCTGCCTGCTGCCCGCTTGCCTAGGAAGGAAGAACTGGACCTCCACCTTCCTCATGAACCCAGGAGCACAGAGTGACTCAAAGGGCTACTCTGATAGGTTTCTGTTCTGAGACTCAGGGACATAGGCTCCCCACTTCTTCTGGACCCATCCTCAATGAATATGTAACTGCCAGGAGGTGCTACCCAGATCCTGGGCCCTTGGTGTGGCTCTTGAGCTCTTAAATGTAAGATTTTGGGTTCTTCATGTTTTTTTTTCCCTTGTGTTCTTCAGCTTTCTAATACAGGGAAAGCAGTGGCATTTAATCAAGGAGTACTTCAGCCTCCTCCCTTTTTGCAAAGGGGTGGAAAACCTGACACTAAGAAGAAGGAGTGGCTAAGAATATTCGAGGATTATCTCACAGCTACTGATGCTATTGAGCCTTCACCGGTTAGAAAAATGGCACTTTTGCTCAGCCATTTGGGTGTCACTGGACAACGTGTGTTTGACAATTTGCCATGTATCCCAATGCAACAAATTGGAGATGCTGGTTAGAATGGGTGTGTAGAAGGTAAAGAAAGAATGAAGAGACAGTATTCAGATGCATTTAGTGTTCTGCCAGAAAGATTTAACTTTCCTATGTGCAAGCAATCATCTGAAGTAACAGTTGAAGAGTATGTAGCAACACTAAGAGTATTAGCAGATAATTGTGACTTTGGCACCAATGTGGATACATATGTAAGAGATCAATTTGTGTTCTACTCTTTCTCTAAGAAAATACAGGAACGTCTATTATCCTGTCGCAATCCTACTTTAGGTTAAACAATTGATATTATGAAAAGTATTTAAAGGTCCATTGTTACCTTTACAGTCTTATCTAGTCATACTGGTCAATCTACAGTTAGTTGTGTGATGGATGGTGATTCAATATGTGCAGTTAGTGATAAATGCTTCAAACAAAGAAAAGGACAGATGATTGGAACGAATTTCTGTTTCAGATTTGGTTCTCGCAATCACATCGGAAATAGTCCATCCAGCCTGCAGTAGAGAAAAATGCATGACGTGTCGTAAAGTAGGACATTTTCAAGTGGTGTGCAGGCCTACACAGGTTGGTTCCGGCATGGCCAAGAATTTTAGCAAGGTGAAAATTAGTAATGTATATACTAAGGATATAGAAGAAGATACTCAGTTTTGTATGAAAAAAAATTCTAGTGTGATTTTGACTGTGGATTCACCAGATCCAGTTATCCACATGAAATGTGAGTCAATCAAAGGCTTTATGTGTAAGGCACTCATAGATGGCAAGGAAGTGATGGTTATGGCAGATTCTGGAGCACCTGCAACCATTTTGGCGGATAGCACTTATTTCACATTTTGGTCTAAGTCTACTATTTTGGAACTTCCTGATATGAGTCCCAAAGCTTTTGGTGCGCAAGACATTGAACTCCTTGGATTTTTCTGGTTGGTTTTAGAAATGTTTAGGTAGATCCACTTTTACAAAAATATATATTGCAACTAATGGAAGAGACATTGTGGGGTGGAAGGATCTTGCGAGGCTATGGATTATTTTGCATCCTGGGTATGATGTACCTATAATTTTAGGAGACATGGAAATTATCGGTGACAACAATAGTATTATGTCGGTTTCTGCTGCAGATGAGGTGTTTGTACAGATTAAATCTGAATTTCCCAAAGTGTTTGTAGACAAAGTTGGTACTGTTCAAGGTTTTGAACACTGTATTAAGTTAAAGAAAGGAGCTTGTCCCATAGTGCATAGGGTCAGACTTGTACCTTTAAGTATTAGTAAAAATTTAAAAGACTTATTAGGTAATTTGGTGTCTGAGCAACTCATTACGTCAACGGATTCTTTGGAATGGGTTTCACCTGTTGTTCTTACTAAAAAGAGATCTGGTGTCCTTAGACTATGTGTTGTCCTGAGATCACCTAACAAGAACATAGTAGTGGATTGTCATCCCCTTCGTCATATACAAGAAATGGTAACAAGTGTTGTTAAATCAAAAGTATTCTCCACAATAGACTTACATTCATCATATCATCAAATAGCTCTCAGTGAAGAGTCCCAGATGCTTACCACTTTTGTCATGCCATATGGTGCTTTCAAATATAGTAGGTTACCATTTGGTTTGGCATCTGCAGCAACTGTTTTCCAGAAAATGATGGACACTTTATTTGGGGGATTTTATACTGTCCAGACTTTCCAAGATGACATGCTTATCCATACTGAAACAGTTGAGGGACACTTTCAAGTTTTGAAGAAAGTATTTAGCACTTTGCAATTTCGGGGCATGACAGTCAAGTCTGATAAGTGCAAACTTATGGTGGATAAAGTTGGGCCACACAATTTCTGGGGATGGTGTAAAACCTAAATCTTGCAATTTAGAGGCTATCAAAAATACTCATGCCCCTCTACAAATAAGGATGGTTTGCGTTCATTCTTGGGGTTGTGCGTGTATTATGCAAGATTTGTTTCAGGTTATGCGATAATGGTTCAACCCCTTTGCGGTCTTTACTTAGTTTTTATGGGATGATCAAACTGATAATGCCTTTCAGAACATTAAGGAGTTTGTTTTGTCAGCTCCTGCTCTTAAACCTTTTGTCGAAATGGGCACGTCTTTCATAACTGTTGATGCAAGTCTGAAAGGGCTTGATGCTGTGTTTGGTCAGTGGGTCAATGGACAGGAGAATACAGTTGCATTTGTGTCAAAAACACACACAGAAACAGAAAGAATTTATAGCACTATTGAATCAAATGCTCTGGCATGCGTTTGGGCAATACTAACATTTAAAACATATATGTGGGATGCTAGTTGTGATGTTTACACTGATCACAAACCCTTAGTATTTCTACTTTCGGGCAATGGGTGGCTGGTGTGTTTACTTTCTTAGTTGCAGGAGTTTAATCTTAATGTGAAATATATTCAAGGTGGGAAAAATACTTGTGAAGATTGTTTATACGTTTGTCTTTGCCTTATTCAGATGATGTGAGTAAGGATCAGGATAGATAATGTGTTGTTGGTTTAGTGGATGCGGTCTCAGCCTGCGGAGGCATCATTACTAAAGATGATTGGAGTTTGGCCATGTCAAAAGATGAAGTGTTGTCACAAGTTTATCTTATATTAAAAATTGTTGGCCTTCTGAGAAAAATCTCAATGGTGAGATGAGAACTTTTAATCAAATAGCTATGGAATTGTCATGTGAAAATAGTACATATATGAGAGGTGGATTATCTGTTCCTCCTTGTGAACTAAGACATAAAATTACTAAGATTGCACATGAGGGGCATTTAGGTATTTCTGCCACATGCAAAAAAACTGAAGGAAGTATACTGGCGGCCTGGTCTAAACAAACAGGTATCTAGTTTTGTGGATAAGTGTTCACACTGCATTGTGTCAGATAAACATTGAAAATGCACTACTAAAGCATTGTGTACTGTACCATTTCCTTATAAAGCTTGGGATAACTTGGCTTTAGATTTTTGGGACCATTTTTGCTTTTGCCCAGAAATATGAGGTATTTAATTGTGATTGTTGATTAATTTTCCAAATGGATTTATTTTTCATTTGTAGAATGCGCTGATTCAGAATCTGTCATATTTTTCCTAGAACAACTTTTTCTGATGGAAGGCTGTCCTTCCTCAATTGTTACTGACAATGGAGTGCATTTTACATCTAAGAAGATAGAGGATTTTTTTAGAAAGTTCAACATAAACATTACCAAGTGGCTCTATATAGTCCAGCATCCAATGGTTTGGTAGAAAGAGCCAACTGTATTTTAAAAGAGGGAGTTAAAACTGCGATTGCGGGCAATATAGATGTACCTTGCTTCCTTGAAGAGAAAATGTAGGTATACCTAACTACTCCTCATTCTACTACAGGGTTGCCTCCTTTTACTCTCCTCAGGGGAAGAAAGGCAAGAACCAAATTAGTACCAGTTTGGCTGATTCAAAATTAAGAAAACAAACAGGAAAGTGTGTTTGGTATTGATTGGGGAGAACCACAAAACAGAGTTTTAGAAAAACAAAACTTGCAAAAAAGGAATTAAGACCTCAGAAATAAAGTTAGACACACAAGTCAATGTTCATGACTGTTCTGAATAGAAAACCAAAGAGAGTTCTAAAAGGAGAATCAAAGTTTTCTATGCCAGTGTTAGCGCGCCTGGTCCTTAATAAGTAAACTTACAAGGGAACGTGCATAGGTCGATGAACCTTTTGATTCGCATGGAGTATCCTAGCGAGGGTATGGTCGGTATTTCAAATGGTCAGTACACAAAACTCAATAAACATTTGTCATCATTAATAATGAGTCAGTGGAACGTCACACCATGACCTTTCAGTCATGAATAACCACAACTCGTTATACGTTTTAGTGATTTTATTTCCCTTTTAGTTACAATACTAAGTCATGAGGGTAATTCAACGCAATTCAATTCAATCAAAATCTGTATTAATTATTGGAAGGCGCCAAAAACATTAATCTAATCAAAACTTGCATCAAAGCATATTCTAAAGCATTTGTAAAGGTCAACATAATAAACAAAGCCAATACATATTTTCTAATCATAGAGTTCAGCTAAACAGTCCATCAACCATTTGTCTCTTTATCTGTCAGTCGTCATTTAAGAAAAACCTCATCTAACCCAGGTTAACATCAGCATGTGGGACTTCATGCAAAAACAATTTTAGAACAAGAATTTTGGAAAAACATCTAGCTAAGAAGGCTATTTAGACAGCGCAATTGGTACCTAAAAAGGAAAGGCACAAAGTTATAGTTCAGTCACATTGTCATATCTACCTATCCTCGGTATAGATCAGCAACAGTGTCAGTCTTCGTCTTCAGGTCATCAGTCAATCAGCATCACATCAGGCTGTCAAGTGTATGAGCCCAATGGCAGAATCTCGAATCACCTCTGTGATCTCGTAGTCTCGCTCCCCCAACATCTTGCGTCTCCATCTAACATCTGAACTCTCGTCCCTCTGACACATTGTTAGATCAAAGTTACCCAGACTATCCCCCAATTTCCAATTGGTCAATTGATCACAAGTTATGGCTCTACCCAATAGTTGTACTATTCCAAATCTATGTATTCTAATATTTCACAGTTCTCATGTTGTTGATTGCTCTGCTTTACGATGTTCTCATTATCCGGCTTGCTAGGTATCAAAAATGTTGAATTTTCTTCTCCAGGCAGTGCCTTCATTGTTCGAGTCTTGGGAAAGTACATCTCATACACGTTATACATTATTCGTTACAATTACTAGTACATCATCTCCTGTCCATCGGTTCTCACAAAAAGGTCTAGTTAAGCATTTTATTAAAACAATGAGCAGTTCACGGTCAGTTCATTTTGTCAGCACATTTCTATCAGACGCTAAAAAATTCAGCTTTCTGCATGAGGCCTGGCAAGACTAGGCCAAGACACTCGCTAAGTTAAGGCCTACAATTATTGCAAGACATAGGTTATAACTCAGTATGACATCTTATTACATAAATGTAATGCATATTTCATGTATGTTAGTCACTTATTTAGTACATTTCATGAAACTGGTGGTCATTCTCAGAGGTCACAATTTCAAACATGCACATTATTTTTCTACGTTAATCATTTTCTAACAAATTCATTATTCAGGACACATAAACATTCATTAATAATTTTCTAACTAAGCCATTTGCGTTAACACCAGTGAAAGTTATCAAAGTGAACAAAGCTTCTCTTTTGTTAGAAGGAAAGTGATGGTGGAGCAGGAATAGTGTAGTGCCAGTATCTACTTCTCAAGCTGATATTTTTAGAAAATTATATTCGGATAGAGATGTTTGCCTTAATTCTGATAACATGATTTCGACTGATATCACTATTGGTGATCACAGTCAAACTAGTAAGAACTTGGCTTTTAACACTCCAGAAACTGGAGCGTCTTTTGAATCGTATAGTATTGTGGAAAATACTAGTTCCGCTAGTATTCACGACATGGGCTGTAATTCAGAAGGGGGCTGTTAGGTGCTGCGCACACGCAGTAATAGAATGGTTAGATTACCATCTAAGTGACTGATTTTGTTTTGAGTTAAATGTTTTTTTACTCTTTCTCTCTTTCTTTACTTAGTATATTGGTAAGTGTGATGTATAGAGTCTGTACTATTATTTTGTTGTAAAAGAGGGAGATGATGTAACATATTATCTACATTTCATGTATTACGTTTCTTTGTGAATATCTTTCTACTTTTGTTTACTGTCAAAAAACTTGTGTTTGGAACTTTGACAGCATCTGCAAATCGTAGAAGTTCCAGAGTGTTGGTGGATGACAGTTGATTGCAGAGGCTGGACTTGGATGCTTGCTGGTACAGTCGTGGGTCCGCTACATTAAAGGAACTTTGGAATCACGCAGCTCTTGTTTCCTAGTCACATTTCAGGGAAATGTCATTCTGGAACTACGATTGACTGCCCACCACCTGCCCTCTGCTTTCCTACACCTACTCTCTGCTATTTTAGACACATTAAATTCAGAGTGGAAACACATTAATACTGCTTGAATTATTAAATAGTTTACAAGTTAGTGGAACTTCGAAGACAAAATACATTTAGCAGACTAAGCTGCTTTTTTGGTAACGAAAACATCTTTAGAGTCAAAATCTGAAGAACAGAGATGGATATCAGATACAGTATTTTACCTCATTTTCCCGCTCTTTATGCTACTTAGAAAATTACATAGAAGTGAGTGAAATGTCCAGAAGTGGTTTTCAAAATAGAGTCCTACATTGGGACGCTATAAAATATAAAAGGCTATTAATGAGGTTTAATTACTGCATATTCCTAGCAAAAGCACAGGCTATGTAAAAAATAGAAATACTGAAATTGCAACTTTGACGCAATATATTCACAGAAGAATCAATTCATACACATATTTTGTGATCTGCTATGGGATGGAGCTATACATTTGAATACTAAATATTACTTTGAAATGCAAACAAATTTATTCAAAATACTTTTCAGTTTATGCTAAAAAATAAGCTCAACATAAGATTAAATTTACTGCTTTCACAACAGGAGATACACTCATATGGCACTAAGGGCCAGATGCAGGAAACTGATTGCGAGTCGCAAACGGCAAAAATTGCCGTTTGCGACTCGCAAATTCCAGTTTCCTATTCAGAAATGCATATTGCGAGTCGGGACCGACTCGCAATATGCATTTCAGAATCGCAAATAGGAAGGGGTGTTCCCTTCCTATTTGCGAGTCAGAGTGGTATGCAATACCATTTGCGACCGCATATGCGGTCGCAAAGGGTATCGCAGTTACCATCCACTTCAAGGTAACCCACTCGCAAATTGGAAGGGGTCCCCATGGGACCCCTTCCACTTTGTGAATGGACCCAAAATTATTTTTTCAGGGCAGGTAGTGGTCCAAGGGACCACTACCTGCCCTGAAAAAATACCGAAACTAAAGGTTTCGTTTTTTTTTTTAAGTGCAGCTCGTTTTCCTTTAAGGAAAACGGGCTACACTTAAATAAAAGAAAACTGCTTTCTTGAAAGCAGTCACGAACATGGAGGTCTGCTGACGACAGCAGGCCTCCATGTTTGCGAGTGCCTAGACTCGCTATGGGGCCGCAATTTGCGACCCATCTCATGAATACTCCATTTTAGGAATGCATTCATTATTTCCACACTAGTGTAAGTTACAGGACAATGGTCATTCATAACTTAACTGTAGGAGCGTATGCTGAATACATCTGTATTATGGGTTTATGGGGATGGAGTGGTTTTTGAGGGGAAGGTTTAAAAACTAAAAACATGATCTCCTCACAAAGAAAACTGTCTCCCTAATGTGGCTCAATTAAACATTGAAGTCTGTTGTTTTGATCTGTAAGGATTGCAAATTAGGGACCAGATGTATTGAGTCATTTTGTGATCGTACATCCAGGGGTTTGCAAAATCAGGGTTTGTGACTGAAAATGGACTTTTCGGTGCTAATCCCATTGGGAACCATTCAGCTTTGTGAATGTTAAAAAACTTTGCTGGGGAGTAGTGTCAAATAAACTTTTCAATCAATCAATATATATATATATATATATATATATATATTTAAATGAGGACCCATTTCCTCTATTTAAAAATAGGCTGCATTTAAAAATATACATTTATTTTAAAAGAGAACACAGACATAGGCCCTCATTCTGACCCTGGCGGTCGGCGGAGAGACGGCGGTCGGACCGCGAACAGACCGGCGGTATTAAAAATGGCATTCTGACCGCGGCGGTCCCCGCCGCGACCGCCCGCTACTTCTCCACTCCGACCGCCGCGGCGGTCATGACCGCGGGGCTGGAGTTTGCGCACTCCGGTCCGGCGGTCGTCCCAAGACCGCCAAGGGTATTATGACCCTGCCTACCGCCGCGGTTTCTTGCGGGCGGGAACCGCCGTGCGAACCATGGCGGTAAGCACTATCGGGGCCAGGGAATTCCTTCCCTGGCACTGATAGGGGTCTCCCCCACCCCCCACTACCCACCCGAGTCCTCCCCCCACACCCTCCACCCCCCTGCCACCCCCCAGAGGTGGTACGAACCCCCTCCCCACCCCCACCCCGACATGCACATACATGTACCCCGACATGCACACACCCCCAACATGCACATATACACGCCCCCTACACACACATACACAACGGGGACACATACCCGCACACATACATGCCGACATGCGCACCTGCCGAACAGCACACATTACCCATAGACACAGCAGCACCCCCCGCCCGCATACACGCACTCACACACCCACTCTACACACTCACACGCACACCCCCATGCACGCCCACATCACACAACACCCCCCCACCCCCTCCCCTCACGGACGATCAACTTACCTTGTGCGTTGGTCCTCCGGGAGGCGACGGGAGCCATAGGGACGTGACCGCCAACAGAAGACCGCCAACAGAAGACCGCCACACAGAAATGTGGGTCGTAATTCTGTGGGCGGTGTTCTGCTGGCGTGGCGGTGGAGGTTGACCAGTCTCCACATTCCCGCCGACCGCCAGTGTGGCTGCTGGCGGTTTTCCGGCGGAACGCTCCCAGCGGTCAGAATGCGCACAGCGGCACACCGCCGCGGTCGGCGGTCTTCACCGCGGCGGTAACTCAGCGGTCTTGCGAAAAGACCGCCAAGGTCAGAATGAGGGCCATAGTGTTCTGCTGACCCCCACAAAGACACTATCCTTATTATGGCCACCAACTGGAGTGAGTCACAATTTGTGACCTATCTCATGAATGGTAGTGAGGCAGGTCGAACCACGGCTCACTCTGAATGAGAATTTTGCAAAAAATATCAGTTTGCAAAATTCTGTTCCATTTGCAAGAAGTCAGCACACAATATTCCAATTTTAGATAATTGATTTTCTTACATCTGGCCTCCTATATATTGTGAAATTGGTACATGGTGTTGAAAGTAGGTAAACACTGATGCTGAAATCATCCATGAATACAAAAAAAGGTTTCTTGATTTTGCAAACCTGCAGAATGACACAGCCATCTTATTCTCATTAAGATGCATGAACTTTCATTTGTACAATAATTATCTTAATGGAGTTCTCACTATTATATTTCTTTACTCTGATTAGTGACTGTCACAACAGCAACACATATTTAAGCTTAATTGACTCAAAAAACATCTTGTCCTATAAACAATTATTAAAATCATTACAATATTTAGCATAATTATTGCACATAAATAGATGCATGGCTAGGTATATGCTGGCAGACAAGCACCTGCAAGTTCATCAGTATGCTACCTTATATGCCCTCTGGAATAACATGGAACATTGTTGACTCCCTCTCTTGCATGCCTCCCAGCTGAAATAGACAGAGATGGTAAAGTGGGTCAACTTTAAAAGAAACAGAGAGACAGATGGGAGAAATAGAGTTAAGGTAGGAAGTGAAGAAGCTTAGCACAAAAGCAGTCAGGCTTAACTTAGAGGTAATGTCTAAAGTCTTTATGCAGCACTCAAACAGTAACAAAGTGAAAACACAACACAAGAGAAATCCCACCCCAATGTAGGAAAATAGAGTGCATTCTATTAAATTACTTGACACTAAAACAACAAAAATCCAATCTTTAGAACCAGAGTTCTGAATTTTTAAAGTTTAAGGTACAAATAGCACCTAAAAGATCAAAGCGCCTAACGTGGATATCTAGTCACAGAATACTGGGTCAAAGTCGATAAATGGCTGACAGCGATAGAGTGTGAGTCAAATACAAGAAGTGGATTGGCCCCAGTCAGCTCTTACCTTTGGACTTGAAAGACACTTTGATGAAAATTTTCTGAGAAGGGCAGGGCAAGGGTGCAGTCAGTGTCTAAGGAGGAGGCGTAATCATCAGGAGCTGCTGGACAAAGTTGCGATGAAGATGTTCGGACGTAGGTTTTTTTTGGGAAGCTGAAAATCTCCAGTGAGTTGAAGCAGGAGGCTGTAGCAATGAGAGCTGAACAAGATTTGCTACTGCGGTGGTGAATGTAGCTGGAGCTACCCCAAAGTCAGGCCGACCGTCGATGCACCTTGGGTGGATAGACAAGTAGGTTGGTCTTGCGACCCCCTTGGTTCTCAGAGCAGTTTTTTAGCCAAGGAATTTCCAAGTCCCACTTTAGATTTTGCTTTCTGGACTCCTTTAACACCACTATCAAGGGTCCAGGGCTGGGGGCACCTCTTAGGGGGGTTAGGACTCACTCAGGCTGGGTTCAAGTGCGGGTTCGAGATATTTGGAGACTTTTCTGTCCCTGAGGTTCAGACAGGGGGCTAGCCAACGAGCCCTTGAAGTCACTCTGGTAGTTCTGGGATCAAGTGATGAACCAGGGCTCATGCAGTAGGGCATACATCCGAGGATTAAAGCTAGGAGCCAGGCAGAAAAGTAGTCCTTCCAGGTGCAGCAAAGCAGTCTTGTTGACTACACAGCAGGCCACAGCAGCAGGCAGTCCTCTGAGAGTCCTTCTGCAGGTCCAGAAAGTGAACTGAAGAGTGGGTCTGAATGTTCTATTTTTATGCTAGTGTTATCTTTGAAGTAGGAGAAGTTTCCAGAAAAATCCCTTTGAAGTGCTTGAAGTTGCATTCTTCTCCTGCCCCAGCTTCACGCTTGCTACATGAACAATACAGGGATGACAAGACCTTTGTGTGAAGGCAGAGTACAGCCTGTGCATGTGAGACTGTACCTAGCCTCACCCCATCATCCAGCCAGTGGCTAGCCCATCCTGGCATGCCTAAGCCCTTTAGCGTGTGGTGTGGCTGTCTGGGAGAAATAAACCTTAGCCAACTACACCTGGTCATATCATCTAGCAACAGGCTAAGCCACCACACAGGGGAGGAAAATGATAACTTTCTAAGAGGGACATTTTCAAAATTGTAACTGAAAATCTGACTGTACCATTGAAGAGGATTTTTAATTGCACTAAACATGAAATGTTTACCCATTAGCAAACAAATTAGAGCACTTATGAAATGTAATAAGGCAGTCCAAGGTGGGTCTCACGGTTGACAAAAATAAAATAGGGAGTTTTTCACTACTAGGACATGTATAACTTAAAAGTACATGTCTGACCTTTTAATTAGAGTGCACCCTGCCCTATGTACTACATTATGGGTGATGTTTATACATAAAAGGAGAAAATAAGGCTTGGCAATGGGGTTATATTTCCAAGTCAATTTGGCCATTTAAAACTGCATTTGGGCTGCAATGGCAAACCTCGGATATGCTTTAAGGGGCCACTTAAGTGGGTGGCACAATAAGTGCTGCAGGCCCACTAGTAGCAATAATTTACAGGCTGTGGACATATGGTATACCCCTCTACAAGGGACATATAAGTAAATTAAATATGCCAAACAGGTGTAAGCCAATTTTAACATGTTGAAAGGACAGTGTACAGGCATGTTAGAAATGATTAGCAATGGTAAAATGCAGTGAGTCCTAGAGCCATAAAAACAAAGTCAGCAAATATAGAAGGAATGAAAGCAAAACATTTGGGGATGAACCTGCAGAGAGTACCAGATCCAACAAAGCATAATTAAAATACCTCGTTTTTCACAAACATCTTTTATGTTGCACTTCTGTTTTCTTTTAGGAACTGCAGGCAACAGATGTTCCTATTTCCCAATTATAAAAGTATACCCTGTATTCAAACTCATGGCATACCAATTACTAGATGTCAGCGGTGAAGGTGTAATCCACAGAGCCATATTGCCAACTCATCTAAATATGGGCCAGATTAAATACCGCTAGAAAAAGAATGGTGTAGTAGTATCAGCAAACAACGTGACCTGGATTAGAATGCTGACTACTAGCCAACACCTCCTGTATGACAACATCAGATAATATTGCACACAGAAAAGGTGGTGGTGTTTATTTATGAAATGCAAAAGAAAAAACTTTTCAGAATATTGAAAAATAGAGCCTGTCCCGAAATAGGTCCCAAGCACAAATGGAAATATCCGTCTCAAAGCATCTTCCAAATCCTTTATTTTTATTCCATATTTTGTGACATCTTAATACCACCCTCTTACAATAATATGCAAACACACTGTGGACCTGATTGGGAAAATATTTTCAGCTGTAAGCATGTTTACAGACAAAACTTCATCCCTCTACACCAGGAATGCACAAAAGGATTCATTTTACCATTGTGGATTTCTCTTGAGTGCAGAGACAGTCCCATTAGTAAATGTCACACCAATAGTGATAAGTTTGTGAAAAAAACAAGTTAAGCCTTGTTAGTTTGTGAATGCTCACAACATGTATGTTTGTTGGCATTTACAAACTGAAATCCATCCATTTCTCATAGTGGAAATGGCCAGAGATTTACTCTAGCGAAGAAAGATGCTACTTCCTTTCCAGGACTGGAAGTGCAACACATCATTCCTTTATTAGGTAGGGTTTTTAAAGGAAGGTCTTTCTTCACAGGTAAAAATGTTGACACTGCGCAGACAAAAAAGCAAAAGACACAAAACAGTATTTTTGACATTCTGCTGCCCTTCCTATTGTGAAGAATATTGTGCTATGTTCAAAGCTGCCCAGGTGCAATATCAGGCAAAAAAGTAATATAAAAGGTTCAACAGCCCCCCAGTCAACCTGTGCATAATAGTGCTTTCTAGGTATACTTTTATAACTGTTTAGTCAAGTGTAACCTTTTTAGGCAGTCATTCATCTCTGGTTGTACCAACAATCTTTCCAACTTTCCTTCAGGAATCAGACCCTATGTATCCTCATCCAGCCCCCATTGATGGTCCAAAACCCTCTCAATTAGTGGTGATGTCCATAAACCCACCATACAGCTCATGCATTTAATCATCTGCCTGAACTCAAATGCTAAAGGCATACACCTGGGTCATTGGATTCCAATATCATTCTCATACATCTGCCTTTTCATTGTACTATGGGCAGTCATATGTGATATGTGACTATTAGAGTACATCACAAAAGTGACAGAATACATTGTAAAAGTATGAACTTCAGTTACAAGAATGCCAGAGAGGAGATGGCCAGACCTTGAACATTGGTGATGCTGTCAGGGATTCGCACCTGAGGCTGACTGTTGCAGGCAGTTTCTTCTACCTAGCCATGATGTCAATCAGTGGTAGAGTTTGCCTTGTTTAACTTATAGTACCACTTGCACTACCCTTCTTAGCCCTTCTTAGCCCTGGTTTCATGAGACATAAAAATGAAAGGCACTGAACTTGAACATGGCTTTACAATGCCTGTTTCACTCTCACTAGCTTTCACTCCTTGTCCAAGCTTTAGCACAGTGGTTCTCAACCTTTTGACTTCTGTGGGCCCCCACTTTATCAATACGGGAACCCGGGGACCCCCATGAATCATTATTGAAATTTGGGGACCCCCCCACTGACTAATTTCTAAAAGCTGGGGACATACTCTGTTCATATTATTTAATTTTCTCAGCAGTCACAGACCCCCAGAGGAGGCTTTATGGAGCTCCGGGGTTCCCCAGACCACAGGTTGGGAACCACTGCCCTAGCACAGTGGCAGCAATCATGGGCTACTGAGGGGTGAAATGTGAGATAAAGGGTCAACAGTGTGATGTCATTTGGGGGTCAATGGGTGTGTGATGTCACTTTTGCTATGCTTGGCATTTTGTTGAATTAGTGTTCATTTGCCGAGGGTGGTAACATGGATATAGACAAGGATGTTTGAGTTTGAGATGCAATGTTTGATACTGCTCACTTTGTTCTGGTCAAGTGTGGTGTGATAGGCCGGTCTCTGTCCTTAGAAGGAGCAGACTATTTTGTGGTTCCAGTAGCACATGAGGCAGCAGCTCTGCAAGTGAGACAAAAGAAACAAGAGGACTAAAAGGGACATAATAAGAGAACAGGAAGATGCTGAAAATGAAGTTGGAGTGAGAGGAAAGAAAGATGAGGGAAAGCACATGGGCAAGGAAAGACAAGGAGGCGAGGATGCTTGAGAAGGTACAGGAAGTGAGTAAGAGGGCTAAAAAGAAGGGAGAAGAAAGACAAAACAATAATGAAAAGTGGTAAATGGTAGCCATAGATCGAAGGCTGGCAACAAGCTGAAGAGGAAAGCTAAAGGAGAAGTCAAGGCAGAGTTGATTAAATAACTGGTAAGGAGAGAGATAGTATTGCAGTGAGAGAAAGGGAGTGTGTGACTATTAGAAGTGAAGCACGTGGGGATGAGATGGGAGGGTGTGTGATTCAAGTGGAAAGACATACGTCATAGAAGTCTCTGGAGAAAAGCAAGATAAGGAAGAGAGCACAAAGAAGAGGAAGAAAGTAGGCTTATCTCCAAAATATTGTTGTTTAGAAGCAATATTTATGATTTCCTAATCCAAAAGTAAGAATTTCTTATCTATGCTTGAAGAAATTGTGTGGAAGAAGGTGTAAAATAGTGGGAGAAGACAGAGGATCTAGAGTGAGAGAGAGAGAAGACTGCAGAAGGATGTGATTTCCGTTAGGAGAGATACGAACATGATTGAATTAATAATGTCAGCAGCAAACAATTGCTACTTGCCTGTTTGTCATTTTTCACAACATAATCTCAAATTTATTTGTGTTTTAACTAGAAACTGAAAAGGGATGAGTGCAATCCTATGGCTGAAGAACCCCGATCACTGGAAAGCATTCGAGAATTCTGTAAATGCATAGGCAACGAGTTTGCCGTAATTGGCAGCTCCACCTGTGCTGCTGCTTTTGTGCCAGTACCTATATGACATAATATCGCCGACTAAATATCATCATAAAAATATTGAGGATAGAAATATCAACTTTACATATTTTCTATGTAAAGTAGAAAGATATCGAATACAAAAATGTAAGGGACCAAAATATTGTCATTAAATAGGTAAGCATACTGAATTTAAAATATTTAGCATTATATTAACTGTAAAAACATATTAACTTTAATTTTAGAAACTATATGAATTCACGTTATAACTTTAAAAAACATAAACTAAAATATATATTTTAAAATAAATGTGGCAATAATAATAAGTATAATATGGAAATAAATACACATTAGTAAAAATGAAAAAACACTAATATAAATTAAGAATAATTAAAACACTATATATAAAATCTAAGAAATATAAAAATTAGCAAATACAATCAAAATATGAAACAAAAAAGTAATAACAAGTAGTGTCCTCTTCAGTGTACATTTTACCACATTAACTCCAGCGGGGTGATATTACTGTAATGATATTTAGCATGGATAGTTTATTTTTTGACTGCATGGATTTTGAATCTTTTCCTTGAGTGACGCACAACATTTTTTCACCCAGTATAAGCTCTTGCTAAAACAGAGTCGAATGATAACTGCCAGTGCCCTCCTTTTAAAATAAGATCTGCTCAGATAAAATAAGCGATTCTCCACTGATTACACAGGATCATGAACTCACATATATGTACATGGGTGCTAGCTGATCAAGGAAGACTCCTGTCTAACTCAGCCTAGTATATTTATACTAGTAGCATTTCACAGGTGGGACCCTTAATACAGTGAATATATGGCCAGTACATGCCATATAATTTAATTCAGCATCAAAAAAGGAAGAACCTCATTTTTGAGTCTGTAGTGCTTTACTGCATTTACTTTTTGTGCGAAAACATACTAATTTTGGTATAGGTTGACAGATAGAATTGATTAACTTGATTTTCCTGATATTTAAAAAAAAAACACAAACAAGTGAAAAAATACTAGTTTGACCACATGTGCTCAACTTAATGCTTTTTGGTTTGAGCAATATTTCCATAATTCATCCCAAATGGTATTTGAATTTTGAACTACCCTTTTGAACTAAGTTAATTACTCTGCTGGTCTGTTGGTAGCGCAACACCATGTCTGGACGATAGACTTATTCAGATATAATTAGCCTACTCCAGGTAGAAGAGGAGAGCAGAAGAGAAATCTTCAAAGGGTAACTAGTTGACACTAACTGACAAGGCTACAGATGCCTTTCTCTCAGAGACAAAGACAGAATGAGCAGAATTCTGTCACCAGACATACATGATGTTCCCTTTGAAGTCATGGAAGGAAGAAACCAGTTTAAAAGTGTCAGCTAAGGGTTAATCTAAGCCAAATGAAGAGCTCTTCAAGACCACAGCTTGATTTTGCCATTTTTAAAATATCCAAGATGTTGTGGAGAGGTTTAAGCCAGTCTGTTCAGTACTCTGTCAAGGATCAAGGGAAGATATTGCATCTCTAGATTGGAAGATCCACCCCTCCAGTGGATGGGACCATATGGCAGTTACCTACTTTAACTTGGTATGGGTCTCTTGGACTGTCTCTTAGAGATTTTTCAATGTGAAACTCATAATGTTTACTTTGAGGTACAGAGGTAGAAAGGTGGGTACGTGCAGCAGAAACTCTTCCCAAAACTGATGAAGGTTTCTGCCTGGCTTCCATCATTCTGCTAGTGGTGAAGAATGTGACACGATGCTGGTTGTTCTGGCCAGAACATTTGATTTCTTTGACAGTGACTCTGCATTCTGTTCATTTTATCTAGAAGGCTGCACAAAAAATGTATTCATTCAAAGTGCCCCATTTTAGACCATACTTGGTTTGAGAAATGCAGTGGAATGGGAAACTCAGAATCATTCTAGCCGCTACTTTCTAAAGCTGCAAGTAAACTTAGAAGTCATCCCCAGAACTGTGTGGATGCTGCTACCCTTCAGGTGAGCAAAATTTAGAGTAAGAACTTGCCAGAAGGTAAGACTTTTCCTGTGGTTTGTTTGGAGAAGGGGGTCATATAAACAACCTCATTCAACTATTCAGAAGCTCTAAAGGGTCTAACCATTCACAATAGGAAGTCTGAGAAGGAGGAATCAAAATGTATTAAGTATACAAAAACAATACATACTATTTTCAATCAATCCCCACCAGCTTGTCAAGCAGTATCTGGATATGTGAGGTACAATACTAGCTGGTGGCTGACTTAGACAGGGCACTACCAGCTGGGGAGGAAAGGATGGAGGAACCATTGCTGATGAGAAATGATAAATCTGAAAAACCCTCTTGAGATAATAACCAAGGGGAAGACTTAAGAGCTTCCTTAGAGAATCCTGAGCCTTTACATGGGGAAAAAAATCATAAGGAAACCAGACAAAGCCATGTTGAAGAAGTCTCGAGAAACAGATAGGCAAATGCCTTGAGACCTGCAAAATCTCTGAAATTCTAATCTGCCAGGTGGTTTAACACAAGAATCTTTTAGAGTGGATTTGGTCTTATGTAAACAATTGGGTATCCAAGAGAAGCAAAGGAACAGTATACTTCCGAACTCTGAAGTACATAATACTTGCAAAGAAATGGCACATACTGGGGAATGGGGGGCATCCAGAAGTCTATCATGTAGTGTCCAGCAATGATGAAAGTAGCATCTTCTAATTAGCGACCTTAGGAACAAAAAACTGAAACTAACTTACTTAGGATTGGAGAAATGCTGAAACCTCTAATAATCAAAACACAACAAACTGAGGGGAGAAACTAGTTGTTAAACTAGAGAGAAAGCAGATTATAATAGGAAAGGAGACACTCTGGAGCACCCCACTTTAGGAAATGTTTTGATAGTAATAATTGAGATCTAGAAAGAGGTGAATTTAAGCTTAAATAACACTGAAATCAGGCAAATTGAGATATACACAGAGGGCCTGATTCAAAAGGGTAAACTTACAATTTGTTTTCCAATTCAGATTCCATTGATCTGGTGAGCTGGGACGCTTTATTTTTTACACAGCAAATGTTTGGGTTCCCAGATCCAGTAGTTATTATGCTCCACAACTTAGGGTGCAGGGGCTTGTGTTATAGTTAATTCAAGAGAAGTTGGTTTGGTGAAGATTAGCCGAGGTACCCGTCAAGGATGACACATGGCACCTATTTTCTTTGCCTTATTTATCAAGCCCTTGGCGGAAAGAATTTGGAACACTGATTCTGTCCAGTCCCCACTTGAGGGTATGTCTAAAATTAAGTTATTTACTGATTACATGTTTCTTTATTTGAAAGTTGGTAGAGAAAATATCAAAGGTGCTTTTGGCTTAATTCAGGAATATACAGAGGTAGGGGGTACATGATCAACCTCAGTAAAACTGCTTAAGACTGCGTCCCTTTTATTTAATGCTCCATCAACTGTTTTGCCCTCAGTCTTGCAGAATCAGTTTAACTCGCTGCACTCAGCTCAGTATCTAGGGACTTTTGTAACAATATTTAGGAATTATAATCATGTTAAATTCAAAGTACATCTATGAGGTACATTAGTTAGCAAAATGGTCTGAGAGTTTCAGGGTATCGTGGATGCACATCAAAATGTAACCATGGCAGTTCTGGCCAGACTGTCCCCATGGAGAGCAGTGTCCAGACTGATTTGCATATGACTGAGTCTAAATGAGGGTGATGTGGTGAGCAAAATAATGATGGATTAAACCGAGATCTGTGTCTGGGAATGTGTGTTTGGTTTCACCACTTAGTTCATCATTTTATTTTGTGATGTTGCTATGTGTGCCCTAAGTGGTTAGGGTATTTCCAGTCAGTGGTCCCTTACTTGCTGTGCCACTGGATTTAAGCTAGCCTGGCTGATGAGGAGTGATACCCCGAAGCCAGTCCCATGATGCTTGTTTCTGCTCTAGTGAGGATCTGGATTGGCACTTCGGGCTGGACTGTTCCCATGGGGAGCAGGGTCAAGACTGATTTGCATGTGGCTGCATCCAAACTGGGGTGACGTGGTGAGCAAAATAACAATGAATTTAACTCTGATCTGTGACTGGGAGTGGGTGTTTGAAAAGTGTGAACACTTAGTCCATCATTTTATTTTGTGATGTTGTTATGTGTGCCCTTAGTTAGTGAGGTATGCCTAAACGAGGGTCCCTTGCTTGCTGCACCACTGGATTCAAGCTAGCCTGGCTGATGACGGGTGATGCCCCGAAACCGGTCCCAGGATGCTTGTTTCCAGACCAGGGAGGACCTGGCTTCATAGTTCGGGCTGGTCTGTTCTAATGAAGAGCAGGGTTAAAACTAATTATCCTATGGCTGGGTCCAAATTGGGGTGACGTGGTGAGCAAAATAACAATGGATTAAACCCAGATCTATGACTGGGTGTGAGTGTTTGAAAAGTTTCAACACTCTGTCCATCATTTCATTTTGTGATGTTGCTATGTGCGCCCTACGTGGAAGGGTATGCCCATACAGGGGCACCTTGCTTGCTGTGCCACTGGATTCAAGCTTACCTGGCTGATGAGGGGTGATACCCCAAAACCGGTCCCAGGATGTTGGTTTCTGGTCCAGGGAGGACCTGACTTGGCAGTTCAGGCTGGATTGCTCCCATGGGGAGCAGGGTCAAGACTGATTTGCATATGGCTGGGCCCAAATAGGGTGATGTGATGAGCAACATAATGATGGATTAAACCCAGATCTGTGACTTAGGGTGAGTGCTTGAAAAGTTTCAACACTATGACCATCATTTTATTTTGTGATTTTGCTATGTGCATCCTAAGTGGGTAGGGTATGCCAAGAAATGGGTCCCTTGCTTGCTACACCACAGGATTTAAGCCAGCCTGGCTGATGAGGGGTGATACCCTGAAACCGGTCCCAGGATGCTTGTTTCCGGTCCAGGGAGGACCTGGCTGGCAGTTCGGGATGGATTGCTTCCATGGGGAGCAGGGTCAAGACTGATTTGCATATGGAAGGGACTAAATAGGATGATGTGATGAACAAAATAACGATGGATTAAACCCAGATCTGTGACTTGGGGGGAGTGTTTGAAAAGTTTCAACACTCTGTTCATCATTTTATTTGTGATGTTGATATGTGTGCCCTAAGTGGCTAAGGTATGCCCAGACGTGGGTCCCTTGCTTGCTGTGCTACTGGATTCAAGCTAGTCTGGCTGATGAGGGATGATACCCCGAAACCAGTCTCAAGATGCTTGTTTTTGGTCCGAGGAAGACTTGGCTTGGCAGTTCAGGCTGGACTGTTCCCATGGGGGGCAGGATCAAGACTGATTTGCATATGGCTGGGTCCAAAGTTGGGTGATATGGTGAGCAAAAAGTAATGATGGATTAATCCCAGATGTGTGAGTGGGGGTGAGTGTTTGTAAAGGTTTCAACACTCCGTCCATCATTTTATTTTGTGATGTTCCCATGACATTTATGGCCATTCCCCCTTAAACTTTTATTTGTGTTCCATTTGTTACCGACATATAACAAAGCAGTTCTTCATGAAACATGAAGTATGAATACATTATTTTGCAAGAACTAACACAACCTTTCTGATATCACAGAAAAAGAGTCATCTTGTAGGTGAAAACCAGCGTGTATCTCCTGACCAGAATTGAAAAGGTACTCTTGGGCAGCTAGATTATATAATATTATATTCTTTTTCAGGACTAATAAACTTTTTGGCTTTCTTTATACTTTACCATCCGGCGATCTCCACTCCCTGGGCAGAGATTCCCCCATGGTAAGGTATGGGGAAAATTTTAAAAAACTGTTTTAAATTTGAAAAAAGAGTAACCATATTGTTATGTTAAATATCAAAGAAAATAGAGTTGTATATGTTTATGTTAAATGTAGAATAAACATTTTAAAAGCTGCAGCACTATTAACTTAATTATGAATTGAATCTTTCACATGTTATTAAATATGTATTAAAGAAATAGCAAAAGCTATTTTTATTATGTTTTCATAACTATTATATGTGATGTATAAAATTGATTGGAATGATTTCATAAAAATGATTGTTACATTTATTTTTACATGCAAAAGAGTTATTAAATATATTAAAATATATTTATTTTAAATGTATTCTTAACATTAAATTAAACGTACTTGTATTCTTAATTAAATTATTTAATCTTATTTATCATGAATTCCTATGGAGCCTGTGCCTCCATAATTTTGTATGGGTGGGTCTTGTAATATTAGTGGTTGGCCATGTGTGGTGCATGAAATACTACAGCCCCTTTTTGGCAGTAGTAACTTATGCTCATAAAATTGATTCCTTCTCCTTTTTCAGGGAGTGGGTGCATGTATGTCTACACTTTTGAGTAACTTTATACTTATAAATGGTGAATAGTCAAAAATATTAAAGTTATTCAAAAGTATGAGTAAACTAGCACATGTATACAGCTCACAACTTAACATTGTAAATAAGGGCCTGAGTTAGAGCTTGGCAGATGGGTTACTCTTTCACAACGGTGATCTCATCTTACGAAATCTAAATCTAAATCTTATGGGATGGAATGGGTTTTAGATTTCGGCAGACGGTTTATCCGTCACCATTGTGACAGTAACATATCTGCCAAGCTCTAAATCAGGCCCTCACTCTGTTAAACCTTTTCCTCAGAATTTTCTAAACAAAATAAACATTTATAAACAGTAACAAATTACCCTAAGGCCTAAATAGTTTATAAATTATTGTTATCATATATTTCGATAGTATGTTAGTTATCTCTTAAATAAATGTTTTCTATTGTACTAGTAGTTTTCCGCCTCCCTCAGGACTTCTTGCAGGGTTCAGCCTTGTGCTCAGCCAAAGCAAGAGTCATACATGTCTTCAGAAGCATTTGAATTATCTCTGCCTTTGAATAGCTAAGTTTGGGGACTGTGGAACCCTTAGCATCCTGGGCCAACTCTCCCACCCAGGTTGAATACTGAAAATCTCAAAAAGCTTATTGAATTTATCAGGCATTATGTGCATCAACTAACCTACTCTATTGTCTTTGGAGTTTTTTTTTTTATTCTAAATCTCTTAATTGACATTTTTGGACAGAATGAAGCAATAAGGAATTACAACTGAATGAACATTGTAACAAATAACAAATGCACACTATTAATGTGATGGTCAGGAGATGTGTTGCGGCTGGTGATCAATCCGTACTGCAAGAGTATCAGTAAGGGGTCATGTTGGTTTGGGTAGGGTTCAGGGGGTTATTTGTGTCTCAAGTGTACTAACCAATGGTGGGGGTTACCTCGAAGAGTTGAAGTGCCCTGAGGTGTGACAGTGTAAAACACAAGTGTTCCCATTTCGAGAAGTGTTGAATGAGTGGCCACCATGTCCTGGAAAAGTCTCCTTCAGTATGTCTCAGGTTATGGTTTATGTGTACTATAGTGATCGCCATCCACAGCTGTATAAACCATAGGAAATGGAAGGCTCATTGGTCTGCTTCTAATAAAGCGCCCTGAGTTGCTTCGCCATGCCTAACATGTGTCTTTGGAGATGTTAACCTACATTTGAATGGTACCAATAATTCCACAAAATACCTTACAATATTTAAACCTGAAACAGATGTCTAATTTAGTGAGGGTCACAATCAAATCTGATGGTCTTTCTCTCAATCATGTATTTGCTCTTTGAATCTTGTTACTATTTCTTATATGTTCCATCTGGCCTCGACTGACAATTTTGTTGTTGAACTTCTGATCTCTTCTCCCTCCAGTATTAAGAATAGCTTATTGTTTAGCGTGAGTGTGCTCTCAAGCACTTGTATCTGACAAGCCGAATGCTTCTCTAACAACTTTCCTCAGGTAAATTCAAACTTCCTTTTTTTCATCTTAGAGGAGACTAACCCATCACATTTGTCCTGACGTTCTCTATTACGTCATTTACCTTTGGTTGACCTTCAATTACTGCTAAAATTATGAATATAATTATCTCCTTCAGCATTAGTCTCATTGCCTGCAAAGTGTGGATAGTTGCAGAACTCATTAAAAAAAATCATCTCAAACCTCTGCACATAAATCCAGCCTTCGAGGATATTAGGCCTAATACATAATTACTCAATATTCTGCAGTAGTAAAACCAGGAGAACAACCCATGGAAAAATGACTTTAGGAATATGTTATTTCGTAGGATATCCTTTACCCTTCACATGCATAGGTTAGATTACATAGATATATAGAATCAGGGCTGATAGCTAATGTTTGATACTGCAGACTGTACCATTATTGCAGAGATGCTTGCAGATCAGAATGCATGTGATTGTTTCCCAGTTTATATGCTTATATACATTCTTCAATAATGTGTGCTATCTTTATATTTTACTCCTGCTGTTATAGAGCTCATCACATTCTCACATCTTGTTCCGGCGCCAACATGCTCCCCCTGGGCTGTCCCTATCAGATTGTTTGGATGTACCATGTAATCCAATGCAGATTATACCCATTTTGGTTGTTGGAAAAGATCAGAAACAGGGTAATGGGTTACTCTGGCCCGCTGCAATAGGTCTTCAACCTGTAACAGCACTTTAGGCTACACCTCTGGGTACCATTTTTTTTCAATACCTTTCTTTGAAAAAACACATCTCAGCACTATCATCATCCTGCTTTTACCAACAACGTATTGCCCCTTCTGACCAAAGAACAACATGTATTGGGTTTGGCAGTCTGTCTTTTCACCTTTATGGCATGGCTCTCTATTTAGGCCTCCAAGAAAGTGTGATTCCCAAACTATAACACATTCAAAACTGTGCAGTGTGGATGTCAACATGCCACTGTGGTCCAAGAAGCTCAGCTTAGACTCTTGTTATGTCAACAGATCATACACGGGTCATGGGTATTGTGCACATTGAAATTTTAAATAAATGTGTTCCCCTATTCCTCAAAGATAATCTCGCTCATCACAATACTCAAAGATAATTTCCTCAGACTTTACATTCCTCCTAATGGTCCCTAAATTTAGAATGCGCCCAATGCGGTGGTTGTGCTTCTAGGATTCTTGGTCTGAAAAACTGGAACACTATGTAGGAATTTATCAACCGCCTGTTTTTCAGAAGGTCTATTAAAAACTTTCTTTCTCTCAGACCGTCTGTCATTTTGTTCTCCGTCGACCATTTTCAGTTTTATCTGTCTTTCCCTGTGTGGCGTACTGACTAGCATCACATGACATCATAGGCATCACATGACATGACCTCACATCGTGCAATACTATATCATAGCAATTTCAACTCCCCATAGTGTTTAACCCATCTGACTGAGCAATATCTTCCTTAAATGCAGATAGCCAGCAACCCAGGCATACATCATGGGCACGATAGGAATACAGAAAAATAGATAGATAGATAGATAGATAGATAGATAGATAGATAGATAGATAGATAGATAGATAGATAGATAGATAGATAGATATGTGTAAGTTAATATAATAATTGGTACGCATGCATGCCTTTCCTCTGGAAAGAAAAAGAAACGGTGTCACTAAGAAATAGTCATAGTATCTTCCACATGCAAAGCACAGAAAAAAGAATCAGCAGTTTCCTTTTACTAGAAGTTTATTTATTTGCAACTAAGGAGTTCAGGTTCCGGGTGATGTATAACAAGAGTTGATTTAACAGTAGTGTATTACTTGGGTCCGAGTTAGTTTCGAGTAATCGTCATTTTAATTTTATCAACTGTAAAACAACCCGGTTCAGAGGGCAAATCTAAACTGAGGAGACGGAGTACACATGGAAGTATGCACCAGAATTCCTTATGCCATGTGTGATTAATGAGGGAACAGCAGCTGCTATTAGCATGTCATACAAAGAAGAGGTTGTATTACCAAAGTGCACACGTGGGCTTGGTCCAAAACATTTCTAACAGGAAAGTAAGCCGAGAATAATCGGAAGTTAAACTTTGTCAGAAAGACATAGCAAGTACCTATTTTTTTCCCGAAAATGTGAAAAAATAACATAAATGCAGCAGAAAGAAAGGCTATAGAAAGAACACACATTTGAACAAAACCTCCATCAAACAAAACCAGTCTTAATTCGCTGGCACTGAGCTGTACGCCCGGGTTCAATGTATTGAGTGGTAAGGAAGGGTACCTAATGTTGTGTTATGTACTTAGGCCACAAGTAGTTAATGGCCGCACTAGAAATAACACCTACACACACTTTGCCGGTAACTGGACTGGCGGGAAACCTCGAGTCCCTTTCATTAAAGTCAGTTACGTCACCGACTAAACCATTACTCCATTCCACTGTAGGGGAGATTGATGTCACCTCCCTGCCAGTGTGGACGTCATGGAAGGGTCCATGACTAAACACAACATTCCTCCTTTACCCATAACAAAAACATGTAAAACCAAACATCATTTCTTATTTCAAAACATTACACAAATTATGGAATTTGAGCTTTTGCATGCAGATGGCATAGGAGGCATGATCTGTCTAACACAAATCCTTGTAGCCTGGTAGAGCATTGTGGGCGGGCCGTAAGCTATAACGACCCATTCCTCACTTTGACAAAGCCGAGCCAGCCGGCACCGATCCATGTGCATCAGGTTCCGAAACTGGACGACCCTCAGAGTTCTGCACATCTGAGCTCATTATCCCACTGGACGACACACCATCAGCCATCAAACATGGACTCTGAGATGCGAAACCACCTTCTTCCTGACTAGCAATGCTCCCATGGTCCAAACCAATTGAGGACTTCTCTTTAGCTCTTGTCACTGGGGAGTCTGGGGTGTGTATCACTTTAAAAAATGAAATGTTTCTTGTGACCGTCACCTGGCCTCTTTTAGCAGTGATAATGGTGCCTTTGATCTCACTCACCACCCAGGGATCCTTCTCAAAAGGTAACGCAAATTTGCTTCCTCCTCTTATGCACTTTACCAGAACCAAATCCCCTACATGAATAGTTCGCTCTTTGGCTCTCCTTTTTCGTGACATCTTGTCATTCCTGTCCTTCCTTTGTGACAGCACTTTCCCCACCTGACTATGAAAATCAGACGGTCCCTGAACATGGGGAATGGTATTTCTTACCTTCCGATTGATGCATACAGAACTAGGCGTCTCTCCAGTAGTAGCATGGGGAGTAAGTCGGTACTCCCGTAGAAAGGCATATACAGCACAGTCCACATTGTGACCCCTTACAATAGCAATTCGCAGTACCTTGTTCAGAGTCCTCATAAAACATTCCATCTCTCCGTTTGCCTGAGGCCAACGAGGCATGATCTTTTTGTGCACAATCCCTCAAGACTGCAGGTACTCAGCAAACTCTTGGCTTGAGAACGGAGGTCCATTGTCAGTGCGAATCTCCTGTAGCAAACCATGTGTGGCCATAATCTTCTCTAGATGTGGTATGATCTGAGCCGCGGTGGTAGATTCCACGACTTCAACCTCAGGATATTTTGATAAATCATCTATCACAACAAAAGTGTGACGTCCATCTGGCAGACTCCCAAAGTCAGTGCTCACTCAAAACCATGGGACTTGATGAATGGTTTCAGTAATGATTGGTGGGGGATGTTCAGCCGGACCAACAGCTTGACACATCATATACTGACGTACAACTCTTTCAACGTGGTCATCAAGTCCTAGAAACCACACCTTACTCCTCAATCTAGACTTAGACTTCACCATTCCTTGATGAGATGCATGGGCAAGCTCCACTACAGAGTGCTGTAAAGCAATGAGAATGACCAGCCAGTGTCCTCTCAACAGACATCCTTCAGGAGATACAGCCAGCTCTTGTCTGACTTCGTGCAGCGAGGACAACATGGTACGGGCTTCCGCCATCCGGAAGGTCACATTTAGTAGAATAGAATGCCATTTTCCGGATACCACAGCTGACATTACCAACTGCAGACACTCATCTTCATCTGTGGCTTACCTGATTTCGTCCAGATACAGGGGCAGTGGCCGAGACCTTTCCACAATCAACCTTACATACTCTTCTACTTCCTCTGCATCCGCGTCTTCTCGAGAAGTAGCAGGCCTGGCATGCCGTGAGAGGTAGTCGGCAAGGTTCAAAACTCCAGGTCGATACACCACCTGAAATCGATAATCTTGCAATTGCAACATCCACTTTTCTATTCGTGGCAGGGGCTTGGACGAGGACCCATTAAACTAAGGAATCAGGGGCTTGTTATCAGTGTGTACCACAAACGGCTGACCATACAGGTACAGGTGAAAGTGTCTGCAGCCCCAATGCACTGCAATGGCTTCTTTTTCGATTTGGGAATAGTGTTGCTCAGTCTCTGTTAGGGCCCGACTGGCATATGCCACAGGAGCCCACTCCCCGTCCACCTGCCTTTGTGCCAACACTGCCCTAGCCCCATGGTACTAGCATCCACCGACAGTTCTGACTCCTTCCGAGAGTCAAAGTAGACCAGGGTGTTGTGTTCAGATAACGCTGACTTGGTGGCCTGGAAAGCAGCATCCTGTTCAGGTCCCCACTCTCAAACGACATTGGTCTTGATGAGGTCTCTGAGAGGAGCCATCAGAGCTGTCAGGTTCTTGATAAACTGCCCACAGTAATTCCGCATGCCCAAATAGCTGCGGACACCAGATACATAGATGGGAGCCATGGCAGATTGTATGACTTTTACCCTGGCCGGGTCCGGCAAGACTCCCTCTCCAGAGAAACGATACCGAAAGAAGGCCACTTCCATTTGTAAAAAGGAACACTTGTCTCTATGAAGCGTCAGGCCATTCACTTGAAGCCTCTGGAATGTGGCTCAGGGCAAGAAAGATGTGACTCCACACTGGGAGCCTGCACGAGTATGTCATCGCCGACATTGATAACTCCTGGTAGTCCAGCAAGTACCCCACGAATGGTGTCTTGAAAAACCTCTGCGGTGCTGGAAATCCCAAAACTCAGACGTTTATACCGCCTGAGACCCACATGAGGGGAGAAAGTGGTTATCCCTCTGGAATTGGGATGTAACAGTAGCTGGTGGTATCCAGCCCGCAAGTCAATTTTCAAGAACCACATTGACCCTGCAACCTCTGCAACGATGTCATCTACAGTTGGTGTTAGATGCCGTTCCCGCTTAATGGCGACATTTGCCAGGCACATATCCACACATATTCTCACCTCTCCAGGTTGCTTCGGTTTCCTGGCATTCACAATGGGTGAAACCCATGGAGTGGGACCATTCACCTTCTCTATAACATCCACTTGCTCCAGCTTCCTAAGCTCCTCCTCCACTTTGGGCCTCAGGTGGAAAGCAACCCTGCGAAGCATTAAAGCCACGGGCTGTATGGATTTGTCAATGTGTAGAAGTAACATACGGTCCTTCAGGCAACCTACGATCCTTCTATAATTACAGCACCACGTGCAGGCAGAAACTCCAGGGACCACGCCCACAGGCCCCGGAGCAGCTGGGGCGCTGGCTGCAGGCACGCATCAACGGGCGCAGCTGCTCACGGCCTCCTCACACGGCCACCTGCGCCCAATGCCGGGGCACAGACACGCCCTCCAGCGGCAGGACAGACAGGAGGCACAAGCACCCAGTGTGAAGGGCGGAGGTCGCCGATCGGCACGGGAGCGACTCTCGGCGGTCAATGCCGGAGAGCTCCACTAACCTGCAGGGGGGTGCCGACACAGCCCAGAGGAGGCTGCTCACGACGTGCGCAAACTGGTGAGTGCACAAGGGGGTCCGATCAGCAGGATCATCCGCCTCGTCGCCAATTTGTTGTGTTATGTACGTAGGCCACAAGTTGTTAATGGCCGCACTAGAAATAACACCTCCACACACTTTGCGAGTAACTGGACTGACGGGAAACCTCCCAAATCCCTTTTATTAAAGTCAGTTACGTCACCGACTAAACCACTACTCCATTCCACTGCAGGGGAGATTGATGTCACCGCCCTGCAAGTGTGGACGTCATGGACGGGTCCATGACTAAACACAACACCTAATGGGCATCTGGTTTGAAAGCTAGATAGGCAATCTCTGATTAACTCGAAATGGCAGGGTTTTCTGAGTGCTATTAAATGTTTGTGGGTTCGGATAGTGAGAATTAAGTGATCCTACTATTTTCTTTAAACCACGCAAACAATGGCAGAGCTTTGCAGGAAGATTAAGGCATTTTTATTTATCTAAATTGTCTTGTCCGGCTACCCTAAGATGGCTCTTTAAACACAGAAAGTAGTAGGTAGGATAGTATGACATTTGCATGATTTGCTTTTGTATAATTAAACAAATATTCATCAACATTTTGTGAACTTATGTGTAGTTACTTCAAAAACAAATCAGTTTATGATACAAAGACTCATTCTGCACCACAAAAGTACAAAAAAAGAAAAACACCCTGTCCAACGGTCCTTCCTATCTTTTGTTCCAGTGCATTTGCTGTAAATTTTTGCCACAAATGGCAATTTTGTAGTAATGTTTTACCAAGAGCCGCGTGTAATTACCTGAGATGTCGTGAAGGTGTAATTTTAGGAATTTCATGTAACAGGCATAAAGCAAAATTCCAGAAATTATGCAAATTACGTTGACATTATTTACATTTTGTCCAGTCCTAGTAGTAGCTCTTTTTCTTTGTTTTTAGCACTAACAAAGGAACCACACTCAAAGAGGTAGGGCTATCAGCTAAGTTTATTTCATGAACAGTATCACTGCACCCAAACTTGGGCTTTAAATCATGCACATGGATGTTGAACCACAATGTCAAAGGTAGCAAAAGTGGCATTGCACATCTCTTGACCTCAGTGACAAGACATCACATGACCTGTGACCACTGGTGACTGGCTCGTATTTACAATGGTGGTGGTGGGGGTAGAACAATAATAACATCATTTTAAAAAAGACAATTACCTGAGGACGATCTTCTTTCCTCTCCTCGTCTCTCCTTGCTCCGAAGCGCGACGGGTCCCAGGAAACTGCACAAGCCAATCTTGGCGCTGCTTTCATGCTGGTGGGAAGACTCATTTTGCACCAAAAAAGTACAAAGCTTTCATGCTGGTGGGAGCAGCTTCTCACCGCACTCACAAGAGTGCTGGAGGCATGGGTTTTCTCTAACCCAGCTGTCTTAAGACAGCTAGGTTACAGAAGTTTAAAGTTCCTATGTCAGGCTGGCTGTAGCAAGATGGCTGGCAAAAGGGACATGCGAACTGTAAACAAATGCAGAGCTCCCTGTTGCACTTGGCTGCAATTGCCCTGTCCCGTCCAGATGTTCTGTTCAGGACAGGGTGCTAAAAAATAAAATGGTAATAAAGAAAGTTAATTACCATTGTATTTTTACATTCTGGGAGTATTTCTTTAACGGGGTGACCTCCTCCCACTCCTATGAAGGGGCCGCCCCTGGCTTGGAATCCTACGAAGTAGTGCTGCATGACTTTGATCCTGATGACATCACAATAATTGATATTACTAAAGATATGTGGCAAATTTTCAAAGAGTTCATGCAATGTAGCAAAGCAAGTGAAGATGCTGTGTTGTATGAATGAGAGAGAGAATTGTGCAAGTCTTCAAAGAAATGCACAGTTCTCCTTGCTCATCAGGATAGTTTCCATGCAGGAAGGAGTACCTTTGAGGCTATTCCCTCTTTGTATGTGTACACATGCAGTGAGGAAATAACATGGGTAAATCAAGATATTTATCCTTGTTACACCACTCTCAACCAGGTGTACCATTTTGGCGCAAACCCGCATCTACAAGCCTTTGTAAATATCAGTTTGCACCAATACCATGAGTACATTCACAGTAATGTATTGATTATTCGCAAGGAGAGTCACAGAAAAAGCTTAAAAAAACAATAGTGCTCACGCCCACCCATATTAAACCATACGGACCACATATTGAATATGAACCATGTTATTGGCTTGATTTACTCCTTAACATTATTAACACGTTTTGATTTATGAGCCCTTGTAAGTAGTATCATACTTGCAAAGTATAAAGGTGGTGCTCCGTTCAAATACATCATCAGTTGTGGCCCAGAGACAGCTTTAGCTGCTACGCCACACTTATATAATGAAAACAATGTAAAAACACAAATATGTACCTACATAGAGAGACTTCAGGTGAGCTGTCTTCATCCATTCGTCTGTTTAACAGTCACTTACATTTTGATTCCACCCAAGCAGTGTGGAGCATAGAACAACATGGAATCAATCTTAATCTACTAGCTGCCTTATGCTGTGAGTGGCAGCATTTTTCATGACCAACTAGGCACATCCACCTAAAAAGAACTTCAAATCCAGGGATGGTGGGCTAATACTTTACTTTTTTAATGCTTTTTTTCAACCAAGTATCGTTCTTTATCTTTTAGTTATCCTTGAGTGTTTAAACTATGTCTTCAAGTTAGCATAATTCAGAGCTATTAGTACCTTTTCTTTGAACAAATACAAATTTTATTTTCCTGTGATGTGCATTAAAACTGAAAAAGATTGTTATACCTTTTCAAAGGCCACTTGCCTATTAGGAGGGACATTACTGTTGATTTAAAATTGAGTGCATTTTTTTAAATTTAAGATTGGTATTGGAAGCATATAGTGCCATGTTTAGGCAGTATTTTTGTTTCATTTTTTTTATATAATCTCAAGAGTGCTGGACTGCTTACTGCACTTTGTACCAAACAAAAAGTGGAAAGGGAGCAGGTGGAGCTGCAGAAAATAAACAGTGCTGATTAGAGGCACTGTTTATCTATTTTTCTTGACACTGCTTTTGACACCCCTTAAGCCAAAGGTCCAAACAACAGTGTCACTGCTCACCTTCAGCAACCATTGGTCACTGCTGCAACCTCAGTGACCCCAAATATTAATGACTATCCATGTTTACTTTCAGGTAGGAGTGGACAGTAAACTCCCCTCCTCTGGCACAGTTCACAGAGTTTTGCCACTCCGTGCTCCACTTGGAGCTTGGCAAAAATTCTGCCAACCTCCATGTGGTGGAGTTTACTGGCACCCACCGCATGTTTTCCTTGAGAAAATTCACATTTTAGCCTGTTCACCTCCTTTTATTTTCTTGACTGTGTTAGGCCTTGTTTTTATGGGTGGTCTGGCTTCTTTTCATCCAAAGTGCCCAACCTTTTCCGGCAGCCTATCAGCTCCCTCTCCTCCTGCGACTGGGTTACTAACACAGCGACAGCTGCACCTCCCTCCCCACTCTTCTTGCTGCAGCAGGCCCTGACTAGGTGGCTCGCTTGTTTTCTTCCCCACTAAAAGGCTTTTGCCAATAGGTTTATTTGCATCCCTCTATTCGCCTGTGCTCCCCACTGCTCAACGATGGGGCTCTTTGTGTTTGGCAGCGGTCAGCTAATGGTCTTTGACAAGGTACAGCCCACGCTACACGCCCATGGATGGAAAATCACCTGTGCAGTCAGAATACCCGTGAGCACTGTTGGCGCGGGTTTAGGGCGGGCTGTATTGCTGTGCATTTTTATGTGTTTATTTAATCAGCTACAACATTCACTTGATATGAGGAGGGTTTTGGACCGCCTGCCAGACTTAAGCACTGGACAGAGTGGGCAGAATTGGGCATTTCTGACCGCTGCCTTAGTTTGCGACATTTGCCACAAACTACTGTTCTCACTATCAGCCGTAAACAGAAAACCCCTGCCTGCACACTTTTGATGTTGAGCATGGAGCAATCCACTTCAAGTGGGACAAAGGCCACAAAGGTGGCAAATTAGGTGGGTCTGACGATGTTACAACTTTTAAGTAGGAGTGGGAGGAAATCCATTGAATCTTGTAACTCCAAAAAACTCTGCGAGCTCCGCACACACCACCACTTCTGGGCTTGTAGAAATTCCATAAACATTAATGAGAGTTAACAACCTACATTTAATGTGCAAGTACAGCACTTTAGCTCCTTTCATACGCAAAGCACATAAGACTATTTCTATCTAGATGGCACAAAAGCTATTAATATAAAATAAACAATAACATCAGTGTTGAACATATATAAAACATAGGTAAAAGAAAATGCTTGTTGGTCTCCCTTTGCATACAAGACTACATTTTATTAAAACCACAAACAATACTGCAGAGCACAGCACTTCCACTCAGAACTTAAGAAGTTTAATTTGTCTTTTTTTGGCCAGTTCCTGCTGTATGATATTGGTTCTTAAATCCCCCAGAAACCAGGTAACATTGAACCATAAATATTCCAACATTGCACAAATGTATGTTGGTAGTTTGCTCTGGCCTCCTAGGTGCCAAAGTAAAGGCAATAGACTTAGGTAGGTAGCGCTTTGTAGCACAAAACATCTGGTGAAAGACCACAATTAGTAATGTCATTTTACATCATTTTTGATCTTGCTTACCACAAGCTGTGCTGTTGCAAAGATAGGGGGCTTAGAAATAATTACAGGCCACCCATTGATTACTATTGATTGGCTTTATTGTCATTCCCCTTGCGTGCTTTTTATTCAATGGTTTGCCTTCCTTTTCTTGTGTTTGTCCTTCCCCTGGAACATCTTTACTCTCATTATTATCCTGTTGATCAGCTGGCTTGTATCCTTTCACTGCTCAATTTTCGTGAACTATCTTTAGTTTCTTTTTGGTGTAAGCACTCCATGAGAGTGCAAATTTTTCTGTTCATTCACTCGTGTGCGCCCCTTTCCAAATACCCAGCCCGCGCTCCATTTTTGTTCTCTACCTCTCTCTCTCTCCTTTGCTTCTTCCCTGCCAAACTGCCACACTCTGTGCTTCTCCCTTGTGTTGCTCTCTACATTGTGTGCTTATTTTCCTCTCCTTTCCCAATGCAGCTTTTTTTTTATTTTACCCAACTGCCCACTCTGCATTTCTTCCCCCAACCACTCCTCCACTACCCACCTCACTGCTGTCCTGGAATATTCTGCCTTAAAAAAGTGTTTTTGGAATAGTGAAGTTTCATTTTATTTTTATTTTCCAGTTAAACTTGTATTGGTAAATGAAAACTTAGTGCCAGTATTTGATGACTTGTATCCTTCCACTACTCACATTCAGGGATCTACTTTTTTCTTTTTTTATTCATTACACCATGAGAGTGCATGTTTTCTGTAGCTCTCTTCTTCACGTGCGGCTCCCTTTCAAATAGCTCTTGCCCTCGGGCTGTGTTACCTCCTACCCCTCTCAATTTGTCTGTAAATGCCCAGCAACAGTGGTATATTTACTGGGGTATGGCTAATGAGCAAGCATTAAGGGTTAATTTTGTTTCATATCCTACATTCCACATATTGAATGAAAGCACACGTTTTGGCATAAAAAGGCTTTTTTGGCACTGAAGGACGTGCCACCTGATGTACCTACTCAGTTAGCATCTGAGGCAGAAGGTGTACTTAGCGTGACACTTCTCTTGGAGGCCCATACATCTGCTCACTGGGCTACAACAGAGGAACATATGGCTGAGCTCTGTGGAAAGTATATTAGGCCTTGGCAAGGATATCCCTTTAAAATTTGGCACTTCCTTGTTCTTTTTATGTTTTGTTCAGAGTTTCCTGAATGAAAAGTATTTGAAACATAAACCATGTCATTTATAAAGATTAAAAACATTGAATTAAATGTACACTTAAGAGATAGCATGAGGTTTATGTTTGCTTTTCCTCCATTAATTTTGCAATTGTTTTCTTTTACTTTTTTAAACAATACTCTACTAACATTGGTAACGTCAACAGCTCAGCACTCACATTACAAAGGCAAAACCTATTGGCTTTGCCAATTCTTGTTTCAAATGGATTCATCGTTTCTCCACAGAGTCATTAGTTCATAAAGAAACCAGAAGCATGCGTTCAAGATACATCTATGATTTAACCGTTGGAAGCATGCTCAACACTTTTTTTACAAACTTAATTTTTTAAACATTACTCCTATAGAAGCAAAGGTACACCTCTGAAAGAAGTTCTGTTTGAATAAAAAGTTTATTGTTATTCACTGCAGCTGTATTTGATGTAGCCAACAGCAAAGTTTCCTCTGGGAGTTAAAATGCAAAATGAGAATTTTTGGATCCCTTTTCTTTACCTTCCCTGGAAGACGTGCATGAATATTGAAATGCTGAATCTTAGCCTCTTTCACTACGTAACCAAAACGTTTTCTTTAGGTTTGCTAAATCAATCAAAAATTCTAAGAAAATCATGTCATCTTCTTAAAAGAAATTCAGACCTTAACATAACTACAGAGTTGCTATCACTGACTGTAACATTACAGATTCAGCAATAACACCTCTGTAGCTATGGTTCAGCCACACTTTCCATTGAAAGCTCATTGTTTGGATTGGTAACTGGTAATCAGAAAATACTAATTTGCAGATCTGCAGCTGATGATAGGAACACAAGCCTCTTTGTCCAATGTCTGGCAAGCTGTCTGGTTGCAAAATACCTAATGTGACCTTACAGTGGGCTTACGGCCTGCCTATTGCTTACCACTGTTCAGCTTTATTGTCTCTCTCTTGCTTCTTAATTGTTGGCTTGTCTTTCTCTTCTTCTGTTTATTCCTTCGTTGGAGTATAGCCTTGTTACAATTCTTTTGATTTGATGACCTGTACCCTTCCACTGCTCACACTTAGAGATCTACTTTTTTTTCTTTTTCAAGCATCACACCATGAGAATGCATGTGTTCTCTAACTCTACTCCCCACCCCACCTTCAAAAATAGCTGGTCCCCTTAGACTGTGTTGCCTCCTCCTCCTCTCAGCTTGCCTGTAAATGTCCAACAACAGCAGTATTTATGCTGGCATATGGCTGATGGGAAAGCATTAAGGGTTAATTTTGTTTTATTTCCTACATCCCACGTATTGCATGACAGCACACATTTTGGCACAAAAAGGCTTTTCTGGCACTGGTGGAGGTGCCACCTGATGCACCCAATCAGCTAGAATCTGAAGCACAAGGTGTACTTAGTGTGCCACTTGTCTTGGAGGCCCATAATTCTGCTCACTGGGATACAACAGAGGAACATATGGCTGAGTCCTGTGGAGAGTAAATTAGGCCTTGGTAGGGATATCCCTTTAAATGTTGACACTTACTTGTTCTTTTCAAATTTTGTTCAGAGTTTCCTGAGTAAAAAGTATTTGAAAAATAACCATGCATTTCAAAGGTTAAAAAAATTGAATTCAGTGTACAGCTATGAGATACCATAAGGTATGAGTTTGCTTTTCCTTCAGTAATTTTGAGATTGTTTTTTCTTTTACTTTGCTAAACGATACGTTACAAACATTGGTAATGCCAACAGCTCGGCACTCACATTATAAAGGGGAAACCTATTGGCTCTGTCAATGTTGGCTTCAAATAGATTTGTGGTTCCCCAATAGAGCCATTAATTCATAGAGAATCCACAAGCATGGGTTCAAGATACCTCTACAAGTTAACCACTGGAAGCATGCTCAACACTTTTTTACAAACTTCATTTTTCAAAAATTACTGAACACCTTAGGAAGCAAAGGTACACCTCTGAGTAAAGTTCGATTTTAAGGAGACGTTTAATGTAATTAAGTCCAGCTGTATTTGCTGTAGCAACCAGCAAAGTTTCCTCTGGGAGTTAAAATGCAAAATGCAAATTTTTGGATTCCCTTTCTCATTACCTTCCTTGGAAGATGTGCACACATATTGAAATGCTGAAACTTAGCGTCCTTTACTACTTAACTGAAAGGTTTCCTCTAGGTTTGCTGAATCGCTCTAAAATTATTAGAAAAACATGTAATCTTTTTAAATGAAACCCAGACCTCAACATAACTACAAAGTTGCTATCACTAGCTTTGTAACATTACAAAGTCAGCAATAACATTTCCGTAGTTATGGTTCAGCCGCATTTTGCATTGAAAATTCATTGTTTGGATTGGTAATAACTTCAGTGTAATTTTACAAATCTGCAAACACTTTTACACACCTCTAGCAAAACAGGATGAGGTTCATATCCCATTTGAACTTTATTAGTCATTTATTCTCTCCGCTACAAAAAACCTCCGGATTCAAGGTGATGTTAGGCTTCCACAACGAAACCTAAATACATCTCATATTTGCCAGTTACGATCCTCTAGACAAACCATATCGTACACCATGGAAACCATAATTCACCCACCAAACATTCTGTTGATGATCTGATAATATTTATATCAAAACACCAATTGTACTTAACAACACAAAATCATTAAATAATTACACAGATTCAAGCAAAGACATTATAGTGGTCCCATAGTCTTCAAAAATATCAATGTTAAGGTGACATGTAATGGCACTAGTGACATTCTCAGTGTCATTTGTGCCATCTTCACATAATGTGTGAGGTCATAAGAAGTCCCTTTTGGAAACTGTTACCCTTCATCATACACCCCCCTTAACACTTTTTGTTTCCTGCACTGTACATTATTTCCAATATTTTTTCAGCGTCAATTGGAAAAGAATGTACTAGATTAGAAGACACTAACTGAGGGGGTCATTCTGAGTTTGGTGGGCGGCCACCAAACTCAACCCCCCAACTGACTCCTGGTGCTGCCAGGACACCGCCGGCCCTATTCTAAGTTCACCGTAGGGCCGGCGGGTGGAAACACATTTTCCGCCCACCGGCCCTGAGGTGAGGGGGCCTTAACATTGATGCCGGCTCGTAATCGAGCGGGCCCCAATGTGGCAGTGCAGCAGGTGCAGCAGCACCCATCGCGCATTTCACTGCTGATAATTCGGGCAGTGAAATGCGCGACGGGACTGTGCTTCGGGGCACCTGCACTGCCCATGCCAAGTGCATGAGCAGTGCAGGGGCCGCCAGGGGGCCACGGGCACCCCCATTCCGCCAGCTTTTCCACAGTGGTGTAAACTGCCATGGAAAGGCTGGCGGAATGGGACTTGTAATATGCAGCGCTGCCTGAATGGATTACAACCACCAGGACCGGCAGGCTGGAGGTTGACTACAGCCTGGCGTTTTGGCTGTTTGACGGCGGCAGTCCAGCTGCCGTCAGAATGTGGTGGATTGGACAGCCACTATTGCAGCATTTTTCAAGACCGCCAGATTCGGAATGACCCCCTAAGTCTCCTGTATATAATCAAGTCGTTCTTGCAGAAAACAAACTTTAGCATCTCTGTCCAAGCATCCTTTGGTTCCACTTATAAGGGAACATTACTCTGCTCTCTGGACAACCAAGCACAGCACTGGCTTCACTAAAATCGGTCACCACTTTTACCACATGATCCATAACATAAGATAACTCCACTGGTTCATCCACATAGAGGCCCCACACTGAATGAAATCATTGCCGTTTGATGAACAGTAGGGATCCAGCTTATAAAAATAGACTACTTCCAAGAAAAGGTCCATGTCTCAGGCAATCTTCACAACACGCACAGCATGTAGGACAGAGGCTCTCAAGTAAAGTAAACTTTCCTCTATTCTCAGAGTCTCCCCATTTTTGCCTCATTTTGTATATGAACTCAGGGCCTCATTTACAAGAATCTGACGTATTGCCTCCGATGTGTCATATTTCTCGCATTGCGCTCGGACCCCATAACAACACCAAGGATGAGCTATATTTACAATACAGAGCTTCATGGTGCATGTTTTCCCAGGTACATCAGAAAATCTGACACACCTGTGGTGCTAAGCTCACACATTGCTGGACTAGCATCAAAAACTGATGCTACTCCAGCAATGTCAGGAGACCCCCATTCAGAAAAGCCCTGTGTCAGTTTTACATCCTGCTCTGAGCAGATAGTAAAATTCTGATACTGTGAAATCACAGAATGATGCATCCGTTCTGCGTGGATTTTCTCTTGGGAACTCCTATCTTACATACATTATAACTGGGGCAGGTATACACTGATGCTCAGCTTTACAAATGGACGCATTGGGCCCACTACTTGCGCCACTGTGATATAAAAAATAAGTGAAACAACTTTGGCATAAAGGCCTTGTAAATGAGTCCCTCATAATTTACTTTCCAGCATGTTTCTGTTCCAAAGAGGTTGTCTATCCCTCCCTAAACTGAACAGCACCACCCTAGCAAATTTTAAATAGTGTAGGTATGGAAGCCTTGGAATGCATGGAACTCTGAACCAAGGGCATGTATCTCCCAGCCTGTTAAAAGGTTCCACATGCCTTTTTCCGCTTTTTGATCTTTGTTTTTCTTGTCTCATCTTTATATGTTGATGGTTTCTGTTCCATTGTAACTGACAGATGTTTTATCTTAAAGCAAATACACTCATTTCCCATGATTTCATGCAAAGTATTTTTTGAAAGCCTAGTCAGAATGTAGGAGTATTAAATAGAATAGATAGTTTCCAAACATAAGATCAGGCTGACATCTACAAAGCACTGCATGTTGGTCCAAGCTTGTCTGGAGCGTCTGACTAAACAGCTGTGACTGTATGCCATGCGAATGCACGCTGTTATCGGTAAATATAATACTGAAATTCTTTTAAATGCCATAGTGTTTCACCAGACATTTCCCAAGTGTCTCTGGTCACCTGGCATTCACTGGTCCCTTCTTTCCTCTTTCAAGTGCATATTCCTGCTTCTTTTGTGTTACTTCATGTCAAGGTGACAGATACAGTAAATGCAAGCAGCCAACCATGACTATTCACAGACTATTGAAACAACTGGGGATTACTGTTGTCCGACCTTCATGGCATGAAAAGCAAATATTCGGATAGCAAAAGGAGGGAGGAGTTGTTCTTGTGTTGGAAGGGTGGTGAAAGGGTGACTGGGCACAGAGATTGAATAGCAGATGAGTGTATTATGAAACAAGAGTTGAAAGAGCAAATAAGTTTACCTTTCTGTAGCTGAATATTTGTATGTTGAGTGATTTGTATCTTTAAGCCTGGTTATGATTGTGTAAGTTTTTTTTTTTTTTTGTACAAAAACAATATTAATGGAGCAGATTTATATGTAACACAAAATAAAAATGACCATAATTATTTTATTAATTCCTCCATGTGATATTTTATAGTCCTAAATGATGACAATAATGCCCAAAGATATCCATACTTTATTGTTTGTAACAGCAAAGACTGATTCCGCCCTAATGAGTGTCTTGGTTTTGAAGGCAGGAAAGGAGGAATCTGGATATATCAGGGGCCTGCTTCACACGTTTGTGCAAGTTTACTTTTTCAGTATTCACAAAACTGCATTTTAATAGTAAGTTTATGAGTGAGGAGACTACATTCGGGCTGGAGGATTCCGCACATAAAAAGATTGGACAGGATAATCATTTTATGTGTGGAGTCCTCCATCTCGACTGCGGAGTCCTCGCCCCCATAAACTTTATATTCAGATTCAGTTTTGTGAATACTGAAAAAGCATAAACTTACACAAGGTGTAAGTTTATTTTTGAGAATCAGGCCCTGTGCGTGCCTGTGGGTCCTTGCCTGTTGTATTTGTCTATTTCGTTTTAGACCTGTGGTCGCATTTAGAGTTTGTCAGACAGCCATATTTAGAGATATCCACTGGGCTGGCTGAGATCTTGAAGTGCTATGATTTGTGTATGTGTTTGAATGCTTGTTTCAATTGCTTTTGTGTATTGTTTTTGGATTTCAAATCATCAACACTATTTAGGCCGGGGTCCCCAGCTTCCAGTAATGGCTCGGTGGTGGGGGGTCCTAGTATTCCATTAATGATTCATTGAGGGTCCCAGAGTTCCAGTAATGATAAAGTGGGGGTCCACAGAAGTCAAATGGTTAGGAGCCACTGTTGTAATCTAGCTAGTACTTAGTGGCAAATAACCTTCTGGAGGTTGTCAATAGGACTGATTGGTCTGTATTTACTAGGAGATGTTCTGTTGCTCTTTTTATAAAAGGCTCCTAGCCAGGAGGTTGGTATGCTATCCCCTGCCATGATTTTATTATACAAAGCATTAATGTATGGTCCCCATACTTTGTTCTCTGAACTGAAGGGATCTCCTGGAACCTTATCCGGGCCAGGCACCTTGCTAGGTCATTAAGAATGGATGGCTCTTAGCATCTCATCCCAAGTGAATGGGGATTTGTCGTCATGTGAGCAGTCCAGTTCATATGGAGCTATTTTCTGTTCAGGCCTTCTGGGAGATTACGACGTACATTTCCGTGAAATGTTCTACCCATTGCTGGGGTTGGACCACATATTTAATAGAACTTAGGGTTTTTAAATCACCATGTGAAAAGATCTGCCAAAAATATTCTTGGTCTTTACTTTTAGGTTTAATTCTTTTATTAGGATTTTAATCAATAGGTACAACTAGAAAGGCGGGTGTAGAGGACAATAAGGAGGATATAGGGAAGGAAGATAGATGTGTAATGATGACTATCTAAATGAGTAAAACATCCACAATGTGCTAGAAGGGAGAAAGAGGGAAAGGGCACTAGTGGAGGGTAAAGTCAGACCCTGGACAGTTGCCTAGCACTTGACTGAGTTCAGTCTCATTCATTATGAGTTACTCCAAGAACACACCAATATGTTGGGCGTGTCAGCTCTTGAAATTCATCTGAAAAATAATGAATGCAAGGTCCCCATGTCTGGTCAAATAAGGGCAGTGTGTGCCTGGCAACCAGTGTGAGTTTCTCCAACTACAGTAAATCCCATAGTTTATGGAGCCAGTCTGTTAAAGTTGGGATCAAATCCGAGCCCCATCGAGAGAGCAAAAGTTGCTTTGCAGTACCTATTGCCAGGGTGATGGTTTGTCCCATAGTTGATTTTAGAGTGTATGTTGATGGGTTTGGGAGTCCCAGCAAGAACTGGGAAATCTGGGGATTTCTCTTTCATACGTTCCATCTATCGCAGTCAAAATTCCCTGCCAAAAAAATAACTTATTTTAGGAAACTGCCATAGAATGTTCCCACCCACTTTCTGTTGGGATGAATTGAGCGCTGGGACACCCAATGATGAATAAGTATGTACTGCCAATGGGCCGCTAATGTGAGTCCGTAAGCTGTCCAAAGCTGGGGGAAATCCATAAAGCCGTCAGCGTCAAAAAGGTCGCCTACCCTTTTACAGTTTGCCTCTTGCCATGCATTGTAGGAGGGGTCAGACAGCATGGGAGGGAAGTCCGGATTCCCCAGTATTGGTGTCTGGGGGAAGATAGGAGTCAATAGACCTTTCTGTACTTGTACCTTTTCCCACACCCCCACTGTAGCACATAGTACAAGGGAGATGTAGAGCACGGGTGGTAGATGTGTCTTTTGGTAGCCATGGGAACTTCCAGATGTGTAGGCCCACTACTGATTGTTCGATGAAGCACTAGTGGTTTTCAGTGCTAGGGTGAGACTGTTTCACCATATAGCGCAATTGTGCTGCTTGATAATAGCTCACTAGGTTAGGGACACCCAGATCTCCCTCCGCCTGGGGCAGATATGCCTGTGCCCTCACCATCCTTGCCATCCTCCTGTCCCAGAGGAACTCACAAATAAGACTCTTTAATTTATCTACTGCCTTAAGGGGTGCTGGACTGGTAATGTCTGCATGACATACAGCGACATTTGGCAGGAGTGTCATCTTGACCACCACTAAGTGACCTAGCCAAGAGAGGCCATATCCTTTCCATTTAGACAAGTCTGAGCGAGCAGTCGACAGAAGTGTATCATAGTTATGTGCCGCTGTTAGAGTAGGAGTGAGATATATATTTTCAGGCCCAGGTATGTCAGGCCCTGGTATGCCATGTGAATGCTATGCTGGCTTCCAATAGTGCCTTATGTGGTGCGGAAACAGTGAGATTTAGTATGGAGGATTTGTGAAGGTTTGTCTTAAAATCCGAGACTCCCCCAAAAGTTGTCAATTCTTCCATAACCACCACCAGAGAGGTATGTGGATTCGACAGATGAAGTAAAACACCATCAGCAGAGAGCCTGATTTTATGGGATCTGTCCCCCATGGTAAGGCCTGTAATCTGCGAATGACTGCATATCTGTTGATAAAGGGTTCCATATATAAGGCAAATAATAGAGGTGACAGGGGCCAGCCCTGTTGTGTGCCTCTAGCGATAGGAAAAGTCAGAGACTGGAGTCCTTTAACCCTCATCATCGCCTTGGGGTCAGTATAGCTGCATCTGATCCATCGGCAAAACCGTGGGCCCAGACCAAAACGCATCATCGCGGCATGGAGATATGGCCAGTTGACCCGGTCGACTGCTTTCTCTGCATCAATAGACAAGAGAAGGGCAAGTACGCAGGAGAGTTGTGTCTTACTTAGAAGGTGGCAGAGGTGTTTGGTATAATCCCTGCAACTCCTCTTGGGGTTTGGACTAAGCTACCCACACTGGGGATCCTCTGCAACTAATAATCCCACTACAAAAGGGTGAAGGGCAGGAGTACAAAACCCTCTGTGTCCCTGACTGAAACTCTAGTGCCCTACTCTGCACCCTCAAATAGCACCGTCTCGGCCCTCCAGCAACTGGATGCTACTCTCCATACGCACGCCACTCAATTCCAAAGGGTACTAAAGGCCATCTTGGATACCAAAACCTCCCTGGAAATTAAAATTGATGCAGTGACACAAGACGTCAACCTCTACAAACAAATCATCAAAAACTGTCCAATAGAGTGGACAAGACCGAATTAACTCTTGTCGCCATGCGTCCCACCGTTAAGGAACTGCAGCTACAAATGAAACAACTGATTGATGACGTGGGCTAACTACCCCACAAGGCGGAGGACACGGAAGGATGCTCAAGACTCAAAAATGTCCGCTTCATAGGTTTTCCTGAGTGAGTGGAGTAGCCTGGTGCAGAACTCTTCCTCAGAAAGTGTCTGCCAGACAATGTACTTGAATTTACTCTTGATTGAAAGGGCGCAAATTATTCTTGGTAGACCTCCTCTGCCCGGCACCCCCCAACCAATACCACTCATAGCCCGCTTTCAAAACAATCGGGACCGTCATCTGGTACTCCAGCGCTTCCTTGCCAAGGGCCCTTGGAAATTTGAGGATGCCTCCATCACGGCTTACCCCAACTTCACAGCAGAAGTATAGAAGCTGCAAAATTCTTACACCAAGATTAACTACGTCTCTATGATCCCAAAATTAAATATGTGCTGCTGTTCCCTGCAAAACTTCATGTGGAAGATTGTAAAAGAACCCACGTTTTGCTACACCAGAAAACCTCAGCACATTGCTACATGCCAAAGACATGGATCAGCCGTTGGAGGAGGAAATCATGGCTGAGGGGTAGTTGACTCCTCACCCCAGGCAGAAACGTTGCAACATAAATAGAGCAAAACCATCCAGGGCTCAGGCGGCAGAAGATCAGGCTGAAGCCTGGCTGGATACCACCCATTACACACTGAACTCCTACATGGTGCTCCAAGATGAACATACATCGGACCCCAAATCTGACGTGGGGCACTCCAGTAGCTCAATTATTGATTCCACCATGGGGCCAGAGATCACCTCTTGCATGGCTGATAACCTTTGGGAATTAACACTTGCCCGCTCTTTCTGCAACTCTTGGCGTAAATAACTAAACCAGCACCTGTAATTAGATGCTTCACAACCCAGTGACTGACACAAAACTTCACGCTGCTGCTCCATGAGAGCCAAGAAGTTCTGGCGTTCCGGGTGACTGTTTTCCTGGGGCCTGCATACGGTTAAAGATTGTCAAATACATGACGAAGACTGAGTTCTCCTGAGTCACCTGCTTTTGTGAATCTTCCGCCTGCATCAGGTAACCAATAATTATTGGGGGGACTGGTTGTGGCAATATAGTCCATCCTACGGGCCAAAGCTACAAGGTTAGACACCTCCAGTGAATCCACGCTTCACCAAGAGACTTCCACGTGCGCAAGTTTAACCACACATATGGTTGTAGTAATGAAAAATGTCACTTTGGGGTAACTGGCGATAGGCTTGTTTGCCATCAGACTAGAGGGATACTTATTTGAACTATTTTGTGTATTATTATTTGTTTAGTTTTACAGACTTTGGGTGGGTTGTCAGGGAGATGCAGGGGGCTGGGAGGAAATGGCATCATCAAGCCTACACAGCAAACATGGAGAGTGGAATGGAGTAAGCGAGGAATGTGTTACCCTCTGTTTAGCAATTGTTACAATGTGAGGTTACATGGGCACCCGAGCTAACACAACTGCACTGTTCTATAACATCCTGACATGGAATGTGAGGGGCATAGCCACTTACACTAAACGCTAAGGGGCCCACTCTTAACTTAAGTGCCGTCACACACACAATGCCACAATACAGGAATCCACTTCACAGACACAGAGCACCGGAAACTCATGGTACAACTACATCAGCGCTTGCCTGAGGAGTATTGATCTGGATAGCCCTCGGAGTCTCATACACAATGAAATGATTTTCTGCAGATGGTGGGGGTCGATACTTGATCCTAGAGTGTCAATTAGATGGGTTGCGACTAACACTAGCAGGGATTCTCGCACCTAACACAGGACACAAAGAATTCCTATGCCGCTTACACCTGCTCTTTTCCATGACCCAACTTCTACTTGTCTTTGGGGGGTAACTTCAACTGTGCACCAGACACAGACATGGATAGGTCCCAGCCTCCACTTCCTGAGTACTAAGTAAGAGAGTCACCCAGAGATTTGACTCCTGAATGTGAAACAGGGGACTCCACGATCTTTGGCACCTTGCACATCCCACAGAGCATGAATATTCCTTTTACCTTCCAGTACACAAGCACCTACACACCAGAATAGATCTGTTCTTGGGATCGGCGTCTCTGGCCCAGTCGATCACAAGAGCGTAATATCTGGCTCGTACCCTGTCAGATAATTGCTCACTACAGGTTGAAATACAGTGGGGCAGACCACACACATGTATCCCAACACGGCGCCTCGAAACTTAAGGTCTCTTTGATACTCCTAGCAGAGTGTATAACCCAATACTTTGACCATAGCAAGGGAATCTACCCCCTTTGTGCCACAGAATAGGATGCCCATAAAGAGGTGATACAGGGCCACTGCCTTTCAGCATCATGGGGAGTCAGGCGCGCATTATGTTGCGAGCTGACCTCAATGGAGTCCGACCTATGCACGTTAGAAAAGAAAGTCACATTGTGGACGTCCAACACTGACAGCCTCCAGGAACTCAGAAATAAAACATAGAGATACAGACACACAACTACACAAACATGAATACAGGTGTAGGAAAGTACCATCTTGCCTGGCATGTTACCCCCATTTTTCACTGTATATATGTTGTTTTAGTTGTATGTGTCACTGGGACCCTGGTAACCCAGGGCCCCAGTGCTCATAAGTGTGCCTGAATGTGTTACCTGTGTAGTGACTAACTGTCTCACTGAGGCTCTGCTAATCAGAACCTCAGTGGTTATGCTCTCTCATTTCTTTCCAAATTGTCACTGACAGGCTAGTGACCATTTTTACCAATTTACATTGGCTTACTGGAACACCCTTATAATTCCCTAGTATATGGTACTGAGGTACCCAGGGTATTGGGGTTCCAGGAGATCCCTATGGGCTGCAGCATTTCTTTTGCCACCCATAGGGAGCTCTGACAAATCTTACACAGGCCTGCCACTGCAGCCTGAGTGAAATAACGTCCACGTTATTTCACAGCCATTTTACACTGCACTTAAGTAACTTATAAGTCACCTATATGTCTAACCTTTACCTGGTAAAGGTTAGGTGCAAAGTTACTTAGTGTGAGGGCACCCTGGCACTAGCCAAGGTGCCCCCACATTGTTCAGAGCCAATTCACTGAACTTTGTGAGTGCGGGGACACCATTACACGCGTGCACTACATATAGGTCACTACCTATATGTAGCTTCACCATGGTAACTCCGAATATGGCCATGTAACATGTCTATGATCATGGAATTGCCCCCTCTATGCCATCCTGGCATTGTTGGTACAATTCCATGATCCCAGTGGTCTGTAGCACAGACCCTGGTACTGCCAGACTGCCCTTCCTGGGGTTTCTCTGCAGCTGCTGCTGCTGCTAACCCCTCAGACAGGCAGCTGCCCTCCTGGGGTCCAGCCAGGCCTGGCCCAGGATGGCAGAACAAAGAACTTCCTCTGAGAGAGGGTGTGACACCCTCTCCCTTTGGAAAATGGTGTGAAGGCAGGGGAGGAGTAGCCTCCCCCAGCCTCTGGAAATGCTTTGTTGGGCACAGATGTGCCCAATTCTGCATAAGCCAGTCTACACCGGTTCAGGGACCCCTTAGCCCCTGCTCTGGCGCGAAACTGGACAAAGGAAAGGGGAGTGACCACTCCCCTGACCTGCACCTCCCCTGGGAGGTGTCCAGAGCTCCTCCAGTGTGCTCCAGACCTCTGCCATCTTGGAAACAGAGGTGCTGCTGGCACACTGGACTGCTCTGAGTGGCCAGTGCCACCAGGTGACGTCAGAGACTCCTGCTGATAGGCTCCTTCAGGTGTTAGTAGCCTTTCCTCTCTCCTAGGTAGCCAAACCCTCTTTTCTGGCTATTTAGGGTCTCTGTCTCTGGGGAAACTTTAGATAACGAATGCATGAGCTCAGCCGAGTTCCTCTGCATCTCTCTCTTCACCTTCTGATAAGGAAACGACCGCTGACCGCGCTGGAAGCCTGCAAACCTGCAACATAGTAGCAAAGACGACTACTGCAACTCTGTAACGCTGATCCTGCCGCCTTCTCGACTGTTTTCCTGCTTGTGCATGCTGTGGGGGTAGCCTGCCTCCTCTCTGCACCAGAAGCTCTGAAGAAATCTCCCGTGGGTCGACGGAATCTTCCCCCTGCAACCGCAGGCACCAAAAAGCTGCATTACCGGTCCCTTGGGTCTCCTCTCAGCACGACGAGCGAGGTCCCTCGAATCCAGCGACACTGTCCAAGTGACCCCCACAGTCCAGTGACTCTTCAGCCCAAGTTTGGTGGAGGTAAGTCCTTGCCTCACCTCGCTGGGCTGCATTGCTGGGAACCGCGACTTTGCAGCTACTCCGGCCCCTGTGCACTTCCGGCGGAAATCCTTCGTGCACAGCCAAGCCTGGGTCCACGGCACTCTAACCTGCATTGCACGACTTTCTAAGTTGGTCTCCGGCGACGTGGGACTCCTTTGTGCAACTTCGGCGAGTACCGTTTCACACATCCTCGTAGTGCCTGTTTCTGGCACTTTTCCGGGTGCTACCTGCTTCAGTGAGGGCTCCTTGTCTTGCTCGATGTCCCCTCTCTCTGCAGGTCCAATTTGCGACCTCCTGGTCCCTCCTGGGCCCCAGCAGCATCCAAAAACGCTAAACGCACGATTTGCGTGTAGCAAGGCTTGTTGGCGTTCTTCCGGCGGGAAAACACTTCTGCACGACTGTCCAAGGCAAGAGGGATCCGTCCACCAAAGGGGAAGTCTCTAGCCCTTTTCGTTCCTGCAGAAACCTCAGCTTCTTCTGTCCAGTCGAAGCTTCTTTGCACCCGCAGCTGGCATTTCCTGGGCATCTGCCCATCTCCGACTTGCTTGTGACTTGTGGACTTGGTCCCCTTGTTCCACAGGTACCCTAGATTGGAAATCCACAGTTGTTGCATTGCTGGTTTGTGTCTTTCCTGCATTATTCCTCTAACACGACTCTTTTGTCCTTAGGGGAACTTTAGTGCACTTTGCACTCACTTTTCAGGGTCTTGGGGAGGGTTATTTTTCTAACTCTCACTATTTTCTAATAGTCCCAGCGACCCTCTACAAGGTCACATAGGTTTGGGGTCCATTCGTGGTTCGCATTCCACTTCTGGAGTATATGGTTTGTGTTGCCCCTATCCCTATGTTTCCCCATTGCATCCTATTGTAACTATACATTGTTTGCACTGTTTTCTAAGACTATACTGCATATTTTTGCTATTGTGTATATATATCTTGTGTATATTTCCTATCCTCTCACTGAGGGTACACTCTAAGATACTTTGGCATATTGTCATAAAAATAAAGTACCTTTATTTTTAGTATAACTGTGTATTGTGTTTTCTTATGATATTGTGCATATGACACTAAGTGGTACTGTAGTAGCTTCACACGTCTCCTAGTTCAGCCTAAGCTGCTCTGCTAAGCTACCATTATCTATCAGCCTAAGCTGCTAGACACCCTATACACTAATAAGGGATAACTGGGCCTGGTGCAAGGTGCAAGTACCCCTTGGTACTCACTACAAGCCAGTCCAGCCTCCTACATTGGTTGTGCAGTGGTGGGATAAGTGCTTGAGACTACTTACCACTCTTGTCATTGTACTTTTCATAAGAGAAAAATATACAAAACAAGGTCAGTGTATATACACATAGCCAAAAAGTTTTGCATTTCCTCTTTTCACTCTTTTCTAAGTGCTGAAAAGTACTTCTAAAACTTTCAAAAAGTTCTTAAAAGTTTAAAAAGTTTTTTCTGTCTTTCCAAAAAGTTCTGAAAACTTTTTTCTCTTTTTCTATCACTTTAACTCTCTCTAAAAAATGTCTGGCACAGGAACAAATGTTGAACTGTCCAAACTTGCATATGATCACCTTAGCTGGAAAGGAGCAAGGAGTCTCTGCATAGAGAGAGGTTTGAGTGTAGGGAAGAATCCTTCCTTAGAACTGTTAATTAACATGCTTAGAGTACAGGATAAGGCCATAAGTGCTCAATCTGTAGAAAAAGTAGCTAATGGTTCTCAATCTGATCCAGGGACTCCCCCAGGAAAAGATTCAGGAAAGAAACTTCTCAGCCTGCCCATTACTAGACAGTCTAGCATAGTTGGTACAGAGGTTGAATCACACCATACTGATGGTGTGCTCTCACATTATACTGGTAGCCAAGCTGTTAGGGTGCCCTCTGTAAGGGACAGGTCTCCTTCTGTTCATTCCCATCATACCTCTGTATCTAGAAATGTCCCTCCCACCCACCCTGATGACAGATTGTTAGAAAGGGAGCTCAATAGATTGAGAGTGGAACAAACCAGACTGAAGCTCAAGAAGCAACAGCTGGATTTGGATAGACAGTCTTTAGAATTAGAGAAGGAAAGACAGAAGTTGGGTTTAGATACCCATGGTGGCAGCAGCAGTATTCCCCATAGTCATCCTGCAAAAGAGCATGATTCCAGGAATCTGCACAAGATAGTTCCCCCTTATAAGGAGGGGGATGACATTAACAAGTGGTTTGCTGCACTTGAGAGGGCCTGTGCTGTACAGGATGTCCCTCAAAAGCAGTGGGCTGCTATCCTATGGCTATCATTTAGTGGAAAAGGTAGGGATAGGCTCCTTACTGTAAAAGAAAATGATGCTAATAATTTCCAAGTTCTTAAGAATGCACTCCTGGATGGTTATGGCTTAACCACTGAACAGTACAGGATAAAGTTCAGAGAGACCAAAAAGGAGTCTTCACAAGACTGGGTTGATTTCATTGACCAGGCAGTGAAGGCCTTGGAGGGGTGGTTACATGGCATTAAAGTTACTGATTATGACAGCCTGTATAACTTAATCCTGAGAGAGCATATTCTTAATAATTGTGTGTCTGATTTGTTGCACCAGTACTTGGTGGACTCTGATCTGACCTCTCCCCAAGGATTGGGAAAGAAGGCAGACAAATGGGTCAGAACAAGAGTGAACAGAAAAGTTCATACAGGGGGTGACAAAGATGGCAACAAAAAGAAGGATGGTAAGTCTTCTGACAAGGGTGGGGACAAATCTAAAAATGAGTCTTCATCAGGCCCACAAAAACACTCTGGTGGGGGTGGTGGGTCCAAATCCTCCTTTAATCAGAACAAGGAAAAGAAACCATGGTGCTATTTATGTAAAATAAAAGGCCATTGGACAACAGATCCCAGTTGTCCAAAGAAAGGCACCACAGCTCCTACCACTACAACCCCTACTGCTACACCTAGTGTCCCTACTAATAGCAGTGGTGGTGGGAGCAAACCTACTAATAGCCAATCCAAGGGAGTAGCTGGGCTCACTTTTGGTAATTTAGTTGGGGTTGGTCTGATTAGGGAGACCACAGAGGCTACTTTAGTCTCTGAAGGGGCTATTGATTTAGCCACTTTGGTTGCTTGCCCCCATAACTTGGAGAAGTACAAGCAACTAACCCTAATAAATGGTGTTGAGGTCCAGGCCTACAGGGACACAGGTGCCAGTGTCACAATGGTGATTGAGAAACTGGTGCACCCTGAACAACACATACTTGGACACCAGTACCAAGTAACCGATGCTCACAACATAACACAAAGCCACCCCATGGCTGTTGTAAATCTCAACTGGGGGGGGGTAACTGGTCCAAAGAAAGTTGTGGTAGATTCAGATTTACCTGTAGACTGTCTATTAGGGAATGATTTGGAGACATCAGCTTGGTCAGATGTGGAGTTGGAGGCCCATGCAGCAATGCTGGGCATTCCAGGGCATATTTTTGCTTTGACAAGGGCTCAGGCCAAAAAGCAAAAAGGACAGGGAAGCTTGGATCCTGGAACAATGGACCAAGTGCTCCCTAAAGCTAGGGCTAGTAGAAGCAAACCACTTCCTACTATCCCTCCCTCTACAGTGGATTCTACTTCTGAGGAAGAAGAATTCCCTCCCTGTGCAGAACCTACACCAGAGGAGCTGGAAGCAGACACTGCTGAGTTTTTGGGTGAAGGGGGGCCTGCCAGGGAGGAGCTGAGTGTGGCACAGCAAACCTGTCCCACATTAGAGGGTCTCAGACAGCAAGCTGTCAAACAGGCTAATGGGGATGTCAGTGACTCTCACAGAGTTTACTGGGAGGACAACCTCTTGTACACTGAGCATAGGGATCCTAAACCTGGAGCTGCCAGGAGATTAGTGATTCCTCAGGAGTACAGAAAGTTCCTCCTAACACTGGCACATGACATTCCCCTAGATGGGCACCTGGGTCAAATGAAAACTTGGGACAGATTGGTTCCATTGTTTCATTGGCCTAGGATGTCTGAGGACACAAAGGAATTTTGTAAGTCCTGTGAAACCTGTCAAGCCAGTGGCAAGACAGGTGGCACTCCAAAGGCACCCCTTATCCCACTGCCTGTGGTTGGGGTTCCCTTTGAAAGGGTAGGGGTTGACATAGTTGACCCCCTTGACCATCCTACTGCTTCAGGCAATAGGTTTATCTTGGTGGTAGTGGACCATGCCACAAGATATCCTGAAGCTATTCCTTTAAGGACCACTACAGCTCCTGCAGTGGCAAAGGCCCTCCTGGGAATATTTTCCAGGGTGGGTTTCACAAAGGAAGTAGTATCAGACAGAGGAAGCAATTTCATGTCTGCATACTTAAAGGCCATGTGGAAGGAGTGTGGTGTAACTTACAAGTTCACAACACCCTATCATCCACAAACAAATGGACTGGTGGAGAGATTTAATAAAACTCTCAAAGGCATGATTATGGGACTCCCTGAAAAACTCCGCAGGAGATGGGATATCCTTCTACCATGCCTCCTTTTTGCCTACAGGAAGGTACCCCAGAAAGGAGTGGGCTTCAGCCCCTTTGAACTTCTTTTTGGACACCCTGTTAGGGGTCCACTCACACTTGTAAAGGAGGGTTGGGAACAACCTTTAAAAGCTCCTAAGCAGGATATTGTGGACTATGTACTTGGCCTCAGATCAAGGATGGCTGAGTACATGAAAAAGGCCAGTAAAAACCTTCAGGCCAGCCAAGAACTCCAGAAGCAATGGCATGATCAGAAGGCTGTTTTGGTTCAGTACCAACCAGGGCAGAAAGTGTGGGTCTTGGAGCCTGTGGCCCCAAAAGCACTCCAAGATAAATGGAGTGGACCCCACACATTTGTTGAAAAGAAGGGTGAAGTCACCTACTTGGTTGACTTAGGCACTGCCAGGAGTCCCCTTAGGGTGCTCCATGTCAACCGCCTGAAACCCTACTATGACAGGGCTGATCTCACCCTGCTCATGGCAACTGATGAGGGACAGGAAGAAGACAGTGATCCTCTACCTGATCTCTTCTCTTCCACAGAACAAGATGCTCTTGTGGAAGGTGTAGTTTTGGCTGATTGTCTTACTGCTGAGCAGAAAGATAATTGCATAAATCTCCTAGGACAATTTTCAGAACTCTTCTCTACTGTGCCAGGCACCACTTCTTGGTGTGAGCACACTATAGATACTGGAGACAGTTTACCTGTCAAAAGTAAGATCTATAGGCAGCCTGACCATGTCAGGGACTGCATAAAGCAAGAAGTTCAGAAAATGTTGGAACTAGGAGTGGTTGAGCACTCTGACAGTCCATGGGCTTCTCCTGTGGTACTGGTACCAAAACCCAATTCTAAAGATGGAAAGAAGGAAATGAGGTTTTGTGTAGACTATAGAGGTCTCAACTTGGTAACCAAAACTGATGCTCACCCTATACCCAGGGCAGATGAGCTTATAGATACACTGGCATCTGCCAAGTATCTAAGCACTTTTGATTTGACTGCAGGGTATTGGCAGATCAAATTGTCAGAAGATGCTAAACCTAAGACTGCATTTTCTACCATTGGAGGACATTACCAGTTTACTGTAATGCCTTTTGGTTTGAAAAATGCACCTGCCACTTTTCAGAGGTTGGTGAACACAGTCCTGCAAGGGCTGGAAGCTTTCAGTGCAGCATATTTGGACGATATAGCTGTCTTTAGCTCCAGCTGGGATGATCACCTGGTCCACCTTTGGAAAGTTTTGGAGGCCCTGCAAAAGGCAGGCCTCACTATCAAGGCTTCAAAGTGCCAGATAGGGCAGGGTAAGGTGGTTTATCTGGGACACCTTGTTGGTGGGGAACAGATTGCACCACTTCAGGGGAAAATCCAAACTATTATTGATTGGGTTCCCCCTACCACTCAGACTCAGGTGAGAGCCTTCCTAGGCCTCACTGGGTATTACAGGAGGTTCATTAAGAACTATGGCTCCATTGCAGCCCCTCTTAATGACCTCACATCCAAGAAAATGCCTAAAAAGGTATTATGGACAGCAAGCTGTCAGAAAGCTTTTGAGGAGCTGAAGCAGGCCATGTGCTCTGCACCTGTCCTGAAAAGCCCTTGTTACTCTAAAAAATTCTATGTCCAAACTGATGCATCTGAATTAGGAGTAGGGGCAGTCCTATCACAACTTAATTCTGAGGGCCAGGATCAACCTGTTGCTTTTATTAGTAGGAGGTTGACCCCTAGAGAAAAGCGTTGGTCTGCCATTGAGAGGGAGGCCTTTGCTGTGGTCTGGGCTCTGAAGAAGTTGAGGCCATACCTGTTTGGCACTCACTTCATTGTTCAGACAGACCACAAACCTCTACTTTGGCTAAAACAAATGAAAGGTGAAAATCCTAAATTGTTGAGGTGGTCCATATCCCTACAGGGAATGGACTATACAGTGGAACATAGACCTGGGAGTAGCCACTCCAATGCAGATGGACTCTCCAGATATTTCCACTTAGACAATGAAGACTCATCAGGTAATGGCTAGTCTTATTGTCCTTCGTTTGGGGGGGGGTTGTGTAGGAAAGTACCATCTTGCCTGGCATGTTACCCCCATTTTTCACTGTATATATGTTGTTTTAGTTGTATGTGTCACTGGGACCCTGGTAACCCAGGGCCCCAGTGCTCATAAGTGTGCCTGAATGTGTTACCTGTGTAGTGACTAACTGTCTCACTGAGGCTCTGCTAATCAGAACCTCAGTGGTTATGCTCTCTCATTTCTTTCCAAATTGTCACTGACAGGCTAGTGACCATTTTTACCAATTTACATTGGCTTACTGGAACACCCTTATAATTCCCTAGTATATGGTACTGAGGTACCCAGGGTATTGGGGTTCCAGGAGATCCCTATGGGCTGCAGCATTTCTTTTGCCACCCATAGGGAGCTCTGACAAATCTTACACAGGCCTGCCACTGCAGCCTGAGTGAAATAACGTCCACGTTATTTCACAGCCATTTTACACTGCACTTAAGTAACTTATAAGTCACCTATATGTCTAACCTTTACCTGGTAAAGGTTAGGTGCAAAGTTACTTAGTGTGAGGGCACCCTGGCACTAGCCAAGGTGCCCCCACATTGTTCAGAGCCAATTCACTGAACGTTGTGAGTGCGGGGACACCATTACACGCGTGCACTACATATAGGTCACTACCTATATGTAGCTTCACCATGGTAACTCCGAATATGGCCATGTAACATGTCTATGATCATGGAATTGCCCCCTCTATGCCATCCTGGCATTGTTGGTACAATTCCATGATCCCAGTGGTCTGTAGCACAGACCCTGGTACTGCCAGACTGCCCTTCCTGGGGTTTCTCTGCAGCTGCTGCTGCTGCCAACCCCTCAGACAGGCAGCTGCCCTCCTGGGGTCCAGCCAGGCCTGGCCCAGGATGGCAGAACAAAGAACTTCCTCTGAGAGAGGGTGTGACACCCTCTCCCTTTGGAAAATGGTGTGAAGGCAGGGGAGGAGTAGCCTCCCCCAGCCTCTGGAAATGCTTTGTTGGGCACAGATGTGCCCAATTCTGCATAAGCCAGTCTACACCGGTTCAGGGACCCCTTAGCCCCTGCTCTGGCGCGAAACTGGACAAAGGAAAGGGGAGTGACCACTCCCCTGACCTGCACCTCCCCTGGGAGGTGTCCAGAGCTCCTCCAGTGTGCTCCAGACCTCTGCCATCTTGGAAACAGAGGTGCTGCTGGCACACTGGACTGCTCTGAGTGGCCAGTGCCACCAGGTGACGTCAGAGACTCCTGCTGATAGGCTCCTTCAGGTGTTAGTAGCCTTTCCTCTCTCCTAGGTAGCCAAACCCTCTTTTCTGGCTATTTAGGGTCTCGGTCTCTGGGGAAACTTTAGATAACGAATGCATGAGCTCAGCCGAGTTCCTCTGCATCTCTCTCTTCACCTTCTGATAAGGAAACGACCGCTGACCGCGCTGGAAGCCTGCAAACCTGCAACATAGTAGCAAAGACGACTACTGCAACTCTGTAACGCTGATCCTGCCGCCTTCTCGACTGTTTTCCTGCTTGTGCATGCTGTGGGGGTAGCCTGCCTCCTCTCTGCACCAGAAGCTCCGAAGAAATCTCCCGTGGGCCGACGGAATCTTCCCCCTGCAACCGCAGGCACCAAAAAGCTGCATTACCGGTCCCTTGGGTCTCCTCTCAGCACGACGAGCGAGGTCCCTCGAATCCAGCGACGCTGTCCAAGTGACCCCCACAGTCCAGTGACTCTTCAGCCCAAGTTTGGTGGAGGTAAGTCCTTGCCTCACCTCGCTGGGCTGCATTGCTGGGAACCGCGACTTTGCAGCTACTCCGGCCCCTGTGCACTTCTGGCGGAAATCCTTCATGCACAGCCAAGCCTGGTTCCACGGCACTCTAACCTGCATTGCACGACTTTCTAAGTTGGTCTCCGGCGACGTGGGACTCCTTTGTGCAACTTCGGCGAGCACCGTTTCACGCATCCTCGTAGTGCCTGTTTCTGGCATTTCTCCGGGTGCTATCTGCTTCAGTGAGGGCTCCTTGTCTTGCTCCACGTCCCCTCTCTCTGCAGGTCCAATTTGCGACCTCCTGGTCCCTCCTGGGCCCCAGCAGCGTCCAAAAACGCCAAACACACGATTTGCGTGTAGCAAGGCTTGTTGGCGTTCTTCCGGCGGGAAAATACTTCTGCACGACTCTCCCAGGCGAGAGGGATCCGTCCACCAAAGGGGAAGTCTCTAGCCCTTTTCGTTCCTGCAGAAACCTCAGCTTTTTCTGTCCAGTCGAAGCTTCTTTGCACCCGCAGCTGGCATTTCCTGGGCATCTGCCCATCTCCAACTTGCTTGTGACTTGTGGACTTGGTCCCCTTGTTCCACAGGTACCCTAGATTGGAAATCCACAGTTGTTGCATTGCTGGTTTGTGTCTTTCCTGCATTATTCCTCTAACACGACTCTTTTGTCCTTAGGGGAACTTTAGTGCACTTTGCACTCACTTTTCAGGGTCTTGGGGAGGGTTATTTTGCTAACTCACTATTTTCTAATAGTCCCAGCGACCCTCTACAAGGTCACATAGGTTTGGGGTCCATTCGTGGTTCGCATTCCACTTCTGGAGTATATGGTTTGTGTTGCCCCTATCCCTATGTTTCCCCATTGCATCCTATTGTAACTATACATTGTTTGCACTGTTTTCTAAGACTATACTGCATATTTTTGCTATTGTGTATATATATCTTGTGTATATTTCCTATCCTCTCACGGAGGGTACACTCTAAGATACTTTGGCATATTGTCATAAAAATAAAGTACCTTTATTTTTAGTATAACTGTGTATTGTGTTTTCTTATGATATTGTGCATATGACACTAAGTGGTACTGTAGTAGCTTCACACGTCTCCTAGTTCAGCCTAAGCTGCTCTGCTAAGCTACCATTATCTATCAGCCTAAGCTGCTAGACACCCTATACACTAATAAGGGATAACTGGCCTGGTGCAAGGTGCAAGTACCCCTTGGTACTCACTACAAGCCAGTCCAGCCTCCTACAACAGGCACCACCTAACCAGGCAACATGCTGAGGGTAACCAATCGGGCAGGCTGCTGGCGTGGTTGGTTTGCGACACTGCGCCCCAGTTAGGGCTATCAGGCTAGATACTGGCAATTTAGTTAATACACAGGCAACCATCAGTGATGCCTTTCGTGATTACTACCACACATTATACACAGCAAGGCCTGGACCCACCCCTGGACAAACGGTTGACTTCATGGATGACCTCCCTCTGACTCGACTTACCTTACTGCAGAGGAGTGAACTTGATGAACCGATTTGGCTTGAAGAAATTCCAATTGCACTGGGTCAGATGGCTTGAAACAAGTCACCAGGTATTGATGGCCTCCCGGCAAAATACTATTACACCAATTCAGCTCCTCTTACCCAACCATTGCTAGTAGTATTTAATGAGGCAAGAGCTCTTGGCCAACTTCTGGACTCCCAGGGCGAGGTGCTCATAGTGGTCCTACCCAAACCTGGTTGGGACATAGTTAATGTACGCTCTCATAGGCCATTATCTTTACTCAACGTAAATTGCAAAGTGCTAGGTAAAATGCTTGCAAACACACTCCTCCCCATGATAGGCCAGTTAATTCATGAGGAACAGTCAAGCTTTAGCCCCGGATGGAGTACATTTCTAAACATCAGACACCTCCTGCGTTTGCTCCATGATACCCAATACATGGACTATAATTGGGTAGCAGTTTCCTTGGATATAGAAAAGGCTTTCGACACCCTCAGCTGGGACTATCTCCTAGAGACCTTGTTCTGCATGGGTTTTGGCCAGGGATTCTTGAGCTGGATAAGTACTTTGTATTCTAACCCTCTAGCCCATGTAAAAATGGGGCAAATAATCTGACAGGTTTCCTATATGTCGTGCCCCAGACAAGAGTGTTTTCCATCTCCATGGAAGCACTTGCTTCCCGCTTGCATCTCCACGTGTGGCAATGGGAGATCCCAGATTTGGAAACCCCCCCGCTAAATTGTGTCACTCTATGTTGAGGACATGCTAATGTACCTGCACAATAGTGCGGTCTCTCTTCCAGAGGTAATGACTCTATTCGACTCCTTCAGTGACATATCCGGCTTAAGGTAAACTGAGCGAAAGCTGTTCCCTCTCACCCAAATTCCGGCACAGGCCAGAATAAATCTCACTACTTCTTGCTTACAATGGTGTCTTGTCTCCTTCGAATACCTAGGAATACAAATATATCATTCCACTGATGATCTTAGGGAGGGCAATCTGGTATGAGCTATTCGCTCGATCCGGGATAACTCCCCTTATGTTGCTCACTACCGCTTTCAACCCGGGACAAGTGGTGATAGCCAAGATGCTCGTACTTCCTAGGTTGCTATATTATTTTGCCGCATTACTGCTTGTGCTAGCTAGGTCCTTTTTTCGCACACTACGCAGCCTGATCTTGAAACTTTTATGGGGGAAGGACCGGCACTGAGTTGCCTTGTCCACTATGCAACACCCACAAGAAAAAGGCAGTTTGGGCATGACTAATTTTGACTTATATTATGCCACTGCATAGTTACAATGGCTACTACATTGGCTGATGGATTCTCTCCAAAAGGAAACCACATCTATATGTGCAGGATTAGGCCGAGTTAGTACATACACATGGCTGTCAGACCAAACATACCCCCCATTAAAGGGAACCAACTTAATGAATATGGCCTGCGCATGTTGGCACAGGTTTGGTCACAGACAATTCCTAATCCCGCCATACTCACCGATAATTCCTGTGGCCCATATGATGGGAGCCCTCGTCCTGATCAAACGACGCGGCATGACACCAAGGATAGCAGGGGGTTTAACAATGGTGGGGGACTTTTTAGGAACGGATCCTTACTATCTTACAACAACATAATGGAAACTTACATGGTAGACCCTGGGCAGTTTTTAACATATTGCACAATCCGGCAGCTAATTTGCGACACATGGAGAGCAGGAGAAGTCAGCTACCTTTGTCACCAGTCCTTAATATACTACTAATGGGAATAGGCCCCAAGAAAGGGATTTCACAGTTATATGAAGCCCTAAACGCAAGTGCCCACAGATGTATGGATGGAACCCTTGCTCCTCCCCTGTCCTCTATCCCGGGGGTTGTGATCAAGAGCCCTCCAGCAGATAAAGGGAGTCTCGCGCAATCCCAGGTTCTGCTTCACCCAATTGAACTACTTACACCAAGCATACCTATCCCCAAAGCGCATCAAGCCCATGTTCCCATCAACAGCCCCGGAATGCCTGTGCTGCGGGTTAATGGACTCTGGATTTTATCACATGATGTGGGATTGTCCTCCCTTGCTGTGCACTTGGCAAGAGATAACTGTGTTAATGGCAGACCTAGCAGGCCATACACTATCCCCCACCCCTGAATGCTGTGTACCAGGACCAAGCCAAGGATGACAAACACCTCCACAGGTTTATCGATTTGACATTTGTATTGTTTAAGCAGCTAATAGCAATGAAGTGGAAGGCACCTACTCCTCCAGATATTAACAAATGGCTCCAAGACCTGTGACAGTGGGCCAGAGCGTAGGCAAATGTGCTCCACACCATGAGAGACAAAAGCCTGGCCTGTGGCGGATGTGAGGCATGGGATGTATTTGTCACTAACATAGAAGCCAAAAATGATACCCCCCTCCCCACCCTGCTGTTCTCTTGCTGTGTTGATCCACATCCATTTAATGCACAATAATCAAGGGTCCACCGCTGCTACTACATAAACTATCCAAACAAGCACAGGTAGTGCCACTTCCATAGGTAAACTGTGTAATATGCCACCATAGGCTGCCGCAGTTTGCCAAACTATCCCCTACCCCATCCCCTAGATATACCATGCTGCACGATTGCTCCCATCTACCCCCTCACCCTTCCTGGGACTTCCGTTGCTTTATCGTTCCCTACCCCATTGCAAGTGATTATAAATACAACTCAAGTATATGTAATTGTTCCAATAATGTTTGCCTAAAGCATGATATGTACCCACCCATGCCTCCCCACTCTGCAAATATGTCTAGTAGGGTTAGTCTTTATCCCTTTCAGGGCCCTAGCTTTGCACAGACAAATGTTGGTTCTATCCATGACTCTGCGCTTCTGGAGTGGAAGTTTTGTGGATAGGGGGGCTGAGGTATGCGCGCCGGGGTGGCGCCTTTGTGGGTGGCTGTGGCATCTCGGACGGCTCCGGTGATGCTGGCGGGGCAGTGCGGAGCCGGGCGGCGCACGTTGATCCGGGCGTCGCTACCCGGTGGTGCATGCGGGGTGTTGCTCGGCACAGGGATTCCCAATTCGTGGCTGATGCCGGGGAGTTCGGGGGTGGGGAGTCTGCAGCTGGATAGTATGTACCAGATAATGCATTACCGAAGGTAAGGAACTTGTTTATTAGTGGGAAAGGAGTGCGTTGGAGGGCTTTAATGGAGGTGATTAAAATAGGCATCTTCAAGTTCGAAGATGTGATAGACCACCATTGAATTTAATCTTTTGAAGAACTCCAAAAAAAAGTTTAATTTGTGCAAAAAACAGACTTAAGAACACAAAGGCCATCATTCTAATAGTCGACTGTGTACTGGTATCTGGCTCAAATACTGTTTTTCTGATCATGTATTCTGAGTAATCCAGTAATTTTGCACACCTGTTACTTTTTCTTTGTAAAGCTTTTGTCTGGTAATACCGTCTGAGTTTTGCATGTTTGAAAAGGGAGAAACCTGAAGAAATCTGGTTCCTCTTTTGTGACCAGGTTACACAATTTGACATAAGTAACAATCCTATGCAAGATTATGAATAGTGACAACCAACACCAGTGCTTAGGGCATGTTGTCCAAGAATGTCATACCATGCTGAAATGCCTTCTGTTGAGTGATAACTTAACATCCTTATGCCAGGGTTGGTTCTAAGTAGTCCAAGGACGCCCACAATAACCCAAGAGTTGGAACCCCCCCTTACGTTGGAGCATGGTTCACGATTGTCAGGGTACAGTCACCTATATGTCAATGGTGCCTGTCTTATAAAAATAATTACACCACTCTGCCAGGAATGGTCACCGTTGACCCAGAGATTAACTTGATTGATAATGGGGTTAGCAGATGACCTTGTAATTTCAGATGTAAATGATTGCTCCTGGTGAGGGGGACAACACCAGGAGCAGATGTACCCCACTCTGCGTAGGTTAGCATAAGTGTCCACGTGTGAACACTCCCAAACTTGTGCAAGTGGAATACTAGTCACCGTCCATGGTCTGGCCCCTGCTTTTGTACATTTGCTATAGACTGCAGGCCATCCTCCGCCTGCGCAGAAGCTGCCACACTGTGATTCTTTGAAGCACACTCAGTTTGTACGTCACCATAGGATCCTGGAATTCAAATTTGTTTGGCTGACTGTCGGTCTCAAATGTTTAAAGACCCCAGAACTAGGTGGAAAACAAAATGTATTTTCTATCATTATATTCTTTTAACATATATCCCCTTACTATGTATTTACACATCTATTTATTTATTACTCTAGTCCTACTGTACTTATGAAAAATTAAATAAAAATAAAATCGATAAAAAAATGTAAATTATAAATAAGTAAATTAAAACAATTCATAATAATAATGAATAAATGAAATAAAAATGATGATCAAAAATGTGTATATATATACAGTATATATATATATATATATATATATATATATATATATACTCTCTTTTAAGCTTTACTTTGTCTACCCATCACCATATGTCATGTCTCTATCAATCTGTCGTCCATCCCCACTCTGACTCAACCCAAACCCATTCTACTACTTTCATCTCCTAAATAACCCTGCCTAAGCTCTACCCTCCTCTTCCACATGTAACTCACCCTAACCTCAGTTTACTACCATGATCTCCCACATAAACCTACTCAATTCTCCCTCATTTATCTCACCTTTGACTCATCCAAAGCCCTCCTGCTACTATGATCTCCCTAACCCTTTTCACAGACTCCTTCCTCCTCCATCCCCCCCTTTACTCATCCCAAGCCTCATCCTATTACTATAAACTGCCAATTAACACTTCTGGATTCTTCCCTCCTCTACCCCTCCATTACTCCAGTCAATCCAGCTAAGAAACTCACAAATCCGTGGCTCAAAGTAACTCAAAATAATACTAAAACCGTATTCATATTTCCCTATACTTATCCACCACTAATTCCTTTTGGGTTCCGGAGTAGCGTGCTACTCGCCAAAAAGCGCTTTGACGCCTCGTCCGGGGTAGTAAGCACTATATAAAATACTATTACAATACAATACAATACCCTCAAAGATGCCACCTCCACAGCGGCTCCTCTGAAGGCAATAAAGGTTTGCTGAGCAGCCACCATGATACCTACACCACCTAAGCAAACCTTTGAGTCTACAAAACAAACCTCCCAAAGCGAGAGTTAACCTTTATAAAACAAAATACGAATGACCTTGAAACCCTGGGACTGTTCTCCCAGGGTGTCTGGGTCATTTTTCTATTTTTTCTGCTCAGGTCTGCAAGGCTTTCCCTGAATGTTCCTTCCCAACACCTTCCCTGAATAAAAACATGAGCCCATCCTTCTTTTGTTGATCAGCCAAAAGCAGGCTGATAGTTTAATCATAATAAATATAGGGTAGCTTGACTTTGTTCGTAAAATTTTCTGAACATTATCATTTCGCTGGAAATAATTATTTGTGAAACAAAACAAAATATCATATCAATGTTTTGTTACCAAAATTAGAACTGGTTACCGATACATTCATTACATTATCTTGTTTAGTAGCACTTCATTTTGTTTATAGGCACAGTTTGTAATATCTCTGCTACATTTCTGTAATATTTCCGAAATATATTTCAGTAGAATAGATGTCAGGAGAATTGTGCTTGCTTGGATTTCATTAACGTAATGGTCCAACAATTAGTGTTTAACGTGTATTGTTTTTTGTAGATAAGTATCTAGAAATTAGGTTTTAATATTCTTCTAGTCTTACCTTATACTTGATGCCAAATGTTTCTAGGGAAACAAGTGTTTTGAAAACAGTCTATGAGCAGATATTGTCACTGAACATATAGTTTTGTTAGGAACAAATATGCGAAATGTGCGCTAATGGTAATGAGAACTATTGTACATATGCTAATACAACCCTTCAGCTATAAGCTGCTTTCAGCTCTTATTGATTACTCACTCTTTCAAATTCATTCACTGTCTGTGATGTTTTGATTATTCTCATTTGGTGTTACCTATTGTTTTTATTTGTTTTTAAAGCCCACTCTGTTCGTATTGTGTTACGTACATGGTATTTGCAAAGAGTGAACATAGCCAAAAGGCAACTAAACAGTGTACAAGGTCAAAGGCAAATACAGTCAACAAGTGATAGAAGAGGTAGCTAGGTTTTTGGATCTGGAATGTAAAGTTACTGTTAACTACGTACAGCTCATACATTTGTATGTATAGTCTCGTGTGATGACTCTATTACAAACATTTCACTTTTTCTATTGGAGTCATATTCATTAACCACAGAACGCAGGCCAATTCAGCTAGAGTCCTCTTCTTATATTATATTATGTGGTCATGTGATATCTAGCTTTAGCTAGCTGAAAGGTTGCATTAAACTTGAGTAGTCTTCACAGAGGCAGTAGTGATAGCACCAAGTTTTGGTATATAATTAATCTTTAGTAGTAAAAAAGCATTTAAACTAAATTTTGTCTGGACACCAAGGGTCAAAAGGCATTCAGTATTAGTCAAGGACATTTTTAGAAGTCAACACTAGCCCAGGTGGAGAGGATCACTTTATTGCATGCAGTATATCACATGCCACTAATATTTATTATCTGCATTGATATATCAATATATTTTATAATAAATTCATAACTACTATTCTTAATGTTGCTTATATTTCCTTCCCAGGGCAAGTGAAAATACAATTAAGAATAGTAATTAATAGTTGTTTTAATCCTAGCTTACAATGACAGTGGTAGATCGATGCAGTGGATCCAATATATTTGTAGGTCGATATAGTTAATGACAAAAATAGTGAATACAACCTTGTCCCACGGGTCCGTGTCTTCTCCATTGAAGCATAGTACTAATGAAAAGCCGTGGCTACATCTCTCTGCTAATTTTCGTTCTGCAATGCTGTTTACTGAGGATCCACAGACAGGATACCATCCTCTTCTTCTATTTTGATTTCTAATGAGACCTCTACTGTTTCCACAACTATGTCATCATTATGACATTGTTGTTTTTCAATACTGATGTACAGCTTTTTCTAGTCCCATTAGATTGTGCCAGAGCCCATTGATTAATAAACTCTCACTGCACTTCGGTTGAGTGAAATTTCACATGTGTAATAAAGGGAAATTGCTTCAAGTAGTTTTGTGTAATTTGTGAACTCTATCATTAAGCTGTCAGCCAATGCAATCAGTAACAACTTATTAATACATGTAGTGATATTCCATTGAAATGTAAATTGTTGTACATAGTTTTTCCAGAGTGGTTTATGATATTAACTGGATGATTCAAACAGGTATTATAGATTCAGGTAAAATGATTTGGACATGTAAATACAACAAGAAAACAGTGAGTGTGACATGAAGGTGTAAAGTACTATAGATGAGGCTGATTGATATGTTTAGGAAGAGACTTGAGGAAAGCAAGGTTTTGGCACAGCATATTGAGAGGGGCATGGAGTTCAGGCGAAAGAGGTAAAGGGTGATCCAAGCCTTGTAAAGAGAACAGACATATGAGATTGAAAAAAAAGGACAGGATTGCCATTAATATCATATTCAACATGCGCAGAACCGACCAAGAGTGTGTTAAAAGAAGAAACAAACTATTGTTAGGATATGATGAACAGATGTAGAAATTTAAATGTATGATGAACAGAGAAAAAGAGAGACAGATGTCAGAAGACATCAACTTCATAGCCCAGATGATGAATGTTTCTGCTTTTTTTCTTCTCCCCAGCCAACCACACACAATAGTAATGCATGATTTAACCATAGACCTGGGGAAAAGGGAATGGGATAAACAAAAGAAAAACAAGCCACTGGATCTTGTTACTCTGACTTGGCACTCTGCAGGGAATTGATGACTATGTAGAAGACAGGTATTGGCAAAATAAATATCTCTAGTACTTGTCCACCATATTGGATCATCTATCACCTAAGATAGCTACCATAAGAGTAGCTTTAGGTCTCAGAGTCTCTCTGTTACACGGAAAGCTGATATTCCTGGAGCTAAAGTACAGATAGTGATCTGTATACCTAACTCATTTCCAAGCCCTTGATATATCTCTCACTATCTTTGCTGCCAAGATACCTACCTTTTATCTTGTGAACATGCACTCTGTGACAATGCTATAAATTCAAGTTTGCCATTCCATAAACTGCAACCTAACAAACATTCATCAGAATTATGTTTTATTAATTATTATATATCTAATGTGGGAATTACCCGGAGTTCACCAGCTGACCTGTTCTGGAAAGGCTTTGGCTCAATGTTGGTAAGACAATCTCAGGCATTTTTGGTCAGGATGTGGAGGTAAGACCCACTTTGATTATCTTCGGGGTGGAGCAGCAGAGGACTGGATGAAGGGGCATCTCACGACTACAAAGCCTGTTAAAAGTTTCCGTGGTCCTTTTGTCAAGGAGGGAGATATGCAAAGTTTGGTGTCAACTCACGCCCCCAACCTGATGGGAATGGTGGAATTCAGTGAGACGTTTCAGGGGTTTGGACAATAAGATTAAACAGAGTAAGAGCAAGGCAGAAGATGGGGCATATTGGAACTAGTTGGAGATCGACTTAAGATCATTATGTCCAATATTTATACCTCTTGTGCAGTTTGGCTGTGTGGTGCCAGTTTTGGCACCTAGGGTGATGTACCCATCTGAAAATCATCTGTAATGTAAGCATGTGGGGCATGCAGGATCAAGAGGGTGCTTATTCGAGGTTATATGAGGACAAATTAAAAAAAGAGTTCCTTGCTCCCTGTTTTACATATTTTATGCAGCACTCTAAGCCTAATGGGTATTGTCTTGACTTATGCTGGGTACTCTCTTGTGTCTGGACAAAGCTGTACCTCTCTGAAGAGCTCCCAATAGAGGAAAACACATTTGTCAGGGGTTGCTTTTATTCATTCCAGGTTGGCTTGGGTGGTATTTCACCAACACAAAATTGTAATACCGTGCATGGAGTGTTAAAAGCCATTTGTCATTTTTCAGCTCAGCACAGATGCCAATGTCTTAATCCTTTGCCTAAAGACTTTGCTGCAATAATGGAAAATACTCTGGCCGTTTCTAGCTTGGCTGGCTGGCACTGTGCTAATCCTGTGTTTGAAAACTCTGCTAGAAAAACAGACATTTGAGGTAAGCAGATCCAGCGTGTCACTGGTTTTAAGGGGTGCCCCATTTAAAGGAGCTGCTTGCCACCTGAACTTGGGAAATACCCAGAGCTCTTTGCTTCCTATTTTGCATAGTTTATGCAGCACTCCAAGTCTGAAAGGGTATTGTCTTGATATACATTAACTGCCAAAAACATTATACATTATATATGGTATAGTAACATTATAGTGAGGTGAGAATTTCATTGACAATGTAATGTTTTAAATATACAAAACCTCATAATTTACCAGGTATAGTTAGCTCTGATAACTATAACTCGTCCTCCCACCATGCACAGTTGTCGCCTCCATAATTTTATTGAAAATGTTGCACTGGTTTTAATCAATGATGTCACAAAAGATGTTATGAGTGATGTAATATGTGGGGTAACAAGCAGTGCATGGTAAGGGCGCAAATTATAATTACTTAGGGCACAAAGGTCATGTGTCCAACACTACTGCAGACAACCAATCCCATGTGGAACAAGACCTTTGGCTGTGTGCAGTGGGGGGTTGGCAAAAAGGCCTGGCCTCAGGGCCTGGCCCCAAGTCGGGCCCTGCAGCCAATCCCCTGTGGACGGTCAACCCCATGGTGTGCTGCAGCCAACCTCACGCTGCAGCTAGGCCATACATCCATCCTCCCTCTCTACAAGGAACCAACTACACACTGTGCTGCTGCCAACCTCACACTGTGCACAGCCGTTGCATAAGGCTATACCCAACCCCCCGCAGGCAGCCAACACCATGCATGGTCCAGCTCAGCAGAGACAATAGTTGCCAAAGGGACCCCACCTCCTGGGGCCAAAACCTAAAACTTAATGGTAGGGGTATGCCTCACCCCTCCCCAAACCTTAATAGGCACCTGGAGCCCTATCCGATTGGGTGGAATTCCAATAAAAAGGTGGGAGTATAGCGCCTTCTGAGTCTTAATAGGCCTTGGGGACCACATCCTCCGATGCAGAATTCCAATACAAAATGGAATGGCCACACAGCCCCCTTTCCTGAGCCTTATTAGGCCCCTGGGACCCAATCTTCCTGGGCCACATGCCATTATAAATGATAGGGGGAACAGGAAGCCCCCCTCCCTGATCCTATTGTGGCCCCAGAGACCACATCTCCTGGGTCTCTCTAAATTATAGTTGGGTGCCCCAGTGCCCACCCAGGGCACCCACAAGGCACCATGTTGTGGCAGCAGGGGGGGCAGGGAACCAGGCCCCTACAGTCTGAGCTGGGTCCTTGCATACTGCAGGAGCTGGTTTTGCTCCTTCTCAGTGGGAGGAGCTGTTTCTGCTGGCTCCTTCACGGAAGAAGCAGGATGGTTCCTTGTGTGCATCAGTGCGGGTAGGAAAACATAAGTCTGCTACCCCCAGTGGTAATGTTTTAAAATCTCCTCCAGGGTGGGAGCAGGCATGCCTTCCCTGCCCTCAGTGCTGCAGAGCAGCATTTAAAAATGCTTCTGCAAAGTGTGAGCAAAAACGTTTCCCTGCCCGCATCAGTGCAGGCAGAGAAATTACTCTGTCCTGGGGGTGTGCTCCCTAGGATAGAGCCCTTGAGCTGGCCCTGGAAGATGGGATCCTCGGGCCTTTTCATTAATTTGTGGGCCCCACAGATCCTCTGTGGTGTGATATAGACACAATCTTTTGATCCTTAATTGCTCAAAAACTTATGAACAGATTTACACCAAAACACAAAAAGCCCTCTTTCTGGACCAGCTGTAGGTTTCTGCCAAAGTTGGTGTAATGTGATCAGCAGTTTAGGCTGTAGCTGTGTCTAAAGTTCCAATGGAAAAATTATTAGAAAAAGTAGATTTTGTGATCCCACTTTTTTCTTGGTCCCCATTTGACATATCACCTCAAAACTTCCCATGTGCAGCATAGTCAAAAAGAAGCACTTTAAAAAAAGTTTTGTAGCAATTCATCAAAAGTTAATAGCAACAGAAAAAGGCATTTCCTATAGAAAACATGAACCTAATGAAAACTAAGCAGTGGCGATCACTATTGGGTGATATATATAATGTTTAAGTGATTTTATAGTTGTTAATAGTTATCATATGTTAGCTTACCTTAAAAATACTCTTAGAAATTAACTGAAAAGACAAAGTTGAAAGGAGCGTTATAGTTGGGTGAGTATGTCAGTACCAACATAACGTTTTGAACTAAAAAAAAAAACAGAAATCCACTTGCACCTAGCTTATAACCTCACATATAACATCACTCATGAAATATTCCATGACATACTTCATGACATCGTTGATGATATCTTGAATGACATGATTGATAACATCACTGATGACATCATCCAAGTGTGTTGGATATTAATTCTCTACCTAATTTTGCACAACGTGTGTCCAGTTAATGGATGTAAGTATTAACAAAACACAAATGCTCCTGATACGTCACAGATGTGTAGAGGTATTGCACACTTTATACATCTTTTTATTCAGGAGTGACTCTGTGTACAGGTGACAGTTGTGGCCAGTATGTTCCACAAACATGTTTTGGTTCGGCAGCAGGGCAAGGATTCTATGTAGCCTTAAGTATCTAGAAAGATTCTTCTCAGCATGTAAATTTCTACGTAAGATAGAGGACTGTTTGTACCAGGTACTAACTTATATATATGTGCTTGATTAGCTTCAAAAGATGGGTGCTCTGTAAAGTTTTCATCAGAGTATGAAGGCTGGAGGTAGTATGACCTTTAGCAGCTTCAACCCCTGGGGTTTTGTTTAATGAATAGTGTCTCTTGGACAAGTTTTGCATAGAGTAAATACTGTTCTTACTAGGTAGTTTTTAATCGTCTGTGTTGTATTTTTCACGAGAGTTTCACAGTCTACATACAGTGTGGTACACAATAAACCCTCTATATAGAATAAACACTGTTTTCAGTACCCACTTTTCTACTCACATCCACTTCAGTTTTCACTGTAGGTTCAGTGATTGTGAGAGATTTGATACAGGCAAAGTCTGTCCGTAGTAGGGCATACAGATTGAATGCTGTGTCCAGTAGATGTTACCCATCTATCTGTGGGTGATTGTTAATGTGAACTCAGATACCTATGAAGTGTATGGTATAGGGTCAATGTTGCATATTGCATAAGCTTGCTTCACCTAAGGGATTTGTACGTGTGATGGCATTGCTGATCCATCACATTGCTCTGAGCTATTTTTTACTTACTTTCAAACCTCTAATGCCGTACTTGTTTATAGAGTTTATGTGAACAAAAGAAGCTTGGATGTCACCATCAGAGATGAAAACAATGATGTAATTTGAGATGTTATCAATGCTGTCATACATGATGTCATAGAACATGTCATGAGTGATGTAATATGTGAGGTCATAAGCAGTGCAAGGCAGGGGCACAAGTTATAGCCATCTCTGCTAACTATAACTGGTGAATTTCAGTGTTTTTTCATTCAAAAGGTTATGTTGGCACTGACATCCCCCAGGGTTGAGCTCTAAGGTGAGGGGGGTGCGGTCCCCCTCTCAGAGCTTTATTAGGCCTATGGGCCCCACTTCCTAGGTCCAAATGCAATAAAAAAGGGAAGGGGACCATGTTGCTCCCTTAAACAGGATTTATTAGGCCCCAGTGACCCCATACCTCGAGGGGACCAAAAGCAACTTAAAAGGGGATGGGGCAGAGCAGCCCCCTTTCCTAAGCCTTATTGCGCACCAGGGACCACATTTTCCAGGGAAAAGTTTCTTAAACAAGAGGAGAGGGGCATGTCAGAGTACATGGCCTGTGGCTGAGACCTGTGGCCAACATCCCCTCAGGCATCCAAACCCACGGTGCACATGCCCTTCGACCGGGTGCGGTGGAGAGATGGCCACAGGGCTTGGCCTGAGGCCAGACCCTCTGGCCAATCCCCCTGCCGTCAGCCATCCCATTCCAGGCTGGGGCGGCATATGATTGGGTTTGGGCCTCATTCCCCAGGCATTTTATTTTTTAAAGGGGAGGGGTGCCTGGTGGTCCCTCCCCAAGCCTAATTAGACCCCAATGAGCACCATCCCTAGGGCTGCATTTCAAGGGGATGGGGTGTGTGGCCCCTCTCTCAGATCCCTGTTAGTCCTCAGGGACCCCACCTCCTGGGGTCAAATTAAATAAAAAGGGGGAAGAGATATGTAGCCCCCCTCCCAGAGATTTATTAGGCCTTGTGACCCCATACCTCAGGGGCAAAAGCAATTTACAAGTGGAGGTTGGGCCACATGGCCTCTTTCCCTGTGCCTTATTAGGCCTGGGGGACAGCACCCCAGGGCAAAATTCCTTAATTAGGCATGAGGTACATGTTGCCCCATCCCTGAGCCTTCTTGGGGCCCAAGGCCAGGGCTAAGTTCTAATAAGAAGGGAAGTGCCACAAGGCTGCCCTTCTGGAGCCTTATTAGGCCACAGGGACCCCACCCCCTGGAGGGATATTTAAAAATGTCTCACCCGGAGGGAGCAAATACATGTTTTCCTGCCTTGGTGGGCTCCCTGTGTCACGGTAACTGAGCCTGCCCTCGGAATGAGGTCCCAGTGCCTTTAAAGGCTCTGGGAGGGGGGATCCATGGCCCCCAGAGTTAAAGACTTAGGCCCTCATTACAACTTTGGCGGGCGGCGGAGGCCGCCCGCCAAAGTTGCGCGTCGTGAATACCGCACCGCGGTCGGAAGACCGCGGCGGGTATTCAGAGTTTTCCCCTGGGCTGGCGGGCGACCGCCAAAAGGCCGCCCGCCAGCCCAGGGGAAAACTACCTTCCCACGAGGACGCCGGCTCGTAATCGAGCCGGCGGAGTGGGAAGGTGCGACGGGTGCAGTGGCACCCGTCGCGTATTTCACTGTCTGCAATGCAGACAGTGAAATACAAAGTGGGGCCCCACGACAAGCCATACCGCCATCCTGTTCCTGGCGGCCGAACCGCCAGGAACAGGATGGCGGTATGGCTTGTCAGAATCCCCTCGGCGGCGCAGCAAGCTGCGCCGCCTTGGAGGATTCAAACGGGCCACGGGAAACTGGCGGGAGACCGCCAGTTTTCCTGTTCTGACCGCGGCGTTACCGCCGCGGTCAGAATGCCCTGCGGGGCACCACCAGCCTGTCGGCAGTGCTCCCGCGTGCCGCGTCCCTGGCGGTTCTATACCGCCAGGGTCGTAATGAGGGCCTTAGTTCCTGTCCCGGGGCATGGGGCACAGGGAGAGGGGCTGCACGTCTCCTATCCATGTTTGTTTATTCAGTCGGTCACAGGGAATGGGGACCTTGGAGCCTTTAAAGGCTCAGGATGGGGACCACCTTCGTTAAAAATATCTTGCTGGATTTCCTCTTAGCAATGGGAAATCACACCAGGGGGTGCCAAATCATCTTTGTGCTTGCCGAATTACCAATTTACTGTTCTCAAGTCTTGCAAGACAAAATAATCCACCACACAGAGATTGGTAGAATTTGGCTAGAACTCTGTGTTACGAAAGTAAAGTGAGCCCCCAAATTTATACAATTCTGTGCGTGGAACTGAACAGTATACCCATCCCTATTCATGACCATAAGGGAAAGACTCCCTGTTCTTGGACTCATTGTCTATTTCCAAAAAGCATATTTGTCCATCAATGTTTTTTGCTTTCTTGGTTGATGTTTATCATACAAATTAATTGTTAACTAAATCAGTATTCAGGAAATGTTTAAACAGATAGGAGATACAAGCTGAAGGCAGACTTTTTACTCAGCATAGCATCTCATTGCAGAAATCATAACATCCATGAATTTGCTGACATATTCTAGGTTACAAAAGTATAATTTCAAAACTTTGTTGTCACAATATTATAACTCATCAGTACATTCATATGATGCATTTCCTAATTCCTTCTCTTAATTTTTCTTCGTAAACCACTTATTATCATGTTTTACTTTGTTCAAGATATGACAATTATTTGATTACAAGTTTGCTCATAATTCTTCTTATTTCATATATAAGGTAATCAATTTAATGTAAACTTATAAAACCAAGAATATTTACGATGCATAAATAATAACATCACCATCATTTTCATTAGATTCAACAGTACCATAAGAACATTGCTTGAAAAATAAAGACCAGATCCCAATATTTTCCTGTGTAACCAGAGTTCTAGGTAGGTCCATCACAATTAAGGGATATCAACACGTATGCTGTCAGTTACAAATAACACAGTTTACATCCTGATCAGTCAACAGAAAATGAACTGATCTAAAACAGATTGAAATGAAAGTTTGAACTGTAAATTTACAGTAATAAACTAAGTTTTAGAGTCTCTCACTGCCTCATTTGATGGTGTGGAGGCCCCAAAGTCTACCCATAGGCTAAATCCCTACTCTGAAATTCTTGCTGCTCATGTAGTCGATTTTACCAGCAATGTTCACTGCACTGCATCTCTTGTATAGAACTTCCCTGTATGTCAAATGTAACTATATACATGGGAAGAGGAAAGGATATGCTTTAAGATTAATTCCAATTCTAGAGAGGGCACACTCTGCACCATGGTGTGAGGCTGTACATTCCGCAATGAAGCCTGGTTAGACCCACATCCTGAAGATGACAGCATAAGTAGGCCGATCTTAGTAGACATGGCTTTGTGCTGTGTTTCCCCCCTTTGAACACTTCTTAATTTGAACATCTGGTACCAGGTGGGGCCCACCAGTGTTCTTTTATGAGGATTGGCACTTATTTTTCTTCAGCAGATTTTGATCCAGAGCAAGCGAGATGAAAATATGTGAGGATGAGATGAGGAAGAAGAGAAAGACAATAAAACTGTGACAAAGGGAGAAAGCAGGAACCTAGAAGAGTGAGGTTAAAGGTGCGTGGAGTGACTGGTGGGATAAAGAGGCATGATTTTTTAAAAGAAACATTTAAAAGAAGACATTTATGCATAATAATCAATAAACTAGGCCCTCAGAATATTTCATAACTCGACCGGTTTATGAGTAATTTCCCACCCTTTGACATAAAAATGCATGACTGTTCTCCCTGAAAAATTTACACTGTGATTATTTAAAACAATTATTTTGAACATACTAAGTTAAACAGGCTAGACCTTCAAGCCCCAGTACCATATAACTTCCGTGATTTTAGGGAATTCACAACACCATAGCGAACTTCAGGTGTGGCAACAGATTGCAGGTACCTCAAACCATGATTATGCAATGTAAAGTGCATGCGTTTCAAAATGGGCTGAAGAAAATAACCCCGAAACACAAAATACAATTTACAAAAGAGCATAAAGTGTATTGTGGATTGAATTAAAACACTATCACAAGGACATTAAGTACAGGTTGTTATTCTTGGGCCAGCTACTGGGAAAGCAATCAGGTAATTAATTAAATTAAGCCTCAACCCTGTCATATAAAACCTGTGTTGGGGGTTGGTTAGCCATATCAGGTATGTATTTCCCCCTGAAATCTTATCAAGCCTCATGAAATTCAACAGTGAAACAATGCTGAGGGTTCTTCTTCAGCGTATGACAAATAACACCTTTTAACACATTCTTTAAACTGGGGATGGGTCTTATCAGGAAAATCAAACAATGCATTCAGTTTTAGGATATAAAAAAGGCTTTTGCCATTTGCCAGCCATGGGATGGAATGCCAATTATCAAACCAGTCTGCTAATACTAGACAGGAAAAAGTGTCCTTTGGGGTACCCCATATTTTTATCCATAACAACACAGGAGCCATAGCCACACAACCCTCAATATAGACCATGTCTAAATCAACATGAAGAATAAAACTTGCTGTACTTTGTGGTAATGCCTCTGCACTTATACTTTTACAAATTAAGCACTGCCAGTGTGCAGCACAGCACTGAACAGCAAATGTGTGTGTTCTGTTCAATCATATAAACAACTGTAAATCTCTGCAAACATCAGAACTGAAAAGCCCACAGTCTGCAATTACATGAGTGATTGCAAAAGAAACGGAAAGAGCACAAACTAACCTAACTTATTACAGTGGAAACCGGGGTTTCCAATACATCTGCTCCTAGAGTTTAATTGATAGTTCTGCATAGTATTAGGCAATAGTTTTGGTGTTTTCGGGATTAAAAAAGAGGAAAGATATACACCATACTACAACAATGAAAAACAGAAAATGAAAGGCACATTTTTACTCCCCGGGGCATATTGTTTTTATGATATTTTTGTTTAGAAAAAAGCACTTGGGGCCTAATTTGGAGTTTGGCAGATGAGTTACTCCATCACAAACGTGATGGATATCCCGTACGTCATATTATGATTCCCATAGTATATAATGGGATCGTACTTCCGGGGACAGCATATTCCTCATCTTTGTGACGGAGTAACCCCATCCATCAAACTCTAAATCAGGCCCTTAGTATTTTTTTTATATTTTCATACGGCGTACATGTAACCACACATAAATCGATGATAGGAGTGGATAGACTAGCTCACTATTATATTAAATAAAAGATGGAAAATACCATAATTATTCACCAAGATGAATGACTGACAACTTACAATAGTATGAAAGGTGTGACTAGGTCAATCTTTCAAAAGAGATCAACACAGAAGAAGAAAAAAGGACAGACTGCTATGATGGTGTACAGTCATGACCAACCAGAGAGCCATTCAGCAGTCCCTCCAATAGGTCTGAAATTCTCCTTAGCCTAGTTCTCTATTCATCTTTATCCATTAGCAGAATTTGTAGGAGGCCCGTATTTAGAAATTAATGGCACCAAAGCATGGAATTAAAGCCCTGAGCAAGTAATCTATGACAGGCCACGAAAAATTAAGCCAGTGCTATTGCAAAAAAGTAGATCCCATCCAATTGGCCCGGGATGCACAATGAATGACCCAATACAATCACTTTAGAGTCTCAGACCGCATTGGTCTGAAAAAAAACTGTTTATTATTCTCAACGTTTTAACACACAATATTGTCTTAATTCTTAAAATTCACAAACATTGAGTTGCGTGGCCTGAAGTTGGGGTTCTCTAACTTTCACCTTGAAATTAGGGAAAGCCAGTGTCATGGGCCATTTTTAGGGAAAAGAAATAACCAATTGCATTTGCCCATCAAAATCTCTGAAGGGCAAAGTAGTGATGACGAAAGAGTCCAGGATACACCTGTCTAACACCCTTTACAAAGCCCACTTTTTTGCAAGAATCTTTTGTTACTAGCCTCACCGTTGTCCCTGTATCACAGTGTATTGATTATGCTATTGGTTGTCGTTCGACCTGACACCTTTGACGTGGTATTTCCTCAGACAATTAACCTCCGCTACCTGTTTTGCTGCACCAGTTTATGTTGACATTAGGACTCTGCTAACAGTGGTAAAGGGCTTGCGCTTTCTCCTTTAAACATGATAAACTTGGCATGCACCTAATTCGCAAATTTAATTTACTTATAAGTCCCTAGTAAATCGTACTATGTGTGCCCAGGGACTGTAAATTAAGTGCTACAAGTGGGCTGCCTCACACATTGTGCCTACCACCAAATTAACACTGCAAAACCTGTCTCAGGCTTGCTACTGCAGCCTGTATTGCACTTTTAAACTACCAGTTTGACCTGCTAAAAAGCCTTTTGTCAGGCCTAAACCTTCCTTTTTAATACTTATATGTCACCCCTAAGATAGGCCCTTGAAGCTCATAGGGCAGAGTGCATATATTTGAAAACATAGGTCATGTGCACTTATGTTTTAAAGTGTCTGACAGTGAAAAACATCTGAAGTCATTTGTCACTGTAGCACTACCTCTTCCACAGACTAACACTGGATTATCTTATTACACCTAATAAGTGATAACTTCAGTTTGGGAGGAGATAGTGAAATATGTCTTTCACCTATTTGAATTGTATTTAAAATGCTCTTTAAAGGTAAGACTGGATTTTAAGTTAGTATTCTGAAAATACTAATTTTAGAATGTGGGCATTTTTCTGCCTAAAATAAATGTGTCTTTCTTCCACTGTGCAGGTTTCATGACTGTAATGGCTCTCCTGTGGTGTGATATGTATTCCTTCCAGACAGGGACCAATAGGGCTTTAGGTGTAGGTAAAGGTGTTCCTCTATTTAGTAGAATGGCCTAGGGGTTGTACCCAGCCCTTCCTGAGCTGTAGCCTGAAGGCTGTGGGAACTCCCTTCCTGACTTCTGAAGCAGTCTGCCCTGTCACTAGCAAAGCAGCTCAACTCTGAGTCTGCTTGCCCTTTCTCACCCTAGACAGTTTGGAGCCAAACCTAGGGGAAGGGGCAGTACTGACCGGAAAAGGTTTAGGGGTAGCCAATGAGGGGTATCCTCACATATAGGCTGGCACTGAGTATAAAAGGGATTTCCATGTTGTCTGAAGAATGAAGATTGGGTCAGCATGTCTTGAACCCGGGATATCCAGAGCTGACTCCAAGGGCCAGTTTGAATGCTCAAATGAATCTCCATTGGCAGTCGCCCTGTACCCCATCCCAATCTATGTTTTTTTGCCCCCATGCCATCTGAGTTTGGACCCAGCCATATGCAAATTAGGCTTCCCCTGATCCAGTGGGAACAGTCAAACCTGAACTGCCAGGCCAAGTCCTCCATAAACCGGAAAACAAGCAACCCAGGACCACAGGACTTCACTCTTATTAGGGCTCATAAGTCAACTATAGCTTGGTTGCAGTGGTCAGTTGGATGGCCCCCTTTTACAGCTACATGGACAAAACAAGCGTCCACAGGTTCTTCCTGCAACTGCCTATCTGACCAGCATCAACAAAACCTGCTTGTGCCTTTCTGAAGGCCTCTGTTGGAATCAGTTTTGCTCCCCAAGAGGTTTTCTACCAGGTCCTGGACCCTAAGTTTGCTTCAGAATGTACTCCTACTTCAAAACTGCAAGAACTGTACTCCAGAAGAAATTGGAGAAGTTTGCGTCTCCTAGCAACTGTAAATGACTGCCTGCATCTCCTGCCAACCCCCCCCGATTGCAACCTGTTCTTCGCATCACCAACAAACACTCATGTCTCCCGCTGAAGAGAAACTCCAGTGGTGACCTGATCTTTGGGTGGACAACGATTTCTTTGTGGCTCCTGCTAATGCAAAGCTCCGGCTGAGACTTCTTGCGTGGACTTGGACTGTGTGAGAAGATAGGCTCTTCACATGGATGAACCTAGTCCCTGTATTTGACTCCCGCTCCATCACAGTTGGCCAGAACTTGTGACTTTGACCCCATCCAGAACAACCAGATTACCGTGAGCGGCACATTGTGCTTTTTGGCACTATTTTCACCTGAAACTTAAAAATTGATAACTCTCATTCTACATATTAGAGTTTTATCATTTTGGCTTCATTTTAATACTGAAAATATACTCTATATTTCTAAATTGGTTTGGGATTTTTCTTTTGTTATGTTCTCCTTTTATTACTGTTTGATTGCTGAATAACTACTGTACACATTTCCTCTAAGTCAAGCCTGGCTGCTTTTGTGCCAAGCTACCAGAGGAATAAACACAGTTTTTTGGGGGGAACATTTGTGGTTCAACCTAACAAGGATTGTGTTTATTATTTGAGGGGGGCGTAGGAAAGTAATTATTTTTGCCCTAATCAACCCATTTTATTTTTACTAATGCTGGCTGTTACTGACTCTTAAAAGAAGTCCCGGAGCCAGTGCTCTGTCCTCTAAGCTATATGGTAATTGGTATTATTCTAATCAGCCAAGAAAATCTGCCTGTAAATCCCTAGTATATGGTAGGGCATGGAGGTTTCGGGACCCCAGTGGACTTAATGCACTTAAGTGTATACTCCTGTGGCGTTTAGTGTCATGTTAAAGCCAGGCCTGCCTTACAGGCTTATTTTAAGGTAAAACTGTGTCCAAATTCAACTTTGGAATTAAACAGAGTTCAAAAATTACTTTTTATAGCTTATAAGTCACCCCTGAACTCTGCCATAGGTGCTCCAAGAGTGGCATGCTTTGTTATAAAAAGCAGTGACAATATAAACTATGCTTTATAGGCCCTGTTAAGGAAAACCACCCAATGCCATTTTCCCTATTATGTGCTAGCAGCCCCATAGGCTAACATGGGAAGCCTTTATTACGCTTTAATAAAGTTTGACTTTTGGTTGGAGCTACCTAGCAATATCATTCAAAGTATCAAAATAATAGTTACATTAAACCCAACAATTTGCCAAGGTTGGATTTCTTATGACCATTGCAGGAAAGTAGTTTTAGAACTTACTGACTTGAAGTTACCTAAAGAAGCCATGTGGCCACCTCTCCTGATTGTCAGCCTTTTGCAGTCTGAGCCAAGCTGCTCCCTGATTTGGGGTGAAGAGGCATGGTGCTGAAACAAAACAGTCATTTGGTGATATGTTTCCTGGATATGCCATGAGAGAAGGGTGTTGGGGAGATAAGCTGGACTTCAAAGGTAGAAGAGCAGAGGTCACAGGACCCATATCAGCCCCCACTTCCTTGATCCCCAGCTGGATGGTAGCATCCCTAATTAGATTAGGAGATGTGCTGGAGTGGAGGGGAGATAGTCAGATGTTAGCCACACCTCTGGGTTCAGTTGCACAGACTCCAAGGAGAGAATTTCTCCATTTCGATTTTTGTGAGAACAGTGCATTCTAGGTCAAAAAAATGCCACACTTCACATGAAGTGATCATAGTGGAAGGAGGTAACTTTACCCCCATTGGTTGGAATGCCCCCCTCTTCTCCCAGTCCAGCATAAAGGATAAATATGGCAGAGCTGCAGGAGACCCTCAGATCACGGTCTGGAACATCAGAAGAAGGACTGACCTGCTGGACTCTTGGACTGCACCACAGAAGGCTTGCACTCAAAAGGACTGCATCTGCTGCACTCTCAAGGCTCCACAAAGAAAGGACTGTGCTAGCTCCAAAGGAAAACAAGCATTTACAATGCAACGGGTCTCGCGTTTGCTCATGTTAGAGCTGATCGCATTGTAAACTCTTAACCCGACTTTTCACCTATCGGGCATAAGTGCATTTATGTACATAACCCGAAAAAGTGAAATTAACTATGTAAAGTGATCGACTTCTGCCAAGCGAGATCGCGCTCCTAAATTAGAGAAAAAGAAGTTCACGAGCCCGATGGAAAACAGCGAGCCTCTCATGTTTTCTATACTTGGTCACTGCGCTCGAGGAGGGCTAGCCACCGGAAAAGGCATGACGTATGCGTGCCTTCGACTAATTAAAGCAAGCAGATTTTATTAGGCAAGCCCACGAACCAATAAAAAACACTGACCTGAAGTTGACAGGGCTCCGAGCCCTTTTCTAAATACTAAAGCGTCTTGCTGCCATATGCATGCGCGAGCGCATGCAACGCAGGCTCGACCCTAAAAATGACTCCCTGAGAAGCAACAGATAGAAAAGTGCTGGAAGGAATCACCTGCAAGCCCAAAGAGAGGATCATCCCAGTTGACCAATGGTAACTGGATTTTTTGCCAAGACTGTGCTGGTGCAGTGTGCAGACTGAGTCCCAGACCCCCAGATGCACACCAGAGCTTCCGTACCCTTGCCTGGTGCTGCAGGATACCTTTCAATGCAAAGACAAGCACTCAAAAGAAGTTCTGAAAGTTTGGGAGCTTTTTGTAAAGTTTTGGTGAAAAGCTGCATAAGAAGACCAGCTTGACGTCGAGAGTCAGGCCACCACCATCGAACCACAAACTCCCCTGACCGCACTGGTTGTCCCATTGAAAGATTCAGAGATCCTAGTCATTGAGGCTGAGTACAGAAATTTCCAGGGGATCACTGAGACACCATGCTGCAGCAGGATGTCATTATCAAAGTCAACTGCGGATCTGAGGAATTCTAGAGTCACTAAGTGCAAAGGTAAAATCTTGACAACGACCAAGTGCCCACCCTATATGATCCACGCTCCATCGTGGTTAGCCTAATACTTTGACTCTGTCCCATTCCTTTGTGACCAATGGTGCTTTATGCTTTTTGGCGCTAGAACGTACATTCTTTATTTAATCTTTGAAAATTTATATCTCTGGTTTCCCTAGATTGGATGTTTGTCATTTTGGTGCAATTTTAAAGATAAAAATAATTTGTTTTTTTATAAACTGGTGTTGGAGTTTGATTGTGTTGTGTCTTTTACTTATTTGCTGTTTTGGTGATATTAAATGCTTTACACTTGTCTGTCTCCTAAACTAAGCCTGACTGTTAGCTGCCGAGCTAACCAGGGTTGAGCAAGGATTAATTTATTGAGACCTGACCGGATCTTATTAGTGATTATAGTATTTATTATTAATAGTTGGAGATGTATACCTCCAGCTACTAATAATGCACTTACCTACAGGAGCTCTCACCTCTCTCAACTAATAACCCAATTTCTTACAGTTGTAATTCTTTCCATCTTCTACAAAAATCTTGTATTTTAAAGTATGAGGGACAATTTTACATCTAGAAAGTTCATTAACCTATTAAATTTTCATTACATTCAGTTCTTTGCCATCACATAACCACTACAACCAATTCCACACCACCACCATTTCCAAACACTACTAATATCACACCACTGCTAATGCTACCAATATCACTACAACACAGGCAACACTAAATCTACCTGTACCACCAATTCCACAAATGCCACACCAGCACCAACATTAAACAGTTACCAATAGCACAGCCACCAATGCCACCATTACAACCATCCACAATATTGCAACAAATGCCACCAACGTATCACCACCAGCATCACCACCAATACTACCACCACGGATACAACACCATCCTCAATAACACCAACATCACCAATACCACCACCACTAATACCAGACCACAAATACCACCATAAATATCAATACCTAAGACAACACCAACAATATTATCAGTACCAAGTACACTAATGCCAATAATACCACATCACCAACACCCGTACCACTACCACCTCTGGAAGACATTAGCAAAGTCAATATGTTTGCCAGTAATGTGTTATTGCATGGAAACGTCATTTTTTCATGTCTGTGTTTGCACATTTCTAATATTAAACCCAGATGTTTTGGCTTTGCTAAATCCTGTTATTGAAGATGTCACAACAATTCTTAACGCAGCATGCAGTAATTATTCGTTTCTGTGTTTATATTATTTCAGCTAATTAATAAATTTTTAATACAAATCGTCTCACTAATTGACTTTTTTGATTTAAAGGGAGTGACTCTAAAATAGCCTATATGGGCGGGGAGATTATCAACCGAAATTACATCCCAGTCACATTCCTGGGATGCCTTCCACTCGCTAGATATGAAGATGATGTCTAGCTGGAAGTGCTGGGTTTATTCCTGTTTAATTCATAGCGCTGCCATACTACAACTCTTTTGATTCCTGCCTAATACAGTAATTCTAGCTGCCTATCTCAGTAATAGAGTGCATCCTGTACATTTTCTGTGTGGGTCTTAATAAGATAGAAGCAACAGAACCATAAGTTTGTAGATATGACACTGCCCGCTTCATTTCATTCAGTGCGGCACACCGCAGCAACTTTGGTTGCAGTGCCTCATAAAATAGAAACAAATCTGCCCCGATATATCTTGGAATTAGAGGTCGTATGATGGGAGTGTTCTAAAATAACTGTTACGCTAAATAGACTGTCTTTATCACTCATAGGTTCTGGGCACATATATTTTCAGAAAAGAAACTGTTTCCTGTACATAGCTATATGTGGGAATTTGCAAAACACAGCGAGTGCTGAAGAGGTGGAAAATGAGCTGATAGTCGGAAGAGTAGATACAGGGGAGCACAAAGATGGGAGTGTTGTAGGTACAGCACAACATTTGTGAAAAGGCTCTTTTCGAGTGGGTCTAGCATCCAGAAACTGTTACTCAAGAATGAAGTGTTGCTTGAAAAGAAGGGGCTTCTTTTTCTACCGCATAATTATGTTGTGAAATTCTATTTGAATCTCAATTGAGGTGACACTATTAAAGATCAACTGATACCTCGGATATAAGGAGGACGGTTCACTTCTGCCTTTAATTGGAAACTATCCAGTTCAAAGTAATACCTTAAAAGTGACAACACCCAGTGAACGATGTTAAAATATGTCTCAAACTCGACTATGACACATCATCAAACAAAGGGACATTCTGAAATGTTTACTGTTGGTGGGCCTCTTCAATTGCTGAACACTTGCTCATTGATGTTTAAAACCTATCTGTGTTTTCCCAGAAGCTGTATGTCAGACATTCTTTTAAATATCGATTTGAGCCACGCTGAAGTAGGACGTAGACGAAATGAGTCCTTTTTCCACAATTCTTACAATCTCTGATTAGGATTTAAAATATTTCTCAAAATACATGACAACATCATCACTTTACCAGTCTCAAATTCGTAATACCATGAAGAGGTACGATTGTGGGTGAACGTGACCTCTGAAGAGATTCGGTTGGAATCTGCGTCCACAGAGACTGGCGCGTGCTGCCTGAGCTCGAGGTAATAATTGAATCACGTATTTATCCGACGCTTCATTTCCATCAAGCAGCAGCTCTTGTGGTGAATCATCTTATAGATGTATTCTAAGGTGTAGCCCGGCTGTCTGGGCTACATTGACATGGAAGGTAAAAGCCAACAGAGAGTAAATGAGTTATCAAGTGCTTGCTAAGAAAAAACACCTAGGTGACGCTCATGGGTGCATTGATGCTTTGGAGCTGAACAGCTACAAGCCCTTCTTCAGATTGTTGCGTGTTTGTATACATTCTTTGAATGCCTTCTTCACAAAAGTACGCATGGAATGCCGTCGCCTTTCAACATTAACCTGCTGTAGCTGCTGCAAGGGGTCTATGGTTAGGACAGAGGGTCGCAAGAGATCCGGAGAGTACCGGAAGGATGGGCAGAGTGCATCTGAACCGCAGTATCGACACTCCTCACGCTCCCGAATGTGAATGCTGCTGTGCCCAGATGGTCACGCACAGCTCGGCTGTACTACACTTTAACTATCATCACCCTAGGGCATTTTTTCGATTGAGGGAGCGCGTGGCTTGGCGAAGGACAGATGTGCCCACATGCAGTGACGCGACTCTAAATCAACAGGATATCCACTAGCCAGCCTGTTACAGGGTCCCAAATTAGGCATTAGCCAAGTAATAGGCCCTGACTAATGTGCATAAAAAGCACTATTTGCAGTATGTGCAATACAAGCAAAACAAGCAGGAACACAGATTGCAGTAGCACACAGTTAAATCAGCACAGACGTGTTCACGGGTGCGTGCCTTCAGTAAGGCCGACTTCCCTAAGATTCCATAGCATTGTGGTAGATGTAGTCCTTGAACCTTACATTTCGTGTTTCAGTCTTCGTAAACACTTAGCACTTTTCAATGAGACAAACACCTTTCGTATAAGGTTAATACAATTTAGTTTTCATTGAGCAAGTCTCCTAACATCAGGACCTCTCACCTTCATTAAAGCTCTTCACGGACATTTAAGCTTATTAGATCGTTCTGATTTTGAGTATCGCAGAGCAATTCAAATGATAAGATGACCAAGTATCAGTTCCAGCTAGAGAGTAACCTCACGGTCCAGCATAATAGGTGGGCAAAATTCCCCAGCAAACAGGAGAAATTTCCATTTTTTTCACCTGAGGAGTGGAATTGTGGTTACTCTACCAGTGCTTAATGACCAACAAAGTTAATATTAAGGGCATTGTGACGGGCTGGCAACGTAATTGCCTTAACAAAAATTATATTAAGGTTTATACATTGCCCAGGGCATTGTTTTTTTTTAAAGCAAGTTCCCCCGCAGGGAAGTCTGTGAGTGGGCATATGTCTGCACGGACCTTGGAGGCAGGTGCCACACACACTCTTCTCTGTTCGTGAACTTAGCTTTAAGCACTGTCAGGGGCCATGCAGAACAGATATGTTAACGCATTTAACATCTAAGTATTTACATTACTCAGCACTTAACAACCAAGTATTGATAGTTCTTTGCATTCTTCACTGCGGGAAACAAGGAGCTCTTCTGATGCAGAACATTCAGGGGGTTATTCCAACTTTGGAGGAGGTGTTAATCCGTCACAAAAGTGACGGAAAAGTGACGGATATACCACCAGCCGTATTACGAGTCCATTATATCCTATGGAACTCGTAATACGGCTGGTGGTATATCCGTCACTTTACCGTCACTTTTGGGACGGATTAACACTCCTCCAAAGTTGGAATAACCCCCTCTGTCTATTAATCCTGGGATAGGAGGATGGGAAACTGGTGAAAACTGGCAGAACTGCCTTAAGTTTTGCATCTATTTACAAAGCATTAAAAAACACATCTGACCATCGCTAGCACAGACCACTGGCCCCGTGAAACCACAAGTTTCAATAATATAAACACAGATATTGTTTGATAGCATGGAAACAAAGCCGCCCAGAATGTTTCACAGGTGTGTAAGGTACCCATAACTTTACATCAAGCATAAACACAGGCAAATGCCAGGCAACCAATGTAAAAGGAAAAAAGTTATGTTTATTTGAAGGCGGAGAATTCTCTATGTCTTCCTGTCCCTTCCCCTTGGCACTGATGAACTGGACATTGTAACAGTGGTTACCTCAGGCCTCTCAACTTGCACTTTCATCGTTCACCCTGAGTAACAGCATAAATCTAGCCCTAACCTTAACCGTATGTCACGACCTGCAGCCTCTCATCACCTCTAGATCCCAGTTTAGGAAAATGGACGAATTCAGATAATTTCCCCCCTCCCAGTATCCTGCAGCATATGTTAAAGCTCTAGCCTGAACCCTCCTATATTCAGCTTCTACATGGAGCCTTTGAGACCAATGCAACATATTGCAGGCATAACACTCAAATCAAAGGTATGGAAAAGTGACGGATATACCACCAGCCGTATTACGAGTCCATTATATCCTATGGAACTCATAATACGGCTGGTGGTATATCCGTCACTTTACCGTCACTTTTGGGACGGATTAACACTTCTCCAAAGTTGGAATAACCCCCTCTGTCTATTAATCCTGGGATAGGAGGATGGGAAACTGGTGAAAACTGGCAGAACTGCCTTAAGTTTTGCATCTATTTACAAAGCATTAAAAAACACATCTGACCATCGCTACCACCCAAATCTACCTCAAATTATCAAACGCATCAGACATCATCATCCTCAAACGTTTTATGGAAAGCCTTGCAAAATGGATAAATGCATTTTCCCTTAAACTCAACCAATCTAAAGCTGAATTTTTCCTTTAACTCTCGTAAAGCCCTTCTCCTCTAGTTCATCACTGGATGCAAAGTCACACAGACCCAGGCATCACACCACAATTGGTCCTTGCAGTTAAACCCCTAGGATTCACCATTCCCCATCGACCAGAATATCTCCATGATAACAAACATTTTCAAAATAATCAATGCTGCCTCAGTTCAGTTCCACCTTCTCAAGAAATTCAAACCCTTTTAATATACCTAAAGATCTAAGGATCACCGTTCATGCCCCGGTTCTATTCCACCACAGTCACTACAAAGCTTTATTCACAGTCCTCATCATTTCTACTGTTGCCTCCCTCTGAGCCTACATACCTTTCCATCTTGTTAAACATGCCTAGAAAAAAGATCACATCACCCCCATCCTGAAAAACCTTCTCTGGCTACTCCTAGAGGCTAGAATATACTTCAAGTTGGCCCGAATCACAGATAAAGGTTTACACTTAAGACTGTCCATTTACTTGAAATTGAAACTCAAAGACACCCGAGGGAAGACACACCAGAAACAAATCAAAGCTGAATTCTGAAACTCAAAAGTAAAAACGTCTGAGACTTTGAATGAGGCCTTTTAATGCCTGGCCCTGAGATTCTAGAACAATTTAATAGAAGACCTGTAGGATTATTGACAGCTTTCAATAATTCAAGAGGAAGTTGAAAACTCACCCATTCAGAACATAGATTTAACATCCTAGCCACCTCAATGAGCACCTTAGTTGCACACTAATCCCCTCAATGTTTTTATATCCTTGCCCTTGTTACTTTGTCCTCTCTATTCATTGTACTTTTGGGTACCTGTAAAGAAGTCTGTTGCCCTCGTGGCTAGATCCACCCTAGGTTTATAATACTACAAATAAACAATCAAACATATTAGCACACTCCTGTAATGGGGACTAGTCACCAAGTGGATACTAACCACAGAGACACACTTGGTACTGGTGAAAGCAAAACACCATTGGAGAAACTAAAATAAAGTACATGTTGCATGGGTTAGCCTATATAAGAGTGTCCAAAGTAGGCAGAGGAGAACCAAATCCATGCCAGATTTCCACAATATTCGCTGACTTTCTACAAAAGTTGCATATATATATTATTTGTATGTAACATTATATTAAGAGACTGTCCTGAATATCTGGCATGTAGCTGGCCATCTTATATTGAACTGCCCTCGTCCAGACAGTGAATAACAATATCTCACATTCTTACACTGTATGTGCCATTATCACTATTAGAAAAGCACAGTCATACTCTATTTAGCTATATTAAATTATCACAGGCTGAGTCAGCTCATTGCGCTACATCACCAGCTCCTGATCACAAAAGCAGAGAACACCAGAACTTTCTCCCAGTTTGTTCCTGATCTTGAATTAGTCTTCACTTCTCTACATCTACAAGTTTGGTACTTTTCATCTATATTTCTTATATGTAGCTACCAACAAACACATACATATGTGCATGTACCACATGGGGGCCGGACAAATGGGTAATAGGTGTTAGCTACATTTGCATAATGTTGCATGAAATGTGGCAATTTATGTGACACAAAATTCCCCAAATTACCCCATAATGCCCGGTCACTTAATTAAAGACTGTTCAGGTAAAAATGGCTAAAGGGATCACAGGAACAACAAGAATGGGCAGAAAGCGAGTGGCTGTTTTTTAGGGCACTTGTGTTTTTAAGCTTTTTTTTTAGTGTTGAGTTTGTTGTCACATCCAAATCGGAAAGGCGGATGCATTTCATACCAAAATTTAACTTTAGATTCCAGATTTTCATTTTACGCATTTTTGCATATTTTTTCCAAAATTACTAGAAATAACTGGATATAAGCAATGCAAGGGCGGAGGCAGCATATGATCACAAGCCACGTGACAGGGGGCGTGGCTTGGAGCTAATGGAGTAGGACATGAGTGACAGAGCTCCTGGCTAAAATCAGCCATTGGCCTTCCTCCTGCATACTGGCCTGCAATGGGGCCCCACCTAGGTGCTTGCAATGGGGGTCTTCCAACAGGACCTACGAGAGCAGGTGCATTTCTGCAGTTTCTGTGCCGCCTCGGTCTGGAGTTGCTAGTCGGGGCCTCTGGCAGAGTTCCAGCAACCCGCACACAAGATGGTGGCACGCGATGCAACCTTGCTTCCTGTGCGGCCTGCGACCAGAGAGAGGAGCACAGAGACTGCACACTGGGCGGGGACCTCAACTGGGGCCCTTTCCTGCACTATTTGGTGCCCGGAATCGTGGAACACCTGATGGGATTCCTGTGCCTGGTGGCACCAGCAGCATTTTGGACCCTGCCAAGATACAGACAACCTGAAGCCATGACTGGTGTAGCAGGGCCTGCAGACACATGGGGACGCAGCAGTGGATTAACGCTTGAATCAAGGCCATCCCAAGCAGGACTGAGGCTGCAAGTCTGAGTGAAGACCTCTGTGGAGCCAGAATGAGCACAGACTGCGTGTGAGGAGAGCGTGGAAAAACAGAGGGAGGCACTGTGCACCTCTGACACTTGCCCTAGTTGTTAAAATAGATACAATGGTGACCGATCTAGGCTTATTAAGAGATGACCTCATTGGCTAGCAGAAAGGGTCACTACCACAGAGTGGACACTACATGATATAGCCCCCAAATTTTCACGGATGGTTGACACCGAAGGCCTGAGTGAAGGATGCAAAAACAGGGCCAGAAGGACTAACAATCAGGTTATTGGGGTCCCAAAACATATTGAGGGTCTAAGAGTTAACACAATTGATTTTCTGGAGCAGTAGCTTTGCGATAATGTGTTCCCAGAAGGCCTCTCCCATATTGTGCACTGGAACGCACTTACACAGTGCATGCTAGATCTCCCCTACCTGGGGCAGCGTCCTAAGAAGTGGTTGCCAAGCTGCTACATTTCAAGGACCAGGACCACATCCTTGCCCAGGTAAGTCTCAGGGAAGAAATAATTGTGGTTAACCACTGTGTCATGATATTTCCTGACTTTACATGTGATGCCCAAAAATAGAGGGCTTTGGTCACCGATGCAAAAAAGAAACTGAGAACACCTTGCCATAAAATATGCCATTCTTTTCCCTGCTAAACTCAGAGTCACGTACAACGATGGGGTACTTTTTTCATGTCTCCTCTGCAACTCTGGAACTGAACTGAGACACTTCCTTGATGAGTAGACGGCGAGGCTGGCCGCTCCCAGAAGAAATCAACAAAAAGATTAAGAAGGGAAACATGCTGGGGGTTTGGGCTGCCCAATCCCTGCCCCAGGCCTTACAGGAACACCAGAAGGCAGTGGAGATAGTGGTGGCTCTCAGTGGAGCAAACTCGGACCTGCCCCTTGATCTGGAAGACAATGCAGGGAGAGACACTGAATCTGACCACGCATCAATCTCTTCCTTTGACTCTGCGGACTCACCCCTGGTGGTAACTCCTAGCACTTCAGATTAAATCATATAGACTAGTACTATTTCTCAGGTGTGCATGACATGCAGATTGAAAAAGGCAGATTTGTAACTCTGTGTTTGTTGCCTGTATGGGGACTTGAGGGGAACTATGTCAGTTATCTTAGCAATGGCTTCTCTACAAAACTGAGTAAACTGATGTTTTATGTCTGGCCTGAGCAGATGTCCTGTATTTTGAGCGCTTTGGCACTGCGTCGGGTCTTTGTATTAACTGGCAAAAATCCCATAATTTTGGTACAGTAATCAGGAAACTCCCTGGCCTTTTGGAAATCACTCCCACTCTTCGTAGTGGGCCACATTGCAGTTGCCAAAATGGTGGCTGTGCCACGCATACTCTACTTTTTTTCCACCCTGTCAATTTATATTCCAATACATGTTCCGTGAACTTGACTCATTATCATAGCTTATCTGGGGATCAGGCAGAGAGTGAAGTTAAACAAACTACACCCCCCAACTCTGAAGGGAGGCCTGGTGCACCTAACATTGAGTCCTCCAAACTGGCTGCTCAGCTCCAGTGGTTCACCCAACAGATTAATGCACAAATCCCTTCTGTGGGCCAGGTTACTAATGGAGCTCCAACTTTTTAGCACCCTGTTTTGTATCATGTTAACATCCAGGGGACCACCACTGGAGGGCCCATGGACCTGCAGGTTATATAGCACTGCTGGCAGCACAGCCTGCAGTGAACCCGGACCACCTCACCACATTCTTCAGATCTCCCCCTGAAGTGCCTGTCCTTGTTGCACAGAGGAAGAACCATACAGGGCCTGACAGAATGGGCTGCATACGACATTGCCCGATTGAGAGACTTGTACAGAGATGGGGAACTGCTATCGATTGAGAAGCTCACTCAAGAGTTTGGATTACCACAGGGGCAATTTCTCTTAAATAGGGCTATGGTGGCTACAAATAGGGAGCACTGGGGACAGGGCACAGCAGAACCCACTATTCACTAATGCTGCTGGGTGCTTTGCACTACGAATAGCAGAATTAAAGCTGTCACGCTAGGGTGGCAGCACTAGATGCAGACATGCTAACCTCCGTGGAGAATCTGCGCCTGAGAAGGGGGGTAGACGTAGGCTCCCCTATCGCTGTTGTGCAATGGGCATCTATTCTGTCCCACACTTACACAGGCTCAAGGAACACCAGGTTTAAACTAATACATTTCTACATTCTGCCCAGAGCATACCTTACCCGGTAAAATAATTAGAATTTCAGAGCAGCTGAGGCCTGCTGCCTTTGATGTGGAGACCACAGGGCGGAACTGCTCCATATGGTGTGATACTGGCCTGCATTGCTCGAGTTCTGGGAGGGGTTGTTTAACTGGATTATTGAGTTTGCCTAAAGGACAATTCCTTGTGCCCCTCTGGCTAGTCTCCTGGGGGATTCCCTTTCCCTGGCAAACTTAAACTCACCATTAAATTCTTTGATTGGCCCTCTTGTTACCAAAGTGGAAAATTATATCACTTTGGAATGTGCACAGAGGTCCCCCTCTGGATAAATGGAAGGAAACCCCAATCTTATGGATGGGCCTGGAGGGGAAAGTGTTGTTTTAGGAAGTAACAGGGGGACAGTGCACTATAGGTAAAGCCTGAGCATAGGACAACTTGGTTGATTGTCTAAAGGAGCCTGAGGACGATTCTTCTGACAGTTCCCTCATGTCCCCACAAGACTCTGAAGTTGAGGATATCCTGGCATCTTAATCTATCATGCGGGGGTGCTTGACAACTGTAACTGTTACCACATTGTGAAGGTACTGGGTACTAACCATGGTGCACAGCAGGCTTGAGCTGGGGGGTGTGGGCTACAACATTTGTTACCAGTAGTATAGTTCCAACAGTGGACAACCTATAGCACTGTCAAAAGTCTACTGGTAAAATGGAAATATGAGAATGTTAAATGAAACAACACAGTGCCATTTATATGATGTCCTACTGTTGATGGTCTGCATGTTGCTATCAAAAAATCTATTCCCAAATAAAAAATGATCACAAGCCACAAATAGATATAGGACACAAGTCAGCGGCAGGTCTATGTGGATGTGAACTCATCAGGTTATGTTTCTTAGTGCATTGTTAGAGGCACTTTGTCCCAGTAAATAATTGTATTTAATATAACCTTATATGGGCTGCTTTTTAGTAAGAGTTTTTGAAGATATTTTTACATCTGATCAGTCATGTAGAGCTGGTAAAAGCTTCAAACAATACGCCTTCAAAGGCTACTGCACAGTACTCACAAATGGAATTCATAGTGAGTTCCTTTCATCTCGCGAGACCTCTGTTTGTATAGCTCGATATGTATTTTTCCAACTTCACATTAAATCCTAGGCCTTTTAACATAATGCAGCTGCTTGGATATATTTTAGCTTGACTTGAATAATCATACGTATCTGCGTGACTGAAAGGGAAGAGAGGCACAGCAGGGATGTTGTGGGCCAGTTTACTGCTGTAGGACCGCGCTGAAGCAGACCAACGCAGCGTGCTTCTTTACCACATCTCTCAAAGAAACTGTGGGATAAGTACATACAATTCTGCACCTATTGTAATGTTCAGTGGTGTTTAAAGGAGGAGAACAAAGAGTTTTTGAAAGTGTTTGTGTTGCTTAGCAAGGCTTTCAGTCATCCTAATATAGGTACTATTCCTCATGAGTAATTGTAACTGTTATTTACAGTGAGGTAACACACCTTTTCTAAAAACAAGTTACGATTTCCTTCGTGTTATTAACTATCCATAAGTTTCTTCTTTATAATGCACTTAGCGACTATTTTTATTACTTGATTACTTCAGTTCTGTTTCTCATGCAGTACATAGACCTACGGGCGTGTAGGCATCTTAGCATATTTGACTATACCTTATTATGGGGTTTTTGTAATGTGCTGCCTTGCACTATGTGGTAGCCTCCAAGTGTGTAATGAGTGTGAATACGTTCAAATCTTGGGGACAGAGTGTAATCAGTCAGCAAAGAACAAATAATGTGCATTGTAGCTGCTGGTATTGTTCATATTGTTGTTTATTAGTATTTATATAACATGCACTCTGTCACTAGTATGCCATCGCAGCATCTTTTGGTAGTCTGGGGCATGATTATCCAACCCTTCACTTCAGAGACCAAAAAGTGATTCAGTTTTGTGTGGGGTTGTGGTTAGCACGATGGCTATGTTAGTTTTGTTGAGTCCTTATCAAATATGTTGAGGTGCCATGATGTTTCAAAAATGTCATTTACAGACTGGAATGTTGAGGCAATAGCCGTTCTTAAGCATCTGACTTGTAGGATAGCAAGAGGGCATTGTTGTAGAGGCATGTAAATTTAACTAGTATCCCTATTACAATTGAATCATGATACGAGACATAGATAACATAAGGCCTTAAGTAGAGTGTGGTGGACAGGGTGCTTTGTCACATTTGTAGTGGAGTATCCTGTCGATCAAACTCTCATTCTGTTTGTTCACCAGATTCTTGGTCCACCCACACTATTTAGAGTTGGGCAAACCATGATACTTCAGACGGTTAAGCCTCCTCTTCACAGGCGGTGAAAACCTTTTTCCAGTGGCCTCATGGACATCAGCCCACCAGACTAAGAGGGTCATTCTGACCCTGGCGGCCACCGACCACGGGAGCACCGCCAACAGGCTGGCGGTGCTCCAACGAGCATTCTGACCGCGGCGGTTCAGCCGCGGTCAGAAGCGGAAAGTCAGCGGTCTCCCGCTGACTTTCCGCTGCTCGTTTGAATCCTCCATGGCTGGAATCCAGCCATGAGGATTCTTACCCCCCCCTACCGCCATCCTGTTCATGGCGGGAAAGCCGCCATGAACAGGATGGCGGTAGGGGGGGGTAGCGGGGCCCCTGGGGCCCCTGCCGTGCCCATGCCAATGGCATGGGCACGGCAGGGGCCCCCGTAAGAGGGCCCCGCAAAGTATTTCAGTGTCTGCCTTGCAGACACTGAAATACGCGACGGGTGCCACTGCACCCGTCGCACCTTCCCACTCCGCCGGCTCGATTACGAGCCGGCATCCTCGTGGGAAGGTCGTTTTCCCCTGGGCTGGCAGGCGGTTTTTCAGCAACCACCCGCCAGCCCAGGGGAAAACTCGTAATACCCGCTGCGGTCTTTTGACCGCGGCGCGGTATTTTGGACGGCGGCATCCTGGCGGGCGGCCTCCGCCGCCCGCCAGGATCATAATGAGGCCCTAAGTACCTCAGATCATCCAACCTATTTAGGGGGATATTCTGACATTCTCATTTTTTCTATTTGCGACTGCCAGCAAACTCCTGTCCCAAACAGGGAAAAATAAAATGACTCTCTAGGACACAACTTCCATGGTGTCAGGCCTATATGTGTTTAGAAATTATAAATTGATAGTCACTGATGTGTCCAATACATACTGGTGCAAAGAACAAGTAAATATCTCATGCATAATGTGCAAAGTTCTCAAAACGTTACTAAATTCGCAAACTCTGAAAAAACGAGTTTTTTCCTGGTGAACTCTTTGACAAAAATGTTTCTGTGGAAAAATATTTCTTCAAAACCTTTTTCAGAAATTTCATTAGCAAGCAAAATATTCAGAATTGAAAACCTTGGAACCGTATGACAATTGTGGACAATGAGAGGAATTTTGGCCTACTCCTCATTAGTTTAAGTTATTTCGCTCCCCCTTCCATTTGCCAATAGCTGCTTTCTGCGATTAGCATTGCTATAACCAGTTCCTGTTATGCAAAGATATTATTACAATATTGGCCTATATATGCAGCCGTGCATGGAAATCCCAGCTGTGAGCTGAAAGATGAGGCAAGTAATCATCAATTTCAAGCTCTCTAAGTCTTTGCAGATTGGAGCTGTTTTACAAGTAGTAAATCCATGTTTTTATTAAAAAGCCACCTGCATAGTCTGTAGTATGGCTTTCAAGCACAACCCACTCCGAGCAGTCCCGACTGTCATTTTCTCTTCGTTTTCCTTATCAGTTTTCTTTGAGTTGTAAACTTATACAATCGGAGCACTTCAAAGTCAAACCTGTTTGTTAAAAGCATGCATTAATTTATGTAGGAAACAACTGACCGTTTGTCTTAATTCGAGTGCACTTTCTATAGCCGTGACAAATTTGGCCCCTACTGTAGCAAATGTGGTCTTTCATCTTTGATGTCCTGGAGCTGTGGCCCCATACTGGGAACCAAGTACCCCTTTTTAGCACTTGCCTATCAGGATAGCTAGGCACGGGTGTACAAGGCTAAGCAAGGGAAGCACACCAGTGTAGAAAGTCGGAGCTTAGCAACACAACAAGCAGCACTTAAAAATCTCTGTTTCATTACTGCTTGTACCTTTAAAAAGAAACCACTTTATTACACACAAATTAACAATGATATACTGCCTGTTGGCCGAAATACGTTACGATACCCTTAAATGGCCTCACAGCTTACACAGAGTGCTTAGCAAAGTCTGGTCACACAAATCAAGTAACCGCCTAGATGTACACTGTATCCCTCAAGTGAACGCACTAATAACAGTCTGTACATCAGAAAGACCTAGCACCTAAAAATGCAATACCGTACCCCCATGTGCCTAACACAACCATGAATGGTGCATTAATGAAAAGAAAGGCTACTGGCTTTACCAGGATACCACTGCATAATACATCAGGTGAACATACATTCCTCAATTCTAGGAAAGCATCTCAACATTGGAAAACTTTACAGGTGAAATATGCACTGATTTCAACTTTCATTGTAATCATAAAAATCCAGCGATAACAAAACATTAAAAAAGCAATTATAAGGATGATGAAGTACGCTACTAGCAGAGTGGATAAGGACAATCAAATAAAACAACTTTTTTCTAGGGTAACTGTCCCAATAGTGGGATTTGCCTGCTGGTTTGTGGTATACCTCATGTTTTAGAAATGGGGTATTTGGTTGGCAGTCAGGTTACCCCCTGTCCAAGCAAGGACCCTCACTCTAGTCAGGGTAAAAGAGAATCATCCTCAGCTAACCCCTGCTTACTCCCTTGGTAGCTTGGCATGAGCAGTAGGCTTAACTTCAGAGTGCTAGGTGTAAACTATTTGTACCAACACACACAGTAACTTAATGAAAACACTACAAAATGACACAACACAGGTTTAGAAAAATAGAGAATATTTATCTAAACAAAACAAGACCAAAACGACAAAAATCCACAATACACAAGTCAAGTTATCACAAAAAAAGCAAAAAGAGTCTTCATGTAATTTTAAAGACACACTAACTCTGTTTGTGTGAAAATGTACTTTGGGCGCATCAAAAGTAGTCAGGCCGGCGTGCCTAGATTCGTCTCTCAGCAGGAGAGTGATGAGTCGATCCGGTCATCACTCTCAGGTCCAGGCAGGTCCTGCGTTGTTTTTACATGCCCAGCAGTGCTTGCGTCGGAAATCCAGCCGCACGATAATCCAAAAACCCCGCAGCGTGGGTTGCAATCTCACCAGCCTCCGTCAGCGATGCTGTGTGTCATTTCTCCAGCCCCAGGCATCGATATTCGGGTCGCATTGCAGACGAGCATCAATTTTCAGCCGTGAAGCCGGCTGCGCGTCACTTTTTCAGCCGCTGATCGGAGTTGCATCAATCTTTTCCCCGCATGGCGGTCGGTGCGTGGATTTCTTACTCTTGGGCTGCCAGCTTCTCCTTTCAGCGCCTCAGGAACTGGATGGGCACCACTTGGCAAGGTAGGAGTCTCTCCAGAGACTCCAGGTGCTGGCAGAGAGAAGTCTTTGCTGGGCCGGAGACTTCAAACAACACGGGCAAGCTCTAAATCAAGCCCTTGGAGAGTTCTTCACAAGATGGAAGGCAACACAAAGTCCGGTCTTTGTCCTCTTACTCTGGCAGAAGCAGCGACTGCATGATAGCTCCACAAAGCACAGTCACAGGCAGGGCAGCTCTTCATCCTCAGCTCTTCAGCTCTTCTCCAGGCAGAGGTTCTTCGTGGTTTCCAGAAGTGTTGCAGGTGTTCTTCCCACACATCAACAACCTGGGAAACAGAGGCAAAAAGTTAAGGGAGACCACGCCAAGGATGAAAAGTCTAACAACATGTGTGATTTGTTAGCGACATTGAGCCAGTATCCTCAATCCCATTTAGAAAACCTTTATTCCTCTTCATCCCATAAGGTAATACAGACGGAACCTGAAATCATTGTCAGAATATTGGCTGATGTAAATATCATTCACTAAATATCGCTTACAAAAATATCATCCCAGTGTAGTTAAATTGAAAATCGACACTCTCTGGGACAATATTTTTGTTAATGAAATTTGGAACATGGTATTTGTCACATGATAGTCCTGACTACGATATTCTGACAAACAACCATCATAAGCCCTTGGACAGGAATGGTAAACACCTGTACCCAATGTGTCTCTTCATCCCCATGTCACGCATGGGACTTGTGGTGTTGCAACTTGGGCATGTGACAGGCATGCAGGTTCAGTTTATTTTTCCTCAGCTGCGAAGGAAAAAATTAAATGGCCCCAAAGGCCATTATTCAGTGCCATTTTTGGATTTGCCAGAGCTGAACAATGACAGACACTGGCTCACTTAGAGCTATTTGCACTAGGCAAACAGAGTAATCACTTGCATAAAATGGCAGCTGCCCTTTTTAGACAAAGTTCAAATTATAAAGTGAGCAAGTACCATGTGTTAACATTTCTAGTTACCTGGCGATTTTCTGTATTTCGTATTGCGACACCTTGCACACTGAACAAAATGCGCAATGCGGCCTTATGAAATCTAACCTGTCACATCAAACACATTTCACCATAATCACAACTAAATTAGCTTTCAAACACTGGGAACCTTTATCTGAAAAAATCAAATAAGGGTTAACAGTACAAATTTTAGCTAACATAACTAGACACTCATAATTATCGAAATCTATACGTCAGTGTTGTACATATTTGTATGGCATTTGGTTTCATTAATTTAAGTATGTAACCTGACAACCAAAGGAAATCACTGGATAAAATTAATGCTGAAGAGTCTCCCAGTAATTGACATCTGTGGAATCATTCCTCCTTTTGAAAACCTTTCATAGACACAACCGCATCAAGTACTGGTATTTGCTTTATGCAAACTAGCTTGTAGGCTCAATGCGACTCAAACACACTGGGAGCTTACCCAAGGACCTCTACATTCTGTCCAAATGAGAAAACTAAGGGCAAGATGTACAACCTTTTAATTTGCAACTCGCAATTTGCAACTTGTCTGCAAATTTCGAGTCGCAAAACAAAATGTACAACAGTGTTAACAACACTGTTTGCGATTCCCAAATGGGTCCCAGGGGACCTGCCTTATTAATATTCAGGAGGCAGGTTGCAATTTGCAACTTTTCTGGTAATGGACGCACTCACAGGGATGTAGGCCTCCCGAGGTTAGCAGACCATCATGTCTGTGACTGTTTTTTACATAAAGCTATTTTTTTTAAATGCAGCCCATTTTCCCTAAACCCACCAGTGGGTTGTGACACACAGTTTGAGGAGGAATTCTAACTTCCTTAATAAGTCCTCCAGGTTTTCTTAGCATCTTTTTGGTGGACCTTCACATATTACTGAACCTTTTGGTAGAAAACTAGTGGTAGGAAAACAAATTTAAAAAGTATAGTAAAAAACTATTTGGTCAAATGTTCTGTTATTAGAGAAACATTTTTTTTCAGTGAAATATAGCAGAAACATGAAAGTATTACTATCTGTTAGAGATGGTGTCTCTAGTCGGCAGTGATTTGCACCATGTCCAAGTAGGGACACTCATTCTAGTCAGATTAAGGGAGCCACAGAGCTAAGATAACTCCTGGTCACCCCTTTGATTGCTTGGCACGAGTAGTCCGGCTTAACTCAGAGGCAATGTGTAAAGTATTTGTACACACACACACACAGAAACAGTGAAAACGCTAAAAAGGACTTCACACCAGTTTAGAAAAATAGCCAATATGTATCCGAGTAAAACAAGACCAAAACAACAAAAATCCATGATACACAAGTAAAGATACGAATTTTTAAATATTGAATGTATACAAACACAATAGCTCCAACTGAGGCTATCAAAATGACTTGATGGCATCTCTTCCAACAGTCTGGCACCAACTGCAAGGTAGTGTGGGCCGGCTACGGAGTCCTATAGGCCCCAGTTACAGTACCTTGGAAAACGATGAGGAAACCAAGATGTTGCCCGGTGTTGGGGAGGTGAGGCATCACTAGAGTCAGTGTGGCGTCAGTTCCTTACTGCCACCAGGGAAGTGAGGTGTCGGCTCCTTATTGCTAGGTAGTGGAGGTGAGGCTCTGTTCCTTACGGTTGCAGGAGAGGTGATGTGATGTTGGTGGTGAGGCTTCGGTCCCTTACGACAAGGGGGGGTCAATGACTCTAGCAGGTCAAGACGTGAGGCATCAACTTTGGAGTGTTGCAATTACACCACGGGACAACAGGTGCTGCGGCGGAGTCAGAGTCGGGTGTCACAGACGTCAGTGACATAGCATGGTGGACTAACGCTGTGGTGGAACTTCAGAGGTGAGGCTTCTGGTCCTGAGCTGTAGGTTGCGGTCTTTGCACTCAGCGGGGACCACGGCTCCGGTGCAGGCAGAGGCACTGGGTCGGGGAGCGGTGCCAGGAAGTCAATGTACCAGTTTTTTCCTGGTAGCACCAGAACTCACTCCCAAGCACCCAGGACCTGGATTTGGCACTACTTGGCAAATCAGGACTCTCAGCTAGAGACTCCAGATGCTGGCATATGAAATATTTGATGACACTGAGAATTCTTAACAGGAGGTAAGCTCAGTTCAAGCCCTTCGAAAGCAGGATGTAGAAAGCAAAGTTCAGTCCTTTACCTCCCATGACTGAAGCATCAAGCAGCAGGCCAGCACGACAAACCAACCGGCAGCTCTTCTTCCTGGCAGAATATCCTCAGTCCAGAAGTGCTCGAATGATGTGGTGTCAGAGGTCTAGTACTTATACCGATTTCTGTCTTTGTTTTTTTGTAGTGCACAATACACTGCCTTTCCCTGTCCTGGCACCAGACACACTCCAGGGGGTTGGAGTCTGCTTTGTGTGAGGAAAGGCACAGCCCTATTCAAGTGCAAGTGTCACATCCGCCCACCACTCTAGCTCAGGAAGACCCATCAGACTGGTGATGGACCATCAGGATATGCAGGGCACACCTCAGCTCCCTTTGTGTGACTGTCTAGAGTGAATGCACAAACAGCTCAACTGCCATCCTGACCCAGATGTGTATTCTGCAGACAGAAAGAGGCACAGTATGGTTAAGGAAGAAAATGCCCACTTTCTAAAAGTGGCATTTCCAAACTTGCAAATGTAATAGGCCTCATGAAAATGAAAGAAGGCCTACTCTGGTCAACACACGACTCAGAAGGGAGACATGAAGAAGTGTACATTGTGCGAGAGAAATACAGGCCTCAATTTGGGTATGATGTTAGACCGGAGTGCAAGGACAGGAAGGAGGATTAAGGAAGAGGCCAGGTGCAGGGCAAAGCAGTTAAAGTCAGACTCTGCATACCACAGATAATTTAGAAGGACACATACACAAGGGAGAGTCTGAGCCACTTTCTGATACTGGGGTTAGGAGAAGGGGTAAATCATAACAGGCTTGAAAAGGAGACACGGCATTAGATGTTTTGTGTCCCAAGGCTGGCAGGAAGTGGGAGACAGACCGTAAAACTCCAAAGCCTGGTAGATCTGTAGGGAGGACATATTGATAGAGTTCAGAGAGTAAGATCGAAGGACACTGTACATGTTAGAAGATGTATACGTATATTCTATATGTTACAGCTGAATTTTTGTAACAAACAGTCAGATGTTTTTAAAAAAATGATTGCCTTTGTTAATTCTAAGCACTATGAAGGAAGTAGAACTTAATTGTCGACTAAGACTATAAAAGACGCTGTTGAGTTGAGTTGAGTGTGGTTTCAGTTGCAGAACTGCACTTTACTCCCAGCCCTATTGCTTATAAATATACTCAATTGTTATCAGATTCGTGTCACTTCGATATTTTTGAGAATTCAACTACACAGTTCAAAAACCATCTTCACCAACAGTTGTATTTTTACATTTAATTTAGAAACCCCAAACTCTATCTGCTCCCGATGAGAAACTTCACTTAACAGATATTTCAAGGCAATCCCCATGTTACCTTATGGAAGAGATAGTTCTTCCAATAGTGAAAATGAAATTAGAAGTATTTCAGTATCAGAACAAGTAAAACACACCGGTACATGTCCTTCCCTATAAATACACTGCACCCTGCACACGGGACTGCCTTGGGCCTACCTTAGGAGTGACTTACAGGTAATAAAAGGGAAGGTTTGGGCCTGGCAAGTGGGTGCACCTGCCAGGTTGACATGGCAGTTTAAAACTGCACACACAGACACTGCAATGGCAGGTCCAAGACATGTTTATATGGCTACTCATGTGGGTGGCACAATCAGTGCTGCAGGCCCACTAGCAACATTTGATTTACTGGCACTGGGCACACACTGGGCAATGCACTGTATTAGGGACTTACTAGTAAATCAGATATCCCAATCATGAGGAAACCAATCACCAATGCATTTTAGACAGAGAGCATATGCAATTAAGCACTGGTTAGCAGTGGTAAAGGGCCAAGAGTCCCAAAGCCAACAAAAACAGCTCAGAAAAAATAGAAGGAAGAAGGCAAACTGTTTGGGGATAACCCTGCAAAAAGGGCCAGGTCCAACACTATCCAAACAGACTGGAGTCAAAATAGTGATGTTTACAGTTAAACTACAACAGAACCAATACAGAACTACTAAACGTGCGTGCATGGGTGATGTTATGGGTATGTATGCATGTCTATGGGGTGAATGTTGTGAGTGCGTGTGTGAGTGGGGCTGTGTCTATGTGTGATTGTGTGTGGGTGCATGGATGGTGTGGGAGGTATTTGGGGGGTATCCCGGTGACAGAAACACAAGTTCCTTTCATCAGGATACCTTTCCCCCAACATTTTCGTGGCAGTGAGACAGCCAGGAAAATGCTGGGGGGTGCCCCTAGCTAGAATAACCTCTGCAGTTATTCGACTCCCGCCGGGCTGCAGGTGGAAACGGTGGGGCGGGCGGGACGCAGCGGTTTTGCAGTGGCCAAACCACCGCATTCGTGATATGGCAGTCTGTACTGCCGGTCCCGCGGCAGTGAGACTGCACAGCGGCCCTGGTGGTCCCTGGACCACCAGGGTCATAATGAGGGCCTATGTATTGAGTGTTCTTGTTGTAGAGTTCCATAGCACAGAAGAAGTCACCAAGACTAACATAATTAGCTCCTTCAAGCTGAGAGCTTTGTACTCTCTCAAGTCAGCCCTGCTAGCTGGCAGTTACAGAATTATACGGAAATAAAGTGACCAATTAGGAGTTAAGATAAAATCTAGGATCCCATACATTACGGAATTTCTTAATTCTAAGTTCAAGGAAAATAGATTCACAAAGACAAAGGGCCTGATTTAGAACTCGGCGGACAGGTTACTCCTTCACAATGATGACAGATATTCCTTCCACGGATAATCTAAATCCCATTGTATACAATGGGATTTAGGTTTTGTCAGACAGGCTATCTTTCACTGTTGCAATAGAGTAACCCCTCTGCCAAATTGTAAACCAGATCCAAAATTTTCAGAAGTCTCAATTACATTATTCAAACGAATTGGAAATTATCACACAAATAATCCTAGTTTATTAATGCAAAAACTCTTCAACGCGAGCTTCCACAAACTTGATGCAAGCGTGCAGAAGTATGCCTGGGGCCTGCTTGCGATTATTGCAAACTTCAAGAGGTTTTAACTTTATGAATTGTACAGAAGTGTCTGAGAGAAACAGCACAGTGTAGCTCATGATCTATTATATGGTTTTGGCCTACAGACTTTAGGCAAACCCACATTCAATGTAGTATTAAGAAAACTGCTGAAGAAGATAGCCGAAGAATAAATACTTAGTCCCCTCTGACTTACATAACATACGAATCGTTGTTGTTTTTTTCATCCTTTTGGTGGGAATTAATGAAAGCATTTCACCTATTCATACTGAATCATAATTTGGATCGTGAATTTCTTTACTTCTTAAATGAACTGGACCCGCACACAGCAGCCTCTAGGCTCCATAGCACCTGGGGAGGAGCGGGGGAGAGAGAGAGAGAGAGCGAGAGAGACGGGGGGGGGGAGATACAGACATAGATATTGTAAATGCCACTTTTATCCAAATGGATGTTTGTATGCCATTGGAGTAACCAACAGTTGAGGAGTTCATGCCAGGTTTCATATGGTTAACTACAAATTAAACACAAATTTCGTCATTTGTGGGGGGGGGGGGGTGTTACTCAGTAAACTATGTTACTTGCAGTAAATTAAACGTGATACACAATCAAAAACTAAGAAATGGGTGAGTGTATGGCACGCAGGAACTAAGGCAAGATGAAACCACAGCAGAAAACTCAGCCACAGGTCAGCACCTACCACACGGGAAGGTCTGCTTTTCACGTTAAGGTTTTTTTATTTTAGAATTGTTTAAGGAGCCCATTTTCAATGCAATTATTGTACTCTTGTGGTGAAGGGAATTTTCAAGAGACATTTTTTATATCTGAACAGGCGTGTAGAGTTTAGTGAAAGGTTTTATACAATGCTCCTCTGAAAGCTAATGTACAGCGCTCGCAAATGGAATGCATAGTGTGTTCCTTTCATCTAGTGCCCCCTCTCTTTGTACAGCTCTATTTTTTTCATTTCCATTACGCTCGGCGCCTTTTACCATAATTCAGTTGTCTAAACATTTTTGTGGTCTTCAGCAAGGATACTTGTTAACTTGAAAGAAAAGAGAGGGAATAGAAGTCAAATTAAAGTTGAGACTCGCAAATAGTCATGCTGCGTTGTAGCTACAAGAAACCCAACTGCAGCGTGTTTGTGTTAAAACATCTCTGAAAAACACTGTGTGACTCTGGGATTAGTACATATAATTTTGAAACAGTTAACCTTAATGATTATAGTAACACCTTAATGCTGGTTGAAAGAGTATCGTGATGGATTTTTCTAGTTATTGGTGAGGCTTTGTGATGCTTTGTGATGCTGGAAGGGGCAAAACTAACATATACCAATTTGTGTCCAACTAAATTATGCCTTTAATTAAACTTATTCAGGTATAGAAGGGGCTCCTGTGCGACTAGCATTAATGCATATTTAGCACTATGTATTTTTTACTGGATTAGAAATGTCTATACTAATGTATACGACGCACTTGGCTTATACACTATTTTATAGTCCTGCTGAAATTAGCAGTCAGAGGAGCTGGGGAGGGCAGCAGCTGCTGACCAGGAGGTCAATGCAGTTGCCCTCTCACAGTGCTGCAGCCGCCATAAAGAAGGGGAGGGGATGGGGGGAGGTGGAAGGGCAGGAAAGGAGCTTTGCAGGGAGGAGGAGGGCGGTGCCAGAGCAGTACGTGAGGGGGGGGGGCAGAGGAGAGGAAGAGAGATGGAAAGAAAAGTGAAAAGAGGCAGAAGAAGCAAGAGTGAGAGAGAAACAGAGAGAAAATACTTACTTGGAAAAACCTCAAGACTATTTTGATGCAGCCCTTCGCCCCCTCCTCCTCACCCCTCACCCCCCCAGTGCCTTGAAACCCTTACGGGTGAGTAGCTGCTGCCTCTGCCTTTTGCCTGGGACTAACTGAGAGCCTCTTGAGTCTCAGTTCGAGGCCCTCCTCCACCTGCAGGGTCATCCCTGTGCCTCATCTCTGGTGGTCTAGTGGCCATCACAAGTAAGTATTTTCTTCATTCTCTCTTTCACTCTTGCTTTTCCTGCCTTTTTTCACCTTTTCTTTCCATCTCTCTTCCTTTCCTTTGCCCCCTCCCTCACGGCTCCAGCCCTGCGGCCCCTTCCCCCCGCTGCAATCCTTTACTCTCTCTGGGCTCCCTTTCTGTTGGTTGCTGGGGCTCGCGGGCCGGAGGGAAATCTCAACAGAGGTTCCCTGTTCCCGCTGGCCCCCCTGGTGACCTTGCTGACTGTCTCTGTCCTCGCTGCCCCCCCAAAAGGGTGCTGAGGACACTTAAGCAGGTCAGGGTGGTGACCCTCGACAGAGGTCCCCAGTCCTGCCATCATTAACCCTGTTCCACGTGTTAAGACCGGAAGGCGGAAGCTCCGATATTGGGGCATGGATGTCCCCGTTTCGCCCATATCGTTTGGCGCCCAGTGCGGATGGCACTCACCATTCCTGGTGAGAATATGACAACATGATCTATGCATTCCCGAGGATGGGAATATTGTATTAGGTGCATTCATAATGTTGTGGTTGCAGTCATGTATTTTACTACATGCTAATGCCCTGAGCTTGTCTAATGTTTCCTTTTCATGGACAGTCATGATATTGTTTGGCATTTCTGGTGATGTGTTTTAATGACTGCCACGTGTTCTCTGATGCCCTGATGTTCCTTTTATGGGTATTTACAATGGCATGGTTATTAGGGCAAGTGCATTTTCAGGAACTTGTTTACTGTGACCTTATGCCTTTCTGGTAATATGTACTTGTTAGAGCTGACAGCCTTAGGGTGGTCACCCTCAACGTTTTGCCTGCCTCCCTCCATTTCTTGACACTGTTTTGCTTGTTTTGGGACTCTGCCCACTTCACCACTGCTAACCAGTGCTAAAGTGAATATATGCTCTCTCCCTTAAAACATGGTGACATTGGCTCATACTCAATTGGCGTATTTAATTTACTTATAAGTCCCCAGTAAAAGTGCACTACTTGTGCCCAGGGCATTTAGATTAAACGTTACTGGTGGGCCTACAGCACTAAGTGTGCCACACGCACAAGTACCACCCTAACCATGTCTTAGGCCTGCCATTGTAAGACCTGGGTGTGCAGTTCCACTGCCCATTCAACTTGGCATTTAAAAGTGCTTGCCGAGCCTTAAGCTCCCCTTTTTCTTCATATAAGTCACCCATAAGGTAGGCCCTAGGTAACCCATATGGCAGGGTGCTATGTAGGGAAAAAGCAGGACATGTACCTGTGTAGTTTATATGTCCTGGTAGTGTAAAACACCTAAATTCGTTTTACACTGCTGTGAGGCCTGCCCCTTTCACAGGCTAACATTAGGGCTACCCTCATATACTGTTTGAGTGGTAGATTCTGATCTGAAAGGAGTAACAAGGTCATATGTAGTATGGCCAGAATGGTAATACAAAATCCTGCTGACTGGTGAAGTTGGATTTAATATTACTATTTTAGAAATGCCACTTTTAGAAAGTGAGAATGTCTCTGCACTTAAGTCCTTCTGTGCCCTACAATCCATGTCTGGCTGGGTTAGTTGGCAGCTCCCTTGTGCATTTTACTCAGACAACCCCAAACACAGGATGCTGAGTCACACCTGCACACATCTGCATACTGAATGGGTCTTTCTGGGCTGGGAGGGTGGAGGGACTGACACTTACATGTCAAAGGACAGTGGCCTGCCCTCACACAGTGGACAGTCAAGTCCCCTACTGGGACCCTGGCAGACAGGATGGAACTGAAAGTGGACCTTGTGCACTTCTAAGCCACTATTTGAAGTCTCCCCCACTTCAAAGGCACATTTGGATATTTAAACAGGGCCTCTGACCCTACCAACTCAGACCCTTCTAGACAAGATACCACTGGGGAAGAAACTCTGAACCAGAACCTGCAACCTGCCAAGAGAAGCTGCCTGGCTGCCCAAAGGACTCACCTGACTGCTTTGCTGAAAAGAACCACTGCCTTTCTATTGCCCTGCTGCCTTGCTGACTCTGGCTCTGATGAGAAGTGCTCTCTAAGGGCTTGGATTGAGCTTGCCTCCTGTTTTCTGAAGTCTCAGGGCCAAAAAGACTTCATCTCTGCAAAGAACTCCTTGTGCAGTGAAAATCAACGCACAGCCTGCATCGCGGTGAGAAAGTCACCACACTCTGAACCGGAATGACACAGCCCGGTTCCCCGAGTGGAGATTGACGCAGCACCAGCATTGCTACCGGAACTTCGACGCACGGCCCACTGGATCGATGCATAGCCGAGCAAGAACGATGCAGCCCAACTTCCTGCAAGAAGAATTGACGCATTGCCTGCTGTGCAACAGAAATTTCTCTGCATCGCCCACTGGATCGACACAGCTCCTGTGACTTCGTCCTGCATGCCCAGGATTTCTCTGCATCGACTCCGGGGCATCCAAATACCCCACAACCCAAAGAGGATTCAAGTCCGCGCACCGGAAATTGACGCAAGGCCCTTGCTGCATGGAAAATATCGACACATCGTCTATGTGCGCCCGGAGAAACTGACGCACACCTCCTAGTTTTCTACTCATCTCCTCCTTTGCGGTCCCTTGCGGACAATTTAGATGCAAACCAGGTACTTTGTGCTTGCAAGAAACACTTATTGCTTTTAAGAACTTAAGACTCTTTTTATCATATTTTAACATGTACAAATCTTGATCGTTTTGACCTTACTTTTTCCAGATAAATATTCTATATATTTCTTAACCTGTGTGGTGTATTTTTGCGGTGTTTATACTGTGTTATTGCATGATTTATTGTACAAATACTTTCCACATTGCCTTCTAAGTTAAGCATGACTGCTCAGTGCCTAGCTACCAGAGGGTGGGCACAAGATAATTTGGATTGTTTGTGACTTACCCTGACTAGAGTGAGGGTCCTTGGTTGGACAGAAGTTAACCTGACTGCCAACCAAATACCCCATTTCTAACAGTACTTTTATCCTGATATGTGAATTTTGGGAATGTTTACCTGACTACTGATTACGTTGCAGAATAACCAATAACCTATGGGTTTTACAGAGTACTATTAACTGTGCAATGTTCTCACAACTGCTTGTTTAGCAAGGTATTACTGACATGTTGTGTTTCTTCTAATGAGTTTGTGTACAATACAATTTATCTTTATATAGTTTGGTGTTGTATTTCCTTTGTGGTGGGGATAGTGTGACACGTGTTGTGTGTGATGTGAAAATGCTTTACACATTGCTTCTGGGATAGGCCTGACTGCTTATGCCAAGCTACCAAGGGGCTAAGCAGGGATTTTCTTAGGTGTGTAACTCCCTCGCCTTGACTAGAGTGGGTGGGTTCTGCCTGGCATAGGTGCATACCGTAGCCAATCAGAAACTCAATTTCTAACAAACACTTGCTAACAAATGCTTTTTGCACTAAGGAACACCGCTAAGTGAAGCAGCACAAAATTATGAACTTTAGCGGCCTCTCACACTTTCTAAATGTGCTCTTGCATTATGATTTTTCCCCAATTACTTTTTATTTCATGAGGAGGAGTGCTCAGTATCAATAATCAATATAATAATCAATAATAACACCTTGAAAATAAGGTAGAATTGCTGAAATGACTCCAATTACTCTGGCGTAATTTAAATTCCACCCAGGCCTACTTCTAAGAAGTCTGTCACCCAGTATATGCGCATGTTCAATAAATATCAGAACAGTCCCAGTTTTTGTGATGCACATCCTTAATATTATTGCAAAAAAATTGTTAGACATAAATATCATGACTAAAATATTGTGATGTCAAGAACATTGTGGGACAGAATATCACAGGTAGGTAAATAATTTTTTGAAGTGTTTAATTAATTTTTTCCAAAATAGGATTGCATATGATATATTTTCTAATTATAAATATTGTCTTTTTTTATTACTTTTGTGCTGTAAGTTAATGTTATTTTAATGTTAATATTTAAATGCTTTTTCAGTATATTTTGTTTTGTTTTTCAATATACAAATAAAGATATTTTCTTTATTTGAATGCATTTATTTATTTGTGGGTTGTTGAAATTGTAGTGGTAGGAAGTTTCTTTTTAACAAGTACGCTAATTGTTTATAAGCAGTTTATTTTATACATTTGTTAATTTCATTAACAATTAAATAAATTATTTCATTTATACATTGTTTTATTACGTATGTTTAAACCTGGTAATTATTTTAACTGTTAATTGATTAATGTTAGAAATTGGGTATCTTGCACCTTGTCCAAGTAGGGACAGCAATCCTAGTGAGGGTAAGTCAGATATACAACCTAAATTAACCTGTGCATACCCTCTTGTAGCTTGGAACAGAGCAGTCAGACTTAGCTTAAAAGGCAATGTAAAAAGTATTTGTGAAACACTTAAATTACAGTGATACAGTAAAACACCACAAAAGACTCCACACAAGCTTTGGAAAATAGAGGATATGGATGTGAGTAAAACAAGACCAAAACAAATAAAAATCCAATAAGTAGAAGTCGAGATATGCATTTTTATACACCCATAAACAGTGTTTAGAAGTCAATAGCGCTAAAAGTAAGGTTATTTGACGTTGCTCTAGACTGGGGTAAATCCCCCATTGTGCAGAAATCCCACTCGGACACCAGGGATTTTTTTATGTAATTAGGGTATGGATGGGGTGGGCAATGTTCGCTCTGTCAGTGCCCCCCCCAAAAAAATGCAAAGCCCTTGATGTGCCCCCGAGGGGGCAGAGAGCCTTCTAGGAACCAGGGACTATTAGGGGTCGGGGCGGACCAGAATGGGCAAGGCAATACCACCCGCCCCCCCCCCAAAATAGCGACAGTCCTTCTGCCCACTGTGTTGATTAAAGCATGTTATCCCAATGGCAAGGAAAAGGAGGTTTGACTTATTTGGGTGTTGAGTTTACATATAGGCCAGCAGAGCTTGGCTAACTCCCAGTATCGTTCCACTTGCAGTGTTGAGTGGCTGCACTTTTGGGACTTGGGTAGGCTGATATTTGGAAAAACCTATGAGACCCAGTCACTACAGAAAAGTAGACATCTGAGGAAGTCCAGTATGGTGTGCGTCAAATGCACCCCACACCCTTTTCTTACCCACAATGCCCTGCAAATCTCCAACTTTACCTGAAGTCACTCATTTTCCCTACATTTCTGTGATGGAAACGTCCGAAATCTACAGGAAACCACAACATTCCTACCACGCCTGCGTTGCCCCACCTGTGCCAATAACAATTCTGTACCACTTGTGTGGCGTGGCCTAGTGACAGGTACCTTTAGAATAACCAGGATGTTGGAAACAAAAGGACACAAATTTGGCGTGGAAAGCTTATGTAGACAAAACATTATGGGGGGTCCAAGCGCGAACTGCCCTAAGTGGCCAAAAATAGGCTTAGCACAGGAGGGGAAAGAGCTTAAAAGTGAAAGGGTTAGAGGGCTAGTTAGGTGGGTTGCACAGTCAGTGCTGCTGGCCCATTATCATTTAATTTACAGACCCTGAGAACAGATGGTGCATGTTACTTGGGACTTAGAAATAAATTAAATATTCCAGTTGTGGATAAGTCAATATCACATGCTTTAGATTACAGAGCACATGCACTTCAGCACTGGTCAGCAGTGGTAAAGTGCACAGAATCCTAAAGCCAGCAAAAATGAAGTCAGAAAAACAAGATGTTAAAAGGCAGTTAGGGGAAACCATGCCAAGGATGCCAAGTTTCTATAATTAATTGGACTATTGATTATATAAATGATTTCATTATTTTAAATATGTTTTAAATGAGTTTTTGTATTTAGTAGAACAATGTGTTTTAGAGTGTTATTTTTTATATTATTGTGTCCTAATAAATTTGTTTTAGTAATAATTGTGTTAGTTGTGTGTGTTGGGTTTTAGAGTTAATGGGGTAAGGCTTTTTTTTTTAAAAACACACACATACACGTAAATATTTCTAATATTGTATTAATCTTTTTAGTTTTTAATATGGTTATTTTAATTTGTTATTTACATAAATGTATGTTAAAATAGTGACTCCAATACTTTGCTGACTGTTGCTTACGCTGCTTATGCTGTAATTGCAATAAATTCTGAAACGTCCAAAGTCCAACACAGTCCCCACTGATAGTCAGGTTGGAGTGCAAATATGAAATATGACCCCTCTAAGGAGAAATTATTCTTTGATTTGTTTTTTGTTTTCTATTTTTTACCATAAAGTAATTTTAAATTGAGTTTCTGTTTGTATTGTATATTTGTTATTTTTTTGGGGTTATATGTTTTATTTTTTGTCATTTAATATCATTGTATATATTATTTTGTATAATTTTAATGCATACCCTTTGTCATTGCTGCTATTACTTGTATGTTCTGTTCTTGTTCTTGTTTATTTAACAATCATATTTATTTTCATGAGTATGTTTATGCTGTTTTACATGTATTTTAAAGTATGTATTTTTATTTTATATTGTATGTTGTGCAATCAATTATTATCTTTTTGTTATATATGTATGTTCATAAATGTAATATTTTTAAAGTAATTTGTTTCTTATAATGTTAAATTTGTTTAATTCAATTTAATTGCCTATTTAATGATGTTAATGTGTCCCCTATATTTTTGTTGTTGATATTTTTATATTTTACATGGAAAGTATGTAAAGCCGATATTTGTGTCCTGATACGTTTTTTGGTATTATTTAATATTGAAATATTTGTGTTGGTGCTACCACATCATTAAAGCAGTTCCTATTTACCTCTGCAGTGATTGCAGTAGTGCCACTACCATTTTCTCTGCTGCCTAATAATCCTGGCCCCTGATATACCTCTGTAAAAATAGTTGTACAGATTGTTTCATTTTTGATTTGTGTTTTTGGATCATTAGAGAAGTAATTTAGCTTAGGACATTGCTGATAGGGGCCATTTTTTTCTGCACAACATTTTTAAATGTAGAGGAGGTGTTGCAGTGATGATGTAATATTTCAGGAATCATGAGACCTACATACCTAATTTTGGTGTCAAAACATAGGTTTTGGAGGCCAAGGAGTCTTATACTGTAGAGACAGAAAATAACTCCTCAGAGCAACTCTTCTGCCATTTTCAAATTGACGACTATAACATAGGAAAAAGAGACATGTACAGAAATGAAACAAATATTAATGTTTTTTAATCCTTTTATGTATACACCAAACAATGTTTATGATCTGAATATGAAAAAAAATAATGTTTATCACTCCTGTTTTAGACACATTTTCATAGTTCACTTTATTTATTTGTTTCGGCAATCACTCATGTACATTTGCAGAATGTTGAACATTTGAGAAGAGCATATCGACAGGGACATCTTTTTGTAGCACAGGTTTTGCAAGTTCATGTATGTGTAAGTTCTATGGGTAGTGGCTTTAGAAATTTCATAGGTTTTAGCACCCCATCAATATCTTCCCAAACAAATTCACATAGATTTCTCCTTACATATGCATGATACAAAACATTTACACATCTTCTGATCAAGTAGAATGCTCATTTAATGTGTCCACGCACAGAGTATGATGTCGATGGAAGGTCACTTAGCGGTAATGAGCTCTTGAACTCACTGTACCAAAGATTGTCAAATGTGTGACAGTGAGAACTCATTTTCCACACACGCACAAGGTATTTATCTACGTTTTAAAAGCCATGTTCTTCTTCTGTCTCCGAAAATCCTTTTATAAACTTCACAGGTTCAGCAGTTAAAGCTCAAAGCTTTGTTCTAGTTTTGCTCCCAGTGTCATCACCTGTAAGAATATGTGCCTTGATAAAAGCACTGGGCATCTCTGGCTCAAGTTTCTTGTACAGAATATGAAGCAGTATTAAGGGTGTGATTTAGAGTCTGCCAGAGGGGTTTACTCCATCACAAACGTGAAGGTTATCCCGTCCTCCGTATTGCTATCCCATTATGGCCTATGGAGATTGTAATACAGCGGATGGGATATCCTTCATGTTTGTGACGGAGTTCACTGGTTTGGTTGCAGCATCAAATAATGCATTTGTTTGAAGAAGATTATGTGACAGAATGCCCTAAATAAATTCACCCCTTTCTTTTTCTACATCTATCTCTCTATGTGTTTGCAAAAGTAGTTTTTTGTAACCTATTTTGTAGTGGCTGTGTTAGAAATTGGGTCTTTGGTTGACAGTCAGGTTACCCCCTGTTCAAGCAAGGACCCTCACTCTAGTCAGGGTAAAAGAGAATCACCCTCAGCTAACCCCTGCTTACCCCCTTGTTAGCTTGGCAGAGCAGTAGGCTTAACTTCAGAGCACTAGGTGTAAAGTATTTGTATCAACACACACAGTAACTTCATGAAAACACTACCAAATGACACAACACTGGTTTAGAAAAATAGGAAATATTTATCTAAACAAAACAAGACCAAAACGACAAAAATCCGACATACACAAGTCAAGTTATGAATTTTGAAAGATTAAACTCAAAAATAGCGTTTTGAAACAAAAATGCTTCGATGAGATGTTAACACGGCGTCGTGACGGAGTCGTTCCCAACAAGCGGACACCAGCGGCGCCGGACACGGAGTCGTGTAGACCCCCAAGTACAGTACCTTTGGTGAAGAGTGAAAACAAGCCGATGCGCGAAGTCGGGAATCGCGGCGTCTGTGCGAAACGTTGAATCCGTGCACTTCGAGCGGCGTCGGTCACGACGTGGTGCGGCGACTTCCACGGAGTCGCGGACTTCAGCGGGGCTGCTGCGGCGTCGGGCCTGCAAAGAGCGTCGCGTTCCAGCGAAGGTCACGGCGTCAGGTGCAGGCGGCGTTACCGGATTCAGCAGCGGCGGCGGTCCGAAGTCGATTTCCTTGGATTTCCACCAGCTTTCCTTTCAAGGGCCCAGGGACTGTATAGGGCACTACTTATCAGAGCAGGAGTCTCTCCAGAGACTCCAGGTGCTGGCAGAGAGAAGTCTTTGCTGTCCCTGAGAATTCAAACAACAGGAGGCAAGCTCTAAATCAAGCCCTTGGAGATTTCTTCACAAGATGAAAGGCACACAAAGTCCAGTCTTTGCCCTCTTACTCTGGCAGAAGCAGCACTGCAGGAAAGCTCCACAAAGCACAGTCACAGGCAGGGCAGCACTTCTTCCTCAGCTATCAGCTCTTCTCCAGGCAGAGGTTCCTCTTGGTTCCAGAAGTGTTTCTGAAGTCTGTAGATTTGGGTGCCCTTCTTATACCCATTTTAGTCTTTGAAGTCACCTTTCTTCACAGGGGACTCACACCTACATGTGAAATCCTGCCTTGCCCAGGCAAGGCATCAGACACACAGCAGGGGGTTGGAGCCGGCATTGTCAGAGGCAGGCACAGTCCTTTCAGATGAGAGTGACCACTCCACCCCTCCCTCCTAGCAGAGATGGCTAATCAGGAAATGCAGGTTACACCCCAGCCCCCTTTGTGTCCCTGTCTAGTGTGAGGTGAAAAACAACCCAACTGTCAAACTGACCCAGACAGGGAATCCACAAACAAGGCAGAGTCACAAAATGGTTTAAGCAAGAAAATGCTCAATTTCTAAAAGTGGAATTTTCAAACGCACAATCTCAAAATCAACTTTACTAAAAGATGTATTTTTAAATTGTGAGTTCAGGGACCCCAAACTCCACATGTCCATCTACTCTCTAGGGGAATCTACACTTTAATCATATTTAAAGGTAGCCCCCATGTTATCCTATGAGAGAGACAGGCCTTGCAACAGTGAAATACGAAATTGGCAGTATTTCACTGTCAGGACATATAAACCACATTACTATATGTCCTACCTTATCCATACACTGCACCCTGCCCTTGGGGCTACCTAGGGCCTACCTTAGGGGTGCCTTACATGTAAGAAAAGGGAAGGTTTAGGCCTGGCAAGTGGGTACACTTGAAAAGTCGAATTTAGCGGGTAAAAATACACACACAGACACTGCAGTGGCAGGTCTGAGACATGATTACAGAGCTACTTATGTGGGTGGCACAACCAGTGCTGCAGGCCCACTAATAGCATTTGATTTACAGGCCCTGGCACCTCTAGTGCACCTTACTAGGGACTTACTAGTAAATCAAATAGGCCAATCATGGATAAACCAATTACATACAATTTACACAGAGAGCATATGCACTTTAGCACTGGTTAGCAGTGGGAAAGTGCTCAGAGTTCAAAAGCAAACAGCGACAGGTCAGAAAAAAATAGGAGGCAGGAGGCAACAAGATTCGGGATGACCCTGCATAAGCAAAAGTCCAACAGGCTGGTTGGCCGAAACTCTTACTATGGCAATTAAAGCGTGGAAGTTTAGCTTTAATGATTATGTTAAACAGTTTTTTCTCTTTCAATAAAGATTTCTCCCTCTTCAGTTCTGCATATAGTTTTGATCCATGTTTCAGGACATCTAGTAGATGTGTCTTTATTTTGTTCTCCACACATTGTTTGGTCACAAAATAGTGTAGACACATAATCACAGTCATTTCAAAGGGGTTTCCTTGCTTCTGTATGAAAGGAAGAAGGCTGTCAACATGTTTATTAAAATGTTCCTCTCTCTTTCCCATGGTGAGGAACAGTTTCATGATGGTCTATTAATTTTGAATTTGTCATCTCTCTGAAAACACTGCAAATAGAAAGACTTAATGGTAAACTAACTGCCATTGAGCAACATATTCACTCTTACATGTCTGATCAACAATTCCTTTGGAGCTTTTCTGTGATCTCTGGATTTTCTGTTCCAGTTTCATATCTGGAGCCACAGCATTGAACCTTCCTTCTCTGTCTTTCAGCACAAATGTTGTTGGGTGAACTTTCTGTGGAGGTATGTTTTTTTCACCTCTAGTTCCTTCACTCTTTCCAAATACCAGGACCCAAATCTCAGGTAGTTTATGCCATTGACCATGTGGTTTGCCTGTGTCCAGCTTTATTAAAGGAGCGTAGACTCTTGCTTTGGAGCAAATGGAACGAATTGGGAATCCCCTCCTGTCAACAGGCTATTATTCAGTCTCTGGACCCAGGCAATCCAATGTTAAATGTGTTACTGACCAAATTTATCAAAATTGCTCGATCTAAATTTAATGGCACTGCGAGCAATGAACACGTTTAGTTGGAATTCTTCCATGCTCTTGCCATTTTGCCCATTATTGGTTAGGATGAGGAGCTCTAACAGTTATGATGATGTTTAGTGCAATTACTACCTTATGCACCATGCACTTTAGGGCTGTGTCCTATGTATATTGCCTTGTGTTTTATGTGGGGCTCCGGGTCAGGTGGTTTGTACTCTATTTTTTGTTTGTTTTTTTGGGAGAAATATCTTTTAATATGTCACATGTGTAATTTACGGTGTGCTTTTAGTTTGAACTCAGTCTATGAGGTTATTTTACTCTTTTTGATTGTTTTTTGCTTTGCTTATTTGTATTGTATTTCATTATCTGTACAATAAACTACTACAACAGGTAGTTAATGCAATCAAATTCATGAAACACATTAATCAGTGACTCTACAGTCTTCACATGCAGCTCCCAATCACCTTCTCGATCAGCATGTACACAGTTGTTCACTAGAACTATCATGTGTAAAACATTTGTCCAGTACTTGCAAAGTTCTGATTTTTCTTCACATTCTTTGACAAACTCTACGAACTTGGTTTTCAGGTTCTCTGATTTTAAGCTGAGTGTATTGAACATTGCCTGGCTTTGCATTGCATTATTTCTTTTGAATGAAGTGCATCCTGTGCCTTCTTTACTCCTGAGACGAAATATTCAAAACCGAATTTGTTATTCTAGTTCCAGATAGCATTCCAACACAGTGTTTCTATAGTCTCATATATGATGAGCATACCTTGTAAGGAAAAAACATAATGAATTCTGCTCAAAACTGACTGGACAGTTTTGCTTCCAATGATTTCAGCCTCAATAAGGCATTGTCTATTCCACATCCACTAAGATAAGTTCTTGCACAGTGCAACAGAACTTTCATCATGTGGAAAATGGCCATCATTGGATAAAGATCATCAAATTCTAGTGGATTGCTCATAGAAATGTCAACTACAATACAGAAAACACCTACATCGCAGAAAATCAGCAGGATAGGCTGGTCTTCAAGCTGAGCATGCACATTTTGGAAATTTGTTAGATGTTGGAAAATGGGTTATTGTTAAGGGCAGGTAAGTATGTACATTTAGCAATAGGCCACTAACCACCACTTAGGTCCAGTTAGGTCTCAACAAACTAAACCCAGCTCAACCCTTGGTAGCTTGGCAACAAGCGAAAAGGCTTAACTTAGGAGACTATTGTGTAAAGCATTAAAAAACCACAAAACAGTAAATAGGTAAAACACAAAACACAGTACAAATCAAACACCAATTTATAAAAATAGAATATATTTTTATCTTTAAAATGACACCAAAACAATTAAAATTGGGTACGGGGAACAGGAGATATGAATTTTGAAAGAATTAATGCTTTTTAGCGCAAAGAAACGAATAGCACCAATCTGGTCATCTGGTCACACCTCGACTGGGGCAAAGTCAAAGTCTAAGGCCGATCACAATGAGCCCAGTTCAGCTACAGCAAGTGGGAATCCTCAGTCAAAAGTTTACCTTTGGACTTAGTTGTTTTCTTGAAGATTTTCTTCAGCGGGACCAAGTCGCCAGTCCAGTCTGACCTCCTTGAGCCCTTCATCGGATAAGTGTTGCGGGAGCCCTCGGTGAAGATTTATACGTTCGGACTTAGATGATTTTTCGAGATGAAATTCTTTTGACCGGGCCGAACCTGAAACTTGATCCGACGTCCATGGAGCCCTCTTCCGATACACTGCCTGGCATGTCCCGGTCAACTTTCTACGTTCGGACTTAGTCACTTTTTTGGAGATTTTCTTCACCGGGACGAACTTGCAAATCAGGCAGGGTCACGGTTGAGCCAAGCGAGTTAGAGGTGCCATGGCGGGTTGGTCCCTTTATGGAGCTTTTTTCAAAAAGTTATCCAAACTTCTCCAAACTTCTGGATCTTCTTCCAGAAGGTCTTTTAAGGTTCTTTTGGTGTCCACAGCTCACTCTAAGATTCTAGAAGCTCTGAGTTGCTCCTTGAGGGGTACGGACTACAACTCCCAGAATGCACCTGGCTCAAACTCCAAAACGACAATGGACAGTGGTCAGCTGGTCAGTTTCTTCAGGATCTGAGGCAGAGGAATCTGGTTAGCAGTTGTTCACCTATAGCAAACAGGGAGTCCCTCCTTGAACCAGTGGAAGCCAGGCAAAGTCCTTCTTGTGGTGAAGCCCAAGTGTGCAGTTGGTGCAGTCCTTCAGAGTGCAGGGTCCAGGACCAGGTGATGTCAGGGGTCCAGAAGGGCAGTCCTTTAATTCTGACGTTCTTCCTTGTTGGGATCTGGTGGGAAACTGAGGTGTGGGTGCAGCTCTGCCATAGTTATCCTTGCTCCTGGATGAAATACAGGGGGGACCGGGTTCTCCAATCAGATGCAGGGTCCTTCCCCCTGTGATGACGACTTCCTGGGAAGTGTGGCAAAAATCAATCCCAGGGAGCAACATTCATCAAAAATCCATCATGGCTGAAACTCATTTTTGAAGGTTACATCTGGCTGAGCCCACCCACTGATGTGGCTAAAAATCTTAAACACACCCCTCTCCTAATCTAATCAAGGGGCACCTCATTGTCTGGGGTTGCAGGATGTGAGGGAGGTGCTGGGCTACGCCAAATGTCCTTCCCTGCCTTTGAAGACCAGTTTGGCAGCCCTCCCCCCTTCCTCTCCCTGGCACATCTCTCTCTTTTCAGCCCAGGCTACTTCACACCTCATCAAGGCAGCCTGGCCAGGCTGCCAGATGCTGGCCAATCAGAGAAAGGCACTACCGAGCTGAAGTTGGCAACTTTTCAGGTAGAGTTTAAAACTGTTTACCTGAACAAGTTATATTAAATCCAACAACTGTAAGTTGTGGGATTTATTATAACAATTAATTTGATACGAAACTGGATGTGTCCGACACTTAAGGGGACTTTGTTAATTAAAATGAAGGCTCCCCATTGTAGCCTATGAAGGCCAATCACTACAGTGAGGGAAAAACAAATTCAGCTATTTTACCTCACCAGGGCTTAGAAAACAATTTTTATACGGTCCCTGCTTATGGTTACATGGCACCAAACGCTAAGGGCACATAGGGCACACCTTAGGGGTGACATATGTAAAAATAAGGTAGTTAAGACTTTGGAAGTACTTTTAGTTCCAAAGTCAAATTTGTATATAACTTTCATTTAAAAGCAGCCAGCAAGGCAGACCTGCCATTAAAATGACACCGAGCACCTCAGCTGGGGTCCCTAAACCTACAAGCCCTACCATTTACTAAGGAAGTATAGGTAGGTTGACATAACCAATGATAATTAGCCTAATTTGCATACTGATTTTACACAGAGCACAGGCCCTGTGACTGGTTACCAGTACCCAGGGCACCATCAGTGTCAGGAAAACACCAGCAAAAAGTGGAAAATGGGGGCAAAAGGTTAGAGGGCCTCTGCAATCAGCCCTGTTTTCTTACAAGAGCTGTGTATACTGTTGTGTAGTTTGTGATTGAAGATGATATTAATTGTAAAAACCCAGCCTTCTTTAGTGGGATGGTATTCTGGGAGATCAGAGCATAAATTCCAGCTCACTGAGGAACTGACTTTTTTCATCCTTTAGTCCGCCCTGAAGAATAAATATGATAAATTCAGTTAAATCAGCTTTGCAGACTGCAGCATCAGGTAGTAGAAGATCAATGTCCTCAGCCACTTTGAAACTTTCTGGTATATTGAGATGTGTTGATGGCTTGTAGCGATTTTGCACACAGCGGCACAGCAGCTGAGTGAGAAGTTTACAGCTTTGTTTGTTTATGCCTGCATCTGACACAGCTTGTTTTTCAACATCTACTTCATTGGTACAGTCTTGAAAAAGCGCCATGTTGGCTTCATGTGTGCTGAATGTTTGAAACAAAGAGGAGCTGTCTTCAAAAACAAAATTATCAATAGCAGCAAGTATAAAATCCTTTCTGGGTAAAGTGGTGTGCTGTTGGATTCACAAGATTTTACAGCATGAGCTGCTAAAAAGTTCCTGCTCCATACTATGTCATTATAACTTGTGGCTACATCGTCCTATTCATTGAAGTGATTAGCTCTCTACCTTTGCACTTGTCATAGTTTGTGTGGGAGGTCATATTGTGTAGCAGAGTTTTCTTTTTGCTGTGATGTAATTCCTAATACAAGATTTGTAAAAGACGGTACATTTGCACAGCATAAGCCTGTATTTCATGGGATTATCTTCCACTTCTTCACTTATAGTTTCAAAGCCAACAATAATGTTGGTGGCTTCTGTTCCAAACTGAAGAACTTTTCTTTGTAACAGTTTTGCTTTGCTGATATTAAACAATGATGTAAAAAATGTTAAGACAATATCAAGCATTCTTGTTGACTCCCATTATTTGCGGAGCTCAGTGGCATCACAATTTTTTTTGTCATTAAGTCCAAAATCTAAATCTTTCAGGGTGTACTTTAAAATGGTTCCTGCTGATTTTACTGAATCCTGTGACCTTATTTTGGCAGACTGACAAAAACAAATTCTGTCATTGTACATTCTCACCAGAAAAATCTTAACTTCATTATCATGGATCAATACAGTTTCATCAATGTTGACCATTATTTCTCTAATCTCACGAAGTGTGAATCTGTAGCCAGCACTCAAGAGTGGCTTTAAAACTTCATTATCTTTTTCAAAGAGTGCAAACTTAACTGAAGGCTAAGGATCACGTTGCTGCTGGGAGCTCATTGTACATTTGTGTTTTTGAATGTATGAACGCATGCAGTCCAGGTGATCATAGAAATCAACTGCAAATACATTCACCTCGCTGTTTAGATCGGCTATCCAGCTGAAAACTTCATCTCGGAAGAAACTAGCTGCAGAATAAAAACATGTTTATCCTTTGAGACTCACATACTCTGTACATTGTTCTTTCGTCAATGCCTTTGGCCCTTCTTCTGGCTAAACCACAGATAAACAGGATAAAACATCGAGAGAGTGAGCAGCAAAAAGGAGGTCGCTTATCTTCCCAGGGACCACCAGTAAACACAAAAACAAGCTAGTTACCAACTGTTTTGTCTTTATCATAAATGCTCCATACTCTCTACCACTGGACACCATAAGTTACTGAGTGAAAAACAGCCTTAAAGTTTTTTAAAAGACCCCTCACTCACCAACCATTTGATGGGTGCCAGTAAGACAATTTTAACTTCACCTCTCCTCTAATTGGAAAATTGACCAACAAAACTCCAGCTACATTGAAGCACGCCCCTGACATGCTAGGTGTTCGAGTGTGACCCCAGGGATGAAGTATGCTACCAATTAGATTGTTGGGTAAGGGGTCTTTTAAAAAAAACTTAAGGGCGTTTTTCACTCAGTACCTTATGGTGACTGGAGGTAGAGAGACTAAACCACAGATAACATATTGAAGATCCTCTGCTTTCCGATCAGTTGTTAGAAGTGGACGAGGGGTGGCCATTGATCTTTTAAGTGGATGGGCACTGGGTTTGGTTGTTGTCGCTTTCTCAGACTTAGATTCTTGTTGTGATTTGCTGTTTTTTGCTATTTTTTGACAGTTTTTCTAGTCTTTTTTTTCTATTGTAAACAACTTGTACCACTTTTTGTTACAATGATAAAATATTTGGTCTTCTTCACCCATCAGTTTCAATCTTTTATGAACTTTGTCTTGCCGTGTTTCTGCAGTATCTCAAACTCTCTTCTGTCCAGCTGCAGTTGATGTTAGCTTTTCTTTCATATTAGTTTGGCATAGGACACAGTTTTCTTTGTTGAAGGAGTCCTCAGATTTTGTAGTTAGCAACACTCTGTCAGGAGGTAACGATCCTCTGCTAAAATGTAAATTAGCACTTGTATAGCGCACTACTCACCCGTTAGGGTCTCAAGGCGCTGTGCTCATACCGCTATGGAACCCCTCCTGGCTTTTCCCTGTGAGGCGCCCACTCCTGAGCACCCCCAGGGTGAAGCCAGGCATCCAAGCGCTGTTGGGGCCGTTGTGGAGATTAAGCAAGCTATTGCCCAGAGTTGCAGAGTGGGACCCATGAATTAGATTAGGCACCAAGGCGAGAATTATCTGGTCAAGGGGAATTGAGCCCAAGACCTGCTGAGGCGGGACTTGAACCCTGGTCTTGAGCCAGATCTCTGCTTCGGGGTCTGCCGCTCTAACCATTGAGCCACACGTCTCCCACCACCCACCAGCTAACACCTGCTTTACTCATGTTTACGAATTTGAAACAACGGAAAACATGAAACAAAAACAATATTAAAATAAATTACCAATATGATGGCTAAAACACATCATTATAGAGCCATCATTTTGGGAAAAGGCAGATGGATTGCTCTAAGAAGTTATTTTCTGTATTTAGAAGACTTCTTGGCCTCCAAAATCTGTTTTGACACCAAAATGAAGTATGTAGGTCCCATGGTTCCTGAAACATTATGTGGGTCATTATGATCTCGGTGGGTAAACCTGCTGAGATCAGCATTGATGGTCAACAGAAGACCGCCAGCACACAGAACTCCTTGCCGGCCACATAATAAACATCCAGGTGGCCTGACGGGTGGAAAAAGTGTTTCTGGCAGCCAGCCCAGCTGGATGCAGGGCCTGAACATTCACGCTTGCTTCAAATGGAGCTGGTGGCAATGTAACAGTGCAGTGGGTGCAGCAGCCAAGTGCATGGGCAGTGCTGGGCCCCCACACTCGTTTCACCATCCTTTCCCTAGTGGTGTAAACCACAAGGGAAAGGCTGGTGGAATCCGACTCTTTTTTAGGTGGGCAGGGCTGCTTGCAGCGCTGTCCAGTCAGATCAGAAACGCCGCCACCGCCAGGCTACCTGGTGGCGGAAGCCTGGAGGTGGCGGTGTTTTAAACGTGGCAGTTCAGCCACGTTCATTATATGGCGGTTTGGACCGCCATGGCATTAGTGGCAATTACTGCCACCGCCGGCATAGCAGTCCAGACCGCCATGTTCATAATGAGGGCCTATATCTTCACTGCAGCACATATGCCATTTTTTTAAAATGTCATCCAGAAAAAATTGACGTGGATTAGCAATGTCTACCCAAGCTAAATTACTTCTCTAATGATACAAATCAAAAATGAAAATCTCTGGACAACAATTTGGAGATATATAAGGGGCCAGGACTACAAAGACATGGGCTCCTGGTAGCACTGGGTACCTGCCTCACACATTGTTACAGTTGCATATGTTTTTATCTCCTAAAGGAGGTATTTAAAAGCTATTATTTACTCAGAAAAGTACATTTGTTTTTATTCTTAAATGTATACATTTACCCCCGCCCCCACTGATTCCCTAAAATGTTGACAAAGGGTCCTAGTATATTTGTTAAATTCTATTTTCAACCAACACATTGAACAAACTTCGCGTTAATAATATGTATGTGTTTGTTGATTACAATACAATTAAAATACATGATAACTGGAAATGACTCTTAGAATAAATGACTGGGCATTTCCATGGCACACTATGTAAACTGAATAATTATTAGGCCTTTAGCAAAATGTTCAAATTTTTACTCAACTTATTTAAAATGTATTTGGATAGAATAGCTGGAATTCAGTGCTGCTGGAACTCAATTACCTGAGACCTGCACTTCAGAATGCGGGATAGCCCGTAAAACACAGCAGGCTTTCTGTCAGGGTTACTGGCCTGTTTGAAATAATGGTCTAAACCTCCTAAACTATGGAAGGAACACATGGTTTGTGTGTTTTCATTTTGTTTGAAGATTCAGGGTGAAACACTGTTGTTTTATTTGTATCTTTACAGTCATCGTTGAAAGTCTCATTTAAAATACTAATTAAAATGCTGGTTTGAATGTGATGAAGTTAATTTTTGGTGGATTAGTTATGCAAGTCGAACTCAGTAGGCACACAGGTAATATTCAATGCTTCCTCCACGGATTATGATAAACCAACGTAAATTGACAGTCTCCTAATCCATTCCGTATTGGATTTAGCATCGATTAGCAATGTATCCTAAAGACCTGCTCATCTCCATTTATAATTAGAGATGATAAAAGTGCAGTCTTTGTGCAACATATGTATAAATGTGGTGATGAACATGAACCTTACAGAGTTCTTTTAAAGATAGGCTAAGAAATGTAATCATCATACTTGTTGAAAACAAAAATAATGTACCTTTATTTTTTAATAATATACCATATAGTGTGTCCTGTGAAAACTTTCCTACTCCCACATTTTCAGTGTTATAGTTATGTTTTCATATAAATGCAGAAGATGAAAGCACTTTTAGATGTAGAAGCTGGCCAAGGCATAGTCTCCTCTTGAAATAGTAATTGCAATGAAGGTTTTTGAGGGTTACCACCGAAACAAGTGAAAAAATGCGTGTCCCACAAAGCATGTACTTACCTCTATTTCCTGCGCAGTTTTCAAACCAGGGAAAAGATCATTATTTTATCACATTTCTTAAAATCTTATATGTTAGGACCTATATGTACCTGGCTTAGTGAATGGTGTTCTTTTGATGTATGAATTGTTCATAGACAACGTGACAACGACAGGGCTCAATTTCTGTGCTTTGCAATGTCTATGATCAGCGGTTTTGGAGACACGAGTGACTGACTGGGATTAGACAAAGTTACTGACTCTATCTGAGGCAGACAGGCACGTGAATAAGTTTGCATCACCTGTGTGTACAGGGGTGGATTTTGTCTATAGCTTAATGGAACGGTGCATATACCAGATTCAGTTCTTTAAAGAGACATCCTAGGACAAACATTGACTTGAGTATTTCCCCAGAACTGAATTCACAGCTGTTAAAGAGCTTTACACCTGTCAAACGAATTAATACTCAGTCCAGGGTGTTTTCAGGGAGATTGTTGGTTTACCGTGACCCTGGTGTTAACAACAAAAAAATAATCTTCAGCAATTGTTAAATATTATTTTCCTAAATATGGAGCATTTCTGTTCTTTTCCTTTCACACAATGTAGCACTCTGCATTGCGTGAAATAATAGAACATGTGCCCCCAATACCTAAATTGTCAAAGGAAAACTCAATATTTAGTGGCATTCCCTTTTTGTGAATTTCCTACTAGTCCTATGTTTGGGTCCTATATTCACGACTCTAGCTTTTTGGTTTTGATTATGATATGTCTCTGAAGAAGGGCCTGCAAGTCAATTTCTAGACGGATTAACAAAATTGCATCGTCTGTAAAAACAAGAAAGTGTCTTACTGGTGGCACACCACGGCAACATTTGGAAAAAATGCAGCTGTTGCTTCTGGTGTGTCATTTGAACCTACGTTTAAAACAGTAGGAGCTAGCACGTAGTCCGCTTTGGTATCCTACTATATTGGAAAAGAATCAGGTCTTACTGACTTTGAAGCTACAACACACTTTGGCAGAGTTTTCCTTCTGGAGGACACAAATAAGTTTAATCAAACACCCTCCTCTAAACGTCTATCAGGGGTTCCCAAGAAAGGGATTAATCAACTAAATCAAACGTTGAAGATATATTAATGGACTTCAATATTGCTGAGCCATTTGTAAATCAAAACATTGTATTAACTAGACTCCCAGGCACTATTCGAAGCCCTGTTTGTGCTGCTATTGTAATCTCAGAATCAAGTCTGAATTTGATATGAATGAGCACCACAGTAGCAAAAGGTTTTTGCTGTGGTGTTAATGACAGAGGAGTGGATGTAATTTAATGGTTGCTCTTTTTTAAAACAATCTGAGGACCATTCGAAGTCAGAGACATTTTTCAGGGAATAATATACTGCATTATGTACAAGAAAATTGGGTACCAAATCTGAATGGAAACCTTTTTCCAGTGGCTCTGCAAGGATGACGTGGACCCTGGTGCAAACAAGGAAATAGTCTCCTTTGACTGCTTTTGTAGTAAAAAAACAGTTATCAGGGTTCATTGGGTGCCCCAGATCCATGGGTACCAGTGCTACTGCACCTGCTGTTCCAATGACAGCTATGGCCCTGCCTTATACAGTTTTGATAAACAGATTAAACCCTGAAGCCTATTTGATTGTAGGGGAGGTAATGCGGCAAAGGGGATATGCATGTAACAGCACCCTGAATATCATGCCGGAGTGCTTTACCACTTACTCCCACAGGATCAACACAATGGTCCACGCATACAGGGTGCATATTGGTGAAGCATTTCACCCAACTGCCTCCTATAATAGTGGGTTCCTCTGTTTCAACACAGGTTTTATACCCCACCACTGCAGGCCATCCAAGCACTCCATTCTTTACAATAATAAAAACTTCAAGTCCTTCAAAGCCCACACTTGTGCAGAATCACTAGCTTGTAGTTGCTATTCTCGGTGGGGATAACATACCTGGAACACAGAATAGGTATCAAGGAATGTCCCGGTGACTTGTGTAGCTTCTTTTATTCTGTGTCATTCTTTATGGACCGAAGACTAAGCCAAACCAGAGACAGACCATGTAGAGCGTCTCAATAACTGCAGGCCATACCACATGGCTCATAATGATATTATACATCACCACAAACTCATCAACCAACAAACATGCAGTACATGTAGACAAAAGAATTGACTATATGAAGGGAACGTAATCCATAGTCATTCTTGCAACTGATCCACTAAAGCCCATTTGATCTGTGTTGAAATGAGGGAAAGTTCCACATCTACTTACGTGGAGGTTGTTACTGTGGGCGTTCTTCAAGAGACAATACTAATACAGAGCTAGGGCCACTCTCTAACTGCTCAGCCATCATAAGGGATGGAACCTTTCATCAATCAAAGTTAGCAATTGGGCAAACAATTACCCTCTTTGCTGAAGGCACTGAAAAATTGAATCTGACAAGAGCACTTAAGGTTTACCATTTACAGACACATAGCCTATCCAACTCTGATCAAATTTGTAATACGCTCTGTTAGACTTTTCATCCTTGGCGTGGTCTCCCTTAATTTTTTGCTTCTGTTCCCCAGATTGTTGATGTGTGCTGGACTCTGTTTTTGCTGTTTTTGTTACTCTGGGCATTTTACCACTGCTAACCAGTGCTTAAGTGCAGGTGCTCCCATACAAAATGTGTATGTAATTGGTTTATCCATGATTGGCATATTTGATTTACTAGTAAGTCCCTAGTAAAGTGCACTAGAGGTGCCCATGGCCTGTAAATCAAATGCTACTAGTGGGCCTGCAGCACTGGTTGTCCACCCACATAAGTAGCTCTGTAATCATGTCTCAGGCCTGCCACTGCAGTGTCTGTGTGTGCAGTTTTAACTGTAAATTCGACTTGGCAAGTGTACCCACTTGCTAGGCCTAAACCTTCCCTTTTCTTACATGTAAGACACCCCTAAGGTAGGCCCTAGGTAGCCCCACGGGCAGGGTGCAGAGTATGGTTAAGGTAGGACATATAGGGCCTCATTCCGACCCTGGCGGTAGAAGACCGCCAGGGCCGGGGGCAACGGAAGCACCGCCAACAGGCTGGCGGTGCTTCATTGCCCATTCTGACCGCGGCGTTAAAGCCGCGGTCAGAAAAGGGAGTCTGGCGGTTTCCCGCCGGATTTCCCCTGCTTGGGCAGAACCTCCATGGCGGCGCTGCAAGCAGCGCTGCCATGGAGATTCCTACCCCCTTCCTGCCATCCTGTTCCTGGCGCCCGCCACCCGCCAGGGTCAGAATGACCCTCATAGTAATGTGTTTTATATGTTTTGACAGTGAAATATTGCTAAATTCGTTTTTCACTGTTGCAAGGCCTGTCCCTCTCATAGGTTAACATGGGGGCTACCTTTAAACCTGATTAAACTGTAGATTCCCTTTGGGAGCGGATATACATGTGGAGTTGGGGTCTCTGAGCTCACAATTTAAAAATACATATCTTAGTAAATTTGGTTTTAAGATTGTGTGTTTGAAAATGCCACTTTTAGAAAGTGAGCATTTTCTTACTTATACCATTTCTGTGACTCTGCCTGTTTGTGGACTCCTTGTCTGAATCACTTTGACAGTTAGGCTGGTTGCACCTCTCACTAGACAGTGACACAAAAGGAGCTGAGGTGTAGTCTGCATTTCCTGATGAGCCATCTGTTCTAGGAGGGAGGGGAAGAGTGATCACTCACACCTGAGAGGCCTGTGCCTGCCCTCAAACAATGCAGTCTCAAACCCCTGGTGAGTGTCTAGGGCCTGGCCTGGGCAAGGCAGGATTTCACAATCAAGAGAGACTTTCCTTTGAAGTAGGCCTACTTCAAAGGAGAAAATGGGTATAAGAAGGGAACCCAAAACCACAGACTTTAGAACACTTCTGGAAACCAAGAGGAACCTCTGCCTGGAGAAGAGCTGAGGAAGAAGAGATGTCCTGCCTGTGACTGTGCTTTGTGGAGCTATCCTGCAGTTGCTGTTTCTGCCAGAGTAAGAAGACAAAGACTGGACTTTGTGTTGCCTTCCTTCTTGTGAAAAACTCTCCAAGGGCTTGATTTAGAGCTTGCCTCCTGTTTTTTTAAGTCTCAGGGACAGCTAAGATGTATCTCTGCTAGCACCTGGAGTCTCTGGAGAGACTCCTACTCTGCCAGGTGGTGCCCATCCAGTTCCTTGGACCCTGAGAGGAGAAGCTGGTAGCCTAAGAGTAAGAAATCAACGCACCGACCGCCGTGCGGGGAAAAGATTGATGCAACTCCGATCTGCGGCTGAAAAATCGTCACGCCGCTGGCTTCGCGGCTGAAAATCAACACTCACCTTCAATGCGACCTGAAGATCGATGCCCGGGGCCGGAGAAATGACGCACAGCATCGCTGACGAAGGCTAGTGATATCAGAACCTGCACTGCGTGGTTTTCGGATCATCGTGTGGCTGGATTTCTGATGCAAACACTGCTGGGCGTTTAAAAACTACGCAAGGCCTGCCCGGACCGAGAGTGCTGACCGGATCGCTCCCCTGCAGAGAGAGGAAACGACACGCACCGACCTGACGAAAGGAGAAACGCCGCAAGGTCTCGCTCATGAGTGAAATTGACGCATCACAAGCCCTTTTTGACGCGCACTCGCCCGTGTGGGGTTATTTTTGAAGTGCCCAAGGTACATTTTCACGCTAACAGCGTTAGTGTGTGTTTAAAATTACATGAAGACTCTTTTTGCATTTTTAGTGATTTTTGTCGTTTTTGTCTTGTCTTCTTTTGTTTAGATAAATATTTGCCATTTTCCTAAACCTGTGTTGTGTCATTTTGTAGTGTTTTCAATAAGTTAATGTGTGTGTTGGTACAAATACTTTACACATAGCACTCTGAAGTTGAGCCTGCTGCTCGTGCCAAGCTACCAAGGGGGTGAGCGGGGGTTAGCTGATGGTGATTCTCTTTTACCCTGACTAGAGTGAGGGTCTTTCCTTGGACAGGGGGTAACCTGACTGCCAACCAAAGACCCCATTTCTATCACCCTCAAGTAAGAAATACCTGCATTTTGGTTGGTTTTGGTTTACCCACAATTACCTCACCCTTAATGAGAAGTGGCAGAGCAGGTAGATAAAGAATTAGTAGTATTGACTGAACCGCCACATCAATCACTACTCAGTTATCACTTTAATTATGGATCAGCTATTTTTGAGTTATTCAATTGCTTCACTTACATTTCAGAATGTAATGGCACATGTTGCAATATCGAGTGGGTGGTGATGCCCTCTACTAAGCAATCCACTTCGGTACCGCTGTTTTCTATAGTATCTCTAAGACCGGGTCTGAGGGCCAAGTTTGTTTTGTATTACATTAAAAGTGAAGAATTAAGACAGTTTTTGATTGGCACAAAACTCCTGCCTTCTTTCCATGTCATACATTCTGAGGGCAGGATATATCTCTATGAGAAGGTGATGGGAAAACAGCTGTACCTACCTCCACATTTTGCCAGCTGTGCTTTTGTGCAAGTACCCGATTAAATGCATGGTGAGAATGATGAGAAATCACCCAGGTTAGGAGGTGGGCACTCCATAGTACAAAGGCAATGCCGTGTGTTCCCCTAGTCTCTCGATCATTAATCAGGCAGCACTTTCTGCAAACGGTGAATGCTTATCACTTTAACACAGTGACAGGTCAAATACTTTCTTTTGGTTGTTTACCTATTTGCCTTTTCGTTTGCAATTAAACCTCCCAATTTTGCATCAGGTGTTGTACCTGTGATATGTTTTTGACGGAATCCTGCTTTGTTACTGTTGATGTTGAATTACCTGTCCCACTCAAGCAAGGGTGGTGGTAGCCCTGCTCTTCCAACTCCTGAAGTGGTTGCATGTGCACTGCTACAGCCTGTAGTTGGATACAGGTATATAAACTGGCCGGAGTGAGGACATAGTACTTTGAAAGTCCTTGTTCTCTTTGGTTTAAGATGGTCTCCTGCAGAGTTCAGAAGGGTGAGTCATGCCAAATGTAGTCAAAAAATGATTCATTTGTATCAGCATCAGGCCAGTTATTTTAGTCACAACCACGTAAGCTGTAAATACCATATACAATAAGACTGATTCACAAAGGTAAACTTGCATTTTTGTTTAAGTCTATGATTTCTTTGCAATTCACAAAGCAATTTTACCAGTAGTATCTTTGTGACTTGGAGTCTCAGCACTCATGGCCTATAAACCTTGTGCATAAATTGTGAGTTTTGCAACATTTTATGCTCCATGTATCCTAGTTTAACACTGACATAATCAATCAACATAAGATATACTTCACAAAACCACCTAGGGCTTGACTAAAAAGTGATCTGTCAATCCCAGCTGCAAATTGTTTACCCAATAATTACTATCTCTGCAGTATGCAGCAATTAGTGGGCAGTCAAATTTCACCTGGTTTGAATTCGTAATGAGCACTGCTGGAAAATTATACATGAAGTCACGTGGTTTGTGGTGCACAAACAAGAAATGTACACAAGTTGCAACAGTGAGTTGTGGCAGATTTTACCTGTCGTAAATCACAGGGACAAACGCCAGCATGTGGTACAAGTTGCACCTGACTTGTGCTCTCGTTTTAGACGCATATTCCTATTTCACTCAAATCAGGACTGGTCCAGCAATTATAGTCAGAGCCTTAGTGTTTTTATTCGGTGTTATATCATTGTGCATGGAAAAGCTCTGGAAAAGATAACTCTTCTAAAAATCTGCAGGCATTTTCAAACTACCCAGCCAGCATTCACTACCTTTGCAGATAAACACTTTACCCCGGTGAAACTATCCCCACATGTAAAGCAAATACGACAGAGGGAAAAAATTAGCAACTGTAACGCTACCTCGAGAAATCTTCGTATCAGCTCCTTGTTGGTGTTTTCTTCTTGTGAGGGAAGCTAATACAACATTGCTACTGTCTGTATTGCACTTGTGAAAGGAAGCTTGTTTTGTGATTGCCCATGCTATACCAGATCTTTGTGTTAGTGACCCCTGAGAAAACCTCTCCATCAACTGAAAACAAAACCAGACCCCTCCCACCCACTTCATTTTGTGGTGTGGGTTGTCAAATTGTGTGGCAAAATAAGACAGAATCTGTGGCCCAAAACTGCAAAACTTGCGGTAGTTTTGCAATAGGTAGAACGTGTGCCTGTGTACAAACAAAATCATCTGGACATGTCGTTTGCCACTGCTAGAAACACTACCAAGTCACAGTCTGTGACTTGGCAGAATGTCCAGCAGCAATGCACTTCAGAGCATGAGGATGTGTGGTGCCAGAAAGTGCAGATCTCAGTATGAAACACCTGCTCTCTGCACCTGAAAACCTGCTCCAATGGAGTACCGGGAAGCAGGGAGTGCGTGGGAAGGGGCACAGTAAACATGAGGCAGGAGAAGGGGTCCAGAAGATTCTGAGTGAGGCATAGAGAGCAGAGGAGTCATGAGGCAGCATAAGGGGGTGGTGACAAAGGAGACATGGTTGATGGAGATCACAGTAGACAATGCGCAGCAGGACAGAAGGCAAGCTGGGGAAACAGAGATCAGGAAGGAGGGGAAGTGGAATGGGTGCGTCACAAGTGACCCAGTGCACCGGGGAGGGTTGACCAGGGGAAAAGGTGCAAAGGCCAGCATGGTCGACAATTGGCAGGCTTCTGCAGGGGGAAGAGAGGGAACCAATGGGATGGTTAAATATGAGGAGGGTCACAGGTATTTGCACAAGAGTGTGCGTTTCCATATGGTTGGAAGTTAACACCTCTGCTGGCTGATAGGTTTTTGCTTATCCCCCTTTTACTGGACCAGGGGCAGTGAAGTGCCAATAAAGAAGGAGCAGTTGCATTTGTTTCTTAAATGAAATTACATTTTTTGGTCACTTTTGTAAATATTGTGGTATTTTTACAAAAACGCCAATTTAATATTTTAGGGGCATATACAAAGTGTGAAACCCTAGGGGGGCTGAAAAACTATTGCGTAGGTCAATCCTTTTTAGTTTTTAACCTGTATGTATCCTGGTTATAAGTTATTTGTCTGTTTTACATAGCTTATTATTGAGCATGCTATTTTTTATGATTACTTTAAAAAACTACTACTAGCACATTTTTTATGTCAACAGTCTGAAAACGTGGCATAAGGAAAATAAAGCATCTTTACGTTTAAACACTGCAATCATTACACATATTAAAACAGTTTCAATGTGAAGATTACTACAGCCAGAATATACGCAAGGTTAAATACTCTTTACGAGTTCAGGGCTAAATTCTGATCACTGTGCTAACTCGTGTTTACAAAGAAATAGAAGTTAAAAGTTGTGTGATAATTATCACACCCTCGCATCTTTCCCTTGTGGGGGTGTATGGAAGATCCTGGAAAAATCCAAAACATGGAGAATTCAGAGTGTTAACGAACGATTACCCACGTTATGCCTTGTTTTTTGGTTTGTAATACACAAACACATGTTTCTGTGATGAATTTTGTTACAATCGAGCAAGGTGTGGTGAAACGTGTTGTTAGAAGAAGCAACCTGATATAGCAGTTAGGAATCACATCAGTTGTATACAGAGGTGTAGCTTCGGGGAAGTGGGGTGGTTTTTGGGGTGTCACGCCACCCTAATGATTGTATTTTGTGATAAATAGATAGTTGCAGGTGCTTTCAGTCGGTTATGATAAGGTGTTTGTCGGACTTCACCAGAAATTGTTACACACTGTTAGAAATGGGGTCTTTGGTTGACAGTCAGGTTACCCCCTGTTCAAGCAAGGACCCTCACTCTAGTCAAGGTAAAAGAGAATCACCCTCAGCTAACCCCTGCTTACCCCCTTGGTAGCTTGGCAGAGCAGTAGGCTTAACTTCGGAGTGCTAGGTGTAAAGTATTTACACAGTAACTTAATGAAAACACTATAAAATGACACAACACCAGTTTATAAAAATAGGAAATATTTATCTAAACAAAACAAGACCAAAACGACAAAAATCCAACATAAACAAGTCAAGTTAGGAATTTTTAAAGGTTAAGCTAAAAAATAGCGCTTAGAAACAAAAAATGCTTCGATGAGGTGTTAACACGCCGTCATGACGGAGTCGTTCCCAACAAGCCGACACCAGCGGCGCCGGACACGGACTCGTGTAGACCCCCAAGTAGAGTACCTTTGGTGAAGAGTGAAAGCAAGCCGATGTGCGAAGTCGGGGATCGCGGCGTCTGTGCGAAACGTTGAATCCACGCACTTCGAGCGGCGTCGGTCACGACCTGGTGCGGCGACTTCCATGGAGTCGCGGACTTCAGCGGGGCTGCAGCGTCGTCGAGTCTGCGAAGAGCGTCGCGTTCCAGCGAAGGTTACGGCGTCGGGTGCAGGCAGCGTCACCGGATTCAGCAGCGGCGTCGGTCCGGAGTCGTCCGAAGTCGATTTTCTTGGATTTCCACCAGCTTTCCTTTCAAGGGCCCAGGGACTGGATAGGGCACCACTTGTCAGAGCAGGAGTCTCTCCAGAGACCCCAGGTGCTGGCAGAGAGAAGTCTTTGCTGTCCCTGAGACTTCAAACAACAGGAGGCAAGCTCTAAATCAAGCCCTTGGAGATTTCTTCACAAGATGGAAGGCACACAAAGCCCAGTCTTTGCCCTCTTACTCTGGCAGAAGCAGCACTGCAGGAAAGCTCCACAAAGCACAGTCACAGACAGGGCAGCACTTCTTCCTCAGCTATTCGGCTCTTCGCCAGGCAGAGGTTCCTCTTGGTTCCAGAAGTGTTTCTCAAGTCTGTAGATTTGGGTGCCCTTCTTATACCCATTTTAGTCTTTGAAGTCACCTTTCTTCAAAGGGGACTCACACCTACTTGTGAAATCCTGCCTTGCCCAGGCAAGGCCTCAGACACACACCAGGGGGTTGGAGTCTGCATTGTCAGAGGCAGGCACAGTCCTTTCAGATGAGAGTGACCACTCCACCCCTCCCTCCTAGCAGAGATGGCTAATTAGGAAATGCAGGTTACACCCCAGCTCCCTTTGTGTCACTGTCTAGTGTGAGGTGAAAAACAACCCAACTGTCAAACTGACCCAGACAGGGAAGCCACAACCAAGGCAGAGTTACAGAATGGTTTAAGCAGGAAAATGCTCACTTTCTAAAAGTGTCATTTTCAAACACACAATCTCAAAACCAACTCTACTAAAAGATGTATTTTTAAATTGTAAGTTCAGGGACCCCAAACTCCACATGTCTATCTACTCTCTAGAGGAATCTACACTTTAATCATATTTAAAGGTAGCCCCCATATTATCCTATGAGAGAGACAGGCCTTGCAACAGTGAAAAACGAAATTGGCAGTATTTCACTGTCAGGACATATAAACCACATTACTATATTTCTTACCTTATCCATACACTGCACCCTGCCCTTGGGGCTACCTAGGGTCTACCTTAGGGGTGCCTTAAATTTAAGAAAAGGGAAGGTTTAGGCCTGGCAAGTGGGTACACTTGCCAAGTCGATTTTACAGTGTAAAAATACACACACAGACACTGCAGTGGCAGGTCTGAGACATGATTACAGGGTTACTTGTGTGGGTGGCACAACCAGTGCTGCAGGCCCACAAGTAGCATTTGATTTACAGGCCCTGGGCACCTCTAGTGCACTTTACTAGGGACTTAACAGTAAAACAAATAGGCCAATCATGGAGAACCAATTACGTACACATTTTAAACAGGAGCACTTGCACTTTAGCACTGGTTAGTAGTGGTAAAGTGCCCAGAGTAATAAAAACAGCAAAATCAGAGTCCAGCACACATCAATAACCTGGGAAACAGAGGCAAAAAGTTAAGGGAGACCAGCCAAGGATGAAAAGTCTAACACACACACTGTGTCTCTCTGGAAAGATATAAAAAATGTAGATTATTTCACAAAATGATGTGCTTTCTCACATTTAGTACCCCTACCAATACGCATTCCTCTCCCCTGCCTGCCCCTTAAGCCTCTCTAGCGTGCCCTGCTTGTCATATAAATGTATTTTAACATTATGTGACAGCCTTAGTGTTGGGAAATCTAAAGACCACCCCCCCTCTTCAACCTTACTAACCAAGCCACACCCGTGGTTGTATAGCTCACTTGTTTTAAATCACAATGTTCACTCTTTGAGGCAGCTTCTTAGTCTGGCTTCTGGATGTGGCAGCCTCACTCAAGAGTGGAATTGCCTATATTTATGCAGCCATATTTCCAGAGCCTCCAGATTCCAAATGGGACCTGCAGAAAAAGTTGGGAAGACTGAGCCACAAGTACGGATATCGCACACTTAGATTCGGACCTTGCTACTTGCTATAGCAGCGATCACGCACCCACAGGCACTGGCTCACATCAGACAAGTAGATTACCCATGTCAGTACAATAGTGAAAAGTTATAGCTGTTTGAAGTCACCTCCTTCTAGGGGGCTGTTAGAAATGGGGTTTCTGGTTGGCTAGGGTATGCACCTCAGCCAGGCAGAACTTACCCACTCTAGTCAGGGCAAGGGAGTTACACGTCCAAGATAACCCCTGCTCACCCCCTTGGTAGCTTGGCACGAGCAGTCAGGCTTAACCCGGAGGCAATGTGTAAAGCGTTTGCACAACACACACACACATGTGACGCAATATCCCCACCAGTAAGGAAACACAACACCAGATTATATGAAAATATACTGTATTGTACACAACGTAATTATCAGACCAACATCACATAACAGTACTATCCTGCTACCTTAGCAGTTGTCAGAACGTTACACATTAGTTACTCTGCAAACTAGCAGTAGTCACACATAACACCCAGGTTACTCAGTATTCTGCAACATAAGCAGTAGTCAGGAAACACGTTATCACATTAGAACACTTGTCATAAGAATATCATAAAATGCCCATAGTAGGAACATTAGAAAACCTATGGCAAGTTAGGGAAACATATTAGCAAGTTATGCCCATAAAAGGAACATTTGCACATATATGTAAAAGCATCACAGAACAGGTAGGCAATATATCATAATAGCAAAGTCTGTAGTAAGAACTTTAGATTAGGAACATATTGGTCTCTTTAAAAAGTACCTGTCTTGATGAGGAGGCACTTCCAGTGCCTAAAACGAATGATGGGGCCCCCGGCGCTCCTCTGCGCAAAACAGGGGCCTCCCTGATCTCCTGGGGACAGGGGAGGGCGGCACGCACCTCCTCTATGTCCAAAATGGGCCCCTCTAGGGACCGTAAACACTGGGGGCCCCCCTAGGCCACCACCGCCCCTCTCGAGGGGGGCCCAGGTCAGGGAAACCTTTAAAGGGGGAGGGGGGCGCCTCGCGCTCCCTCCTAGCTGAAACACGGGCCCCTCCGGGAACCCGCTAACTCCTGGGGTCTCCCTGGGCCTCCGTGGGCCCTGCCACTACGGGAGACCCCTAAATAAAATACTCCTGGCCCGCGAGGGGGCCAACAAGAGAGCCGGGGGCCAGGGCGAGCGTCCGGTGAGGCTGCCGCCAGGCCCGGAGTAGCAGGAGAGTCCTCCGGGACTCCTGCACGCGAGGGAGAGGTGTCCTCCTCTCCCTCTACGTCCGGATGACGTCGCGGCCCAAGGTGGGGCCTGCTGGTGCCCCAGGGGCGCTCCTCGGAGCGATCCCTACCCCGGGGGCACCGCTAGGAGCGCGCTGGCTCCTGAAAACACAAAGAAGGTTGTCTTCGTACCCTGGGGGCACCGGTAAATGCGCAACGCTCGCGTTTTACCGAATTACCTTCTCCGGGCTGCGGCGGTGATCCGGGGAGCATTAAAAATGCGTTTTAAAAGCGCCAAGGCCAATCTGAGGCACCGGGCTGCGGCGGTGATCTTCTACAGCATCTATCTACAAGAGCGCTTTTTCCCCCAAGCGCTAAAGCAATATTATAGAAGATCGGTGCAGGGGTCAGGGGCCACAGCACCCTGCCCCTGGGAACAATAAGCAAGGAGAAGGTACAGGGCTGGTGGGCCCAGCTACAGGCCAGCACAAGGGGTGCAGATGGTGGCAGTTCCTCCTAGTGACCAGGCAGGTCACAGGTCAGCACAGCAGCAGCAGTCCAAGGCGGTTTCCTGGTGAGTCCATTCATCAGCGTTCTGTGTCCAGTTTCAAGTTCCAAGAATGTTCAAATTGTGGGGAAAATTCCCCTGTACTTATAGTCCTGTTTTTACAGTGTTTTACAATGATAGGGAGAGGAGGTTCCAGCCAGTTACAACTGGTTCTGGGAGTGCCCCCTCTCTCCTTTCAGCACAGGCTCCAAACATCAGTGGGGGGTTAACGACCCTATTGTGTGAGGCCAGGGCACAGCCTTTACAAATGCAGGTGTGCCCCGCCTCTCCCTTCTCTCAGCCCAGGAAGACTATTCAGTATGTAGATGCACCTTGATGACTCCTCCACCCTCCCTGTGTACAGGCTGTCTGAAAAGTATGCACAAAGCCCCAACTGTCACTCTGCCCAGACGTGGATTGGAGTCAAGCTGCAAAACACCAGAGTCATAAGCACAGATAAATGCGCACTTTCTAGAAGTGGCATTTCTGTGATAGTAATAAAAAATACATCCCACACCAGTAAGCAGTATTTATTATCACCATCACAACCATACCAAACACGCCTACGCTACCCCTCATAAATCAGACAATACCCCTTACACATAAGGCAGGGCATTTCTAATGCAATCCTATGAGAAGGCAGCACTCACAGCAGTGAGACACCAAGTTAGGCTGTTTGTCACTACCAGGACAGGCCATGCAATATGGCACATGTCCTGCCTTTCTACATACATGGCACCCTGCCCATAGGGCTAGCTAGGGCGTACTTTAGGGGTGACTTACATGTAGTAAAAGGGGAGTTCTGGGCCTGGCAAGTAAATTTAGATGCCAGGTCCCTGTGGCAGAAAACTGCGCACACAGGTCCTGCGCTAGCAGGCCTGAGACAGGTTTGAAAGTGTACTCCAGTGGGTGGCGCAAGCAGCGCTGCAGGCCCACTAGTAGTATTAAATTTACAGGCCCTGGGTATAGAGATACCACTGTACAAGGGACTTATAGGTAAATTAAATATGCCAATTAGGTATAAGCCAATCATACCAATTTTAGATGGGAGAGCACCTGCACTTTAGCACTGGTCAGCAGTGATAAAGTGCTCAGAGTCCTAGAGCCAACAGCGAGAGGTCAGAAAAACCAGGAGGAAGGAGGCAAAAAGACTAGGGATGACCATGCGTATGGCCAAAACTCCAACAGGGGCAAACTGCTACCCAGCCTGCATTTGAAAGGGGGTCAGAGATCCTCCTGCAGGCACTGACTGTGAGCAACCTCAGTGCTCTTTTGCGTCTGGGCCTGTATCTGTAAAACAGCAGAGACATAGAGGCAATGTATTTCTTAGTGTGCATGGGGTCATACTCATTGGGATCATGCAGCCACACTGTGCCGGCTCGATCTGTATCACTGAAAGGACTGCACAAGTATTTGTGTCCCTTTTTTAATACCAAAGTGCCCAGGATGCACAGAAAGAGGGCGCATGCCTCCATTCTGCCCCTGGGGCTCTTCGTTTGGTTCAGACCTTTCAGAACATTTTGTACATAGGCAACTTCCTTCTGAGCTGACTCCCACCTGTACTAGCGCAGATGGCAAAAAAAATCGTATTCCCCACCGCAGAGCAGAAGAATGGCGAATCAAAAAATGACCAGTTTATTTTGGCTTGGGAAACTCACTACAGGGAAATGATTGTGTATTGCTAATGTGCTCAACGCTAGGCTTTGAACTGGATTTCAAATCTTTTGTTTGCTTTTCCCTCGGGTATGTTTTGTTAATGCTCTAATTACGCACATAGTTCTCGCGCATTTCCTTTTCTTCCTGCTTGTGCTGAAAATAGTGTGTCCGTCTGCATATTTGTACCCACTTTGTGCGACTGGGCTTCAGCTGAACTTTAGTAACAGACTGTTCAATATTTTCTGGCACTTTGTATAGTTATGCTTAAGTTATGTGGTTTTCCTATTACCTTGCAAGGGCATAACAACACAAATTGCCTTATTGGACGCCCCTCACCCACATAACTTCAGTTGATATGACTTCCAACGAAATGTATATATTATTATTATTACTATGGTCAAGTAAAAAAAAGCAAACACAGATATGTCATGTAGAAGGACGTGGTGCTTTGTGGGAAACACACCTTGCAACAGTTAAAATTGAGGTTGTAATAACAGAATATCATTTAATTCCGGCCCTCGCCCAATACAAACAGATAACAACACTGTGATGACATCACACATTACAATGAATTGAGATTGCATTTATGTGGCACTTCTTACCCCGGACAAGGTGGCAACAATTGGCCCAGAGCCAATCATGATCAACTCAATCTGATGCCGCAGCATAGTCAATTAATCTACATTAATGTCTAGAAGCACTATGTTTCAGTTATCTCTTTGCTGATGTATGAGCATGTATTTTACCCTACTTATCCCAGCACAGTGAGACCAGGGCCACTGGAATTATGCGACAGGAGAAGGCCAAATTATGCTGCAGGGGTGACCAAATTATCCGGCAACAAAAGCCAAATTATGCAGCATAATGCAGTACATTTTCTGAAAGTATCACTTTATTATTTGCTCATTTTTACATTTGTTAACCATGTCTGGGCATTGGTTGCAACTCATTAGTACCAGTTTCATGTTCAGATCAAAATAAAGGTGACCAATCAACTTTTACAAAGGGCCTTCTACTGTGCAGCAAGAATTGTTGTTGCATTTTTAGTAACTTTTGAAATGTTTGAGTTAGAAACTTTTTTTTTTGCTAAAATCTTCAAATTATGCTGCAAATGATGGAAATGCAAATGATCCTTAACTATGGGAGAAACGCCGTGGCTGCACAGTCATATAATGTCAGAGTAAGACACTTCCTATATTCCCCTTTTGGCTTTGCCAGCACCTGTTAGGAACGGGTATTAGAATACTTCCAAGACTGGAGTACTGGACTTTCGAAACAAGCCCAAACTAACTGATATGCAAAAAAGAACTGAGGTCCTTTTAGTCTTTGGTACACCGAAAATGGAAGCTAATAAAATAAAATCAGACGCTGGCTTTCATTGTCACAGAGATTCCCTTTTCAGATGTGCAATCTATACAGCATCTACAATTATTTCTTCGATTCACCACTGCTCCACAAACAGCAGATACATGCTTTTTCCTGGAGGTATCAGTTACAATTACAGATTCAGGCATATTCTAGAATGAGTTTATATATTAAAGACATCAGTCAATGCGTTTGCACACAAAGGGACACATATTACACTTTGAGTGCTTGAAATCACAGAGTGTGATTCCCTAAACATTGATCAATACATAAATCATCATATTGCACTTTACAAGAGAATCGTACTTTCAGGTATAGCATTCGTTTCCATTTAATGTAGACGCAGCTCTCTGAAAATAGGTTTCAGCTCATATAGCTTTATGCATAAGACTGCCTTGGGCACATGTCTTTAAAGGAATTGGAAAGCATGGCTATCAAATCTGTAATTCAAATGAGAATTATGTACTACTTTCAATGCCAAGTGTAGACGTTATTACCTGCAGCACAGAATCATCTGTGCATGGCGTCAAGCACTATCTTGAAGTGTCCTTGCTGTCTTTCCCTCATTACAAGTAGCCAGGTTAACTGTGATATGCGCAATAACTTCAGTTACCACATATATCACAATTAAGGGTGTGTAAGGTTTCCCCTGATAAATTTCGGCAGGTCAAACCTGATGAAATTAATCACATAAAAAAGGCCTTTTAATAATAGGGACATAGGGATTTTGATGCATTTTCTTGGGAACAAACTTTTAACTCTGAGTTATTTATGAGACCTCAAAAGTTCTGAACTAATGAACACTGCTTTCAGGTCCAGTAAACAAAGGGACACCTAGAATGAGGGTCTAAGTGCGGATGTCTAAATGCAGACCAGCCAACTTAATGAAACATTTCACCCTGTGAGGAGGGCATAGCCGTGAAAAAGGTGGGGCCTCTTCCCGAAAATTGCTTCTCTAAGAGGCACTTCTTCTCCTTTCATCCTCAATTGCCCCCTACTCCAAAAAAACACAAATTAAAAAAAAGAACAAAAGCTTGCCAGAGCTGCTGCCGTCGATGTTCTGGAGTGTTTTCACACTGCTTAATTGATATCGACTACTAACAGCCTCCAAAACAGCTGAAGAGCCACTATTTTGCAGTGGCTTCAAGTTGTTTTCCCTCCATTGACTCACAGGGACAGGTGACCATGTGAGGGGAGCCAATATCGTGTCGACGGCTACCCATATGTTTAAAATTGTGAAATGATAGAGTTATTACCTGAAATGTGTCAACAGCTTTGTAGGGTTTCAATGAATAACATTAATTACTCTGATTCTTAAAACGAACAAGTATAGCAACGATTTTGTTCTTAGATATTACTGGTTAGCCAAGGGCTAAACATTCTAACCCACACATGCAAAATAATTTCTGCGAGAAATCCTTGATTCTCCTAAAGGCCTTCCGCAGACAAAATGTATATGCATGTATGCGACATGAGACATATTATTTTAGTAACTGTGCTCAATTCACTACAAACACTGTAAGTGCCAGATGCACTAACAGTTGTCTCTCAAAAAGTGACCACAAAATGCACACATTGTTTTTTTAATTACTTCAGATTTTGTGAACTAACTTTAGTACTAACTGGTCAGTTTGCAAAATAAGGAATCATATGGGTTGTAGACTGCCCTACCTAATAGCTGTTCATTAGGCAGTTCACAATTTGTGACTCACTACTATTGGTCACAGTCACTGGGATGGTGGCCTGAAACACTCAGAAGACCACCATGCTTGCAATTGCTTTTAATTGAAGATTACATTGCTTAAAAAGCAGCCTGATTTTCTTAACCCCTTCAGTGGCAAGGATGTAATGGTTACATCCATTGGGGCAGCCTTGGGGTGCCACGGATGTAACCATTACATTGTGGTACCATCTGCTAGCGCTCCCCCATGGGCCTCCCACCCCCTCCCCTGGGCAGGGATGGAAGGAGAATCGCTTCCCCTTCCATCCCTGTCCCCCCCAGTGACGTCTGATAAGGTCCGCACTGACCTCATCAGACGTCGTCCCCTTCCAGCGTGATCAGAAGAGAACTATAAACATTTCCCTTCCGATCGGGTGTGGGTGCTGACAGAGAGACAGGAAAGAAAATGCTTTTCCTTTTCTTTCATGTCTTTCTGAGCATTTCTGCAGCCCAACCGTAAAGTGATCGGGCTGCAGATATTCCCACTAGACACCAGGAATTTTGTTTTTGTGTTCATAAACAATGAAGGGGAGCTACCCCTTCGACACGGGTCACTCCACTGTGGGGCATTTTTCTTTTAGGCCTTTTCTGGACCCCCCTGCGGGCAGATTGGCCTATTTTAATTAGGGCAGAAGCCAGTAGGCACCAGGGATCTTTTTTTTAAAAAACATTTTTACACGTGGGGAGCGACCCCTTAGGCAAGGGTCGCTCCCCTGGGGGGCAAATTGTTTTTAGGCCATTTATGCCCCCCTTGGGGGGTGGATCGGCCTATTTTCATTAGGCCAATCTACCCCAAAGGGGGGCAGAAACCATTAGACACCAGGGATTTTTTTTTTTTACATCAATTTCACGCAAGTGGAGCAACCCCTTAGGCAAAGGTCATTCCCCTCGGTGGTGGGGGGCATTTATTTTAGGTCTTTCTGCCCCATTTGGGGGCAGAAACCACTAGGCACCAGGGATTTAAAAAAAAATATATTTACAGATGGGGAGCGACCCCTTAGTCAAGGGTCACTCCCCTGGGGGGGGGGGGTTTATTTTAGGCCATTTCTGCCCTACTTGGGGGCAGATCGGCCTATTTCTATGAAGCTGATCTGCTCCCGGTTAGAAACCACTTAGGCACCAGGAATTTGTGTGTGTGTGTATGTTTTGTTTGGGGGGTAGCCCCTTGGACAAGGGTCGCTCCCCATGGGGTCACATTACTGTTGGCCGTTTCTGCACCCCCTTGGGGTCAGATCAGCCTATTTTTGTAAGGCCCATCTGCCCCCAAGGGGAGCAGAAAGTCCACCAGACACCAGGGAAGAGTTTTTTTCAAAAAAAGAGGATGGAGTTATGCCCATACACCACCCCAAATAAATGGGGACAAAGTTGTCCTGCCCTCCAGTGGGCAGATGGGGAAATTACCACCAGTCCACTTTCCGGAGGGGCAGAAAGCCTACTAGATGACAGGGAATAAATTTTTTTTTAAAAAAATAGTGGGGTGGTGGCTACCAACCAGTATGGGCATGGTTATGCCCCCACCCCAACTGAAGGGGTTAACAGTCTTTCAGCTATTCCCCTACACATTTAGAGATTTTATCCCAATGGTAAACCAGAGGACATTTGATTATTTTGGGTTCTGGTTTTACATTTGGGCCATGAGAGCTTGGCTAACTCTCAAAATTGTCCCACTTTTTGAACTTTGGAACGCTGCCATGCAGAAAAATCTACGAGACCTAGACACATGCAAACTAAACATCTGGGTGAGTCCAGGGTGGTGTGCTTCACATGCACCCCACACCATTTTCTTACCCACAATGCCCTGCAAACCTCCAACTTTGCATGAAATCACACAGTTTCCCCACATTTTTGTGATGGAACCTTCCGGAACCTGCAGGAATCCACAAAATTCCTACCACCCAGCACTATCACATCTATTCTAATAAAACTTCTGCCCCACTTGTCAGCCTAAAATGTTTTTTGTCAAACTGCCCTTTTAGAACTGCTTTGGTTCTCCCTCAATTTTGACATGTTTTTGGCACTTCCCTGTCATAGGCACTTGGCCCACCTACACAAGTGAGATATTATTTTTATCGGCAGGTTTGGGGGAATGCTGGGTGGAAGGAAGTTTGTGGCTCCCCTCAGATTCCAGAACTTTGCAGCACCGAAATGTGAATAAAAAGTGTTTTTGTGCCACATTTTGAGGTTTGCTAAGGATTCTGGGTAACAGAACCTGGAGCGAGCGCCACAAGTTACCCCATCCTGGGTTCCCCTAGGTGTCTAGTTTTCAAAAAGGTATAGGTTTGCTAGTGTTACTGCCCCTTGTCTTTCTCTACCTTTTTTCCTTCCAAACGTAAGACAGAGTGTAAAAAAGACGTCTATTTGAGAAATGCCCTGTAATTTGCATGCTTTTATGGGGAGCTCAGAATTCAGAGATGTGCAAATAACCACTGCTTCTCAACACCTTATCTTGTGCCCATTTTGGAAATACAAAGGTTTCCTTGATACCTATTTTTCACTCTTTATATTTTATCAAATGAATTGCTGCATACCCGGTATACAGTAAAAAGCCATTGTAAGGTTCAGCTCATTTATTGGGTCTGGGTACCCAGGGTTCTTGATGAACCCACAAGCCCTATAAATCCCCTCAACCAGAAGAGTCCCGCAGACGTAACAGTATATTGCTTCCAAAAATTTGCCATAGCTGAAAAACGTTATGGAAAAAACGTGGATAGAAATGGCTCTTTTTTTCACCTCACTTTCAATATATTTTTATTTTAGCTGTTACTTTCTGTAGGAAAACCTTGAAGGATCTACACAAATGACCCCATGCTGAATTCAGAATTTTGTCAGAAGTGTTTAGCTGTCTGGAATCCAGCGTTGGTTGCACACCCATTTCTGTCACTAACTGGAAGGATGCCGAAAGCACAAAAAATAGTAATAATGGGGTATGTCCCAGTAAAATACTGAATTTTGTTTAAAAAATGTGGTTGTCTGATTCAAGTCTGCCTGTTCCTGAAAGCTGGGAAGATGGTGATTTTAGCACTGCAAACCTTTTTGTGTATATCATTTTCAGGGAAAAAACCACAAGCTTTCTTCTGCAGCCGTTTTATCCAGCGTTTTTTAAAAATTACGAACTTTTAGCTGTATTTTGGCAAATTTCTTGGGCTCCTCCAGGGAAACCCACAAACTCTGGGTACCTCTAGCATCCCTAGGGCATTGGACAAAAAGGATGTAAATTTGACATGGCTAGCTTATATGGACAAAAAGTTATGAAGGCCTAAGCGTGAATTACCCAAAATAGCCAAAAAAAGGCTTGCCGCAGGAGGGCGAAAAGGCCTGGCAGCGGGGAGGTTAAGTGATAGAGAATTGTACTATAATAAATCTATGCAACAGTTAAAGCAGCAACTAATGTAAGTTCATGTACAGGTTGAAGGTAGATTTTCATATTACGCCAAGTAAAATGTCATTAATAGCTTGTGTTCACAGTGCCTATTAATGACTATCACGTTCCTAATCAAAATGCATCTTTACCAAGCATTTCTTCATTTCAACAGTTCAAATAGCCCTATAGACCTGTGCCAACCCTTGACATCAAGCTGAATGCTTTGTGATTTTCTATTATTGTCCCAGGACTTCTTTGTCAAGTAATCACATTTTGTGAGTTACTCACTATCCCCAAGGAATCCCCGGAGCTGAAATGTTCAAGTTTACTGCACAGCTAGTAATTTGTTTGGTTCTTTGTAACTTTTTGTTCTTTTTATTGTGCCTTAAAATATTTTCAAACAGAGTACGGTGCAAGTATCACATTATATAACAATGATAACAGGAAACCAAAGAAAGCTGTAATGTAAAATGATACGCTTCAAATGGAGGTGTCATTTTCAAACTGCTGATTATGATTCTATGTGGAATCTCAGAGGAGCGACACCTTTTGTATCTGTGGCTGAGAACATTGCAGCGCACCTGCAGCCTACCGACCACCTAGTCAAGATTCTCTGTCATCTCATAGCAGCAGATGTTTGTCTCATAGCAGCTGATATTAAAGACATGCAAATCAATGTAGGGGAACTCTAAGAAAACTGCTTGGTTCATGGCAAGTGTGTGATTGTGTAATCTAAGGTGTATTCAGATTGATATATTTTATCACAGACAATTATCTCTCATGATTTGCTCCCTTTGGCTTTTTAAGTGCTTAATTTGTAAAAAACAAAAACAAAAAAAACAAAAAAATATAATGTAGATACAGTGGTTATCCTGATACGTGTGAGGATTGTACAGCATCTACTCTAGTCAGTGTTCAGTATGGGGTTTTGGGGACCCAATGACCAGTCTATTGAGACCGTTTCTTGATTGTCCATGAACCTGTTGTTCTTTGCTTTACCTATAACATCGACTAAAGCTCTACATCTGTACCTGAAATGGATGTTCTCTTTCATTGCAAGCTGAAGCAACCATTCAAGAAAATCTATTCTAACTGTGCCATTCTTTAACTGCTATGCATGCCTTCTCCATGGAACAGAAGGTCACTGTGGACCTAAATTCTGCCTTTCAAGGTATTTTCAAGCAGGAGTACTGGACAGAAATGCGGATAGGGCAAAAACAACCCCCAGGCGGAGTCTTGACTGAAACCCCAACCGAATAAAAAAAAAAACTCCCTTGAAAAACTCTGTGTTCCCTTGCAGCATAGGACATATTCTATCAGCAAGAGCACACTGCAGCACTGTAACATGTGACTTCCGCACATTTTCATGCTGTTGTGCATCCATGCCACAAAAAACAAATCAGCAAACTGTTGACGTGATTTCAGATGGACTTCGACAAGGAAAAGAAAAAGGAAACCCTTTCATGGATCGCAATGAAGTGTCACACAAATGAAATCTAGACAGAAAGACTAGATATGGACGTAAAATAAACACAGTAAATGAATGCTTATGCATTTATTACAGACATCAGGAGTCCATTAACCCATTTGCTGCCAGGTCTTTTCTCCTCATGTGCCCAGCTTTTTTGGGGCTATTTGGGGTAGTTCGCGCTTAAGCCCTCCTAACTTTTCATCCACATAAGCTATCTAGGTCACATTTCAGTCCTTTTTTTCCAACATTCTGAGGATTCTAAAGGTACCAAGAGTTTTTTGGTTTCCCTGGAGGAGGGCAAGAAATTAGCCAAAATACAGCTAAAAAAAATTTTGGGGCGAAAAATGGAAAAAAGTGCTGCAGGAGAAAGCATCTGTTCTTTCCCCTGCAAATGGCAACAACAACAAGTTTTTGTTGCTAAAATTACAATCTTCTCAGCTTTCAGGAACAGGCAGACTTGAATCAGAAAACCAAATTTTTCAACATAGTTTTGGCATTTTACTGGGACAAGCCTTATTTTCATTATTTTGTGTGCTTTCAGTCTCCTTCCAGTCAGTGACAGAAATGGGTTTGAAACCAATGGTGGATCCTGGACAGCTTCTGAAAAGTAGACAAAATTCTGAATGCAGCAAGAGATTGTTGGCGTATATCCTTCAAGGTTTTCTTATTGAAACTAACAGTCGAAATAAAAATATTGAAATTGAGTTGAGAAAACACAGCCATTTCTGTCCACATTTTCCAGTTATGGCAGATTTTCTAAAGCAATATTGCATTACATCTGCTGGACCACCCTTCTGGTAGCAGGGATGAATAGAGCTTGTAGGGTCATCAAGAATCCAACATATCCAGAGCCAATAAATGAACTGCACCTTGCAATGGGTTTTCATTGTATAACAGGTATACAGCAATTCATTTGTAAAAAATAAAGAGTGAAAAATAGCCATCAATGAACCCTATGTATTTATGACATAGGAACAAGTTATGGAGTTTAGAAGCAGTGGTTATTTGCAGATCTCTGAATTTGGAGGACCTCATACTAGCATGCGAATTACAGGGCTGTTCTTAAAATGACTTCTTTCTCGCGCACTGTCTAACATTTGGAAGGCAAAAATGTAGAGAAAGACAATGGGCAATAACACTTGTTTTTCTATTCTGTGTTCCCCCAAGACTCTTGATAAAAATGGTACCTCACTTGTGTTGGTAGGCCTAGTTCCCTGTCAGGAAATGCCCCAAAACACAACATGGACACATTACACTTTTCCAATGAAAACTGACATGTTTTTTGCAAAGTGCCTAGCTGTGGATTTTATATATTTTTAGAAACTAGACACCTAGGGGAATCAAGGATGGGGTGACATGTGGGGCTCTCACTGGGTTCTGTCACCCAAAATCCTTTGCAAACTTCACATTTTGGCTAAAAAACATATTTTCCTCACATTTGCAAAGTTCTGAAATTTGAGGGGAGCCACAAACTCCCTTCCACCCAACATTCCCCCAAGTCTCCTGATAAAAATGGTACCTTTCCTGTGTGGGTAGGCCTAGTGCCTGCGACAGGAATTGCCCCAAAACACAACATGGATCAAAATTTTCAATTTCAAAACTACCTGTTTTTGTAAGGGTGGCACACGTGTTTTTGGTCCTGTGCTCGGGCAACATCTAGGGAAACTTACCAAACCCAGACATTTCTGAAAACTAAACCCCGGGTGTGTCCAGGGAGGTGTGCCTTGCATGGATCTCCCAGCGTTTTCTTACCCAGAATCCCCTGCAAACCTCAAATTCAGCTAAAAAGTCAAATTTTCCTCACATTTCTGTGTGGGATCACTGCACCAGCACATATTTCCTACCACCTGGCACTCCCCTCAGTCTCCCAATACGAAAATACCTCACTTGTGTATGTGGGCTGTTGGGAAATGGGTTATTGGTAAGGGCAGGTAGGTACCTACATTTAACAATAGGCTACTAACCTCCACTTAGGTCCAGTTAGGTCTCAGTAAATTATACCCAGCTCAACCCTTGGTAGCTTGGCAACGAGTGACAAGGCTTAACTTAGGAGACAGAGTGTAAAGCATTCAAATATCAAAAAACAATAATTAAATAAAACACAGGAAACAGTTTAAAATTCCGAAAATAATTTATAAAAATAGATTATATTGTTATCATTAACATGACACAAAAACAAATAAAATCGGATAAGGGGAACCGGAGATATGAATTTGTTAAGAATTATTGTTTTTTTAGCGCCTAGAAACAAAAAGTGCCAATCGGGTCATCTAGTTGCACCTCGACCGGGGCAAAGTCAAAGTTTCAGGCCGACCGCGATGGGGCCCGGCTTAGCTACAGGCCGCGGGAGGCCTCGGTCAAAAGTTTACCTTCACACTTAGTCGTTTTTCTGAAGATTTTCTTCAGCAGGACGAACCTGTCAGTCCAATCCAACCTCCTGGAGCCCTTCTCCGGATACGCGTCGCGGGAATCCTCAGTGGAGATTTTTACCTTCGGACTTAGTCATTTTTTCTAGGTGAAAATCCTTTGACCGGGGTAAACCTGGATCTTGATCCGATGTCGCTGGAGCCCTCCTCGGATACGCTGGCTGGGAGGTCCCGGTCAACTTTTTACCTTCGGGCTTAGTCTCTTTTTTGGAGATTTTCTTTACTGGGACGAACCTGCAAATCAGGCCGGGTGGGGTTGAGGCAAGCTGGCTAGAGTTGCCGTGGCGGGTCGGTCCCTCTATGGAGCTTTTTTTCAAAACTTCTCAAAACTTCTGGGGCTTCTCCCAGATGTTCTTTTAAGGTTCTTTTGGGGTCCACAGCTCACCCCAAGGGTCAAGAAGCTCTGAGATGATCCTTGGGGGTGCTGACTACAACTCCCAGAATGCACCTGGTGCAAACTCCTTTTTGGCCACTGGGCAGTGGCCAGCTTGTTGATTTCTTCAGGAGTTGGTGCAGGGGACTCTGGCTAGCAGTTTTTCACCTGTAGCAAACAGGGAGTCCCTCCTTGAACCAGTTGAAGCCAGTCAAAGTCCTTATTGTGGTGAAGCCCAAGTGTGCAGCTGGTGCAGTCCTTCTGAGTGCACGTTCCAGGTGCAGGCCATGGGTCCAGCAGGGCAGTCCTTCTTCTCCTTTGGTTCTTCCTTGTTGGAATCTGATGGGGATCTGAGGTGTGGGTGCAGGTCTGCCAGTTTTATTCTTGCTCCTGGGTGAAAAACAAGGGGGTCTTGATTCTCCAATCAGGTGCAGGGTCCTTCCCCCTGTGATTACCACTTCCTGGGAGGTGTGGCAAAAATCAATCCCAGGAGGCAACATTCTTAAAAAATCCATCATGGCTGAATCTTATTTTGTGAGGTTACATCTGCTGAGCCCAACCACTGGTGTGGCTAAAAATCATAAACACACCCCTCTCCTGCCCTCTCCTAATCTAATCAAGGGGGCATCTAGTTGTCTGGGGTTGCAGGATGTGGGGGTGTTGCTGGGTTGTTCCAAATGTCCTTCTCTGCCTTTGAAGACCAGTTTGGCAGCCCTTCCCCTTCCAACCAGGCCATCTGCTGAAGAGAAATTCCCTCCCACTTCACACCTCATCAAGGCAGCCTGGCCAGGCTGCCAGAGGCTGGCCAATCAGAGCACAGCAGCAAAAACAATGCAGGGCTGAAATTGGCAACTTTCCAGGTAAAGTTTAAAACTCTTTACCTGAACAAGGTATATTAAATCCAACAACTGGAAGTTGTGGGATTTATTGTAACAATTAATTTGATACCAAACTCTTGGTATCCATTACTTAAGGGGACTTTTAAAATTAAAATAAAGTCTCCCCATTCTAGCCTATGAAAGCCATTCATTACAATGAGGGAAAAACACATGTGGCTGTTTTTACCTCACCAGGGCTTATAAAACTATTTTTATAGGGTCCCTGCTTATAGTTACATGACACCCAGTCCTAGGGGCACATAGGGCACACCTTAGGGGTGCCTTATATGTAAAAATAAGGTAGTTTAAGACTTTGGAACGACTTTTAATTCGAAAGTTGAATTTGCATAAATCTTTAATTTAAAAGCAGTCAGCAAGGCAGGCCTGCCTTTAAAATGACAATGGGCACCTCAGCAGTGGGAGCACTACCTATGCGGTGGTCCCTAAACCTACATGCCCTATCATATACTAGGGACTTATAGGCAGGTTAACTTAGCCAATTATAATTAGGCTAATTTGCATATCCACTTTACACAGAGCACAGGCCCTGGGACTGGTTAGCAGTACCCAGGGCACCATCAGAGTCAGGAAAACACCAGCCAAAAGTGGAAAATGGGGGCAAAAAGTTAGGGGGCCTCTGGAATCAGCCCTGTTTTCTCACATGGGCCAAGTGCCTGTGACAGGAAGGGCCAAAAACATGTAGAAATTAAGGGGGAACCATATGGGTCCAAAAGGGCAGTTTTTTTCCAATAATTTTTAGGCTGCCACTGGGGAATTATTTTTATCAGTATAGATGCAACAATGCTAGGTTGTAGGAATTTTGGGAATTCCTGCAGATTTCAGAAGGTTCTACCACAAAAATGTAGGGAAAATGTGTGATTTCAAGCAAAGTTGGAGGTTTGCAGGGCATTGTGGGTAAGAAAATGGTGTGGGGTGCATGTGAAGCACACCACCCTGGACTCACCCAGATGATTAGTTGTCAGATGTGTCTAGGTCTGGTAGGTTTTTCTAGGTGGCAACGTACCAAAGTCCAAAAATTGCAGCAGTTCTCTTCCAAATGGGGCGATATTGGGAGTTAGCCAAGCTCTCTTGGCCTATATGTAATATCAAAACCCAAAAGAGTCAAATGCCCTCTTGCTGGCCATTGGGATGAGATGCTTTAGTTTGGAGGCGGTGCTGAGAGACTGTTACCCCCTTTAGTTGGGGTTGGGGACATTTTTCGAATTCCATGGCATCTAGTGGTTTTTCTGTCCCCCCGGTGCATGGATCAGGATAATGACCCCATCTGCTCCCTGGTGGGCAGAACAACTTTGTCCCCATTTATTTGGGGTGGGGGTATGGCTATAGCCTCACCCTCTTTTTAAAACAAAATCTTCCTTGGTGTCTGGTGGGCTTCCTTTCCCCCTTGGGGGTAGATGGGTCTTACAAAAATAAGCCAATCTGCTGCCAAGGGGGACAGAAATGGCCAAAGTGAATGCCCCTAAATGGGAGCGACCCTTGCCCAAGAGGCTGCCCCACCAAACAAAAAACATGCACACACAAAATAATCCCTGGAGCCTAAGTGGTTTCTACCCCCCGTGGGGGCCGATGGGCTTAATAAAAATAGCCCGATCTGCCCACAAGGGGGGCAGAAATGGCCTACAGTAAAGTGTCCCCAAGGGGAGAAACCCTTGTCCAGGGGGCTAACCCCAAACAAGACACGTACACACACAATAAAAATTGGTGCCTAAGTGGTTTCTGCCCCTCTTGGGGGAAGATGGAAAAATAGGCTGATCTGCCCCTAAGGGGGGCAGAAATGTTCATCAGTAATGTGCCCCCCATGCGGAGCCACCCTTGTGCAAGGGGCCGCCCCCCAACCACAAGCAAAACAAACACACAACAATCCCTGGTGCCTAAGTGGTTTCTGCCCCTGTGGGGGCCGATATGCCTAATACAAATATGCTGATCTGCCCACCTGGGGGGCAGAAATCACCAACAGTAATGTGCCCCATTGGGGAGCCACCCATGCCCAAAGGGCTGCCCTCCCAAACAAAACACACACACAACCATACCTGGTGCCTAAGTGGTTTCTGCCCCTCCTTCGGGGAAGATGGGACTAATACAAATAGGCTGATCTACCCCCAAGGGGGGAGAAATGGCCAACAGTAATGTTCCCCCATGGGGAGTGACCCTTGCCTAAGGGACCGCCCACTTATGTCAAATAAGAAAAAACACTCCATGGTCCAGTGAACATTCCTGCTGCATGATCACTATGAGATCATGCAGCAGGAATGCTCAAAGAGACATGAGGTGAAAGGAAAGGCCTTTCCTTTCCTCTGATGCATCTCTCACCTCCCCTTCCCCTTCCCAGAGGAGAAACTCACTGGTTTCTCCGAGGGTGTGCTAGAAGCATAGCTTCCAGCGTGTCAGGGATGACCTCTGATGACCTCAGCGCGTGCTGCTCGCTGACATCATCAGATGTCCCAGAGGGCTCAGGGTGGCAGCAGAAGCGCCTCTGCTGCCATCCCTGCCAGGGGGGTTGTGGGTGGATGACCCAGGAGGGCAACGCTGTGCTCAAGGACATAACCATTATGTCAGTGGCACAGAAGGGGTTAAGAAATACGTTGCGGTGCCCAGAACATTGGTAATAAAGTGTGACTTTTTAATATAACATACAACCAAGTTCTTTGTGATCAGATAGTAATGACAACTAATAATAAGGTGAAATTAAAAATAGGGATAGGTTCTGATGTTAAAGTAAAGATGGCATAGAGATAGTGAAGTGAATCCAACAATCTGAACATTTTGTGGAGCCATTTAGAGGACTGTCCTATGTTAAAGTTAGGGTAATTACCAAGAAATGATTGAAAACAACAAAGTTTACAATTTTATAGAAATAGGAACAGTAGACATTTTGGAAGATTAAAGACTTACTCAGCAGTTGATAATCATTGCAAAATCTACAAGGATAAAGGTAATTTCAGAAGAATACACAAAGTTGGTAAGATTGACTTGTTTTCGGGGGCAGGCCAAAGATGTTTTATGTTTAACAAAAGTATACTGTCTGAACATCAAGCTCTAAATCAGAGAAATGTTGGGGTAAGTTAACTTACTTTACACATAATAGACGCATAAATACAGGTGCAGGGCTCTGCACATAGCCAGAGAAGCCCATTAATTTACAGTCACAGATCTCTGCTGTCCATGGCTTAATCATCTAGGCTACCTTATCAGCTCGCTGTCTTCCCTTAGCAAAACAACTCATCAATTCTTGTTTGGCACTGCCTCCTACTGCATACTGCTGTCAATTACTATCCTGTCTACTTACACCTTGATATGCGTCAGCATTACGCAGGCATTTTGACTGCTTCTTGTGCCTTTTCCTTAAGGCGATTATTCACACATCCAGCATTGTCCACAATTTACTTAAATCAATGATTTTTGACTAACAATTCACGCATGTGGCCATTTGACCTCCTAAATTAGGCTTAGGTGAGATGTAATAGGGCAGTGACATCTACTAGCCTCAGAGGTCAGCTCGAATCTTTTGACTTAGACAGGAGTAATAAGATCATCAAATCAATCAATAAGAAACCAATACCAATAAACAACAACATTATATTTAAAAAATCAGTAATTTACACATACCATGACCTAAGTGGCCATGAATCACCACACCAGTTCAGTAAAGTTTAAACATTTATTGCACTTATATTAACAATGCTAAAGTCACATAAATAATACGCAAAACCAGATGATAGCAATACAGAAATAAAATAGGCTGTCTAAAATGTCTGAAGAATCTTAGTTTGACAAGAGCAATCACCATTAAAAACTCCAAAGAATTATACAGAATAGCAGCAAAATTATTTCAGAACTGGCAAAAGTTGTGCAGTGGAATCAGTCATAATCAATTAATAAATATTCAATTCAATTATTGGATCGCTCGTCCTTGCTCCAAAAATCTAATTTAAAAAGCATGTGTTGGACTGGGCATTGGCACATGCAACACTTTAAATTTGGCAAATATTAATTTGGAAAATCTGTGAACTATGCTGCTTGGAAAAATGTGGTTAGATTTGTAGAGAAACCTGTAAAGAAAACAAATGCACATTGGTTATACCTCCCCTAAAAGAGACAGCAGTTAGCAGAATCTTCGTCAGCAGAACAGAGGAGCAGCAGGTCTTCAGCATCAAGAACATGAAAAAGGCAACAGTTCAGTATAGTTGAGCCTAAGGTATCTGAACTATTAGAATCATAAGTCATCTATTGAACTGAACATAACTAAAACTATACCACAACTGAACTATATCATCTAGCATTTTGTCTAGTTCAAGTCCACAAAGTAAAAAAAAATCACTAGCAAGACTCCTATTGGACAAGACTATGCAGTGTGACAGTGAACAACCAATTGAATTTCATTCTTTCAGCAATTTATACCTTTCCTCCCGATTTCCTTGAGATAGGCCCCTGTTGACACTCTTCTCCAGACAGCAGTTTTAGCAGAATATTAACATTGTAAAAAAAAGCACAGAATATGACATTTTAACTTATATTTTTTCCTATCCGAAACTCAGACTCATTGTTAAAATTTTCAATAATATATCACAAGGAAGTGCAGAATGAACAGTGTGGAAAAGGCAGTAGATTTCCACCTTGAGCTTTCAATGGAATAGCTAATAAACAAAATTTGCAAACTATTTTCAATGAAATCAACATAACATCGCAACACTGTACTTGGAAAAAAACTAAAGCTTAGGCCTTTTGACTAATGCAAATACATGAAGAAATAAAATAATTTTAATACTCAAACCATATAGGTTTCATAATTAGTATTCCAAAACTCTTTAATTAAAATCATATATTTCAAATCCTAATTAGGGCATTATTTAATCAATCAGTAATAATTTCAAGTCGTTAATTTTAGTCATCAATATTAATTCTCTGTTGTCAGTACACATTGTCATGATTCATCAAATATGTTTTCAAAGTTGTTTTTTATTTCACATAGACCTTAAGAGATAGTGGACACCATGTCAACCACATTCCAAACATGCCCGTTTTACATTTTTAGCACCATTTTCTCTAATTAAGCCTGTTTCTTACATATCATTTATACAATTTGTTTACTCGTATTTTATTAAAAATATTTGCTCTCTAACACTTATCAGAACTTTCAATCTCCTTGAACTGCCCCCAACCACAGCAATATTTGTTGCCAACATTTTTAAGAAGTATCTTCTTCTCAAACAATGACCAACCCATCTTTTTCTTTGTGGTTCAATTTAGTGTAAAAGTGTGTTCGAGTGATAAACGGCATGACTATCTTTTCTCTGTTAGGTTAGCACAATCTATGGCCAATATTTACTAAGATTTTGCATTGGAGTTGTGTTTCAGATGCAAAATCTATTTTGGGGTTTACAAAGCCATGCAAAGCCTGTATCAGTGTTTGTGTTTCCACTTTCTGTAATCATGGTAATGTCACAAAGTTAACCTTAAATTCCAAATGGCATGCATAAAGGGTGTTTACAAATGTTGAACTATATTTAAAAACGTTAAAGTTATGACAAGTTTTTTATACTATTGTTAACAGACACCACTTTCCAGTTTGTTAGGCGATTCTGTTTTCAGTAACTCCTAATTACACATTCATAAATGCATGGAAATCCTTTCTTTGGACATTAACACAATTTATGTAATCTTTCAGCCTAATGAAAACCGCAGTAAAAACCAAGAAAATTACCACCCTTTAAAACCAACACAATCAAATCAAATCAAATCATTAACATTTATAAAGCGCGCTACTCACCCGTGCAGGTCTCAAGGTGCTAGGGGAAAGAAGGGGGGGTTATCGCTGCTCGAACAGCCAGGTCTTTAGGAGTCTCCGGAAAGCGGAGTGGTCCTGGGTAGTCCGGAGGCTGGTGGGGAGGGAGTTCCAGGTCTTGGCCACCAGGAAGGAGAAAGATCTCCCACCCGCCGTGGAGCGGCGGATGCGAGGGACAGCAGCAAGTGCGAGGCCAGAGGAGCGCAGGTGGCGGGTGGGGACGTAGAAGCTGAGGCGTCTGTTGAGGTATTCCGGTCCCTTGTCGTGGAGGGCTTTGTGTGCGTGGGTGAGAAGTCGGAAGGTGATCCTTTTGCTGACTGGGAGCCAATGCAGGTGTCTCAGGTGTGCGGAGATGTGGCTGCTGCGGGGTACGTCTAGGATGAGGCGGGCCGAGGCGTTTTGAATGCGTTGCAGGCGATTTTGGAGTTTGGCTGTGGTCCCGGCGTAGAGGGTGTTGCCGTAGTCCAGGCGGCTCGTGACGAGGGCGTGGGTCACGGTTTTTCTGGTGTCGGCGGGGACCCAGCGGAAGATCTTACGGAGCATGCGGAGGGAGAGGAAGCAGGCGGAGGACACGGCATTGACTTGCTTAGTCATGGTGAGAAGAGGGTCCAAGATGAAGCCGAGGTTGCGGGCGTGGTCTGTGGGGGTCGGTGCGGTGCCGAGGGCTGTGGGCCACCAGGAGTCGTCCCAGGCGGACGGGGTGTTGCCGAGGATGAGGACTTCCACAATGAGCTTCAGAAATTCTTCGAAATTGCCATTGAAACGTAGGAAAACTAACAGAACGGCCATTGTTTGAATGCAGTCATCACCTACAGCAACATGCATTAAAAGAGTGATGGAACATTCACTTTCACATGCATCTAGGTACACATTACTAGGTTCACGTCTGTATTAAAGTACTTCACTTGCTACTGGAAGTGCCCTACCCAATTAAATCTTCATATATAACTTCTGAAAGTTTTGATAAGCTGTGAGGCACATCTGCTTGTACACAGCATTTTTTATGCATGCATACCTAGTGCTTTCTCTGCGTTTGATTTGTACAGATTAAGGCCCTCATTAGGAGTTTGGTGGGTGGAAAAGGCCGCCTGCCAAACTCCTGCAGGTTAGGAGACCGCCAGTGTGGTCTCCTTCCTGCTGGCCCTAGTATGTGTTTCCCGCTGGCCCAGCAGGAAATGCACAACAGCATTGACGCGTGCTCATAATAGAGTGGGCGGCAATCCTCTTGTGTGTCGGGTGCACCAGCACAGCAAAGCAGACAGTGATTTGAGTGACGGGGCTGGCCAGGGGGCCCCCGCACTGCCCATGCCAAGTTCATGGGCAGTGCAGGCCCCCCTGGGGGCCCAGGCACCCTGTCTCCGACCCCATTTACATGGCAATGAAACCTCCATGTAATCACTGGCAGAGAGAGGGGTCGTAATCCCCAGGCCAGCGCTGCCCTGGTGGATTGGGACCTCTGGCACGGCCGGGTGTTCTGGCGGCCAAAAAGTGGCAATGCCGGTGGGCCAACCATGGTGCTTTTGCCACAGTTTAAATGTTGTGGTCAGACCACCGCTTTGGCGGTGGTCCGACCACGACCGTGACAATGAAGCCATAAGTATAATTTCCCAAAATGTTTCTAAGGAGGCAATGTGTGCAGGAGAGGAAAGCAGCTGCAGTTCCACTATCACCCAGCACACCCAATTACCTCTCCTAAGTACCCATCAATTGTCTGTAGTATCATCCTAGTCAGCAGAGTGCACACTGGCTAGGAATGAGAGCAATAGTCCCATTTTTGTTTTCTTTGTGGCTCATGGAAGTAGAAGATGGGTGCCAATACAATAAAATGGTGAAGGATCACTATTTTGGCTGTCCTTCATCTATTTCCATATTCGTAGGAGCTTAAAAAGGACTACTATGCTGCCTTCCTAACTGCAGTAGGCAGGAAAGAGTCCTGGTTCCTGAAATAAGTGCTGGTACTTCCCACTAGTAAGCACTGTTACAAATTAATCACAGTACTTCTTCAGAAAATGTATATGTTTCTCAACAAAGATACTGCTTGCATTTATTCCCCTAGGATTTCACACTTTCACACAGTACTTGTGGAGCACAGCTATTGCCAAGGAACCAATAAAAGTGCAGCAATAGATATCTTCCTCAGGATGAAGAATATTTGAGTAACTTCACAAGAACGAAAAATGTTGGTTACAGTTCATATTTTTATTTTTTGCGTTTTTCTTCATTTGAGGTGCAAAAAGCACTGCCCAGCTTATCTAAATATTACAATTTAAGATGAACTGATGATTACAGCTTCACAAATTCTAAGAGAGCAAAAGCATACTTACTTCAGTCGTAGATGTCTGACTTTGTAGGTATTCATAAACATTTTGTTTTTACAAATGAAGGTTCTGGAAATGTACAGAAGGCATTGACACTTCCCATGCTTAGAGTAAATAAGGGAAATGTAAAAGGTTTCAGCCAGAGTAAGTGGAATTTCTTCTGAAAATTCTGATTCTGTGAATCAGAATTTCCCATTTCGAGGGGGAAATTTCATTTTAATGCTTTGGGTAACCCATTCCTGTATAGGCATTTTATCACTAAACAAATTGCATGAAATAGCGCAATTGTAGGAATACAGGAATAGTCCTAAGCACAAAACCAGTAAACCTGAGACTTCACATTACCCTTAGCACCAATGAGTTAAATAACAAGCACTGACAAAGCCACAGGTATCATCTTTTTACCTACTGGCTATGCCTATGGCGTTTAGCCTTGCTGTACAGTGATGAAGCAGTTCTCCATCACAGGGCAATCCTTTAAACAGGGTCAATGTATCTTTGGACCCAGCATAAGGGTGTGGAGGAAAAGTAATTACATTTTATGGCAAAATAATTCAAATACAACATTATGACCAATGTGGCCACACAAGTAAAACTCCAGTCTGGAATAAAGTCATGGGATTTGTATTACAAACTCAAGTCATGTAGGCAATTCTCAAGATGAAATTAAAAAGATAACAAATCACCAAGGGTTGACTAAGGTGAAAGAAAAGACTCAAGGGAACTATTCGTAGAAGAACTAAACATTTGACAAAAACAACAGAAAATATCAGAATAATCACCGGATGTACAGAAAAGAAGCGCTGTTCAATTCTTACACACATCAAGACATTTAAAGTCATCTAAGTTTACCTAGTTCGAACAAGGGAAACCCTATGGATTAGCCAATCGAGGATTAACATGTGCTGGGCTAACACATGTAGGCAAAAAGCACAACAAGCATTGGCAAATCCAGTAGGTTTCACCTATGCAAAATCTATTGGCATTGTCAATATTTTTGTTACATGTTGCATAGTATTTGAATTGCTGTGCAACATGTCCTAAAGTAAAAGCAAAGTGCTATGACGCAGTCAAAGCTGGCTTCATTATGGCTTTTTTTTAAATTTTAAACCATTGTGTAGTGCACCTCAACTGTGCAACATGTAAAAATATAATTTGCCTGAAAAATTTGCCTCAAAATTCCACAAAAAGAAATATGGCAGCTCAACTGTGCAAGATGTAAAAGGTTGGCATACAATTCCCCTTAAAACTGTATGAAAAATATATTAGATGCAATCCCCATCTGTAACATATGCATTGTTTCAGTGCATGTGTACTGCACACTATGGGGGTCATTCCGACCGCGGCGGGCGGCGGGCGGCGGGCGGAAACCGCCCGGACCATTCTAACTTTCCCACTAAAAGATCGCCCGCCGGCCCAGCGGGAAAGCCCCAGCAAAGATGAAGCCGGCTCCGAATGGAGCCGGCGGATTTGCTGGGGTGCGACGGGTGCAGTTGCACCCATCGCGATTTTCAGTGTCTGCCAAACAGACACTGAAAATCTTAATGGGGCCCTGTTAGGGGGCCCCTACACTGCCCATGCCAGTGGCATGGGCAGTGCAGGGGCCCCCAGGGGCCCCACGACACCCGTTCCCGCCAGCCTCTTAACAGGCTGGCGGGAAGGGGGTCGGAATCCCCATGGCAGCACTGCATGCAGCGCCGCCATGGAGGATTCCCCCAGCCGGGGGAAATTTGGTGGGAAACCGCCGGACCCGGCTGGGCGACCGCGGCTGTGATGTAGCACCGCCAGCCTGTTGGCGGTGCTACCTCCGGCCTCCACCCTGGCGGTCTATGACCGCCAGGGTCGTAATGAGGCCCTATGTTCTTTATCTGCTTAAGTGTTTCAGTTAAGATAGGTAGATTGTATTGAAACAGCCCTTTGAATTAATACAGTTATTAGCCTGTTTGCTTTCTGCTTGGGAGAGGACATTGACTTGTCCTTAAGGCCCCATCAATCACTGAACAAAGGTAAGACATCAGGTGCCAGCAGGCTGGGGCTTCTACAAGCAGCCCAGTGTTGTCTCCCCACCAGAGCATGAAGTGGCTTTAGGAAGAGTTCAGCAATATCACTTTCAGTATATAATAATTATCCACCCCTTTTCTTTTTTTCAGCAAATTACAAGCTCAAATGGGTATTTAGCAGGGAAGTAGCTATTAATAATGCTGCATGAGCGGGGGACCTAGACACCCGGGTGTGATGGGCCTTGTGCCCCTAATTATGGTTGAATTGTTACTTTGCAGTTGGGGGCAGGGTACAGGGATGGTTATTATGTGCACAGGCAAAGGGCCAACATGTCATTATTAGGTTAAGGTTGTTCCTGAAAATACTGCTGCAATATATGTTTCAAAGATGTGAATTTTACAGTGAGTGGATGCAAAATTATCAGGACTACAGTGAGTGCATTTCTAAAACTAAACATGCACCTATGCGATCTATAAGGCCTGTGTTTAATGTGCATTCCTGCACCTTCAGTGACAAACCACAAACAGGCACACCTGGATTACTGCAAGCAGAGCTTCCCCTATAAACACTGTGCGGAAGGTGTAAAACATTTTTTGTGGGTGTGGGTGATGGGCTGTGCAAATCGCCCAGGCACCCTGCAAAAATGGATGGTGGGAGAAGAGGGTCGGGTATTGGGGGTAATGAAAACAAGACGGTGGGAGGAAGGTGTGCTGGTAAAGTGAATATGGACAGAAGCACAGGGATGAGGTGAGGTGCAGTACAACAAAGTATACTGGAAAACAAGGGTGTGCCAGCAGAGTCACCGAGGACAGCCTTTTCCACCTCGACAGTGACTCCCCTGGTGAGCTATGTGTACATTGAGGCTGCTTGGGGCAAACAAAGCTGACCTTGCATTACTAAAATGAATAAAGCACAAGAGACTGTGGCCCTTATTACAACCCTGGTGGTCGGTGTTAAAGCGGCAGTAAAACCATCAACAGGTCGGCGGAAAAAAAATTGAATTACGACCGTGGTGGAAACCACCAACATAGACAGCCACTTTAACACTCTGACCGCCAAGGCGGTACAAACAAACACCGCAGCGGGAACCGCCAGCAGACAGGCGGAGGACAATGTACCGCCCACAGAATTACAACAGGCCAATCCACCACCTTCTCCGGGGCGGATTCACCGCGAACAAAAACACGGCAGAAACAGGACTTGGAAGGGGAAACGCTCACCTCTACACAACCCACGAGGAACCAGGATGCCATGGAACCGGAACTTCAGATTCTACCAGCCTTTATCTTCCTACTCCTCTAACAGGAGCACGAACGCCGGCGGCGAAGACCACAGTGAGTACTGCACCTACGACACAGGGGAGGGAAAAAACAGTGACACACACACGCAACACTCCCACCCCCACCCTCACCCACGACAACACACACACTAATACATCATGATACATTACAGTTACAGCCCCTAGCCCCCCCTGGAAGAATGCAAGGACAAAAGGAAATGAGTTGAATGATTGTAATATATCGAAAGACAGTAATCACAAATATATGCATGTAGAAAGATATTCACACTATAAACAAATATATACACCAATAATACAAGTCCAAGGTATTCCACTATCATAGTCCGTGGACCACTGGGCCCAAAAGGCATGGGCGAGGCCCACACTCAATACCCGAACAAGACGGAGAGAACACTGCTGGGGCATCAGATAGAAATAAAACAGGCACCTCAGGGGGAAAGGAAGGGGGGGCACCTCAGCCGGATGAGTGCACGACACCAGATCCACAAGGGGGCTCCATGTCCACTGTTCAATCCTGGGGAGTGCCAAGCCACAGTCTCTCAAGTCTCTACAGTGGGTGGTTTGCCCACTGTTCAATCCTGGGGAGTGCAAAGACACAGTCTCTCAAGTCTCTACAGTGGGTGGTTTGCCCACAGTTCAATCCTGGGGAGTGCAATGCCACAGTCTCTCAAATGGATAACATTCTCCACTGGTTTCTGGAGGGGGAATTTTGCCCAGAGTGCTTCATCCTGCCAAGGACTGTGTGAGTGGATGTGATAATCCACTGGTTGTGGAGGGGGCATTGTGCCCAGAGTTCTTCATCCTGCCAAGGACTGTGTGAGTGGATGTGATACTCCACTGGTTCTGGAGGGGGCATTGTGCCCAAAGTGCTTCATCCTGCCAAGGACTGAGGTAGTGGATGTCTTTCTCCACTGGTTCTGGAGGGGGCTTTGTGTCCAGAGTGCTTCATCCTGCCAAGGACTGTGTGAGTGGATGTGATACTCCATTGGTTCTGGAGGGGGCATTGTGCCCAGAGTGCTTCATCCAGCTCGTGGTGGCCTCAGTAGCGTCATAATCTTTGGCGCTCACTGGCCTGCGGTGCTGGTGGCGGCGGTGTCCTGGCAGCAGTGATGGTGGTGACCTGTGCAGGGGTGCTGGTGGCGGCAGTGTCCTGGGCAGCGGTGCTGGTGACGGTGGTGTCCTGGGCAGCGGTGCTGGTGGCGGTGGTGTACTGGGCAGCGGTGCTGGTGGCAGTGGTGTCCTGGGCAGCGGTGCTGGTGGCAGTGGTGTCCTGGGTAGCGGTGCTGGTGGCGGCGGTGTCCTGGGCAGCAGTGCTGGATGGCGGTTGTGTCCTGGGCAGCAGTGCTGGATGGCGGTTGTGTCCTGGGCAGCGGTGCTGGTGGCGGCGGTGTCCTGGGCAGCGGTGCTGGTGCCGGTCTTGTCCACCGTGCAGCTTTTCCCAGACTTGCCCGTTTTACTGTGCCCCTTCCCCCCCTTGGATGGTGGCACAGCTATCTCCACACTCCTTATTGTATCCCTGGGAGCGGCTTTGGTGGCTGATTTCTTTCCTCTCTCCTGCCTGGCACTGGCCAACTTTTTGTGCTTTGCAGGTGGGGGACTGTCCGTACTCTGGCTCCTTCCCACACTGGCTGCCCTGCTGCCTGGCGCACTCCAGAAGCCAGTTACTACAGGCACCACTGGTTCCGCAGATGTTGTGGCTGAGGTACTGGGTTGGGACCTGGAGAGGCCGGCCCTAGGAGACTGAAGGGGTGGGGGAAGTGAGGGGAAGAGGTCAAGGTTGGACAGGAAAAGTTTTTGGGGAACAATGGGACGGGTAGATGTAGGGGGTTTGGGAGTGGAGGAAAAGGTAGTGGTTGTAGGAGGTGTACGTTTGCTGACTTTGGGTGAAGGTGCATGGGCTGGAGGCTGTCACGAGGTGGATGGCTGTTGGGTGGGTGTGTGGCTGCGTTTGTGTAGTTTGGGAGGAGGGCTCACAGACACACTGGTAGAGGACACAGGGGATGTGTGAATGGTAGTGGGGGTGGTGACTGCACGTCAGTGGGGTGTGCTGGTGGGTGTGCTGGTGATGGACGTAGTTGCTGAGGATGTAGTGCATGTAGGTGTGAGTGGAGACGAGACAGGGAGGGAGGAGGGAGACGTGGAGGAGGGGGACACAGTGGAGGCAGTGGATGTTGGTGTGTCTGCATGTGTATGATGCTTGCGTGAGTGCCTGTGGGATGTGTGGTGCTTATGTTTGCCAGAGCTTCCCTTGTGTGTTGAGGTGTGTGCATGCTGGTCTGATGGTGTGCTTGGGACAGGCTGAGGTACAGGGGTTTGGGTCTGGGTGTAGGAAGTTGTAGGGGGGAGGCTAGAGACAGGGACAATGGCTGCCATCAGTGCTGAGGCCAGAGTCTGAAAAGCTTGCTGATGGCTGCCTGACCAGAATGAATGCCCTCCAGGTATGCATTGGTTTGTTGCAACTGCCTCTCTACACCCTGAATGGCATTCAAAATGGTAGACTGCCCAACAGTGAGGGACCTGAGGAGGTCAATGGCCTCCTCACTGAGGGCAGCAGGGGTGACGGGGGCAGGGGCTGAGGTGCCTGGGGCGAAGGAGATGCCCACCCTCCTGGGTGAGCGGGCACGGGACACACGCTGAGGAGCTGCTGGGAGGGCGGTGCTCATAGTGGGGGTGGCGGCTGTACCTTTAGATGTGGGGGGCACAGATGGGACTGCCACCGCAAGGGGGCTCCCATCAGACGAGGAGTCCGTATCGCTGGTCTAAGCTCCTGCCCCCGCCGTGGAGCTCCCCTCGCCCTCCTTCCCACTGGTGAATTCAGACTCTGTTGTGTCACCCTCCAAGGCAATGTGGGATGCAGCTCCCTCCTGCTCCAGTGCCACTGCTCCTCCGCATGATGATGCTAATGCACACAAGAACAGGGAGACCACAAAAAGGAGGGGGAAGACAGAAGAAAGACATGTTCAGTGCATGCAATACCACTACAGACACAGAAGCCCCCTGCACTACGCTATGCACTTGGAGTTCCCTAATCAATCCCAGGGACATGGGTTACAAGGCTATGCCCTATTGCTGTACACATGGATGTCACAGGAGCCTGACTAGGTGTAGTTGGCAGTGTACACAGGTGGGGTGGGGTGCCACAGGGCCTGCCTTAAGAAGGGACCTTGCCTACTAAACTTGCCCTGGCCTAGGGGAACCCACAGCCCACCTCCCCCACCCAGACACCTCCAATGTGCGCTGAATCAGCAGAATGAGAGTGTACTCACCCCCTTGTGGCTGCTGTGATGCCCTGAAGCGCCCATCCAACTCCGGTTACACCACCGCCAGGATCCTGAACATCAGAGGGGTCATGGTGCGTCGGGCACCCCTCCCACGTTGGAAGGCCATCCCCAGCTGGGACTCCGCCGTCTTCTTGCTCCAGTGGCGAATCTCCTCCCATACTTTCTGGCAGTGGGTGCTCTGTCTGTGGTAGACCCCCAGGGTCCGGACTTCCTTGGTGATGGCACACCAAAGTCCTTCTTCTGGTGGGCACTGACCTACAGGAATAGTACAGGGGAAAAGGAGAAGATATTACCATCCGCACCGTCACAGTCATTGGCCCGCATCCCTACTCTTGCCATGACGCACATGCACTCACCGTCGTTTCATTCTCACCCCCCCTATCTTTCATCCACACCACTCCACACAGGCATTGCCCATACAGCATGCTCACAGTGTACTTACCTGTTTGTCTGGAGGACCGTAGAGTAGCGTGTACTGGGGGAGGACCCCATCCACTAGTTTCTCCAAATCCTCCATGCTGACGGCAGGGGCCCTTTCCCCAGGCACACAAGCCTTTGTCTCATGCAGACTGAGGTCACAGCAGCACTTGCAGCGTAGGTCCTCTCCTGTTGAAGATCAGGTATCAAGTGATTGAACAGAGAGACAATGGCGGTCACGTCCGCGGCGGTGCGTACCGTCACCGCCTGCATACATCGTCATTGGCTTCTGGGACCCATAGGGTCCAATGTTAACCAATGCAGGATTGCGCCGCAATCTTCGACCGCCTACTGCGATGGTGTACAACGCCAGCGCAGTTACCTCATATCCCCTTGTCCCACTTTACAGGTCAGGTAGCCGTCATTTCAGGGGGCCACATGGCAGTATTTTGGACTGCGTCACACATATCTAGGCCTTGCTTAAACACTAATACAGGCATATGTCGATTTGCTAATATTTTCCAATTAAGCTGTGTTTACGTACCTCAGAGTTGGTTGACTCTCTGCTCGCTGTTCTCCTCCATAGGCACCGTCCGCTGGGGCTTGTGAGGAGATGGCGGCATTCTCCGGTGTACAGACCGCTGGTGGACCTGTCAACAATCGAGGAGCGACATGTGATCATCACCTATAGACTTGATCGTACCACAATCCTGGAACTATGTGCCCAGTTGGGGCCAGACCTGATGTCAGCTATCCGCCATCCCACAGGAATCCCCCCTCAAGTGCAGGTGCTGTCAGTACTCCATTTCCTAGCAAGTGAGTCTTTTCAAACTACAGTGGGCATAGCATCAGGGATGTCCCAGCCTATGTTTTCCAACGTGTTGTCCAGAGTGTTGTCTGCCCTGCTGAAACACATGCGGAGCTACATCGTTTTCCCTCAGGTGGAGGATTTGCCTACAGTGAAAGGTGATTTCTATGCCCTGGGACATATCCCCAACATCATAGGTCCCAATGCTGGGACACATGTGGCCTTGGTCCCCCCACGCAGGAGTGAACAGGTGTACAGAAACCAGAAGAGTTACCATACTATGAATGTGCAGATGGTGTGTTTGGCAGACCAGTACATCTCCCATGTGAATGCCACATTTCCTGGCTCAGTGCATGACGCTTATATTCTACGGAACAGCAGCATCCCTTATGTGATGGGCAACTCGAGAGGCACCGTGTGTGGCTATTAGGTGAGGACATGGACCCAATACAGTGTGACTAGGTGTCTGGGTCTGTGGATGTCCCTATGAGTTAGTGTGTGTCTAACTGTTGTCCCTCGACATTTGCAGGAGTCTCTGGTTACCCCAACCTGTCATGGCTACTGACCCCAGTGAGGAATCCCATGACAAGGGCAGAGGAATGCTACAATGAGGCCCATGGGCAAACTAGGAGGATTATAGAGCGGAACTTCGGCCTCCTGAAGGCCAGGTTCAGGTGCCTCCATATGACAGGTGGTTCCCTATTCTACTCACCAAAGAAGGTGTGCCAGATCATCGTGGCCTGCTGTATGCTTCACAACTTGGCTTTGCGAAGACAGGTGCCTTTTCTGCAGGAGGATGGTCCAGATGGAGGTGTTGTGGCAGCCGTGGAGCCTGTGGACAGTGAAGTCGAGGAAGCAGAAGAAGAGGACATAGACAACAGGAACACAGTGATCCTGCAATACTTCCAGTGAGACACAGGTAAGAAGACAACGCTGGCTGCTACATCTGATTTAATTCTACTACCTCTCATCTGTCTGTCATTTTCACCCAGTGTATGGTCACTGAGTTGTCACTTTACCTTTCGATTTCACAGATGTGGGTCTCACTGTGTGACATCTGCTTTGTTTCTGCATGAACTAGAGCTGTGTGACATAGGTTCAATTGACAATAGAAGGGACATTGCTATTTCTCTCAGTTATTGCAAATACACAATTGTGAAAGCACAGACTGACTCCAGATTGTTTTGTGATTTAAGGGTGTTTATGTAAGTGCTAAATAGTGGAGGGGGTTGTAAAATGGTCAGGTGTGATGGTGGAGGAATGTCCATGGCAGAGTCCAGTCTATTAGTGTCACAGGTGCATTGTCCAAAGGGGCTAAGGAAGTGGTGCTGGGGCAGTTTAAGTATGGACAGGGTGACAAAGTGGGACAGAGGATGACAATCAGGGTGGTCTCATTTCTTGGTGGAGATTATTTTTTCCATTTACCCATTTAGATTGATAAATATATTTTTTAAAGTATTGTGGGTGCCACTGGTATGGTGAACATCACCAATGGCTGGGGTGGGGCGAACCAACGCAGAGGGCCAGTGTGGAGGGAAATAATATGGAGGGTGTAGGTAGAGGAAAAAAGCTATGGTTAAGAGAGGAGGACATGGGTGGGGGAAGCAACATTGTAGTCAGAGGTTGGAAGGAGAAACAACAGGTGAGAAAGGAGGGTTTGGGTGTGGGGAAGCAACACAGAGAGTATAAGAAAAGGATGAGAAGCAAGGGATGAGAAAGGCGGAGGGCAGAGGTGTGCAAAACAACACAGAGGGATGGGAAGGAGAACAGGGAAGAGAGCAACATGGAGCAGAGAGGAGAGAAGCACTTTGGTAAGAAAGCAACAGGAGAAGTATACTAGGGTGAGGGTGCAGGTGACATAAAGGAGGTGGGGACACACACAAACAGGTGACAGGCAGCAACTTGGACTGCAGGAGGAGAGATGTAAAGAAGGGAGACTACTGGAAAACACATGCCCTCCCAATGTAGTGCTTAACCTGAAAGAAAACTACAGTTCTTGAAAAGCAAGCAGTGGGAACATAGAACCCAGCCACTCACAATATATGGCAAAGAGACAATGCTCCATGGGAAGGGCAAATATAAAATTGACAAGCTAGGACACAAATAAGAAGCAGACAAATGAGAGCCAAACAATGATATGCAATAGGCAGGATACAAGCCCCCGTTTATCTTTGGTATGTCCACAGTATGTTTCGTAACCAGCAGTAGGCTTAAAAATGGGAGATGAGATATATTTTTTGTGCAATAGCAAAACCAGTAAAACGCATTCCACGTAGGTTTTCTTACGCTTGGCAAAAAGAAGGAGTTTGTGGGCTATTATCACAGAATGTGGGTTGAGATCAGTGACGTTAGAAAGGTGCCATAGGCCCCAATGACACTTCACCTTCTGGGCTGTTGGTAGCAATGCCCAATGAAAATGCTCATTTGACGAATAAGAAAAGTGTAAACTGTTAAAATAGACTGCATTACGCTTGCACAATTTTGTGTAGCTTTTGTGTGCCGGAACTCCTACAGATGCACTAAATTCCAATGAAAGTGAGAAAAGATAATGTGGAAAAGGAAAAAGGCTGAAGGCCGAATTTGAATGCGACAGCAAATGAGAGTGCCAAAAGTCAGGCAGGAAACTACTTTTGTAGGAAACCAGGCCTAAAAACAAGTTACTGTATTGACAAAAATAAGATTCTTTTTATGTTAGCAAGAAAAAGCCGACTTCAAACAAACACATTTAAAATATAAACGGAGCATATCTTAACTGTGCACAAGGTCAAGCAGGGACCTCCCTTGGAGGAAGCCGGGCCTCAAAACAAATTATGATACTCAGAAAAATAAGGTTATTTTTTTTGTAAGAGTATGCCCATTTCAACTTACATCTAGAATATCAAAGGAGCAAGCATACCCTCATCACAAACCGGTTTGTAATGACCCCGTGCACTTTCCAAAAGTGCAAACAGATATTTCTATTTTATCTCTATTAAAACCTGGCCATAGCCAAGTATTCTGCTTTACACCCTTCAAAACGCCCTTTTTGTATGAATTATAAGTCGATGCACCCCTGACCCCATCTCCATTTTTTATGAGTTGTGCTAGGACATCTTTGTGAATTAGCAAACTTGTAAACTGTACATAGATTCAAGAGGTTGGCACAATTAGCAAATTTACTCCTGTACTTCGGTGAATTATTTTGTAGTTTTTTACTCGAGTTGTAATGGCTGCTCATGCCTGTGAGCCACTCCTTACAAGGTCATGTAATGGACTGCAGATTTAAATCAAAACATTGAAAACTTTCCAGGGGAACTTACAACAAAAGTGCTGGTTGACAATTCCAGTCTCTAAATGTTTCTGCTCACAAGAACATCTTTTAGTTCTAATTACACAAAAACTGGGATACCTCTGTGATGCATAAATCTGTTATTTTAAGGTGAGTGTCTAACTAACACAGGGTTTAGTATTGTCATGGGGAATAAAATAGCGAGCCCTATCAAGTGGTATTGCTTAACATTAAAATTCAAAACCACAGGTGTTATTATAAACACCTCGAAGCCTAAAGTAAAGGCACTCACACACAAATTAATCTCTGAAACGTTTGTGAAGTTAGTACAATGGCTGAAAATGAAAGATTAATCAGCAAAGTTAATTAAAACCATCGCTATACGCACGTTCGTACAATATAAACGCTCAAACATACTATCTATTTAAGAATTAAATGCACATAAAACAACAAATGTGGGCGTATTCTGATCCTAAATCATGTCATAAAATATTAAACTTATACATGATTAAAGCCTACTCCACTAGTTTCAGCCTTTTGTCTTGGTTTTAAATTCAGGGAATTGCTTACGCCTGTGTGAGTGTGACTTTGCGTCCTGGTTACTAAAAATAAAACACAGTCGATTTCCTAATATTAATAACATACCATTATACCTAATTACCAAAGACTGATTACTAGCTAGGAGCTAAAGTTGATCATTTGGGTACTCTTCAAACATAAACCGAGAAACCGGGCACTCACTGCCTACTCAGCTTTTTCTCCATTTCTTTATGGGCCTCAACCATGAATGTAGTCCCCCAACAAGAGAACGGGATTGAAAGTCCACTTAGCCAACTGATAACAGCGGGCCTACATGAGCGTATATTTAGTGACCTGAGAATATTTTTCAAATACAATCTCCTATGATCTAATGATGCCGGGCACACACAAAAGATGTGTTCTAGTGACTCTTGTCTGTACCCATAAAGTCGGCAAGATTGTGTCTGTTCTGGCTGTCTCCATACAGGGACCATATCTTTAGTTTTCATCAAACCAAATCGAAAAAGCATGAACTGATGTTTCAATGACTGGGTGAAGGATGCTGCTAGGTAATACTGAGCCCGTAGAGATTTGTATGATGTTATTACAGTCCAGGCATGTCATCTTCTTGCAAATTTATGTTTGTCAAAAATTAAGGACCTCAACCTAGTAGCAGCCTTTGCCTTCCGATAAAACTCCACTTTACCCTGGTTCGTATCCCAGGCTTCTTGCAAACCTAGGTCTTTGATAGAGTTGTTTAAATGATGACCCCATGTGCCTGTATTATTATGACGCTGTTGCTCCTCGATTTCAATCCAGCATAGATTATTGATGGTACCAATCTCAGCTGCTCGCATTCTCCAGCAAAATAGCTGAACTACTTCTAATGTGCCAAATAACTCATTTGTGTTATGAGGAAGCAGTTGCAGATTTAGGGCCTCATTACGAGTTTGGTGGTCCGAGGATTGCCAAACCCACGACGGCGGTCAGATTGCCACACTCCTGGCGGTCCGACTGCCAGATTACAACCCTGGTGGTCGGACCGCCGCCATTGCCAGAATCATGGATCCCGGCGTGGTGGCAGCGGATGGAGTTGTGATCAGCCACAGCAGTGCTGAATTCAGCACCACTGTGGTGATCACAAATTCTCTTTCTGCAAGCCTTCCACACGGCATACAGTGCACATCCCAAGGATGCAGGGGGGGCACCCTTTGTGCAGTGGCATTGGCCTCGGCTCCATGAGGAGTGGAGGCAAATACTGCTGCACTGTTTCCACTGAGCTGACTGGCGGCTTTTCTCCACGGGTCTGGCGGGCCGACGGTCGGCCACCTAGTGTCATAATGAGGCCCTTAGAGTCTCCAGGGGTCAAAGTGTTTGCCATGCCTTTTGAGGATGCCTGTTCCACATTTACTCCCAAGATCCTTTGTGAAATCCCCAGAGCAGTGAAATATAAATCACACTAACCATCAAGAAGGGGTAAGCAATGCTTCCACATATAAAGTGTAGCATGGCCAATATACAGCCTGTCACCAGAAGAGCTCCAGATCACAGTCGCCCATGCCGAGAACATGTTCTAGGCTGCACAAAAAACATCCCTTCTTAGCTCAATACATTATTTTGAGTGTGTCATCTGTATGCTCTAAACACCAGGTGAAACCACGTGAGATGCAACTAACAAGCACAAGGTTTATACCATGCCTAAAGCCACTGAGGTATTGACTTCCCTCAGATACCCATTAGCCACAATCTATTATCATAAATTCATAATTGTGAATTTCTAAAGATTAGTTAATTGGGAAAGTGCTACTGATTTTATTATATTAACCTAGCTGTTATTGTATTCCCCCACAGATTGCTGCTGAAACCAATTGTGAACACTTTCTGGTTTTGCATTTATCTTTATGAATGCATTAGATTAGTAGAAGTGATTTGGAGGTCCTGATTAAAGCTATTACACCTCTTTTGAGGGACAGTTGGCAGAACATGTTGAACTAGATTTAATACCACACAAAAGCCAGGTCAGCTGACCACTTTATTGTCCCTTCTCTTTCCATTTAATCCTGTCCCAAACATGCACGAATAAAGTTGTACGCCTTTTCTGGAGCCATTTTTATTCACGTTTTCAAATAACGTTTTCACTCATTGCATGCTCTGCAAGCTTTACCACCCTTCAGTTCACCACGGGGCTTCTACCAACTTAAAAATACCTGAACTGCTCCTACTTCTTAGTGAGGGAGTCGTAGCCTGTACCATGATAAATCATTACGATGTGAGAAGAATCCCTATGATGAACCATGCCATTTCTGGTGGGTGAGGGATTTCATCCTAATAAAGGAATACTCCTTTTCAGGTAGGTTTTTCCAATTCCTCTTAGACCCACATGTTTTTCTGTGTGTGTAATCCACCATATTATATCCACTCTTTTCCTGTCCCATTAGGAGGTGACGGAACCACTGATGTAGCTTCCCAGCTATACCAACATTGAGTGGAAGGCAGAGGCCCATTTGCCACAGGACCACTGCCCTTACTGTTGGAAGGTTCACCTTATTTAGTGTAGGCTGCCTGAGGCAAGAAGTGGGTAACCTTTGTTGTTGATGTATCTCGATGTCTGGCCCAAATATTTAGTTGTAACAAAGTCTAGTGAGAGTACATAGAGAACTTTAACGGGGCTATGATTCTTTAACTGGCTTATTCTCCCTGATGAGCACAACAAATACATTTCAAGGAATCACACAACACTTCTTTACATGTGAAGGCTGCAGCAGCCACCTCCTCTCTAAGTGTCAGTTGTGTGTATCTCATTCTGCAGAGGGATTTTACGTGCAGATGCTGGCTGAACATTACAGCTGTCTGCAGGACGTATATTGTTTACCAATCTTTAAAATATCTATAGTGTGTCATATAGAACATTATTATCACTCATACTATTGGCAGTCAATTGTATCATTTAGCATTCCAGAAAGTGCTTCCACAAAAATGTATCAGGGAATATTTTACATCTAAGAAGCAAACTCGATCATCATGATAATTCTCACATTCAATGATTATCTCCTATGTGCATCCTATAGAGAAAGCAATTATTTTTAAGTTGTCCTAGCATTGGCTAATGTTGCCCCAGCATTTGCAAAGCCAACAGGGCAGTCTTTATTGTGATCCATGTCATTTTGTGCATGCAACACATGCAAATAGCGTTTGTAAATGTCAAAAGACATCTTGGTAATAATAATAAAAACCTGATGGGTGTAAAGTGAAATTTTAGATTCTAAGGCTATAGGTAGAGCTGCCATTTCTGCAGTTTTAGATTCTGATTTACTGAAGGCCTGATGTTAGTCTCAGGTCTTTAGGAAGGCTTTTTAATGGTGACAGGGAGAACGTAGAAGGCAGCTGCAACTTTTAACCTCAGGTCTTAGCAGGACACTATCCAAGACTTTACTTACTAACTGAGAGTGTGATATTGTTAGTACATCGGAGTTCTCTCATAAAATAACAGGGTGCACCAGTATATAGACAGCTCAATGCACCATAAATAAATAATCTCCATGGGGGACAATTTTAGTCAATCGTGTTCAGTACTGAGGTAATATGAAGTTCCACAGGTCTTTCAATCGTTGATCTGGCTACAGTCATCCACAAGTGTTGACAGTTTTTTCAGTCATATGGTCGACCTTGGCATAACCCAGCTGTAGGACAACAAAACATATGCTCGTTTGGTGTCCTGATGGTTAGTCAGGGGACGGAAACTGACTTTACTGCAAATTTAAACAGGAAAAATATTTATAATTATGCAGTCCTCCTTTTGGGAAAGCAAAAATGAGAAGTCAAAGTGAACACAAACACCCTAATTTTACCCACACAGCTGAAATGCTTCCGGTTCAAACAATATTTGCTTGTCTGGTGTTCCTGATTCCACACCAGGAGATAGCGTGTTTGCTAGTAATTTATTGAAAACTAAACCATTTCTCCAAGATGTGTTTTCTGATCTTTTGGGCATGGTCAGTAATTCTTTTGCTGATTAGAGCTCACAGCAAGAAGGATGTGTTACACTTGGTCCTGTTCGATGCGTTACTTTTCTTGTTTTACTTTTTTGAAAAAATACCTCTTTAAAAATATACTTCCAGCATGTCGGAAATTAGGGCTACACAGAAGGCCTTGTAAAACTCTAATGAAATTTGATACATCCTAGTGGCCTTCCCTGAAGGTGCAAAGCTGCATGTATGTCCTCAACGGAAAAGCTGGCTCGAAAAAAATCTCGATCCCCCTTGAGCAATACTATCGAAGGCTGTTGAACCCAGAAACTGTTCAATCTTAATGCAATTTCCGCAGAAGCTGAGCCCGATATAGCTTTTTGTAGTACTCCCTAAACAGTTCCTGAATACCCTCCGGATCCGAAACTAAACCATCACCCATATGTTTAATTTCACTGCAGCCGCTTTCTGACGTGCACGTGCTGCCAAGAGATGCCCCACCCGTTTGTTCTATTCACAGCATTCCTCATGGCAAGATATTTTTCTGTGATCTTTTTGGCTGTAATTCCAGCGTTCACAGCTTTAGCAATAGCTTCTTGCTGCTCGGGCATAGCGGGGTCAGTCCCCTCCATTGTTGCAGTAACTAGCAGGGCCTTTGTATTAGTAAGGGTCTGATATTGTTCTTTGATCAGCAAATGGCTCTGTTTCTGTCAATTTAAACTAAATCTAAGGGTTTCCCCCTACCCCTGCCTTAAAGGCGTCCCAAACTACCAAGGTGTGGCACTTCCTCGACTCAAGTTTAAAAAACTTGGGGATCCATATATTCATATGGGCGAAATATTCGACAAAAGGCCTCTCTCACAAGATGAACTCTGTGTGCTCCTGATAGGCCCTTCTATGGTAAGTTCCACTAACAGAGGAATATGATCAGACATCAGTCAGGGGTATAACTATATTTAAAGCCCCTTCAAGAAAGCCTGGTGTTAAAAAAAAAAAAAAGTTGACCAGCCGGGCAAAAGAGTCACGGGAGGCCGAATGATATGTAAAGTCTGGGTCCGGCACTCTAAGTTTAACCCAAATATCAAGCAGGACTATCTCTTTTTCTAAGCTATAAAGAACACTAAATACCATCAGTTTACAACCCATATAGATGCCAGTTGTGTCCCGAATGGTGACCCCAACTCTATTAAAATTAGTATCCCTGCATGAGATGTAGGGGACAGGCCAAACAGCTAATTCCATCGCTAAAAAATCAAAAATACTTGGATTGTCTAAAATTGGGCCACACAGTGAAGATAGGGTAAAGGACCCAGAACTATATTGGCACACTTCTACTTCCCATCTTGTGTATTTATCAACCAGCCTGTAGTTGAAGTCACATAATTTACTTTGTGCAAAAATTGCAAACCCCCTAGTCTTTGTATCCTGAGTGGTGCTTGCTACCAGCGATAAACCTAATGTTTCCAACAACCTTGTATTAGCTCAGTCTATGTGCGTTTCCTGAAGGCAGTAAATATCTGTCTTAAGGATTTTCAAACCCTCTGCTACCCTTCGTCTTTTGCCCCCATTGTTGAGGCCACAAATATTGACAGTAACTATACAAATTTTACACATAATATTGGATCCAGCTCTCCCTACCGCCGGAAGCCCCACCATAGTACCCTTGGTCCTGCCTCCTGGGCGCCAGTGAATAGTGCATGTGTTAGCGCGTCAGACCTTAATAAGTAAACTTACAAAGGGACGCGAATAGGTCGATGAATCTTGTGACTGATATTAAGAAGTTCTTACCATAGCTCCAGTGCATGAATCAATAATCAATACACTATAATCAACAATCATTAGTAATCAATAAAATCAATAATCAATGGAGTCAGTAAATGTTACGTACCAGGACCCTTCAGCCATGAATAACCACACATTTAGTAAAAGTTTAGTAAGTGTATTTTCCTTATATTAACAATACTAAAGTCATGTAGATCAATCTCAAAATCAAATGAAACACATACATGAATAATACTGGTTGTCCAAAGCGGCGGAAGAAACACAATCTAATCAAAGCTTGAACCACAACACATTCGAGAGCAACAGAGCACATCAATAATAGAGTCAGTTGCAGCAAAGTTATAATGAACATGGAATTCAGCAAGGTACTTCATCAATCATTAGTCCCTGTAATTGTCAGTCATTTTATGAGTGCCCGTAACTAATGTCAGATTAGCACCAGCATGTTGGGCTTCATTTTAGAAAACACATTTTGAAAAACATCTAGCTATGGATCTATCAAAACAGCGCAGTTGGTACCTAGAAAGAAAAGGCATAAAATGCATAGCAGTCACATATCATCATATCTACCTATCCTCGGTATGGGTCAGCAAAGCAGAATTAGTCTTCGTCCTCAGGTCATCAGTCGATCAGTAAAGCATCAGGCTCTCAGTCAGAGAGTGTGAGCCCAATGTCAGAATGAATCTTGAATCTCTCCAAAGTCTCTCCTTCTAAAATCATAACAGGTCTCTCTCCTAAAGTATATTTCTCCTCTGTCACGTTGTTATATCAAAGTCACCTAAATTATCCCCTAATTCCCTATTGGTCAGTCAATCATACGTTTATATTTTATCCAATAATATTTCGACACCAAATCTATGAATTCTAATATTTCTCTATTCACATGCAGTTGATTGGTTCACTTTACAATGTCCTCATCATCCGGCTCATCAGGTAACAATATTGTTGCTTCTTCAGCTCCAGTCAGTATCTTCATTGCTCATGTCCTGGAAAAGTACATCTCACACCATTACACATAAGTTGTTACACTAGCGGGAACATCATCTCCTTGCAGTCAGTTCTCATGAAAAGCTTCTGTTAAGCACTTTTAACAAGACAATGGACATTTCACAGTTTAGTTCACTCTGTCAGCATTTTTATTAACCGCTAAGAAATACAGCTTCTGCATGAGCCCTAGCAAGACTAGTCCAAGACACTCACTAAATTAAGGCCTACAATTAATAAAACTAGAGCACACTTTATAGCCCTTAATATGACATATCACTACATTAGTCTAATACTTTTTCAGTATTTCATAAGTATTAATCATCAATTAGTACATTTCGTGAATACTGGTGGCCATTCTTCGAGGTCACATTTTCAAACGCTATTCATTTTCTACATTATTCAAAATAAACAACACTCATTAATACATTTCTAATTAAAGCACCTGCCCTAGCACATGCCTTCAGGGTATCTTCTCATCAGTCTTTTGTGTGTCAATTCAGCTTCTCTGTTGCACAGATTCTTTGGCATCAACTCACCGTTTCCCCCACCTTCCCTGCTATTCCAACTAATGTGACCAAACCAAAACCCAGCCTCTCTCCCCCATATTCCCATGTAGCCCATCCCAACACATCCCAAACCCCACCACACCCTCCCCACCCACCCCCCATCAACCACATTGGGTAATCAAGCCACCCATGGCCTGGGTGATGGGTCCTGTGTGTGTCCCTGCAGGCTCCCCCTTCAGCTCCCCATGTGTATACCCAAGCCTGTTGATCAAGCACATCAGGTCAGATCAGAGGAACTTACAAAAAGAAAACCCCTCTGATAAAGCACAAAGCCCTACTCTATTTCAATACCTGTTAAACCACCAAAAGGAAAGGGGGAATAAATTGTCCAATATCTAAAATATTAGGCCAAGCTTAGTCAGTTTGTCTGAGAAGACTCATAATTCATAATCAAAATAATCAAAATAACATGTAACACCCACCAGCAAAATGCATAAAGAATACCCACCCCACTTTTTCTGGGCAGTAGCCAACAATAAGCTCAGGTAAGGTTATGGGGCAACTCTACTCAAAAATTCCTTCGCCTGAATCTTAGAGGTAAATGCTCTGAAAGATCATTTTCAACTAGGCAGGAGCTAGTAAATAGGCTTCGGCTCCAGCCTTTTGAAAGGGCTTACTCAACTGTCTTAATCATCACCTGCGCTGAGTGACAGAAATCAGGGTACGCTTAAATGAGAGATTGTTAAAACACCGCTGGGAATCAGGTTGAGCTTTTTCTAAAGCAGCCTTCCTCAGAAGGAAATTCCCAAAATAGACAAGAAATGCTTTAGGGTGATTCTCACCTTCTCCACTGAGGTGTCTTTTTGCACATAATTGGAAATCTGAGCACTCTCTGTTCCTCTGTCTTCCAGTCCCAAGCCACAAGCTCTGGGAAGACGCCCCTGAGAAGTCCTAACCTAACATACATTCTATAATGTCATTGCCTGTAGCCCTCTACTTTGTCCCAAGAAATCATAAGTTATTCAGCATTTGGTGGTTCTCGAAATCTTCATTCTTCCACATAATGTCAGAGAGCTGCCCGTCCTGAGTTTCAACCTGGCCTTTAAGGACTCCAACATTATTTTCTACTATTGTTGTTCTTTCTCCTATGACATTGAGCTTCCCCCCCTTGGATTTGTTCAGTAGCTAACCAGGCTCTTCAGCTCTCTGCCCGGATTACAGCTTTGCATTCTTCGATGATGCCATAGATAACCTGGTTTATTCCTGGTGCCTGTGTGAATGGTACCCTGAGGGACAAATGAGCTCTCAGGCTCGCAATCCTGTAACGTCAATTGAGTATCTGAATAATTCCATTTAAGATCAGCTGCTGTCTGGGGGTTTGTATGTCTCCTCCCAACATTTTAAGCAGATTTCTCTTGCCTCTTCTGCTGCTTTTGGTGCTTGACTGTGGCCCCCCTTGTTGTAGCGAAACTACTTTCAGTAGCCCTAGACAGAGTGACACTAGATTCATCCTCACTTGATCTGGAACTGAGACCAGGGAATTCTGACCCATTGGTGAGAGAGTAAAACTTATCTTCTCCCTTCTGAGTAATGTCCAGGACAGTGTGATTTCTGGGCCTCTACACTGCAGGGTAGTTATCTCCTGAGCCCTCCACGCCCAAGGGACCTGATCTACCCTCCATGCTAGCAATTGGCCTCAACTGTCTGGTTTGCCTGAGCTAGCGCCCTGGGCTCCATGCCCCAATCTACCAGCCAAGTACTGTCTTGCTTACTTTGTGAGCTCAGAGCCCCAGGACCAGTAACCCCAGATCTTCCACCGCTACTGCCCCAACTTGACCCATCACTAGCTCAGCAATATCAAAGCCCTCTTCGAGATTCCTTGCGTGGACCTTACAATCCATTATGAGGACAGAAGCAGTGGATTCCAGGACCACACTCTGGGCAGATACATCACATGTAATCGCATGCGACCCCAATTGGGTCCCCACTACAGTCCGGCCAGTTTCCCTGCTGCTGCTGAATAGAGGGACTGAGTCCCCTCCCTTACCTTAAGCTACATGGGCCCATGCCTGTAAGACCTGTGAGTGCTGGAGAGTCTGATCTGTGAAGCTCTATGGCAGCCTGAAAAACCTCAGTAATGGTCAGGTGTGGTGCCTCATGCTGTATGGACCCTGGAATATCAGGGCCCCCAGAGTCTTCAGATTCCTTCTCTGATGTCCCTGACAAAGCAAGTGCCTTCTTACCAAGATCAAGATCAGCTTGCCTGCGGCACCCCAGTGGGTTGTTCCTGCCTTGTTCTGTCTGATGCGGATACTGGTGCCATGCAGGATGCTGGATTAGTATTCTCTGTTTTGCCATGGCCAGCTGTAGTGTGTTCCAAATACTTTGAGTGCTTCTGAAGCCAGTAGTATCCAGCCCACCACCGCCGGTCCTCTGTATGCGGCCCCCGACGCTCATCTGGTTTCCAGTTTCAGTTACAATCACTATCCAAAACTCCACAATGAACCATAACGTGCGAGCAGTCTTTTTGTGAAAGAGCAGGCTGAAGATCCCTCACATACTGTCCATCCTCTGGTGAGCCACAGCCCTGCCTCTCAGCTCCTCAAACTCCAACCATTACAGAGACCAGGGGGAAGGGAGCCAGTCTACAGCGGCATTACTCAATCGTCATCTTGCCGCCCCTTATTTCCCTTTTCTCAGGTAGAGAAAGGACATGGGGCTCCTGACTTTTTAAAGAAAGGAACGGTTCCCTGTGATCCAGGATTGTATCGGCCAATAACTTTAATAAACAGTGACAAGAAGGAATATTCCAAAAGTTTACCTACTCGGCTGGACCATATCGTTGCCAAATTGGTGTCTACTAATCAGCATGGATTTATCCCTGGAAGGGGAACCATCGATCATCAGGTGATAACACTTTTTGATGCAGCTGATGTTGCACATGAGCACATGGCAGCTGCCCTGTTGGATGCAGAAAAAGCTTTCGACAGGGCCAGAAGGGAGAATCTATGGAAACTCATGGACTGGGTTGGATTACGGACATGTTATATTAAGGCAGTGCAGACACTCTATTACAAATCCTGTTGCCTGGCTACAAATGTTGGGAGGCCAATCTGGGCCAACCAATATTGAGAGAGGAACAAATCAGGGATGCGCCTGAAACCCCCTTTTATACATCCTATATATCGATCCCTTCATTCGTAGGCTATATACTAATCCAGCCATAATACTAGTAGGACGAAAATCTTAGCCTACGCTGACAACATTGCACTGGTAACTGCAAATCAGGATGCTGCTCTGCCAATAGGGGAAGAGGGCGCTGCTAAGTTTGGCAAGTTTTCTGGATATGCGCTGAATAGCCACAAGGTGAACCGGTGCATTACCACTCAGGACTTGGGGGTGGTTGAGTAGGCAGTATATCTAAGTACTAACATCAGTGCAAAATTAGATCAGCTGGTTAAGTACAAACTGAAACAGCAAAACAGAATTTCATGAGATGGAACAACCTTCATTTATCCATCATGGGTCGTTGCAATACTGTGAAAATGTTATTCTTTCTGAAGGTCCTATATCTTTTCTGCATTATCCCATTAGTGTTCAAAAATGTGTGGTTTAAAATGTTGGATGCTCTGGTTTCCAGGTCAATATAGTTGTTGGACTTTTGGCCATACGCATGGTCATCCCTAGTCTTTTTGCCTCCTTCCTCCTGGTTTTTCTGACCTCTCGCTGTTGGCTCTAGGACTCTGAGCACTTTATCACTGCTGACCAGTGCTAAAGTGCAGGTGCTCTCCCATCTAAAGTTGGTATGATTGGCTTATACCTAATTGGCATATTTAATTTACCTATAAGTCCCTTGTACAGTGGTATCTCTATACCCAGGGCCTGTAAATTAAATACTACTAGTGGGCCTGCAGCGCTGCTTGCGCCACCCACTGAAGTAGACTTTCAAACCTGTCTCAGGCCTGCTAGCGCAGGGCCTGTGTGCGCAGTTTTCTGCCACAGGGACCTGGCATCTAAATTTACTTGCCAGGCCCAGAACTCCCCTTTAATACATGTAAGTCACCCCTAAAGTATGCCCTAGCTAGCCCTATGGGCAGGGTGCCATGTATGTAGAAAGGCAGGACATGTGCCATATTGCATGGCCTGTCCTGGTAGTGACAAACAGCCTAACTTGGTGTCTCACTGCTGTGAGTGCTGCCTTCTCATAGGATTGCATTAGAAATGCCCTGCCTTATGTGTAAGGGGTATTGTCTGATTTATGAGGGGTAGCGTAGGCGTGTTTGGTATGGTTGTGATGGTGATAATAAATACTGCTTACTGGTGTGGGTGTATTTTTTATTACTATCACAGAAATGCCACTTCTAGAAAGTGCGCATTTATCTGTGCTTATAATTCTGGTGTTTTGCAGCTTGACTCCAATCCACGTCTGGGCAGAGTGACAGTTGGGGCTTTGTGCATACTTTTCAGACAGCCTGTACACAGGGAGGGGGGAGGTGTCACTGAGGTGCATCTGCATACTGAATAGTCTTCCTGGGCTGAGAGAAGGGAGAGGCGGGGCACACCTGCATTTGTAAAGACTGTGCCCTGGCCTCACACAATAGGGTCGTTAACCCCCCACTGATGTTTGGAGCCTGTGCTGAAAGGAGAGAGGGGGCACTCCCAGAACCAGTTGTAACTGGCTGGAACCTCCTCCCTACCACTGTAAAACACTGTAAAAACTGACTATAAGTACAGGGGAATTTTCCCCACAATTTGGAGAGACTTTGAACATCATGGAACTGGACACAGAAATGCTGGAAGGACTTACCAGGGACCGCCATGGACTGCTGCTGCTGCTGTGCTGTGCTGACCTGTGACCTGCTTGGTCACTGTAAAGGACTTGCCACTTGCTGCCTTTCCCTTGTGCTGGCCTGTTGCTAGGGCCCCTCCACCTGTGGGCCTTTCCTGAACCTTTTCTCCCCAGGGGCAGGGTGCTGTGGCCCCTGACCCCTGCAGTGACCCTGAAGCACAGGGGTGCTTCACGTGATGTCCAAGCTAGCGCTTAGGAAAGCGCTCCTTTTGGGGATTCCACTAGCGCTTGAAAGCGCTCCCCTTTTATTTTATTTTTTTATTGTTGTTTATGGTGGCAGGAGACCATCTCCGCCGCGACCCGGGCTTCCTTTGCCCGTCAGAGAGCGTGTTGTGGTGGCCGAGATCACCGCCGCAGCCCGGGGAGGCTGCTTCCACCAAGCGCGAGTGAAACGCGCTGTATCAGACCCCCGGGGCACCACCTGACGAAGAAAGGAGCCAGCGTGCTCCTGATAGTGCCCCGGGGGCACCAATGAGACTCCTCCCGTATTTCTCTCACCGCGGCCCAGGGGAAGGTGAATTCGCCTGCCGGTCGGGCAGGGCAGCCTGGGCGCGGCTCCAGTGATCCGCGGGGAACCAGCAGAGTTGTCCCGCCTCCAAAGTGCTCCGTGTTGCTGGCGTGAGGAGCGGCCGGGCCAGCTGAGAGCCCTGGCAGGCTCAGCCCTCGCTCCCGAGGAGCACGCTTCATTCCTTGAGGCCCGAGTGGCCTCGTCGGAGGAGGACCGAGGCTCGCTGGGCCCCCTCCCTCCTTGTTTGGCCACAGCTCTGGGCAGGTGCGGTGGAGGCCTCGTCGGAGGCTCCCCGTGCCACGGGGCCCTTTTGTGGCATTTTGCAGGCCCCAGGAGGGGCCCGTTCTTCAGCGGAGAGGGTGCGTGGTGCCCCCCTCCTCCATACCAGTAGTGGTGACCTTGGCCCCCCCCCTCGGGAGGGCCTTTGGAGGCCCAGGGGGGCCCCCAGTGGTCGTGGGCCCCAGGAGGGGCCCGTCAACAGTACAGAGGGGGTGCGTGCCACCCCCCTCTCCCCCAGGACTCTAAGGAGGCCCCCTCATTGCGCAGAGGAGCGCTGGGGGCCCCTTTCTTCTTTGTCTTCAGGCACGGAGGGTGCCTGCTTCATCAAAACAGGTACTGTCTAAAATGGACTAATATGATGATAATCTAAAGTTCTTTCTACAGACTTTATTAATTATGATGTATTGCCCACCTGTTCCCTGATGCTTTGACATATGTGTGCACATGTTCCTTTTATGGGCATGACTTGCTAAATATGTTTCCCTAACTTGCCATAGGTTTTCTAATGTTCCTACTATGGGCGTTTTATGATATTCTTATGACAAGTGTTCTAATGTGATAACGTGTTTCCTGACTACTGCTTATGTTGCAGAATACTGAGTAACCTGTGTGTTATGTGTGACTACTGCTAGTTTGCAGAGTAACTAATGTGTAACGTTCTGACAACTGCTAAGGTAGCAGGATAGTACTGTTATGTGATGTTGGTCTAATAATTACGTTGTGTACAATACAGTATATTTTCATATAATCTGGTGTTGTGTTTCCTTTGTGGTGGGGATATTGCGTCACATGTATGTGTGTGTTGTGCAAACGCTTTACTCATTGCCTCTGGGTTAAGCCTGACTGCTCGTGCCAAGCTACCAAGGGGGTGAGCAGGGGTTATCTTGGACGTGTAACTCCCTTGCCCTGACTAGAGTGGGTAAGTTCTGCCTGGCTGAGGTGCATACCCTAGCCAACCAGAAACCCCATTTCTAACAATAGTCATACAGTAAAACAAGGAGGGCTGTCAGGTATATAACTTTACCCAAGGAGAGAGGGGGTGGGCTCTCCCAAACTTTAAATTGTATCAGCTGACTGCCACTTTTCACTATATGGCACCTCCTATTGGAAACAATGATGGGAGTGCACTAGCCTACAGAGCACGCAACCTCAATTTACAAGCTACTAACTGGATCAGATGCTAAAGGATGTTTGCTAAGGCTGGTGGAATCTAGCTACTACAAGAAAGTCCAGTTTAAAGTGGTAGGGGCAGCCTTTAAAACTATGTTGCCTTTCACAAAAATGTAGGATTAAGGAGATTGGATTAGTATACTGCAGTGCAGATGAATCCAATATTGCCAGACATACTTCAAGATACCTGCTTGCTAGATTCGACCAGGACTATAGGATGCTTTTAAGTACTTGCAAATATGATATTTCTTGCAAACGAAATCCTGGGGTCACTCCTGCATCTGTTGTTAGGGTTTGAGGAGTGCTCTGTTACCTCGATTTACTCGATTTACTCAAATCTGTGCTGGGGTATACCGGAAGATCTAGAGAAGCACACGAGCAAGTGGCAGAAGAGACTTGACTCCAGTGATCACAGTATTTCTGAGTCTTTGGATCTCAGCTGCACTGTAGTCAGCTCTTCTGGACTTCTTGCACATCACTATAAAACAGTTTTTGATCTATACTTTACTACCGCAAAGATTACCAAGTGGGGGTGCATAGAGGGGATATGCCGTCCATGTTGTTGAGCTCTTGAGGTGGATTTGATCCACGTGTTTTATACATGTCCACGTAGCTCAGACATCTCTTAATTTCTGGGAGATGCCCTTGACATTAGTCTGGTATTGACTCCTCATATGATGCTACTGGAGGTGCATGGGCCTGCAGACTTTTTAGGAGGGAAGCCCTCATTATTCATTGGAATGGCAGTATTCCGTCACTGTATCGCTTTATGGTGGCTTGATCCTCAGGTCCCCCCTACCAGCAATGTTAATGGCGTTTCCTTTAAATTTTTAATTTGGGGGTGATTCTAACCCTGGCGGTCGGTGTTAAAGCGGCGGCCAACCCGCCAACAGGCTGGCGGTAAACAAAATGGGATTCTGAGCCTGGCGGGAACCGCCAACACAGACAGCCACCTTAACACTCCGACCGCCACGGCGGTACAAACAAACAGCGCGGCGGTCACCGCCAACAGACAGGCGGCAGACAATGTACCGCCCACACTATTCCAACTCACCAATCCGCCACCTTTTCCGGGGCGGGAGCACCGGCGATAAAAACACGGCGGAAACAGACTACGGACGGGAAAACGCTCACCACTACGCACTCCAGGAGGAAGGAGGACAGCATGGAACCCGAATTAAACATCCTACCTGCTCTCGTCTACCTTCTCATCTACCACGAGTACGAAGTCCGGCGCAGACGACAACGGTGAGTACTGCACCTACGACACACGGGAGGGGGAGGACGAAAGGTTACGGCCACACACATATGCGACCCCCCCCCCCCCAACTATGTACTCACCAATGCAGCGCACCAAGTCACAGTGACACCACCCAAACACCCCTGAAAAATGCTAGGACATAATCATATTTTGAATAAATATTTATGTACCAAAAAGCTCCAGAAAATTAGCGTACAACCATGAAAGATATCCACAACAAAACTAATGACACACACATCAGTGTATAACTGAAGTACCAAGTCCTGCACAACCTACGATTTCAGCATGTCCGTGGGCCAAAGTCTTGAGAAACAAGGGCAAAGCCCACACAGGAGACCTGAGTCCTTTGGAGAGAACACTGCAGGGGCATCAGATGTAAAAACTACAGGCACCTCAGGGGGAAGGAAAGGGGGGGGCACCACAGCCACATGAGTCCACGACGCCAGATCCACGAGGAGCCACCATGGCCACTGGACCATCCTGGGGAGTGCAAAGCCACAGTCTCTCAAGTCTCTGCAGTGGGTGGATTGCCCACTGGACCATCCTGGGGAGTGCAAAGCCACAGTCTCTCAATGTCTCTACAGTGGGTGGGCTGCCCACTGGGCCATCCTGGGGAGTGCAAAGCCACAGTCTCTCAATGTCTCTACAGTGGGTGGGCTGCCCACTGGGCCATCCTGGGGAGTGCAAAGCCACAGTCTCTCAATGTCTTTACAGTGGGTGGGCTGCCCACTGGGCCATCCTGGGGAGTGCAAAGCCACAGTCTCTCAATGTCTCTACAGTGGGTGGGCTGCCCACTGGGCCATCCTGGGGAGTGCAAAGCCACAGTCTCTCAATGTCTCTACAGTGGGTGGGCTGCCCACTGGGCCATCCTGGGGAGTGCAAAGCCACAGTCTCTCAATGTCTCTACAGTGGGTGGGCTGCCCACTGGGCCATCCTGGGGAGTGCAAAGCCACAGTCCATCAGGTGGATGACAGTCTCCACTGGTCAAGGAGGAGGCATGGTGGGCACAGTGAACCATAAACGGTGCTTGCGACGGCGGTGCCCAGCGGAGCGGTGCTTGAGAGGAAGGGCCCAGCGGAGCGGTGCTTGAGAAGAAGGGCCCAGCGGAGCGGTGCTTGAGACGGCGGTGCCCAGCGGAGCGGTGCTTGAGACGGCGGGCCCAGCGGAGCGGTGCTTGAGAAGAAGGGCCCAGCGGAGCGGTGCTTGAGACGGCGGGGCCCAGCGGAGCGGTGCTTGAGACGGCGGGGCCCAGCGGAGCGGTGCTTGAGACGGCGGGGCCCAGCGGAGCGGTGCTTGAGAAGAAGGGCCCAGCGGAGCAGTGCTTGAGAAGAAGGGCCCAGCGGAGCGGTGCTTGAGACGGCGGGGCCCAGCGGAGCGGTGCTTGAGAAGAAGGGCCCAGCGGAGCGGTGCTTGAGACGGCGGGGCCCAGCGGAGCGGTGCTTGAGAAGAAGGGCCCAGCGGAGCGGTGCTTGAGACGGCGGGGCCCAGCGGAGAGGTGCTTGAGACGGCGGGGCCCAGCGGAGCGGTGCTTGAGAAGAAGGGCCCAGCGGAGTGGTGCTTGAGACGGCGGGGCCCAGCGGAGCGGTGCTTGAGACGGCGGGGCCCAGCGGAGCGGTGCTTGAGACGGCGGGGCCCAGCGGAGCGGTGCTTGAGAAGAAGGGCCCAGCGGAGCGGTGCTTGAGACGGCGGGGCCCAGCGGAGCGGTGCTTGAGACGGCGGGGCCCTGTTCAGCGGTGCTCTTCTCCACGGCGGGCCCTGTTCAGCGGTGCCTATCTCCACGGCGGGGCCCTGTTCAGCGGTGCTCTTCTGCACCGCGGGCCCTGTTCAGCGGTGCTCTTCTCCACGGCGGGGCCCTGTTCAGCGGTGCTCTTCTGCACCGTGGGCCCTGTTCAGCGGTGCCTATCTCCACGGCGGGGCCCTGTTCAGCGGTGCTCTTCTGCACCGCGGGCCCTGTTCAGCGGTGCTCTTCTCCACGGCGGGGCCCTGTTCAGCGGTGCTCTTCTGCACCGCGGGCCCTGTTCAGCGGTGCTCATCCAGCAGGTCAAGGGAGCCAGACCTGGCCTCGACTCCCTGCTCAGTCGCCCTCGGACCGTGACGTTTCTGGACCCTTCGGGGACGGACTCCTGGCCTCCTTAGTGTCCTCCTTCCCAGCTGGGATGTGGCATGTGGGGTCCACCTTCTCCGCGCTCCTGCTGCCCTTCCGCTCCTTTGATGGGGCTCTCGGGCCCTTGCCTCCCCCAGATGGTGTGGGTGGTGAAGTGGCCGCACATTGCTCCTTGGGGGCAGCCCTGTCGGCCCTCGCACGGCGGTCCTTGGTTTTGCGGGTCCTCTTGCCGGGGGGGGGGCTGGACGTGTCCTTGCTGCAGCTCGATGTGTCACTGCTGGCAAAGGGTGGGCTCCAGAACCCAGGCACAACAGTGACACCCGAAGCTGGGCTGGTGGTGGCTGCGGTGCTCTTGGGACTCTTTGAAGATGGATGGGGGAGGTCATCGGGGGGAAAGAGGTTAAGGTTAGCCAGGAAAAGTTTTTTAGGGCCAAGGTAAAGGGTAGGAGAAGTGGAGATGGAAGTGGAGGTAGAGGAGGTGGTTGTAGGAGAGTCAGGTGTGCTGTCATTGGGTGAAGGTGCTGGTGCTGTAGGCTGTCGTGAGGTGGATGGCTGTTGGGTGGGTGGCTGCCTGCGTTTGTGTGTCTTGGAAGAGGGGGTGACAGACACAGTGGGAGAGGACACAGGGGACGTGTACATGGCAGTGGGGGTGGTGACTGCACGAGTGTGGACTGTACTGGAGGGTGAGGTGGTGATGGAAGCACTGGCTGATGTTGGGGTGCATGCAGGTGTTAGTGTAGACGTCACAGGGAGGGAGGAGGGAGACGAGGAGGAGGGGGACACAGGGGTGGCAGTGGCTGTTGGCATGTCTGCATCTGGGTGTTGCTCGGGTGAGTGTTTGCGGGATCTGTGGTGCTTGTGTTTGGATGAGCTGCTCTTGGGTGTTGAGGTGTGTGCAGGCTGGTCTGATGGTGTGGATGGGATAGGCTGAGGAACAGGAGACAGAGACAGGCTGGAGGCAGTCAGAAGAGGGAGGCTGGAAACAGGGACAATGGCTGCCGTCAGTGCTGAGGCCAGAGCAGTGAACGCTCATTGATGGGCAGCCTGACCCGAATGAATGCCCTCCAGGTACGCATTGCTCTGTTGCACCTCCCTCTGCACACCCTGGATGGCATTCAAAAGGGTCGTCTGCCCAACAATGAGCGTCCTTACCAGGTCAATGAGCTCCGCACTGAGGGCAGCAGGGGCAACAGGGGCAGGGGCTGAGGTGCCTGGGGCGAAGGAGACGCGCGCCTTCCTGGGCGAACCGGCACGGAGCGAAGACTGAGGGGCTGCTGGGAGGGCGGGGCTGGTGCGCTGGGTGGCGGCTGTACCTGTAGAGGCGGGGGGCACGGATGTTGCCGCCACCCCTAGGGAGCTCCCATCCGAGGACGTGTCGCTTTCGCTGCTCTCACCAGCGGTCCCCGTCGTGGTGCTCCCCTCGCCCTCCGGATCACTGGTGCCCTCGGTGTCTGTTCCTGGGCCCACCAGGACCTTGTGTCCTGCAGCTCCCTCGTGCTCCAATGCCATATCTCCTCCGCCTGATGATGCTAATGCACACATGCACAAGAAGATGAAGAGAAAGGGTGGGGGGAGAAAAAAGAAGACCAGGTTGAGTGCATGCAATGTCAACACCGTTGGCGGAGAGGACAGACACAGGTGCCTAATGCACTAAGCCGCGCATTCGGGGTACACTACTCAGTACTACTGACTAAGACAAGAGGCCAAGAGACGTCAAACGCGCACATGGGAGATGCTGGACCTTCAATGGCTGTACTTGTCACCCTACAGAGGTGGGGGCCGGGGGCACAGGGCCATGCCTAAGGGAGAGGACTACACTACAGAAAGCGCCCTGGCCTAATGTCACCCACAGCCCTCCTCCCCCACCCAGACGCCTCCACTGCGCAGAAAGATAGGAGAATGTGCTGATACTCACCCCCTTGTGTCTGCTGTGATGTCTTAAAGCGCCCATCCAATTCAGGGTAGGCCACCGCCAGGATCCGGGACATCAGGGGGGTCATGGTGCGACTGGCACCCCTCCTAGGTTGGGAGGCCATCCCCAGCAGTGTTTCTGCGGTCTTCCTTGTTCCGCGGCGGATGTCCTCCCACCTCTTGCGGCAGTGGGTGCCCCGTCTGTTGTGGACCCCCAAGGTCCGGACTTCCTTGGCGATGGCACGCCAAATCTCGATCTTCTGATGGGCGCTGACCTATTAGACATGTACAGGGTGGAAAGGAGGAAATCATCAATGACCTGCATGTTAGATGTAATTGGCCCCCACCCACCCACTTTGCCATATGGCACATGCTCTCATCTGTCGGGCGTTGCACTCCTCATTCGCCCCCCACCCCACCAACTTACATCCACCCCAATCCACACAGGCATAGCCCATTCCATTAGCACCCGGTGTACTCACTTGTTGGTCTGGAGGACCGTAGAGTAGGGCATACTGGGGGAGGACCCCATCCACGAGCTTCTCCAACTCTTCAGACGTGAAGGCAGGGGCCCTTTCCCCAGGCGCAGCAGCCATTGTATCTTCCAGACCGAGGTCACAGCAGCACTTGCAGTATAGGTCCTCTCCTGTGGATGATCAGGTCTCGAGTGATTAAGCAGATAGATAATGGCGGTCACGCCCGCGGCGGTGCGTACCGCGGCGGTGCGTACCGCGACCGCCGGCGCACTTCGTCATTGGCTCCTGAAACCCATAGGCTTCAATGTTAACCAATGCGGCTTTGCGCCGCGGTCTGCGACCGCCTACCGCCACGGTGTGCCCCGCCAGCGCATTGACCTCACATCCCATTGTCCCACTTCACAGGTCAGGCAGCCGCCATTTCAAGGGCCCACATGGCTTAATTTTGACTGCGACACACAGGCCTAGGCCTTGCATTGCCACACATACACGCCTTTCAACCCATTGCCATTCTTTAACTGTGCAAGCTGTCTGTACGTACCTGTGTTTTGGCTGACTCTGTGCTCCATGTTATCCTTCCTAGGCACCGTCCGCTGGGACTTGCGATGAGAAGGAGGAATCCTCGCGTGTACCGACCGCTGGTGGACCTGTCGACAATGGAAGAACGCCATATAATACTTCGATACAGACTTGACCGTGCCACTATCCATGAACTGTGTGCCCAGCTGGAGCCAGCCCTGATGTCCCCCATCCGCCAACCCACAGGGATTCCCCCTCTGGTGCAGGTTTTGTCAGTCCTCCATTTTTTGGCCAGTGGGTCATTCCAGACCACAGTGGCCATGTCATCTGGAATGTCTCAGCCTATGTTTTCTAAGATTTTGAGCAGAGTGTTGTCTGCCCTGATGAAACTCATGCGGAGCTACATCATTTTCCCCGAGGAGGGTGACTTGCCTACAGTGAAGGGTGATTTCTATGCCCTTGGACACATCCCCAACATCATTGGTGCCATTGATGGGACCCATGTGGCTTTGGTACCCCCAAAAGACGATGAGCAGGTGTTCCGAAACAGAAAAAATTATCATTCGATGAATGTCCAGGTGGTCTGTTTGGCTGACCAGTACATCTCCCATGTAAATGCCAAGTTCCCAGGGTCAGTGCATGACGCGTATGTGATGCGAAATAGCAGCATCCCCTATGTGATGGAGCAGCTACAGAGACAACGTGTGTGGCTAATAGGTGACTCTGGTTACCCCAACCTGCCGTGGCTACTGACCCCAGTAAGGAATCCCCAGACAAGGGCAGAGGAACGCTACAATGAGGCCCATGGGCGTACTAGGAGGGTGATTGAGCGAACCTTTGGACTCCTGAAGGCCAGGTTTAGGTGCCTGCATATGACTGGTGGATCCCTAATGTACTCACCAAAGAAGGTGTGCCATATCATCGTGGCCTGCTGTATGCTTCACAACCTGGCTTTGCGACGCCAGGTGCCTTTCCTGCAGGAGGATGGTCCAGATGGTGGTGTTGTAGAAGCCGTGGAGCCTGTGGAGAGTGAAGAGGAGGAAGACTCAGAGGACGACACAGACAATAGGGATAGAGTGATACAACAGTATTTCCAGTGACACCCAGGTAAGAATCACCCACGCCATTTCCCAATTGCTTCTAGCCTCCTGCATCTGTACTTTCTGTAGTTCCCCACAGATGTTTTTCAGTAATTTTTGCCTTTCCCTTCCCTTCTCAGTGCTGTCTGACTCAGTACCTGACTTCTGGTTGGTTCGCCCATGAAATACAGCGTATTGACATTGGTATGTTGTCATGACTAATTGACAGAACAGAAATTGAACAGTAATATGTAATACATTTGTTAATAAGACAGCATGACTCAAAACAGATTAATGTGCAAAATGTGATTTATTTACAGTGCTAGATATCGGTACATGTGATTCTAAGGGTGATGGGTGGGGGTGGAGGAATATCCATGGCAGAGTCCAGTTCTCAGTCTCACAGGTGCATTGTTCTTTTGCCTGGGGAAGGATGGAGCATAGGCAGTTCATGGTTGGACAGGGTGGCAATGTGGGACAGTGGGAAGAGTTCAGGGGGTATGTCCTGCTGGCGGGGGTCTTGACATCCTACTCTGTCTTTTTCTTTGGTCTCAGGCTCCTCTTACGGGGTGGTTGTTCTTCAGCAGGAGGTGGGGTTCTGGGGGGCTGACGAGGTGTTGGGACCTACTGTCCACTAGCGCCGGCGGAGGTGGTAGGCTGTTCCTGGTCCGGCCTAGTGACAGGGGCCCTGTGTGGTGCACCATGGTCCCGCAACGCGTCCTCTATCCTGTGGAGGGCCAGGACGATGGTCCCCATTGCGGTCCTGATGATTCTCAGCTCCTCCCTGAACCCCATGTAGCGTTCTTCCTGCTGTGCCTGGATCTCAGTGAACCTGGCCAGTACCGTCGCCATCGTTTCTTGGGAGTGGTGGTAGGCTGCCATGATGGTGGTGAGGGCCTCTTGGAGAGTGGGTTCCCTGGGCCTCTCCTCCCCCCCCTGTCGCACAGCAGCCCTCCGAGCTGCCCGGTTTCCCCCGGCCTCTGTCCCCTGGCCGGTGTGCCCGCTCCCACTGCCCCCAGGTCCCTGTTGTTGTTGGGGTGTTGGGTTAGCCTGGGTGCCCTGTAGTGGCGGACACACCGCTGATTGAGCTGTCCTAGAGACAGAGGCATGGGCCCGCTGGGTGGGAGCTGTGCTGGTGTCGGCAGAGGGGGTCGGGTCTGGTGTGGCCTGTAGCTGCCTGAGGGGAACCGACTGCCCAGAGGTCCCCGATGGTCCGGGCTGGTCATCAGGTTCACTGTCGACAGAGCTGCTATCCTCAGTGTGGGCCTGTTCCGGTGGTGGGATGGACACTTCTGGACCCTCCTGGCTGGTGTGTTGTTGTTCGGGTCCTGCATGGGGTAAGAGAGTTTGGTTATTGTTTCTGTGTGTGCAATAGCGTGCGTGTTATGGGTGCCCTTGTTCCCCAGTGCAGGCATTCCCTTGAGGGAGGTGTTGTGAGGGTATTTAGTGGGGGGGAGGGGTTAGTGCAGTGGTCATGCATAGGTGATGGGTGCCCATGATTTGTGTTGGCATGCAGGAGTTGGTGTTGGGATGGGTGGGTCGTGCTGGTGAGACATTGTCAGGGAGGATATGTGCTGGGGGGTTGGGGGTGAGGGTGGGGGTGTGGGTTGGCATGCTGGTGGGGTGGGGGGGATATAGTAGTTGAGATGGGACTTACCAGAGTCCATTCCTCCGGCTACTCCAGCGAGGCCCTGAGGATGCAGGATGGTCAAGACCTCTTGCTCCCACGATGTAAATTCGGGAGGGGTGGGTGGGGGTCCGCCGCCAGTCTTCTGGACCGCGATGTTGTGCCTGGAGACCATCGATCGGACCTTCCCCCGTAGGTCGTTCCATCTTTTGCGGATGTCCTCCCTATTCCTGGGATGCTGTCCCACCGCGTTGACCCTGTCCACGATCCGCTGCCATAGCTCCGCCTTCCTGGCTATACTGGTGTGCTGCACCTGCGAGCCGAAGAGCTGGGGTTCCACTCTTAGGATTTCCTCCACCATGACCCGGAGTTCTTGGTCCGAAAAGCGTGGGTGCCTTTGGGGTGCCATGGGGTGGTGTGGGTGAGGTGTGGGGTGGTGTATGTGATGATGAGTATGTTGGTGTGTGGTCCTTTGTGCTACTATGTGGTGTGTGTGATGGTGTAGTGTGCCTCAGTGTGTCTTGCTAGGGATTGTCTGCTGTGTCTCTCTCTCCTTCTCTCAGTAATTCTGGTCGCAGGGGTTTGTGGGTGATGTGGGTGTGTGTTTTATAGTTGGTTGATTGTGTGGGAGTGGTGTGTGTATGTGTATCAGGTGTGTGTATTTCAAATTGTCCAATGTGGCTGTGTTTTGGTGATGTGTGTGTATTCTGACCGCGGCGGTGTGTACCGCCAATGGAATACCGCGTTTGAATGACCGCCGTGTGGATTCGTGGGTCGTAATGGCATGGGCGTATTTCTGTTGGCGTGACGGTGGAGGTTTGGTCATCTCCAGTTTATCGCTGCCCGCCGATGTGGCGGGCTGCAGTGGAGGACGGATTTTTGGAGGTTTGGCCGTTGTGGGTCAGAATGACCGTGGCGGTTGACCGCGGCCGCGGCGGTGTTATGGCGGTCTTATGACCGGCGGTAAGGGCATTTTACCGCCGAGGTCAGAATCACCCCCTTAATTTGGAGACATCGCTTTATGAGTGCAGAGGTATGAAGACCAGGCAGAAGAGGAAGAAAATCTGGGGGGCCCTCTTTGAATGGATAAATTCCTGTCAGAGGGCAGGAGGCCCGCTTATCAGCTCAATTAATGGTGCTACCGAGCACCTTTTAAGAGCTTGCTGGAAGGTTTATGGAAATTGATATCTGCACCGTTATATCTTAAGCAAATGCACTTTATATTTTTAAGGATATTTTAAGATCTAGATATCGGTTTTTTTGCTAACACTGGTTTTGCATTCTCTGGTACTAGATGTGTATGACTGTAGTTTTATTCCCATTAAGGTATAAATGATATTTGTATGTTTTCCATCTTATTCAAAATGTCTCTGTTTGGGTGGCTGCTATTCAACCCTTCTCTTATGAAATGCTTAATATGGTACTTTAGAAATGAGGTAAAGGCATGCGTTCAGCACTTTAAGAATGTGATGATGTGGAAGTCAGGTTTCTGTACTGTTTAGCACAACTCGCAGCCCTTGACACTCATTTGCCGTAGTAGCTGTTGTATCCAGCATATATGAATTAATATTGAGTATTGACTGATTTGTTGACACGTCATGGTGAATTGTTGATCATAATTCTCTTTATTTTTGTGTGTTTTTCCACCCTTTAGTTCCTTCCCTGTTTATGCAAGCATGGGAATATTGAAAAAAAGGATTAATAAAACAAAAAGAAAAGATATTTCCAGCAGGTTGTGCCTATCATTTGCAAAGCTGCTGATGACAACAATGTTGTTTAGAATCAAAGTTTGAATCCGTGTAAGGTGTTCTGCGCTTATGCTTATAAATGCAGTTTTATGTTGTGTTTAAATTGAGTTAGTAAATATGAATGCATCCTGATGTCCTTTAATGTGTTTTTGGAGGCTAGCTTCCATTCCACTGATCTTGTTTGCAGGTGGCGAAACATGGGTCTAGTTTTTGGGCACTTGCTTTTCGGTTTAATTGAAAGCATGTTTTATTTTACTGACCTAAAAAAAAACACGTTTTAGCACCATCCTTTCCAGCAGATCCTTGCACTAGAACCAGTAAACATGGGACTTCTACCTCAAAGCTGGCAGTAGTAAATGCTAAACAAGGACGTATCTAATTTCTTGTTTCATAAACAGAAAGGAAGGGGAAAACGTGCGGGGAAACTGTCTAACATTTCTACACACATTTTCGACTACTTTACCTCTATACTTCCGCATTTTCGAAAATACATTGCTCTTTCTCACAATAGCCTTCCGTTTTATTTAGATTAATCTAGAATTGGAATCTGTGTACTCTGTCTGTCATCAGCATAGTTCGCAAACACAAACCAATGAGAGTGGATCAAGATGTGGTGCCTTGTGGGGCACCACACGAGTGCCTATTGGATGCTGAGTGAAGTGGATGAAAGCAGATGCATTAAATCATAGCCTGAAAGTTAAATACATTGCAGCGACATTATTATCACAATAATTATCCCTTCTGGTCTGGAGAGGAGACAAAGTCCGTGCCGCTGAACTTTGCTGTTAGATCTAATAAAAGTAGGGCTCCTGTGTTATCTGTAGCACCAAAAGACTGCCTAAAGCTCTGCAATTTTCGAATGTCATGGGCAAGTAACTGAAAGATGAAACAAATGTCTAGTTTACCAATAGGTAGGCAGGCCACACTGCTGTTTCCTCAGCCCCAGTAGTACACTGGATAGAGCAGACATTAACAGAAGTCCACTTATTCAAACTGTAGGGGATGTTGATGGAATAGGGCGACATTCCCTTTGGCACTTTTTTCAGAAAATGTATTACCCAAGTCATTAAAGAAGGGTTGGATAGACCTTTCTCTGCTAGGTGTTAGCAGTAGGCTAAGGGATTTTCATATAATGTGAAATCACTAGTTAACATTGCTTGTGAGTTCTATTTTTTGGCAGCAAACTTGTGATTTTGATTCACAGTTAACTGTGGTGTAGTTTAGATGATGATAATGAAAGGAAGTGAGAGTTTTCCTTAGAGTACAGAATACAGTTGTGCTCATAAAAGCCTCCTTTCAAATGTGGTCACCTAAACACAGGGGTTAAACACAGAAGTAGGAGGTGCTAAGGTCCCACAGAATTGGGAGCAATGGCACCACTGCTGCACCTCTTCTTGACTTGGATGGGTGTAGATATATACTGCCTACAATGAGGGTTTTACTTGAACTTATGTGCTTGTTAAAGGTGAGAGTTTTTTCCACAATAATATAGGCCCTCATTCTGACCTTGGCGGGCGGCGGAGGCCGCCCGCCAAAGTCCCGCCGTCAGGTTACCGTTCCGCGGTCGAAAGACCGCGGCGGTAATTCTGACTTTCCCGCTGGGCTGGCGGGCGGTCGCCTTCAGACCGCCAGCCAGCCCAGCGGGAAAGAGGCTTCCACGATGAAGCCGGCTCGGAATCGAGCCGGCGGAGTGGAAGCTGTGCGACGGGTGCAGTTGCACCCGTCGCGTATTTCACTGTCTGCACAGCAGACAGTGAAATACATGTAGGGGCCCTCTTACGGGGGCCCCTGCAATGCCCATGCCAGTGGCATGGGCACTGCAGGGGCCCCCAGGGGCCCCGCGACCCCCCCTACCGCCATCCGGATCTCGGCGGTCCGACCGCCGGGATCTGGATGGCGGTAGGGGGGGTCGGAATCCCCGCGGCGGTGCAGCAAGCTGCGCCGCCGCGGAGGATTCAATGGGGCCGCGGTACACTGGCGGGACCCCGCCAGTGGTGCCGGTCCGACCGCGGCTTTACCGCCGCGGTCGGAATCCCCATTGGAGCACCGCCGGCCTGTCGGCGGTGCTCCCGCAGTCCTCCGCCCTGGCGGTCAAAGACCGCCAGGGTCAGAATGACCCCCATAGTCTCCCTTCCCTGCTTTTAGTACCTTGGTTGTTGCCTGATCTGTGAGGCCATTGTGGGGGATTCGTGTACAGTGAGAGGTGTTTATTGCCCATGTTTCTTGATGGGCAATGATGTCGCATTTCCTCAGTTCTTCAATCATGTTTTTCTTGACTCCATAATCGATTATCCCTTTTATGTTCCATGAGCTTATTTTCAAACCAAAAGTACTTTGAGGTATTTTATTCTTTTGGGGCCCGGTGCTGAACATTGGAATGTAATGCGCTTGAAAGCCATGCCCACTCCAGTGGGGCCTGCTGCTGGAATGTGCATAGCCGTCCTTCCCCTGAATTCCTTTTCGTAATTTTTAGCTTCTTGTCCATGTATTCCCTCTTGCAGCTTTCCCTTGTAGTGCCCATCAATACTGAGCCAGTGGCCGGCGCATTCCTGATTTTTGGGGTTTCCTTCTGGCCTGCTGCTATATTCAAATGGTTGTCCAGCTCCAAGAAGTATGCAGGGTGTTCGTTTACCGTGGGCTCAATCAATTTCGTGCCCCATTGTTCAAACTGCCTCCTATGTTCCCACAGTACCTTGATGAGATTTGGACTTTTGAAACTGATTTTAGTGTGCACATTAATAACGCCCTATCCTGGGAAGAGAAAAGCCACCCCTTCAATGTCAGCAGAGAAGATTTGTTCCAAGCCTACTATGTTTGCACACAGTTTCAGAATGATCCCTTATTGGTGGTATCCCACATTCCCCTTGAGGCATATTGTGGGTAAAGGATTATTGTTAGTTCTCTTTCAGTTTTGTGTTTCCCCACTTCTGGAGTATGAAGATTCCTGGTCAAGCGCTTGTTGGGTTCCCCTGTACATCTGATCACTCAGTTTGAGGATGGAGCCCACTCCATGGTGGGTATACCGTCTCCCCTTTTCTTGTTCCTGACTGCTACGTTCCTTCTATTTGCTGACAGGGTGTGTTGCGCAGTTGGAGAATCGCTGGCTCGCCTATACTTCCTGACATCCCTGTCCGTCCAAATGTTGGCACGAGCTGCATTATTTGGGACCCTACTGAAAGTCTTGTGGGGGAGGCCGAGCTTATTGCCCTCGGCTGCGTTGACTGATTTGGTTGCCATGATTGAAATTCAGACACTTTTTTTGGTAGATTTGTTAGGCCTCCATCTTTTCCCGATATTTCAGGTCCAATTGGTGTTTTTGCAGACTCTTTTGGATGCTTTTGTGGTTGCTTTAAGGCCAGGCTTCCTACTGTTGCATGATTTCCTTCCTGTCAGTGTTTATCTTCTTTTATACCCTTTGGTTCTTCTATGGATCCTACTCCTAGCCATTGAAGGAGAGCTGATCTTCTGTTGTTCTTATTTTTGTTTAGTTTCCTTAGACTTTTCTTTTTTCTTTCTAGACGGGGAGATAACATGCCCTCTGATGGCATCAATTCATTCTTTGCATCATTGTTCTTTAATTGCGGAGACCCCTGTGCAAGACTGGTCTTGTTCATGATACTGCCAAGCATGGGCAAAACATTGTCATCCCTGTTATAACCCCCGGGGATGCAACAGTGCTTGCCTTTCCTGCTTCTCCAGTTATTTGTGATATACCCTCATCTGCCTGTGTTTGCTCACATGCTGGCCTGAGATTCTTACTGCTAGAATTTCTGTTAGTTATATTTCTGCTAGTTCAATTTCAGGCCCCTGAGGTTTGATGGCGTCCAGGTCAATGGTGCTATCTGGGAAAATTGATGCCCTTTTGAAGTCATCAATCACTGAGGTCATTACTGATGGAAGATATGATAATTTTTCTATTATTGGCCCACAGGCACACAAAGCTTGCTTTGATTCAAGTTGAACTAAGTCTTGAGCTCTGATGATTAGAGTGTTTAGGGCATCCAATTTCTCATTGATCTTTGTGATTGACGTGGCAATCATCTGCAGGATATAGATATGCACTTCCAGCTTCTCTGCGTGCAGGTATGCTTCCTGTGACATTTCTTTAAGTGTTTATTGACATTAATGATTGCAGATGTTTGGGGTGTTGATTCTAGCTCCTGTCCCATCCTACCATCTACTTGCTCAGAATCCTGAGGGTAGGTGAAGCATGTGCTTGAAAATTCTGAGCACCAGCTTGATAGGGAGCACCGCTCAGTTTCATCAGGTGGAGCTACGCCCGTTTGTTGTCCATGTGGCATTTCTGTTGTAGCTGTCCCTGATGCTACAGGGCCAGCTTGGGTGAAAAAAGGAAGACTTTCTCTAGACATATCTTCTTTCAATCATTTTTCTTTTTGTGTAGGACCGGTATTGGTTCTATCTCCTATCATCATTTGCTCTTTTTATTGGTGTAGATAAATTGTTGAGGATGAACACTGGGATGGCTGGGATGGCTTCCCCCTATCTTCTCCAGTTGTGCCAGTGTTACTTCTAACTCTTGTATTCATTGTCTTGTTTTGTGACGATGTCAGCTGGGGTGACTGGGGTGGTTGAAATGACTTAGGGGATCCTCTTGGACTCCCCTGTGTAAGAACTTTGCCCCTTTCCCCCTCAGAGCTCCTCCTTTCATTAACCATGGTATGTTTGCCCTTAAACACCTGATTCTCAGGGCTTAATGGTATCACTCTGCGTATTGCTTAGTTAATTAAAGCCACGTCAAGTGTCTTTTCCTTGGTGGCTAGGACTTCACTTCTAGGGGACGTCTTTGAGGATGGAGAAGACCCCCAACTCTGCACCCTCCCACTGGACAGAATGAATTCTGAATCATATGGTGTGGAGGAGGCCATTGAATCACCATTTGTCTTTAGATGTCGTGGCAAGCTTAACAGGTTGCACGTTTTATGCGATCTAGGCTTGACCCTTTCATACTTAATGTCATTAGGGGGCCCTATATCTGAGTCTCTAGAGCCCACTTCAAGCTCCTTTAATGGGCTTGATAGTTCTGTTTTTAAGTCTAATTTGGAGTCTTGCACAAAGTACCCTCTAATGTCAGCATTAACCACTCCCTCAGGGGGGCAGAGCCTTCACCCCTGTTTCTATGTTGTCTGTAGTACAGTCCCCTTGGGTGTAACAAAGGTCTGGGCCATATTGGCCTTTAATAAATCCTTGGTGGCTTCTATTTTCTTGTCTATTTGAGTGCAAGAGTTTCTCCTTATAGCGCTTTGAAGATTTATGGGGTGGACTTGGGTGAGGGCCAATGTGGCGCTTTGTGTCTGTATTTATTTCTGCGGATCAATGTCTTGATGCAATTGCGAATGTCCCCTCGGGACTGACTTCCAGCTAACTTCAAGCTTACTAGCTTTAGCTTCTCCTTATTGAGTTGCTCCAATACACCCCTTTCCCGGTTTTTCTTCACAGTGAGAGGGATAGGGGGAGGGTGTGGATCATGCGGCGTTACATGCTTTTGGCCTTTAGCTAGAAACTTATGCTTGTACAGCTCACGCTGGTGCAATGTATCTGGATAGCAGGCCGACCTGCTAGGCTGACGCATGCAGGTAAAGATGAAGGCAGAGGGGTAAAGGCAGCAGGCAGGGGGAGAAGCAGTGATGAAACAATGATAAAACGGTGATGAGGAGGTGATGGGGGGTCGTGTTCTGGCAGTGAAATTCTGGCGTTTGGTGCTTGGAGCTTGTTGGAGCTGCAGGAAGCCTCAAGGAGCTTCAGCGAGCTTTAGGTAGACCGCAAACAGGTCTCACCGGGCCATCAACAATCTGCATCCAGTCCTAGCTGGTCCGCTTGTGTGGCATTCAGGGCGCGCTCTCAGTGGCAACCAGCTATGGCTGCCACACTCGCAGTTATCAGCAATGTAGTGCAGTTGACAGCACCAGAAGTCCACTGTGAGAGCTGCAAGCGTTACCTGTGCTCCAGATGCTCCCTCAGGCCAATGGTTCAGAATTTAGAGCCCAGGGGCCTGCGGGCAGCAGCACAACGGCAACCGCCACCCCCTTTTTTCAGCACTCCAAGAAAAACGCTGGATGTTGTTAGTGCGTCAGACCTTAATAAATAAACTTACAAGGGGACACAAATAGGTCGATGAACGTTTTGACTCGCAATTAAGATGTTCCCACCATAACTCCAGTACATGCAGATCAATAATCAATAAATAATCAATGAAATTAATAATCAATGGAGTCAGTAATTATCACACACCATGACTTTTCCGACATGAATAACCACACCTTTAGTAACAGTTAGAATATTTATTTCCCTATATTAACAATGCTTATGTCACGTAAGATAATCTTAAAATCAAGTGATACACATACAGAAACCACACTGGTTGTCCAAACCTGCGAAAGAAACGCAATCTAATCAAAGCTTGAACTACTACACATTCTAAGGTTACTGTACAAATTAATAAGCAATTGCGCAAATAATATCACATACATTTGGATTCCGCAAAGAACTGCATCAGACTTTATTCCCTATTAGCAGAGTAAGAATCCTCAACTAACACCAAATTAACATTAGCATGTTGAGCTTCATGCAAAATAATTTAGCAAACACATTTTTGGAAAAACATCTAACTATGGCTCAAAACAGTACGGCTGGTAGATACAAAGAAAAACAAACATACATTGCAAGTCACATTTAGAATTCACATACCTCTCCTTTATTTGGATCAGCAAGCTAAGATAGTCTTCATCAGCAGGACATCAGTTCAATCAGCAAGGCATCAAGATTCAGCATCAAAGTTCAGAAAACGCAAAGACTTTAATCAATAAAGCTAAGCACCTCTCTTGTCAAAACGCTCAAGAAAGTAACGACCATTCGGCCAGCAAGATATTTAGCAAAATGGCTGTCTTCCCTCTGTGCAGTTCGGCTAAGTTAGATTTCCTAGAACTACTTCCTAAATCCCTATTGGTCAAGGGATCACATGTTCATACTTTGTCCAATAAAACGAAAACTTCAAATCTATGAATTCTACCACTACTCTGTTCACATGTCGCTGATTGGCTTCGCTTGTAATGTTCTCATCGTCCGGCTTGTCAGGTAACAATATTGTTGCTGCTTATGCTCTAGTCAGTGTCTCCATTGTTCTCCTCCTGAGAAAGTCAGTCTCACACACATTACACTCATATTGTTACATTTAGCAAGAACAGCATCTTCTACCAATCGGTTCTCATGAGAAATACTTTTATCTACGAGCATCTTTGAACAGTACAATGAAAAATCACAGTTTAATTTTCTAAGACAGCCAGTACATTAAATGTTAAAAAAATACAGCTTGACATGAGGCCGTTCAACTAGGCCAAGACCTCCGCTAAGTTAAGGCCTACAATTAATAAAGCTAATACATGATGCATAACTCTTAATATGGCATATTACTACATTAATTTAACATATAATCAACATTTCATATTAATAAATCATTAATAGGTATACTTCGTGAACATTGGCGGCCACTCATCGTGATTACATTTTCAAATGAGTGCTTTAATTTTCTACATAATTACATTTTCTACACCAATTTGTTACTCACCGTACATGAACTCTCATTAAAAGTTTTTTTATTAAAACACCTGCGCTAGCTACGTTCAGGGCTGCTGGTGCCGTGCTGCCACTGCTTTAGGTGTGGGTGCCGCTGCTGCTTTGCCGGGGGCACTGGAGAGGGAGGCCATGGCAAATCGCTGCTGTGCTGCCGAGGTGCATAGGTGCTGCTGCTGCTTCGTGAAAAATGTCTCAGTCTTTGGTTCTCAAGAGCTGGTCGCCCTACATTAGCATGGCCAGTAAAACGCAGACATCAGTCAAGGCTGAGGTTACTGCCAGCCACAAGGACACCTACAAAGTTTGAATTATTGATATAAATTACCTATAATGTCGACACCTCGAAATAATGGAGGACCTACCTTCTTTAACGAAACATTAAAGAAGAACTACTGCTCAATAGTATATTGATAAGTTGTGGGTAAGGTTGTCTAGGCTAGGTAGTTAGACCTATCCTTTTAGCTGCCGGAGATGAGTCAGGGGGGAGACACTGCAGCCAGCAGAGAAACATAAGCACGTCCCAGAAGAACAAATATTCACTAAATAGTGGAGTTATTAAAGCTAACTTAATTTTCAGCAGCGCAATAGACTTACAAATAATTGAGGCCTGTACCAAATTTGGAGTGATGTATTTTTATTATAGTTTATGTTTCATAAATCCCAACAGAGTGCTGGCAGTAACATTCAAAGTGCACATACAAATGAGAAAGCTGCCAATAATAACACACATACAATAAACAGGATACCTCAAATATAAATTATAAAGCAACTCCGAGTCTAACCGGAAACAAAATAAAACTTCAAGCAAGTACAGTAAGTTCATATAGCAAACAGAAAAACTCAATTCTCTTTTTAACTCAAGTACGCTTTCAATCTTATTTAAAGAAATATAAAAGGAACTGGAATACCAGGTAGCCATTTTAGGAAGACATTTCACATCTTGGTCCCCAGGAACTTTGAGTAATTTACCATCTAACCTTTCTCTGATATACTTCACCACAATCAGTGACGCAAAAAACTTGAGCCCTCCCCTGCAAGAACATGGAGAGGTGCCCTCCTCCCCAGCCCACCACCTACCAATTTTGCTGAGGAGGCCCCCTGGATCTCGGGAACCCCTGCACTGCAGAGGCTGCAGGGGCTTATGTTATGCAACTGTCCACAATTAGCTTAAAAATCATGCGGGGGAGGGCACCTCACAGGTGTATGGCAACTGGCAACATCTGCCAGTTAGAGCCAGGAGCCCTAATAAGTTTTCACGGCAGTTACCTGATAACGCGTCCCTCTATGATAATTCCTTACACATTAGGACTCGTTTTAGGCCAATTAATATTTTGACCCAGTTGAGAGACACCTTAGGACGAGATAGCTAATCAATATGTCAATTAATACGTTAACAATGTCATCAATACTCATTACCACAATGCATTTCACTTTAGTCAAAGATATTAATCAACTCAAGATGCTACCATGACCTTGTAGTCATGAATAACCACACCAGTTTAGTAGAATTTTTATGATGTTTATTCCCTATTGATTACAATTCTAAAATCATGTGTGTTAATCTCAAAACCAAAACACTCAACAACATTGTCATAATTTGGCAACTCGAATAAGACTTAATCAAAGCAAGGAACGCAATTATTAGAACATAACACAGCGTCAACATAGGTCAATTTTAGCAGAGTGTCATTAACGCGTCAGTTCAACAAAGCATAGATTCAGTAATTTGTCTATTTGCGTCAGTGTAGTGAACCCCTGTCCTAACCACTGATTAGCATTAGCATGTTGGGCTTCATGCAAAACAATTTAGAACACCATTTGGAAAACGTCTAACTATGGTCTCTGTCAAAAGTAAGCAGTTGGTACCTAGAAAGGAAAAGCAAACAGACAAATTACAATTTCATTGTCATAGTTACCCTCCAAAGTTTAGGTCAGCACTCAGGTTCGGTCTTTGTCTTCAGGACATCAATTGATTCGCCATCAGTCAAAACTCAGCTCCCAGGAAAAAGGGGCACTTCCCTCAGAAGGAGGTAAAGTGTAAAAGGGCAATCTGAGGAAAAGGATGGTTTAAGAAAAAACATATAAGTAACCAAACAAAGTGACAAAGTTTCTGGATCAAATCAGCAGCATTTCCCTTACCAATCTGTCTCACTTCCGTGTGACATAGGTTTTGATCCCTTTTTCATTGTACATTCCCCTAAAACTTAATTGGTCGGATGTTGCACCTCACTATCTTTAGCCAATGGAAAACAGATTATGTCATTAAATCTTTCACCCCACATTAGTTCACAGATATTTTATTGGTCCATATGATTGACGTCTTCAGAGGTAGCACGTCCGGTATGATTTCATCCTTCTGTAATTCTTTGCACATCTTTTGGTCAGTAGCTTCATTGTCTTTACCGGTTTGAGCGACCTTGTACATTACATTAATCTACACTGTTGTATTTTAGTTAACACTTTTCTACAAGCAATATGAATTTCATGAGAACGGATCTATTATGGTTACGAGTCAGCACACTGCTCGTTTAGAAAAACACATTTAATATGAGAGCCAGGCAGCTAAGCTTGGACTCATGCTACTGTAAGGCCTACAAATCTATTAGCACTATTTTCAATAACATAATCACTAATTATTAGTATAAAACTATTCAATTACAATCATTCATAAACATTAGTCATTGTATTAGTCCACGTATACATTGGTGGCCACTCCCCGTGGTCACATTTCAAGTGCATGATTAAGCAAAAATACATTACTACAGATTCTATGCGGCATTAATTCATAAACATTTCATGTTAATATAGATTATATAAACTACACTCTCTCATACCTATCTCTGAAATTGATTTGATTGGGAATTTTAACCAACACAACAGGTTGGATTCCTCTATCAGATTACTTTATTTCCTGAGACCAAATATTCAAACATGACAATGGTTACTCTGCTGTGAGCTGACTGAGCACTGGGCAGTAATTTGCTATGAAAAATTAAAATGAATGGCCATACAATATTGTACTTTAGACACTAAAATCACTTCAGCCGGTAACTTTCTTTGTTATGCTTCCAGTAAGGGACACGAATGAATGTCCTAATTAATTACCCTGTCAGTCAGTTAGCTAAACAATTGTAAAGCATGATCTTTCAATTATTGCGATATCCTAGCAGGAGGTAAGGGAGGTATTCAGGTAAAAGAAGTAACTTCAAAGGTGAAAATATTAGGGAGCAATTCACAAAGGCATTTATATATTCATGCAGTAGCACTTGTGCAGTATTGCTTCATATAATCCTAATTCACTTAGATATAGGTGTTGGTCCATGTTTATGTCAGTTCTATCTCCTATGAGCAGAGTTCTCCACATGAAATGCATAGACATGTAGAGATGTGATGTAAATGTGGGAGTGTCAAAGGGAGTCGCTGGAAAATATCTACAACCAATTTATAAGAGCAGAGACAAAATGAGGAGTAGCAAACAGGGGGCTATGCAAATACAACAGCTCACCTCAAAAAGGGCATGTCAGTGCAATACACAAAAATGATGCCCACATCTACTCTAATAATACTACAGCTCAAGCAATCCAACTCTACTCCAGCCACGCCCAGGAGCGTCACATAACACAAACAGACATTTTCAGTTAATGCAAGGGATTGACATAGAAATCAATAGATGCAGGGAATAGCACTAAGAGCACAAAACCCACCACCTAAAAAAGGAAATATATATATATATATATATATATCTTGCAGAAAGACAGTGGTTACATGGTTACATAACTGTAGATATTGCAAACACCCATCACCCATACATATAAATTACACTGCACAAATCTTAAAAAATATTAACAATTCAAAATTAAAATATATTAAAAAATGGTCAAACAATTGTATGCATTGCAGACAGCCTTATAAATATCATCACATACAGATTAAAGCTGCACACCTTCGCCACACTTAGAGAATTACAAATATGTAAATTGTTACAAATATTATAAAAAGTGACTTTTATCACACCTAAATGTATCCTACGCAGATGCAAAGACACCTAATAATACGCCCGGATGTGAAGACATTTACAAGTGCACTTAAACCAGAATAATCTGTATGCATAGGCCAAGCTAAGGGGTTGGAAAACGAAATGTCCCGGGGGCATTCACAGAGTTGTAGTAAAAAAATATATGGTTCTCCTGAAAAGTAATTGCTTCATGGAAGCTCACAAATGTTCTCAGTCACGTTTTACTTAGCTTTAGAATAGTTGAAAAAAATTATGGAGAAAAGATGTGAAGTTGCCCAAACACCCCCATAGTTTGTGGGGGTGTTGTTGAAGGGAGAATTCATTTCACCTTGAATGTGAATCCATGTATCCAAACATCTACATAGTCACCTGCAGATCATTTGTGCCTTGAGGGTTAGCGGTAATAGAAGTACACCGAAAACCAGTCTTTTTCATATATGTTCGAGCATACTCCTTTGAAATTTGTGAGTGCTAAAATGAGTAATTCTGCGTAAATTAAAGAGACACGTTTATAATGCATTACTGCACTAATTTATTTTTCAGTGTGCTCTTAGTACTTAGATTTGAGAATGAAAATCAGGTTCCTTTGAGCTGTTAAACAAAAAAGGTCTAATCCTTTTTACAAAAGATAATTAACACTATTCCCTTGCAAGCGTCCCTTCTCACAGCCCCTTATCTTGACATGACTGCTGGCCAAGATTTCTTTTTTTTCAAGGGGCTGTTTTCAGAGCCTACTATATTCTATCCTAATTTTGTCGCTCACTCATTGAGACAATGATTGATTCAGACTTGAGACTTGTTATGAAGCAGGTAGTCCACACTAGCTTGATGAAATATTATAGACACGTAGAGTATAGAATGCTTGAGTTCCGAACTTTAGTAAATATTTGCACACTCGGAATCCCTGTACTGCCATAACACTAGAATTGTGTAAATACACCTCTTCCTTTCATGGAATTATTTATACTTAAGAAAGAAAACCCCCACTGATGTCTCCAGCTAGCCATTGATGAATATCACATAGGCGGCCACCAGAAGTCTCGGAAAGCCCAATCAGTGAAAATTGGTGTGATTATTTGGTAAATAAGAAACTTAAGGGTTTCTCTCACAGCAGCAATGCCAGTTCAAATCACCCTTTTAAAAATAATTTTTCCCTTTGGTTTTCAACACGAATGCAAGTATCCAATCTGTTTCATACCAAATACGCTTTTTCTAGTGAAAAGAATATCGTGGGTAAATATGTCTTGTTTGTTAGGATGAATACATTTAATCTAAATTGTTCATCTATATAATAATAGGGAATCCTTTATTACCATGCAAACATAATTTGAGTGGAACGGAATAAAAAGAGATGTGTTAATATGAAAGAAAGTCCTGAGTGAAAAAGTGCTTTGTTTGCATGAAAGAAAAAAAACAGTTTCTGTGGTAACAAAACCTCTGGTGATGCAGCATTAAAACCCCATTAACGATTGCTTTAGGAAGAGGTGACTGAGCTGAGTTAATTTACATTCACACACTCATCCGATTGAGTTCTCCAGACTATTATCTGCTCAAATGAAGAACAAATGAAATAATTATTTGGTGAGAATGTTAAGGTCACAAATGTAGTAGTATAGCTGACAGGGTCCCCAGGTGAATGCGTGTCTAGAGCTGCAGTTCGGAGTGTTTTCTTTTGTCTGTTGTAATAATTGTCTTGGTTTTGCAAAGGGATAATCAAGGTTACAGTCCCTGAAAGCAATAGAAAAACCTGGGGTGGAGCAGCTAGTCATGTCTGAAGCTTGACAGGGCAGTGGCTAATTTAATTATAATCACAGATAAGTGGCATCCTTGAGCCTAGCTTGTCCCGACCTTACATGAGTTTTTATTTGGTTTTCATAGCACACTAAATATTATGTAAAAAAGCAAATTCTCCATAAAACTATGAAATTATTGTTTATTTAATTTCATTTAAAAATATATTCTACTACTGCATTGTGCATATTTGGACACTAAAATCCCAATCAACGTGGGCATATTCATCCATACTTCTTCAACATTCCTGTACAAATCAAAAGCTGTTAAAATAAATTTCCAGCCCCAACCAAATTGTATTTTATTTTCCGCAATCGTTTTTCAGGTAAAACTAAGGGTTTTTGGCAGATGGGACATTTAGGGACAATGTTATGACCCAGTTTGCTTTGCTCTTGCACCACGCAATGTGTTGCATTACTCTGCACAAGAGAGGTGTTCCATGGGCTTTGCATGGGTGTTCCTACGTAACTCCCATGATTTTTAATGCTTTCCCAGAACTTCCAAACCTGGTAAACCTGGAAATGTGCCAAGAAGATATGCCTCCCCAGTAGAGTCAGAACGAGGAGAAATACCCTTAATTCTCATTGTTTTTTCCTCTTTGTATATGTGGTGATTTCTGTAGCACACATAGAAAGAGGAAAAAGCCCCTCAGGATTGTTTCTGTGCAGGAAGGTGCCCCTTCCTGCACAAAAACAATCCTGCCTAAAACACAGGCTTCATTGCACCATGCATTGGCACTAGGATGTGAAAAAACAACATCAGCACAAGGGACAAGGATAGATATGTGCTGTGTTGGATTAAAAGAATGGATTCCTGCCCTTTTCCTGTGATGCAAGTCACCTTGCTGTGCTGCAACACAAAAGTCGTACATATGCCCCTCAGTCACCAACGTGGCATATTTACCTTCTCTCATTTTGTAAGTGCATTATAGCCTAGGTCACTTTGGCTCGTAGCAATATGCATGCATAATTTTTTACCACAGCTTTAAAGAGGGGCCTTGCAGTTGTAACCACTGTATCATTATCCTTCATTTTTATCAGAAACAGTTTAAACAGTTTGGTAGAGATGATAATTTATTAATATGTTGGTGGCATAGAAGTTAGCATAAGGTGACTAATTAACCTTTGTTTAAAAGCCTAACAGAGAAAATATTGTGGAAATGTATGTTTGAATTATGGTGGACAATGTGGCTGCATTCATATTTTGACATCAAGTTTAACCTGAAGATACTTTGCATTTATATTTGAGTGGAATGTTAATTAGAGCTAACATTGAAAGTATTATCTTTGAGAAGAAACAATAGAAATGAAGTACATTATTAATATTAAATTAATATTAATTAATCATACTTATATTGAACTAAATGAATTTTATTAACATGAGTTACACGTGTGCAGAAGAATAAATAAACATTTAAACTGTTCTAACACGTTGTAAATAATGTTTGTAATTTAATAATTTGCTTTGTATATTCAATTGCAATTGTAAGGTGTGTAATAGGATTTATATGTATTAGTTATGTTAATGTCAATTTAGGTTTCTTTAGCTCAACTAGGCCTGAGAGTTTTATTTTTGCAGCAGTAGAGGAAAACTATTTGCTTATTCTGTTCTCTCTGGCCTGAATTCTTTCTCTAGGATGTTGATGTGATGTTGAGTGTCCTATTGTATTGAAGGTGAAGAGCATGTTTCAATATTAACTATAAAACAATATTATTCTAGTTGTCGAACAAGACAAGAAACCTATAATTCGTCTGTGAGAAATGTTGTTTATATTGTGTGTCATGAGAGAGAATTCTGAAGTAACAAATAACTAGAAAATGTAATATTTTGTCACAACTGTATGAAATCATTGAAATGCCAATGCACTTTTGCTGACAAAATTCAGAATAGTTGCAAACTTGATGGTGCCATCAACAACCATTGGACACCAGATCTTGCATGTAGGATGATCCCACCTGAAGGACCAATCAACTGATCATGGATATTTCAATTAGTGAGGAACTTTGCAATTTTAAGTCAGTCCACTTCTGCCTCAAGACTGTTCAGAACTCTGTCAGAATCTGTCTTCTCCTGTCTTAAGTCTGCTGCTGTCACCTTCCGTTTTCTCCAAGTCTTTGATGAGTTTAATTTTAGTCTTAAACACCCCATTAGTTAATGCTGTTCAGTACTAATATGCCCAACTAATTCTGACCTGCTGACTTGTCCAAAGTGCAGCCCGTGTTTTGCAGTGTCCTGATGCTGCTGTTTACTGATGTCAGGAGAAGTTGAATGCTCTTGCTGATTAAGTATTTCTGTCTGCAGTCCCATGAGGAGAGGTGTAATTAAATGTGGTTTCTTGTTTCTTTTTCAGCCTAGATAATTACACCTGCACATTTTTATAGTGAGGAACCCTAGTCAGATGAGTTTTCTAAATTATTTTTGTCTTTCCTTTCTGCTTTTCCCTGCAGGTGTTAGCCCATTCCCACACATGCTAGTCCAAATTCATGTTAGAGATAAGGATAGCCCAGCTTTGAAACTGATTGTTAAAATTGTATTTTGATGATTTACTGACATCACCATCATCTGCTTTGAAATCTGAAATTGATGTGCTTATTGTAGTTCTGTTATTCTTTTGGAGTGTTTAACAGTATTAATGTTTAGTAGGTTAAATCTTTTTAGACGTTTTGGTCAGTAAATGATTTTGATGTATGTTTAAAATTTAGTTTTGCGCACCATATATGTGACATTAATTTTGGGATTGTACTAAAGCTTTGAAACATATTCAGTTTGGAGGTTTATTTAGTGCTAAGTTGTTCATGGTGTTCAGAATTTTTATGGTTTTATGTCATTGATTTGTGATTGAATGAATCTGACAACTACACTCTTTGCCAAGTCCAAAAATCGAGTTGACCTCTACGGGTGAGAATAGTGATGGTGTCTCACCAGCACGCTTGTGGTTTCCAACCCCAAGGTGGGAAGAAGACCTTCATGGGCATGCCAACACCTTCTTTGGTTTGTGATGTACCTCTCTAGTATACAGTGTATTAGAGAATGTGTCACTGGTGTAGTCTGCAGCCTTGTCACAGTGGTCACTACTAGTCATAAACCTACAGGCAGGACCAGAGCATGTGAAAGTCATTTGCTGTGTTCTGATGGCAGCGTGGGCAATCTCTTGTCCCAGTTGGATACATGTTGTGTAGAAAGTGTGGAGTAAAATTACTCTTGTGTTGAATTTTCAATGGAGTGAGATGGAATTGTGCATTATTGGAAGCACTCCACGATGCTTCAATGGCTTAGACCTTTTGCCATTGGTAAGGGGAGTCTCATTGCTCTAGTGCCACATTCTTTTAATGGCTAGGGCACAAAGCAGATATTAGTTATAAGTCTCCCTCCCTGTGTAAGAATGGCTATCATATTCATAGTTCAAGATTCTGTAGAATGCCTTGGAAATTCTTTCCAAGTATATCTTGCTGCCGTCATTAATTTAGCAAATGTCAGGAACTGTCCTATGTCTGCTACATCTCCTTTTAATATATAATGCCTAATTCATGTTGAACTGAGAGTGCCTGCTTCACCACAGCTCCAAATATGCTCCCTTTACTGTCCCATGAAAGAGTTGACTTAAGTAGAGAAGGATACGTTATCTTCATCTGCACTTCATTGGTTTCTGCAGTGCACTGATGCTCATCTCCCAGTTTCTGACTTGAAACAGCTACTGCACTGAACTCTAACAATGGAGCAGAAACATTAACAGTCAAAGAGGTAACCAAATAGTTCAAACAAGTTCCAGTAGGCAAACTCTGTTTATGGTTGCCATATACATTGACTAAAGGCAACTGGCTAATTTTCAACTTTTGTGTCAACCTTTTTCTTTACTGTAACTTGATATTAATGTCTCTCCAAGAAAAACAACAAATATTTGATAGTTGCTTTGCTTCCAGTTTGACACCTGATTGTTTTTTCTTTTGTGACCAGTAGGAAAGGTGTGAAATTCACTACTGGCTTTTGGCTCCAGATTTGTCAAGCATTAGGAAAAGTAATTAGTAGGTCTGTGGTTGTATCAAACAATGTGTAGTTAGAGAGCAAATAGCAGGGTTTTCACCACATTGTCCAAATTCCCTCATTTTGTGCATGGTAAATGAACTTTGGCACTCTGATAGGCACCGTTTATGTGAATTTTCCAAATCCCCCCAAGTGGGCCTTTTCTGATGGTTTACGGCAGTCTGCATAAATCGACTGATTGGAAAATCATTCTTCCTATCCGTATCTGGCTGTGCAGTAAATGATTACCAACAGATTACTAAACTCAGATTTCTGTGTGGGAAGGACATTCACACCTTCATTTAGTGTGGGAAGTGAATAAAAATCATCATTAATGGTGGTAAGTGACTTATCACACCTTTTATGACAATTTTCCTAATTAGAGTAATGAAGTTTAATGCCATTAGTAATCATACTGTTATTACATCTCAACATGGAACCGTTCCCATTAACAATGTTGCTATTTCTGCACTTTTAAATGCATAACAATTATGAGTAAACAGAGATTCTTCTCGCTATTCACAATTGTCAATTTAGTTCATTGTGATGCCACAAATACTGCATGTGGTAAGTGTGCCCCCTAAATACCAAAGACAGAGTATTATGGTATGGAAATATTAAGGACAAAATATTAGAACTGAAATATAGAAATGTTAGTAGGTATAGGTTTTGTACATCTAACTCCATACATATGTACTGTAAGAAACTATTTTAATATTTTAGCACTAGAAATTATGTTAAATGATGTTAAATTATTATTTAGTATTAGATGAGGGGGCTGAGACGCCACCTTAAATAATAATCAGAACTCTTGTCAGGTTGAACCACAAAAGTCACTAAATAGTCTTGCACTTAGCCCTCTGGTAGCTTGGCACAAAGCAGTTAAACCTAAATTAAAAGCAAGTGTAAAGTATTTATGTATCACTCAAATGATAACACAGTGCAAACACCACACAAGAACAATCCCAAACACATTTAGAAAAGGAGAGAACATTTTTATAAATAAAATGGCATCAAAATGACAAAACTTGTAGTATGACAGGAGATAAGAATTTTAAAATCTTTACTTTAAAATAGAGCCAAAAAGCACAAAGCGCCAACCACGGTTATCTGGTCAAATTAGACCAGATCAAAGTATAAAGTTAAATAGATGGACCAGGGTGGTGCCAGTGAACAGTTTACCTTCTGACTTAGAAACATTTATTGAGGAAAAGTAGTTGTTGCTGAGTCATCTGGTGGACAAGCTGAATCCAAAGTGGGGTTCGACTGCAGCAGGATGCTGAAGAGTGGGGTCTCAGAGCAGTCATCAAAGAAAGTGGGAAAGCTCAGAGTGGACTAAGTCTGAAGTCTGGGCCCAGGAAGGCCTCAACATCGATGGGTTGCTGATCAGCACTGTCCCAATGAAGCCCTCTAATTGCAAACTAAGAAATATTTCTGGAAGTCAGATCTCCTTCAAAATGGAAAGCCAGCAAGCTGAGCCCAACCGGCGATTAAACGTTGGTGGCTGCAGCTTAAACAGTGGTCCTGGTGTCACGAAGTTCAGTGTCCCACTTCTTGCACTTTGGGGGCATGAGGAGTACACTCAAACAACAGCCAAGGGTCCTGGCCCTGTGGGACACCACTTGGGGATCAGGACTCCCTCCAACAGAGTCTAGGAGCAAAGTCTGAGGCATGTCCAGTTGGTATTCTTCAGGTGAGCAGTTGCAGGGAATGGCCTCTAGAAGCCTGTTATTTCCCTGTAGCTCAAACAGGATGACAGCCAACCAGCACACTGAGACACTTCTGGGACCCTGGGTTCAAGACATTCCTATGGTCTTCACAGGTCCAGTAGTGTTCTGAGGGGGATAATAAGGATGCCACACTTATGCCCAGTGCAAGCCTGTGGATGGGGAAAAGTCCAGGCCACTCCCTAGCTAATGGAGCAAAGGTTCCAAGGGATGACTGTTAGAAATGGGGTTTTTGGTTGGCAGTCAGGTTACCCTCTGTCCAAGCAAGAACCCTCACTCTAGTCAGGGTATATCACACACAATCCAAGATTATCCTGTGCCCACCCTCTGGTAGCTTGGCACGAGCAGTCAGGCTTAACTTAGAAGGCAATGTGTAAAGTATTTGTGCAATAAATCATACAATAACACAATATAGCACCACAAAAATACACCACACAGTGTTTAGAAAAATATATAATATTTATCAGGATAATTGTAGGTCAAAACAAATAAAGATGCTATGCGAAATTGTAGGGATATCACTGGAAAGTGATATAAAGTGTCTTAAGATTTTAAAAATCAAACAAAGTCTCTTTCAAGCACAAAGTACCTGGTTTGGAGTGGAAAATCTCCACAAAGGGCCGCAGAAGAAGAGATACGCAGAGAAATAATGTGTGCGTCGATTTCTCCACAGCACACACAGACTTGTGTCGTTATTTTTCACGCAGGGAAGTCTTGCGTCGTTTTACTGCACGCGGACAGTCTCTTTCTATGGGTCACGGGGATTACCAGATGTCCTGGGTCTGTGCGTGGATTCTCCTACTTGTTTTCCGGCTGCGCGTCGTTCCGCTGGGCTGTGCGTCGAAGTTTTGGTCTCCCGGCAGGCGTCGCGTCGATTTCCCCTCTGGAAGTCGGGCGGCGTTGTCCTTGCGAGGCCGTGCGTCGAAGTTCGGGCCACCCGAAGGCGTCGCGTCGGTCAGCGTCGGTGTGCGGCGTTTTTCTCGCTGCAGAACAAGCTGTGCGTCAAAATCTTCAGCGCACGAACAGTCCAAATGAAAAAGAGAAGTCTTTTTGGTCCTGAGACTTCAGGAAACAGGAGGCAAGCTCTATCCAAGCCCTTGGAGAGCACTTTCACAGCCAGACAAGAGTTCAGCATGGCAGCAGGGCAACAGCAAGGCAGCAGTCCTTTGTAGAAAGCAGTCAGGTGAGTCCTTTGGGCAGCCAGGCAGTTCTTCTTGGCAGGATGCAGGTTCTGGTTCAGGTTTCTTCTCCAGCAAGTGTCTGATGAGGTAGGGCAGCAGCCCTGTTTTATACCGAAATGTGCCTTTGAAGTGGGGGAGACTTCAAAGAGTGGCTAAGAAGTGCACCAGGTCCCCTTCCAGTTCAATCCTGTCTGCCAGGGTCCCAGTAGGGGGTGTGGCAGTCCTTTGTGTGAGAGCAGGCCCTCCACCCTCCCAGCCCAGGAAGACCCACTCAAAATGCAGATGTATGCAAGTGAGGCTGAGTACCCTGTGTTTGGGGTGTGTCTGAGTGAATGCACAAGGAGCTGTCAACTAAGCCCAGCCAGACGTGGATTGTAAGGCACAGAAAGATTTAAGTGCAAAGAAATGCTCACTTTCTAAAAGTGGCATTTCTAGAATAGTAATATTAAATCCAACTTCACCAGTCAGCAGGACTTGGTATTACCTCTCTGGCCATACTAAATATGACCTTCCTACTCCTTTCAGATCAGCATCTACCACTTCAATAATGTATGAGGGCAGCCCCAATGTTAGCCTATGAAGGGAGCAGGCCTCACAGTAGTGCAAACGAATTTAGGAGTTTTACACTACCAGGACATGTAAACTACACAGGTACATGTCCTACCGTTCACCCACACAGCACCCTGCTTTAGGGGTTACTTAGGGCACACATAAGGGGTGGCTTATATGTGGAGAAAGGGGAGGTTTAGGCTTGGCAAGTACTTTTAAATGCCAAGTCGAGGTGACAGTGAAACTGCACACACAGGCCTTGCAATGGCAGGCCTGAGACAAGGTAAAGGGGCTACTTGAGTGGGTGGCACAACCAGTGCTGCAGGCCCACTAGTAGCATTTAATCTACATGCCCTAGGCACATATAGTGCACATTACTAGGGACTTATAAGTAAATTAAATAGTCCAATCGGGTATGATCCAAGGTTACCATGTTTAAAGGGAGAGAGCATATGCACGTTAGCACTGGTTAGCAGTGATAAAGTGCGCAGAGTCTAAAAGCCAGCAAAAACAGTGTCCAAAAAGTGGAGGGGGGCAAAAAAGTTAGGGGTGACCACCCTAAGGCTGTCAGGTCTAACATGTGTCCCCCCCAGCTGAAAGTGGGGAGAGCTACCCGACCTCCTGGGAGCTCTCATCGCTAAGGTGGAAGTATCTGGAGAGACCATCAGCATTGGGGTGGTCAACCTCTGGGTGATGCTCCACCGTAAAGTCCATCCCCTGTAGGGAAATGGACCACCTCAAGAGTTTAGGATTTTCACCCCTCATCTGCATGAGCCATCTGAGGGGCCTGTGGTCTGTCTGAACCCGGAAGTGAGTCCCAAACAGGTATGGCCTCAGCTTCTTCAGTGCCCAGACCACAGCAAAAGCTTCTCTCTCAATAGCACTCCACCTCTGTTCACGTGGTAATAGCCTTCTGCTAATAAAGACTACTGGTTGGTCTATGCCCTCCTCATTTAGCTGTGCTAGGACCGCCCCTATGCCATGCTCTGAAGCGTCTGTCTGCACAATAAATTCCTGGGAGTAGTCAGGGGCCTTAAGCACGGGGTCGTGCACATGGCTTCCTTTAGAGAGTCAAAGGCTTTCTGAAAAGCCTCTGTCCAATTCACCAATCTAGGTTGTTTCTTGGAAGTGAGTTCTGTCAAGGGTGACACAATGGTACCATAGCCCTTGACAAATCTGCAGTAGTATCCGGTGAGGCCTAAAAAGGCTCTCACCTCAGTCTGTGTTCGAGGTGGTTAGTTTCAATCTTGGCATGGAGTGGCTGCACCTTGTCACCACCCACTAGGTGTCCCAAGTACACCACGAAACCCTGCCCAATCTGGCACTTACTAGCCTTGATGGTCAGGCCTGCCTGTTGCAGGGCCTGAAGCACCTCCTTGAGGTGGAGCAGGTGTTCCTCCCAGCTGGAACTGTAGACAGCTATGTCATCCAGGTAGGCTGCACAGAAGGCATCCTTGCCAGCTAGGACCCCGTTGACCAACCGTTGGAAGGTAGCGGGGGCATTTTTCAATCCAAATGGCATCACCCGGAACTGGTAATGGCCATCAGGGGTTGAAAATGCGGATCTCTCTTTGGCCCCCTCAGTCAGGGTGATCTGCCAGTACCGTTAAGTAAGATCAAACGTACTCAGGAACTTGCCAGCGCCCAGTCTGTCAACGAACCCATCAGCTCGGGGGATGGGATGAGCATCAGTTCGGTTGACTGAGTTGAGACCCCGGTAGTCCACACAGAACCGGAGTTCTGGCTTCACACCTGGGGCAGTAGCCTTAGGGACCAACACCACTGGGCTGGCCCAGGGACTACTGGATTTCTCGATAACCCTTAAAGCTAACATCTTGGAGACCTCCTCCTTGATGCTGGCCTTCACCTTATGCGATAACCTGTAAATCTTGTTCTTCACAGGGAGGCTGTCACCTGTGTCAATGTCATGAACACAGAGGTGGGTCAGTCCAGGAGTAAGGGAGAACGGGGGGAGATCTGCTCCAACAGCTCATAGCAGTCTCCTTGCTGGTTTAGAGTCTGGGAGTCAGAGAGAATGACCCCTTTCACTGACCCATCACCTTCTTGGGCAGAGAGGAGGTCGGGGAGAGGTTCACTCTCCTCTTCCATTCCTTCATCTGTGACCAGAAGCATTTTGACTTCAGACCTCTCAAAATGAGCCTTTAGTCGGTTGACATGGAGCACCCTTATGGGGTTCCTAGGGTTTTGGAGGTTCACTAGGTAAGTGGCCTCCCCTTTCCGCTCCTTTACTTCAAATGGGCAAGACTAGCGGTCCTGGAGAGCTCTAGGCTCTACTGGCTCCATTACCCACACTTTGTCTCCAGGTTGAAACTCTACCAGGGTGGCCTTCTGGCCATACCAGCGTTTCATTACCTCTTGACTGGCCTCAAGGTTACTTTGGGCCTCTTTCCAGAAGCGGGTCATCTGGTTGCGGAGTGCCAACATGTAGCTGACCACATCCTGAGGGGTCGCCTTTGGAGCTCTCTCCAACCCCTCCTTGACAATGCTTAAGGGTCCCCTGACAGGGTACCCATAGAGAAGCTCAAAGGGACTGAACCCCACCCCCCTCTGGGGGACCTCTCTGTAAGCAAAGAGAAGGCATGGTAAGAGGATGTCCCACTTACGCCTCATGGCCTCAGGGAGGCCACCAATCATGCCTTTGAAGGTCTTGTTGAATCTCTCCACAAGACCATTAGATTGGGGGTGATAGGGTGTGGTGAACTTGTAGGTTACACCACATGCATCCCACAGAGACTTCATGTATGCAGACATGAAGTTAGTGCCTCTGTCAGACACTATCTCCTTTGGGAATCCCACACGGGTAAATATCCCCATCAGAGTTCTGCTCACCACTGGTGCCGTTACGGTCCTCAGAGGTATTGCCTCTGGGTAACGGGTGGCATGGTCCACCAAAACCAGGATGAACCTGTTGCCTAGGGTAGTTTTGGGGTCCAATGGACCAACAATGTCGATGCCCACCCTTTCAAAGGGGGTGCCAATGACAGGAAGTGGAATCAGGGGGGTTTTAATCTTTTTCCCTGCTTTACCACTGGCCTGGCAGGTAGGACAAGATCTACAGAACTTATCTGAGTTTGTCCTCATTCTGGGCCATTAAAAGTGGGTGACAAGCCTGTCAAAGGTCTTACCTTGCACCAATTGTCCTGCCAGGGGAATGTTATGAGCCAGACCCAGTAGGAAGGTTCGGTAACACTAGGGGACCACCAGCGCACGCGCTGATCCAATGGCCGGAACCTTAGGCTCACTGTTGAGGAGATCATTCTCCGAATTTAGGTGGTGATCGCCAGAGGCTTCACCTGCTGCCTGGCCTGAGGCTTGCATCCTCAGACCCTCTAGAGTGGGACATTCTTTCTGCGCCTTGCAGAATTCCTCCCTGGTGGGTCCACCCTCAACTTGCCAGCCAGCAAGCTCAGGTAGGTCACCTAGGGTGGCAATGTCTTCCCCAGTTGGCTCGGGAGCCTCCTCCTCAGGAGCCCCGTCAAGCACTGCGGGAACGTCTGGGACCGGTTTCCCGCGCCCCGTGCCCCTCCTCTTGGCAGTTCTCTGGGCCATTGTTCCAGGCTCCAGACGCCCTTGACTTCCCTCTCGGTCAGCCATGGACCGTGTGGTCATGCAGACCCACTCAGGTAACCCTAACATCTCCAGGTGAGATCTAAGCTCTACTTCCTTCCAAGCAGAATGCTCAAGATCATTACCTAACAGACAATCTACAGGAATGGCAAGACTCACAGCTACTTTCAGAGTACCAGAGACCCCCCCACACTCAAAGGGAACCACAGCCACCGGTAGGTGACTCTCACGATTGTCAGCGACTATGACCTGATGGAATGTATTAGGGACTATCTGCTCTGTTGACACCAGCTGACTCTTGATAGTAGTCATACTGGCTCCTGTGTCATGCAGAGCCTCCACCTTCTGCCCATCAATGGTGACCCACTGCCTGTACTTGGAAGTATTTTGGGGCATATGGGCTTTGGGCACCATTTCTCCTTCTCCCAGGGACACCAGGGAAATCTCTACCTGTTCCCCAAAGCTATCTGGGTCCATCTCCCCCCCGAGCGCTACACTAGTCAACCCAGGTGTCTGTCCAGTAGTGGACGGTGCCCTCTTGGAGCGCTGGGGGTCGCCTTTATAGTGACCATATTGGTAGCACTCTAAACATTTGGGGTTGGATCTCCTTGATTTGTCATAAGTCCCTGGCTTTTTCCCAAATTTGGAAAAGGAATGGTTGCCACCCCCTCCCTAGGAATTCTTTTGGGGGGCTTTGGAGAGTTCCTTATCTGTAAGTTTATCTTCTCCCTCTTTCTTCTGTTGGGAACCCTGACCACCTTTGTGGGTGTCCCCTCCAGGTACCTTCTTGGCCACTCTGGTGCTAACCCAGAGGTCCGCCTCCTCAGCAAGCTTCCTGGGATAAGTCAGCTTACTATCCACTAAGTGCTGGTGCAACTCTGTAAAAGTACTATTGAGCATATGCTCTCTCAGATTCAAGTCATATAACCCTTTATAATTATCTACTTTGTTGCCCCGCACCCATCCATTCAGTGCCTTACCGGAAAAGTCAAAGAAATCTACCCATGTTTGTGTGGTTTGTTTGGTGCTGTCCCTGAACCTCTGACGGTATCCCTCAGGGGTCAGCCCAAATTTGGCAAGTAAAGTGGCTTTCTGAAGTGAGTATGTGTTTTGATCAGGTTGATCCAATGTGAGAAGTGTGTCCCTCCCCAATGGCGGCACATAACCCCATATAGCTACCCCCCATTGCCCTTCAGGAACCTCATGAGCCCTTAGTGCAACTTCATAAGCAGCTAACCATTTATCTATGTCATCTCCCAACACAAAACTGGGCACCACATTTTTGGGTATATGAACCTTCTTTTCTCCAGCAGGTCCTGTCAGTATGCTGCCACCATTATTGCTGGATTCCGACTGTCTCGCCTTGATCTCCAGCTCCTTGAGACTCAGTTCATGAGCCAAAAATAGTTTATTTTCAGCCAAAGCTCTTTCAGCTTCCACCTGTTTGGCTGCCCTTTCAGCTTCAGCTTGTTTGGCTGCTCTTTCAGCTTGTTTGGCTTCTCTTTCAGCTTCAGCTTGTTTGGCTTCTCTCTCAGCCTCAGCTTGTTTGGCTTCTCTCTCTGCCCTCCTGTTTTCCTGTTGAGCCTCAAGTTTCAGTTTTGACATTTGCAATTGGAACTCCCTTTCCTCTCTCCTTTCCTCTGCGTTCAGGCTTTGCACAGAGACACTGCTCCCTGGTCTGGAAGGGGGCACAATTGCAGTGGTAACATCATCCACAGATAGCAACAATTCCTCTGAGGGGCCATTTTCTGGCTCCTCTTCCTCATCATCCTGTTCTAAATGGGTTTCTGCCCAGGCCCTCAGAGCCACTTGAAAGTCCTCCTTTTTGAGTACCCTCATTGCCCTGCAGAACCCTCTTAGCTGTTTGACCGTATATGTATCCAACAGGACTAGGTCAAAGTCTCCTATTTGAGACCCAGTCAGAGGCATGTTGAGTGAGGATTTAGTTTTTGAAAATTGTCAGGAAAAACGAATTAGCAAAAAAAGAGATAAAAAATCAAGTTGACCTTCAACTGTGGGTAGGTAGTGAAATACTTAGGTACTGTATGTCACTGCACAAATACAAGTCCTATCCTCACCGCTGATCACCAATGTTAGAAATTGGGTTTTTGGTTGGCAGTCAGGTTACCCTCTGTCCAAGCAAGAATCCTCACTCTAGTCACGGTAAATCACACACAATCCAAGATTATCCTGTGCCCACCCTCTGGTAGCTTGGCACGAGCAGTCAGGCTTAACTTAGAAGGCAATGTGGAAAGTATTTGTGCAATAATACTGTGTAAAATCTCTGCAAAGGGCCGCAGAAGAAGAGATACGCGGAAAAATGATGTGTGCGTCGATTTCTCCCCAGCACACATGGACTTGCGTCGTTATTTTTCACGCTGGGAAGTCGTGTGTCGTTTTCTGGCACGTGGACAGTCTCTTTCTATGGGTCGCGAGGATTACCAGATGTCCCGGGTCTGTGCGTGGATTCTCCTGCTTGTTTTCCGGCTGCACGTCGTTCCACAGGGCTGTGCGTCGAAGTTTCGCTCTCACGGCAGGCGTCGCGTTGATTTCCCCTCTGGAAGTCGGGCGGCGTTGTCCTTGCGAGGCCGTGCGTCGAAGTTATGGCCGCCCCGAAGGCGTCGCGTCTGTCAGCGTCGGTATGCAGCATTTTTCTCGCTGCGGAACAAGCTTTGCGTCAAAATTTTCGCCGTACGAAGAGTCCAAATGAAAAGGAGAAGTCTTTTTGGTCCTGAGACTTCAGGGAACAGGAGGCAAGCTCTATCCAAGCCCTTGGAGAGCACTTTCACAGCCAGACAAGAGTTCAGCAAGGCAGCAGGGCAACAGCAAGGCAGCAGTCCTTTGTAGAAAGCAGTCAGGTGAGTCCTTTAGGCGGCCAGGCAGTTCTTCTTGGCAGGATGCAGGTTCTGGTTCAGGTTTCTTCTCCAGAAAGTGTCTGATGAGGTAGGGCAGGGGCCCTGTTTTATACACAAATGTGCCTTTGAAGTGGGGGAGACTTCAAAGAGTGGCTAAGAAGTGCACCAGGTCCCCTTTCAGTTCAATCCTGTCTGCCAGGGTCCCAGTAGGGGGTGTGGCAGTCCTTTGTGTGAGAGCAGGCCCTCCACCCTCCCAGCCCAGGAAGACCCATTCAAAATGCAGATGTATGCAAGTGAGGCTGAGTACCCTGTGTTTGGGGTGTGTCTGAGTGAATGCACAAGGAGCTGTCAACTAAGCCCAGCCAGACGTGGATTGTAAGGCACAGAAAGATTTAAGTGCAAAGAAATGCTCACTTTCTAAAAGTGGCATTTCTAGAATAGTAATATTAAATCCAACTTCACCAGTCATCAGGACTTGGTATTACCACTCTGCCCATACTAAATATGACCTTCGTACTCCTTTCAGATCAGCAGCTACCACTTCAATAATGTATGAGGGCAGCCCCAACGTTAGCCTATGAAGGGAGCAGGCCTCATAGTAGTGCAAAACAAATTTAGGAGTTTTACACTACCAGGACATTTACACTACAAAGGTACATGTCCTACCTTTCACCCACACAGCACCCTGCTCTAGGGGTTACCTAGGGCACACATTAGGGTGGCTTATATTTGGAGAAAGGGGAGGTTTAGGCTTGGCAAGTACTTTTAAATGCCAGGTCGAGGTGACAGTGAAACTGCGCACACAGGCCTTGCAATGGCAGGCCTGAGACAAGGTAAAGGGGCTACTTGAGTGGGTGGCACAACCAGTGCTGCAGGCCCACTAGTAGCATTTCATCTACAGGCCCTAGTCACATATAGTGCACATTACTAGGGACTTATAAGTAAATTAAATAGTCCAATCAGGTATGATCCAAGGTTACCATGTTTAAAGGGAGAGAGCATATGCACTTTAGCACTGGTTAGCATTAATAAAGTGCGCAGAGTCTAAAAGCCAGCAAAAACAGTGTCCAAAAAGTGGAGGGAGGCAGGCAAAAAGTTAGGGGTGACCACCCTAAGGCTGTCAGGTCTAACAATGACCCTACCCACATTTGCAGAACTTCCTGTGTGCTTTACTATAAACCATCCACAGTGCTCCCTCTCCCTAAACCCAACATGGCAAACCTTTTTTCCCCTAGTCAGAGTTTCCTTTGCCCACCCAGAGCAGCTGCTATTATAATGGACAAGCTCTCCCTTGTGATCATGTGAAACCTGCTCCAGGGCTACACCTCCGTCCCACTGGGAATTGAGCCAGGCTGGCTAGCAAGACAAAAGAGAGGCACTCCTGGGTGTGAGTTACATCTGACAGTTACAGGGCAGGCATCCTTTGAAGCTCTGAAAGGTTTGGGCACAGCCCTCAGGCCATCCTGCTTAAGGAAAAAAAACACCTCTCCATATTCAAGCCATTTGTCTGCGGTCTGGGAGCAATCCACATCTCACCACAAGGGAGCCATCAGCAGTCAGGTGACACCAGACACTAACAGAAATGTCCCTTTTGGCTCAGGGTGCAAAGGCAGAAGTATGCAAAAGTGTCTGTTTCAAAATAAGTTTATAAAATAAAACTTTACCATTAGTTGGATTTTATATTGCTATTAAAATGAGTCACTAAAACATTTTTTAGATGGTTCTAAATGGACCTAAAGCACTTTAAGGGTTTTCTTCTGTGAAAACCAGCCTTGAAACAGTGAAAACATGACTTTGGAGGTTTTTCACTGTCAGGACATGTGAAATACTAAATAGACATGTCCTACTTTCTAAATACAGTGCACCCTTCCCTATGGGCATTTAGGGCTATCTCAGTAGTGACTTCTAAGTTTTAAAAAGAAGGGTTTAGGCCTGGTAAAATGTTTATTTTATCAGGTCAAAGTGACGGTTTAACACTGCTTACCCAGACTGCAATGTCAAGCTTGGAGACATCTTTTGGAGGGCTGTTTTAGTGGGTGGCACAATGTGTGCTGCACCCCACAAGTAGCATTTAATTTATAGGTCCTGAGTACATATTGTACCGTACACTAGGGATTTAGAAGTAAATTAAATGTGGCAATTTGGTATATGGCAATTTTTTCATGTTTTAGGAGGGAGAGCATTATCACTTTTCCACTGTTTAGCAGGAGTAAAGTGTGCAGAGTCATAGGACCAACAAGACAGGTTCAGCAACAGAAAGGCAAATTTCCAATGTGTATCTTGATGATATGTATCTGTAAGGAACACAGATATGGTGTTAGGAATAGGAAATGTATATTTCTTGTACTTACTTACCTTTCACTATTTTGGTCCTCAATATTTTGCCCACAATATTCTTATAACAATTTACACCAGTACAATCATTTAAGTAAACTCCTTTTTACTAACCTTTAGCTTTGGGAGCAAAATATCACTTTGCACATTGCGGAAATACATTCTTGCACTGATCTTGATAGTTTGTATAACACTTTTTCTTTGTCAATAATATTGATATCTTAACCCTGATATATGGAGGAGCGTGGCCAGGTGCCCAACATGGTGGATGTGTGATCTGAGGGCTTCGGACCAGAGTCTCACAATTTACCCGTAACATGCCCCCTACGGTGATACCACATCGCACAGTTCCTCATGCGGGCCTGGAGAGGTGCTGGGCGCTGTGTAGTTGTGAATCAAGGTGGCAGCGCATACACAGAGGCGGGGATGTACGGAGATGGGCAGTGGTGTGTCCTACTCCCGCACACCATTTTCTGCTCCTGCTCGCCGTGAGGCCTGTGATTGCTGACCGCTCCGGCCAGAATGGACGATGCTGAAAGGCGCTGGGCCCAGTGGTCGTGCTGTGGCTGGCTGCCTCTGGCCGGCAGATGAGGCCTGCGTGGGGCCTTCCTCCCCGGCTGGTGTCTCTTGCTCCTGGCTGCAGCTGGGCTGCCGAGCCGTGCAGAAAGTGAGCACGTAGGACTGGCCGGGAAAGATTAGAACTGTGCCAGGGGTGGCTCCCGATGGCAGAGTTGCCCCAGGGGTGCACGCTATTAATTTGAATTACGGCTGGTGGGCGGAAGAAGAGGCTGGATGTCAGCTAACACGAGAAAAGGGATGATGGATAGGCCCGCCTGGGCCTGGACCAGATGTGTGGCAAGGCCCGCTGGTGGCGGGCCATTCCAGTGTAGCCTGCAGCTATTCCAATGATGGCAGGGGGGCTCGGAAGACACGCAGCTCCCCAGATAAAGCACTGCATGAGCGCACTCGGATCCAGGTGCTGAAACTCATAAGAACACGCTTAACAGGCTGTGCACTGGAGGACGGGAGCAGAGGTGGCGACTGACAGGCGCGCGAGACAGGCTGCCCTGGAGGTTGGTGCTAGTCCTGCCCCTTTGGGATGACATGGAGCGCAAAGATGACTGGTGGCTGCTGTTGGAGGCTACAGTGGTGGGGCTGGCCCATTTGAAGGGGTTGGGCCGAGCCCTATGTGATCAGTCCATCTGAAGCTTTTGGGAGCTTCGAGGCTGCTGAGGCGCATTCTAGGACATTGCAGACAGAGCTGGGGTGACAGTTTCCACGCACACCAACTGGACATTTGGCACAGTGGGTTCGGACATCAGGCCTTAGGTTGACAATCCCTTGATAACATAAGACGAAATAAAACTAAGGCTCCCAGAATGGAGGACTATGTGCAGCGCTGCTCCCCGCCCTCGGACGACTCACCCTCAGCCACACTGCAGGACTGCGATCCCCCTACGAGAGCAGAGGCATCTGCGGACAAGCTAGATCTTATCTTACAGGAAATATGTGGCTCCAGAGAAATCCTGGAGCAGAAGCTTGTCGTTATCACTACAGACCTTAACCTGTTGAGAGACGACCAGCACAAACTGGCCGATAAAGTCAAATCAAAGAAACACGCATTGGCTACCTTGACTTCAGGGCAGGTGGAACATGGTTCTATGCTACAACAACAGCGCAAACAGGTGGAACAACTCCAAGACAGAGCTGAAGGTGCCGAAGGAAGAGCGCGCAAAGAATAATATCCGAATATCGGGTATGCCAGAGGGTGCTGAAGGAGATCGACCCACGCAATTCATTGAGAACTGGCTGCAGTCGACTGTGTCCCCAGAGGGTTTGTCCGCTCTCTTCACAGTCGAAGAGCACACCCAGTACCCTCCAGGAGCCCATCCCTGGGGCCCGCCCAGACCGAATGTGGCTAAAATTCTGAATCACAGAGACAGAGATATTTTGCTGCGTGCTGCACAGGAGTGGGCACCAAAGTATCTCTTTACCCGGACTATACACTGTTGGTGCAGCGGCGCTGGGCCTCCTTCCAGTAGGTCAAGAAAAACCTTAGAGCACATGCCCTTGCATACGCATTGATCTTTCCTGCAACATTGCAAGTGATACATGACAACCGCTCCAACTTCTTTGACTCTCCCGCCTCAGCCAGGGAATGGCTTGATCAGAACTTTCAGGGACCACGTAATGGGCATCAGTGGGAGATGGCGTCACAGGGCTCGGGGCAGCAGTCCCGGTGTACCCGTTGTGGGCAGGACGCAGTGCAGAACGGAGGTGGATGTCCATCCCTGAGGCAGGCAGGTAAAAGCCAATTGGAAGCCATCAAACTCGCAACTAACTTATGGGAACCTAATCGCAGATCCAGCACGGAATCATCTGTAGCTGGGGATTCTGACACTGAATCTGAAAGCAGTGTGAGTTTATTCCCGTCTGTCACGCCGCAGACCACACACGATCTGTGATGTAGGAAGCCTATTTGTGCAGCTCCTCGACCACACTGTGCGGAAACTGTGATCACCGCCGGAGTGCCCATTCAGCTTGTTGGGCAGCAAACTGGTCTGTTGCTTTGTTAGCTCCATGATGTTTATCTGTTCCTCACCTATTTCTAACCTGTTCATATCTGCATATATATGTCAAAATCTTATACTATGTACTAGCATAGGGGATGGAGAATAGGAGACCGGTTACTGATGTGACCTGGGTCTGGGCCAGGTGTCGATGGTAGGCCTGGAGTACAATGTATGATTGGGCGATGGAGCCATCGCACCCCACTAGTGTAAGCCTTACTATTTCTCTGTTGTTACAATTGGTTATGTTAGTTAAATTGGTCGAGCATAGTTGTCTCCGCTGGACTGTGTATTTGGTAGGGGGTATACTTGTTCTTCAAATGCTTCCGTCACCAAAGTTATACATGGAGAATGTAGTAGGATCATGGGACTGGCAGTTATACCTCTTACATCCAGTGCAATGACCTCGGTTGTTAAATTACACAATATAATCACTTGGAATATCATAGGCCTGGGGACGCATCCCAAACGTCACAGGGTGTTAGCACATTTGCATAGACGTCAGACTCATTTTTCTTTCCTGCAGGAAACCCACCTCACCATGCCAGAAGCCCTAAAATCACAGCACAGATGGCAGGGTCAATTGTTCCATACTTCCTTCTCAGCATATACTAGAGGTACTGCCATTTGGATAAGGGCGGGAATTCCGTTTTGTGTCCAAGATACTAAAGTTGACTCCCAAGGTAGATATGTCCTAATCATGGGACTCCTGGATGGGTACCAGATAGTATTGGGCTGTTTTTATGCCCCACACCAGGAACAGGATGTGTTTTACACAAATGCTTGTCTAACATGCTAGCAGAATGGGCTCATCTCCCCTGGGTATTGGGGGGGGGGTGACTCTAATGCTGTACTAGATGTGCACCTCGACTGCTTGCACCCGCCCCTCCCTAGTGTCACACTGGTCTGACAGGCCAAAATACTGCAACAATGGGTTGAGGGGTGGGACTTAGTAGATGTCTGGTGGCACTGTAATGCAAATAGGAGGGAATACTCCTTTTATTCTTACCCTCATGTGCGCAATTCCCATTTCTACCGATTTTTATGCTCTTCCAGCTTGCAACCCCACTTTACTCATGCTACATACTTAGGCAAGACACTGTCTGACCACAATCCACTAGAGATTCAATCAACCTGGGGAAGGATCCCCACCCCGATACCTTTGTGGCACCTGGAGCCTACACTCTTGGAAGACCAGGTCTTTAAAGAGACATTAGCTACTACCATAGACACATATTTTTCAGAGAATACTGGCACAACAGCATCTCCACTGATTGAATGGGAGGCCTTCAAAGTAATTATCCATGGAACATCAATGTCTATGAGGGTGGGAACCCGGACTGAAATTGTCTCCAAGCTCACACAGTTAGAAGACAAGTCGGGATCGCTAGAACGAGAGATGAGATTGGACGATAACAAAATTGAGAGATTACAAAAGGTGCACATTCAGCATGCAGAGCTTCTAGAGTGCTTGCGAGTTGTAGATTATAGATCATACATTCAGAAGATGCATGCAGAAGCAGACAATCCGGGTGCCCTGCTTGCTAAACTAATCAGACTGCAACCGTCTCCAACACCTATTTTAAGGATACAATCCCCTCAGAGGGGTTTCTGAACTAGCCAAACTGACATTAATGAGGCCTTTCGTTCATACTAACTTCAAGAAATAGCAGGCAAAATGAGGCACTTCAGACAGCTCAAGAGCAGTGCTGCTGTTCATGATACGGCCTTAGGTGTTTAAAGCCGGTCAGTCTTCATGACTGATATAGCGCTTTTCTACAATCCATTAATGTGAGAAAGTACACACATTCTAAACGACAAGAAATTACTTGAAATCAATACTGCACTTCTCAAGGGGAGGGATGGGGACAAGAGGGGATTTTTTTTTTTTAAATAAATAAAAAGTACCTCTTCCTATTGCCACCGTCTCCTGCTGCCTCGCTCGTCCCTCCTCTTCTTCTTGTGTCCCAGCATTCACTGGGACACCAGCACAGGCTCCCCAGCAATCCTGATGCTGCTTTCATGCTAAACCTTGCTTGGACTGCCTCTCAGACACAACCCTGGGGTCTGTGCAGTTTCTCCAGCCCAGCCGGGCTGGAGAAACCTAAGTGTGCATGTGTGTCTGAGACAGCTGGTGAAACACACATGCGCACTTAGGTGCACTGTTAGACTTTTCATCCTTGGCGTGGTCTCCCTTAACTTTTTGCCTCTGTTCCCCAGGTTGTTGATGTGTGCTGGACTCTGATTTTACTGTTTTTGTTACTCTGGGCACTTCACCACTGCTAACCAGTGCTAAAGTGCAAGTGCTCCTGTTTAAAATGTGTACGTAATTGGTTCTCCATGATTGGCATATTTGTTTTACTGTTAAGTCCCTAGTAAAGTGCACTAGAGGTGCCCAGGGCCTGTAAATCAAATGTTACTAGTGGGCCTGCAGCACTGGTTGTGCCACCCACACAAGTAACCCTGTAATCATGTCTCAGACCTGCCACTGCAGTGTCCCTGTGTGTATTTTTACACTGTAAATTCGACTTGGCAAGTGTACCCACTTGCAAGGCCTAAACCTTCCCTTTTTTTTACATGTAAGGCACCCCTAAGATAGGCCCTAGGTAGCCCCAAGGGCAGGGTGCAGTGTATGGATAAGGTAGGACATATAGTAATGTGGTTTATATGTCCTGACAGTGAAATACTGCCAACTTCGTTTTTCACTGTTGCAAGGCCTGTCTCTCTCATAGGATAACATGGGGGCTATCTTTAAATATGATTAAAGTGTAGATTCCCCTAGAGAGTAGATGGACATGTGGAGTTTGGGGTCCCTGAACTCACAATTTAAAAATACATCTTTTAGTAAAGTTGATTTTATGATTGTGCGTTTCAAAATGCCACTTTTAGAAAGTGAGCATTTTCTTGCTTAAACCATTCTGTGACTCTGCCTTGTTTGTGGATTCCCTGTCTGGGTCAGTTTGACAGTTGGGTTGTTTTTCACCTTGCACTAGACAGTGACACAAAGGGGGCTGGGGTGGAACCTGCATTTCCTGATTAGCCATCTCTGCTAGGAGGGAGGGGTGGAGTGGTCACTCTCATCTGAAAGGACTGTGCCTGCCTCTGACAATGCCGGCTCCAACCCCCTGGTGTGTGTCTGAGGCCTTGCCTGGGCAAGGCAGGATTTCACAAGTAGGTGTGAGTCCCCTTTGAAGAAAGGTGACTTCAAAGACTAAAATGGGTATAAGAAGGGCACCCAAATCTACAGACTTTAGAAACACTTCTGGAACCAAGAGGAACCTCTGCCTGGAGAAGAGCTGATAGCTGAGGAAGAAGTGCTGCCTGCCTGTGACTGTGCTTTGTGGAGCTTTCCTGCAGTGCTGCTTCTGCCAGAGTAAGAGGGCAAAGACTGGACTTTGTGTGCCTTCCATCTTGTGAAGAAATCTCCAAGGGCTTGAGTTAGAGCTTGCCTCCTGTTGTTTGAAGTCTCAGGGACAGCAAAGACTTCTCTCTGCCAGCACCTGGAGTCTCTGGAGAGACTCCTGCCCCGACAAGTGGTGCCCTATCCAGTCCCTGGGCCCTTGAAAGGAAAGCTGGTGGAATCCAAGGAAATCGACTTCGGACCGACGCCGCTGCTGAATCCGGTAACGCCGCCTGCACCTGACGCCGTGACCTTCGCTGGAACGCGACGCTCTTCGCAGGCCGCAGCAGACCCGCTGAAGTCCACGACTCCGTGGAAGTCGCCGCACCACGTCGTGACCGACGCCGCTCATAGTGCACGGATTCAACGTTTCGCACAGACGCCGCGATTCCCGACTTCGCGCATCGGCTTGTTTTCACTCTTCACCAAAGGTACTGTACTTGGGGGTCTACACGACTCCGTGTCCGGCGCCGCTGGTATCGGCTTGTTGGGAACGACTCCGTCACGACGCCGTGTTAACATCTCATCTAATAATCTTTTGTTTCTAAGCGCTATTTTTGAGTTTAATCTTTAAAAATTCATAACTTGACTTGTGTATGTCGGATTTTTGTTGTTTTGGTCTTGTTTTGTTTAGATAAATATTCCCTATTTTTCTAAACTGGTGTTGTGTCATTTTGTAGTGTTTTCATTAAGTTACTGTGTGTGTTGGTACAAATACTTTACACCTAGCACTCTGAAGTTAAGCCTACTGCTCTGCAAAGCTACCAAGGGGGTAAGCAGGGGTTAGCTGAGGGTGATTCTCTTTTACCCTGACTAGAGTGAGGGTCCTTGCTTGAACAGGGGGTAACCTGACTGTCAACCAAAGACCCCATTTCTAACATTGGTGATCAGCGGTTGGGATTTGGACTTGTATTTGTACTTGACATACAGTAATTAAGTGTACACTACTGTTTGAGTTCAGACCACTACGTGACCACATACTGCTTGTCTTGAGATTTTTGCTTTTTCTCTTTTTGTGGATTTTTCCCTACGTCCTCTTTGTTTTTTTTCGCTGATCCTTGATTGACTTTGAACTTCATTTGGGAACTTGTTTCTGCATTTGGAATTTTGCACTCTTTTTACCTTTCGTCATGTCTCTACTTGGAGATGCATCAGTTGGAGATGACTTTGACCTTGAGAAATTGGAGAGTTATACCAAAGCTCAGTTCTGTAAAAGTTTTGACTGTCCCATTAAGAGCTCATCCAGGAAGGAGGAGCTGCAAAAGGCGCCGAGGGCCTGGGTGACAACCAAGAGCACTGAAGGGCACACAGAGGATGAGGGAGATGAGGAGGATGAGGAAGAGTGTTCAGTACACAATGGTATTGTGGGTGGGCCTGTTATGTCCAGGGAGAAGGTCTCCAGGGCAGGTAGCAGTGTCTCATCCAAGGGTCTGACACCTGAGGAGTTGCAGGACAGACAGGCAGAGAGGGCATACCAATTGGAGCTGCAGAAGCTCAATCTGGAAAAAGAAAGAGATGAGAGAAGAGCAGTCCTTGAGGAAAGGAAGATGCAGCTGGCTCATGAGCTTAACTTAAAGGAGTTAGATCAGAGGAGCCAGTCCAGTAGGGATGGTGGCAGCAATCCTAGGGTGCAGCCGGAGAGAAGGGTACACATCCCAAAAGACCTTGTGAGGGATTATAAGAGGGAGGATGATATCTACTTGTGGTTAAAGGGTTATGAGTCAGCTCTCCACATGAACCTGGTCCCTGAAGCTCATTGGGGGGCAGCCCTGTGGAAGCATTTTGAGGCAGAGGGGAGGGACACACTGACGGCCTTAGGGGATGCTCAGAGTCTCACCTACCATGTCATGAAGGAGGCCTTACTCACCAGGTATGGTCTCACCCCTGAGCAGTACAAGGAGAAGTTTAGATCCTACAAGAGAAAGGAATCCCAAAAAATGGTTGGAATGTGTTGATTCTTTTTGCAGGTCACTGGATGGTTGGGTGAAGGGCAGTAAGGTAAACACGTATGAGGGGCTTTACAATTTAATTGCTTGGGAGCACTTGTACAGTTTATGTTTTCCAGAGCTGCGCCAGCACCTCATTGACAGCAAGCTGACTGACCCCAGGAAGCTTGTGCAGGAAGCGGACCGCTGGGAGAGCACCAGGGTCCAAAAGAGGTATGGGGGAGACCACGCCAAGGGTGGGCAGGGTCTCTCTTAGAAGAAAGGGGGGGGGGGTAAGGGCAAACAGGGGGAGTTCTCTAAAGGGCCCCAAACTGATTCCCAGGGTAAGGATTCCCAACCCCCCAGTGAAAAGAAGCCATGGTTGTCCCAAGGGAAGCCAGTGGCAGGTGGTCCCCCACGTAAGTGCTATGCATGTGACCAGGTGGGTCATGTGAGGGGGGACCCCAAATGCCCCAAAAGTACACCGGCACCCACTGGTGCACCATCCCAGGGTTTGGCCAGGGTAGCGCTTGGGGAGGAGTTGGTTTCAGGTGGGTGGGAACCAGCAGAAATGACCCTTGTCTCACTAGGGGACAGTGAGATGGTCCAGAGAAACCTAGTACCTGATAACACTAAGAAGTACAGGCAATGGGTGACCATCAATGGACAGAGGGTAGAAGCTCTGAGAGACACAGGAGCCAGTGTGACTACAGTGAGGAGTCACCTGGTGTCTGAAGAGCAGATTGATACCCGGGTACTTCACCAAGTAGTTGCAGTAGACAACTCTGAGCGCCTCTGCAGAGTGGCACAGGTTCCCTTTGAATGGGGGGGGGGTCTCAGGTTCCTGGAAAGTAGCTGTGAGTCCAACCATGCCTGTTGATTGTTTGCTAGGTAACGACCTGGAGGATTCCCCTTGGAAGGAGGTGGAACACAGGTCTCACTTGGAGATGTTGGGTCTGCCTGGGTGGGTATGCGTATCCACCCGGTCTATGGCAGCCAATCAGGGTAGTCAAGAGCCCCTGGAGCCTGAAACAGTGGCCCAGGGGACCGCCAAGAAGAGGAAGGGCAGGGGGCACGGGAAACCGGCCCCAGAAGTTCCCACAGTCCGGGAGGAGGCAGAGCCTGAGGGTGATGCCCCGGAGCCTACAGGGGAACAGGTGGCTGAACTGGGGGAGGTCCCTGAGCTGTCACAGTGACAGCAGGAAGGGGGACCCACCAGGGAAGCATTCTGCACAGCGCAGAAGGAGTGCCCTACTATTGAGGGGCTATGGCAGCAGGCTGCAGCCCAGGCGGCTGGCGAGGCGCCAGGTACTCACCTGATTTATTGGGAGGATGGCCTCCTGTATAGTGAGCCTAAGGTTCCTGAGCCTGGGTCAGCTCGTATGCTGGTGGTACCCCAGTGCTTCAGGGCCTTCCTACTGGGTTTGGCTCATAATGTGCCGTTGGCAGGACATCTAGGGCAGGACAAGACCTATAAGAGGCTTGTCTCCCACTTTTACTGGCCCTTGATGCACAAGCAGTCAGCTGCTTATTGTAGGTCTTGTCAGACTTGTCAGGCAAGTGGCAAGAGTGGGGGGAAATGCAAAGCTCCCCTCCAACCTTTACCTGTAGTCAGTACTCCCTTTGAAAGGGTAGAAATTGACATTGTGGGGCCTCTGGATCCCAAGACAGCCATGGGCAACAGGTTCATCCTGGTCTTGGTGGACCATGCCACATGGTACCCAGAAGCCATTCCTCTAAGGACGGTCACTGCCCCCGTGGTGGGACGTGCCTTGATGGGAGTTTTCACCCGCATGGGGTTCCCCAAGGAAGTGGTATCTGATAGAGGTACAAACTTCATATCCACTTATATGAAGTCTCTGTGGAAGGTGTGTGGGGTAACCTACAAGTTCACCACCCCTTACCACCCCCAAAGTAATGGTCTGGTTGAGAGATTCAACCGCACCTTGAAAGGCATGATTCAGGGCCTGTCAGAGCCCTTGAGGTGTAAGTGGGACGTCCTCTTGCCATGCCTTCTGTTCGCTTACCGGGAGGTGCCTCAAAAGGGACTTGGCTTTAGCCCCTTTGAGCTCATCTATGGCCACCATGTGAGGGGACCGCTCAGTCTGGTGAAGGAGGCTTTGGAGAAAGCTCCTAGTAAACCACCCCAGGATATATTTAGCTACATGCTGGCACTAAGAAACCAGACTGCCTGCTTCAGGAGTCTCGCTCAGGAGAACCTGGAAGCAAGCCAGGAGGATATGAAACGGTGGTACGACCAGAATGCCACTCTGGTTGAGTTTCAGCCTGGACAAAAAGTGTGGGTCATGGCACCAGTGGAGCCTAGGGCTCTCCAAGATAAGTGGACTGGGCCTTTTGAGGTGGTGGAAAGAAAGAGCGAAGTCACCTATCTGGTAGATTTGCAATCCCCCAGGAACCCTTTGAGGGTCCTACATGTCAACCGCCTCAAACCACACTTTGAGCGAACTGAGCTATCCATGCTCCTAGCGACAGATGACGGGGTGGAGGAAGAGAGTGAGCCTCTTCCTGACCTCCTGTCTGCAGGAGAGAAAGATGGGTCTGTGGAGGGAGTGATCCTCTCCCCCTCCCTGACTGAGGAACAGCAGAGGGACTGCCGCCACGTGCTGGGACAGTTCGCCTCGCTGTTTTCCCTGATCCCAGGAGTCACACACCTGTGCACACATGATGTGGACTCTGGGGACAGTACACCTGTTAAACATAAGGTTTACAGGGTGACTGACAGGGTCAGGGCTTGCATTAAGGAGGAAGTCTCCAAAATGTTAACCCTAGGGGTTATAGAGCACTCCAGCAGTCCTTGGGCCAGCCCAGTGGTCTTGGTCCCAAAGGCTGCTGCTCCTGGTGCCACTCCAGAACTTAGGTTCTGTGTGGACTACCGGGGTCTCAATGCGGTCAGCAAGACTGACGCACACCCCATCCCCCGAGCTGATGAGCTCATTGATTGGTTAGGAGCTGCCAAGTACCTCAGTACGTTTGATTTAACATCTGTGTACTGGCAGATTGCCTTAACTGAGGGGGCAAAGGAGAGGTCAGCATTCTCTACCCCAGATGGGCACTTCCACTTCAGTGTGATGCCCTTTGGGATGAACAACGCCCCTGCCACCTTTCAGAGGCTGGTCAACCAGGTGTTGGCAGGACTGGATGAGTTCAGTGCCGCCTACATGGATGACATTGCTGTGTTTAGTTCCACATGGGAGGAACACCTGCAACACCTCTGGAGAGTGTTAGAGGCCCTGCAGAAGGCAGGCCTCACTATTAAGGCGAGCAAGTGCCAAATAGGGCAGGGTTCTGTGGTGTACTTAGGACACCAGGTGGGGAGTGGCCAGGTGGCACCCCTACAGCCTAAGATTGACACGATTCTGGCTTGGGAGCCTCCCAAGACCCAGACTGAAGTGAGAGCCTTTTTAGGTCTCACAGGATATTACCGGAGGTTTATTAAGGGATATGGTACCATTGTTACCCCCTTAACTGAGTTGACTTCTAAGAATCAACCCAAGAAAGTGATCTGGACAGAGGCTTGCCAGAACGCTTTTGATGCCTTGAAGGCTGCCATGTGCACAGCACCTGTGCTGCAGGCACCTGACTACTCCAAGGAGTTTGTTGTGCAAACAGACGCCCAGAGCATGGTATTGGAGCAGTACTCTCACAGCTTAATGAAGAGGGCCTAGATCAACCCATAGCCTTCATTAGCAGGAGGTTACTACCCAGGGAACGTAGGTGGAGTGCCATAGAACGCGAAGCGTTTGCTGTGGTCTGGGCACTGAAGAAGCTAAGACCCTACTTGTTTGGGACTCACTTCTGAGTTCAGACCGACCACAGGCCCCTCAGATGGTTAATGCAGATGAGGGGTGAGAATCCAAAACTGTTGAGGTGGTCCATTTCCCTACAGGGGATGGACTTTACGGTGGAACATCGTCCTGGTACAGAGCACGCCAATGCTGATGGTCTGTCCAGGTTCTTCCGCCTTAGTGATGAGAACTCCCATGAGGTTGGGTAGTTGCTCCCCACTTTTAGCTGGGGGGGACACCTGTTAGACTTTTCATCCTTGGCGTGGTCTCCCTTAACTTTTTGCCTCTGTTCCCTAGGTTGTTGATGTGTGCTGGACTCTGATTTTACAGTTTTTGTTACTCTGGGCACTTTACCACTGCTAACCAGTGCTAAAGTGCAAGTGCTCCTGTTTAAAATGTGTACGTAATTGGTTCTCCATGATTGGCATATTTGTTTTACTGTTAAGTCCCTAGTAAAGTGCACTAGAGGTGCCCAGGGCCTGTAAATCAAATGTTACTAGTGGGTCTGCAGCACTGGTTGTGCCACCCACACAAGTAACCCTGTAATCATGTCTCAGACCTGCCACTGCAGTGTCCCTGTGTGTATTTTTACACTGTAAATTCGACTTGGCAAGTGTACCCACTTGCCAGGCCTAAACCTTCCCTTTTTTTTTTACATGTAAGGCACCCCTAAGGTAGGCCCTAGGTAGCCCCAAGGGCATGGTGCAGTGTATGGATAAGGTAGGACATATAGTAATGTGGTTTATATGTCCTGACAGTGAAATACTGCCAACTTCGTTTTTCACTGTTGCAAGGCCTGTCTCTCTCATAGGATAACATGGGGGCTACCTTTAAATATGATTAAAGTGTAGATTCCCCTAGAGAGTAGATGGACATGTGGAGTTTGGGGTCCCTGAACTCACAATTTAAAAATACATCTTTTAGTAAAGTTGATTTTATGATTGTGCGTTTGAAAATGCCACTTTTAGAAAGTGAGCATTTTCTTGCTTAAACCATTCTGTGACTCTGCCTTGTTTGTGGATTCCCTGTCTGGGTCAGTTTGACAGTTGGGTTGTTTTTCACCTCGCACTAGTCAGTGACACAAAGGGGGCTGGGGTGTAACCTGCATTTCCTGATTAGCCATCTCTGCTAGGAGGGAGGGGTGGAGTGGTCACTCTCATCTGAAAGGACTGTGCCCGCCTCTGACAATGCCGGCTCCAACCCCCTGGTGTGTGTCTGAGGCCTTGCCTGGACAAGGCAGGATTTCACAAGTAGGTGTGAGTCCCCTTTGAAGAAAGGTGACTTCAAATACTAAAATGGGTATAAGAAGGGCACCCAAATCTACAGACTTTAGAAACACTTCTGGAACCAAGAGGAACCTCTGCCTGGAGAAGAGCTGATAGCTGAGGAAGAAGTGCTGCCCTGCCTGTGACTGTGCTTTGTGGAGCTTTCCTGCAGTGCTGCTTCTGCCAGAGTAAGAGGGCAAAGACTGGACTTTGTGTGCCTTCCATCTTGTGAAGAAATCTCCAAGGGCTTGAGTTAGAGCTTGCCTCCTGTTGTTTGAAGTCTCAGGGACAGCAAAGACTTCTCTCTGCCAGCACCTGAAGTCTTTGGAGAGACTCCTGCCCCGACAAGGGGTGCCCTATCCAGTCCCTAGGCCCTTGAAAGGAAAGCTGGTGGAATCCAAGGAAATCGACTTCGGACCGACGCCGCTGCTGAATCCGATAACGCAGCCTGCACCTGACACCGTGACCTTCGCTGGAACGCGACGCTCTTCGCAGGCCCGACGCCGCAGCAGCCCTGCTGAAGTCCGCGACTCCGTGGAAGTCGCCGCACCACGACGTGACCGACGCCGCTCGAAGTGCACGGATTCAACGTTTTGCACAGACGCCGCGATTCCCGACTTCGCGCATCGGCTTGTTTTCACTCTTCACCAAAGGTACTGTACTTGGGGGTCTACACGACTCCGTGTCCGGCGCCGCTGGTGTCGGCTTGTTGGGAACGACTCCGTCACGACGCCGTGTTAACATCTCATCAAAGCATTTTTTTTTTCTAAGCGCTATTTTTGAGTTTAATCTTTAAAAATTCATAACTTGACTTGTGTATGTCAGATTGTTGTTGCTTTGGTCTTGTTTTGTTTAGATAAATATTCCCTATTTTTCTAAACTGGTGTTGTGTCATTTTGTAGTGTTTTCATTAAGTTACTGTGTGTGTTGGTACAAATACTTTACACCTAGCACTCTGAAGTTAAGCCTACTGCTCTGCCAAGCTACCAAGGGGGTAAGCAGGGGTTAGCTGAGGGTGATTCTCTTTTACCCTGACTAGAGTGAGGGTCCTTGCTTGAACAGGGAGTAACCTGACTGTCAACCAAAGACCCCATTTCTAACATGCACCCTCTCCTCCTCCCCCGCCCCTCTCCCACCTCCCATGGCCTAACCTGCCCCTCCCTGAACATGCTGCTGCTGAGCCAGCTGAAGAAAGTTAAAAGGATAATTAAGTGTGGTTTTATTTCTCAGCTTCTGGCTTAGCCAGGGGGGCGACGCTCATTCCCCATTGTATGGAAGGGCTTGAACAGAAAAGTGGTGATGATGACAATTTGTTCTTCACTGAACAACAGACAACACAGTGAGTCAAGGGTGCGCCATTAGCAAAAGCTTTACAAGTATGAAGGTAACCATTGGTCTCAATCTATCCCGCCAGCATTTTATTTTATCCTTTCAAATCCTACAAAGATACCTAAATCCTTTGTAAAATAGCTTCTCGTCTTTTCTGCAGCCATGCCTCTTGCTCCAACTTTTCATTGCCGCCACGTTATTGTAATTCTATTTCAGTTTCATTTTATGTAGGCTTCTCATCATTGTGGAGCACTTTCGAAATGCTTCAGCTACATAAATAACAAAAGAATAGAACGGACTGCTAGAGTCCATAAATAAAATGCGTATGCAGTTAAATGATCTAAGGTCACTCTCGGCTTCAAAACGCTTTTTAACGTTTATTTCACACGAATTCGCTGAGTCCTTTTTGATGGAACGCGCAATTTGGAATTTTTCTAACTGAAGTTTGGATGACTGAAGCAAGTGTTATCTTTTTCAGTTATGCAAAATGCAGACACATTTTTCTTATGTGCCTTTCCTGAGTTCTACATGCTTTTAGTTAGGTAATATGCATAAACTATATGTCTGATGGTTATAGATTGTGTAATTTTTCATCAACGAGCACGAGTTGGGCTTGTTCAACACATTGCAAATTCCTGGCACCATTTGTCTGGATATTTATTTGCTTTCTAATCGGGATTGCTTTGCTCCTATGGTGAGCTCCAGATAGAGTAAAATAGATATTATGAGTTGCAATGAAGCAACATTTCATGCAATAGAAATCCATATGAATAACAACCTAGACCGCAATGCATTGGGCATAAGCATGTTTGTGACTGCAAGTTGCAACTGTCAGGTGTAATGCAAAGGAATGATAGCTGTATTACGCTACCTTTTTCGCACTGCAGGATGTCTTACTGCAAAGATTCATTCCCTCCGACTGAAAGAAGCAACCACAATGAACAGCTCACAAGTGAAGGCCTGGGCGGCCCTTTACACATACATAGTTCAGACGATATGGAGTGTGGGGGATTTATTGTTCTGTTATAGTTGATGGTCACACTGTAGCCCTTCACTTAGTCAGACTGCTGTGCAACCTAGCATGCATCCTACTTTGGCAAGCTGACTTGACCCATGATGAGAGGCTCATTAAAACTAGCAGTGTAGCACCTGCATCTCTTAGCCAATTAAAATGTAGCTTACTAGAACATATTTGGTGAGTGACCATATATTGCAGGCCTCACATATAGATTGCTAGTTTCACTGTTCTTCCGAATGCTGATGCCTCGGCTCCCCGACCTCTGCTGACTGGATACATTGTTTAATACAGATGTACTGTCGAGAGGAGACCCATGTCTGTGGGTGCGTGAATTTGTGTGCGACCTTGTGCTTTGCATTTTTTATGCTTGAATGTCTTTGTGTGGGAGCCTTTGTGCAAAATATATCTGTATGTGGTCATGCTTGTAAACCTTTTTACATGTGCCGGTGTCTGTGTCAGGTGGCCACACCCTTGATATCACAGTCTAATTAACCCTGGCCTCTGATGGGCAACCTCAAACATTTGAGGTTTTGCGTTATCCCTAGCAAAGGTGGAACCTCCTTAGTGTGCTTTTTGGCATGCCAGGCATTATGGTACCTTTAGCATAACTTGGCCTCCATTGACAAATTTTGATAATTCTATTCCATATTTTGGATCTTCTAGTTTAATGCGGTTCTCCTTGGAAAATTTTAGAAATCCTGTGCAAAATAAAAATGGTTTTCCTTTGCTTTTTCTGGCCACTGCAGGCTTACAATTGCCAATGTATATGCCATCCTTGTCATATAGTGAAGATCGTAAGTATTATCGTGGTTCTGGTGTAAGGTTGACCTCCTTGATATGTTCTGGACAACATAAATATTGTGAGTGCTCTGACACACAGTTGCCATGTTCACCATGTTGTGAGCATCCTAGGTGCTATGGATGCCATCCTGACAAAATTATGCCGATGTTAAGGTAGTCATCCTTTGCTTTATTTTAATAATTCTAGTGATGGCAATTTCTGGAATGGTGGTAACCTTAACATGCAGTGGCCAACGGTGGCTTTTCATTGAGAAATGTGCATAATATGGGCACCCCCAACATTTGACGATAGCAGTAACAAATGATATGCATTCTTGACATGCGATTGAGAGACATTGCATGCAAAATAGATTCTGTTCATGCGGGCAGCAGAGCATGCAGGTATTTGATGGCAATGACACGTTTGTAATTGAGGGCCAAACCTACGGCTTCACAAGGAATAGAAATGAAAAGATGTGATTTCACAACAAATAGGCAATTTATACCTGTGTGTTTAGACATTTTGATTTTTTCACCCAAAATGAACATCTGGTTTTGAAAATAAAATCTGTACATTTTCTTTTAGAATTTCTGTGATAAATGTAAACCTAATATTTGGAACCTAATTCCTGTTGATTCATAGACATATCCTGCTGTGTTATTTCTTTAGTGCCATGAGACAATTGCTGCTGTGGTTTTTATTTAATGAATCACGTAAAGGTAATTTATCATATATGCTAATGAAGAGTATTATGACATTTTCTTTAATAGTGTTGTTGGATATGAGAACCTATAAAATGTGTGCAGTGTAATATTTCGTCTTCCTGTATCTGTACGTACTCTGTAACTGAGTAAAAGCTACATTGATTGAGCCTTTGAATTTCCACAGAGATAACTCTGATATTAAATGCCTAAGATTATGAGATTAGTAAATATTTACATGGCCCCACCCAACTACTTTTAATAGATTCTTAGTTGTATTATACATCTGAGAATTAATATGAAAGGAAAGTGGTTTAACTGTAGAAACTTTGAAAAATGCTGCACGCATTTGTAAAATAATGGGAGTATGTATCAATTTTATGTTTATTGGACTGAAAATGGACCTTTGTGCACCATATGTATTATTATTAACTGGGGCGATGATACCCCATACCCATTGGGGATATCAGACTTGTTTAGAACACCATCAAAGTGTTGACTTCAAAGCCGTTGGTTTTGCAGATCATTTATTAGAAAATTTACTGCAAAATGCATGAAGCATTTTGGAATGTGTGCACTGAAGAACAGAGGGATGAGTTCTCTCAATGTGGCAGTGTCGGCCGCAGTGAATAAAAAATGGTGGAGCAGCGTGGGGGGAGAAAAATATTAAATAAATAAATAAATAAATAATAAATCACTAACCTGCTCGCTGCCTTAGTGCTCTTCTGCACCTTTTTTCACGACTCCTGGTAGTCCAGAGCAAGGCTCCCAGTCCCCAATGCCAATCCACATACTGCTCTGATGCTGGTAATATTATTTACCTGCATCAGAGCAGCACTGTGATTGGCCTGTGAGCAGTGTGGTTTCACGCTCTGTCAGGATCTGATAGCCTGTGCTTGGTCTCCACCCAGCTGTGCACCACAGCTCGGGTGGAGAGATCTAGGTGAACACCACTCCTCCCCCTGCTGCAGCTGCTGTCATCAGGATGGCTCAGCACAGCCCCACCCTGCCCTTGACTCGATTCAGCAAGGAAAAATAAAATGAGAAAAACCTGTGTTATTATCATTTTATTTTTCATGTTTTTGCTGCTGAGAGAGCAGTGAGGCGACGCGCCGCTGCTACAAGTTGGCCGGGGAAGTGCTTTGACTTACAATGCAGTCCCTTGGTTCCACTGTGTATAACCATCCCACTGGGTTACAACTCCTTAAACACGCAGCCAGTGGCAGTTAATAGACTGTGTAAAAAATGTAATAAAGCTGAATATATTTAAACCTTGATAATTCTAGTGGGGTGATTGTGATGACGCAGAAAAAGAAGGTCCGACATATATTCATACATATCGTGTAATCAAAACGTATAATGTAGTCTGATTTTAGTAAAGAAAATAATGTACAAGGGAAATTGTGTCCTCGGGGTAGTTTGCCATCATTGTAAACGAGCTTTATTAATCATGAAGTATTGAAAATGTAGTAATCCGTCATAATTGCAAATGTATGCCATGATTTCTCGTTTGAAACTGTTTTGCTTAGCTTAAATTTAGTAGAGGCTTTGGCCTAGTTGCCTGGTCTCAAATTCTAACTGCGTGGCTTTTTCCTTGAACTAATGAAACATATATTCTTGCTTGAAGTTGTATTTTTCCAGTAGAGCTGACTGATACACTTATCTCCAAGGTTTCGTACTAGGCCGGTTTCATCCCCTTTGATACAAGGTCAGTCTGCAGGTGCGGACAATGAAGGTACAGATAGTAAAATAATTGACAAACCATGTTACAATTTGTGTTCCAAGGCTCCAAGGACAGTGTATGCATAAATGAGCGCTAGTAAAAGACAATTTTCATTGGACAATTTGAAGCCAACCTATGAACCCTCCAATGGAAGACCCTGCAGAATTTGGAATGTTTCTTACTTAAACCCACTGGACAAAGAGAAGTCAGCCATTTTCCTCGATGCCAGTTTGAAGCCAGATGCCAGACTCCATTTTGGACGACACCCTGGTGCCCTTTTCTTTATCTGAGAGAAAGAGACTTTAAGAATTCTCACCCTAGAGACTTTAACCTTGATTTGCCCCGTCTTGCCCATGCAGTAACTTTGCCCCATTCTCCTTGCCGCTGCAAGGAAGCTTGCCCTTAACTTTGCCCCTTTGAAACTTGCCCCATGCTGATCGAACCGGTACCTGAAGGACGAAGACTTTTCTTGAATGCTGATTGTATTTAGTAAATATGAAAGGATAAATGTATTGTGCATTGTGTTTTTCCTTTTAGGTACCAACTGCTATTTTGATAGGGTCCTAGCTAGAAGTTTTCCAAATTTGTGTTGACTAAATTGGTTTTGCATGAAGTCCCACATGCCAATGCTAATTAGAGGTTAGTCGAGGTATTCATTCGATGTACCATGCTAATTTGAAATCTTGTTATGCTGACCAATGTATGAAATTAGTCAAATACAGTTAGTCATATTAGTGATTTGCATTGCCATAACTGAGTGTATCATTATCCAGATTTTGCGTAGATTGCGTTTCTTCCGCCGTTATGGACAGCCAGTAATGTTCATATACATATATCATTTGGTTTTGAGACTTATATACATCGTGTTAGCTTTGTTAATATAGGGAAATAAATTCACTAACTTTTAATAAACTGATGTGGTTATTCATGACTGAAAGGTCATGGTGCGCCGAAATACCAACTGTTACTGATTTCTGATGTGCTATATTGATCTATTAATTGAGTATTGATTACCGATTGCAATAGTTATTGATTATTGATCAGAGTGACTCGACTATTTTAGGATGAGGAGAGCCCGACTCGGTTAAAAGATTCACCGATCTCCAACGTGTCCAGGTACAGGTAATTTATAAGGGCTGGACGCGTTATCAGTAGATGGTAGCAGAGATTGATGGTTTAGCCCTTTGGGACCCCATCCGAACAATAGACAGAGTCAAGTTAGAATTTTCTTTGATAAAACAAGTTGGAGGGATGATGATGCCCTAAGTCCCCAATGACTTTCCCGGAATCTCGGAGCTTGCGAATGAGGAACATGGAGGTATGAGAATGGTTTCGGCGTTTCTAGTGACGGTATGAGTGAAGTTAGGGTTTTGCGCTTGCACAGCTTATTGCCGCAGACTAATTGAGAAGTTTGTGAGGATTTAGGGGGTTAAAAGATATTAGAGGAGTGTTACTCTAAAAGTGTGAGAGTAGGGAAGTCGCCGAACTTCACATGTGTGTAGCGCTTTGTGCAGAAAAAAAATTGTCCACGTGGTTGTTGATGTTGAGACGGGCCCTGCGAGGTCAAGAGACTCCGGAGTATGTTGAAAAGTGTATGTGACACTTGTTTGATGTTGTGATCTGGTCAGGTTTAATAGGTTGATCGGGCGTGGTCAACAAGTCGGTATGAATGTTGCGGAGTGAAACAAAACTTCGACTTTGAGATTTGACGAATTTTAAAGTGCACTAGAATAGTTCATTGATCAGTTGAGAGTAAAGTTTACGGGTCAAATTTTGCTTGCGAAAGTGGGAAACCGAGAAAGATGGAATAACTGCTGAGGCTAGTGAAAAATCCCTAAGGTTTCTGAAGCGATTGTATTACCTTTCTTGTAGTAAATCGACAGATCTGTTTTATTCTTTTGGTTAAGGTTAAGTGCTCGCGTTATATTGCAGAAATTAGTTTATGAGTGAAGCAGAATGAAAAGCGGACAAGCCGCAGGAATTTGTCAGCCGCAGTGTGTGAGTGTGACGTCACTAGGAGCCGCGCTGGGATAGGTCGGTTGGTGAGAAGGGTTGCGCACGGATTGGACGCAGTCCATGAAGCGCAATTGGAAGGGGAAAGGCAAGCGAAGAGTATTCCGGGAATTAAAGTCACTTATTGATTACATATTTTAGAAAAAAAAAAGACGGAAAGATTACATTTTTCAAAGCATTTAAGAGTGCCATGAGGGGAGATGTTTATATTAAAACAAATGTAGGAGAAGAGACACCGCCTGAGGGTACACCAGCTTACATTGTAATTGAAGAAAAGGGTGTAGCGCCATGTCTTTGGTTAAAACAATGGTGCAAATTAACAGAGAAACATGGAAGTGTAGCGTTCCCTATCCACGGGTCGTTTAATCTAAGGGTTTTAGAAAATCTGAGATTTGCGCTATACGACATGAAAGTACCTCCAAGACCAGCACAGTTTGAGGCACTAGCAATTTGGGAGCTAATAGCTAGAAACCAACAACAAAAGAAGTTTGAGACAAGAATAAGAAAAGTAGAAAAGACACTAGCGGATGCTAGATGGGACAGCACACAAAAGGTTTGGAGATCAGATGTATTGCAGGGGATTAAATTGTTTCCAGCGATTACTGATGAAGCAGAGACGGAAGGAAGGAAAGCCACACATAAGACAAACAGGAGTCAGTCCAGAGATAGAGAGAACAATAGAAACTCGAAAAGGGGAGACGAGTCAGATGATGAGGAGTTCATTATACAATTGCTGAATGATCGCCCACCACCATACGTGGAAAGCGAAAAAGGCTCAAGCATTAGTACTACCCCTCCAGAACCAATACAGGGTAATGTAACACCAAATTTGAGAATATCTCAGAGGCCGAGCAGCTCCGACATGCCTTTCTCACCACAAATACCACAGATTCAGAGAATATACCCAGACGTGCCGACATTGAAACCTGCTGATAACTATTAGCCACAGGTTCAAAGGCACTGTTGTGATGAGCATAACATGGGAATGACTTCTGATTCAATGGCGCAGGGAGGACAAAACTATCAGAGACCGACATTGATTCAAGCTGAATCAACACAGTTCTCGATGCCCCAAAAGCAGACACAAGAAGTGCGAATAATAGAAAGCCAGTTAGGTATGCCAGCAATGATGAACCACAATGTGGGGATTAACATGCCACAGAATTCGGGGAACAGACAGAATCCAGACCCAATATCTCTACCTATCACTGTAGGTCCACCAGTACCACTGTACATACAGGCAAATTCAAGCACAAGCGACCAGGGGTTAATGATACAGAATGGGACAGGGAGAAGATGCATAGAAACCACTCCAGAAACAACTCCGATAGCGGCACTGCCAAATGGATCTGGGTCCTTGTCGGAATTTAGTCCAATTCCAATTTGTGCTCCGTCAACCGTGGTAAGGTCACATCCACCACTAATAGTACCGTTAACCTCACAGACTGAAACATTACAGAAACCATCAGTGGCAGTTGATGTAACTGCTACACTGATGGGACTGAACGCGCAACAGTTAACACAATGGTTCAACAGCCTGAACTCCCCACAGAGTACATCTAGCCGGAAGGGAGAAGAATACCTGAATAAAATAAGGTTGGGTATGGAGGCAGATGAACTGGTAGAGGGAACAATGGGTTTGAACAGATTAGAATCATACACAGAGGAAGAACTAAGATACATGTGCCCTAGGAATACAAGAGAAGTGAGCAGCATACATAAGAAGTTACAAGAAATTGCAAACAGAAACGAGATCGATATAAGTAAGACTAAACACCTGAGCAGAAGTTACAGGTTAGACTTTGAGACAAAAGATTTTGAACACATGAGATCCGCAGGGATGAAAACACACCTTAAAGAGATACTGCAGAGTGCACAGGTCTGGAGATGTTTAGACAAGTGGGAAAGCAGGTGGGTTAAGAAAAAGGACAAAAAGAAAGAAAATACTCCAGAGTGGAATGAGAAAAAACAACAGAATGACGATCTGATAACTATGTTACCAATGAGAGAGACAGCAGGGGGAAAACTTGTACATGTACCATGGCACAGGTGCGATATTCAATCCTTTACGGATGACTTTCCCAAATTGAGAGAGAAGCCGATTGAGTGGTATCAACAAACAGATAGATTTGTGAAACTCGCAAAATGTCTCTGGGAAGTCCTGAATACTCTATTTGAAATTGTGGTTCCAGCAGATTTGTGGGAAGATTGGAAAAGGGCTGTAGGTTGGCCTACGAGTGAACCAGAGAGAGATAGGGACACAGGTGCGCCATCACCTACGGTAATGAGTTTGTACCACAAGGTGATCGAGCACTTGAAAACCAAAGTTGCGTCGAAAAATGTGGATTGGCAGAGGATTGACAGGACCGCCCAAGAGGTTAAAGAGTCTATACATGCGTATTATGAGAGGTTGTTGAAAGCGTTTAAAAATTACAGTGGCACGGAAACGATTGAGGCAAAGGACATGCTCCATTTTGTGTTCAGGTTTGTGGAAGGGTTGAGACCTGAAATCAGCCAGATGATTAAAACGCATTTGATTTGTTGGCAGTCAAAGTCGATCGATGAATTGTTGAATTATGCGAAATACTGCAGTGATGAGATTGAGACCAAACAGAAAAGATTGAAAGAAAAGGTGATGGTGATGCAGCTTAGAGCAGCTCAGACAGGTTTGCAAGGGTTGCAAGGGTTTCAACAACCGGTGCCGCAGCAGCAGCAACACGGAAACGCTATGTTTCAGCCGCAGATGAGAGGCAGAGGCCGAGGAGGTTTTGTGAATAATGGTCCTGATTTGAATACCGTTATGATTCCAAATGGTATACAGGCAATGAAGAAGGTGATGCCATGTCACACGTGCGGAATCGTCGGGCATTGGAAACGGGCGTGCCCAATGATGGTGCAGGAAGGTGTAGGTCAGCAAAACAATGATGTCAATGCATTCCAAACTATGAGAGGACCGAAATTGAGAGGTCCAAACCCAAATTTCCAAAACAATATAAACCAGCTGCAGGGTTTACAACCCATGTAACCGCAACCGGTGCAAATGCCTCGTGTGCAAATGACACAATTGCAGCCAATGCAACAGCAGTTTCCTATGGTACCTAATCAGCAGATGCAAATACCCTTAGCACCAATGAATCAGCAGCAAGCAATGCTTCCTCAACAGGTCACGGGTCAAGGAATGAATCAAAATGACACAGTACACCAGTTCCAGTTACACAGTGAGAATGGAATAAACGATGTATGGGAAAGTGAAAGTTCAGATGAGGAGGGAAATTGTGTGCTTGCAGCATCTTTGAAAGTTGATCAAAAGGGTCCGTATGTGGAGGGAAGAGTTATGGGTCATCGCGTTTCATTCTTGGTTGACACAGGAGCTACACGTTCCACTGTTAGGAGCATTGAAGTACCAAATTTGCCACTTTCAGGGAGAATAGTTCAAGTAGTGGGAGTAGCAAATAGGTACCTGACGAACCCAATCACAGATCCAGTCAGAATTGGCAACTACCAAGGGTCACATAAATTTGTGGTGTGTGACTCAAGCCCAATATCACTGTTAGGGAGAGACCTACTGTGCAAATTGGGATGTTCAATTATGTGTTCGAACGATGGAATTAAAATTCAGACGAACAGTGATGGGGAAGAAGAGGACAGTGTAGGAGGGGACGAAGTGGAAACTGTCGATGAAGAGTATCCCCTGATTACCCTTTACCCAATGATCACTGAAGCAGATATTCCTGCTGAGTTACAGGAAACAGTTGGAAAAGAAGTGTGGTATATGACAGGGAAAGAGGTGGGATTGGTGAAAGGAGTGGAACCAGTGAAAGTGACTGTAAAACCCAATGTAACCTTTCCCCAGACCCCACAGTACCATATGGCACAAGACACCCTCATGAAAGTCGCCCAACTCATTGATGAGTTTGTAAAACAGGGAGTACTGAAAGAGGTGTTAAGCAGTCCATGTAATTCACCAATCATGGGACTAATAAAACCAAGTGGAAAGGTCCGAATTGTTTAGGATTTGAGGAAAATAAATGACATAATAATCAAATGTTGTCCCGTAGTACCAAATCCAGCTGTGATAATGTTTCAAGTTCCCTGTGATGCTGAATGGTTCTCAGTTATTGACTTATCACAAGCATTCTTTTCTGTGCCCCTACATGAGGACAGCCAGTTTCTCTTTTGTTTCAAATTCCTAGACAGAGTTTACAGTTGGTGTCGAATTCCTCAAGGGTTTTCGGAGTCACCGTCAATTTTCAATCAGATTCTAAAGAAAGATTTGGAAGCACTGGAGTTACCATTCGAGTCAACCCTAGTACAGTACATTGACGATTTACTGATTGCATCTAAGACAGAAAGTGACTGCACAGCCGACACCATTGCCCTATTGAACCATTTGGGAAGGAATGGACACAAGGTGTCTCCTTCAAAATTACAATTCTGCCAGAAGAAAGTGAAATATTTGGGTCACCAAATAGAGAAAGGGTCACGGAGAATAATGAAGGAAAGAATAACAAGTGTACTCCAAATGAGACCCCCAAAGACAAGGAGGGAGGTGAGGAAGTTTTTGGGAATGGTGAGCTACTGTCGCCAATGGATTCCCAACTTCTCAACTCTAGCAAAACCTTTACTGAAACTGACCCAGAAGGATGCATTGGATGAAATTGAGCTGAAAGGAGATGAGATGGATGCTTTTATTGAATTGAAAGAATGCATGTACAGGGCTCCAGCTTTAGGTATGCCTGACTACACAAAGCCTTTCACATTGTTTTGTCATGAACGTGATGCATGTTCCTTGTCTGTCTTGACCCAAGCCCATTGTGGCGTAAACAGACCAGTAGCATATTTTTCAGCTACTTTGGATCCTGTCGCAGCAGCACTGCCAGGGTGCTTGCGTGCCGTAGCCGCAGTTGGTATCAGCCTCACTCAGAGTGAAGGAATAGTGATGGGACACCCTTTAACAGTCATGGTCCCTCACTCAGTCGAGATACTTTTGACACATTCTCGAACACAACACATGACTGGTGCTAGACTCACAAGCTATGAAACAATAATTCTGGGATCACCTAACGTGCAGCTGAAAAGGTGCACTACGTTGAACCCAGCAACCTTGTTTCCCAGTGAAAATGCAGAAATTGAGAATGCCGAAGACATCGAGCACGACTGTCTTCAGGTGACTGAATTTTGCACCAAACCAAGACCTGATATCAAATATACCCGATTGGAAGAAAATGATCAAATTAGTTTTGTTGATGGTTCATGTTTAAGAGATGCACTGGGTATATTGAAAGCAGGGTACGCTGTATGTACGGTAACAGGTGTTTTGGAAGCATCTTGGCTTCAAGGAGTTTACTCTGCACAAGTAGCAGAATTGGTAGTCCTTACTAGAGCTTGCCAACTCTCTGCATTAATGAAAGTTACCATTTACACTGACAGCCAGTACGGGTTTGGAATAGTGCATGATTTCGGACAATTGTGGTCACAGAGAGGCTTCATGACCTCTTCAGGATCACCAGTGAAAAATGGTGAAAGAATAGGAGAATTGTTACATGCCATCCAACTACCAGGAGAAGTAGCAGTGGTAAAATGCAGTGCACACTCGAAGGGACAAGACTATGGGGGTCATTCAGACCTTGGCGGACGGCGGAGGCCGTCCGCCAAGGTACCGCCGACAAATGACTGCACCGCGGTCAAAAGACCGCGGCGGCCATTCAAACATTTCCGCTGGGCCGGCGGGCGCTCTCCAAAAGAGCGCCCGCCGGCCCAGCGGAAATGCCCCTGCAACGAGGACGCCGGCTCAGAATTGAGCCGGCGTAGTTGCAGGGGTGCGACGGGTGCAGTTGCACCCGTCGCGTATTTCGGTGTCTGCAAAGCAGACACTGAAATACTTTGTGGGGCCCTCTTACGGGGGCCCCTGCAGTGCCCATGCTATTGGCATGGGCACTGCAGGGGCCCCCAGGGGCCCCGCGGAACCCCCTACCGCCATCCTGTTCATGGCGGGTTTCCCGCCATGAACAGGATGGCGGTAGGGGGTGTCTGAATCCCCATGGCGGCGGAGCGTGCTCCGCCGCCATGGAGGATTCAATGGGGCAGCGGTAAACCGGCGGGAGACCGCCGGTTTAACCTTTCTGACCGCGGCTGAACCGCAGCGGTCAGAATGCCCTTGGGAGCACCGCCAGCCTGTTGGCGGTGCTCCCGTGGTCGGTGACCCTGGCGGTCACCGGCCACCAGGGTCAGAATGACCCCCTATGTTTCTCTGGGAAATGGATATGCGGATCAAGTCGCAAGGTTTTGCGCATTGAACTGTATATTGCTTAGGGATGAATGGAATTTTATAAGTGAACCAGAACTCGAACCAAGCGAAATCTTTGCTCTAAAGGTGGTAGATACGATGTACGAATTGAAATCCTTACAGAATGATGTCAGTGAGGATGAGAAACTCTCGTGGACCAAATCACAATGTGTAAAGAGACTAGATGAATTATGGGTTTCAAGTGAAGGGAAATTCGTTCTTCCAAACAGCCTTTTGACACAGATAGCCAGATTTTACCATGGACAAGCTCATCTTGGGAGGGATGCCATGATTAGATTGTTTAAAACTGATTGGTTTAACCCCAAATTCCGTCAAGTTGCTGAAGCAGTTTGCCACCGTTGCGTCATTTGTCAACAGATGAACGCAGGGAAGGGAACCGCAGTAAATTTGAGCCACATAGGAAGGGCAGGGGGTCCATTCAGCAGGATGCAAATGGACTTCATTGAGATGCCTGTGCATGGAGGCTTGAAGTATGTGTTGGTGGTTGTGTGCATTTTTAGTCACTGGATCGAAGCATACCCTACACGCAGGAATGACAGTCTCACAGTTGCAAAACTACTCTTGAGAGAGCTAATACCACGTTTTGGATTCCTGATCTCTTTAGAATCAGATAGGGGAAGTCACTTCAATAATGAAGTAATAAAATTGCTTTGTGCAGCACTGAACATTGAGCAAAAGCTGCATTGTAGCTACCGCCCTGAAGCATCAGGTCTAGTGGAGCAAATGAATGGCACATTGAAATCAAGAATGGCGAAAATATGCGCATCAACAAACTTGAAATGGCCTGACGCATTGCCTTTGGTACTAATGTCAATGAGAAACACCCCTGACAGAAAGACTGGACTGTCCCCACACGAGATTCTCATGGGCAGAGCTATGAGACTTCCAGCAGTTCCTGCAAATGCGCTTTTGAATATTACAGATGATATGGTGTTAGACTGCTGTAAAGGTCTAGCTGATGTGGTTCGCTCTTTCTCTCACCAGGTGGAGGCAACCACCTTGCCACCGATCCAGGGTCCAGGACACGCCCTGAAAGCAGGTGACTAGGTTGTGATAAAGAAGCACGTGAGGAAGTCGTGTTTGTAACCCCGTTGGAAAGGACCTTTTCAAGTGATTTTGACAACTACCACCGCTGTGAAGTGTGCGGGAGTTCCCAACTGGATCCACGCCAGTCACACAAAGAGGGTATTGTGTCCCACAGACGAGGAAGTTGAAGCGCTGAAGTTACCAGTACCTGATAACAAAGTACCAAGCGCTGAGACAGAGCGAAAAAGAACTAGAAGCAAACAGGCAGAAATAGAGGAGGGAGAAATATTCTCTGAGGACGAAGCAACTGATTCACTTGGGGAAGACCAAGGAGGAGCCTCAGAAAGCGACGAAGCAGCTGAAGGTAACAAAGAGACTGAAGCAGCTGAAAGTGACAAAGAGCCTGAAGAAAGTAAGGGAAGCAAAGGGCTCGGAACAGGTGAAGAAGCAGGAGAGCCTGATCAGAGGAGGGTTCTTCCAGAAACAGACGACACAGGAAAAGAAAAGGAAAACCTGATTGAATTCCCAGAAGGAGAAGACAAGACGGAACGGGACGAAGCTGTTCAGATTTCTTCGGAAGAGATTGCGGGTCCATCAAGTGGACACAGTGCAAAAAGAAGACAAAGCATATCACCAGTAAAATTAAGAATCAGGGAAACGTTAAATGACAGTGAAGGGCCGAAAGTGAAAGAGAAAAGAAAGGAAGTGTCTGTCGTAGTACCAACATCAAGTGAAGAAAAGGACTTGGCCAAAGAGGAAAGTACCAGTGAGAAAGAATCAAAGAGAGATACAAAATTGAAAAGAAAAAGGATACCGAGCAGAAGGTATTCCGGTCCGGAGTGGGCATACGTAGCCAATAACGATTGGTCAGACGAATTCGTATCCCTCAGTCTCGAGAACGAAGAGACAGAACTTCATTTTGGAAATAAAAACTTCATGGACTCTGTCGATTGAAGACATTGACCACCTGATTGACTTTCAACCGGCTAAGACATTGCTAACTTGATTGACTTTGAAAACGATTTTGAGACAACGCTGCTAACCGATAAGAGACCAAAGCTGCTAAAGAAAACTGTGTGAACATTGAACTCGTTCAGCTTTGTAAATACCTGCAAATCCGCTTTGATAAAGTGTCTTCAACTTTCTGATTCTATACAGATCATGACTAGCTTCACTACACAGGGGTGTAAGATGAAGTGTTGTAAATACATGTGTATCGGTCTAATAACCGCATGCGTACTAATCATTGTAGCAATAGTTCTTGGAATGCATGGTAAGAATGAGAATGAGACGAATGATGTTCCTACTTCTAAACCTATTATCGTTACTGAACTAACAGCTCTGAAGAGACTCGAGCAAGACGAGAGACACTTGCATGATAAGAAGGAACTTTCATCTAACGTTTTCTATCGCTTACTGAGTGAGTATGTTGAGACCATGGATGCGAAAGATTGTTATGTGTGTACACAAATACCTACCTCAGTGGTGGAAGGGGTGACATATCATAGCATGCCTCTTACGTATGGAATTACATGTAGTATAATAGCTTCCAGATTTTATGGTCAAACGTACATATATTATTTTTACACTAATTATGATGTTACTTTTGCATATGTCCCCATAATAGGGCACCTGATTAAAATAGCTAGAGATTATTATGCCAAATCAATGAGGGAATTCTTCGAACCGATGTCACCTTTTCACACAGCACACGCACACAGAGAGAACCTTACATGCTTGCTTTCACGAGTATAGATAAACTTCTTAGACCGCACTGATGATAGAAGGAAAGAAATGAAGGAGGAATTAGAAAGGGAATTACACAAAAGGACATCTGTAGATAACTATGCTTTTGCCGCAATAAAGACACAAGGGAAGATAGCTTTACATACATTGCATGTAGGAAGATTTTGTATACATAGACATAAATCATATTATGACACAGTTTTTGTGGGAACGAGTGAATGCAAACATATGTTTTTGTTTCAACCTAAGTGGACGTTCATGCTGAATGGACAAGACCCAGTCATTCCTGGAATATATTATATTTGTGGACTTAATGCCTATTATCGTCTTCCTAAAGGATGGTATGGGAGATGTTATTTGGGAATAGTGTTCCCAAAGATTTACCAACTAGACGACTTAACGAAATTTCCTAAGCTGTCTGAATCACATTATGTTCAGAAAAGAGAGACAGCTTCTGGTGTGGTAGGAGATATATTTGGAGCATTGATTCCTTCAGTGGGAGTCATATTGAATTCAATTAAAATACGAAAGTTGTCTGCTATTGTGGATAACATGCTGACCAAGTTTTCAGGAGCTATAATCCTGATGGATGCTGAACTTGCTGCAGAAAGAGCTATGACTCTTCAAAATCGGCTTGCCTTAGACATTCTTTTAGCAAAGGATGGCGGCGTTTGCAAAATGCTTGGTACACGTCACTGTTGTACGTATATACCAGACAGCAGTGGAAAAATTAAAACGATGCTTACAAATTTAACTAAAGAAAGTGTAGATTTAAAGGAATTGAAAGAACCTGGAGTCTGGGAGAACGTTGGAAAAGGATTTGCTTCTGTAGGAAATTGGTTCAGCAACATTTGGAACGGATTGTTACTAAAAATAGTAAAGGGAATATTAATAATATTAATCTGTCTATTAGGCTCTTGGGGAATATGGAAAGCTATCAAAATCTTAAAAGCAAGGAACAAAAGGAAGAGAGAAGAGAAAATAGAGAACAAAATGGTGGAAATATATAGAGAAAAATCAAAAGGGACTAAAAGAAAAAGGGAATTGACTGAAGTGCCAAATTACTATACAGAATTTTAATGGAATAAAATTTGTGGGAAGATTTGATGTGATGACATAATTAGTCATCAAAGGAGGGATTGATGACGCAGAAAAAAAAGGTCCGACATATATTCATACATATTGTTAGACCTGACAGCCTTAGGGTAGTCACCCCTAACTTTTTGCCTGCCTCCCTCCTCGTTTTTGGATACTGTTTTTGCTGGTTTTTAGACTCTGCGCACTTTACCACTGCTAACCAGTGATAAAGTGTATATGCTCTCTCTCTGTAAACATGGTAACTTTGGATCATACCTGATTGAACTATTTAATCTACTTATAAGTCCCCAGTCATGTGCACTCCAGGTGCCTAGGGCATATAGATTAAATGCTACTAGTGGACCCGCAGCACGGATTGTGCCACCCACTTAAGTAGCCCCTTTTCCTTGTCCCAGGCCTACCATTGCTAGGCCTGTGTGTGCAGTTTCACTGCCACCTCGACTTGGCATTTAAAAGTACTTGCCAAGCCTAGAACTCCCCTTTTTCTGCATATAAGTCACCCTTAATGTGTGCCCTGGGTATCCCCTAGAGCAGGGTGCGGTGTAGGTAAAAGACAGGACATGTACCTGTGTAGTTATATGTCCTGGTAGTGTAAAACTCCTAAATTCGTTTTTGCACTACTGGGAGACCTGCTCCCTTCATAGGCTAACATTGGGGCTGCCCTCATACACTGTTGAAGTGGCAGCTGCTGATCTGAAAGGAGCAGGGAGGTCATATTTAGTATGGCCAGAATGGTAATACAAAATCCTACTGACTGGTGAAGTCGGATTTAATATTACTATTCTAGAAATGCCACTTTTAGAAAGTGAGCATTTCTTTGCACTTAAATCCTTCTGTGCCTTACAATCCACGTCTGGCTAGGTTTAGTTGACAGCTCCTTGTGCATTCACTCAGACACACCCCAAACACAGGGTACTCAGCCTCACTTGCATACATCTGCATTTTGAATGGGTCTTCCTGGGCTGGGAGGGTGGAGGGCCTGCCCTCACACAAAGGACTGCCACACCCCCTACTGGGACCCTGGCAGACAGGATTGAACTGAAAGGGGACCTGGTGCACTTCTTAGCCACTCTTTGAAGTCTCCCCCACTTCAAAGGCACATTTGGGTATAAAACAGGGCCTCTGCCCTACCTCATCAGACACTTGCTGGAGAAGAAACCGGAACCAGAAACTACATCCTGCCAAGAAGAACTGCCTGGCTGCTCAAAGGACTCACCTGTCTGCTTTCTACAAAGGACTGCTGTCTTGCTGTTGCCCTGCTGCCTTGCTGAACTCTTGTCTGGCTGTGAAAGTGCTCTCCAAGGGCTTGGATAGAGCTTGCCTCCTGTTCCTGGAAGTCTCAGGACCAAAAAGACTTCTTCCTTTCACTTGGACGCTCCGTGCGCCGAAACTTTCGACGCACAGCTTGTTTCGCGGCGAGAAAAACGCCGCACACCGACGCTGATCGACGCGACGCCCTCGGGGCGATCGAGACTTCGACGCACAACCTCGCAAGGACAAAGCCGCTCGACTTTCCAGGAGAAATCGACGCGACGCCCACCGTGAGTGCGAAACTTTGACGCACGGCCTCGCAAGGACAACGCCGCCCGACTTCCAAGGAGAAATCGACGCGACGCCTGCCGTGAGACCAAACTTTCGACGCCCGGCCTCGCAAGGACAACGCCGCCCGACTTCCAAGGAGAAATCGACGCGACGCCTACCGTGAGATCGAAACTTCGACGCGCAGCCCCGCAGAACGACGCGCAGCCGGAAAACAAGCAGGAGAATCCACGCACAGACCCGGGACATCTGGTAATCCCCGCGATCCACAAAAAGAGACTGTCTGCGCGCCGGAAAACGACGCCCGACTTCCCCGCGTGGAAAAGACCGACGCAAGTCTGTGTGTGCTGAGGAGAAATCGACGCACACACCCCTTTTTCCACGCATCTCTTCTCCTGTGGCCCTCTGAGGAGATTTTCCCCCAGAAACCAGGTACTTTGTGCTTGAAAGACACTGTATTGCATTCTAAAGGACTTAAGACACTCTATATCACTTCCCTGTGATATTTCTACAATTTTCCATTGCAACTTTATTCTTTTTGACCTACAATTATCCTGATAAATATTATATATTTTTCTAAACACTGTGTGGTGTATTTTTGTGGTGCTATATGGTGGTATTGTATGATTTATTGCACAAATACTTTACACATTGCCTTCTAAGTTAAGCCTGACTGCTCGTGCCAAGCTACCAGAGGGTGGGCACAGGATAATCTTGGATAGTGTGTGACTTACCCTGACTAGAGTGAGGGCTTTTGCTTGGACAGGAGGTAACCTGACTGCCAACCAAAAACCCCATTTCTAACATTGGTGATCAGCGGTGAGGATAGGACTTGTATTTGTGCAGTGACATACAGTAGCTAAGTATTTCACTACATACCCACAGTTGAAGGTCAACTTGGTTTTTATCTCTTTTTGAAAATCCGTTTTTTTCCTGACAATTTTCAAAAACTAAATCCTCACTCAACATGTCTCTGACTGGGTCTCAGACAGGGGACTTTGACCTAGTCCAGTTGGATACATACACGGTCAAACAACTAAGAGGATTCTGCAGGGCATTAAGGGTACCCACCCAAGGGGCCTCCAGAAAGGAGGACTTTCAAGTGGCGCTGAGGGCCTGGGCAGAAGCCCATTTAGAGGATGATGAGGAAGAGGAGCCAGAAAATGGCCCCTCAGAAGGATTTCCACTATCTATGGATAGTGTTACCACTGCAATTGTGCACCCTTCCAGACCAGGGAGCAGTGTCTCCATGCAAAGCCTGACCGCAGAGGAAAGGAGAGAAGAAAGGGAGTTCCAATTGCAAATGGCAAAACTGAAAATTGAGGCACAACAGGAGGAGAAGAGGGCAGAAAGAGAAGCCAAACAAGCTGAGGCTGAAAGAGCAGCCAAACAGATTGAAGCTGAAAGAACAGCCAAACAAGTGGAAGCTGAAAGAGCGTTGGCTGAAAAGAAACTATTGTTGGCTCATGAACTGAGTCTCAAGGAGCTGGAGATCAAGGCAAGACAGTCTGAATCCAGCAATAATGGTGGCAGCATACAGACAGGACCTGCTGGAGAAAAGAAGGTTCGTATACCCAAAAATGTGGTGCCCAGTTTTGTGGTGGGAGATGACATAGATAAATGGTTAGCTGCTTATGAAGTTGCACTAAGGGCTCATGAGGTTCCTGAAGGGCAATGGGGGGTAGCTATGTGGGGTTATGTGCCGCCATTGGGGAGGGACACACTTCTCACATTGGATCCACCGGATCAAAACACATACCCACTCCAGAAAGCCACTTTACTTGCTAAGTTTGGGCTGACCCCTGAGGGATACCGTCAGAGGTTCAGGGACAGCACCAAACAAACCACACAAACATGGGTAGATTTCTTTGATTTCTCTAGTAAGGCACTGAATGGATGGGTGCGGGGCAACAAAGTAGCAGATTATAAAGGTTTATATGACTTGATCCTGAGAGAGCATATGCTTAATGTTACTTATACCGATTTGCGCCAGCACCTAGTGGATAGTAAGCTGACTGATCCCAGGAAGCTTGCTGAGGAGGCGGACCTCTGGGTTAGCACCAGAGTGTCCAAAAAGGTACCTGGGGGGGACTCCCACAAAGGTGGTCAGGGTTCCCAACAGAAGAAAGAGGGGGGAGATAAACTTACAGATAAGGAACTCTCTAAAGGCCCCCAAAAGAATTCCCAGGGAGGGGGTGGCAACCCTTCCTTTTCCAAATTTGGGAAGAAACCAGGGACATTTGACAGGTCAGGAAAATCTAGCCCCAAATGCATGGAGTGTTACCAATATGGTCACTACAAAGGCGATCCACAGTGCCCCAAGAGGGCACCGTCCACTACCGGACAGGCGCCTGGGTTGACTAGTGTAGCACTCGGGGGGGAGATGGACCCCACTAGCTTTGGGGAGCAGGTAGAGATTTCCCTAGTGTCCCTGGGAGAAGGAGAAATGATGTCCAAGGTCCACATGCCTAAAAATACTTCCAAGTACCGGCAGTGGGTCCTCATTGATGGGCAGAAGGTGGAGGCTCTGCGTGACACAGGAGCCAGTATGACTACTATCAAGAGTCAGCTGGTGTCCACAGAGCAGATAATCCCGAATACATTCCACCAGGTCATAGTCGCTGACAACCGCGAGAGTCACCTACCGGTGGCTCGGGTTCCCTTTGAGTGGGGGGGGGTCTCTGGTACTCTGAAAGTAGCTGTGAGTCCTGCCATGCCTGTAGATTGTCTGTTAGGCAATGATCTAGAGCATACTGCTTGGAAAGAAGTAGAGCTCAGATCTCACCTGGAGATGTTAGGGTTACCTGAGTGGGTCTGCATGACCACCCGGTCCATGGCTGACCGAGAGGGAAGTCAAGGGCATCTGGAGCCTGGAACGATGGCCCAGGGAGCTGCCAAGAGGAGGGACGAGGGGCGCGGGAAACCGGCCCCAGAAGTTCCCACAGTGGCTGACGGGGCTCCTGAGGAGGAGACTCCCGAGCCAACTGGGGAAGACATTGCCACCCTAGGTGACTTACCGGAGCTTGCTGGCTGGCAAGTTGAGGGTGGACCCACCAGGGAGGAATTCTGCCAGGCGCAGAAAGAGTGTCCCACTCTAGAAGGGTTGAGGAAACAAGCCTTAAACCAGGCAGCAGGTGACGCCTCTGGCAATCACCACCTATATTGGGAGAATGATCTCCTCTACAGTGAGCCTAGGGTTCCGGTCTTTGGGGCAGCACGTGTGCTGGTGGTCCCCCAATGTTACCGAGCCTTCCTACTGGGTCTGGCTCACGACATTCCCCTGGCAGGACATTTGGGACAAGACAAGACCTTCAACAGGCTTGTCAACCACTTTCACTGGCCCAAAATGAGGACACACTCAGACAAGTTCTGCAGGGCTTGTCCTACCTGCCAGGCTAGTGGTAAAGCAGGAAAGAGGGTTAAAACCCCCCTGATTCCACTTCCTGTCGTTGGCACCCCCTTTGAAAGGGTGGGCGTCGACATTGTTGGCCCCTTGGACCCCAAAACTGCCTTAGGCAACAGGTTTATCCTGGTTTTGGTGGACCATGCCACCCGGTACCCAGAGGCAATCCCTCTGAGGACCGTAACTGCATCGGTGGTAGCCAGAACCCTGATGGGGATATTTACCCGTGTGGGATTCCCCAAGGAGATAGTGTCTGACAGAGGCACTAACTTCATGTCCGCGTACATGAAGCATCTGTGGGATGCGTGTGGTGTAACCTACAAGTTCACCACACCCTATCACCCCCAGTCTAATGGGCTTGTGGAGAGATTCAACAAGACCCTGAAAGGCATGATTGGTGGCCTCCCTGAGGCCATGAGGCGTAAATGGGACGTCCTCTTACCATGCCTTCTCTTTGCTTACAGAGAGGTCCCCCAGAGGGGGGTAGGGTTCAGTCCCTTTGAGCTTCTCTATGGGTACCCCGTCAGGGGACCCTTAAGCATTGTCAAGGAGGGATTGGAGAACTCTCCAAAGACACCCCCTCAGGACGTGGTCAGCTACATGTTGGCCCTCCGCAATCAGATGACCCGCTTCTGGAAAGAGGCCCAAAGTAACCTGGAGGCCAGTCAAGAGGTGATGAAACAATGGTATGACCAGAAGGCCACTCTGGTAGAGTTTCAACCTGGAGACAAAGTGTGGGTAATGGAGCCAGTAGAGCCCAGAGCTCTCCAAGACCGCTGGTCTGGCCCATTTGAAATAAAGGAGCGGAAAGGGGAGGCCACTTACCTAGTGGACCTCCAAACCCCTAGGAACCCCCTAAGGGTGCTCCACGTGAACCGACTAAAAGCTCATTTTGAGAGGTCGGAGATCAACATGCTTCTGGTCACAGATGAAGGAATGGAAGAGGAGAGTGAACCTCTCCCTGATCTCCTCTCTGCCCAAGAAGGTGATGGGTCCGTAAGCGGGGTCATTCTGTCTGACTCCCTGACTCTAAACCAGAAAGGAGACTGCTATGAGCTGTTAGAGCAGTTCTCCCCCCTCTTCTCCCTTACTCCGGGACTGACCCACCTCTGTGTTCATGATATTGACACCGGTGACAGTCTCCCTGTGAAAAACAAAATTTAAAGGTTGTCAGATAAGGTGAAGGCCAGCATCAAGGAGGAGGTCTCCAAGATGTTGACGCTAGGGGTTATTGAGAAGTCCAGTAGTCCCTGGGCCAGCCCAGTGGTGTTGGTCCCCAAGGCTACTGCCCCAGGCGCGAAGCCAGAACTCCGGTTCTGCGTGGACTACCGGGGTCTCAACTCAGTCACACGGACTGATGCTCACCCCATCCCCCGAGCTGATGAGCTCGTGGACAGGCTAGGCGCTGCCAAGTTCCTGAGTACGTTTGATCTTACTTCAGGGTACTGGCAGATCGCCCTGACTGAGGGGGCTAAGGAAAGGTCCGCCTTTTCCACCCCTGACGGCCATTACCAGTTCCGGGTGATGCCGTTTGGATTGAAAAATGCCCCCGCTACCTTCCAACGGTTGGTTAACGGGGTCCTGGCTGGCAAGGATGCCTTCTGTGCAGCCTACCTGGATGACATAGCTGTCTACAGTTCCAGCTGGGAGGAACACCTGCTCCACCTCAAGGAGGTGCTTCAGGCCCTGCAACAGGCAGGCCTGACCATCAAGGCTAGTAAGTGCCAGATTGGGCAGGGTTCCGTGGTGTACTTGGGACACCTAGTAGGTGGTGGCAAGGTGCAGCCACTCCAGGCCAAGATCGAAACTATCAAGGCCTGGCAACCACCTCGAACCCAGACTGAGGTGAGGGCCTTTTTAGGCCTCACCGGCTACTACCGCAGGTTTGTCAAGGGCTATGGTACCATTGTGTCCCCCTTGACACAACTCACGTCCAAGAAGCAACCTAGGTTGGTGAATTGGACAGAGGCTTGTCAGAAAGCCTTTGACGCCCTAAAGGAAGCCATGTGCACGGCCCCCGTGCTCAAGGCCCCTGACTACTCCCAGGAATTTATCGTGCAGACAGACGCTTCAGAGCATGGCATAGGGGCAGTCCTAGCACAGCTAAATGAGGAGGGCCAAGATCAACCGGTAGTCTTTATTAGCAGAAGGCTATTACCACGGGAACAGAGGTGGAGTGCTATTGAAAGAGAAGCTTTTGCTGTGGTCTGGGCACTGAAGAAGCTGAGGCCCTACCTGTTTGGGACTCACTTCCTAGTTCAGACAGACCACAGGCCCCTCAGATGGCTCATGCAGATGAGGGGTGAGAATCCAAAACTTCTGAGGTGGTCCATTTCCCTACAGGGGATGGACTTTACGGTGGAACATCGCCCAGGGGTTGACCACGCCAATGCTGATGGTCTCTCCAGGTACTTCCGCCTTAGCGATGAGAGCTCCCAGGAGGTCGGGTAGCTCTCCCCACTTTCAGCTGGGGGGGACACATGTTAGACCTGACAGCCTTAGGGTAGTCACCCCTAACTTTTTGCCTGCCTCCCTCCTCGTTTTTGGATACTGTTTTTGCTGGTTTTTAGACTCTGCGCACTTTACCACTGCTAACCAGTGATAAAGTGTATATGCTCTCTCTCTGTAAACATGGTAACTTTGGATCATACCTGATTGAACTATTTAATCTACTTATAAGTCCCCAGTCATGTGCACTCCAGGTGCCTAGGGCATATAGATTAAATGCTACTAGTGGACCCGCAGCACGGATTGTGCCACCCACTTAAGTAGCCCCTTTTCCTTGTCCCAGGCCTACCATTGCTAGGCCTGTGTGTGCAGTTTCACTGCCACCTCGACTTGGCATTTAAAAGTACTTGCCAAGCCTAGAACTCCCCTTTTTCTGCATATAAGTCACCCTTAATGTGTGCCCTGGGTATCCCCTAGAGCAGGGTGCTGTGTAGGTAAAAGACAGGACATGTACCTGTGTAGTTATATGTCCTGGTAGTGTAAAACTCCTAAATTCGTTTTTGCACTACTGGGAGACCTGCTCCCTTCATAGGCTAACATTGGGGCTGCCCTCATACACTGTTGAAGTGGCAGCTGCTGATCTGAAAGGAGCAGGGAGGTCATATTTAGTATGGCCAGAATGGTAATACAAAATCCTACTGACTGGTGAAGTCGGATTTAATATTACTATTCTAGAAATGCTACTTTTAGAAAGTGAGCATTTCTTTGCACTTAAATCCTTCTGTGCCTTACAATCCACGTCTGGCTAGGTTTAGTTGACAGCTCCTTGTGCATTCACTCAGACACACCCCAAACACAGGGTACTCAGCCTCACTTGCATACATCTGCATTTTGAATGGGTCTTCCTGGGCTGGGAGGGTGGAGGGCCTGCCCTCACACAAAGGACTGCCACACCCCCTACTGGGACCCTGGCAGACAGGATTGAACTGAAAGGGGACCTGGTGCACTTCTTAGCCACTCTTTGAAGTCTCCCCCACTTCAAAGGCACATTTGGGTATAAAACAGGGCCTCTGCCCTACCTCATCAGACACTTGCTGGAGAAGAAACCGGAACCAGAAACTACATCCTGCCAAGAAGAACTGCCTGGCTGCTCAAAGGACTCACCTGTCTGCTTTCTACAAAGGACTGCTGTCTTGCTGTTGCCCTGCTGCCTTGCTGAACTCTTGTCTGGCTGTGAAAGTGCTCTCCAAGGGCTTGGATAGAGCTTGCCTCCTGTTCCTGGAAGTCTCAGGACCAAAAAGACTTCTTCCTTTCACTTGGACGCTCCGTGCGCCGAAACTTTCGACGCACAGCTTGTTTCGCGGCGAGAAAAACGCCGCACACCGACGCTGATCGACGCGACGCCCTCGGGGCGATCGAGACTTCGACGCACAACCTCGCAAGGACAAAGCCGCTCGACTTTCCAGGAGAAATCGACACGACGCCCACCGTGAGTGCGAAACTTTGACGCACGGCCTCGCAAGGACAACGCCGCCCGACTTCCAAGGAGAAATCGACGCAACGCCTACCGTGAGATCGAAACTTCGACGCGCAGCCCCGCAGAACGACGCGCAGCCGGAAAACAAGCAGGAGAATCCACGCACAGACCCGGGACATCTGGTAATCCCCGCGATCCACAAAAAGAGACTGTCTGCGCGCCGGAAAACGACGCCCGACTTCCCCGCGTGGAAAAGACCGACGCAAGTCTGTGTGTGCTGAGGAGAAATCGACGCACACACCCCTTTTTCCACGCATCTCTTCTCCTGTGGCCCTCTGAGGAGATTTTCCCCCAGAAACCAGGTACTTTGTGCTTGAAAGACACTGTATTGCATTCTAAAGGACTTAAGACACTCTATATCACTTCCCTGTGATATTTCTACAATTTTCCATTGCAACTTTATTCTTTTTGACCTACAATTATCCTGATAAATATTATATATTTTTCTAAACACTGTGTGGTGTATTTTTGTGGTGCTATATGGTGGTATTGTATGATTTATTGCACAAATACTTTACACATTGCCTTCTAAGTTAAGCCTGACTGCTCGTGCCAAGCTACCAGAGGGTGGGCACAGGATAATCTTGGATAGTGTGTGACTTACCCTGACTAGAGTGAGGGCTTTTGCTTGGACAGGAGGTAACCTGACTGCCAACCAAAAACCCCATTTCTAACACATATCGTGTAATCAAAACGTATAATGTAGTTTGATTTTAGTAAAGAAAATAATGTACGAGGGAAATTGTGTCCTCGGGGTAGTTTGCCATCATTGTAAACGAGCTTTATTAATCATGAAGTATTGAAAATGTAGTAATCCGTCATAATTGCAAATGTATGCCATGATTTCTCGTTTGAAACTGTTTTGCTTAGCTTAAATTTAGTAGAGGCTTTGGCCTAGTTGCCTGGTCTCAAATTCTAACTGCGTGGCTTTTTCCTTGAACTAATGAAACATATATTCTTGCTTGAAGTTGTATTTTTCCAGTAGAGCTGACTGATACACTTATCTCCAAGGTTTCGTACTAGGCCGGTTTCATCCCCTTTGATACAAGGTCAGTCTGCAGGTGCGGACAATGAAGGTACAGATAGTAAAATAATTGGCAAACCATGTTACAATTTGTGTTCCAAGGCTCCAAGGACAGTGTATGCATAAATGAGCGCTAGTAAAAGACAATTTTCATTGGACAATTTGAAGCCAACCTATGAACCCTCCAATGGAAGACCCTGCAGAATTTGGAATGTTTCTTACTTAAACCCACTGGACAAAGAGAAGTCAGACATTTTCCTCGATGCCAGTTTGAAGCCAGATGCCAGACTCCATTTTGGACGACACCCTGATGCCCTTTTCTTTATCTGAGAGAAAGAGACTTTAAGAATTCTCACCCTAGAGACTTTAACCTTGATTTGCCCCGTCTTGCCCATGCAGTAACTTTGCCCCATTCTCCTTGCCGCTGCAAGGAAGCTTGCCCTTAACTTTGCCCCTTTGAAACTTGCCCCATGCTGATCGAACCGGTACCTGAAGGACGAAGACTTTTCTTGAATGCTGATTGTATTTGGTAAATATGAAAGGATAAATGTATTATGCATTGTGTTTTTCCTTTTAGGTACCAACTGCTATTTTGATGGGGTCCTAGCTAGAAGTTTTCCAAATTTGTGTTGACTAAATTTGTTTTTCATGAAGTCCCACATGCCAATGCTAATTAGAGGTTAGTCGAGGTATTCATTCGATGTACCATGCTAATTTGAAATCTTGTTATGCTGACCAATGTATGAAATTAGTCAAATACAGTTAGTCATATTAGTGATTTGCATTGCCATAACTGAGTGTATCATTATCCAGATTTTGCGTAGATTGCGTTTCTTCCGCCGTTATGGACAGCCAGTAATGTTCATATACATATATCATTTGGTTTTGAGACTTATATACATCGTGTTAGCTTTGTTAATATAGGGAAATAAATTCACTAACTTTTAATAAACTGGTGTGGTTATTCATGACTGAAAGGTCATGGTGCGCCGAAATACCAACTGTTATTGATTTCTGATGTGCTATATTGATCTATTAATTGAGTATTGATTACCGATTGCAATAGTTATTGATTATTGATCAGAGTGACTCGACTATTTTAGGATGAGGAGAGCCCGACTCGGTTAAAAGATTCACCGACCTCCAACGTGTCCAGGTACAGGTAATTTATAAGGGCTGGACGCGTTATCAATTGTCAGAAACTAAGAAGCAGTAAAATCTCCATTCAACTATTCATTGAACACCCATTCATTACACATTCAAAATATTGCAAAGAAAAAGTATTTGTCAAATGATGTAAAGTAATTTAATTTTCAGGGACATAGCCCCACGCCTGAATTCATGGGGCGATTTCTGTAAGTGGCCAGGGGATGATGGTGTGTCCGTTTGTTTGCCCCTCGGCACTTCCAGATTACAAACATTTACACAGATACATGCGCTGCTGTTCATGTAACACAGATTGCGCATTTGCACATTTCTCACCATACAATGTAAAGGGGGAGCTCACTGTATGTATATTGGGCCTCATTCAAATTAGGAACCGTGCCATATCTTCCAAACTAAACTAAGGGCCAGGCAGGCTATCAGAAGGCATACTTACTTTGTGCCACAAAGAAAGTATCAAAGAGCGCTAATTGTGAAGGTGAACAGGGGTCCTATATGAGCAATGAGAAAATGGTGGATGAATAACCACAAACATAAGTTTCCTGTTTTACACAAACTTCGAAGACATTCACAGTTTAGAATGCCCATTCCCCATCCAAAGGAGTAGACTGACTCATTTGGAAACAAGTGTGTGAGTCAATTGATTTATGGAAGGAAACCCAGTTTTCTAAATAGGAATATTAAACTTGGATTTACAAATCTGGCTATTTGTGCTGCAAGACTTTACTTTGTCCTCGTGTCATCATCAGATGTCATTTGGTTCTGTTGGGAGCTGATTCTTGGTTTACCAAAGATTTGACTGAAGACAGATTTCCACCAATCCAGCTCAGCCCTAATTGATATAACCATCAGACAAACATTGATTTCTTAAACTGTTGCTGTATCTAATGCACCAGGCCCATGGATTATTGATAATATTAATACATATGCTATTTGGAGTGCTGTGGAGACGGGTACTCCGTATTTCAGGCTGCTTTGAGGGCAGAGAGGGGGTGGAGGAGGCCCTTTCACCTGCAACACCTGTAGTCGCCTGCTAGCACTATAAAGCGCAGAGACACTTCTTGCTGTGCTGGACGTCATTTGGAGTGCTGAGGAGACGGGGACTACATGCCCAGGCTTCGCTGAGGGCAGAGAGGGGGTGGAGGAGGTCCTTTCACCTCCAACACCTGTGGTCACCTACTAGTGCTATAAAGAAAAGAGACACTTCCTGTGGCGTGGGACACGCTCAGGATGCTCTTGGGCTGCGCCCGGGCAAAAGGCAGACCTGTCCTGCACCTTCCAGCACCAGTAAGAGCCAGGGTGAGGCCACCTTACTTGTTTTTTTGTGTCTGGATACCTGCAACTTTGTCCTAGTAAGAGTTCAGCCCTATTAACTCCTAGCCTATTGACTGGTGTATTTTCAGCCATCAGCTGCCCTTTTGTCAACCTGATATGACCTGTGTGCGCACCAAGACCTAGTGAATTATAGGGTCTTGAAGTGAATCTTGACTTCACCAATCTTCTACCTCTCACACCCTCCCCCCCCCAAAGTCACTGTTACGGTCTTCGAAAGGGCTCAAACTTTGGTTTCTAGCCTGAGACAAGTGTCTTAAGGGGAGCCTAACGCTGGTTTGGTTTGGTATCACTCTTTTACTGATACAGGCATGTGGTAGTAAAGAGTGGCAAGGGAGGGATAAATGTGCATAGTAGTGACTCTCCTCAGTAGAAAAAGAGGTGCTGTGGCCATTTCATTCCTCCGTGACCAACCATCTCAAACTCCCTTTCAACAACTATATGGGCAAGAGAAAACTTGCTGCCCTAAGTTTAAACAGTGTGGCCAGAAATGAACACTCACTAACAGGCACCATCACCAGATTCCTGAACAATGCCAAAAGCGCTCTAAACACTTAAACTGAACAATTTGAAGAAAGACTGGGCTTCACCAAGAAAGCTCTGTCCATGGTTACTATTGGCGACCCATCTGTTACCTGCACCCCTAGAAGCAAATCCATTGAGAAGGCCCAGATAATCCCTCAGCGGGCTGACGAGGTTGTCAATTGCCTGGTTGGGAGCAACACCTGTGCTTTAGGGCAGCTTTGGACATTGCTCAAGTACCAGAACCAACAAACTAGGCAGATATTGCCTGACCACCATCCAAAATGTTGAAAGGCAATATAAAGCAGGCAAAGATCGGTACAAAGAAAGCCACAATGGTTACAAGGCACCATGTCAAAGCAGCCCCGAATGGCCCACTTAAGAGAGACTTACTGAACGATGGGGAAATAACAGGCTTTTGCTTGAGGTACCACGGGAGGTTGTAACAATCTAAGACTCCACTCTCTAGACTTAAAACGTATGAAGGGCATGCTTTCAAATTTACTCAGCCCACTTGTCTCAGCACTCAATGGCATTGAAGAAGTATTAAAGCAGCTACTAGGGCACATCCAGGACAGCTGAGACAGCGGGGAGCATGAGATATGAACAGCTGGGGCCTGCACACCAATCAGTTTACGCCACAGTGAATCATGCAGTGAGCAGCGCCTGCTCAGGTGCAACTGATGTGCCACCACATCAAAGGGTTATCATATTCTTTGTTTACAGAAGATATGGTATTGTACGAACATGCATATTAATAGTTACTATTCTATAACAACCCCTGCCTTGCCATCCACACACGATCATAACAGTGGTGGTCTTCTGACCTTAATAAGTATTGCACTTTCCTGCCACTTTCAGATAATTTGCATTTCTTTCCCCCAACACCCTATTTGAATTCTGATGAACGTTTATCATAACAATTTTAGATGTAGGAATCCATTTTTAGTGGATTCTCTTGTGTCCACTCTTGAGGAAGTCATTAGTAGGACTTGGGGGGATTACTTCATTTTATCAGGTGAAAACCTTAATTGCTACCTCTGCTAGAGCTCTAGTAATGTGGCCAGCAGTTTGTGGGATAGAGACACCACAATTTATCCTTACTCAGACCATAATGCGTGTGGTGAAGTGCTAAACAAAAAATGGTGAAATACCGCCTTAAACTCACTGCTGATTTGACAGAGGAGCCAGTTTGCAGGCAGGGGTGTTTTACTGAGAGGGAGAAGGGAGGTTTAATTGATTTTATTGCTGTGTCAGAAAATTTAGGAATGAAGCTATTTCATTTATCCACTCCTTTTAGCAGCATAAGCGATCACAATCCTTTAATTTGACACTTATTACTGGGATCAAAGCATGACACATGATTTATCCACCTACTCTCTTCCTCCTTATACAAAAAATAAGGGCTTCCACCACAAATGGGCAGACATAGACACACGGGTAGTGGTAGGTCATCTAGTCTATGATAATGTGGAGCATTTTATGGTTGGTCTCGATAGTGAGACCAATCCAACAGACACCCTGGAGACATACATGGGCATTTACCAGTGTGTGTTGGAATTGCTAACAGCCCCCAGAACATCTCAGGTGCCTAAAACAAAGAAGCAGTTTGATAAAACCTGCTCACAAGCAGTTAGCCATCTAGAAATCGTTTTGAAGAAAATACCTAGGAGCTCAGATGAGGTACCATGCTCCAGACATCATTATGAAGAAGCAAATAGAGTAAGGAAAGAAAATATTAGAAGGAATGCCTGGGAACAATACGAAAGAGCCAGTGCAACTAATGGTGCTACCTTGTTCTGGAAGGTGGTGTATTCAACCTACTTTACTGAAGGTCATAGCACCATCACCGATGTCTCCATTCAGCCATCTGCCTAGGTGGCATACTTCACAGAAGTATTTGCACCAAAACCTTCAATCACTGTAGGTCATAGTGTAGCTGGTCATTTTATTATCCCTGGGGCTAGTGATTACAAGCAGACCACCCATTAGGAGGTTACCATGGCTGTGAGGGGCTGTACTAGCAATAAAGCTCTTGGTCCAGATGGGGTCCCTATCAACCTCTGCAAAACAACATGAGTCTCTGGGCACCACTCTTAGTTAATGTCCTGAACAGTGCCATCATCTGGGCCCCCTAAGTCCTGGTCAAATGCCATCATAGTTCACATTTTTAGAAAAGGGGATAGAGGAGACCCCTGTTGTTACCACCCAATATCACTTATTGACTCTATGGCAGGACCTTGTTGGACTGCCTTAAGACCTGGGTGCAGGAGAAGGGCATTTTAACTCCAGTACAATATGGCTACATCTTACTGGGGTGAGACACAGACACTTTGAACAGAACAGGGCAGCCATTCTTCCATTTATATTGAAACTGGGTTTGTCCCCCCTTGAAGCAATACTCATCATTTGCAAAGCTAGATGTATCTCGGCTGTCTCTTACGTTGCAGGTATTTGGGACCACTGTCATCTAAATTCATTACAAACTGGCAAAAACAGCTTTTGGGCAAACTGTTGTGGCTACCCAGGTGTGTTTCTGCTAGTATATGTCATGAAGAACTGGGTCCGAAACACTTAGAGGATATAATTAATTTATCCTGAAATTATTATGGATCTCCATTTGGTGTATCCAAAAACTACCCTTAACAAGGCAGATATTGCAGACTGTTTGGCCCTGGACAAGGCACATTGCATTCAGTAGCTTCAGCATGTGAAGACACAGCTGTACTTAATTGTTTGCCAGGAATACTTTGATGATCCACTGTCCCTCATGAGGGATTCAAAATCTCTTGTTAAAAAGGAAAAGCCAGCCCATCTGGCAACCAGCAGAGAAGTCAGGGAAAGCGGCAAGATGTAGGTCAGAGGCTACACTCTTTTAAGGACGACCATCAGCATAGAGGCTTACCTGCTTATTATTCCCAGTAAGATTTCTTCTGAATATGGCCCATCTACTGGCTGCCTATCCAGCTCATGCTCGCTTTGACAAAAATCTGAGAGCTTGCCTTTGTGATGCAAAAATGCCACAGTTGCACTTGTTCTTTTTTTGGCAACATACACAAGGCCCCAAGGAAAATGTTTTTTGATCCCTTGCTCAGAAATCTCAATATTTGACTATGTAGAACTCCATTACTCCATCTCCAGCTTCTTCAGTCTGAAATGGTAACAAATGCAGTCTGTAGGTACATCTCAGCATTTGTTAGGCAATGTATAATTGTGGAGACATTATAAGCAATTTGCAGGCAATTTTCTTGGGCTCCTTGGTAGCATCCATTAGACTCACCCTGCCTACTGAAGATTACATACTGTTTGCACTATGCACTTTGTTACATATTTGTTAGACCTGACAGCCTTAGGGTGGTCACCCCTAATGTTTTTCCTGCCTTCCTCCACTTTTTAGATACTGTTTTTGCTGTTTTTTAGACTCTGCGCACTTTTCCGACTGCTAAACTGTGCTAACATGCATATGCTCTCTCCCTCTAAACATGGTAACATTGGATCATACCCAATTGGACTACTTAATTTACTTATAAGTCCCTAGTAGAGTGCACTATGTGTGCCCAGGGCCTGTAGATTATATGCTACTAGTGGGCCTGAAGCACTGATTGTGCCACCCACTTAAGTAGCCCCTTAACCTTGTCTCAGGCCTGCCATTGCAAGGCCTGTGTGTGCAGTTTCACTGCCAATTTGACTTGGCATTTAAAAGTACTTGCCAAGCCTAAAACTCCCCTTTTTCTACATATAAGACACCACTAAGGTGTGCCCTAGGTAACCCATAGGGCATGGTGCTGTGTTGGCAAAAGGCAGGACATGTACCTATGTAGTTTACATGTCCTGGTAGTGTAAAACTCATAAATTTGTTTTTACACTGCTGTGAGGCCTGCTCCCTTCATAGGCTAACATTGGGGCTGCCCTCATACATTGCTTGAGTGGTAGCTGCTGATCTGAAAGGAGTAGGAAGGTCATATTTAGTATGGCCAGAATGGTGATACAACATCCTGCTGACTGGTGAAGTTGTATTTAATATTACTATTTTAGAAATGCCACTTTTAGAAAGTGAGTATTTCTCTACACTTAAATCTTTCTGTGCCTTACAATCCACGCCTGGCTGGGTTTAGTTGACAGTTCCTTGTGCATTCACTCAGACACACCCCAAGCACAGGATACTCAGCCTCACTTGCATACATCTGCATTTTGAATGGGTCTTCCTGGGCTGAGAGGGCTGGCTCTCACACAAAGGCTGCCACACCCCCTACTGGGACCCTGGCAGACAGGATTGAACTGAAAGGGGACCTGGTGCACTTCTAAGCCACTCTTTGAAGTCTCCCCCACTTCAAAGGCACATTTGGGTATATAAACAGGACCTCTGCCCCTACCAACTCAGACACTTCCTGGAGAAGAAACTTGTAACCAGAACCTGCATCCTGCCAAAACAAACTGCCTGGCTGCCCAAAGGAATCATCTGACTGCTTTCTGTGAAGGACTTCTGACTTGCTGTTGCCCTGCTGCCTTGCTGCTCTCTGGCTGAGGTGAAGAAGTGCTCTCCACGGGCTTGGATAGAGCTTGCCTCATGTTCCCTGAAGTCTCAGGACCAAACAAACTTCATCTCTTCAAGAAGGACTCCTTGTGCAGCGAAATTTGATGCACAGCCTGCCAGAAACGACACACAGCCTGCACCGCAGTGAAAATGTCACCGCACTCTGATCCGGAATGATGCAGCCCAACTTCACAATGAGAAGATCGACGCAGCGCCAGCGTGGCAACCGGAAATTGCGACGCACAGGCCACTGGAACGACGCACAGCCAAACCGGAACAACGCAGCTCAACTTCCAGAGTGGAATCAACGCAGCACCTGCCGTGCGGTAGAAAACTTGATGCAATGCCCACTGAATCTACGCAGCTCCTGTGACTTCGTCCTGCCAGCACAGGAAATCCATGCATCATCCCTGAGGCGTCTGAAAACCCAGCAACCAGGATAGGATCTACGACCGAATGCCAGAAATCGATGCACAGCCGTCCCTGCGTGAAAACGGAATGACGCATCGCCGTGAGTTGCCCGAGAAATCAACGCACACCCCTTTGTTTCCACGCATCTCCTCCTCTGCGGCTCTTTGCGGAGATTTTTCATGCGAACCAGGCACTTTGTGCTTGAAAGAGACTTTGTTTGCTTTTAAAAGACTTAAGACGCTTTATATCACTTTTTCAGTGATATCTCAACATATATGCATTGCATTTTAATCGTTTTGACCTGCATTTATCCAAATAAATATTATATATTTTTCTAAACACTGTGTGGTGTACTTCTGTGGTGCTACATTGTGTTATTGTATGCTTTATTGCACTAATACTTTACACATTGCCTTCTAAGTTAACCCTGACTGCTCAGTGCCAAGCTACCAGAGGGTGGGCACAGGATAATTTGGATTGTGTGTGACTTACCCTGACTAGAGTGAGGGTCCTTGCTTGGACAGGGTGTAACCTGACTGCCAACCAAAGACCCCATGTTTAACAATATTTTATGTCTGTTTGTCATTACTCTTTGGGGAGCTTATCTAATCAAATTGGGGGCTCATTGTAATATTTTTGCGCTTCCTGTAATAGAAATGCCTTGTTTTAATAATTGTGTCTGGTTCTGTGTGCTTTATGGTTTTATAACCAAATAAAGTTTTATATCACTACTACTACCTATTCAGCAGTCTGAATCAGCTTTTGCTAGTATATTCTGTCACCTTTAAGCACTTGCTTGAAGAGGTGGATTGGAGCCAATTTTTATGAATTTCCCTTCTGTCCAGCAGGATCATGTAAAATATTACACTCCTGTGTGAGTTTGTAAGTGAGGGTTTAAAGAAATATCTGTACAAAATAAAATCAATATCTGGCTTATCTTGATTTCCATTGTCAAGACTTCAGACATGAGGGTACTCACAGTGTTCCAGAATCTTTTAAGAGATGGGCAGGTTACAAGGATATGCTCGTGATCTGTATCAGTTCTTACATAACTTCTACAAAGAGGGATTTTGTGTTTGGTTATTTTTGCTAATTCATGTGGGGTCCAGTATATCCTATGCAAGGTATAGAAATTATTTTGTTTAGTAGGATGGATTTAACTGTGGTGCAAAGAAGTCAAGAAGCCATTTGTTTTTTAGCTCTTAGTTAAGGGTTAATTAAAAACATCACAAATGTTGAGCATTTTATGTACAATAGGAGCATTATAAGAATAGTTTCCAAGAATAAATACTGTCTTAAAAACATTAGGAAGGAGATAAAATGTGGTCCTAGCAACCTTCATGTCAAATTTTAACGACTGATTGGCCCCTCTGAGAAATTTTAAAAATTGGCAGTTCAACATAGCATGCTTTGGGTTTAAACAAGCAATAATTGCTTGCCTGAATGTATGTATACCTCTGTCCTTAAAGTATGTTTTCAACAGCTCGCATCTTGCCTGCTTTAGACTTGGGCAGATGCAAACAATGTGGATTATGTTCTCTTTGGGAGCATCACACATCCTTCAGGCTGTTCCCAGGTTTGACATCGAAGGTGGTTGCCTCCCCAAGCGACAGCAACCGACCCTAGCGTGAGATCCAAGAATTTCCGTTTCATTAAAATAGGGGGCTCTAAAATGGGATGCAGGTTTCAGAGTTTCATATGTTTTGTTCACCATCCAGGCATGAGATCGTTTGGCCAGAGCTGTCCTGTCCTCAAGAAGAGATTTTGACCTTGTTGATTTTTTCTTTTTTTTAAGCCATATAAGTTATAGAAATATCCCATAAAGACTCAATTTCCATACTGCTAATGCATCTTTCCAGATAAGATTTAAGTGGGGTCTACAAGGAATTTGCAATTATGGACCACAGAATTTTGGTGATAGAGTTCTCTTTAGAGTGCTGTAGCCTGTAACAGTACCTGATGAAGGCACACTGCCTAGTGATGACTGGCGTTATAAGACCGAATTCTAAATGAATCTAAGCCAGTGCTTCATCCTTGGGATCTTCAAAATTTGTCTGTATGATTTAATTATAAAAACCTTTGAGCAGGGCTATGTCCCAACCAGGCAATGCTTCTCTACCATGAATGAGGGCTGGGACAAGTTTTGAGGCCATAACAGTCAACATTAGTGGTAGGGTAGGGCTACTTAGGTTTATATATAAAATGCAAAATGTGGCTGTAAGGGCACTAACCTTCTTGATAAGAATGTGATTTTGTGGAAGAAAAGATCATTTGCTGTCAGCCAGGACCCCCAGGTATTTATAGATTTCTACATGCTCTAGTGGCAACCCTTGTAGAACTGTTGAATTGATTTTATGTTATCCGAAATTATCATACCGTTGGTCTTGGTCCTGTTGATTTTCAGAGTATTCTCTTGGGCATATTTTGAGAGTGTATCTATAAAGTGTCCTTCCCACATACAGTAGGCATTCTTTATCATCTTTTCTTCTGTCCTCATAAGTTCTCAGTATCAGATTCAGCCTTCTTTTTTAATGGGCTGTATATTCTGAACCCACTTATTGTATTCCAAACTACCTTCCAAGTCCTTCTTTTCCACTGCCCACCGTGACGCATGTTGTAAATATCTAAAAGTTTGATACTGTTCTTTTTGTTATCTCAATTAACAAATCCCACTGTATCAGATCGCGCCCTATCAGACGTTGGCCCCGGAATCTTAAACCAGTACCTTCAAAAGGGAAGCTTAAACTGTCTCTGTCTAGAATAGAGTCTGTAGTACCATGGGAGTTCCCATTTGGGGCACATGTGGCATAGAATTCAATGGCGAATGATTTCCTAAAGGTAAAGCATAGTTTTAAAGCAGCTTTCCGCATTTATCAGCTGACATTTTTAAAGAATTTAGGAGCCCAATATATATGCAAAAAGGGTTCATGTCCTAGTTTCTTTGTCATAGCAGTAACTAGTTTCCCTCGTGTTGAATTGTCTAAGCGTTCAAGTAGCATTCTACAGTTTTTATACTCAAATGCATAACAGTACAGCTGCTTGTCCAGGAGTTATAGCCCACCCATATCTAGCTTCCTTCTCAACTTTTTCTGTGATATCTTAACTCCTTTAGAAGCCTACATAAAGCTGCTTATCTTCCCTTGAATACTTGAAAAACTATTTCTAAGAAAAGTAAGTGGAATTGTATTGAACAAGTATGTCAATTTTTGGAGAATAAACAGTTTGCCAAACTTGGTTCGGCCATAGATTGTTAATGGGAACATTTTCCATTTATTCCGTAAGGGATCTATTTCTTTAGTCAATTTACTTAGATTATCAGCATATAAGGCAATCTTGTTAATAGAACCCTTTGAGTTCAGGTGGATAATCTGTTTGTTCGACCCGAGAGCCTGGGCAAGGGTTTCAATGTAAATATCAATGAGTAGTGAAGAAAGCAAGCATCCCTGCCTTGACTCTCTGGTAATGTTGATTTTCCTCATTAAGTTCCCATTCATCAGGATTTGTCCCAAAGAGCTGCCGTAAAGATTTTGTTGTATGCTTATAAGGGGTGAGTGCAACCTGTGCAATTCTGTGTGGCACAACCACTAGAAATTAGCTAATAACTCTGCACAATTAAATAGAATTATTCAAGAAGAAGAATTCTGCATTTGGCATTTCTTAGTGCAAACATTGGTGCAAAGATGCATTTTGCTCAAAGAATTAGCTCTAAATGCAACAGAACCCAAATAGTGAGTGCACACAGCTTCTTGTGCTCACTAAATGTACTTGGGGTAAAATGTTCCCTCATTTTTATCCCAGCATTTAACATTGATTTCGTAGTGCACAATGCACCCTGTTAGACCTGGCATACTAAGGGTGGTCTTACTCCAGACGTTTTTCCTTTCACTTTTACTGTGAGGCCTACTTCCCTCATAGGCCAGAATTGGGGATTCCTTAATATACTTGTAAGCTGTAATTCCTGATCAGAATTGTGTAGCTGTATCATATTTCATCTCATTGGAGTGGTAATGATAACTCCTCTTTCTTAAAGTCAGATTTATTATTACTATTTTAGAAATGCCACTTTTAGAAAGTGGGTATCTCTCTGCTCTCACTTTCTGTGTGCTTGACAGCTAGTAGAGAGATACTTTGAAGTCACTCACCCACATCAAAGGCACTTTTGGGAATAAGTACTGGGTCTCTGACCCCCCGAAATCAGATCACTACTGGACTTGGTAAGAACACTTCTGGAGTAAAGACTGCTGTGCTGTAAGGATTGCCACTCTGCCTGAACTGACTGCTCCGGGCAACTGCTTCTCTGCATTGCTGAGCTGTCTGGATGTCTGTTGATCTCTGCCCCACCGTGGCGAAGGACTGGGCCCATCCTGCTGAAACCAGAGTCTTTCCAAGGGCTTTCTGGCTTTGCCCTCTGTTCTTCTGCCATCTCAGGGATATTAAAGACTCCTTGCAACTCTCCTGGTGCTGCTGGACTCGGCCATCTGTGAGTCCTACCCTTTCCTGAGGTGCCCCTCTTCAGTCCTGGGCTTCAGAAGTGGGTTCTGCAGCTGCTACCTGAAAAAACAGATGCATCGCCTCTGGTGCGTGTAAAATTTCACAGCATCGCTCCTTCGATGCTGACAGAGGCTGCTTGATAACAGCAGATTCACAGTCTGAACGGCTCAACGATGTCGCATCACATTCACTTCAACAGAGCCTGATGACAATGCAATGACTCGACTGCGCAAAAAATCCTGACGCATTGTGCCCTTCGACATCAATGCTTTACCCCATCAAATGTACTGCTTCAGCAGACCCTGCGTCAGTTTTGTAGCTGGCCTGCCCTACATCACGGTCAGCCTGAATTTTGGATTTCCACCAGTCCTTCTCGACCTCAAGTAACATTTTGAGCACTAGTGACTTCTAAGCACTAGTTCTACATTTAGAGCCTGACTTAAAGTTTGGTAGATGGGTTACTCAGTCACAAAGGTGACAGATATCCTGCCCGCCATATTACGATCTCCATGGGCTATTGTGGAATCAAAATACAGCTGTTGAAACGTCTGTCAAGTTTGTGATTGAGTAACTCCACCAGCTAAACTCTAAATCAGGGCCCCAGTCTTTAAAAATTCATATATCAACTTCTACTGATTGGATTTTTGTTGCTTTGGCCTTGTTTTACTTAGATACATATTTTCTATTTTTTAAATTAGTGTGGAGTCCTTTTTGTGGTGTTTTCATTGTGTTTCTGTGTGTGTGTGTTGCACAAACACTTCTTAGGTTAAGCCTGACTGCTCTGTGCCAAGCTACCAGGGGGTGAGCACAGGTTAATTTAGGGAGTGTAACTTACTTACCCTGAGTACTCCTACAATTAAGTTTGAGATCCTGCGCAATGTACGCAGAATATATTAGTGACATGCTCTCCCCTACAGGTTAGCACAATTAAGACTCTTAAGTATAATGGGACAAGGAAACATGATGTGGGGGGCCCATCACAATCTGACTGTGGGGTTTCTTCCTTGGAATCTATCCTATTGGACCTAAAGTCCAACATTTCAAAAAAAGATTTGAATTCTCCGAGACAAACCAGAAAAGTATACAGAACACATGTTAAACCCTGGAAAACAAGTTAGATGATGTTGCTGAAAGAACAAAGATTTTAGAAGACTTAATTGAAAGGAATAATCAAGATCTGGAATGGAATACAAATTACATTAGACGAAATTTCAAAACCAATCCCTGAGAGATGACCAGAGAGGATGGAGAACCATTTTAAGCAGAACAATTTCAGAATTTTTTATGCACCTAAAACAGTAGAGGGGAGCGATTTAGGGGCTACTTAATCCGTCCTCAAGGAAGAGTTACTTAAGAGACACCCTGACCTTAATCCAGCAGTAGAAATACAGAGAATATGTAAAGACCCTTTCAGATGGAACACTAATCGTAAGAACCATAGGAAGATACGAGTCAGCTTTTTAACATACAATAACAAAGAACATATCGTGGGGCTAGATTTAAAGCCCAAACCTTAACAAGTAATTACTCCACCTATGTTATAAGATCAGATGTATGCAAGTCAACAGAACAGCATCATTTGGAGCTAGGAAGAAAAATGAAAGAACTTCATAAACGTGGGGTTCTAGCTCACCTGAGATTTCTGGCCATGCTTCAGATTATGTGGAGATATCAGATGTATAATTTATGAAACATAGAAGAAGTAGATTAAACTTATCAAGATTATTTAAAAAGCCGAATTTTACGCTACAAGCCCTAGGTTGCTGCTATTAGGTGTGTTGCCGGGCAAAGGGAAGGAAGGGAGAGAAGTGAGGAATGTGACTGTGAGCAATTCAGATTTTACATAATTTAGCAACTCCTGAAATGGTAGGAACTCTCATGGAATAGAGAACATGCCTGAGAATTAAAGGAGGACTTCCTGGAAGGGACATTGAGGGAATGGTTGAGTAATGAGAAAAAAATGTCCTTATGTTTGTTGTGAATAAAAAAAACATAAAATATCTAGCACTGACTTAAGAGATATTCAATAGGCTATGCGTGGAAAAATGGATGTGGATAAAATAGTAACATTTCTAAGATAGCATGTAAATGGGCTCCATATAGGAAGAAAACAGAGATGTGTTTTGCAGTACTTAGAGAAATGTGAACTGCAAATTATTATACTGAAGGAAGGCTGTTTGCCATCCATAGAGTGTAAAGTGTCATTTGGTAAACAAAAATGGGTGTACCAATTAGCTAAACTGACCAGATGTAATGTTCCAATGTGGTCACCTTAAAATTTATAAAGAACATGGATCTTATTCCTTTTAATTTTGATATGATATCATGATGTTTAATTATATTTATATTGTATTGTATTGCTTTGATGGTCTCTTGGCCGAATAAAGCTTATGTGAAACACAATAAAGAATAAACATGCAGGAGCAGAACTCATAGTTTACAAAACTAACTCCTCAGGAAGATGGGTCATAGGCAACTTAAAATGGACTTACATAACCAGTGAAGGCGCTAGATTATTTGGGCCAATCTGTGATGAAGTAACATATTTAAACATTCTCTACCTAGCCTTTTAAGTTCATCCCCCAGTATATGTATATATAGTTGGGGGAGACTTTAATACTAGCCTAAATATAGAACCTGATAGATCCACAAAGTGTGGCCTTCTAAATACCCAAAGGTGAGGAGTGTATTAACAAGCCTCCTTCATGATTTAGGTCTTTGAGATATCTGGAGCTGGGAGAGGGGACTCCAAGAGGGTATATATTTTACAGCAAGAAAAATGGACAGTATTCCAGTTTAGATTATTTCTTTGTGGATATTATTACCATATTAGATAAAGCAAGAGGTATTGGACAAATATCATCACATTTTTCAGACCAATTAGCAATCTTTGTGTCTCTCAAGCTTCCTCAAATTATAAAGCAACAAAGATGGGCTCTCAATTATGCACTGCTTATGGATCTTGAAATTAGTCCTAACCTACTTAGTGAGAGCTTAGAATCTTTCAAAATAATATATGGTTATCCTTTCCAGGCACATTCTGGGATATGTAATACGCCCTCATACAAGTGGTTTCATGTAAACTGTCATAAAACAAAGCTAAAGGAGTGTGGGAATATGAGCAAGCCTTAGAAGAATAAATCAGTTTCTTTTTACCAGAAGCTACAAAAAACATAATCTGCAAGACATTAAGCTCTGCTTTAAACAGGAATTAGAAGATCTAGAGGCAGCATATAAAGTCATGATAGAAAAATAGATGAAAAGAGTGGTGCTATAGTAACAAACTAAGGCCCTCATTATGAGTTTGGCAGAAAACTTTGACCGCCAAACTCGTGGTGTGGAGGCAGCCATCATACTGGCTGTTCCCCCTCACAGTCGTATTATGATGTTCCCACTGGGCTGACTGACAGGAACATCGTATTACGACATTCCCGCTGGTCCGACTGGTGGGAACAGTGCTAAGTTATTGGTCTCGGCTCCATAAAGGGCGACAAGGCCAATACCGTACCATTACAACACCCTCAGAATGTGCACTGTATACAAAGCAGACAGTGCGCTTTCCAAGGGTCCTGGGCAGGGGCACCCCGGCACTTCCCATGCCATGTCCAGCCTTTGAGTAAGTCAAGCACCACGCATGAACAACCACTTGCACTGTAACACAGTACTATAGAAACAAATGGCTGCAGGGAACTAGAATAGCACAATGTAGCAACTAATAGTAAATTGATTATTTCAACAGTCAAAATATGTAATTAATAATTGTGTATAACAATTTTAACATTAAGTAATATACATATTTAAGAAAATAAATTAACGTTTAAATGTATTAGTTCTAATTAACTCAACACATGATTTCAAATATTAACTATTAAAGAAAAATATAAATTTAAGTGAGGGTCAGACTCGTTTCCATATTTTTTTAAAAAAGTATTTCTACGTGAAATAAATATATGTAAATGAATTTGATACACATTTTCAGTTGATGATCTAATGTGCTGTAACATTTTATTTCATTTGTTTTATGTTAAAAATAAACATTTTAAATTAATTTACATTTATATCATAATTTAAAATGTTAGTTTTTTAGAAAATAATAATATTTAATAACTTTGCCTATAAATACCCGTTGGTAAATTTTCTGCATGATGGCGAATAACTCTTCCTATGTGTATAAAGGTACTATTAGTACCTTTGAACTTGTAAATCCTGTAGTAGAAGGCTCCACCCGGTGACTTGATGGAGTGTAGACATTTAAGTCTGCACCCATTGGTTAATCTGTAGTGAATAGCAAAAAGTGAAAACTTACACCTATGTGTGTTAGCACGTATAGACATGTATTTTTACTTGTGTGAATAAATTCCAACATTTTCAGGGAGTAGCAGTATTACAAGTGAGATAATGAGAATTCGACACAGTATGTTACAATGGCCCTTCTAAAATTTTCATAATGCCGCAAATGAAGGCAGAGAAATCAGGTGCTCACTGCACAGTTGCAACATAACCTATTTTTTGCTGGTCTTTCTAGCTCTCTCTCTGCACTTTAACATTTTGTTGTTTCTCGCTAAGTTCTTTTTGTACTGATTGCCACTTTGCGGTCATTTCATCTGAGAAATCAAGTGCTGTTTGTGCTGCTAATGTTGCATATGTATGTGTGAAGCTTGAACGGCAGCTGCACATATTGACCCTAGTTTGTGCACATTAGTCAAACATGCAATGTGCTTTTTTCCAAAGTGCCACTGGTTCTATTTGGTAAGGGACATTGGGCAGATGTATGAAGAATCCACTTTGCGATTCTCTAATAGCGATTTTTAAGAAATCGCTATTTCTGAGTCGCAAAATGGTATGTATCATATTTGCGATTCGGTAATAGCGATTTCTTAAAGATCGCAAATGCTATTACCGAATCGCAAATAGCGATTCTGACCCCATTCGCACCTATGGGCCTGTAGGCCCACATTTACGCAAGTTTTTTGCATTTCCCAAATTGCGAATTCCTAACTGGAATTCGCAATTTGTGAAATGCAAACCCCAGGGTGCTGGGGGCCTAAGGCCCACTCTGCTTCACCCCAAAAAAATAATTTAGGACATGTAAGGCGCACACATGCCAAAGGGGCATTTGTGTGTTACATGTCAATTTTAATGCATTTTTAAATTTTGCACCTGGTTACCACCAACCTTTAGTTGCTGGTAATTGCGATTCCTTAATGCCCAAATCACATTAAGAAAAAGCTTGATACATGTGCTTAAGAAATCGCAAATAAGGATTCCTCATTTGCGATTTCTTATTTAGAGAATCGCAATTTGCGATTCTCTAAACGGACTTGCAATTTTAAGGAATCGCTATTTTAGCGAATGCCTTTCATACATACTGGAAGGCATTTTTGCATTCGCAAATGGCCATTTGCACCATTAGCGAATGCAAAAACGCTTGATACATCTGGCCCATTGTGCTGTTGTTGCCATTAGGTACACATGCAGTGTGTGCAAATGACGCTTGTTAAAATATTTCCATCACTCAAAAGTAAAAATTTGACAAATCTTGTCACAGATATAATAATAGCGTTTGCATCGGTTCATTTTTAGAATTAGAGTAATTTGGTAGAATGGCAGGAGCCCCACACCCCTTCAGGGACTCACAGCCCTTCATAGGGTCCCCATTCAGGTCAAGGTCAATGAATATCTAAGAGAAACAGGAGACCCTAGGGATCCTCATTCTATTCTGATGGAGGACTCCAACATTGTGCATTACACTTATGTGGCGAAGCGTCGCTCTTGCATATATGGCTTGCTTTCAATCTTCTTGAAAATCACCAGCGACAGTTTATGATATGATCGTTTAAATGCTCAAGGGCTGCAGTGAAGGAAATCGTGAATCATGAACATTTTTTAAAAAAAAGAGCTTTATGGAGTTTTATGGAAGTCTCCTCCAAAATTATTTAGTGTCTAGCTCCATATCGATTTTCCAGGCAGACATGGAAAATAAAATTAGATTTTTCAGTGGGTCTCTTAAAATTGTTAAATACCTTTTCTCAGTGCAATAGCTACTCATGAAATTATAATATAGGGCTCCTGTACTCCCGTAAATGTTAACGTATTTCAAATTATGTTCAAATTATTTTCCATATATGGTCTTTCCATTCCGAAACACCGAAAAATGAATAACAAAATACATTATCTAATGTTCGGACATTCAGGGATGCCATTAAGATCATTATTTAGTGTTCAGGAAAGCAGTTAAACGCTTTTGTTCCTACACTATAATTATTAGTATTTATTTAGCATGTTGATCATTATATTTAGTTACTTTACAGTTCAATACAATTGAATATTAGCTGGACGTCAATATACTCCATACATTTCAATTATCGGTATTTTTAATAGACAGAACCGAACCACTTGTTGTGCCTTAAGACAGGCAATGGATAATATCAGAGGCGGACTGTTCCTCAATCCCGTCCTTAACGCAGTTTACATAGAATTAGCCTCTCCCTAGTCACAATTAAACCGTTGCCAGATTGGGCACCATCTTGGAATGGTGCAGTCCCTCTCGTTTCTGTTTTCAGACCGTATTAGTGCCGGCCCTTGTTTCAACAGAGTTGGAGCTGCAAGTACTCAAGAGTTGTGACCTCTCTTTTTGCAGCCATTAGGGTTCCGTTAAACAACACAATGAACCAGCATAATTTAATAGCAACCTTGTTTGATATGTATTAAGGGCAAAATAACGTTCTTTTTACTCTACTTATGATGACAAGGACCAGGGAGCATTCCATCCTTGCCTGAAAGCGTGCATTCTTTATGAGGGAAGATGCACCTTTTTGCCTTTCATGATTTTACACTTCGAAACCCTTTTGGCAATCCACTTGTGTCCTTGCTCAACTTTAAGCAAGGTAATAAATATTTCACCTAAAAGGAGTGATAAATTAATTCAATAATATTGAAAAAAAAACAACCAATAAATAACTCTCTGTGTGGCACCACTTGAAGTAATTAGCGTACTTTGAGGAGAGTTGGTGCTCCTCAAATCAGTAGCTGTTGCCAATCTAGTATAATTCTTGTCTGCATACTTTACACTAGCCTCTCACTTACATGCATCCTTCAACGCACACCCACAAGTGCCACCTACGTAAAATGGTATGTAGTAAGTTATATTTTTTTAATTAATTAAAATTATTGCTATTGTGCTGTACATATATTAAAACTATTAAAACTTGTAAAATGAGACCATTACAGCTAACATCAGGCCCAACTGTCCATTCAGGCACCAAGTAGGATTCTAAAAGGGCCTCATCATATGTAAAGGACCAATCACCATATGTAGCTTCCTAATATATAAGTAAAGTTACCCCTACAGACTCACCATATTCTGCCTGGTAATACGTCTTGCCTAATCAAGATGCAGTGCCTTGCACACAATATACAAAGCTTTACTGTACAGGAAACAGTCAAAGAGAGACCACTTATTGTACCTACATTATAAAAGAAATACCTGACACACAATTTCTTTTTTTACCTATACTAGGGTTTTTCAAACCTATTTTTCAATTAAAACGTTCAATATAATATGGTGAACTAACTGACACCTAGAATTACAACACACACACTTGTACTCCGTATACACGTTTTGATGATTGTATTGCAGGTCATCTAAACTCCTCAAGAGCCCATCCCACTCGTCCCACCTCAGTTTTTTTCTTGAAACCCAGTCCCAGCCTCCATTTATCCATCTCGGGTTCTCAGTGTCATCGTGAGAGACTATCCTCATTTCCGAAAGTCTTTCCATGAGCCCAATATTGTTTCAAACTGTTGAAGGCAACGCCGTGCCTTGTTGACTGATTGCTCTGCTAGTCAAGTGTGTTGTCCATTGATCAACATCTGAAACATCCGAGCTGCCCTACAGACTAATAATGTCTGTTATAGCCACCACTGGTGCTATACTGCAGAGGAGTAGTGTCGAGGCAGAATCTTAGCCGTGTAGATGGTCAAAATGATGAGCAGTGATCTGAGGAAGACTGCCTCACAAATTTCGCACTCCGTCCTAGATCCTCGCTCTAACTATGCACCTCCAGTCATTAGCATGTGGTAACTAGTCAACTTCAGCTGTTTTCTTCTTTCATGAACACCTCTTGCCATGATGGAGCACCTTAAGTGCAATTTTACCCACCTGCTAGGACATTCCAGACCATCTCTGATTTCAAACATCAGGCCATCTCTGACTAGAACACCAGGTCTCCAACCCCATCCAGTACAGACCTTCCTATAATGGCTAGCCCATTGCTTCCATGCACAATTCCAATCCATTGCATTTATACAGCTGGCTGAATGAGATCCTGTATTATATCCCTATATGCAATTTCTGACACAACACAAAATAAATATTTAAAATAAATACAAACGACATGCAGAATCCTCATGGTAGACAAATATACTAGAATAAAAAATGCACAAGCAAAAATGCCACCCTTTTCTAGCAAAACATTACATAAATTGTATGAAACCTCTCTGAAATCTTTCAACATCTCAAAAATAAAAGGCCAAATTTTAAAGGTCAAAACACAGCTGGCAATATGATCTAACAAAGAAAGCTTACAATTACAATATAAGTCAATGGTACAGTGTTAATCCAAGGTAATGGGAGAAACCTAAGAGACTTTGAAAAGCTCATCCTCAACTTCTTGCACACCAAAATGAGATACCAATATTACATGAGCTAAAACTTGGCTCACTCATAGAGTCCCAAGGTAACATACAAGACCTTATAAAGGGCACATTAATCCTCACCAAACAAGATACCGTAGAGTGAAAGCATATCCTCATCCAGTATCATCCCCATCAAGGGAACACCCACCCAAAATTGGAATATCAGCCCGCTTGAAAGAAAAACACCAACCTGTTGCAAGGCTATGATTACATTGCTACTGTCTACGCAAGTTGTTGTCTGAAGAGGATAGGACATGTTGCAAAAAAGACAGGAGATGCTATTGTAAAGACATAAATTGTGATAAAACTTGTATATCTAAATTCATCAGATGGTGCAATATTTAATTAATAATTGCAAGTTGGTCCAATATCATCGCTGCTCAATGAGGCAAATCCTCAAAACTAGAGGTCAAAGTTTGTCATGAAACTTGATTGAGGTAAATCTTTCTCTCTTGTTACAAATGACATGAAATGTCATTAAAACTTTCCTTTCGGTGCATCTGAAACACACAATCAATACATTGCTTCCCACAATAAATTTAACTGTCTATTTTCAACCTGCTGTACATCAATAAATCCTGAAGAAAAAGATAACGTACCATCTGCAGGAATACACTAAGTCAAACAATGTGTTCTATGACCTACAATGACAGGTACATGCCCGTATGGGATACAGAAACCACACTTGCTAATACTGGTCAAGAACTCCTTGTTACCCTAGACAAATGTAAGTCAGAGACTCTGAATCTCCTTGATCTCTCTGTATCTTATGATCCTGTGGACCACAAGATTGTTTTGAAAATATTTGATGAATGGTCTGGGTTTTCTGGAATAGCCTTACAAAGATTTCATTCTTTCATCTATGATAGAAGCCCTCAAGCATGCTAGAAAATATAGGCAACATCAGCACAAATATGTATTGGGCACAAATTACATTCACATGATAGACCCTCATGAGATAGTTTTCCAAATGTGCACTGATGGCCAACTTTTGATTGGACAGTTTAGAGAGTCTGATAAGTCGCAATGGAACATCCGGACCATGCTATCCATGGAATGAAATGTACTTCCTCAATCTGAGTGGCTCTAAAACAGAGATTCTTTTACTAGCAGAAAGTGACAATGACAAGCTCCTTTTTTAATTTCCAAAGAGCCTAGGTGTCCCACCGTCCACCTAAAAGAAACTAAAAAATCTGGAGAAGATCTTTCAAATGTTAAACCTATAATTGTTTATGTACATGAACAACCTGCCACTAATGCAGGCAAATCATCACATGACATTCACTAGAGTTCTGGTTATGAGCCAGCTTGACTAATGTAATAGCTTATTGACAGGCTGCAAAGACTGCATAATAATACAGGCAAACTCTGTCTTAATCTCTAGAAATGTGCCCATGTCAAAATGGCCCAAATTACCTTTGCGTGTTTACTATAGAGCCAGGATTACATAAAAAATTATTTACACCACCCACAGAGCCTGTGCAATAAAGAATCCTGGTACCTTCAAAACCTAGCCGCACATTACAGATCAGCTGCTGCTTATTTAACTAAAAATATTCAAAAGATAGAATCACAGAGACAGGTCCATCAGTATCCTGGAACCTACAACTCTGGAATTCCTTGAACTTCAGGAAAATAATGAAATAGTAGTGTTGGTATATCCCCAGGGGTATAAACTTGGTCGCTGAAATTATGTGGCAGTTGAGGGCAAAATTATATGCTGGTTTATCTACATTATGTGGCAAGAAAGGTCAAATTATGCACTGTATTGTGGCACATTCTGTGACAGTAATATGTTGTTACTTTGTCATTGCAATCCCTATTAACACTCACAGGGCACAGTCACACCTCATGAGCACCGGTTTTGTATTTCACTACAGTAATCACCCACTGAAAAGCCATCCGCCAATTTTGTCCAAGGCTCTGACTTTGCATGAAACCACAGTTTTGAGCTATTTGTTAGTTACTTTTTATCTGTTTGACCTAGAAGCAATTGTGTTGGTCGACATCTACAAATTATGCAGCAAATGGTGGATTATGTGGTAAATACAGCAAATTCATAATTTCTGAAACTGCTGTGCATCGGTTTAATTTACTGTTAGGCAATACGCTATTTGTTAGTTACTTTTTATCTGTTTGACCTAGAAGCAATTGTGTTGGTCGAAATCTACAAATTATGCAGCAAATGGTGGATTATGTGGTAAATACAGCAAATTCATAATTTCTGAAACTGCTGTGCATCGGTTTAATTTACTGTTAGGCAATACCACCAAGCAAAAATACATTTCACCTTCAGGGCCTAGGATAGGATCCCTTAAAGATAAACACTTATGGCCACATGTACAAAGCTTCTTTCTCGTCGCAAACAGCCTGAATCGCAGAATAGGGCCGTTTGGGAGGAGAAAAAGCATTTTGCGATGTACAGACTCTTTTTTGCGATTCGGTAATCTATTTACAAAATCGCAAAAATGCTTTGTGAGTCGCCATTAGGAAATGGCGTTCCCTTCCTAATTGCGAGTCGCGATGCGATGTAGGATTATTTTGTGACCGTGAATGCGGTCACAAAACAAACTCATTTAGCACCAATTTCAAATTGGTGCTAACCCGTTTGCAAATGGGAAGGGATCCCCCGGGGACCTCTTCCCCTTTGTTAATGGTAGCGAAAACACTTTTTCAGAGCAGGCAGTGGTCCCACAGACCAATGCCACTCTGAAAAAATGAAAAGAAAACTTTTCAGTTTCGTTTCTTAAATGCATCTCGTTTTCCTTTAACCTCTTGGGTGCCCTGGACGTAACTGTTACGTCCTGGGCAGCACCGCTCGGGGCCCAGGTCATAACGTTACCTCCAAGTAGGGTAATCGCTCCCCTGGGGGGCCTCGTACTCCCCTCCCCTGGGCAGGGATGGAAGGGAAATCACTTCCCCTTCCACCCCTGCCCCTTAATCCCCCGTGGCGATCTCGCGCTGACCTCATCAGAGGCCTGCCCACCGCGCTGGAAGCTCAGCTTCCGGCACAGATCGGAGGAGAAATGCTTTTGCATGGAGGAGCCGAGAAATGCATGAAAGGAAAGGCCTTTCCTTTCATGTCTTTCTCAGCACTTCTGCTGCCCGATCGAAATGCCACTTAACGCCAAGGAATTTTTTGTTTTTTTTGTTTTATTGAATAAGGGGAGCGGCCCCTTGGGCAAGGGCCACTCCCCACTCCCCAGGGGGGCAATGTATTTTTAGGTAATTTCTGCCCCCCCGGGGGTAGATCGACCTATTATAATTAGGCTGATCGGTGGGGCAGAAAGCGCTAGACACCAGGGATCATTTTTTTGTTGTTGTTATTTTTTATATGTGGGGAGCAACCCCTTAGACTAGGGTTGCTCCCCTGGGGGCAAAATTACTTTTAGGTCTTTTCTGTCCCCCTTGAGGGCAGATCGGCCTATTTTTATTAGGCAAATCTGCCTACAAGGGGGACAGAAACCACTAGACACCAGGTAAATTTTTTTTTACTTATATTTATACATAAGGGGAGTGGCCCCTTGGGAAAGGGCCGCTCCCCAGGGGGACAAAATATTTTTAGGCCTTGTGGTAGATCGGCCTATTATAATTAGGCATATCTGCCCCTAGGGGGAGCTGAAAACTCTAGACACCAGAGATATATATATTTTTTTATTTACTTAATGATTTTATGTATGGGAGTGACCCCTTAGGCAAGGGTCGCTCCCCTGGGGGGCAAATTGTATTTAGGCCTTTCCTGCCCCCCTCGGGGGCAGATCGGCCTATTTATATTAGGCCCATCCGCCCCAAGGGGGGCAGAAACCACTAGACACCAGGGAGTTACTTTTTGTCAGTTTCAAATGAGAGGAGCGACCCCTTAGGCAAGGGTCTCTCCCCTGGTTGGGCACATTTGTTGTAGGCCATTTCTGCCCCCCTTGGGGGCAGATCGGCCTATTGTAATTAGGCTGATCTGCCCCCAGGGGGGTCAGAAAACCCTACACACCAGGGATTTTTTTCTGTTTATTTTAATTAAGGGTCGCTCCCCTGGTAGTCAAAATATCTTTAGGCCATTTCTGCCCCAGCCTATTTTTTATTAGGCCAATCTGGCCCTAAGAGAGGCAAAAACCACTAGACACCAGGGATTTTTATTTTTTTGAGCCAATTTCACACAAGGTAAGCGACCCCTTAGGCAAGGGTTGTTTCACTGGGGGGCAAATTTATTTAAGGCCATTTCTGCCCCCCTTGAGGGAAGATCGGCCTATTTTTATGAGGCTGATCTGCCCCGAAGGGGGGCAGAAACCACTAGGCCCGGGGCGGATTTTTTTTGTACTAATTTCACACAAGGGGAGTGACCCTTAGGCAAGGGTCGTTCCCCTGGTGGGAAAATTTATTTTAGGCCATATCTGCTCCCCTTGGAAGCCTATATTTGGAAGGCCCATCTGCCCCCAATGGGGGCAGAAAGCCCACCAGAGACCTGGGAAGATTTATTTTTCAAAATAAGAGGGTGTCGGTATGGCCATAACCCACCCCAAGTAAATGGGGCCGAAGTTGTTCTGCCCACCAGTGGGGAGATAGGGCAATTACCCCCGATCCACATCTGGGAGGGGGCAGAAAGCCTACTAGATGTAAGGAAATAAATAAAAAAAAGAAATAGTGGGGTGGTGACTACCAACCAGTATGGGCCTGGTTATGCCCCCATCCCAAATGAAGGGGGTAACAGTATTTCAGCTTTCCCCCCACACACTAAAACATCTTATCCCAAAGCAATTGATTATTTTGGGTTTTGGGTTTTGGTTTTACATTTGGGCCATGAGAGCTTGGCTAACTCTCAAATTCGTCCCACTTGGAATGGTGAGGGTTGCACTTTCTGGACTTTGGGACGCTGCCATGTAGAAAAATCCACAAGACCTAGACACATCGGAAAACTGTGAGTGGGTGAGTCCAGGATGGTGTGCTTCACATGCACACCGCACCATTTTATCATCCAAAATGCCCTGCAAACATCCAACTTTGCTGAAAATCACACATTTTCCCCACATTTTTGTGATGGAACATTCCAGAATCTGTAAGAATCCACAAAATTCTTACCACCCAGCATTGTCTCATCTATACTGATAAAAATTCTGCTGCACTTGTCAGCCTAAAGATGTTTTTTTTCAAACTGCCCTTTTGGACCCAGTTTGGTGCCCCCTCAATTTTGACATGTTTTTGGCTCTTTCCTGTGACATGCACTTGGCCAACCTATACCAGTGAGGTATCATTTTTAACAGGAGACTAAGGGGAATGTTGGATGGTAGGAACTTTGTCCTGGTGAGGTGATCCCACACAGAAATGTGGGAAAAATTGTTTTTTTAGCCAAATTTGAGGTTTGCTGAGGATTCTGAGGAAGAAAACATTTGGGGATCCACTCAAGTCACACCTCCCTGGACTCCCTCCGGTGTCTAGTTTTAAAAAATGTCTGGGTTTGGTAGGTTTCCCTAGATGGCTGTTGAGCCTAGGACCAAAAACGCAGGTGCCCCCGCAAAAAACAGGTAGTTTTGTAATTGATCATTTTGATGTGTCCAGATAGTGTTTTGGGACATTTCCTTTTGCGGGCACTAGGCCTACCCACACAAGTGAGGTATCATTTTTATCAGGAGACTTGGAGGAACTCTGGGTGGAAGGACATTTGTGGCTCCTCTCACATTCCAAAACTTACAGTCACTGAAATGTGAGGAAAAAGTGTTTTTTGGGCCAAGTTTTGAGGTTTGCAAAGGATTCTGTGTAACGTAACCTGGTGAGAGCCCCACAAGTCACCCCATCTTTGATTCCCCTAGGTGTCTAGTTTTTATAAATGCACAGGTTTGGTAGGTTTCCTTAGATGCCGGCTGAGCTAGAGGCCAAAATTCACAGCTAGGCACTTTGCAAAAAACAGCTCTGTGTTCTTGGGAAAATGTGATGTGTCCACGTTGTGTTTTGGGACATTTCCTGTTGCGGGCACTAGGCCTACCCACAGAAGTTAGGTACCATTTTTATCTGATGACTTGGGGAAACACTGGTTAGGAGGAAATTTGTGGGTTCGTCTCAGATTCCAGAGCTTTCTGTCACCGAAATGGGAGAAGAAAGTGTTTTTTTGCCAGATTTTGAGGTTTGCAAAGGATTCTGGGTAACATAACCTAGTGAGAGCCCCACAAGTCATCCCATCATGGATTCCCCTAGGTGTCTAGTTTTAAAAAATGCACAGGTTTGGTAGGTTTCCTTAGGTGCTGGCTGAGCTAGAGGCCAAAATCCAAAGCTAGGCACTTTGCAAAAAACAGCTCTGTTTTCTTTGGGAAAATGAGATGTGTCCATGTTGTGTTTTGGGGCATTTCCTGTCGCGAGCATTAGGCCTACTCACACAAGTGAGATACCATTTTTATCGGGATACTTGGGGGAATGCTGGGTGGAAGAAATTTGTGGCTTCTCTCAGATTCCAGAACTTTCTGTCTCCGAAATGTCAGGAAAAAGTGTTTTTTTGCCACATTTTGATGTTTGCAAAGGATTTTGGGCAACAGAACCTGGTGAGAGCCCTACAAGTCACCCCATCTTGGATTCCCCTAGGTGTCTAGTTTAAAAAAATGCACAGGTTTGGTAGGATTCCTTAGGTGCCAACTGACCTAGAGGCTAGTCATTGCAAAAAACACATCAGATTTCAATGTAAAAATGTGATGTGTCCATGTTGCATTTCCTGTCACAAGCATTAGGCCTACCCACACAAGTGAGGTACCATTTTTTCAGGAGACTTGGGGGAACACAGAATAGTAAAACAAGTGTTATTGCCCCTTGTCTTTCTCTACATTTTTTCCTTCCAAATGTAAAACAGTATGTAAAAAAAGACGTCTATTTGAGAAATGCCCTGTAATTCACATGCTAGTATGGGCACCCCTGAATTCAGAGATGTGCAAATAACCACTGCTTCTCAACACCTTATCTGATGCCCATTTTGGAAAAACAAAGGTTTTCTTGATGCCTATTTTTCACTCTTTATATTTCACCAAATGAATTACTGTATACCCAGTATAGAATGAAAACCCATTGCAAGGTGCAGCTCATTTATTCACTCTGGGTACCTAGGGTTCTTGATGAACCTACAACCCCTATATATCCCTGCAATCATAAGAATCCAGCAGAAGTAACTGTATATTGCTTTAAAAAATCTGACATCGCAGGAGAAAGTTACAGAGTAAAATGGCTGTTTTTTCCACCACAATTTCGATATTTTTTTTATTTCAGCTGTCATTTTCTGTAGGAAAACCTTGTAGGATCTACACTAATTACCCCTTGCTGAATTCAGAATTTTGTCTACTTTTCAAAAATGTTTAGCTGTCTCGGATCCAGCATTGGTTTCACACCCATTTGTGTCACTAACTGGGAGGAGGCTTAAGCATAAAAAATAGTAAAAATGGGGTATGTCCCAGTAAAATGCCAAAATTGTGTTGAAAAATTGGGTTTTCTGATTCAAGTGTGCCTGTTTCTGAAAGCTGGGAAGATGGTGATTTTAGCATCGCAAATAACCACAAGCCTTCTTCTGAAGCTCTTTTTCCCTATTTTTTTTATTTTAAAACGTAATTTTCGCTGTATTTTAGCTAATTTCTTGGTCTCCTTCAGGGGAACCCACAAACTGTAGGTACCTCTAGAATCCCTAGGATGTTAAAAAAAAGGATGCAAATTTGGCATAGGTAGCTCATGTGGTAAAAAAGTTATGGGAGCCTAAGTGCGAACTGCCCCAAATAGCCGAAAAAAGGCCTGGCACCTGAGGGGAAAAGGCCTGGCTGCAAAGCGGTTAAGGAAAAGGTCCACATTTCAAAAAACCAAAACTGCTTTATTTAAAAGCAGTCACAGACATGGTGGTCTGCACGTGTAAATTTGGAAACTAAATCCACTTCCCAGTCCTTTTCTATTCTTTAGAGAATAGATAGGGAATTGGTCAATGAATAAAAGAACTTTGATGCTACCTCATTCAATGCCACTTTCAGAAGAGGAAATGACGCTCATTATTTATTGGACTACGAAAACCTATGAAGGGTGAATAATATCTCGGTTGAGAGAAGGCCAAAAGTGACCATAACACATTCCATTTATCATTTGAATTGTCTGCAGACTTAGTGCTGAGCCAAAGTATATTTTCATTAATCAAATTTGATTCAGGCAAGAGCAATCATGCCATGCGATAATCAGTTTTAAATGAGAAGGATGTTAAAAGTCAAACAATCCGCAGATCTCACTTTCTTTCAGGCAGTGAGTGCAGCATTGAACACAGATCATATTTTAAAACATTGGCTATACTCTTTCTATGAATTTTTCCATTCCCAAAGCACTGACACTCCAAAATAAAGTGCATAAGAAGGTGCCGCACAGGTCCCATCCTTGTGCACCCCTCTAAAGGTTCTTGGACAAAATATTCCTAGACTGATTACCTTAAAAACAATTTCGACGTGGCTCACTAACGTATAAACAAATACAAGTATTGCATTAAATCAAACTCTGCATTATAAAATTAAATGGTCTGTGATTTGGGTCATCGGATTTAGAGAAAATCAGTTGTCTTTACCGATTCCGCATCTCTACAATTACAAAAAATGGGCATTCTAGATAATTTCTTTATTTGAATATGTCAACTGAGGCTTTGGGGTGCATTGTAACGTCATTCTCTTTGTGGACCATTTAAACGACATTCTTATAGACAAAAGGTATACTACTAAACAGGCTGTGTAAGACAGGTCAGAAATACGAACTACGAAATTCAATGCTCTGGCAACATACTAGCACAGAGCGAAACAGATCAGTTTCCTCTGCTATTGGATAAAGCCACAGTAGACGATGGGGGGCCCTTAAGACCTTTTACCCCTCAACCATCTTCAGCTCCAGCACAATACGTCCACGTACCGCCTTGTAGCTTAATTGTAACCTCAGGTATGCGCCATACACTGGTTTTTAATGTATCTCACAATATTAACCTCAAAAATAAAATATTGAAAGCCAGAATATCAATTTTTCATACCTATAATGTAAATGACAAAATAACCAGCTACCAAAATATTGAAAGTAAGCAATATAGTAAATGAAAATATCTATCATAATATTGATTACAATATATAAATAACACTCGACTTAACCTAAATATCTACCATAAAAATATAATGTACACAAATCTAAAAAAAGTTAAAATAATGTAATTAATACTGTTTAAAGTCAAATAATCAATTAATTATTTCTGTAGGCAAATATATAAACATAAGTATAATGTATGTATTTAAAAAATCTATATAAATATATGTAGCACTCCAATGCCTCACCTGAAATGTAATTTAATCATGTTAGTGATTTAAAATTAATTTTATAGTTTAAAGAGTCATTTTAAAGTATACATTATTTTTTTTATTTTTTTTAAACACATTATTTATAACACAAGTTCATATTGCCCTACAATGTAAACTACTTCCAATAGTGTTTAATAAACATACCTAAACATAAAATTATAAAATAAAATAAAAAAAATTCAAACAACATCACTAATAATATGAAAATATTTAATTGAAAGAGTTGTGATTTACTACTCTAACTCCAATTCTACACCATTTGAAGAATCACATGAATTGAGAGGGTGAGAAACATTATTCTAACTCCAATCCAACTTAAACTGGGGAAAGTTCACAAATAAAAGGTGTAACATTTACTGTTTTTACTCCAGTTTAACAATAATTGGTGAAACTGCACGAATTCAAGGGAGTGTGGTTTACTATTATTACTCATGCTTCACAAACATTGGGTAAAATGCATACATCGAAGGGGTATGATTTACTACTCTAGCTCAAAATCACTAAAATTAGGGAAAGTGCATTAATGCAAAGGGTGATATTTATTATTCTAAATCTGACTCTAGATTCATTGGGGAAGTGCATTAATCAAAGGGGCGAGGTTTACTATTCTAACTTAAATATAGCAAAGATGGGGAAAGTGCATTAAAAAATGATGGATTATTTATTATACCAACTCTAGGCCTACAAACATTGTGGAAGTACAGATGTTAAGGGAGATCAGAATAACTGCTCCCACTACAGTCTCACAAGGTGCAATGAGGAGTTTGAGATTTACTATTTTACTCAAATTTAACTACATGTTTGAAAAGGTTATATCACAAGAGGTCTTCAAACTGGGGGACCTGAATTGATCTCAGGCTACTGAGAGCAGCTTCATCCTTGAAACACTGTTGTGTTTTAGTGAAAGAAAACAAAGTGGCAATTGGCCACTCTGTAATAAGTCATCAATGTATTTTTTCATTCATGTCCTGGCTGGAAGTAGGGATCAAAGTGAAGAGGGTCGTAGTTGGGGATGTGGAGGGCTCTAAATGGTCATCACAGTCCCTTCTCTCTTATTTCTGATAAAGACACACTGTACATACTTTCACACTTTTAGGGAGTCCACTCTGCCGCTAGCATGTTGACAATCATGGGTTTGACTGTGTTTTTAACCCCTTCACTGCCAGGCCTTTTCCCCCTCAAGTGCTTGGCCTTTATTTAGGCCCTCATCACTTTTTGTCCACATAAGCTACCCACGCCAAATTTGTGTCCTTTTTTTCCAACATCCTAGAGATTCTAGAGGTACCCAGAGTTTGTGGGGTCCACTGAAGGAGACCAAGAAATTAGCCAAAATACAGTGAAAATTGTTTTTGTTTTTTAAATTTGGAAAAAATGGCTGCAGAAGCAGACTTGTGTTTTTTTCCCTGAAAATGGCATCAACAAAGGGTTTGCGAGGCTAAAATCACCTTCTTCCCAGCTTTCAGGAACAGGAAGACTTGAATCAGAAAACCACATTTTTCAGCACAATTTTGGCATTTTACTGGGACATACCCCATTTTTACTATTTTTTGTGCGTTCAGCTTCTTTCCACTTAGTGACAGAAATGGGTATGAAACAAATGCTGGATCCCGGGTAGCTACACATTTCTGAAAAACTACAAGGTTGTCCTACAGAAAATAACAGCTAAAATAAAAAAATATATATTGCAATTGAGGTAAAAAAACAGTAATTTCTCTCCACGTTTTACTCTGTAACCTTTTCCTCTAATGTGAGAAAATGTCTGGTGGATTCTTCCGGTTGCAGGGATATATAGGGCTTGTATTTTCCTCAAGATCCCTAGGTACTTAGAGCCAATGAAGGAGCTGCACCTTGCAATGAGTTTTTATCCTATATCGAGTATACAGTAATTCATTTGGTGAAATATAAAGAGTAAAAAATCGGTATCAGGAGAGCTTTGTATTTTCAAAATAGGCACAAGATAAGGTGCTGAGAAGCAGTGATTATTTGCACATCTCTGAATTCCGGGGGGGGGCCCTACTAGCATGTGAATTATAGGCCGTCACTCAAATAAATGTCTTTGTTACACACTGTCGATGTAGAGGAAGACAAGAGACAATAACACTTGTTCTACTATTCTGTGTTCCCCCCAGTCTCCTGATAAAAATAGTACCTCATTTGCATGGGTAGGCCTAATGTCTGCGACAGTAAATGCAACATGGACTCATCACATTTTTACATTGAAATATGATGTGTTTTTTGGACAGTGCCTAGCTGTGGATTTTTGCCTCTAACTCAGCCGGCACCTAGGTAACCTACCAAACCTGTGCCTTTTTTTAAACTAGACATATAGGGGAATTCAGAATGGGGTGACTTGTGATGCTCTCCCCAGGTTCTCTTACCCAGAATCCTCTGCAAACCTTAAACTTTTGCCAAAAAACACTTATTTCTCACATTTTGGTGACAACAAATTATGGAATCTGAGAGGAGCCACAAATTTCCTTCCATATAGCGTTCTTCCCAGTCTCCCGATAACAATGGCACCTCACTTGGGTAGGTAGGCCTAGTGCCCGCAACAGGAAATGCCCCAAAACACAACATGGACACATCACATTTTCCCAAAGAAATCAGAGCTGTTTTTTGCAAAGTGCCTAGCTGTGGATTTTGGCCTCTAGCTTAGCCGGCACCTAAGGAAACCTACCAAACCTGTGTATGTTTGAAAACCAGACACCTATGGGAATCCAAGATGGGGTGACTTGTGGGGATCTCACCTGGTTCTGACACCCAGAATCCTTTGCAAACCTCAACATTTGGCAAAAAAATACCTTTTCCTCACATTTCGGTGACAGAAAGGTCTGGAATCTGAGAGGAGCTACAAATTTCCTCCTACCCAGCGTTCCCCCAAGTCTCCCAATGAAAATGGTACCTCACTTGTGTGGGTAGGCCTAGTGCCCACGACAGGAAATGCCCCAAAAACACAACATGGACACATCTCATTTTCCCCAAGAAAACCAAGCTTTTTGTGCAAAGTGCCTAGCTGTGGATTTTGGCTTCTAGCTCAGCCGGCACCTAGAGTAATCTACTAAAACTGTGCATTTTCTGAACTAGCCATCTAGGGGAATCCAAGATGGGGTGACTTGTGGGGCTCTCACCAGGTTCTGTTACCCAGAATCCTTTGAAAACCTAAACATTTGGCCTGAAAACACTTTTTCCTCACATTTCGGCGACAGAAAGTTCTGGAATCTGAGAAGAGCCACAAATTTCCTATCCAGCGTTCCCGCAAGTCTCCCGACAAAATTGGTACCTCCCTTGTGTGGAGAGGCCTAGTGCCCACAACAGGAAATGCCCCAAAACACAACGTGGACACATCACATTTTCCCAAAGAAAACCAAGCTGTTTTTTGCAAAGTGCGTAGCTGTGGATTTTGGCCTCTAGCTCAGCAAGCACCTAGGGAAACTTAGTGCAAGCACCTAAGGAAACCTGTGCATTTTTTAAAACTAGACACCTAGGGGAATCCAAGATGGGGTGACTTGTGAGGCTCTCACTAGGTTCCATTACCCAGAATCCTTTGCAAACCGCTAAATCTGGCAAAAAAACACTTTCTTCTCACATTTCGGTGACAGAAAGTTCTGGAATCTGAGACAAACCCACAAATTTCCTCCTAACCAGTGTTTCCCCAAGTCTCCAGAAAAAAATGGTACCTAACTTGTGTGGGTAGGACTAGTGCCCGCAAAGGAAATGCCCCAAAACACAACGTGGACACATCACATTTTCCCGAAGAAACCAGAGCTGTTTTTTGCAAAGTGCCTAGCTGTGGATTTTGGCCTCTAGCTCAGCCGACACCTAGAGAAGCCGACCAAAACTGTGCATTTTTGAAAGCTAGACACCTAGGGGAATCCAAGATGGGTTGACCTGTGGGGCTGTCACAGATTCCGTTACCCAGAATCCTTTGCAAACCTCAAAATATAGCCAAAAAAACACTTTTTCATCACCTTTCAGTGATAGAAAGTTCTGAAATCTGAGAGAAGCCACAAATTTCCTCCTACCCAGCATTCCCCTAAGTCTCCTCATAAAAATGGTACCTCACTTGTGTGGGTAGGCCTAGTGCCCGCGACAAGAAATGTCCCAAAACACAACATGAATACATCACATTTTTCCAAAGAAAACAGAACAGTTTTTTGCAAAGTGCCTAGCTGTGGATTTTGGCCTCTAGCTCAGCCGGTACATAGGGAAACCTACCACACCTGTGCATTTTTTAAGACTAGACACCTAGGGGAATCCAAGATGGGGTGACTTGTGGGGCTCTCACCAGGGGCCAGATGTAGAAAGCGTTTTGCATGGTGCATACTGCGAAATTTGCAGTTTGCGCCATGCAAAATGCGCATCGCGATGCACATTCCCATTTTGCGAGTCGATACCGACTCGCAAAATGGGAATGCGACTCGCAAATAGGAAGGGGTGTTCCCTTCCTATTTGCGATTCACACCGTGATGCAGAATTGCTTTGTGACCGCGAACGCAGTCGCAAAGCAATTCGCAGTTAGCACCCATGTCAAGTGGCTGCTAAGTCATTCGCAAAAGGGAAGGGGTCCCCATGGAACCACTTCCCCTTTGTGAATGTCGCCCAAAACATTTTTTCAGAGCAGGCAGTGGTCCAATGGACCACTGCCTACTCTGAAAAAACGAAACCAAAAACCAAATGGTTTCATTTTTTCTTTTGTGTTGCAACTCGTTTTCCTTTAAGGAAAACGGGCTGCAATACAAAAAAAAAAAACTGCTTTATAAAAAAAGCAGTCACAGGGAATCGCAAGGGGGTCGCAATTTGCGACCCACCTCACGAATATTAATGAGGTGGGTCTTTGCGACCCCCTTACAATTCGCAGAAGGTGTCTGAAACACACCGACTTGCAATTTCTGATTCGCAAAATCCATTCTTTCTACATCTGGCCCCAGGTTCTGTTATCCAGAATCCTTTGCAAACCTCAAAATGTGGCTAAAAACACCTTTTCTTCACATTTCGGTGACAGAAAGTTCTGGAATCTGAGAGGAGCCACAAATTTCCTTCCACCTAGCATTCCCCAAAGCCTCCCGATAAAAATGATACCTCACTTGTGTGAGTGGCCCATTTGACTGCGACAGAAAAAGACCAAAAACTGGTAGAGATTGAGATTTAAGGCTGACTCTGTTTTTGGGGACCCACACATGTGAGGTATCCTCAGGGAGACTGAGGCGAATGCTGGGTGGTAGGGAATTTGTGCCGGAGCGGTGATCCTACAAAGAAAACTGAGGAAAGTATGCTTTTTTAAACAAATTTTGAGGCTTGCTGACAAGTCTGGGTAAGAACATTTTGGGGGTTCCATGGAAACCACACCTCCCTGGACTCCTAGGGGTGTCTAGTTTAAAAAAATGTCTGGGTTTGGTAGGTTTCCCTAGATGGAGGCCGCATCTGGGACCAAAAACGTAGGTGCTTCCCCCAAACACAGGTAGTTTTGTAATAGATCATTTTGATGTGTCCATGTACTTCTGTGATCAAATTGTATTAACAAGAGATTTCACAAAAATGAAATGCACTGTTAATAACAGAAAAGCCAAAAAACAGAACCAATGACTCACAGCTCGTGCGCTGTAAAGCCGCAACAAGGCACCAACCACTTTACAGTCCATTTACACACCTTTCTTACATGACATGCACAAGACCGTTCATGCGCCAGCCACAGGCCCAGCACATTACAACACTTGCATCGACGGACAGCTCCACTCAATCCATCACTTTCATACGCTCACATGCCTGATACAGCAATCACACCAGCTGATGGCACCGCCAGCCAAGCACCACTCCACGCACACTGCCAGCCAAGCGCCACCCAATGCACACCACCAGCCAGGCGGCACCCCATGCACACTGCCAGGCAAGCGCCACACCATGCACACCGCCAGCTAAGCACCACCCCACACACACCTCCAGCCAAGTGCCACTCCACACACACCGCCAGCCAAGCGCCACTCCACACACACCGCCAGCCAAGCGCCCCTCCACACACACTGCCAGCCAAGCACCACTCCATCCACACTGCCATCACTTTTTTTGTTTTTAATCAACAAAGAAACCACTAACTAATTGTAAATAAGTACAAAACTACAAACACAAAAGCTCTAACTGAATACATGACAGTAATGCCAACAGTGAAACTGAACATATGAAAATATAAAAAGGCAGTTTACGCTCACAGTAGTTCCCAGTAATTCTTCTGTGTGTGGTTACTCCTGAAACAGCCTGCCACACACATCCAAGGCTTTGAAGGACAGTCTGGCCAGTACTTCCGGCTTTCCCTCTGGATACCTCTTCCGGCACAGACTCTACATTTCTTAGCGGGGAAAGTCTTTTTTGGGAGTTGGAGGAATCTGATCAGGAAAGTGGCGATCTTTCAATCTAGCCACATCCTCAGCAACTGCTACTCTAGGAACTCTTGCATGATCCACCATAACAAGGCTCTCTATCACTGACTCCTGAAATTTAACAAATGTTATCCTTGACTCAGGGGAACATTCCTTAAACACAATAAAAGCATTAAAAGTTGCAAGATTCAACAAATGAATAGTCAACTTTTTGTACCACATGTAAGACTTACGAACAGCAGTGTAGGGTTCCAACCTCTGATCTGCTCTATCAACACCATCCATGTGCTTATTGTAATCTAAAATGCACACAGGTTTGGGCACTTCAGCAACTTGACCCCAAACAGCCACAGGTGAAGTACCCTCATAATGGATGGTAGTTAGCATGTACACATCCCTCCTGTTTACAAATTTCAGAGCCAGCAGCTCATCATTCCGCAAGGCACTGCACGGTCCCCGCTCAAGTTTTTTGCAGACAAGCTCCCTTGGATAGCCTTTCCAGTTAGAGCAGATTGTGCCACAAGCAACAGTGTCCACTCTGAACAACTCCTTGAAAAACTAAGTCCAGTGTAGAAGTTATCTACATACAAATTGTGACCTTTGTTAAACAGTCGTCTACCAAGTGGGGGACCAGGGTGGCAGAAATGGCCTAATTTTTTTTTACCCCCCATCTACCCCCTGGGAGCGACCCTTGCCTATGGGGTCGCTCCCCCTGTGTGACATTGGCGCAAAAAAAAATCCCCAGTACCTAGTGGTTTCTGCCCCCTTGGGGGCAGATTGGCATAGCAAAAATCGGCCAATCTGCCCCCAAAGGGGGCAGAAATTGCCTAAATACAATTTTCCCCTCCAGGGGAGTGACCCTTGTCCAAGGGGTCGCTCCCCCATCTGTAAAACAAAAATCCCCGGTGCCTAGTGGTTTCTGCCCCGCTTGGGGGCAGATCGGCCTAATCAAAATAGGCTGCTCTGCCCCCAGGGGTGCAGAAATGGCCTAAAATAAATTTTCCCCCCAGGGGAGCGACCTTTGCCTAAGGGGTCGCTCACCTTGCGTGAAATTCACGTAAAAAAAAAAACTCCCTGGTGTTTAGTGGTTTCTGTCACCCTTGGGGGCAGATTGGCCTCATAAAAATAGGCCAATCTGCCCCCAAGGGGGGCAGAAATGGCCTAAATATAATTTGCCCACTAGGGGGGCGACCCTTGCCTAAGGGGTCGCACCCCAACACCAACAAAAAAAAAAAAAACTGATCCCTGCTGCCTAGAGGTTTCTGCCCCCAGGGGGGACAGAAAGGGCCTTCCAAAAAAATGCCCCCCCCCCCCCGGGAGCGACCCTTGCCCAAGAGGTCGCTCCCTTCTCTCCATTTCATAAACAAAAAACAATCCCTGTTGTCTAGTGGGCGTTTCAAAAGCCGGATTGCTTGAAACCCTCAGAGAGACTTCAAAGGGAAGGAAATTCCTTTCCTTCCCTTTGAAGCCTCTCTGGGCCTCCCCCACGTGATCGAAAGAGAAATGCTTTGAACAGAACGTGAATACATATTTCATTATCTGTTGAAGGAAGATGAACTATAAAATGTCATTCTAAACTTCACTTTGAGCAGCAGTTCTTTTGAAATGTATGTATATATAGAGAGAGAGTTTATAGAATGTATATTGTTTGCTCCACTGTAGGTTGTTATGTATCCTGCTGGCAACATGTTAAGAGCAAAATTTAAAGATTGCCCAAAACACTGAGTAGCAAGAAGGAGATGTCAATCTCTAAATAATTGAAGTTTGATCCTAATATTAGTTGCAGAGGTTGTGTGTCTGAATGCTGTTTGATGCCAATGGTGCTACATGTTTTACTTTTTTATTATCTAGTTGAGCAGAACATATGCTGAAATCATTGGGATGCAGAAGGAGATGATAACCCTTGGATGAAGGGGACAATGAAAACGAATTTCTTTTATTTTTGGCTTGCCTATTTAGATGTTCTGGAATGCTGTTATTGTATTACTCATCCAGTTCCATGTCAAATTTAAATACTGGTATACTGAGGTCACATCATTAAGAAGTAAAATCAAAAGAAACCCAAAGGAACAAACATGTTTGTGCACTCAAGAATAGATGGATTACAAATTCTTAATGTTTGCCATTGTCAGGAAATTTTACATGGAACTGGGCTTGAAACTGCAAGGTGGTCTCTTCAAGGAACCTGTTCAAACTGGTAGTTTTTTCTTTTCACACTCATATCAGGCTAAATTAAAAATTGCAGAATTTCCCTAATATAACTTGAGATTACAATATGCAATACAAAGGGCCCTATTCATGAAAAAGTTGAAAATCTGCACCTGATTTACTTCTAGATGTGGCTGCGGATGTACTACTTTTCAAAATATACCAACTCCTCAATTAATCTTCATAGAAAGCTGCCTTTGGCACACGTTTTCCTGTGGATTGCTTGGAAAATCACATGACTGAATTTATTTTCCTGGTATAGAGCTCTCTGTGGGAAACAATTTCACACAAGTAAAATATATTCTCAGGTGCAAATGGATAATCAACGTTTTTTGCTGTTATGAAAAATATCACTGGAGGATAAACCCTTTCCCATACATCCCCACCAAAATTGGGGATTATCAATTCTCCCTCCCACCCTGGAAGGTGAGTGATGCTAGCCAGGTTTTGTTTCATTGTCAATGGGGCCTCAATGAGGGGCCCGAGCAAGACACTATGTAATATTTCAGCCTGGTGAGTGAAACATATTAAGTCCCTGTATGTGGATAAGGCCTATAGCAACTGTTGCGACTTCCTAGCGATGAGAACCTTTTCCAGGAACTCTTGAATTGCTTAACACCACTGAATAACAAAAGGGTTGAAAAAATGATTCTATCGATAAAAAGTACTGATACTCCTGGCCCCAATGGCATACTGGTTGCTATTTTTAAATTACATCCATCCAAATGGGCAGCCATATTAACCCCGTTATTTCATCAATGCCGTTCTAATAGTAGTAGTTCTAGACAGTTGGAGAGGGTCCTTGCTGGTCCATAAGGCACAAAAAGGGGGACCGTAACTGTCCTGCAAACTTTAGGTTCATCGCTTTCTTGGACATAGAAGAGAAATGTTTTTACTAAGAGTCTCAATGAAGCGCTGGTAACATGGACCTGGAAGAAGCAACTAATCCTGTTGTTCCAGACAAGATTTCAAAAAGATTTTAGCACTGAGAATAATCTCTTCTGCTTCTCCACTCTGATAAGGGACTCAAGTGAAAATGAGGGGTAAGTGCTGTATGCAACATTCATCGACACTGCCACACCCTACGATTGAGTGGTGAGAGACGTCTTGTGGAGGAAACTGCAGTAACGGGGTATCTTACAAGACCTTCTAAGGGCAATAGCCACCATTTATATGGACACCTGGGTGAAGGCTAGAGTTTCTCCAACCTGGGCAACCTCGAAAAAGATTGTCACTAATAGAGGCTTGCAGCAAGACTGCATGCAAACATTACAATTGTTCAATTTCAGTCTTTATCTGGCAGACCTTCCAGCTGCCGTGCCATCAGTCCCAGCCTGTCCTCCCAAATTTGCCGGTCAGAAGCTTCACGTGCTGCAGTACATGGACAACACAGTGCTTCTGGACCAAACACAAGTGGAGCTGCAAATATCATTGGATGCACATGAGCAGTTTTGATTTTGTAAAGTAAATAAAATAAAAATAAACATTGCCAAAACCAAGTTGGTGATCATTGGTTGAAAGCTAATTAAAATTGGCTATATGACCCTGAATGGCATGAAGGTTGAGAGAGTGTCAGCATACAATGTGGATGAGTGAAAAAGGGAGAGGATGAGGGTGCGAGCTCACCTACCAAAGTGCTCTAAAGAATACCTCTTGATGAATAACCTGAGTTTTTAAATAATTGTACAAGAACTTGGTCCTGACATAAGTGCGGTAAGGTGAATGATCATTACCAAAATTAACACCCACATTATCATACTTCACAATTGCACTGCCAAACAACCTCCATCCTTGGCTGGACAGGGAACAATGTATCTGTTATGGCCAACTTCTCTTTGTGCCTTCATGCTCTGGGTCAGGTCAAATTTGACAAAAATCTAATCTCCTGAGTCAACAACTCATGCTTATGGCCAGGTTCATAACTTTCTCCTTTTACAGCAAAGGTGACCAGTGAAGGATTCCTTAAGAGCCTTATATGGCAAGAAATAACAAGTGAAAGGTCAGTTTGGAACACCCACTGCAAGCAGGCCCAGGGCCAGTTGGACACATGTGACCTGTGGGAAGCCACTCCACCCCGAATCATTTTGTGAGGGCACTAACCAAGCTGGTCAAGCTTATCTCTGCCCTGGCTGATTGAGATAATATGGTAAAACACGCTTATGGCAGCTTGGCGTGCAAACTCTATGACCCACTGCAACTGCTCACAAACTTAACGTCACCTCTCCCAAAGCAGCCGGAACACCAGCAGATGCGACTTCGACTTGGCCTGATCCCTTTAAAAGGTTACAAATATGGTAGGCAGAAGGGATTCACTGATTCTGTATGCTGCTTATGTATTTACCCTGCAGAATCCTTTATCCATAGTGTGTGTATTTGTGGAAAGCTTTCCCCCTGAGAACATTTTAGCTAAGGCCGCTGTTGAGAATCCTCAACGTCTGGTCTTATAATGAGGCATTAGATACCTGTTTAAAAGGAGAATACACACAATTAATGACAAGATTCTTGAAATTTATGACAACAGCAACAAGTAGCTTGGGTTTTGGAGATAATAATTAAATTCCCATGAATGTGGTAATAAGGGTTAAATTCCTGCAGTTCTGTCTCAAATGTTGATTTTCATAACCCTATGGCCCCCCTTCTGGCCAAATAATGACGGATTTTATAATAACTTTATAATAACTTATAATAATAAATGCCCCACACTTAATTACTCAACTGTGCTGTCAATTCTAAACCTCCCCATGTTTCATTCCACTAGTTAATCTACTTTGAATACATTGGTCTGTGTTTAGCTTTGTTGTGTAAGAAAGTGGATTTCATGTCTATCACTTGTGCTTTGAGCCAGGGCTTGGGGTCCCACCGTTTGCTGTTTGGCATTGATTGTTGACTTGTAATTGATTGTAAACTTTTGCATTCTTGTATTTGCACGATAACGGTTCATCTTGATTACGGCAATGATTTTTATTAATCACGTCAGATAAAATCTAATCTAGCCGTTTGCTAGAGTCAATCTCCAACAGCTGCAGGTTGGGAATCATCGTGGTTTGGGGACTTTTGTGAATAGGGCCCTAATACTATAAATTAAGATTACAAAACATAGCGAAGCTAGTCAATTTGGGCTAATGAGACTTTTATTTATGCCAAACATTCATAGGAGTGTTCCAAGTTGTTCATATATATTTTTCCCTTGAATACTGGCAGGAGACAGCTAGAGTTAGCTTTAGTTGTTAAACTGAATTCATTAAACCAAATTCATTATTCATTATTTTTAAACATGATAAAGCTGTTAATATTTCTGAAAATGTTAATATCTTTTTATTTTATTAGTTTCCCAGCGTGGGAGTCATTAGAAATTGCTATGATGAAAGGCACCTCAAAGTAATCGGTGGCTCCAATTGTCGACAATTATTATTTGAAGCTATAATAACAAAAAAGGGGGTACCTTCAAGATGCCCGGAGTTAAACAAGAACATTTGATGAAATGCACATTGGACTAGAATTCACTTGTTTTTAGATTTTTTCCACGTTTGCATTACATGGGATCCTTAAGTTGCTATACTACTGTGTTTTGCTACTCATAATCATTGAATTAATGAAGCTGTGGAGTAACATTAGCCCCCAGTACTCTGTGCATGGGCGGCAGCCTCCTGGCCTGAGATCTCCTGACTGGGTTGTGGCCCTCCATGGGCCCCAGTGATGGGCTGTAATTCTAGGATGGAGGGGGGGTGGGCAGCACACACACACTCATGCATTCACACTCGCATGCACATCCATTCACAACACTCATCAACATTCAAACATACATGCACGCACCATTCATTTAAAAAACACACATTTACCTTCACACACACACACACACTTACCTTCGGCCTCGGAGGTCCCAGGAGGTTTGGGACTGCTGCCTTCCCTCACTGGCTGACCTTTGGCCAGCCAATGAGGGAAGGCAGCAGTCCCAACTTTGTCACAGAGTGAGATGGGGTCAGTGAGACTGCTGATCCCTCCCCACCCTGTGACGAGGTGTCACTGATTGACACTCGCCCTGGGCGCTTCAGGGCTTAAACCTGAAGCGCCCAGGTCGAAGTCAATGGGTGGCACTTCCCCTCGTCACCGAGCGGAAGGGCCTCAAGGCACCTTTGCTATGCTGAGGCGGTCACGCCCATAGGAGCTGTGACCTCTTCAGCCCAGCAAAGTTAAACTCAGACATACAGGAGTCTGTGCAAATCGCGCATGTCTCACTCCTGGATGCCGGATCTAAACATGAAGGGGCATATTTATACTCCGTTTGCGCCAAATTTGCATCGTTTTTTTCGACGCAAATTCGGCGCAAAACTAACGCCATATTTATACTTTGGCGTTAGACGCGTCTAGAGCCAAAGTATGAGGAAAGAGTGTCATTTTTTTCCGTGAACGCCTTCCTTGCGTTAATGAGATGCAAGGTAGGCGTTCCCGTCCAAAAAAATGACTGCGACACAAATGCGTCGTATTTATACTCCCGGGCAAAAATCACGCCCGGGAGTGGGCGGGGCAAAAAACCCCGCATTTGCGCCTCTTTTTAACGCCTGGGTCAGAGCAGGCGTTAAGGGACCTGTGGGCTCAAAATGAGCCCACAGCTGCCCTCCCATGCCCCCAGGGACCCCCCTGCCACCCTTGCCCACCCCAGGAGGACACCCAAGGATGGAGGGACCCATCCCAGGGACATTCAGGTAAGTTCAGGTAAGTATAATTTTTTTTTTTTTTGGCATAGGGGGGCCTGATTTGTGCCCCCCTACATGCCTCAATGCCCAATGACCATGCCCAGGGGACATAAGTCCCCTGGGCATGGCCATTGTGCAAGAGGGCATGACTCCTGTCTTTACTAAGACAGGAGTCATGTAAATGGCGTCTGGGCGTCGTTAAAAATGGCGCAAATCGGGTGGAGGCGATTTTTTTGCGTCAACCTGACTTGCACCATTTTAAGATGCCCTAACGCCATTTTCCCCAACGGCGGTGCTGCCTGGTGTACGTGGTTTGTTTCCACGCACACCAGGCAGCGCCGGTCTGCTAGCGCCGGCTAACGCCATTCAATAAATACGGCGCCCGCATGGCGCTTCAGAATGGCGTTAGCCGGCGCTAAACTTTCTGACGCTAAACTGCGTTAGCGCAGTTTAGCGTCAAAAAGTATAAATACGGGCCGAAGAGTGTCTGTCAGACTGACCTTTGCTCAGCCTGACAGGCACTCTTCATGAGGGGCAAAAGGTGGGGGGGCGTGTCCCCTCTGCCCTAAAGGGCGGGCCGTGGCTGGTGGGCCCCCTCAAGTTTTTTTACGCCACTGTAATGAAGTACATTAAAAAGCGAGCCTTAACATTCTGTGCAAATCTGTGAATGTATAAGCAATCTCCCACCCCCATCCACTTACAGCAGCAAATCAGATGGAAGAGTGTGTTTCCTTCTGTGCATGTCGATCTTTTAAGTATGACTATATCTACAATCATGAACATCAGCACATAGCATTGCGTGGTGACAGGTTGCTAACATGAGAATGGTGTCGCTAACCCTAAAGTTCCCCACCTAGTGTCACCATGGGAGTAAGGTCAGTTTACTCACCCTCCCACACTTTCAGTAAACCCTCAGGGACGGAATACACAGCCAGATAGAACAGGATACAGAGGCATGTCTCTTCAGGAAAGAGTGTCTTTGAGAGCACAGCTAAGGGTTTTAAAAAGGCCCATTTCTTTCGAGCGCAAATAAAAGAAATACCATCTTGAAACATCGGAAAGCCGAGTTGGTGATAACACTATAAAACCGACTCATTTAGTGTCAATTTCATGAAACCACGTGGAAGACAAGACTGTGCAATCGCAAAATACTGCAAAGTGATGCCAAAGAAGATTTGCACTGGTTTGTGCTACTTTACGCCAAGGGGGGGTATCCATGGTAGCACTTGGTAATTCCAGAGGAGCCACCTACTGTTTTTTGTGCAACGCTAAATCGATTAAACTTGTTAGACTGGGCTTTTCATAAAAAAGATAACACCTCTTTGAGACAGGTGCAAAGGTGGAGAAATATTTATTTCTCCTGACATTTATTTCTTCTAGCGTTATTTGTCATAACACTGTACAACACACATCCAATATGTGAAATGTTTTAAAGTTTAAATAGACACATTATTGTGTACTGAAAGCATAAGCTTCCAATACAAAACCTGTTTTAGATATCACACACATTTTTGCTCTATGATGCAAGGGTGTCTGCTGGTACTATACATCCTAGTTGTACACCAGTGCCTAGAAACAGAGCTGCAGCAGGCCTTATTTAGTAAACATGGTGCTGTGTTGCCATCTCTTCCCCTTACACTACGCAGCAACTTCGATTGCTGTACTGCATTGCACTATAGCTTAGTAACTATGCACCGAGTTTCCCTGATGTCTCTGCTAATTAAATATTTGCACAAAAGGCTGTGGTCGTGCCTAGCAAAATTAATTCAAAACACTTTTAAGCCCACGTGGAAAAAGGGTTCAAAACTTTGGAACCATGGACAATCTCAAATATTGATAAACACACACAGGCCCTCATTACAACCCTGGCGGTAATCCTGCTTTCTGCCGTGCAGAAGACCGCCAACATACTGCTGCGGCAGCGGAATTCCGCTACAGGTATTACGACCCACAGCTCGGAATCTGCCACAATACAGACACCCACACAAGTCCGCCACACCCATGGTCAGTGATAAACTGGCGATACCAAGACCAACACCGTCATGCCAACCGCAATACGCCCACAGTATCACGACCCACGAATCAACGCGGCGGTCTTTCAACCGCAGTGTTCCATTGTCGGCACACACCGCCGCACTCAAAATACACACACATTTACAAAACACACCCACATGGGACAATTCAAAATACACACACCTGATACACATACACACACCACACCCAATCCAATATAAAGCACACACTCACATCACCCACAAAGCTTTACTACCAAAATTTAGAAAGAAGGCCAGGGAGAGAGACTACCTAAAACAATACCAGCATCCACAGACAAACAACACCATCACTTACACAACATCCACGCACCTCAAACAACACACACCAACACATCCCCTCACACATCACAACAGACACCACCTCACACATCACCCACACCACATCATGGCATCTCAAAGACACCCCAGGTTCTCTGAGGAGGAGCTCAGGTCATGGTGGAGGAAATCGTCTGGATAGAGTCACAGCTATTCGGATCCCAGGTGCAGCAGATGTCCATTACAAGGAAGATGGAGCTATGGCGCAGAATTGTTGACAGGGTTAACCCAGTGGGACAGCATCCAAGAACACAGGATGACATCAAGAAGAGGTGGAACGACCTACGAGGGAAGGTCCGTTCCGTCGTACCAGACACCAGATTGCTGTACAGAGGACTGGCGGTGGACCCCCACCTCCTCCCCCACAACTAACAACATGGGAGGAGCAAGTCTTGGCAATTATGCATCCTGAGGGCCTCACAGTAGTAGCAGGAGGACTGGACTCTGGTAAGACATATCTTTACTACTCTATCCCCCACACCCCACCTGCATGCCATCACATACCCCCACCCTTACCCTCACACCATCACCCCAACAACCCACAGACACCCCACTAACACAACCCACACATCCCAAAACCAAGCCCTGCATGTAACAACAATGCATGGACACCCATCACCAAAGCATGTCCAGTACAGAGACTCACTCATGCCTCAAAATCACCAATCACACAAGGACCAAGCCAATAATGCAAGCACAGGAGTAGAGGGTCACTCACCCATTGCACAAGATGGCACACACAGATACAATAACTATGCATTTACACCCCAACAGGACCTATTGCCAATGTCACCGGACAGGAGGTGCCAGACATATTCAGTCCCCCCAAAGAAGAGACCCACAGTGATGACAGCAGCTCTGCACGCCTGGATCAAGATGACCAGCCCATCAGGGACCTCGGGACAGTCGGTTCCCCTGACACAGTCACAAACCACCACAGAGCCTCCCCCTTAGGAAACACCAGCACAGCACCCACCCAGCGGGCCCATACCTCTGTCAATCAGCAGTGTGTCCACCACTACAGGGAACCCAGGCAACCCCACTAACACAGGCCGATCAGGGACCTGGGGGCAGTGGCAGTGGGCACACGGTTCAGGGGACAGATGCACAGGATAACAGGGAAGCTGGGAGGACTGCTATGCGACAGGGGGAGGATAGGCCCAGGGAACCCACTCTCCACGAGGCCCTCTCCAACATCATGGGAGATTACCACCATTCCCAGGAGACCATGGGCACAGTACTGGCCAAGTTTCAGGAGACCCAGCGGCTGCAGGAGGAACACTACCTGGGGATCAGGGAAGACTTGAAGTCCATCAACAGCACCCTGGTCACCATTGCAGGGGTGCTGGCAGACCTTCTCAACAGGAGGAGGGACACAGTGGCACACCAACAGGCCTCTGACACTAGCCTGGACGATGAACAGCCCTCCACCTCTGCCGGCGCTAGTGGACAGGAGGCCCCGCCACAGGAAGAACAGGACACCAGCACCCCACCTCCTGCAGATGGAGAACCACCCCGCAAACGGTCCCTGAGATCCAGGAACAAGACAGAGAACATTGCCAAGACCCCCGCCAGGAAATAAGACCCCCCTGAATGTCACCCTTCTGTCCCACTATGTCACCCTGTCCATCCTTAAACTGCCATTGCTCCACTTCCTATGCCCCTTTGGACAATGTACCTGTGAAACAAATAGACTGGACTCTGCCATAAACATACCTCCACCATCACCCAGCCCCTTTTAGAACCCCCTCCATCTATTTGCACAGGAATAAACACACTTCAATCACAAAACAATCTGGAGTCATTCTGTGCTTTCACTAATGTGTAATTGCAACATCTCTGACATATAGCAATGTCAATGTACTTGTGTACATACCAATGTTACACAGCTGTAGGCCAGGAGTAAACAAAGAAGAGGGCACAAAGAGGGACCCAGATCTGTGAAATGGAAGGTCAAAGTGACAAGTCAGTGTCCATACACTGAGTGAAAATTACAGACTTATGCTAGCTCCAAAAATAGTATGAGATGTGGGAAGCAGTGACATCTTCTTACCTGCGTATCACTGGAAGTATTGCATATGATGTTGTTTCAGTTGTCGATATCCTCTTCTTCTGCCTCCTCTTCTTCACTGTTCACAGGTTCCACAGCTGCCACAAGACCACCATCTGGCCCATCCTCCTGCAGAAAATGCACCTGGCGTCGCAAAGCCAGGTTGTGCAGCATACAGCAGGCCACGATTATCTGGCACACCTTCTTCGGTGAGTAGGATAGGGAACCACCTGTCAGATGGAGGCACTAGAATCTGGCCTTCAGGAGGCCAAAGGAGCGTTCGATTATCCTCCTAGTTCGCCCATGTGCCTCATTGTAGCGTTCCTCTGCCCTTGTCCTGGGATTCCTCACTGGGGTCAGTAGCCATGACAGGTTGGGGTAACCAGAGACACCTGCAAATGTTGAGGGACAACTGTTAGACACACACTAACCCTTAGGGAGAACCCCACACCCAGACACCTATGTCAACTGTATTTGGATGTTGGCCTCACCTATTAGCCACACACAGTGCCTCAGGAGTTGCCCCATCACATAAGGGATGCTGCTATTTCTCAAAATGTAAGCGTCATGCACAGAGCCAGGATACTTGGCATTGACATGAGAGATGTACTGGTCTGCCAAACACACCATCTGCACATTCATCGAATGGTAGCTCTTCCGGTTTCTGTACACCTGTTCATTCCTGCGGGGGGGACACATGCCAGATGGCCCATCAATGGCACCAATGATGTTGGGGATATGTCCCAGGGCATAGAAGTCACCTTTCACTGTGGGCAAATCCTCTACCTGAGGGAAAACGATGTAGCTGTGCATGTGTTTCAGCAGGGCAGACAACACTCTGGACAACACGTTAGAGAACATTGGCTGGGGCATCCCTGATGCATTTTTTTTCCGCCGGCCTGTTGGCGGCATTACCGCCACGTTAACACCGACCGCCAGGGTTGTAATGAGGACCACAGTGTACCTGGTTTCCTGCAGTAGACATTCAGATATAAGCAAATATTAGAACTGTCGGCGTAGTCTACGGAATTAGTTTCATACTCCATATGATGTTTATTATTTGGCAATGATATTGGAAAGAATTTTTATAATATTGTACAAGGGGTGTAACCGTTTGTTAATGAGTCTTATCTGTCATTTGCGTCAATTGCAGGCACTCAGGTTTTATCGAGGTCAAGTTAAAGCTGACAGAGGATTCTTAATCCTTCTTAGGGGCATGTTTTGATATAATTAAATAAGGTAATGCTGCTTTCTGATCAAGCGTTTGCTATTATTTCATTAGTGTATCATTAAAACCTCAGTACGCGGATTAAGTTGGGAGAAATATGAATTTGTTCTGCCAACAAATAAACAATGAAGCTCCTGCTGTCAGCAAGTGCCTCTGGATCTGTTTAAAGATGTTGGGTTTATGCTCTCTTTTTTAATGCAAATAGCAAACGCCAGTTCCTGCTCTCATGAAAAAACAGAATTGAATGGAATTACATCATATAGACAGGGCATAACGCAGCTTCCAGCAGCCCCTGTTGTGCGGGGGTGGGGGCAGTGGGATGGTTGGGCTCCAACCTTTAAAGCAGCCCCCATTCAGTCCAAGGTCATTTAATATATGTGAGATGTAGGCGATTCAGAGGCTCCTCTCCATACTCTGGTGCAGGGCCCATCATTATGCCTTGTCACAGGTTAAAGAACACCTCAATTTGCTACTGAAAATCAGGCCAGGATTTATGAAAAGTGGTGCTGCACCTAGTGCTGTGCCACTTTTCTTGCACCCCTTAGTGCCCCCCTAACGCCACCATGTGTGCACCATATTTAAAATACAGTGCACCATGGCGGTAGTCAGGGAGACTAGCGTTAACATTTTTTACACTAGTCCGGCGCTTTGCAGGAGTAGCGTCAAAAATGTTGCCTCAGGCATAACGTTGTGCAAGGGGTTACAAAGTGGCGCAATGCGAGCATTGTGCCACTTTGTAAATATGGCGTGGCGTTTTTGCCCTTCCAACACTACATTAGCATAAAAAAATGATGCTAATGTGGCGTTGTAATGGCGCTAGCCCACCATAAATCTTGGTCTAAATGGGAAATGTATGTATTCAAATTGAATTTAAAACTGATAAAGGAATCAGCTGATTGGTAAATATTTCGTTCATTTTTGCAGTTTTACATTCAGTGAACTTGGCCCAAGGACATTATAGTGCTTTACATGAGAGACAGCTGTTAAAATTTTTTAAGACATGCAGAGGTTAAGTGATTTCCCCAAACGCACAGATATAGAGCCGAGGCATGTATTGGTTCCACAGCTCCAAAGTCAGCAGCCACATCTCTTCCTCAAACTTGTAGGCTTCTGTGTGGCCTTATTAATGGATGAGACATAAACCAGACACGTTTGAAAAAGAACAAACAACAAGAGACAAAGATAGAAGATGCACAGCATTCTTTGAGGATGATCATATTTTGGTATACCCAAACACAGCATGCATGGAACTTTTCAGACTGGGGAAAAGTGCCAATAACCTCTCCCTGTTAAAAGGGTAGTCCAGTGCTGAATGGTTGTTGCCACCTTTTTGTAATGATGCCTGAGGTCAGACTTTAAATTGTGCTTCCACGTTTGCCTACTGTACAAGTGCATGAGCATGCTTTGGTGGTTTACATCAACAATACCATCCAAAAGCAAGGGCCATTTATTTTAGGCTAACAACAACTAAGCATCTGACCCATTCTAAAAAGAGAAGCAGACTTTTAAAAAAAGGAACACTAAAGTTTTGCATCGAAGGTGTTGCGCCTAACTCATCTGGATGCAGATGATTAGATGAGTTGTGACTAATGCATCCAGACTGCGGGGGATACCCCTCTACTAAGTACTATACCACAACTGACTGCAATAAAAACCTCTCATGCAGTTGCTTTGTCTTGGACTCAGCTGAATTTCCAACCTAGTTCCTCAGATAGACCCGACATGATCCAGAAGATGCTTAGAACACTTGACCAAGTACTTGCCCTGAGAACACTCCTGCTTTGCGTGCCATAGGGAATGAAGCATGCATTGGTAGTACCTCCTATACAGAATGACTATATCTCAAACACAGATCAGAAGATTTACTTTAGAGTAAATGAGCACATCAACACAATCAACAGAGCACTTCTTCTCATGCTCTACATGTTATATTTGAATTAATTGAGCTTACTATGGGGCATTTATTCTCTAGGAGACAGCATTTCAAACTTTGGAATATTTTTTAATGTTTGGTCAAGGGGCCCTATCCACATAATCAGCCATTCCACAACCTAACATTATTGTCAAACTCTCCTATTTGACATTGACATGTATAGCTAAGGCCTTGGTGTCTCAATATCAAAATCATAAATTGGTGAATTTGCCAAAGAGGCTTTAATCAAAGTGTTAATAGAGGTGTTGCAGTATAGACATAACTTTGAAGTATTAAAGAGTGAGACCACCATTAGCACTTGAAACTCTATTTTATTATTTTATAAGCAACTCCTGGATTAGAAAGATTGTGTGAAACGTTGAAAATAAAGCAGAAGAGGATTTTAAAAAGTATCAATCTCAAACAGTGTTGCCTCTTTCATTATACTTGATTAGAACTTGACTTGGTCACTCTCATACAGTTCTCGTTACATATTAGTTGAGATAGAACTGATGAGTAAAGTAATCCCGACTAATTATGATAACTATACTACAGTGAAGTACTTCAATTTACTACATTGAAAAATTCACTTGGACTCTAATCAGTCTCAGGAAAACTGTATTTTTAGGGTAATTTTGACTTTGATCTCCTATTGCACTAAGCAACATAGGCCATTGCAAGTGGGTTGGAATGAAGTTAGGTATTTACTGTACCCTGTAAATCTGATAACCTGTGGTGAGGCGTTTACCAGGCATGAAATATATCTCTCTTTATGAGTTTTCCTAAGGAAAATAAGTGGATATATTCAGAATTGGTACTTTCTGCACTACGTTCCACATGTCTCAGAATTGACTGTGCTTTTTGTATTCCACTAAATTACATCAGGTTTGACCTGCCATAATGTTCCTGGGGGAAATTGTGAGTGATGTGATAACTGCTCAATAAGTCATCATTGTGATCTCTTCACAAACAGGGATAAATATTGAACTGCCCATCATAAACATGGCCATAGACGTATAGTTAATGCGTAGGGTGGTTCATTTTCATGCTCCTTAAATTTCTGGAGAACAAAACCCACTTTCAATATTTTACACCTAGTATTTCTTATTAGTATCACTTGAATTGCTATTAAATTATGTAACTTTCACTACCGTTGGTAAACCCTTCTACAAACAAATGTTCAAACTATCCCCACATTGGGCTTGTAGAAATTGAAAACAGAAGCATTCTTAGACAGAGTGTTCTTGGAGGATGTCCAGGAATCTATAGTTAAATACATTTGGGTTAATCTAGGCTTGATCCCCATGATGGGTGCTGTGTGGGAAGGCTTAAAGGCTACAATAAGAGGAACATGCATTGCCGAACATAGTGGAATTTTGAGGTCTCTTCACAGATTTTTTTCTAAACCTGAGCAAGAACTTAAGACACAGGAAGCAGTCCTCCCGCCATGAACCATGCTCAGGTAAAAGCCCAAATCAAAGATAAATTGACTGAGCAGTGGTGAAGAAGGAATGTAGATTTTGGGGAAGTATGCTAGGGCTAAGGCTTATAGAGTCTGTGGGTCCATTGGGGAGGAGAACATCTGGGAAGATTAGCTTTGATTAAGTGCCCATGGACAGCTAATGACATTTAACATATAGTGGATGAAGCAGGTAATAGCTATGAGGACACTCCACACTTCCTGCAGACAGTACACATTCTCTGAGCTATTCTCTTCGACAGGCCCTCTGCCTAGTGCTGCTATGAAAGATTATCTAGAGGGTATGGCTCTGGGTTGGCTAAGTGATGGACAGCATCAATTTCTAGATCAGCCGTTTACCCTTGATGAAACAAGGAATGCAATATGCAGGCTGCCCAAAAGTAACCCTATAGATCACATGAGCTGCCAGCTGACTTTTATAACCATTATATAGATATACCATCCCTCTACCTACTGGCTCTACTGAAGGAGTCCCAGGAGCAACATATTTTCTCCCCAAGCAGATTGTGGGAGGCAGTTCTTGTCACATTTTAAATCTGGAAAAAAGACACTGCACTCTGATACTTACCATCCCTTGTCCCTTCTCAATTGCATTGCTAAAATACTGCCCAAAATGACAGCTCACAACTTGTGTACATTATTTTCTCTCATGCACAATTTAAATTCAGAATAAGATACAGCAGCAGTATTCTTGAATGCCTCCATGGCATTTGGCTCCCTGCAATAGGAATATCTTTTTACAATCTTATCAAAGATGTACCTGACAAGCACTATCATGAACTGGATGAAACGTCTTTATCAGTCCCTCATTGCCAAGCTTCCCCTATAAAGAGCTTCCTTTCAAGGGACAAGGCTATCCCCTATCTCTGATTCCATTTGCTCTGTCCCTTGAGCCACTATCAGTCAAGCTTTCACAAACTATTCAGCACATGCTCCAAATATATGACTAGTCCAATACTCACATCTCCATATGCTGATTCTCCTGCTCACTGATGATGCAGTTGAGTTCACTCTAGACTTCTCAGTCGAATGATGCACTCAGTCTCTCAAATATTTGGGCATATGGATTAACCGTAGTACCGAGACTGTTCTTTCAGAAAATTATGGGGTAGCTATTTCTAGGATACTTGGGCAGACTGCGCAGGGGGTTTCACTGCCTTTTTCACTAGCAGGTTGCCTGGGATTCATAATAATGGTGTTGCTTTCCAAACTGCTGTATATGATTATTAACTTCTCTCATCCTCTGACTAAATCATTTTTCAGTCAAGTTTGCTCCCTTTTTGTTAAATTACCATGGGCCGGCAAGCAGGCTTCAATATAATGGGAGTACCTTGCACTGCCCTTCCAGCGGGATGGGTTCAAGAAACCTGACCCTGAGGTTTGCTATCTGTGTGCAGAGGCACATTTTGTGCACTATTGGTTTGCTCCTGTCCCATACTTCCTCTATCTGGCAGTTATTACATATGCAGCTAATCCTACCATGTTTCAGTCTCTGATTGGAACTCCACTCCAACACTGTAGATTAAATATGGCAACAGCTACATGCACTTCATGGTCCCGGGGCTCATTCAGCAAGCAGGCAGCCATGGGGGTTTTTAGTCCTTCTCCCTGTCGTTAGATTGCCAGCGACGCATGCTAGTAATACATGGGCCCAAAGCAATCTTGCAGTTGATGGAGCGACTTGCACATCTGGGGAAATAAATATGTGAATTCATAGTTTATATCACAGGGTGCGTCTGCTGGGGACAAGCCAAGTACTTCTCTATTACAGACTATGGGGATCAGTATGAATCATCTCCTTTCACTTTCCTAATGAACCTAGTCCCTGCCAGTCAGCAAACACATACAATGGATGTCTAAATTGTATCAGGCAGTGATGAAGGATACCCCAGGTCTTACTTATAGTGCAAGTCTTCACTGAGAAGAATAAATTGGGACAGAAGTGACAGAGAAGATGTGGAGGTTTTGCTATGCAGATATGTGGATGATTTGTTCTAGAAGCACATTGTATAATATTGGTCAAAAGGTCATACAGCGGGCTTAATACACCCCACAAATGCTGCGCAGCTTCAGTCTTTGAGGGGACTAAGGTTATGCCAGATGTAGGAAGCAGGAGGCGGATAGCCTGCACTTTTAATAGTATACAGTCCTACTAGTGTAATGTCCTAGCACTGTCAAAGATGATAGATCAGGATGCAACTTGGGCCACTGAGATTGGGTTGGTAGGGTGGGTGAGGGAAATCCCAACTCCATATAGACAAAATAGAGCCTTGGCCTTATTGCTACCTAAGAGACTTACTGACTGTCCTTAATAAACTGTAATTAACATATTGAACTCCACGCCAAACTTATGCCACCCATCTCAAGACCTACAGATATATGGAGTCCACTAAAAAGTTCTCTGCTGGGTGTTCAGCATGGAGAGTGAACGCCTATAATACTTGGGCGGCCAGCTATGCTACAGGGACTATAATCAGGGAGACTTAAGAATTTAGTTGTGGTGGTGGCACTCAGAGGCTGGATGCTGATGGTGGAGGTGGGTTGAAAACTGCTGAAGACCACTGGATACAGTGCTATGGCTCACTCTAGCGTGTGAGCACCTTGATAGTCATGTATCAGATATGTTGTCCTGACAGGTACGATCACAAGCTTGTAGTGTTAGAGGATTACGGGTAAATCAAATTGCATTTGTATTGATTTCATGTGAGTGTTTCAATCATGAGTTTGTATCAACTCTGTTATGGTTAACAAATTAAAAGTAGAAATAAACAGCCCCACAATACCAGAGGCCACGTCTAGATTGGTGCCATGAGCATCCTGCTCTAAAATGAAACTCTAACCTTCAACCAGGCAAATGCAAGAGAGGCTGAATGCAAGTACTGCCCTCCTTCACTGACGGAGTCAGACAGAGGGATGATTACCAAACTCAGCATCTCAGTTACAAGACTATCCATAATGCAAACAAGATGCCCAAAGTCAACCTCAAACATCTGTTGTGACCCCCTCCTGCTTGTGATTCACTTAGAGACGTCATGAAATTCAGTAAATGTGTGTATACTTTCCCCGTATAATAGGCATTGATATCTTTTGACTGTTTTAAAGGTTCCTCATTGTAAGTTCTGTCCCTTTCCTACTACATACCTAACAAATAAAAAATATAATGTTTTGTACAGTAAATAAAGGTCATAGACAGGTGTTTTGCCTTCTTGTATGAAAGACTTTTTATTAAATTTCTGTCTGCCTCAGGAGAAGGTTCAGCTTTTCATCTAATTGGGCAATGGGCAGTTCCTGCATGTTCCACTTCTGAGGTGATCATTGGCTCCTCCTGCGGACATGCCGCGTCACCTTCCAAAACATTGCAGCTGGGCACAAACAGAGGCATTGTGAGAAGCACTGAGATGTGGCAAGAATACCTGTTACCATTGCGTCTGACTGGATCGTATAGATGCTAGTGGGCTGTGGATGCAACAATATGTGGCAAGAGGCAGGCGGCACCCGGCAGGATGGCAGGGCACCTTTACCAGCTCTTGTTCTGGTTATCCTTGGCAGAGCTTGCATGGTCATGCTGAAGGAGTAAAACACTTAGAAATTAGTAGGCCTGGGCGGAGTTCACGGAGTACGACTCCATGGAATTCCACAGAGTTCCATAAAAACTCAGTGGAATTCCACAGAGGTGGAGTTTCATGACCTGTGGAATCCTGAATGCGCCAGATCTCGGAAGCGCTAAGTAGGATCAGCCACATTCAGGAGAGGGCTGTAGGCGGTGAAAGCTGGTGTTTCAGGCCTGAAACTGCTGTTTCTTTCACTGCCTCTTGCCTGAATTCAGGCAAGGGCCGTAGGCAGCAAAAGTTACCAGGCCTCTTGTGCACCGTCTGCCCTATGTGCAGTGCAAACTGGATTCAGGCCAGAGCCATTTCATTCCTTGTTTGTGCACCAATGTGCACAAACGACAAAAAAGAAGATCCAAGGACTTACCTGGGTATTCTAGGGGGTACTCCTCTCCTCGTTGTCTAATGAGTCTGCAGCGGCTGCCTCCCTCTGGCCCTGATGAGACCCTCCACTTGTGAGGCCAGATGGGTGGAGGGGAGGGGTTTGGAGCTGGGGGAAGGGTCCACAGTGGGATCATTGAAGGTCTGCTCGCCTGTGGAGGCAGTTACTGTCGCTCTTAGCTCTTCCAATACTTTTGGGGAATCTGCTGGGTCCTGACCCATCTCATCCTTTCGGTCATCATCCTCTGGTGGGGGTGGCTTGCCATTGGAAGAGCAGCTCAGCAAAACCAAAGACTATGGGGGTCATTTTGACCTCGGCGGTCTTTTTCCAAGACCGCCGAGGGACCGCTGTGGTGACGGTTTGCAGCTCGGCCTATTATGACCGTTGGCAGCTCTCCGTCCTTTTACGGATGGAGAGTCGCCAACAGCCATACTGGCGGGCGGCAGGGAAGTGGAGGTTGCTCCACCTCCACCGCCACGCTAACAGAACACCGCCCAGCGAATCACGTCCTGCGATTCGGTGTGGCGGTGTTCTGTTGGCGGTCTGGTGTCGGCGGAGCAGCCCCCATGGCTTCCGTCCCCTCCCGGAGGATCGTCAGACCAGGTAAGTCAATCGTCCGTGAGGGGAGGAGGTGGGGGGTGTTGTGTGTTGCGTGCGTGCATGGGGGTGTGCATGTGTGTATGTAGAGGGGGTGTGTGAGTGCGTGTATGCTTGCGGGGGTGTTCTGTGTTTGGGAATGAGTGCGTGTATGTCTGTAGGTATGTCTGTATGGATGTGTGCGTGTATGTTTGAATGCTGGTGTGCGTGTCTGACTGTGTGTGTGGATGTTTGCATGTATGTCAGTGTGTGTGCGTGTATGTGTGTTGGTGGTGCCTGCGTGCGTGTCGTGTGTGTATGAGTGATGTTATGTTGGGGGTCGGGTGGGGAGGGGGGTCCTGCCACCTTTGGGGGGTGGCAGGGGTGTTGGGGGGTAGGGGAGGGAGTTGGGTGGGGGGTGGGGGAGACCCCTATCAGTGCCAGGGATGGAATTCCCTGGCACTGATAGTGCTTACCGCCATGGATTTCATGGAGGTTTCAAACCGCATGAAATCCATGAAGGTCAGCCGGGTCCAAATCCCGGGTCTGGAGAACCGGCGGATGACCATGGCAGTAACCGCCATGGTCATAATACAAATAAAAAGACCGCCAGCCTGTTGGCGGTCTTACCGCTGCTTCTCTCCTTCCAACAGGGTCATAATGACCCCCTATATCCTCTGTTCCCTAAGGGCTAAAAAGGTGTGAATGTCCCAGAGCCTGTTCAGCCAGCTACCCTCCATGCGTCATCTAAAACTGTCTCCATGTCAAGCCCTGAATCATCACAAGCACTTCTTGCAGACTCTCAGGTTACAATCTTGAAGGTTTTAGCTCCTCTTGAGATCAAGGGTGACCAGCTGGGGTCGCTGCTGCAAGTCTCCTACAACAGGACAGTAACTATGCAAATGGATGTCAAAATCATGCTTAATATGATACTCAATGAGAAAAGAGAACTTAAGGCTTCACACGCAATTGAAGTAGCAGCTTTGCATGCTAAGCTCGCAAAAATTGAGGATACAATGGGCCAGTTGCCAGAAAGGCTTAAGGAAGGAGAGGCCAGAATATCACAATTGGAAGACCAGGTCTTGTCAATTCAAAAGGAAGTCACCCGGTTTATGAAACACAACTCTTCTCTTGAGGCCAAACTGGAGGAGCTTGAAAACCACTCTTGTCACTCCAATTTGTGCATAGTGGGGGTCCCGAAAGGCTGTGAAGGCCAGCATGTCTTTCAATGGGTTCACTCTTTCATTAGATCTCATGTTCTTCTAGAATATCCAGGTGAATTGCAAGGGCCCATTGTGTTCCAGCAGAACGTCCTCTCAATTTAAAAATGTCATGCAATAACCTGGAAACATTTATGGATTATCTGATTAAGGAAAATGTGCTGGCAGAGGCTATGAGGCAAAAGCAATTTGTTGCACTGGAGATCCCCTAATGTTATCTCTTTTCTGATATGTCTGCTTCTGCTGCTCACCGAACGAAGGACTTTGTGAAAAATATGCATTTATTTAAAGCTCAGGGTTCACACGCATCAATTGTACAACAATATAAATTGAAGGTTTTGGCCAAGGGACAATTTAATATTTTTCCAATGTGGTGGAGGCTCAGCAGCTTCTGCATGAGATCTCTAATGTGTCTAGCGTATAACAAAAGGGTTCAATTGGGTAGTTTGGGCTCCAGGAATTATTAATTGGAAATCATGCTGCTATTTGGTTGTTTGCCTGGCTGTTTAGCCTGGCTAACATGTGGTTATCTGAAGTATTTAATGATGGATTTTATTTTATAGCTTTTCTGGGTGCTGGGTCACGGTCACCACAGGGTGCAATGTCATGGCACCCAGTGTAGTTTGCTACACTGCAGGAGTGGTTTCTTATAGGTGATTCATTTGTGAGGGTTTTGGGGTTGTAAACAGGAGGTGGGATTCACTCTTAGAAAAAATTGGCAGATTTGAGTACAATGTTGTATGGGTGGGGATAAGTGATGCTTGGTTATTCATTAGGAAAGAAAAAGGTAACATGTCTGGAATGGTGCAAGGTTGCAATCAAACTGAAAAATCATGTGAATGTGAAATTAGAGTCTTGTGTTGTATTATAAATGGTATGTCAAATAGACGGAAATATGGGGTAGTGTTAAGCTGACTGATGGCTTTTTGCCTAGATGTTATATTTCTACAAGAAATCCATCTAAAGACGAACCTGCCCACAAGCCCCTTTTTCCCAAGAAATACTTGCAAGCTTATTTTGCTTCTGCGGGCTTGCTGTTAGTGGGGTGGCATTTTTGTTAGCTAGGGGGCTCGACTGGCAGGTCAGCGAGGTGATGAGGGACCCAAAGGGCAGATGTTCATGGTTATAGACTGTAGTCAAAGGTGCCCCACTAAACTTGCTTAATTATAATGCCCCATTGTTTGATGAGTCAACCCCACTGATACAGATTTATAAGACTGCTATTTGATTTTGGGAGCAGATATCAAGGCCATTCAGGATCTAGTGCCACATACTTCAAATTAATCGAAAAAAACTATTAAATCCCAATACTAAAAAGATTTTAGATACAATTAAGCATGATTTTGCTTTAGTGGATCCATGAAGGCATGATCATCTTGGCATTTCACAATATAGCTGTTTTTCACGACGATATCATACCGCTTCCCGAATTGATTTCTTTTTGGTCTCTTGTGATCTAAAGAGACTTGATCCTGATATATGGGCTAACTAATTTACTGATCATTTGGTGGTCTTCATTGCATTTGAATTTGACTCATTAAGGGTCTAAAGGCCTAGGTGGCTGCTGGATAGCTCCCTTTTAGTTAATTAGGCATGGCTCTCTGACATGAGCCGATTCAATAGGGATTATTTCTTGATAAATAGGGGCACGGCCTCAATTTTTTCCATCTGGAAGGCTTTTAAAGCAGCAGTAAAGGGCTACATAATCACCTACCACATGTTGACAGCATTAAAACCATAGAAAGCAAATTGCCCTCCTTCATTCAGCTGTAGACTTAGCCTCGCAGGCCAAAGATGTTGGGCTTCATGTTTCACTGTCCCTTTCCACAGAACAGAATCTCAGAAAGCTAAGCAAAAATTGAGGGACTGTTTCATACTGGAGGAAATTGAGAGCTCAAGGGCATACAATCAAAGATTATATGAGGAAAGTCAGCACATTGGTAAATTTCTGGCCTGGTTCTCTCGGGTCAGGCAGAAAGCCTCAGGGGTCAGGGAGCTAATAAGCCTGGTTACAAGTGAAATAGTTGCCAATGAAGCTAGAGTCTCTGAATTGTTTCTGCAGCACTATAAGACTTTGTGTGAGACTTCCTATCAGACCACCCATTTCCAGTTCTCAGATTATTTTCAATCAATTTGCTTCCCGTGATTGTCTAGTTCTCTGGCTGAAAAGATAGTGTCCACTAACTCTATTAAGGAGGTGCAAGACTCTCCCGTTAATATGCCAAATGGAAAGGTGGTCATTAATAATGGCTTTCCAGTCAAATTTTACAAAACGTTTGCTAAGGATCTTGTACTATTTTGACTGATTTGTTCAGCTCGGTTAAAGATGGGGTGAGTTAGCTGGTTCATTTAAAGGCTCTTCCATAGTTAGTGTTTTAAAAAAAGGCAAAAACCCCAGATATGTAAATTCATACTGCCCCATTTTTACTCAATGTGGATTATAAGGTATTAATGGAGATTTGGGTTAATTGACGCACACTTTTGGTTTTCCTCTCAATTCACCAATATGCTCATGAACGCACGTCAAGGAGCCCAAGCTAAGGTATTTGTTAATTCCCAGTTAGTGGGACTAGTTGGCATCAATAGGGTCATGTGGCACCAATGTCCACTTTCTCCTATTTTATTTACTTTTCTTAGAACCTCTGGTAATCAGGTTTTAGGGCTAATCAGGCTATTGAGGCCCCTATTTCCAAAATGGGAAAACTGAAAATGTTTGCAAATGATGTCCTACTAAATTTAAAGCCTGATATTAGGAATGTTCAGTGAACTTTGGGCGAGTTGAGTAGTTCCAAAATATAGGTGGTTACAGAATTAATAAAAAGAAAACAGAGCTGCTTCTTTTCAACAGTCCCATTAGCAGTTTTACAGTTTCCCTCCAGTTGCAGGAGGTTTGAGGCAGCCTATGTCAAAAGGGTCGGGGGCCTAAAGCAGTTCCTGGCATGAAGGCATTTTGTTTTTTAATTCAACACTGCGGTAGACGATCCCATTAATATGCAGGGAAGCAACACATTAGCTATATATGTGTTTGGGATACATTGGGATAATTAGTGTTATTCTATGCTTCCACTCTTGTTTTTATTTTACCTCAAGTTTATCTTACTAGATCGGTGCAAGGTATTGACGATCCCTGGATAGAAGTAAGTAACTCCAGTGTGTAGCATTAATCAGGAGACTTGTTTTATTTCAAAGTAGGGTTTGTTTGCAGAAGGTTTCTTCCTTTTTATAGGTGTTCTTAATATGTTTGCACTTTATATTTCACACTTTAGTATTTCTGCACTTCAGCACACATGCACTTTTAGCAAATGTTCACTTTATTTGATCTCTGTGTCTCTTTACATACCGTACATTACATAATTGATGTGAGATCCATATTTTCTGTGTGGTAATCTAAGTGTGTATCTTTTTGATTTATTTGCCGTATCAGTGGTGATAGAAGACAGGGTGGAAGCTGCTTCAGTGTTGAACGTATTGTACCTTATTTCATATCGACGCTATTGATGGTCCCTCTACCGAAGTATATAAGTCCGGTTTGCAGTATCATCTAGGAGACCCATTGTTTAAATAGGGGATGCTTACAGAATGTTTGCCCTGTTTATAGGTGTTTTTGGCATGTCTGCACTTTAGCATATTTCCAATTTTTTTTTCACACATGCACTTTAGCACAGGATCACTTTATCTGGCCTATGTAGCTCTTTGATACAGTACATCATGAAACTGTTGTGATGTGTATATTTTGTTGGTGTTATTTTGATTGTGCACCTTGTTGATCTCATCAGTGTAACAGTGTTGACAGAAGACAGGGAAAAAGCTGCTTTAATGCTTAGAGTATTGTATCTTATTTTGCATTTTATAACTTACAGCATTTCTGCTCAGTAAAAAAATGAAAAAACACAAAAAGAAACATTTCATCTAATTAACAATGTTCTTAGAAATGTACGTTTTTTAATACCTTTCCGGCACACACCCCTTTCTACTAATCATACATGTGAAGTGTAAACAGGTAGAAATCTGCACACACATAGTTAGGGATTTAGTGACATTCTAAAAACTTGGACCCTCATTTACAAGCCCCTTGCGCCGCTGCTGCGTCATTTTTTTTTACTCAGCGCTGGCACTAGCAGTGCACTACACTGCTCCATATTTACAAACTGACAAATTGGGCAGAATACATCAGTTTGTAAAGCCCTGCATCACATTATACCTGTGCTAGGTATAATGTATGCAGAGTAGACATTTCCATGGAAAAAGCCATGTAGAACTGATGCAGTGAAATTTACAAATTTTCAATGCATCACTCTACATCTTCCCTGCATCAAAATGTTACCACCTGCTCAGACCAGTTGTGAAATTGATGCAAGGCTTTTCCCAATGAGACTCTACTCGCATTGCTAGAGTTGTGTCAGTTTAACGACACAACTCCAGCAATGCGTCACTTTAGCACCAACAGATGAGTCAGAAATTCTGACACATCTGGCAAAATATGCACCCTGGAGCTCTGTATTGTAAATACATTGCATCTATGGCGTCGTTAGGGGATGTGCAGCAGGCGCAAGATATCTGATGCATCAATCATGATGCAGCAGTTTCTTGTAAATGATGTCCTTGTTTATTTTGTTCATGTGGAAAACACGTTTCCATGTGATGCAATAACTTATTCAGAACCCTTGAAAAAAAAGGTGTGTTCCATGCACTTTCACACACTTTTGTGTGTTTCATTTTGAGATGTGCTCCTTGAATATCGAGATGGGAATCTCGATGGCCCGAAATAGCAGACATTTTCTATACCTAACTCCACATATATGTATCTTGACAATATATATATTTTCAAGGTGCATAGATGTGGAGTTAGAAATAGTAAATCTATACTTTATCTATATGCCTTTACCCTTCAATATTTCGCACCTCAGTAGACTGTCCATGATATTCTGATACAACAACATTCCTATGCTCGATATTCCATAGTACAATCTTGTTTAGGTATAAATTCAAAAGTCAATGTCTACTCTCCCCCTGTTTGCAAAAGCTACTCCCACATTCCTCTTCTGGAAAGACTCTTTAGGTTTCATCACAGTGGACAAATCGATAAGATTAGCATAATTTCCTCAAAATTCTTTACGATTAACATCATTTCTGCCCTTGTGAGACCTTTATCAGTAATACAAATACAAGTCAACACAGCCTTTGAGTAGCAAGATCGGATATTCTGGCCTCAATTCTTTTTTATGAACAGAAGAGATTTAGAGAACCAAGACCTGAATGCACAGTGTTGCTCTGGTGACCCTTCCCTATCAGCATACTGATTTGCAAATGTTTATTGTATTCGCTTAACCTACGTTTTTTTTGCAAAAGAGGAGATGTTGGATTATTTTGGAGGAATGCACTTTGCAATGCTTTTACTTTGTAAAAGTGTACAGATCCTTGTGTTTACCTGTTACTTAGGAGAATATAACCAAATCAGGCAGTAAGAAATAAAACAGACGTTGAGTAGGAGGAAATAAAAATATTTTTTTTACACAGGAAGTTAAACTAGGAAGCAAATAAAAAAATTAAAAAATGAACTGCATAGCAAACGATTCACAGTGACCAACTTCTGTTGGGTAAATGACCTCGCTGGAAGTTAATTCAAAGCACGAGAACTCGACCTCAGTATTTGAGCGCACATTTTTGTGTAGAAGTAAAGGTTTCTATACCGGTATGTAGAGCCAGTGGCCAAATGTATGGATAATGCTTTAGTTAAAACTAGCTACAATTTGCAAACCAACTTTTAGCAAATCCATCAGTATTCTGTGAACCAATGTTCTAAAGTGACAGCTCGCAAAACACTAAGGCCCTCATTCTGACCTTGGCGGGCGGCGGAGGCCGCCCGCCAAAGTCCTGCCGTCAGGTTACCGTTCCGCGGTCGAAAGACCGCGGCGGTAATTCTGACTTTCCCGCTGGGCTGGCGGGCGGTCGCCTTCAGACCGCCCGCCAGCCCAGCGGGAAAGAGGCTTCCACGATGAAGCCGGCTCGGAATCGAGCCGGCGGAGTGGAAGCTGTGCGACGGGTGCAGTTGCACCCGTCGCGTATTTCACTGTCTGCGCAGCAGACAGTGAAATACATGTAGGGGCCCTCTTACGGGGGCCCCTGCAATGCCCATGCCAGCGGCATGGGCACTGCAGGGGCCCCCAGGGGCCCCGCGACCCCCCCTACCGCCATCCGGATCCCGGCGGTCGGACCGCCGGGATCTGGATGGCGGTAGGGGGGGTCGGAATCCCCTCGGCGGCGCAGCAAGCTGCGCCGCCTTGGAGGATTCAATGGGGCGGCGGTACACTGGCGGGAGCCCGCCAGTGGTGCCGGTACGACCGCGGCTTTACCGCCGCGGTTGGAATCCCCATTGGAGCACCGCCGGCCTGTCGGCGGTGCTCCCGCGGTCCTCCGCCCTGGCGGTCTTTGACCGCCAGGGTCAGAATGACCGCCTAAATCACAGTAGCTCACAATTCTGCCTACCTCATGAATATTAATAAGGTAGGTTGTAAATTGTGACCCATTATGATTCGCTACCATCGCAGGGATGGTGGCCTGCTAGGGAAAATGGGGTGAGGTTATGGAAAAAAAGGCAAAGGTTTGTAAAGCTAGAGTAGGCAGTAATTCCATGGACCAATGCATCAATGAACTGAAAGGAGGGTGAGGCCAAATCATTTATAACTCACTTGACAAAAGTGTTAGAAAGTGTGTTAGAAACTGGGAGATGGTGACCCTAGCCACATAATACAACAGAACCTTATTCAGTCACAACACAGTTCATTGAGAAACAGCTCGACCCGGAAGATATGGCAAAGCAGCAAGCTATTTCTCAGAAGAATGCGTACTAGTTCAATTACTACCAAACAACATAAAGTTAAGAATGCATAACTAAGTTCCCCAAACCGATTTAGAAGACTGAAAAACAATTTAATAAGGAAAATGACACAACAATTCTTGTACGCTTTTGTTGCCCTTTATGCAAATCTTTGCGTTTTCGTTTCCTGCCAAAATTAGACATTATAAGATGGATGTATTATGTTTACAGCAGCTAGAGTCTTTGGAAATATGTCACGCAGTGATTAATTATATCAGGTGAATATATTAAGTTTATATTAAGTATCAAATTAATTGTAATGTTTTCAGGGAAACGTTGTGATCGTATCTTACTTGTATTTACCTTGAGAAACGCAAACGTGTTGTAAAGACTTTGTAAAAATGGTGTCCATTTGTTTGCTTTGATATTAAGAGCTGGTAAATTATATTTAATACAAGATTAAGTTGACATGTTTACAGCTCTCTGAGGTGCCTTGTTATTTTTCAGTGTGTTTCCAATTTTTCTTTTAATTGGTTTAAACTATTTTATAATTTATGTATTTTTTGTTGCTCACTTTTATGGCTTGCTAGCGGACTAAAATGAATATAACCAACTGTCCTACATTTGCATTCTCATATTGGAAACGTTTTATTTTTTTGAAGCAATCTATGTTTCTTAAAGGATCTGGTGCTGCTTTAAAAAATAATCTTTCTTGTTTGGGAGTATATTGGGGTAAACAGGACATGGTATGCAGAACTACTGCCTACTCTCCCTGAACTCCCACACAATTCCTAAAGGTACATTTCTCCAACAGGGACAGCTTCCTTTTTGCACATAGGTTAAAGGAAGGTAAATGGGTAATTAGTTGGGAAGAATCTGATGTCTTTCCAAAAATAATTACAAGGTTTTGGCAGGTCCTAAACACAATTTCAATAAGTAAACCTGGGATCAACCTCCTAATGGCTATGGCTTAGAGAAGACAGGCTAAACTTAAGGAACATTTTGCAAGATATTTAACAATTAAAGAACAAACCACAACCACACAAAACATTGCTCAACCAATTTCTAAAAACCAAACAAGTTAATAAGAAAAACAACACAAAAATAATTACATTTTGATAAGGAGAACCATCAATATAGGTTTTAGGCCAAAAAGTGCAAAGAAAAAGGAACGTTCCTACCTAAAGTCATATTTGCAGCTGACAAGGACCTAGGAGTGATTTTAGGCCAAAAGGAATAAAGCAAAGGTTGGCTACACTAAGCAGGTCATCCCGCTCAACCTTTTTACCTTTAAACGTAAGCCCAGATTTTTGTGGGCGTAGCGCAATTCTAACGCCACATTATCATCATTTTTTTACATTAATGTGGCTTTAGAAGGCCAAAGCGCTGCACCATACTTACAAAGTGGTGCAATGCTTGCATTTCACCACTTTGTAACCCCTTGCGCCACATTATGCCTGTGCAAGGCATAATGTATGCAAGCGGGGCGTTCCGGCACTAGGAGGGGCCTAACAAATGGCTGAAAGAAATCTATTAGATTTCTTTGTGTCATTTTCATCAGCATTTTCTAATGCCTGCTATGAGCCGGTGTTAAAAAGAGGCTCCCATTGTGTTCAATGGGCCTCTGGGTGCTCTGCAGGTTTATCGTCATAATTTTTTATGCTAATCCTGCAAAGCACTGGACTAGAGTAAAAAATGATGACGATAGTCCACCTGACTACCGCCCTGGTGCACTGTATTTTAAAGACAGTGCAAACATGGTGGCGTTAGGGGGCGCCACTTTTCATAAATCTGCCCCTTAGTCTGCTTTTCAGAAGTCCAAATCCTCCAAGGGGCAATGCTGAAATCTGTATCTGATGAGTTCCCCTCAAAATCAGATACCGATTGACCGAGGTCCCATGGAATTAAAATTTCGCACCCATTGAAATTTTTGCATCAGGAAGTAGTTAACCCCTCTTCACCGGTTCAAGATTTTTACACTGGGATCAAGGGTCTGATAATGAGGCTGGCGAACCAAGGACTGCCAGACTCACGTGACAGTTGGACTGCCGCAACTGTGGTGGTCCGACTACAAAATTATGACCCTGGCGGACGGACTCATCGGTGGACCTCCATCCCCGCTGGGAACATGGTTCCTGATGTAATGATGGTGGTCATACAGTTAACCAGCCGGGGGAGTGCTGAACTCAGCTCCACCTGGCTGATTACAACCTGACTTTGTGCCATCAAACGGCAGGTGGAAAGCAAGTGCCGGGGGCAACATGGTGCCCATGGCATGGGCAGTACAGGGGCTCCTCTGCAGTGCAGGGCCCCCCTAGCACCGTCGGAATGCAGACAGTGTGCATTCCGAGGGAGCTGGAGTGCTAAGGTATTGGCCTTAATGGAGCCAAGACTGGTGGGAATGTGTTTTACAACGTTCCCACCAGTCAGCCAGAGGGAACATTGTAATATGCTTGGGAGAACACCACCATTATGATGGTGGCATCCTCCCCGCAACTTTGGGGGTCCTCTTTTAGGACCACCAAAGTCAGAAAGCAGCCCTTAGCCTCTTTTTTGGAGTTTGAAAGCCTCTAGTGATACAAGTCTGGCAGGTCACAGCAAAGTCGGATACCTTACCAGCAAAAAATCATCTTTCATGTACCAAAAAGGACAGAGCAGGACCAAAAATGATTTTCTTGCCCCCCCGAAGTTGTGATTTCAGTGGATTTCTTTGTTTTTTTGTCTCGTCCCGTGGTGGTTGGTGCGTAGTTATAACCTTTTCTTCATTTTGGAGATGTTCCTCCTAATCACCTCTTATACTCCCAGGACCACACTTTGATTCACTCCAGAAATGGCCACCAGCAGGATCCAGTAAGGGTCCATGTGTTTCTGATCAGTAGGTCACATGAGAAAAAGGCTTTTGTGCCCTTATAGCCACACAGAAGGTCATCCAGTTTTTCCTTAGTTTCTACTTCTTAGTCATGGGCACCAGTGAGAGAAGATCTATCCATTCTGGTCTCCACACATGTCACAGAAAGTAGGTTGAGTCCTCTTCCTTTCATCTACAAATCCAGATGTGTTTTGAGGATTTGCGGGAGGTGCCACTATTGTACAATTCACCAGCTAGTGGCTGAGGATGACTCCTGGATACTCATAACTAGAGGACTAAATGTCCCCAAGGGCAACCTTTTCCCTTTTCCAGCACATTTATATTGCTGCAAGATATCCCACAGCACACCATTCTCAAGGAAAATCAGGATAACATATCTTTCTATTGCTGGATAAGGCTGTTGGCCCACTTAGTGGTCTGTATGAGTAGATTAATCCACCCTCCTGAACCACACCAAACTGCTGTCAGTGTGCCCTAGAATCAAATGGCCTTTCTTCCCCAGAAATCATGTTATACATAACTATGAATGGGCTGGTATCATCCTGATCCCTTTGAAGTTAATGGCATTCCTCGCCCATCACCAACTGGCTTTCTTGAGAATGAATTAGTCAAATACCTCACACCGAGGTCTTCCTGCCGTAAGGCCTAAATCATTGTATCTCCTCAGGGAGCAGTTTCATCCCTAACCAAGGGGAAAGGGCTGACATGGAAGGCAGCTGTAGGCACACTAGTAATAATTAGTCAACTGGAGATGCAGGCAGAGAAACCCAAATTTTCTGAAAGTTAAATTTTCTGTATACTTATCAAAAATCCAACTTCAACATAGAATTAGATTTTTAATTGATGTTGAAATTAGAGGTTGACTGCACTCAGTAACTTATTCCAACCCAAAGATACCTAAAACCGTAATTTAGTTGTACATTAGTTTTTCTCATACAAACAGCCAAATATAGTGGGTGATGTTTGGTCTCTAGAGTTCCTAATGAAATAATATATTTGGTCATGACTTTATTCCTTTTTTGCCAGGATTTAATAATTATGGCTTGGAATCTGACAGGTAGTTTACAGATGAAAAAAAGTGATCTCTTTGTTAAATTCAGTGGCACCTACAATTTGTTTTTAGGAGACATTTGAAAGAGGCAATTTCCAGATGAACACATATTTTGTTATCAGTAGACCCATAGGGGTCCACACAAGTAGAGGGATCTCTGCTTTGGTTTCAGTAAGTTATTTATGGAACTACTCAGTGTTTAGTAACAAGTAACACTGTACAAAGGCTCTGGTTTGTTGCTGCAAGATCTTCACCTAGGCATTATTTCTTGTGCCTTTTTTTGATTTAAAATGTACTTGCCCCAGGTTCACAGTATTGCTTTCTATTCTTTATTTTTGTATCAATAAATGAGAAGGACTACATTGATCACGTCATAATGGTTGGTGACTTTTGTGTACTGGGAATCTACAGAAATGTTAAAACAGAGAGAATATGGACTATCTCTCTGCCTTTGCTGCCAAGGTATAGCAGAGCAGGCAAGCACGGAACTAAGCTTCTAGAGAAACCGAGGGAGCTGGATGTGTGATTTTTAATGGCTGGATGGAACAGGACTTAGCAGCTTAGTGTATACGTAAATGATATAACACACCCAAACTATATATTTTCTTCATTTGAAAGGTGTCAAGCCATTTCACAGGCTTCAGTGCATGAAAGCTTTTAAGTGACAACTCAATTTTAGGTATACAATTCCTATTCCCCTATAAGAAATACTGGTGTGGAGTTTTATCACGGAGTAAGTTGCAGTACAGAAGTTCCATGCACAGATCCATTGGTCAGTAAAAAATATGGCTGCTCTTTGCAAAATGTTAACTCTCTGTTTTAATATATTTTATTGTAACTAAGGTGATATAATCATGAAATTTAAAATGTGTATTGACAAATCAGTAAATAGAATAGTTACTTACTTACTATCCAAAGAGCACAAAAAAATCCTACCGATCAAGGAGATTGTTGTTTCTCCCTAGAGATCGGGTATGCTGAAGTCTCACACAAACTATTCTGTAAATCATAAGTTAAATGTCCTTTAGAGGAAATGTAGAGTAGCTAAAAAGCAGATTTAAGTAAAAAGCAAGTGGATTTACTGTGCCACCATTTCTATGAAGCTGCTCCGTTGAAAAACTCAAGATATTTTTTACATTTAATAGCTGTGAAATTAAGTTCAAAAGAAAAAACTACTGTAATTCTGATCCCTCATCAGGAATGGTCTATTTACCTCCTGGAGCTGTATGCTATTACAAAAGGTAAAGGAGCATGATATAAACACAGATGTAGCACTAGCTCAGAATTTACCAGCTCGGGATAAGGTATTTGATACTGTGATCTATGCACCTCTGTCAGGTAAAGAAACAGCCGGTTTCATCAAAGAATGAGATTCTTGGGAGCTACATGACCTCATCATATTCCAGTGCCAGTGGTAGTAAAGGATCATTACAACAGAGGTAAGTTTTTGGCCCCTCTGTTTCACTGTTAAATGACAAGGGGTATTCCAAAATCATCGGCTAACAGTATAATACTCTCTCTGGATAAAAAGGGCCCTAGCAGTGATCCCAGCAGTTATTCTCAAATAGCGTTTTAAATTTGCTAGAGAAGATGTTTGCTAAAACATCCTTTTAACCCTTCAGTCTTGGCAATTGTATGAAAAATCTTACCAGGAGAGCAGTCAGGCTTTAAAGCCAACTGCTTCATATCGGATAACATATCTGTTATAAAGTCTATCTTGGAAAGACATGTAGGAGTTAGGAAACAATGTTTATGTCAAAGTTTATTGACTTATCGACTGTATTCAACAGAGTCAATAATATACCCTTTAGAGCAGCACTGAAGATCCTTCTCCACAAAGATCATGGGTGGTGAAAGAGGATTGTCAATGAGAGAGATGGAAAATGGATTAGAGCAGGGTTGACTGTTCATCCCACTTCTCAATCAAACTGTTAACCTTTAAGGGTCTCTCTTACAAGAGACATGGGAAAGAACTTCTCTAGTATAATGTGTGTGCTGCCTCTCTAGGAGTGCCATTCAGGATTTAAACATGTTGGTTTTTATTTGTCAGGTCCCATTGATCCTTTTTGCATTCTCTATTTTTAAAATATAACATTAAATCTTCAGCTGAGGCATTAACTTTTATACAGACTTTTTTTACTTTATATTTGAGATGCACTGCCTTTTTGATATTGTGTTGATCTCAGTCAAGGTCTAAATCAGTAAAGATTTTGACACCTTTTTATACTTACACCACTGATATAGATATTTACTCAATTAGCAAAAGGAAATTATAAACATCTTGCCATGGCAAAATTGTAAAAATAGACCTTTTTTCGCTACCAGGCCCAGTTGTAGGAAAATACAGCTTTATCTACACTGTGACAAAGCATTTAGCAACTGTTCACAGTAGGGATGTACATGAGTTTAATAATGATCTTGTCATTAAGCACTCAACATTTTAGTCCCAACGGGCAGTCTTATAGGTAAGCTAGTTAATAAAGAAAAATAGTTTTTCTACACAATGGCCATTTTGTTTCTCATGTGTCACTGCATAGTTTTAAACTTTAATTAGCAAGGGTACAATGGTATCGCTTGAGTTTGTATGTATATCACCTATAAGTGTGAAACATGTTTAGTCACACTTATAGGTGACATACATACAAACTGTTCCACACATATGACACTTAGGGGCCAATTCACAAAGGGCCTCCATGCTCATGGCGGGGGCCCCGCAGTCATAGTGGAGAGGCCCACACTTGTTGCGGGGTCCCTTACTCGTTTCAGGACCTCCACAATGAGTAACTGCACTAAATAGGTCCTTCAACAAGTGCAGGATTCCCACCATAAGTGTAGGCCCCCCTGTCACGACTGCAGGGCTTCTGCCACCAGTGCGGAGGCCCTTTGTGGATCGGTTCCTAAATGTGATAAGCAAAATAAGCCAATGGGGTGTATTCAGTATTGCCTTATGTAGGCAAGCAGAGAGTACGCATGCTGTATCATTAGTGTCAACAAACAAAATCTGAAAAAGTTGGGGGGATGACTGAAAAAGATCTTGTTTCTCACAGGAAATATACTTTGTTCTGGGCAGCATAGGAGTCTGAACTATCGATAGGGATGGAAACCATTTAAGGAATATTCTGGTGTAAGGCTGTGAAGTACTTTATGATTGAGACATGGGGACATTTACTAAAATACAGTATAGCATATCACAGTTATCAAGGTTGGTGCATTGCGCAAGGGAGAGAGAGAGATGCATATTTACTAAATGTAACCTGCTGATGCTCCCATTCCCTGGGTTGATATACAAACAGGCTTTCTAGTTCCATGCACACCCCTTTGCACAATGGTGGAAATGTATTGTGTTGTCTAGAATAGGTTTTGTCCTGAAAATATATCCTTCCAGTACAAAATTATATGCCTACATTTTAAAACATTTTACACATTGGATGTTTGCTACACAATGCAACACACATGCAATGTGTGAACTGTTTCGAGAAATGAAAAAGATTTCTCAAACGTTGTACCACCCTCAAGCAGGCATTCTTTTTTTACACAAAGCATGGTTTGGGAATTTTAGTAGATGGGGGTTTGTGTGAACAATTATGAGTGACAGTACTGAAACACCCACTAGCACCCACGTGATGCCCTTGATGCAAAGTGGTGCAAAGCAGCATGAAGTGTTTTTAACTTGAAGGTAAATATATAGTGAAGATTTGCTAATAGTGTTCCTTTGCTTGACTTTGCAGTGGTGCAAAGTCTTGATGAATCTGACCAAGACTTTCTTACACCTTGCTCTTTTCTTGATATGTAGCCCGTTCGGGGTTTCAAGGTCACTTTGCCCATGGATTGAAGACTAAAGATTAGTTTGGAAGTGTGCTTTTGTGCTTTTTGAAGGCTGTAAGTTCCTTTTTCCAAAGCACTGTGGGAATTAGCATAGTCAGGTTTAGAGGCCCTCGAATCTGAAAGAAGGATCATTTTTAGCAACACATCTGTGAACAGCTGTAGGTGGAAGAAATGGTTCTTGTTGATTGTATCGAATTGGGCAATGTATGATAGTTTGCTGTTGACAAAGATACTGTGGAGCCATCATGTTTGCCCTGGAGATTACGGCTGCTGGAGGCAGCCAAAGTGTCTAGGGACAACTGTGGAGAAGAATGCAGAATTACAGGGGAACTTGACCTGGGGTTTAAGACACTTGTATGGAGCCTTCTGTAACATGGATTGTATAGGTGCAAAAGTGCACCAGTGTGATCTCAAGAAGGGATTTCCTTCATTTGAATGAGGGTGTGGCCCCACACTAGCTACCACAATTGCACAATCCTATTTATGCTGTGCTTCTGGTTTAACAGTACTTTTCTATTAACAACAACAGTGAATTACAGGTCTGTTTTTCACTAGGGGTTTCTGTGTGACTACAGATAGACAACAAGAGCAAAGATCGAGTTATCTATGTCACTCAGAACCCACAGGTGAGAAGTATCCCGTTTATGTATGTCCCCTCCCCCGCCAGATATAATCTGGCTCTGCTTTCAACTGATATGCAGTGGCAGAGGGATAGTGAGAGAACATACATAACATGGCCTCTGTTCTGTACCCACCCCCACCGTCTTCACTACCTTCTTTCCCCACTCTGTAGCTGTGCTTTTTACTTTAAATGAAAACAGACAAGCAGCGTGGAACTGACAGGCTCTCAAAGAGGCCTGTCAGCTTGGGCTGGAATCCCTGTATGACATCACAACAGTGGGTAACCAGTAGTTTGTTATGAGATTCAGAAACTGAAATAAACAAAAGGATCTCTATGAGTGACATTTAACATTAACATCCCACACTGGGGCACGCATAATGAGGCCCTTATTGTTATCATCAGCTATCTCTTTCACGTTGGTTTAAATAAGAGTTTCCCGACTATCAGGTGGTTTTATGTGAATTTCAATGGCCTGTTTAGGGCTTGTAAATTGAATAACATTCTTTATGTCCAGTCTTTTGTTGCCTGCTTTTGGCCTTCCTTCTCTGCGATGTCAATGGCCTCAATAATTATTGATCAACTGAATCTATAGTCTAATGAATATAAGTCACACGGTGTCACTCTAGTCAAATGCCGTCTTCTCTTCTTGCTTGTTCCAGTTTCAGAAAAACACAAAATATGTGACAGCAGAGTTGCATATGAAATCTGGCAAAGCATGAAGAAATTCGGGTTGCGTATACAGCATTATAAGCGTATTTTGCAGTAAAATATAGCACCAAACTTCCAGATTAGCATTTTGCTTAATATCACCAAAATCAGTAATTGCTGAAAAGCAAATTACATGAATTTCGCACACCCTTAGTAAAAATGTGAAATTCACAAAACTTTACAGGCCTAAAAATGTACACATTCCTGTCCTGTTTTAAAGGTGGTGGTCTCTTTTTGTGATTTATTTCCCAAAAAAAGAAAACCTTTATAGTAACATGTTCTTGAGCCATTTAATCGCCTTAAACAAGAAGGAAATGGTTTGATCTGATATTATTGCATGAATACATTTGAAAACAGGGAATAGCAAAGAGACATTTCTCTCTGAAACTAATGCGATTATTCTGCAGGCCACTAACTCATTTGTGGTTTGTGCATTTAAGAACAGTCACAGAGGGAATACAGTCAGGAGAAAAAACACACAATATTTGACAGCCTATTAGATTCCCTTATTTGTGTTGTCTGGAAGCACGGTGAGTGATATAAATTTGAGGAATTAATGTGTAGGAAGATGACATGAAAGTACCGGAACGATGACGTAATTAGTAAATCTCCAGTATTGCTCAAGCCAAAAGGGTAAATTAATTAGGAAGTGCGCAGTTCTAAGCTGTGTATAACTTAATATTGCTGTGCAGATCTCCTAGAGTTTAGTTTTGGTATGCTAGCTGTATCTACAATATCTTGATAGCCACAAGTCCAGAGCCCATATTACACAGGGTACCCCAGAGGTACGAGGGTTTGCGCCCATTTTCTGTTCTTCCGTGGCATTATAGAAGAGGCCACAGACCCTTGTGTTTAACCGGAGGGGAAAAATAAAAAAAATAAATAATAAAAAAAAATAAACTTACCTTACCGCCTTCTCCTGCTGCCTCGCTCCTATTCCCTCGATGTGGTGTCCAAGCATAAACTGGGACACCAGCACAGGCTCCCTAGCATGAAAGCAGAGCCAGGACTGGTCTGAGCGGCTCGGACTGCCACTCAGACATAGCTCTGGGGTGTGTGAAGTTTCTTCAGCCCCGCCGTTAAACTCAGCTTGGCTAGAGAAACCTAAGACGGCCAGCCAAACACACATGCGCACTTAGTGCACTCTCTCCACCTCCCCCTTCCCACCTCCTGAATGCCAGCCCCACCCCTCCCTGCATTGCTGGCTGAGCCAGCAGCAGAAAAATAAAATGACTATGGTTTTATTTTTCTGCTGCTGGCTCAGCTGGGGGGGGCAACACTCTTTCGACATAGCGAAGGAGCTACCTCTGTTGGGAATACTTGCACCACAACATATTAAGATATACAAATGCATGAGCAAACAAAAGGGCCTGAAGATGCACTGAAGGTGCTCTACATAGGAGGTGGGTCACATTCAGTGTGCCCCAAACAGGTGACTCCTTGGAGGGTCATTGTCACACAGCTGAATATAGTCTTATACTGTACCCACTGGAGGGGAGATCCCTGACCTCATTTAAACTCAAACTGAGCCTGCTGGCAGTAAATGAGGGGGCCAATGTATCAAACTTGTGTTGGGACTTTCACTGATTCACTTTTCTTCTTACAGGTTACAAGTATCAAAGTTCATGCCTTCATTGGAGCAAGTACTTTTTTTCTGTGATCAAGTTCACCCCATGGTCTTTACTGAGCATACCCAGCTAAGCATGCGCTGCTGCACAATCTAGACAGTGCACTCAATAGGTAATATAGCCCCAGGAGCCCAATGAAGAAGCTGCATAGACACCTCTTTATCTTAGATGAACTAGCAAGGCATGCCCAATGATTGTGCATGCTTATTTGGGAAGCTGCGGTGTTGGGGAACAGATGCTGTACATGTCAACAGCATTCTTTTCACCCAAAGCACACAGTGAAAAGAATCAAAAGGAATCAAGCTGAACCTGGGACCGCGTAATGATTTTTAATTTTATAAAATATCTGCAGTTCTTAAGATACCCAGTAGGGGATCTTAGAGACAAGCAGGGGAATTAAGAAACTACAATTCAAACATAACTACAAATGGTATTAATCAGAAACAATTCCTTGTGAATAAATGATGAGAATCATAATTAGATTTTAAAGGTTTTTTTAATCATTAGTTCATAGTTTGTTTTCTTTATTAAACAGTCAAGGAACAAACCTCGAGAGGTAATTTCTTAAAGTGTACCTGAAGTACCAGCGATTGCAATTCTTAAGTTATAAAGAGGCACGCTTTGGGATATCAGTTCACATGCATTACCAAGCAGGCCACAAACAAAAATGACAAAAAGTTCAACAATTGCACCCTTTCAACTTCTCCTGAAGGTAATATTTTTCTACCAATTTTCACAGCAAGTTAGTCCAAAATCTATTATGAGAAAAGAGAGATTTTGTTCAGAGAGGCAGCAGTACATAATTTAAATCTTACATTTTCCAAAAGTGACTTGTACAATAGGTATATATGCTCCTTTACTGTTGTGTCAAGCTGCACCCGTGGTGCAAAAATTCATTTGGAGTCCTAGGCTGTTTGGTGATCCCTCTCCCTTACCTCTTGGATTTATCAAAGTCAAAATGCAGTCAAGTGTGCCTGTGGCCACATGTAACACACACAACACATTTTGTCTGTGCATGCACACATGTAACATTCATTTTAATTTTGAAATCTATTCATTAGGGTTTAACAAAAAAGAAAAGAAACAAACATATGTATATCCCAGAAACATAATTGTACAATTCGAACAAATACTTACAGATGGATGCATCATATACACATATTCAGTGCCTAATTTGTAAAAGAATGAGTATTGGTGCTCAAAGCCCTGCTCAGAATCCCACAGCCACCACTATTAAATACTGGTGCTCCGAACACCAAGGCTATGTAGTCTTGAATCTACTCTAGACCCCTTCAATCCCCTGCTAGACACTGCCCCTTTATCCCACTTGTGCATGTTCCTGCTTTGTCTCTTACTGGCAATTTTTCCGTCTTTTACTTCCTCCTTCTTTCCCTTTTGTTTGTTTTTCTCTCTCTTGTTCTCTGGAAATGTTTGAAGAGGAAAAATAACTGGTGGTCCCCAATAATGAGTGCCATTGGCCCCCAATGCAATGGGTTCAAATTAAGCACTACACATATTGTATCACCAACAGGTATACTGTTCTTTATCAAGTATTATTAGAGACATTAGCCACATTCATCACTTGCAGAATGTATTCTCTTTACAGTACACAAATGTCCCAGTGGGGAGCCCTTGGGGGTTGAAGGCTTGCATAAGTTTTAGCTTTTGTGTTACAAAAGACAGAACCTTTGAGCTATTTGCAAAGTTTGGGAATGTCACCCGTCACCAGTGTTGTTGCTGCCCCATGCCTGGCTTGCACAGGATGAAACCTCCAAATCCTTGTCGAAAGCACCATCTCAAAGTCAACTTCCCAGCATGATTTGGCTGTGTGCTCGGGCAGGGAGTTTTCAAACATCTTATAAAATTTGGATACCCATGCTTTCGTACTAAAGAATAGATACATTTGCGTCAGAAATTCTGCAGGTTTCAGAGGTAAAGTTGCACAACATGCTGCCATTGCTTGCATAAGCTATAGTAGTCAAATAAACATAAAGCACTAATTTCACCTCATCCTTCGTATCATTCAGATGCCATCAGGGAAAAGTTGGCTCAATTTCAATAGGGCCAGATGGACACATGCAAATTTCACTAATCTGTCAGTGGGCGGACATAAGGCTGAGTTATTAATGAGCATTTCTGAAAAGTAGAGGGGAGGTAAGACAGCTCTCTTAGCCACCAACCAGAAGGCCCAATGCATTAAGCTCACTGTTTCAATACACCTGCCCATTTGTGGCATTCCAATGGCCATGGTGATGTCCATCAACTGGTCCTCTAGTTGATCAATCGGTAAGTGTGAGGGCAGTGGAGTGTTTATTGATCCATTAAATACCAAAAAGTAACTCTGTTGCTAAACAAATTATCTCTAGATTAGGTACTGCAAAACCACCTTACCCATATGTTTGTGTAAGCCTTTCCAAACATATGTGAAGGGTTTTCCACCACATATGAGCCTGAAAAGCAGGCTGTGCTGTTAGGAGAAGAACCCTTTGCCATGGGGGATCACAATATTAACAAAGAAATAATGGAATATGGGGGCTACCAACATTTTGTTCAGAGAAATTTAGCATTCCATAGGTTCTGGGAGTTAAATTTAGCTCTCAACCTGAGCATACAGCTTGTCCAAAAAAGGGTGATAATTGTTTTTGAGAATTAGTTTGTGATCCCTGATAACATGGAAGCCAAGACAATGGACCATACCAGGGGAAACTCAAAAACAGGCTCTTTGATGCCCTCCTTAAGTGGAAATACCTCTGAGTTACCCCAGTGAATTTGGAGACCAGAAAACCCTTCAGATTGGATAAAGTCACTGATTAGAGGTCTGATTCTTTCACCCGGGCTTAATATAATAAATACATATTCCTAAAATAATACTAAAAATATATAGAAAATCATTATAATATGATAATAATAGAATAAAATCAACGGAAGGTGACACCACGAATCTCTGTGTGGGGAATGTATTATCTCTCTGAATGTGCTTTTCATTTAAGAGGCAGACAAGCGATTCAATGGCCAGGGCAAATGATAAGGGGACAGCCCTGTATTGTGCCCCTTTCTGATATTCAACACACAAAAGGTAATGGGAGGAATGCTTGCAATAACTACTGGCAATCGCTTGGAGTAGCATTCCGACCCATTGTACTTTTGACCACCATGCCACCTCAGACTAGACCTAGCCATTTGCAAATCAATCATGAGGGCCTCACCTGGCAGTTTGGGATGGACTGCTCTCATGAGGAGCAGGGTCGACACTGAATTGCATAAAAAAGGCTTTTGTCTAAAATTTCTTGCTGGGAGAAAAATGATGGATTGGAATACGGTCAGGGCAGTCACCAGTGACTGCGATAGTTTCAAGCATTCCATCTATCACCTTGTTTTTGTGGCAGCTGATTCCCAAAGATTGACTAATATGCACTGGCCTGGGTCCAATGCTCACTGTGCCATAGGGCACAAGCTACACACTTCTGCTGAGGTCCACGTACCTCAGCGATTGCCAGTGGCTGAGACGAATTTTATCACTCCATATAACTTATTATTTTTGTTGTAGTTGATCCCCTCTGCACATTTTTTATGCCCAGGTGTGGGTTCCATGTTCACTTGCAATAGGACTCAAAGCTAAACCCTTCTTGGCAACAAAAGTTGTGGGGTTGACTGTGGTCCCTTCTGGCGGGGGTTTCACCTGGCAGTTCAGAATGGAATGTTCCTACGAGGAGTGTGGATGTTACTCTTTTACTAAAGGTGGGCCTAGAGTGACATTGTGGACAAAAAGTGATGGATTGAAATGTGACTTAAAAGAACTGCCAATTGCTGGGAATAATTAAAACATTCCATCCATCACCTTGTTGTTCCTTCTGCTATTGAAAGCATCAGAAATGTAGCCTTTGTCACAGACATTAGCAGCAGGATCCTCACTCAATAGTTGAACCATTCATAGGAAGTATGGGCCAAGGCACATCCTATAAATGACAGTGAACAGGAGGGGCCACTTAAATGAATCAAATGTTTTTTGGGTATCAGGAGACACCAACACTGCTCATATCTCATGCCGAATACAGTAAACCACCTCAAAGGGAGTACACACATTTTTAGAAGTGGCTGCCCCAGTACAAAAACTTCCTGCTACAGCAGAACCAATTTGCTCAGGAGAAGCCTTAGTTTGCTTGTGAAGGCATGGGCTAGGACTTTATTTTTTACAGAGTTAATGGTCTATACAAGCAGGTATCCCTGAGTTATTTCCGTGGCTGAAGGTTTATAGAAATTAAATTTTCTCTGGTTGTAGGGGGAGTAGTCTGAAAAGCAGTGACTCTTAGTAGAGTTCCAGGAACTGAAGAGTGAGACTTACTCCTTGATGAATTCAGTCACCAGTCCATCAGATCAAACAGAAACCTAGAGCCTTACTACTAGCACAGCTGTATATTGCTAGTTTTATATCAGTTAGAAAAATTGGTTCAGGCATATACCTGTGCCTCCCACCCTCAACCCATACCAGCATAATGTTTTCTTGGTAAGACAAAAGTTTCTCTAGGGTGGAGGGCAACTTTGTGGTGTATGACTCTGCATAATATCATGGAAAACTCTGCAGGATCCTTTTGTTGCCAGTTATAAATTCTCCTGAATGTGACTGTAGTGACTGTATCGCTGTCCTCAGCTAGCCTCTTCTCAACAACAAGGACATGGCTCTTCTGGATCTTTCTCCTGGGCCTGTTTACACAAATATGCAACCTCATGTCCACCACCACCTTAAACTGACAATGTAGGCAGTCTAGTCCTGCAAAGACAGCCATGTCATGAGATGGCTCATATCTGTGTTCAGTCATTGAGGAGAGCTCCCTTTTTAAACTATTGAGCTAAGCTCGGATAAAGGTAAGGAAATCAGTTTGTTCGGCTATAGCTATTACTCTTAAATACACAGTAAGGGTTTTCATAATTGTCAGAAAAGAGGGGACAGAGCCTATGTTCATGGCAAAGAGTTCACTATCCGCTGCCATGTCTGCATAAAAGACTGGATCTGTCAAGGCCTCCAAGGGGAAACACCAGAGGTCTGATACTGTGAAGGGTCTGGCAAGGCTGCTGTCAAGAGTACTGGGCAATTGCCGGACAATATTCTGGACAAGTATTCAGAAGATTGTACCCACAGGAGTGTTTCTGTGGCTAATATCCAAAAATGTATCCAAGAGTGTGTGTCATATGCGGGGAAGTAAAAGAAATACACCCTACTTTCATCCCTGACCTCTAATTGAGCGTTTGTTATATAATCAGAGTTAAGAATTTGGTGGGTGCCCACATTGTGTGCGCGGTACAGGCTCTATACGGGTCGGTGCAATCCAAAAAGTGATTCAGCACAAGAATAAAATCGCCTCATCGGATTATGTTGCGGTCATTACATAAATCCTAGTGCCATGAGATGTCATCATCATCAATGGGGACAAATGAGGCAATGAGTGAGGGGGGTAATCCTGAAAAGCTCCTGAAATATATACAATTCATCCTCTAGGATCTGAGTATGCGAATTCAATTACAGCGCAGGTTATTTTTAAACAAGAATGCTCCCTCAATTGCTTAAGAGCTACAAGAGGCAAAAATATGAGTATGTCCCCAGTGGTCAGTAAAGTTATGAGCTCTACCAGGGTCATTTGGATCTCTTGAAACCTGACCACCTCAATACCATGGTGATCCAGGTAAGCTAGGACTAACCATTTCTTTAATGGGCTACAAAGGCCTCCAATGTTCCAGGTTAACATTTTTATTGCTCGTGCCATAGGCTCACATGATAATGCTGTAATGAAAACATATCTTCATTAGTGTGTGTAATACTACAATAAAATACACAATTTCTTGCATCAGGAAGAGAAATTAACAGGTGAGAGGGTACACCGTGGGAAAAAAGGATTTAGAAGCAACCAACACGCTCCTACCACCCTCAATAAACACCACAACATCCAATGAATAAACCTATATTTACCCCAACAAACCAAACTAGTGAATAGCATGAATGGGGTATGACCCAACACCAGTGACTCCTGCCCATAAAACAAGCAGATGCAATGCCTCAGCAATGTACCACAGATAACATGCAAAGTCACAGATTATCTCTTCAGCTGTCAAGCATGGGCCAGTGGGCATTCCAGCTATATGATAACCATGCCTAGGGGTCTAGTGAAAACATTGTAATGCCTAACATCAGAGGTAAAATAAAACAATTATACAAAGTTTTACGCAGGTCAGGTAGGAATAACTAAAGGAGTAAAACACTATAAGATAATGTTTGCAATTCAGAGGGTATTTGAATCATTCCAAGTCACTAAACAGGTCTTTAGAGGTAGCTTCTGAGTGTTCAGATAGCAATGTGCCCTGTTTTTTGTTGCGCTCATTGAATTTGGTTATTATTACTTTTATGCTCTCTCTATGATATGTAAAAAACATAGGCCCTGATTTTAACCTTGGCGGCCGGCGGAGGCCGTCCGCCAAGGTTCCGCCGCCAAATGACCGCACCGCGGTCACAAGACCGCAGCGGCCATTCTAACATTTCCTCTGGGCCGGCGGGCGCTCTCCGAAAGAGCGCCCGCCGGCCCAGAGGAAATGCCCCTGCAACGAGGACGCCGGCTCAGAATTGAGCCGGCGTAGTTGCAGGGGTGTGACGGGTGCAGTTTGCACCCGTCGCGTATTTCAGTGTCTGCATGGCAGACACTGAAATACTTTGCGGGGCCCTCTTATGGGGGCCCCTGCCGTGCCCATGCCATTGGCATGGGCACGGCAGGGGCCCCCAGGGGCCCCGCGGCACCCCCTACCGCCATCCTGTTCATGGCGGGTTTCCCGCCATGAACAGGATGGCGGTAGGGGCTGTCAGAATCCTCATGGCGGCGGAGCGCGCTCCGCCGCCATGAAGGATTCCCCCGAGCAGCGGTAAGTCGGCGGGAGCCCGCCGACTTGCCGCTTCTGACCGCGGCTGAACCGCCGCGGTCAGAATGCTCGTGGGAGCACCGCCAGCCTGTTGGCGGTGCTCCCGTGGTCGGTGGCCGCCAGGGTCAGAATGACCCCCATAGTGTGGCTGAATAAATAAAAACACAGCTGGACAGGGTACAACATAGCATAAGGTTTTTTTTTTTTTTGCAATTTTATATAGCACGGACATGGCCCAAAGGCATCAGAGCACTTTACAACACACAGACTACAGGATTACAGCGGGTTACATTAATAGTAGTTGAACTCTGACATTTACATTACTGTATGTATACAGGAGTTACAACAAGAGACAATTACAGCAATAGGGCAGAGGACATGAACAGTTAAATGAAGGCAGATCAGGGCACATTGAAGAAAGTTAATAAGTCTGCTCGAGATGAATTAAACAAGATGTCTGCCAAAGAAGAGGACCTTAAGGTCCCTTTTGAAGGTTCCCAGGCAGGTGATTAGATGGAGTGAAGGAGGCAGAGAGTTCCAGATTCTAGTTGCGCTGCCAGAGAAGGACTTATTCATGTATCATTCTTGCCTGATGGTGGAAGGGTTCAAGGAGCATGGATTTGGCATTTCTGGATATTTGTTCTGGATATTTTCAATTTCTCATTTAGATAGAAGGTGAGGAGTAGTACAGCTCTCTGTGGGTGATGCAAGAGATTTTGAATTGGGCCTGCACTTCAATGGGGAGCCATTGGAGGGTTAGCAGGGCAGAGGAAATGTAGACTAATTTCTTGAGACCTAAGACGAAGCATGCTGCAGCATGTAGTATTGCTTTCAGTAGGCCTAGGTGAACTTTGGGAATTTGTGAGATAAGGGCAATTCCATAGTCTAGTTGAGAGACTACACCACTATTTTGAGGTCTTGTTGCGGAATCAGTTGTCTGATGCCCCAAAACTGCATAAGTTAGTGTTGTGCGCTGTGGGCCATGGCTGCTATGTAGTTGTGAAGATTGAGACGATTGTCCAGGGTGATGCCGAGTGATTTGGCACCCATGACAATAGCGGGCAGCTTACAAAGGCAGGAAAGCTGCCCATCCATTCTTGTTCAGGATTTTTGCTTTTGGAGTTGAGAGGAAAATAAATTTGTTTTAGTTGTGTTGGGATTTAAATGGTGGTTGAACATACAGTTTTGAATCTTTAAGAGTATATTTGAAAGCAGGACAGCATCCTTCGCAGATGAGATTTTCAAGTATGTTTGTGTATCATTAGCGTAGATGTGGAAGAGAATCCCAGAGTTTCAGAGAATCATGCATAATGGTTCTAGGTAGAGGTTGAAGAGGGTTGGGGAGAGGATTGAATCTTGGGGGACACCTTGGTGAACCCTGACTGGTCTTGAGAATGAGTTGCCCATTTTCACAATTTGAGAACGGTTGTATAGGTGAGAGTAGAACCAGTTGAGGACCGTTCCTCCACATCCCATGCATAGTTCAAGAATACGAAGACGGTCATGATGGTTGACAGTGTTGAATGCTGGGGATAAATTCAGTAGGACCAGGAGCCAGGAGTTGCTGGAGTCAAGCATTCTGAGGGAGTCATCGCCTATTTGGTGGATCACAGTTTCTGTACTGTGACCCTTGTGGAAACCTGATTGGACAGTGTTTAGGAGGTTGTTTGATTGGATGTGTTAGGCTAGTTGGGATGCTGCACCTATTTTCATGACTTTGCCTAAAAACGGGAGTGTGGAGACTGGGAGGTAGTTGTTCCGGTTCTCTGGATTGAGAGGTTGTTTTTTAAGAGCAGAATGACTTGACCCATTTTTTGTCATTCAAGGAAGAGGCCCTGATTAAAAAAGGAATTTACCAAGGTTGTCCATATGGGTAGTAGGTGTGTAGCAAGAGATTTGCTGATAGATACTGGAACAGCGTCCTCATGATAGTTTGAAGATAGGTCATAGGTGGTCCTGCTCAGCGACTGGAGAGATAGATGAGCCTGATTGTATTGCTTTGCATGGTGGAGACTCAACCATTTCAAGGGAGTCATCGATGGAAAGCGAAATATGGATGTCTCTAACTTTTTTAGCAAAACAATCCACAAAGTCATTGCAGCAGGCCACAGGTGGCTTAGGGGCCGACATGATAGCGGGGTTAGTAGACTGTGCAATAACCTCGAATAAGCGCTTCAGTCTATTCTTTGAGGAATCCACAAGGGCTCGGATATGGGGGCATTTATCTCTGTGGATTTCGTCTTTGTATTGTTTTCTGGCTTTGCAAAGCATAGTCATACTTAGGAAGGATGGTGCTTTTGTCCATCCTTTCTCTTATTTTCTGATAAGCTTTCGTTCTTCATAAAGCTCTTTAGAGAACCAGGGCCTAGATGTTCTGGTTTGCATAATTTGCACTTCAGTGGTGCACATTTGTCAACAAGGGATTCCATGCAGGAGTTGAATGTGTTGGTGACCTCGTTGATGTCAAGATGAAATGTGATCTCATTAAGGGTGGGAATTGCCATGATGGCTATGGCTTCCATGTCAATGTTGGATGTGTCTCGAAATCATATTTCGTAGGTTGCCCATATGTTTTGATGTAAGAGCTAGTTAGAGACAATGGGATTTGGATGTGATCAGACCGGTCCACTGGAATGGGGGCATATATCTTTAGGTAGGGGTAATTGGAGATAATCAGATCTAAAATGGTGCCTTTGTGGGGTTTAGTTTTATGGCAGTGTTGTTGGAGATTGTTGGCATCGATAAAGGAGATAAAAGTGTCACATAACTATTGCCCACTTCTCCCCAGTGGATGTTGAAGTCAACAAGGAAGATATTGTTGTCATAGCTGATAAACTGAGAGGTGAAGAAATCTATGCATTCCTTGATGACCATGTTGTTTTGACCTGATGGACGGTAAATCACATTCAATCTGAGATTGGAGGTAGTTTATGTGGAACAGTTCCACTGACAAGCTTTTGAAAGACTGAAGGTGAGTTATTGGAAGGGTTTGACAACTCAGAGAGTTTCGATGAACATGTGCCAGACCTCCAGCATGTCTGTCTTCCCAGTCGCAGTAGTTGGAGTAGTTAGGAAGAAGAAGAAGGTCAAGAGCATGGCTAGATGAGGCGTTGAGCCACGTTTCTGTGAGGATCGGGATGTCAAGAATATGGGTCAGGATTGAGTCTAATAACTCAAGAAAATGATTGACTGCAGATTGACAATTGTGTAGCATGCAGTCCAAGGAGAAGCTGTTGTCTTTCTGTCTTGGCTGATCCAGGAGGGTAGGTGGGATTTGTATCAAGTTACAAGGTGATGAGCGTGCACTGGGATGGTGTGTGTGAGTTTGAATGATGGTCAGGGATGCTAGTGGAAATCTTGTAGCCCCCATGGTATTATAGGAGGAGTGGGTAGTGGGCAGATAAAAGGAGGGGGTAGTGGAATTTGAAACTGTGTAACTCTTTAGGAGATGGAGTAGGTCTGAGTTGTCAAGGGGAGGTTGTGTTTATTTGGGTCTGGGTAGGTGGCTGTATCTCGGTATGCTGAAAAGTTGTGGGGGAGGGTCCACAGGGGTTCAGTTGTGTTCAGTAATTGTGGAGGACTGGTGTGAACTGTCAGGAATGGACTCTAAGGGGTTGAGGTGCAAGAGGGGGAAGGTGCTGATTGTTGGTGTCTGGTGTTTGGAGGCAGGAGGCAAAAAAGGAAGGGGGTGGGGACTTATGGGTGAAGAAAGAGGGGTGGTGAAGGCAACCGGAGTGAGAGATAATGGTTTATGGAAGGTTGGAGTCATTTCATTAGAATGGAGGAGCTTCTTTACTTCTGTGAATGCCCTCATGACCCTCGTGGCCTCCTACACAGCCTCAAGATTATCAAGATAAATAGGGAACATTGTACCCTGATGGTCCAGACATCCTTTGTTTCATGAGAGGCTCAAGGCATTGTCAGTATAATTCAGAAGCTGTGCAATAATAGTGTCTGATGTGGCTTCAGGTGAGGTCCTGGGGTCCTGTGATCTGACAGCCTTCCAAACAATGAAAAGTTGGAGAAATGTTGTTTGCTAGCACATCCACAAATATTTGCTCCACAAAAGACTCCATTTCTTTCATGTTCGTGGGTTCAGCCAGGACTACAATGTAAAGATTTTTGTGCAGAGAGCATTATTCTAAATCTTCACTTTTTAACTCAATCTTTACTACATTATCCATCAGACTGGTGAACTTGTCTTTCAATTCTCTTGCACCATCCTCTGCAGAGAAGATCCCGTGTTCTGCCCTACTAATTCAATCAACATTTTGATCTATTCACTCCTTAATTTGATCTAGTTAGATGGTCGAGCCTGCTCTGAGGAAGACTAAAGTACATTTTCAGCAGGCAACCTGCCTCTCCCTATCCCCTGCAGCCACAGGCCCTCTGCTGCTGACCTTAGGGATTAGGCCAAAGTTTCCAATTAGAGCTTAATCAATTGTCTGTTCTCAAACACTTGCTTAGGTTGTTTGTAGTCTGCTTTCCCCATTTTGGTCAATTGATGAAGCAGCAGTAATTGGCACAGCTGTCACCACTGAGCGCAATAACATAATCCACATGAGTTCCTGATCAAGCCACCGCTAGGAGGAGCCCCTTCTCAAATTGCATGCAGTACCTCTTTTGTTTAAAGAATGTCTCCAGGCTATAAAAATATGTGGGTCTATAAAGAAAAAATAGGGAGAATTCAACTGGCAGAGAGGTATTGACCATCTTCGTAGGCCTCAGATTTTCGCTATTGGAGGTTATGTGCTCAGCATAGGAGACAGTGTAATATCAGCAGGTGGGGCAAGACGAGAGAATCAGCTGCTAAGACCAACATTCACTATGTGGCCCTCTCCATTGTCAACTGACCAATCTCCTCAACCTCCTTCATCCTCAGGATCCAACAGGTGAGTCCAGGCACTGGGGAGGTCCACTCTAGTAGGCTATGAAGATCGACACCAACGTTAGACTTGGAACAGCAGCTCCATAGATAACAGGGGCGGTCCCTCCACGAGAGCAGAGGAGCGTCGCCCCACTAAAAAAATGCCTTTAGAACTGAAAAATAAAATGTTAATAAACTTTCTTTATTACCTTTTAATTTTTCAGCACCCCGTCCTGAACCGTGTCAGGATGGTAAGGGGAAATTGCTGGCGAGTGGCAGCAGGGAGCTGTGCACTTGTTTAAGTGACAGCCAGCCTGACATCTGCACTTTAAACTTCTCTAACCCAGCTAGAGAAAGCACAGGCCTGCAGAGCTCTTGTGAGCGCTGAAAGAGGCCACTTCCACCAATCCTGGCACTGCTTTCATGCTGGTTACCAGCATAAAAGCAGCACCACAATTGGCTTGTGTGGCTCCCAGTTGAGAGACAGAGACGCAAAGGCATCGACTTGGACGCCCAGCATCAAGGTCACACTCACTGGGCTGTTGGACTCATCAGAAAAATAGCAGTAGTCTGGGGTTGAAGCCAGCACGATGAAAGGAAAGATGACCGTAGAGCAGTTTTTGCCAATCATAACGCATTGCTACAGGTCTTTGTAGATGTAAGTTGGATTTTTCTGGACCGGGACAAGAGCTCCCGATTCAGACATTTGAAATGGAAACCACAGATGAAGAATTTCAGAGCCCTTGAATACTGTGAGAAATAGGGAAATGCCTACATGATGACGTAATGCACAGTGCTTACCACTACAATTACCATACTCGAGAAGAAAATCATGTTTCTACAAGAATATAATTGTCTTTTATAATCCTAATAAGAAAGCAGTCAAATGTACAGTTGCTGCTCACTAATTGCCCATGCTTGTAAACAATAATGGCTCAGGAAATGTCGGTCTGCCAGAGTCAACAAACTATATTAAATGCAACTCCGACTGAGCATTGAAATATGTTATCTTCAAAGCTACTTCGTTTGTATAATTGTTTAGACCTTGGTCTTAGGAGAACATTTACACCACAAAATCGACTGGTGCATTTGTGTGTTATGAACACTTCACTTCCTCGAGTATTTTAACTACCACCAAATAATTCGATGTTGAGGGAACACTGATTGCTTGACTTTCCTTTTACAAATCTCTGTAATTGGGTGAAATGCCACAATTATTTCGGTGCAGTAAACCGAGACTACAACTTTAAGCATGCACCGTTTAGTTAAAACAAAGCCTGGAACTTGGAAGTTGGCTCTGTATACTGCAAGTTCTCTGCTGTCGCCTCAGGTGTTCCTACTGTCATAAATTCGATTATCTGCAGGACAAACTCAGCCACCTGTTACACTGAGATGCTTACTTTGCTTCTATAAATAGAAAAAAGTAACACCTGTTGTTCACACTTAAAAACCTCAAAAGCTAGTATTTAGCACTATCATGCATTGATTCAATGGAATCTTTATCTCATGTAATTAAACGTGTAAATGTTGAGGCATGTTACCCTAGACTTTTGGGGTCTCTATATGCATGAGAGCTGTGCAGGCAACTGGCTTAGCATGGCACCAAAAACGGCCAAAAGAGGATGCCAGATTTCAGCAAATGGCATCACTAAGAGCTTTATTGATAGTTGGAAAACGAGCCCCAGGGGCAAGTTACTCAAATATAGTGGAATACAGCTCAGCAACCACAGTTGCTGTGTTGGGTTGTGCAAGGGGAGAGAGCAACACAGAGCCATATTGACTATATATGGCCTGGTGCTGCTGTCTTCCATGCTGGTGCATAAACAGGCTTCCTAGCACCATGCGTACAACTTTACACCAAAGTGCAAAGGTGTATGTGTGATGCCTAGCACATGTTTTGTTGTGGAAGTATAACCTTCCTAGCACTGTATACAGCCCACTCCAGCCTCAAGGTTTGAAAAACCGGGACAAGAAGCACCCTATAGTCGGAAATATAGGAACATATGAAATAGGGTTAGGCGATTCTGAGGCCGACCAGACCCCTATTGCAGACACCAAAGAGTCCACACCAACCTCCGCACCTGCCCAGCTAGACCATTCTAAGATGGAATCCAGTATCTGGCTTTCCTTCTGTGACCAGAGTTTGGAAATTTGTATCGGGGGAGCAAGTAAGGAGGGCAAGGTAAATGAGACCAATTTAGCCCCGGATCTAATAGGCCTCAGTAACTATGAGTATACACAACCATTTCAGACATTCAAACTGCTTACGCCACGCCCCGATTCAGACAGGGCAAGTAATATTCTGGGCGAGACTGTAGTGGGAAACTCCAATGAGGCTGGCATAGACATGATCGAAAAGGGTATAACATCTCCTCATGACACTTCATTTGCAAGAGAGAACCTTGTAGCTGAAGTTCCCCAAGACAAAATAGATGGTCTAGACACCGTTCTTAGCTGGAATATTGCAGGGCTGGAGAACAAAATGAGTAATCCTGAGTGGGGCAAATTCATAGATAAACATAAAATATGTCTATTCCAAGAAACGTGGGCACTGGAACCCAAATACAGAATTGGTTACAAAAGTTACTGGGTCCCAGCAACTAAGGTGAACTCAGGGAGACCTTCAGGTGGGTTGCTTATATGGCTCAGCTGTTCCCTTAAATGTCGGATTGAAACAATTGATTTGGGTTGTCCTGATTTGATGGGTTTATCAATACCATCTCTCAGTGAGAAACCACTCCTAATAATTAACATTTATAATAGGAGCTTTGGTAGCAAATACGAGTCGGACACATTGACTATTTTGGATAGCCTCCTCTCTTGCAAATCACCTTCCCACTTTATCCTTATCGCAGGAGATTTTAACGTCACATTTGAACCCTACCCGCTGGCTCAGGAACTATACAAAGATGAGGACGCCTACTGGGGTATTCCCCAACTGGTGTCAAGCAAAAGACCAAAAATGAACAGACGAACACATCAGGTTGTGGATATTACACTTGCGCATGGCCTGCGGGCCTGCAATGGTCGTTCTCGCTCGGACCCTGATCTTCACCCTACATTTAGACGTGGAGCACAGAAGAGCCAGATAGATTATATTTTGCTGGATCTCCGGTTGTGGGGTTATATGGTCGACATGAACATTGTAGAACATGAGGAAAGTGATCATGAGCCATGGATTTTATCTCTTAGGAACATATTACCCCTACTGAAAGCCACCTGTCTCAAGACCCATGAGCAACAGCTCACATTGACCAATAATAGACGAAATGTTAAATGGGAATCCTTGAGCACTGACTTAGCCACATTGGCATCTGTGTACAGACAGTTGGCGGATCATATGGAACGCATACCTCAGCTTTTAGAAGATAGTGGTGGGCTTATAGCAGCCCACACACAAATATTTAATTCTCTAAAATATCTTTTTACTAAAGAGTCTGCCAAAAAAGCTAAAAAGAAGTGCAACACAAGGTGGTTCAATCCTGTATGCAGGGAAACACAGCACAAATTACTGAGAGCTTTAAAAGGGGGTCAGCCAGACCATATAAGGAAAGCTAGGAAAGACTACAAACAGGAACTAAGTAGAGCCCGTAGGAGATGGGATGAATCCAGATGGGTTTCCCTCCTGGAGTCTGCTAAAACAAATGACATCTTGAAATTCTGGAAATTGGTAGCTGATACCAGTGAAGAACCTAACCGTTCGCCTGGTGCCTCAATACTCCCCGTAGATTGGACAGATCACTTTTCCCGTCTATATTCTGGGATCGCTGGTGTTACTCCCATGGAATTGAATCATATTATGATCTTTGAGACCCCCAAAATTGAATTTACCCTTGCAGAAACCAAGGCTGCCATTGCTTAACTGAAGTGGGGAAAGGCCCCCGGCCTTGATAAAATTCCAGGCGATCTGTACAAGACAAGTCCAGATATATGGGCCCCATATCTGAACCTGATTTCCAACACAGTAGCTGCAGGAGCGCCTGTCCCAAGCTCCTGGATGGGAGCGGAGATAGTCCCCATCTTTAAGAAAGGCAGCCCCTCTAACCCTGCTAACTACCGTCCAATCTCTTTGCTTGATAACTTCCAAAAACTTTTTGCAAAGCAAATTTTGTCTCGTTTAGAAGAATGGATTCTGGAATCCAATGCTATTTCCGACCTACAAGCAGGGTTTAGGCCAGCAGTCAGTACTATAGATCAGGTGTTAAGATTTTTATCAATCAAATGGAAGACTGTGGAAGTAGGAGGGGGTAACCTTTTTGTAGTTTTTATTGATCTTAGAGCCGCGTTTGATCTGGTCCCCAGAAACCAGCTATGGCTGACACTAGCCAATATGGGTATCCCACATGGCCTCTTGAAACTCATCGTCCGATTACACGAGAATACCTACGCACAAATTAGGAGTGGCAAGGATGGTGACTTAACTGATTCAGTGGCTATTGAGAGAGGAGTCAGACAGGGCTGTGTCTTGGCCCCCACCCTTTTTCTTTTATACATAAATAACTGTATCAAGTATTTAGTAAACTGCACTAATGACTCCCCAAAGTTGGCCGGGATCAAAGTACCATTTTTACTTTATGCGGATGACACTTTCCTGCTGGCCAAAACATCTATGGGAATCCAGAATCTAGTTAACCAGTTCTGTGCATTCTGCAGGGATTACGGGTTAGATATCAATGTTAAGAAAACCAAACTCATGATATGCAGTGCCCCGAATAAGAAGCTTAGAGCAAATATGAAGATGGATTCAACCCACCTGGAGAGGGTAACGGAATACGATTACCTGGGTATTAGATTATCTGATAAGGGCAGCTGGGATGCAGCTATAAGGAAAGGAGCACTTACCATCAGCCAAAGATGTGGAGTGATAGGACGGAAGGCTAGCACTGCAGCAAGCCCCCCCCCTCACTCTTATTTCTGAAATTTACAAAGTCCAAATCCGTGCCGCTGCCCTTTATGGAGCGGAACTCTGGGGATCACATAGACAACTGGACACCCTTCAATCCAAAGAAAATAACTTCCTTAGACACATATCCAGACTAGGGAAGGGCACGCCGATGCTCCCCCTAAAACTGGACCTGGGCTTAAACAGTATTAAAGATACAGCATACTTAAGGCCACTTCTGTACTGGGTTAGATTATGGAAAACGGAAGAACTCAAATCTTTTAGGACAGCAGTCAAAGATCTATTGCCACTTTGCTATGGATGGGAAAAAGTTCGTTGGTTAAGGGAGATGAAAGCAGCTTGGGTCAAATTGGGTTTATCCCATTATTGGGAGAGTCCCGAGATGATTCCTGCTAACGCTAGGCTGCTGATTAAAGACCGATATTGGGGAAAAATCCATGAGGAATCTCTTGGCTCAAATGGTTTAGGTCGGCTGACAGCAGAGTTTCTGCTGGTTAAGCACGAACCTTCGCCTGAAAGCTTCCTCGATCTCCCTATACCAGCCCGTGCTCGCTCTTTACTACTGCAGTTCAGATACGGAACATTGGCGGTCAACAGCTTCACAGCTCGTTGGTCGTCAATAGTCCTTTGTCTGACAAATGTATAAATTGTCACCTATGCAAGGAAACTTCTGAGCATGTCCTATTTTTCTGTCCTTTGTACAAAAGCCCTCGAGGAAAGTGGATCATTCCTCTGTGCAAAACACTGCTAACACAAAACCGAACTAGTGTATATAGAATATGTAAATATGACACTTCCATGCTGATAGTGAGCTCTGTTTCCAAATACTTGGCAGCAGCATGGATAATCCGTAGCAGGATTATCACAGATCTTAATCCACCGGTTGAAGAACGGTCCAGTAGTTAGCGGACTAGTGCCCTGTTACAACAGACTGGTATTTTAAATATAACTAATAGTGTGATCTATTGAGGATATCAGACTGTATCTCTGTGTATGTTGCCAAGTGGGCTACCCCAATTAAAGTGACTTATAGTTCCTTAGCATATACTATATACCATTTTATAAATGGCAAGACGCAATTTATCTGATCAATTTACTTAAGAGAACTGGCCAATCTAGGATACCCTTTTCCATCGTCTGACTTCTAACTCTTATAAACAGGAGCTATTGCATGAAGTTTTTATGATTTAATCTATGTAGAAATCTGTTTCAGAATAAATGTTATGCTCTCTTTTAGTAACAAACTGATTTGCATTATCTTAGCACTCAGCACCTTGCATAGGGCAAGATTTTAGTATCATTGTAAAAGTCTTGTTTTAATTATTTATGGAAGTTTTTTATGCAGTACTATGAACATTTTCGATAAGCAGTGTACTAACTGTTAATGCTTTTATTTATGTGATGGTTTATGACTTTCATCCTCTTGTATGTACACTATTTTTAAATTTTTAAATGGTCTAAATTTTGACCGAATAAACTATTGATTGATTGACCTTCCAGTACAAAATCCTATGTCTAGACACTCTTTAAAACATGTCACACATTGGTTGTTTGCTGCACCATGAAGCACACGTAGAGTGTGTGATATTTTTAAATAAATAAAAAGCAATTCTGCAACTGCTCCTGCCTCAAGGAGGTGTTATTTGTTAATGTAAATCCTGGTCTAAAAAGTTTAGTGGATTGGGCTTTTCATCAAAAACCATGGGTGGTTGTGCTGGCGCACCCAAGTACCACCCACTTGACACACAGTAGCAAGAAAACCGCAAAGTGATTCTTTGCACTAAAACAGGGTACATTTCCAGCAAAACAAATCTTTGGAAAGTAGATACCTTATAAAGATTTTGTATTGCTTTGCATGACTTTGTGCAGAATTGCAACATCTTCCTGCAGCACTAAGGTTTGATAAATCTTCCATGTAGACTGCAAAATGACGCTTTCCTTGGTGCTACAGATTTCTTTTGCAGTGCAATTCATTTTAGCTGTTTCAATATTTGCAGTTCGGCAAGTTTTGAATTACATCTAGGAATTCCCATCTCCATTCCTTAATTGCATTGAAGAACCAGAACCTTATGGGCCTGGCGGCGCAGGGTACGCCTGAAATCTCCTTGGATTCACCTGCCTCAACTAACAGAGACACGGGACACTCTGTCAGGCGTAAAAGATCAGATTTTATTAGCTGCAGCTAGTACAGTTGTCCAAGAAGTACACAAGGTATGTTCTCAGGAGACTGCCACTTTACTTTGTGGCGCACAATCTTATATACCGTATAAAAACCATTTATTAACTACATACACTCCCAGAACACATAGAAAGGAGCCAGTAAGAATAATGTAAAGATAGAACAGAGCCAATAGAAATGTCGGAAAACAAGACAGCACCAATAGAAGGAATTGGAAAACAAAGTATTAAGTGACTTAAGGTTGCCTCCCCTCCAGCTGTGTTTGTCACCCCTCCCTTGAACTAATTCATTAACCGATCCACAACGAAGTTGCATGTGGTGTGATAAGTTTGTGTGCGTTTGGAGGACAGTTGTGAAATGAGAGAATACTAGCAAAGGACAGCGAAGGCCAGACGATAAGATAAGATCGGCGAAGAATAGTGTGAGCCTACAGATAGTTGAAACAAGGATTAGAAAACCAGACAGGGATTAGTGTACTCGGTCAGACCTTAATACCAGCCTTGTAAAGATAGAGGCAGAAGGCTGTTTTGAACACCATGTTGCAGAATAAGCAGAAAAGGCAGAATGGACTTCGTTCGCTGTGCTGCCTGAGTGAAGGCAACATAAAATGGCGGCGGGCCACAAAATGGCGGGTCGATACGATCGTATTAAAAATCGAATTTCCTCAGACCCTCCTTTTGCCAGAACTCAGGCAAGATACACAAACTCATGTTAATCTGAGTCGATGTCTATGGCCATGAGGTCATCAAGCTGTTGCTGTACCATCATTTTGATATTCTCTGCTCTTTGTGACTTGGGTTTGGGAATACATGCAGTAGCACATAGGTTGCAGATGGCAGGACCGCAGTGCATACAAAGACAACAAGAGAATATAAAAGCTAAAATTACTCCAAAGAATGTCAATACCTTCCAACCCCATTTGGACAGTAATCCCCAAAACCACTCTGAAAAGGACCAATCTCCTTCGTCCTGATGAATCGACTTGGAGATTATGTGTAACTTAGAGATAGCTTGGTATACTGTCGGAGCGTCATTAGGTATGAAAATACAGCAACTTGATCCGATCAATTTGCATACTCCACCACGGTCCGCAAGAACAAAGTCTAAGGCAACACGGTTCTGCAAGGTCATAAGACGATCAGCCTGTAGTTCAGCTGTAATGTTACTTAAAGCTCCTACAGTGATGTCTATGGTGGTTTCTACGACACGAACCAATTGCCTTATATTTCTGCTGTTGGCCATTGGACCCCAGAAGGGAAGAAATCCTTTGAGGAAATCTCCTCCCTCTTGTCCTGCTGTGTCTTTCGAATCCACAATCCCTCTGCCATATCTATTTTTATGATGGTTCGCAGGAGCGGTGTATGTAGGGGGAAGAAGAAAGGCTATATAACAAGTACCAGAGAAATCAGCTGGCAACCATGTATAAGCCCTATCGTGGCAAACAAAGTATGTACCTTGAGATGGTACTAACGGCAGTGAATTCAGGGCTGAATAAACATATGTATGGGAACATAAACTTTCTCTTTGTCCGGTGTTTGGAGTTCTACCATTTATTTGCAGACAGAAATTTCCTTGTTGGGGTATGACCCGTATCGGAGGAGATTTTCCTTGCTTAACCTTATCATTGAGGCTGGAAATGTAATTAGTTATGTTCCAATTGGTATATGCTTTTCTTTCATCTATGGAAGCTTCACTTTTTTCCATGATTTTAGCCATAGCTACCATTCCCTTTATCAATAAACTATGACTGAAATTTGAACCAACACTATGTGAACTGACAGGTTGTTTAATTTTACTTTGATATGCATTATTGAAAATGACAAAATAAGCCCAAGCGGAACCTTCATAGGAGAATGGAAGAACTAAATATGGCATTCCTTTTTCTACCGTATGTGGTATGAGTCCACACACCCAACAGTCAGTTGTATTGATCACTAACTGATGTTGATGTAACAACTGGACGAAGGAATTGTTAAAGTATTCAGTTCTTCTGATGAGTTCATGCTGGGGAAGAGTGTGAAATAGGTGCGGAGAGATAGTAGAAGAAGATGTAGAGGTAGGAGAAGAGACAACTTTTTGCTGCAGAGTAATAATGATCCAGTTTACAGATGCCAAAAGAATACACGACAATATAATGACGCATAGAGCAATACTACAACGACTACATATTTCTTTACAATTATTCTTTAAATTTTTACTTTCTCTTTTATCTAATGTAGCCTCCATCTTTCTAAGTGGATGCTCACGGCAATCTTCCTCAATCACTGTAGTCACGATTATCTACCGTCCTATGACACTGTGAGGTCCTGCAGGCCTATTGCCACTTACTCAGGTCGTAACTAAGACTCCTACCGTGACCCTGCAACCGGGATAGAGTACTACATAGGAGAGAAATTTACAAGTTCTTTGGTCTTGGTCTCAAATTATAGCGTTCCTGTCCAGAGGCAGTCTGGTTTTGAAACAATGTTCCTGGATTTGTCGTGTTCAAGCGACGATGCGATGGTATTGCTTCTTGAAGGATGTCGTTGTCCTCTTTCTCAGAAAGTGTTCCAATTAGACGCGCATCACTGAATGGTACAAATTGCGGAACTTTCTCACTTTCAGAGTCACTGATGCCTCTACGGACCCACTGATCGAAAGGCAAGGGCAAAGGCACTTTCTTGCAGTGCACGGCATGCACCCAGTTTTTCTTTCCTTCGACTTTAACTGCTGTTCTTGTGGTCAAAAGAACCAGGCGTGGCTCTCTCCATCTGGGCTCCAAATTTCTCTGTCGTTGGAAATTTTTCGTGCAGACCCAGTCACCTGGTCGGATGGAATGACCTGGGTCTGTGGAAGCCTCTGGTAGAGCACTCTGAACCTGTTGATGAAGAACACGCAATTTAGTTGTAAGGTCATGCAAGTAGTCAATCAACATCGGGTATGGCAAGTCTGAGTATTTCTTAGGGCGAGGAACTCCTCATACATTAGCTGGGCGACCAAATATCACTTCGTAAGGGCTAAGCCCCAAACGAGAGTGTACTGCTGTTCTGGTGGACAGAAGAGCCAATGGTAAAGCATCAGGCCAATTAAGTCCTGTGCTAGCTTGCACCTTAGCAATTTTAAGCTTCAAGGTTCCATTGTAGCATTCTACTAAACCAGCCGACTGTGGGTGATTCGCCGCGTGGAACTTCTGTTTTATGCCAAGACCTGCACAAACTTTTTGCATGACTTGACCCACAAATTCGCTCCCATTGTCACTCCAGACAATGCGCGGCAAACCAAACCTAGGGAAGAATTCTTTCAAAAGTATTTTGGCAGTTGATAAAGCAGTATTGTCCTTCAGAGGGTAGGCTTCTACCCATCTAGAAAAAGCACATACTACCACCAGAACATATTTGAGGTTGTTGCATCGTTCCATGTGAATATAATCGATCTGCAACACCTCAAATGGATATGTTGGAGGAGCAAAATGACCTGCTGGAGTTGGGGTTCCCTTTCCCGGATTGTACATCAAGCAAACAATACAATGTTTTACTACATTATTTGCACACTTTGGGATCCCCTCATTTTGCCACACTGGAGCCAGAAGTTTACATATTCCTTTTGCACTTAGGTGAGCTGGACCATGTGCCATAGTAACTACAGGTAGTACATAAGCATCTGGTAACAGCCAACGTTGATGTTCTGATAATTCAACCCAACATCCCATCTCATCTAACATTCCTGTACTTTCCTTCCACTTTCTCAACTCATTCTCCGTAGCCTCTCCTTGAATTGATTTCACACTCTCTACTGTATCTTCACACATTCCCTTTTCTCTTACGCAGTTTGCGGGACCTGCAACATACATTCGACTTGTGTTGTCTCTGGCTGTCTTTTTCGCTACCTCATCTGCAAATGCATTTCCTCGACCAACATCGTCCACAATCTTTTTGTGTGCACTACACTTCACGATCGCTATCTGAGTAGGCATTGTAAGTGACTCAAGAAGTTCAGTCACTAATGGACCATGTTGTATCTTAGTACCATGGGAAGTAAAGAATCCTCTTTCCTTCCATAAACGCCCAAAGTTAAACGCTACACCAAAAGCGTATTGGCTATCAGTGTACACGTTTACTCTTTTTCCTTTGGATAACACACACGCTCTAGTTAAGGCTATCAATTCAGCTGCCTGAGCTGAATTATGTCTAATGCGTGCTGTCTCCACAATCGTATGCAAAGTAGTAATAGCGTAGGCTGAAACTGTATCTCCATTCGGGAGCTTGAAACAAGAACCATCTACCCATAGTGTTCCATCTGGATTCACTAATGGCGTGTCTTTTAGGTCAATTCTACCCTTAGTCTCTTCTTCAGTACGGAGAAAACAATCATGCTGTTCAGAGACATCTCTCTCTTCTGGAAGAGGCAACAAAGTAGCTGGATTCAGGGTATTACATCGTTTGATGTGTATGTGACTAGCCAAAAGCGTCAGCTCATATCCGGACAACCGAGCACTCGTAAGATGCTGCGTTTTTGTCCTATTTAGTAAAGTATCCACTGCATGTGGCACCATAACAATGAGAGTATTATCTAGCACTACTCCAGCAGACTGTCGAATAGAAATTGCTGCTGCCGCTGTCGCCTTAAGACAACTAGGCAATGCTTTAGCTACTGGATCTAACGTAGCTGAGAAATATGCGCATGGTCGCTGTTGATCTCCAAAACGCTGCGTTAAGACTGACAATGCACAACCCTCTCTTTCGTGGACATAGAGCGTAAAGGGCTTACTGTAATCAGGAGTACCCAATACAGGAGCAGAACACAAAGCAATACGCAAATCAGTAAAACTCTTCTGACATTCGTCAGTCCACGGAAGAGGCTGAGGTGTATCTTTTAAAGTTAGCGCCAACAGCGGTTTAGCCAATAAAGAGAAACTCGGAATCCACTGTCTACAATAAGAAGTAATGCCCAAAAAAGGCACGTACCTCTCTTTGTGTGGATGGCACTGACATTTGTGCAATTGCCTGAATTCGTTCGGGGGTCAATCGTCGTCCCTCCTTTGACAAGAGATGACCCAAATAAGTCACCTCGCGACAGACATATTGTAATTTAGAAGGAGAAACCTTGTGATTCAGATCAAACAAATGACGCAACAGTGCAACGGTCACGTTTTTGCAAATCTCCTCTGAATCAGCGGCAACTAATAAGTCATCCATGTACTGAATGAGAGCGGCACCGGACGGTAAGGAAAAGGCATCAAGATGACATTTTAGAGCTTGACTGTAAATAGAGGGACTTTCACAATAACCTTGAGGTGCGCGTTTAAACCGGAAGCTTCGGCCTCCGAGGGAAAAACCAAAAATATCTCTACTCTCTTCGGCGATGGGAATACTAAAGAAAGCATTCTTTAGATCAATAACTGAAAACCAAGTCGCTGTAGAAGGTATCATCGTCAACAGAGCAGTGATATCTGGGACTACAGGAAACTGCGGTATGACAATCTTGTTTACCTCCCGAAGATCAATTACAAAACGATAAACAGGAGGCTGAGAAGGATCAGTGCGTTTAAGAACCGGAAGAACAGGACTGTTACATGTATTTCCTCTCGTTTCCTCAACCACACCCTTCTGAATCAAATCATGGACAATTTCCAGAAGTGCTTTCTCACCTTCAGTAGAGATTCTGTATTGCGGAATACGTGGCATTTCAGCATTGGGCTTAAGAGTAACAACATAAGGTGGGATCTCAAGACAACCAACGTCATTCGGACCCGTAGCCCAAAGCGTTTCGGGAAGAGAAAGCAATTCAGGTGGAAATTGATCTTTTGATAAGTACATTGGACTAGTCATTTTCTGTCCTAGAGTGAGGTATACACCAGAAGGTGAACAATATATCGTAGCATGCATTCTTTTTAATAGATCTAAACCCAACAGATTTTCACCACAACCATTCGTCAGAAGAAGCGGAGCTTCTAAATCATAAGGGCCTATTGAAACAGGCAAAGGGCAAGAAACTGGATTGCGAACAGGGGCGCCAGAAAATCCTACAGATACATTCGTTAAGCCAGACAAAGGTGCGCCAGGGAGTTTAGAATGAATGATAGAGCTTCTCATGGCACCAGTATCTAAAAGAAATGGCTCTGAAACACCCATTGTAGTGACATTAACATAAGGTCCATTCTGATCCACTGGAATTGACGTAACCCCCTTACTTTGTCCATGGCTGTCCTATTCAAAATGAAGACTTTCATTCCCTCCTTCAATATACTGATCCTCACTGTAATACTGTGTAGACCTAACATTTTGCTGGTCAAAGTAATTTCCGGAATTTGGAGGAACAAAAGAACGCTGCTCTCGGGTTAACACACCTCAACCTCTACCTCTATTTGCTGACTGAGAACCACCACGACCTCGTGAAGCAGATGTTGCTCCATTACGCTGCAACAATGCCGGACAACTGTTCTTAAAATGACCTTCCTCCCTACAATAAGCACATTGATTGGGACCTAGCAAAGGTCTTGGAATGAATGGTTCAGGCTTTTGATACAACCTCTGAAACTGCGGAGGCTGTTGAAACTGAGGCTGAACATAACGAGGAGGATAAGCCTGTTGCAAGAGAACTTTAGTTTTTAATTCTTTCGTCTTTTTCTCTTGTTTTTCCCTTTCTTCTTTGTCTCTATTTTCATAATATTGTGCAGTAGCCAATATCTGGGCGGAAGAAGAAACTGCCCATGAACTCTCGGAGTCTTTTAGCTTGTGTGATAGTTCAGGAAGCAAGTTATATACGAACTTATCCACAAATAATCGCTGCCCCCCTTCTGTAGCCATATCTTGACCACTGTGATCAATGAATGTCTCCTCGAATCGGGTAAAGAAATCGGAAACACTTTCATCTTTCTTTTGTTTACATGCTGCTAGCTTATCCCAATTAACTCTCAAAGCAGGCATCATTGTTTTCATTAATGTAATAATCCTACCAGGGAGTTCTGAGATTAAAGCGTCGGGCTTTGCACCACCTACTTGACCTCTATCTGTGGCAATAATAGCGTTCCAATCGCCGCCTAATTCTTGAGCGTGATCCTCTCTACGAATTTTAGCCCATATTGTCTGTGGAACTACATTTCCCATCAACATGTCAATATCTGCTAGATTCATAATACATGCATCAACTGTTTGCGACAACTCTTTATAGTAACCAGCAGGATTTTTGCGTGGATCTGGTAGTGACTGTTTAAGTGCTAAAACTTCAGACCTTTTCCAGGGGACATGTATCCATATGCGCTGAAAATGCGCAGGAATAGCTGGATTAGCACCTGCTGCTGCAACTTCTTCCTTCCATATTGGAGAAACCTCTCTCATGGGATAGTTTTTCAGTGCTGTCCTGACTGAAGGATCAGAATCAGGAAAAGTCTGTGAGAACAATAGGGATCTGAAAGAAATAAGTGTTCTGACAGCGTTTTCAACCTTAGGACCCACAATAAGTCCTTTGTCAAAGTCAGCCTGAACATCTAACAGATCCTGTGGGACCGAACCCAAATTCATATCCTCCCATTCTTTAGCGAGAGTATCGCACATAACTTTAAAAACATATCTCTGCGTAGGTGCATTCCATTGCAGAAAGGTGGACATAATATCAGACGTACTATATTGGGGACCCTTCTTGATCCATCTACAAGCAAGTGAGTCCAATTTTTCTCGCTCTTCGGAGTCTGGGAATTGACTACGAGACTGTCTTTGAGAAAAAGCTGGAGACACGTTTAAAGCTTCAAAGAAAGGTGATAAGAGACCAGAGACAGTATCTGCAAATCGCTTACGTATAGATGGAGAATTTGACATAAGGATAGGGGACAAGGTATTAGGTGAATTAACTAAAGGAGCATTAGGAATTGCCAAAGGAGCAGAAGGCAAAGGAGTTAAAGGCAAAGCTGGCATAGGCAATACTTGAGGAGGCAAATGTGGAAAAGCTGGAGCAGGCGGAAGCACAACTGGCGGCTGAACAGGCTGTAACATCGGGGGTGCATTAGCACCTTGTACATAGGGCGGAGGCGATTTCAATAAGTGGGACATTAAGGAATCTTCCTCAAAATCTTTTCTCTTATCAAGGGAAGAGATAGGCAACGTCGGATAGCATTTATCTATTGCCATTCAATGCTGTCTGTCTGAAATTTCCATTGCATTATCTATTTCATCATCTTTGAATTGCTGAGCAGCCTGTATAATCGTCATTCCCTGTGTTTTCCTATCTCGTTTCGCTTGTTTAATTTCTCTCTGTTTGGCTTCCTTACGCCAAAGGCGAAAAGAGTCAAACATTGCCGGCCGGGCTTTTCTTTTAAATAACGTTGCTTCTAAATTATCTAGCACATCAGTTTCGAAACTACCATTTTCTGGCCATTTTAAAACACCATCTTTCTTTGTATATCGGGTCCATGTCTTATTAAAGGCAATAGGACCAACACCATGTTTAGAATAGAGCTCATATGTGGGAGTTCCAACCGAAGGAATCGGACAGGAGTCCTCAAGCTGGGAGTCCCTATTACAACCAAAGCAACAAAGTTTTCCAAACTTAGTCAGACCAGACATCTCACGATTTTTACTGGCTGTTCACAAACATCAAGGGGGTAAAACTTTCAGTTTACACAGCACAAATGCACTTCCCCTCGGCTTTGGCCACTGCAATGGCCAAATCTAAGGACCTAAGGACAAAACAAAGACCAAAATTTGTGGGCGCGACCCACCAAATACTTAACTAAGGATGTCTTCTTACACCAACAGAGGCCCGTCTATCGTCTCGCTTTACCATACATCATCAAAGAAAGGGCCAAGGCAGGGCGGCAGTCAGGGCAGCAGTCGTCAGTAGCCGTCAGGAAGGAGTAACCGCGCTGAAAAAGACCTTCGGACCACTTCGACATACAGGGGTCGCTTGACGTGGCTCGCGATTCCTCCAGAATTTTCTTGCGGGGTTCCTCACGACCTTCAGGCAGAACCGGTACCGCTGAAGCCGCCCCACGTTGGGCGCCAGTTGAAGAACCAGAACCTTATGGGCCTGGCGGCGCAGGGTACGCCTGAAATCTCCTTGGATTCACCTGCCTCAACTAACAGAGACACGGGACACTCTGTCAGGCGTAAAAGATCAGATTTTATTAGCTGCAGCTAGTACAGTTGTCCAAGAAGTACACAAGGTATGTTCTCAGGAGACTGCCACTTTACTTTGTGGCGCACAATCTTATATACCGTATAAAAACCATTTATTAACTACATACACTCCCAGAACACATAGAAAGGAGCCAGTAAGAATAATGTAAAGATAGAACAGAGCCAATAGAAATGTCGGAAAACAAGACAGCACCAATAGAAGGAATTGGAAAACAAAGTATTAAGTGACTTAAGGTTGCCTCCCCTCCAGCTGTGTTTGTCACCCCTCCCTTGAACTAATTCATTAACCGATCCACAACGAAGTTGCATGTGGTGTGATAAGTTTGTGTGCGTTTGGAGGACAGTTGTGAAATGAGAGAATACTAGCAAAGGACAGCGAAGGCCAGACGATAAGATAAGATCGGCGAAGAATAGTGTGAGCCTACAGATAGTTGAAACAAGGATTAGAAAACCAGACAGGGATTAGTGTACTCGGTCAGACCTTAATACCAGCCTTGTAAAGATAGAGGCAGAAGGCTGTTTTGAACACCATGTTGCAGAATAAGCAGAAAAGGCAGAATGGACTTCGTTCGCTGTGCTGCCTGAGTGAAGGCAACATAAAATGGCGGCGGGCCACAAAATGGCGGGTCGATACGATCGTATTAAAAATCGAATTTCCTCAGCATCAGTACTTTCATGTTTTCAGGATTGCCACAGTCTGTGCAAACAATTATCTTTCTATTAGAAATTGAGTCTCTAGTTGACAGAGGTATGCACCCTGTCCAAGTAGGGACCACATTCCTAGTCAGGGTAAGTCAGATACACACCCTATATTGACCTGTGTTCACCCTTTGGTAGCTTGGCACAGAGCAGTCAGGTGTAAGAGGCAATGTGGAAAGTATTTGTGCAACACTTAATTACAGTAGCGAGGGACCGATGCAAATCCAAAATCCAGACCGACCACAATGGAGGGTAGGCCGGTTACAGAACCCATGCAGGGTCTGCTGAAACAGTACCTTTGATGGAGCAAAGCATCAATGTCAAGGGCACGATGCATCAGTATTTTCCACACAGTCTGGTCACTAACTCATCGTCGGGCTCCACTGAAGTGAAAGTAATGCGTCATCATCGAGCCACGCAGAGCGTTGTCGTCGAGCCATGCAGGCTGTGACTCCACTGTCGTTGAGCAGACTCTGCATCGGCATCGAAAGAGCGATGTGTTGGAATTTCTCTGACACTCGAGGCGATGTGTTGGTTTTTACAGAAACCAGCTTTAGAATCCACTTCAGAGGTCCAAGACTAGAGGGGGACACCACAGGCAAGGGTAGGACTCACAGATGGCATAGTCCAGTGGCACCAGGAGAGTTGCAGGCAGTCTTTGATGTCCCTGAAACTGCAGGAAAACAGGGAGTAAGTCAACAAGCCCTTGGAGAATCCTGGGTTCAATGATGTTGAGAACAGGTCTAGTCCTTCTCACGGCAGGCATGAAGCAGCAGGCAGCAGGCCAACACAGCAAAGCAAGTAGCAAAGTGTCAATCCCTCCTACAGCACACAGCAAGCAGTAGGCCAACAGCATTTATACTTTGGTGCCATGGTTCTGGAAGGTGGGAGAAGTTTCTAGAGGCATGACTTTGAAGTGCACAGATGCACCTCTCTCCGGGTTCCAAACTGGATGAAGTGACAATGCAGGGTCGTTAAGTCCTATTGTGGTTGGACGGGACAAGCCTATTCAGATGTGAATGAGGCAATGCTTAGCTCCGCCTCCCCATCAAGCCAGTTAATGGCCCATTAAGGTTCATCAAGTGAAGCCTAATCTCCCATCGTGCGTGGCTGGCTTTCTAAAAGTGGCATTTTCAGATTTACAGAATAAACTCCAACTTCACCATAAGTTTTGACTTTAAATTGTGGGTGCAGGGCCACCAAACTCCATATCTCTATCTTCCCCTATTGAAAGTTACACTTAGAGAATGCTTCAAAGTAACTCTAATGTTAACCTTTGGAGAGATGGGCCTTGCAGTTGTGAAAAATGATTTTAGTGGTTTTTCACTACCTGGACAATTTAAATTTAAAAGCACATGCCCAACTTATTAAGTACACTGCACCCTGCCCTTGGAGCTGACCATGGCCTACCTTCGGGGTGACTTATATGTAAAGAAAATGAAGGTTTGGGCCTGGCAAGTGGGTAAACTTGTCAGGTTGAAATTGCAGTGTAAATCTCCACACACAGGCTTTGCAGTGGCAGGCCTGAGACATGTGTACAGGGCTACTGCAGTGGGTGGCACAATTAGTGCTACAGGCCCACTAGTAGCATTTAATATACAGGCACTGGGCACATAAAATGTACTTTACTATGGATGACCAAGTAAATTGAATATGCCAATTGTGGATACACCAATGTTACCATGTTTTAAGCAGGTAGAACATGCATGTTAGCACTGGTTAGCACTTGTAAAGTGCCAAAGAGTCCTAAAGTAAACTAAAATAAGTTTGGAAAATGTGGAGAAGGAAGGCAAAAAGTCTGGGGGATGCAGCTATGTCAGACCCATAGGGGCTGAGGGGCCAGGTTCTCTCACCTTTTGACCCTCAAGAAGAGTATCTGCCAGGCTGAGCAAAGGTCAGCATGACAGACACTCCTCATGTTCAAGTCAGGCAACCATGAGCTAGACATGCTCTAAATGTGCCGGCTCCTGGCTGCCTGAGCTGAACTTTGCTGGGATAAAGAGGTCACAGCTTCTGTGGGTGTGGCCTCCTCAGCTCAGCAAAGGTCTTTGAGGCCCTCCCACCTCAGTGATGATGGGTAATGCCACTCATTGCCTCTGACCTGGGCACTTCAGTTTTAAGTCCTGAAGTGCCCAGGGCTGAGTGTCAATCAGTGACACCGCGTCACAGAGTGGGGTGGGATCAGCAGTCTCACTGACCCCATCCCACTGTGTTACGAAGGTGGGCGACTGCATTCCCTCATTGGCTGACGTAAGCTCAACCAATGAGGGAAGGTAGCAGTCTCAACCCACCTGGGACCTCTGAAGCTTAGGACTTCTTCCCTTCCACATTGGCTGACCTAACGTCGACCAATGAGGGAAGGCAGGAGTCTCAACCTTCCTGGGACCTTCGAGGCAGAGCATGAAGGTAAGTGTTTTATTTTTAATTAATGTTTGTTGCCTGCATGCATGTATTTTTGATAATGAGTGTTGTGAATGGAAGTGTGCTCATGCGTGTGTGGCTGAATGGGTGTAAGTATGTGTGCCCCATCTGCCCCTCTCCCTCCTAAAATTACTGGCTGCCACTGCAGGGTTGGCCCTGCAGATAGACCCATTTCCAACACTCAGCTATTGTAAGATATTTTTATATGGATTTTAATTTTAAAAAATGACATGCTAAGAAGCAACTTTAAATTTGCACAAAGATCAAAAGTACAACTTTAGAAATCCAAATGTAGAGGAAAATCGCTGGAAATTAGCACAATTGACAAATGACAAGTAGAATAGGTACGATTTTGCTGTCAAGCTTTCTGAAATAATGTCAAACTTTATTTTCACAAGGCCATTTCATTTGATAAAATTTTACCATTTAAAAACAGTCTGGTTTCCGCTTCAATCATATGGCAGGGAACAGAGAAAGAAGATAAAAGGAAAATATCTGTGGTGGTTTATTGCAACAAAAAATAATTGCATGTACTTGTCATGAAGATGTAGATTTACCTGGAAAGAAAATAAACTTATGAAAGAAACAAAATGGATAAAAGAATAGACAGTAGAGAGTGAAAACAGACAGATTTTAGATCCAGTCTAGGGACTGGGTTACTCGTCCTCAGTCTGTTCTCAAGTTCTGTTTGGGCATTTTTCCAAAGCCAAGACATAGAATACAGACATCACCATTCTATATAGTGTAATCATTAATTAATTTAAAATGACAAAGATGTGTTTATGTTTATAATTTACACAGGTTGCATTTTGATTTTCAATAAAACGTTTCTATTTTGTTTACATTTTATTCTTCCGAGTATCACTAGTGTGTGTTTCGCCCATTTAATGGCTTGTAGGCCGGGGAATTTTCAGGGCTATAGATGATCCTGCAGAATGTACCTGTAGATAAAAATATACCTTCTTGTTGGGCAGTGTAAGGATTAGGGGTGGGCGGAGCGCACAAGTTCCACTCTACTGAATTCCGCAGAGTTGATTTAAAACTCCATGGAAATCCACAGAGGTGGTGTTCCGTAAGCAGTGGAGTGCCACCTGCCCTAGTGGCACCCTGTCCTGAATACGCCTGATCTCAGAAGAGCTAAGAAGGGTCGGGCCTGGTTAGTCAAGCCCTATCCTACTTAACTTTTCCGAGATCAGGTGCATTCAGGACAGGGACATAGGCAGTGAAAGCTGCTGTTTCAGGCCGACACTAACCTGAATTCAGGCCAGGGCCATAGGCAGTGTGCACGAACCAAAAAAGAAAAAATCACCTGGGTCCTCCCACATGGTCCTCATTGCCAGCGCCTGGCACTCTGTCTCCCTCTTCCCCCTGCTCCCGGGCCCCCGTGCTGGCTGCTGGTGGAGGGAGGCCTGGAATCCTTGATCTGGAGGTGCTGGCAGTGGCAAGCAGCTCTGTCGCCAACATCAGGCTGAGACTGCACACTCCTGCCCAGTTATGAGCCTCACAGCGCAAGAGCAGACTGTCTGCACTTGTGCTGTGTAGCCTACGACTGAGCTGTAGTGCGCATGTGGTGGACTCCACTCCGTTGACAGGGCTAGCAGAGTTTTTGGTTGAACTCCACACTCCAAGTAGAGTGCCATAAACTCCGATAGCTCAGCCAGTGGAGCAGAGCTCACTGCCCAGCCCTAGTAAGGAATTAGTGAGCTAGGGTATTAAAGTCAAAACACAGGTAATTGGGCATTCTTGGCTGATAGTTGGTAAAGTCATATATGTGGTCATGTACATTGGGTTGCTTGTGGCATCCTGAGCTGCATGGCATAATCACAGCATTCGAGGTCAGGACATGCCATAAGCAGCAAGCTTAAAGAGGACACAAACTCAGTCCAAGTGCGACCAGGCAGAGGGCTGCCTTGTCTGAGGAGACGGTGTCCAAAGTCAGGAAAAGCTGTCGACTCCTGTCAGGTTTCTGTTTGAGTAGCAATCAGCTAACCCAAAGCTGGCTTTAGAAATTTCTTGTAGTTTCTGGTTTGGTTGGTAATTTGAACTACCGGGTGACACGGGGTCCTGAGATGTGTGGTTATTTCACGTACAATACAAAACAATGCACTTGTAGAGCACTCAGCTACCAAAAAGGTGTCCCGCCGCTTGTGGCAAAGATTACCCACGGAACCCAGAGTATCAGCATAATGCAGAATCAAACAAGTGAGTTTTTAAAGCCTTCCTGAAGAGCTTCTCCGAAGTGCAGCATCTCAGAAACTAGGGCAGAGTATTCCAAAGTCTGGCTGCCAAAACGAAAAAAATACACTGCCACACCTGGACTTATTTATCCTGCAGGTTAAAAATAGTATCAGATGATTGGAGCACAGGCTCTGCTAGTTGAAACTGGTTCCTAGCATACCCGGGGCCTTTAGGATTAAAAACTCAAACTGCAAAAGTAAGGGCCTTGGATTGTATCCTGCTCTTAACTGGGAGCCAATGAAGTTGGCACAGATGGTTGGAGAATGAAATCCAGGGGGGAATCTTAAGAATCAGGTGGGCATGTACATTCAGTATAATTTTCAGGTGTCAAATCAGATAATTAGGAAGGCCCACGTAAAGACTATTGCAATAATCCAGCATGCAGGTAATTAAAGCATGAAGAATGGTCTTTTGATTGCCTGTCGCAATCAGGTAGAGCATGCATCTAAGTGCTCTCGGAACCAAACACAGGAACTCGACAATGCCTTAATCTGAGGGTCAAAAGAAAGCTCAGAATCAAATTTGATACCTATATTTCTTACTACACATGCAGGGTTGTGAGGAGCTGCTAACTCAGGGGGCCACCACAGACCAGAATCTTGTTTGGATTTGATGCCCAAAAAAAGGATCTCCATCTTATCTGAATTCAGTTTCAACGTTAATGCGTTCACGTAGTATTGCCTGGCTAAATGCATCTTTGAAAAAAACGACCCAGCATATGTGGATAATAAATGGAATATGGCTGAGAAACAGTGTTTTCTGTAGGACTTCATCATTCCACGCTGCAAAGGTTTTATAATTCTGCATGGGGAATTATCAATCCCCAGAGTAGCAGTAATTCCAGGCTTGAAATCACCCATGCAACATTTCAGCCAAAATGAGGTTCAAAGAGTACAAACTTGTGCAGGCTTAAGTGGGTATTCTGCAATAAAGAAATCTTCAGATATCTAGGGCCATAGTTACAAGGCCCTGTGGCACAGGGGGGTGCAGGAAGTGTCTTTCTGAGCCACCCTGCACCACCAGGAAACGCCAGAAATGTGCGTATCAACAAGATGTAGCACATTTACAGGCTACTTGTAAATATGCGCCCTAGTGCAATAACAACTCTTGAATAATAAGACAGCCAGTGCGTCACTTTTTCCCTTATAAAATGTGAGGACTAAGGCGCAAGGGGCTTGTACATAAGCCCCTTTAAGTATTGTCACCTCCCCAAGGTGCAAGGTCGTCGGTAGGTTACAAGACCATTTGTCCTGCCATCACTCCTTCGTTGTGCAGAATTAGTCAGGAGTTCCACTCAAAGTGCCACCATTTGAATAAACACTACTCTGGGGAACATGCCTCATAATGCCATCTTATCTGTCAACTGTACATGTTAATAACCACTATTATTAGGTCCATTAAATAGACAGGAAAGCAAGAGGTCTCGTTGACATTATACAAGAGACCCAAAAAAGTAGAAAACTAGGAGACAAAAAGCAAAACTGATGAACGGCTGTTGAACAACTGTGACACAATAAACCAGATATAATCTAAGGAAGACCTTGTATTGTAAAATTGAAATGGAATCTACTTTATGAAAGGTGATACTTCACACTGCCTTATGCACATATACACTGCGGATATTTAATGTGGCAATTTGGAAATATTTTAACCAGCAGGCACACTGGGTATAGAAAATGTTACTGAGGAAGTAACCGTGAGTATCAGAAATATTGAACAGCGTAAAAAGCATCCAAATGAAACACTGTGCCACCCACTGCAAACATTCCGAAATAGTGCCCATCATACTTTCTACTTTATGCCAGATGTTTTATGTTGGTAATTAAAAGCATGATGGCAAACTGTGAAGTGTCCCCACCAAAATACACTGCGTTATCAAAAAAAATGCAGCTCTGTGGTGCAGAAAATATCGTGAGGAACTTTGTACTAAGAAATTATGAATAACAGAAATCTCGTGGGCATGACAATACTGCAAGAAACAAATATATTGGCACCACAGCAGAAACTATGACTAGCAAAATGTAATGACCGTGCAAATAATGATGAGATGAACAATGTTGTAGAGACTGAGCAAATTACACGAAATCAGACAGCACAGCACGGAGGATGCTTTCTGTTTTGACCATTTGGGTTGGGTTCATGAGAGTTCCGAGAAGGTGAGTTATTTTTATTTTCATCTTAAGAAAATAAGGTCATGATCTGAATGTTCACATTTTGATATATGTATGGATATTTAAACTGATAAACCCTGTCTTTCTGCCGGTTCTGCAAACACGGGGCAAGCTTGGTTTATTGAGTGTAAAGTGCATCCAGCGATTTAGGGGCTGGTTTAGAGGAAGGGGTAACAGGGCATTTGTCAACAAATAAAAGACTTCATGCCCTCCTTCTGAGAGTGTGATGGAAGGAGCCAATGGCATTCCTCCCTCCTGCTCCCCTCTGCACCCATGCATCAGTTTATGTGGTGGGCAGACATCTCGACCCAGTGGCGTAACAAAGGCTGAGTACCTTGGAATGAAAGCTCCTGAGTTCTGAGGTGGGACCTATTATCTGCACAGAGAAAGATCACTATGCAGTACAAAGCAGTCTTTCTCAGAGAGGCTCACACGTGGTTCTGACATGTGCAGAGGAAACTGTACCATGTCAAGAACAAAATTGTTAGTGGCATTGTATCCTGGCTCCCTCTGTGGGAGGGAATATTGTTACCAGAGAGTTTTTTTTTGTTGTTGTTTTTTTTACCGCAGGTGGCCGCCCATTGCAGGAGAAGTTCTTCTGTGATTGTGGCTGAGATTTTATCTCAGCAACACGTTTGACTAAAACCCTGCAGTTATATTTTTAAAATCAAATTAGACCCGTAGGGCCTCATTTACAGTTTGGACCATAAACCAGCAGTTCACTCACCTAGCCAAACTTGTAGTCCCCTGCCTCTGCTGATTGTGGCCATAGTGACCTATAAGAAAAAGGGTTACAGGTTTAAGGGGGTGAAACCTTCCTCAGGTAGCAGCTACAATTCTTCTCAAGGTGAAGTCACCAAGCAAACCCAAAAGTAATTAACCTGCTTTCAACACGTTGGTTGCATGGCACAGACCAGCCAGGCTTAGCTTAAAAACAATGTGTAAAGTATTTGTGCAGCACTTCAGACAGTAATGAAATTAAAACTCTACTTGAAAAGGATTCCACACCAAATTAGACAAATAGAGTATATTTTAATAAATAGAACACAACTAAAATAACAAAATTCCTGTCAGTAGATCCAGAGATATGCAATTTTAAAACTGTAATTTTAAAAATAGTGGCAAAAAGTCCAAAGCGTTTCTGTTGACCATCTGGTTGTGTGAGACCGGGATAAAGTCATAAGTTCAGGCCTATCATGATGGAGGCCTGGGTCGGATACAGGGACCTGGTTAGTCTCACTGAAAAGTTACCTTCTCAGTACAGCACAAAGAGTCTTGTTCATGGTGGAGGGGGCCGCGAGGTGCAGGGCAGGATCATGGATTGTCGTTGATGTAGAATGAAGATCGAGCCATGCGTCAAGGATGGGAGACATTGTAGTGTGAAGGTTGCGTGGCGACAGACGGGTGCTTCTCGTTGGTGCTCCCCCCAAGCAGTTAATGCTGTAGCATGAAAATTCATGAAGATGAAACTTCGCATAGGCGGGCTATGCAAGTGACAAGATTTTGGCACCAACAGGCCACTTTGCAGTCACAAAGAGCCCAAAAACATCAATTAGCCTCTCTGAGGCCACACCAAGGGTCCAGGACCTTAGCGGCACCAATTGGGGATCAGGGACTTGCTCCAGCTCGATCTGGGTGCTAGTTTGGGTGGTTGGGAGTCTATTTTGACCCCGTAGCTCTGAGTAGGAGGCCTGTGTTCATGTTCAGGTCCAAATTCCTCTGAATTAGGTAGGAGGGCAGCAGGGCAGACAAGGCAATAATCCAGCAAGGCAGTGGTCTAGCAAGGCAGTAGTCTACCAAGGCAGTAGTCTAGCAAGGCAGCACTCCACCAGAGTGGCAGACCTTTCAGCAGCACAGCAGTCATTTTTCCTAGCAGAAACTCTATAGGTCCAGAAGTGCTCTAAAGAACTGGTTTCTGAGGTACAATATTTATACTAGGTGCCTCCTCTGAAGTGAGAGAAGCTAGAGTTTTCCTTTTGAAGAGCACAGGTTTCCTGCCTCCCCTGCCCTGGTTCCAGACTAACACAGGGGTTATGCAGCTCTTTGTGTTGAGGCATGATACAGCCTCTTCAAGTGTAAGTAGGGCTGTTCCTGTCTCTGCCCTCCCATCCTGCCAGTGAAGGCCAATCCAGACATCCCTAAGCTTTCTGTTGTTTACGGCTGTATAGGAAGAATACAGAAAGCCCAACTGTATGCTACACACAGTCCTGTGTCCCAGAGTCAGTCTGTAGGCATTAAATAGCTTAGGCAGGAAAATGCCAACTCTCTAAATGTGGCATGTTCAAAATTGTAATTTAAAATCTGACTTTACCATGAGAGAGCATTTGTCATTATAAATCTTAAGACACCAACCATGAACTGGTTACTCGTTCCCATTTGGAATGTACAGCTTATTAAATGTAATAAGGTAACTTCAAAATTAACCTCTAGGAGACATAGGCATTGCAATAGTGAAAAACAAATGTAGATGTTTTCCACTACCAGGAGATGTAAAACTAAAAAGTGCATGTCCAGCTTTTTAAATACACTGCACCCTGCCCTTTGGGCTGGCCAGGGCCTACCTTAGGGGTGACATATATAAAAAAGGGTTATTTTGCCAGTTTGATACAGCAGTTTTAATACTGCACACTCAGGCTGCATTGGCAGCCCTTAGACATGTTTCAGGGGGTACTTAAATAGATGGCACAAGAAGTGCTGTAAGCCCACTGGTAGCATTTAACTTACAGACCCAGGTTACATGGAGCACCACTTTTCCAGGGACTTATGAGTAAATTGAATATGCCAACTGGGGATAAACCAATGTTATTTACCAATGGTAAATGTATGTGGGCTAAATATCATGCTTTCTTGGGGAAATGTCCAAAATATTTGTGAAAATTTCATGAAATTAGACAAAATGCCACTATTTGCATGAAATTTAGTTTGCTGATAACTTGCATGCTGTGTTTTACACAAGGGCATATCTTGCTTAGAAAAAGCCAGATGCTGGCAGGAGGCTGGCTCTGGCAAAAATGTCTCTTGGTGAGATTCCTTTTATGTGAACCATTCTCACATGGTTGAAATGTAGTCAAAATTGTGTAATGCGAAAATTTGACACATTTATAGAGTTTATTGAATTTTGTCTATGTGATTAAAATTTCAACTGACCCTAGTTTAAAGTATTGTGTAAAGGGAGATCACTGCAGCATTACTAGAAACCTTTCAGGGAAGGAACATGAAGGAGCTTAAACTGAGCAGTTTTAATAGCTGAAAGTGTACTAATCTGAGACAAACACACAGTGAAAGAAATTGGGCTTTTAGTCAAGGTGGTTGACTACATATCAGGAGCAACAATCACAATCCTTGACAGGGTGAACCCTTAAAGTGACTAAATGAACTTGAGCTAGCCCCCCTGATTGTTTTAGCTTAAACCCATTATGATTAACTTGGGGCAATGTGCAAAGTATTTTTGCAGTACCAAAACAGTAATAAAGTCAAAACACAACAGAATGAAAACCCCAAACTGAACTAGACACAATCATTTTAATGAATGACAAGGCACCCATGTGAGAAAAAATCTAACAAAGGAAACGGGAGATACACATTTTTAAAGTTTTTAATAGAAATATCTTCAAAAGGCGTTAAGCCCCAATCGCAGGCAACTGGTCACAGTAGACCCGGATTTAGATGTGATTTGAGGCTGACTGAGTACTGCTTGGATACAGAAACTAGGATCAGACTGGTTGAGGTTCTATCTTGGGATATAAGATCTTATTTGATTCTTGGCTATAATATACACTTTTACAACAGCAACGGAGTAACGTTATCACCAAGAATGTGGTCCACCTGGGGAATTTGGATGCTGGCTGAACCCCTTCGACTGCCATGTGGAGTAAGGGCCATCAGAGGCAGACCTGTAATTGCTCCCACCTGATTTAGATGGGCAGACTTAGGGGTCAATTCTCACTTCTCGTCACTGCCAGGAAAACCCTGGCGGTAATGGGCATTGAACACTACTAATTGCATCTCTCACCATGGACTCCCACAATGAAGGGAGCATTTTCTTTTGTATTTGTTGAAAATAGAAAAGAGAACAGTTTGGTGCATGACTCTGCATGATGATGGAACTGTGCACCAAACTCCACAAAGCACTGACAGGAACATGGTTTGGTGGTGATTTCTCAATCTGGTAAATGCAACCTCTGTCAGGGTAATTTGCTTCATCTACCTAACAGAAGAATGGATTGCCCACAAACATCAAAATCATGTCCTGATTGTCTACAATGTAAGTACAAAGTCTTCAGAGGGACAATGCAACAGATTGCAGCCGAACAGGTTTCCATGAGGTCGGTTAGCCATTGGACGCGCTCCGAGTGTAGCAATTGGTTTCAGCAGGAACTTCTCTGAGTTGAATAAATTCAAAATTCATGCCCAATGTTGTTGTCCCACCAGCCAGATACTTTTGGTGCCTTCAAATTTCTAGTCAGTCTATTTTTCAGAGCTCTAAATCCTTTAGCGGGCAAGGCTGTTGGCTGATGCCTAAGAGTGCTCCACAAGGCTGGATACCTTCTAAGTGAGGTCTGCTGATTTGGATCTGCAGATAGGAGGAGCTGAGAGCAGGAGAAACCTAAATCTTTCGCCCAGTGGCAATGCCCTTTAGATGGATTGGGTTGGCAGGTTGATCCCGGTCATCTGGAGGTCCTGCTGTTGAAAAAGTTGCTAAGTCCCAGGTTTTCAGTCTGAGTAGGTGGAACTTGTAGAGTTACATAAATATTCTATGAGATTCTGTGGAGTTCAGCTAATAGGTGGAAATCGGTACATCACACACTCATTTTTGGTGCCAGGAACTTGTTCCAGGCCGAGAAATCAGCACGAACAGCACCACACAGCGTGATGTGTGCTGCTGCTCGAGTTGATTTTAATGTCACCCAAGTAGATTTTCTTCCCGTGCTGCAGCTTCTGCAACGCGAATGTTTGTGTCTGCCCACATTGTGAAAATCTCACCTGATGCCCTTCTAGCACCTCAAAATCGAAATAGGGGATGCCAATTCTCACTAAATAAAAAGCTCTGCCATACGACGGTCAGAGGAATTTGACTGGAACTCTGCATTACATGGGTAACACACAGTGGCCAAAGCTCTGTGAACTCCACCAGTGGAGCAGAGTTTATCGCCCACCCCTAGATTTCAGAGGTGGCAGGCGAAGTCCAGCCAGAGAGAGCTAAGAGTTCCAGAACCTTCAAAACAGAACTAGTGGCAGAGGCCAACAACAGGGTTGAAGACAGGTTCAGTTGAAACTGGTCAGCTGGGAAGTTAAAGGAAAAGGCCTCTTGTAGCTTGTTTTGTCTCTGAAGCTTAGACAGGAGGTCAGTGTTATGATCGTTGGAGTCCACTTCTTTGTCCTGGGAACAAGTGAGAGGAGACTCAGTTTAAAAGAGGTATTACAAGGGCTCAGTCATTAGTCTCAGCCGTCTTCTGGCCTTCCTTAGGACCAGTTATGTTCTTAAGTGGGTACCAAGAAATGCCAAATTTATAACTCACACAAGCTTGTGGCTAGGGGTGACTCCTATTATCTCCCTAACCAATGGGGTAAAAGTTCCAGAGGCTAACCCTACTCACTTTTGCAGCAATTCCTTTCTGTCCTACTGCAAACAATCCCACAGTACCCCTCTCGTAAAATCAAAAATGTTGAAACGCTTCTTCCCTTGTGCGGAGCCAGTATGCTGACCCAAAAGGGTAAGGGTAATGAGCAGCCCCTCCTCTTCTGTTGTCAACCAAAAACAACTCTAGAGGCAGCCCTCCTGCAATTGGGATTCGTATGTACCTGTTTGGGGAAAAAAAGAAAGGAGTGCGTTCAGTTGTCATCTGCCATCTTCCTGTGACGGGGGAGGCCCTTTGAACTAAATAAAGCTCCTAGGCACAGCCCAAATGGTAACCCTGCCAGTGGAACAAAAATATCTTCCCAAACCCAGGCCTTTGTCTATGGTCTGGGAGCAGTTTTCCCGCCCCATTCAAGTCCTTTCACCAGCTTGACGACAAATGGAAGGCTCATGTAAATTCTCCTGTAAGAGTTTCAAGAGGAGAAAAGGTAACTTTTTAAAAGTTACATTTTCTTGATATTTACTTCAACTTCATCATTAAATTGGGCTTATAATAAGTATTAAAAAGAGTTGTTTAATCATATTTCTAGCTGGTCTCTATCCTGAGATAGCAGAATAGTTATTTAAGATTGCTTTTGTGTGTTTCTCTGTGGACCTGCCAGCCTTCCTCCAGTAAAAATGGATTATGGATACAAGTCACTATAAGAAGATGTTAAAACTAGGGCCCAGATGCTCTCTGATTTTTCGTTGGGTTGCATCAATTTTGTGGTACAGCCCTGATGCAAAATCTTTTTTGGCATTTAATAAGCCAGGCAAAGCCACTTTGAGTGGCTTTGCGTATTTAGTAAATACTAGGTAAAGCAACGCAGCACATAGCACTGTATTGCTTTGCTTTGCGCCGGGTACATGTGACCTGAGTGGAGTATGGCTGTTCCCATGTATCCACTCATGTATTTTGAAGTAAACTCATATTTACAAAGACTTGTAAGACTAGGTTTGTTCCAAATAGGTGTGCCTACCCAACAGAGGCATAATGAGGATAAATGTCTTTATTTCTCCTTGTTCCTTACTCTTCCAAAGCAATATGCCTTTTTATGGAGTGGTTTGGGCAGGAAGGTATTCCTTTCTTCACAAAACAATCCTCCCCATAATGGAGACCCCTTGAACACAGTACATCAGCACAAAGAGAGAGCTGGAATGCTCTATATCTTTGTAAACATGGAGCATTTTCACTCTCTACCTTTCATGCAAGACAGCGTGACAAGTTCCCTTGCTGCGCTATGTTGCATGAAATATTGATAAAGTGCCCCTCAATTAATATCTACGTGTCCTACTTATAAATACCACACATCCTGCCTTGTGGGCTACAAGGCCTACTCATGGGTGACATTCATATTTAAAAGGAAGGTTTAAAACTGTCAAAAGGGTTTATTTTGATAGATCAAATAGAAGTTTGTACACTGATCCAGTCATGTTCCAATGGTATGCCTAAATCTTTTTTTTACGCAAATTCATCGCAAACTTATCTCCATATTTATATTTTGACGCTAGACCCGTCTAGCATCAAAATATTGGAGTTAAAGTCATTTTTTGGATGCATGAAACCACCTTGTGTCAATAAGATGCAACGTAGGCCATCCCGTCAAAAAAAATTACTCAAAGCCCTTGGTGCCTTATTTAACCTCCCGTGCAAAAATGGTGTACGGGGGGAGGCGGGCCTACATAATGTCGGTAAGCCTGCTTAGCGCCATTATATAACACCTGGGTCAGAGCCTGCGTTAGAGGACCTGTGGACCCATTTCCATGGTCAAACACTATAGAATAAGTCAATAGGTGCCACCCCCAGGCCACATGAACACCCCCATGCTCGCCCGAGGGGCACCAGAGGATGGGGGACCCCATCGGAAGTAAGTAGAGGTAATTATTTAACAAAAAAAAAGAAACGCTATGGGGGGGCCTGAAATGGGCCCCCCTACATGCCACTGGGTGCAGTGGCCATGGCCAGGGGACCCTTGTCCCCTGTGCTAGCCATTGAGGTGGTGGGCATGACTCCTATCTTTTACAGGACAGGAGTCATGTGGTATGGATGTTTTTGTGTCAGGAAATGATGCTAGGCTGGGTAGAGGCATTTTTTTCTCTCTAACCAGCCTAGCATCATTTTTTGGTGCAAAACCTCCTTCCCCCATACCGCCAACCCCACCCGGCTAACCTCATTTTCTGGGACGCTAGCCCACCCTTTGTGCCGGTTTGTGGGATTCCATAAATGTGGCAGTTTTGCATCAAAAAGTATAAATATGGGCCTCTGTTTGTACTGCCACTATAGTGGATTGCACAATAGGTGCTGCAGTCCATTGGCAGAGCTTCTGAGTACAGTTGGTACCATATACTAAGTATTTCTAGTCAAGTTAAATATGCCACCTAGGAGAATACCAGTTCAACCTTGTTCAAAGTGGAGCAGAAGCACTTTACTACTTTTTAGCAATGGTAAAGTTCACAGAGCCAGCAAAAAAGGATAAGGCAAAGATCTAGGGGTACACCAAGCAAAAGATGGTCATTTTCTACACATAGAAAGGAAGAGACTATGGTGGTCATTCTGACCCTGGCGGTCTTTGACCGCCAGGGCGGAGGACCGCGGGAGCACCGCCGACAGGCCGGCGGTGCTCCAATGGGGATTCCGACCGCGGCGGTAAAGCCGCGGTCGGACTGGCACCACTGGCGGGGTCCCGCCAGTGTACCGCGGCCCCATTGAATCCTCTGCGGCGGCGCAGCTTGCTGCACCGCCGCGGGGATTCCGACCCCCCCTACCGCCATCCAGATCCCGGCGGTCGGACCGCCGAGATCCGGATGGCGGTAGGGGGGGTCGCGGGGCCCCTGGGGGCCCCTGCAGTGCCCATGCCACTGGCATGGGCATTGCAGGGGCCCCCGTAAGAGGGCCCCTACATGTATTTCACTGTCTGCTGCGCAGACAGTGAAATACGCGACGGGTGCAACTGCACCCGTCGCACAGCTTCCACTCCGCCGGCTCGATTCCGAGCCGGCTTCATCGTGGAAGCCTCTTTCCCGCTGGGCTGGCTGGCGGTCTGAAGGCGACCGCCCGCCAGCCCAGCGGGAAAGTCAGAATTACCGCCGCGGTCTTTCGACCGCGGAACGGTAACCTGACGGCGGGACTTTGGCGGGCGGCCTCCGCCGCCCGCCAAGGTCAGAATGAGGGCCTATGGGCCTGATTCTAACTTTGGAGGACGGTGTTAAACCGTCCCAAAAGTGGCGGATATACCACCTACCGTATTACGAGTCCATTATATCCTATGGAACTCGTAATACGGTAGGTGGTATATCCGCCACTTTTGGGACGGTTTAACACCGTCCTCCAAAGTTAGAATCAGGCCCTATGATTCTTGATATTTCAGATAATGGACGAAGTAAGTCTTAGCATGAAGACATCCCTACTTTTGACTATGACTATTGTGTTTCTGTAGTAGCCTGATGAGACTGTTGTTTTCATGGTGGTAATATTTTTGCAAATCTTGGGAAGGTTGATGACACTTTCACACATAGAGGAGCTGAGAGGGATAAAAGGAGTCAAGGGATTCTCTCACTCAAAAACAAAAACAATGAACCTCTTAGTCCTACACCCTGCATGATTCGCTATCAGTTAACCCCTTCAATTATTTTAGCTGGGGAGAAAGAGGGCCGTGTTTATATCTGATTCATAATGGAGTGCCAATATTATACGACCATACATCACCTGTTGACTAGCAGTTCCAACAGGCAGGCCTTCTCATCATTGGCATGCTCCTACGCATACAGGGATACTTTATGCTGTCTCATGTAGCAGAGAAACATAACGTGTGTTTCTGTGTCCATCCTTACAGCTTATTGTGTCAGATTCTCTGTGTTAGAGTGTGTTGCCCTCCATTTACTAGTCTCATGACCACCAAACAAAAAATGTGTCAGACAGTCTATTATAATTTTTTTATTAATATAGACTCTGGGTGCATGATTAAGGCCAGAGTTACATCCTCTGCCTAGTATGTTACGAGTGGCCAACATGTTTGATTGCTAGAGAGGTTTTTGGCAATTTCATCAGGCAAAGAGAACCACAATATCACCCATTAGTTCTCACCTTAAAAGGGAGAAAGAAAGGAAAAGAAGAGCCGTTTAAGGTGATAACAATCAGTTGTATATGCAGATGATACATTATAGCATAGCATAAATGCTGACCTCACTCATAGAGGCTCAGTATCCAGGATATTCACCGGTAGTCTTCTGGGTGAATGCCCAAGGACCAATGGGCTAGCTTTACATCTCCCACTAGTGAGATGCATACTTAAAATATAACTTGAAATTCCCTAAGATAATCAGCAAAATATTTTGTAAAAGTAAAAACTTTGTTTTCAATTTCAGTATACTTATTAAACACATTCTTGTCCTTTATAGGAAACTGAACTAAGATATAATTTAATTTATAAACAATTGATCTTACCTTAGATCATGCTTCCAGAATTCTTAACAGTGCTAATTGTAACCAGGTAAGTGATGAAACAGTATGTGCCAAAGCTATCCACGAAGCCTTCTTCTTTGAATGCACTTGCCCAGGAGCCTCAGAGGACCTAGACACAAAAGTTCATGAATATCAAAGCCTCTGGGTAAAAGCTCCAGTAGTATGTGAGAAAAATTAAAACTGCTCCGAGGGTCAACCCTTGCTAACTTCAAGAGTATTAAAGGACTGCCCTAAATTTGACCCAGGCACTGTTTATGGAGACCTCCCAGACCAATGCTCCATTCCTTGTGGTGGCCCTTGTGTTCTGGGATAGCAGTGTGGCCAATGTGCATATTTACATCAGCCCTAACATGTGCTTATGAAGTGAGTCTTCTGACGCACAGAGCTCACTTTGAAATGCCTGCAAACCATATTTTTCCTTGAGTATTTTTTTCTCTTTGCAGGTGCTTCTGCCCATTCTCCAGGTCATCTGTGTGTTAGTTCCTGTGACCACATGTGACCCCAAACCTGACAAGTCAACCTGGCTTACCTGACTCTCTCACAAGGTAGTGGGGGAGGCGGCTTGTGTTTTTTCACCCATCCACAAGTGGTAGTACGAGGGGGTAAGTGGACGTTGCTACACTCTCGATGCCCCTGGTCACAGGTAGGGGGAGCAGGAAAGGTTTGAATACTCCAACGTTCTTCCGTCCTGGGGGAACTTCCAACTCATGGGCTCCCAAGACCTGGTGCAGTAATGGACAGCAGCCTGGATGAAACACTAATGTTCAGCTCAACACGCTTTATGCTGGTTGGTCCTCTATTCTCTAGCCTTGCAGCATTGATAACAAAGTCCTTCCTGCATAGTCTGCTAGGGCACTGCCATCACCTAGGGTAAAATTAAATAAATTGTAGACAATACATTTTTCCTCAGCCTCTGAAGAGGCTGTCCATGTGTGACCAGCACAAACACGGATTTCAACTGTATCACTGGGCTTTTTAATAGGAATTTATGTTTTTTGCTCCATGCTGGCATGCTGCAGTCACCCGGAGTGGGTTTACTAGGCCTCCTGGCTTTTATATTCGGAGTGATTCTCTAAAAGAGCTCGGTTTGGACACCTCTTCTTCTATTGGGTTACAGCCTTAGGGAACTTCCTCCAGCCTCCAGCTCCAGGTAAACGTCTGGCCTACAGTCTTTCAGCAGCAGCACTCCATGGTCCTCAATGCAGGTTTCATTACCTTCCTACACTTCCAAGTCCCATGGCATCCTGAACACTTGTTTGGGTGTCCATCAGGTATCAGGGGTTTCCTTCAGGACCGTTCCTCAGAAGTCCAAGGGAATCCTCTTCTTCAGTGCCCCTGAAAGTCCAACCTCTCTTGTCCTCAGAGGACATGAAGAGGGCAGTACCACATGCCTGTGAGACAAAGTACATGTAGTCCCAACGAGTAGAAGCCTGAAATTCTCTCGAGATGTGTATGGGCAAACTAGTCTTCACATCTTTTTTCTCTCCATGCCTCTACCCCTGTGCAGGAGGTTAAAAGGGAAGGTGATGTCACATGACCCTTCAGCCCTATCTGACAATTCTGGGGAAAACCCCAGTAAAGGGTCCACACCTTCACAGTATCTTGGGATTTTTAAAGATTTTACAATCAAGTTGGCATCTGCAAATCCTGCACCATAGCCCTTCCTTTAAATGACACTACAAAACGGGTTCCTTCCTTCCAGCATTTTAAATGGAACCCCTGGAGTGACTGGTGCCAAAGTTCTGCCTGCTCTCCTTTTGTTCAATAGGAAGAGCTAAGGTATATGAATTAATCACCCATGCAGATTTCTGTTTCACCCCTTTATCTACTGGGAGAAGTCTCTTCCCGCGGAATGAGCCTATTTTCCAGGGGAGGTTTTAAACTACCAGCTAGCAAACAGAATATTTACCTTGGTCCAGCTGAGTACAGCAAAACCTGTACCTCCTTAGGGTTTGCTCGAGGGCATTTTAATAAATGCCAAAGTACATCAAGGACTGTATATATAGCCAAATTAATATTTTATTTGCACTCAAGCCCCTGTTCAATGTAGGAAAATTCATGTGAATCACTATTTTTATGTTGAGCCATTACAAAGATTTACTTTCCACAGTTTTCATCAAAAGTGTACATAAACTGCAAACTGATATTTTAGTTCAGAAAACCTTTCTTTTTGGATGTGCAATTAAATTAAAGTAGGGGAATGTGAAATTTAGATAATTACACGAAACGGAAATCTGTAGCTTTGCACTATATTTTAGCACTAAATGCATCCTCGTGTTCATTTCTTGTGCAAGAATGCATTTAAACAACAACACTACTTAAACAGCTGCTCACATTATTTTCTTCCTGTGTGTGCACAGTAAATTTGTACTATGAATTACCAAAAATTGTGCTACTTTAGGTAATTTTTTACAATAATGTTTTGCTGGACTACTTATAAGGCCTGCATAGGCTATAAACAGCTTCTTTGACAGGCTACCTGTCTTTGACAGGAGGGTTTACGCCGACTGAGGCTTTCTTCTTTTTTGCATAGCTTTTTATGTACGTTTTTGTTTTTCATTGACTGATTGCTTGTGATTTTTATTTTGAAGAATTTAGGTTTATTTGTTGGTCCTGATGAAACGCCAATTGATCCTGTAGGACAGCTGAGGCGTGAAACATGTTGACCTTATAGTTAGGGTGAGAGCCACTGTCCTCTATAACCCTTACTCTAACGATTAGAGCACAGGAACATCATTTTCCTTTTACTTTTTAATCTTGCCCGAGGCCCACCATCCCCAATAAATCTGATTTTGGGTGGTTCTCGAGTCAATTTTATCTCTAGTTCTCTCTATTTTCATAGTAGGTCTGAATCCTCTCCTGCTTACTTCTGTGGCACACGTGCTATAAAGGACCTCCGGCACAGAGCCCCCTCGCAGGGGCCCGTCGGGCATTGCAGCGCCAGCCCGACGAGGAGCAGACCCAATGATGAAGCTTGACATCCAATGGATTTGTGAGGGTTCTAGCTTCTAAATTTAGAAGTGCCCATATGTTTGTTTTCTTTTTAGGAACAGTGTGCCCCATTGCTTGTTACGTATTACCCAGGGAGACTGCACACTGGACCTGCTTCTATACCTCTCCCAGCCGCTCTTTCTGTTGAGATCTGTATATTTAGGAGCAGGTGGTCGGAAGCATTCTGCACCACCTGCAGCTTCCTGATCAAATATTTCGGGACCCCAAGGTACAATGCATTACCATAATCCAGGTGCAAAATGATAAGGGCCTGGACAATAAGTCTCTTTGCAACAAATGGGTGGATTTTAAAAACCTTCCTCAGAAGCCTGAGCAGACCAAAAGATATGGCGGAAACCTTCTTGGCGTGATGTGCCATAGTAAGCTGAGCGTCCAACCATACTCCCAAGCTCTTAATAAATTCCTTAGATGGAGTGAGATTTCCAGAATAGAAGGATTATAACCCAGATGGGGATGGTGTCCTAGTATCATTACCTCAGTCTTGTCATCGTTGAACTTGAGCCTACATTGAGACATCCATCCAGCCACCGCTTGAAGGCAAGAATTAAGTGACAGTTTGTGCTGGTGTTTGTAGATAGTGAGACTACCAACAGAGTGTCATCTGCGTACGACACCAGCGAGAGACCGACAGGCTTGACAATCTCTGCTAAAGGAGACATATAGATGTTAAATAAAGTAGGGCTAAGTGATGAGCCTTGTGGCACTCCACAGCTGCTCTTATAAGAGCTAGAGAGAAAAGATCTGTTGAGGACATGAAACGATCTTCCCTCCAAAAAGGAGGAGAGCCTTCTCAGGGCACCGCCCGAGATTCTGACCTCTCTCATTCTCAGAAGTAATATGTCATAATCAACGGTGTCAAAGGCAGCACTGAGGTCCAGCAGGATAATAACCGTCACAGTGCCCTGATCAAAACGCCTTCTTGCCTCTTCTGTGACCGCAATCAGAGCTGATTCTGTGCTGTGAAGAGGTCTGAAAACCATCCGGGTGGAATACAAGATGTTATTATCTTCCAGAAAGCGTGAAAGTTGGACATTAACATGTTTTCAATTATTTTAGATAGGGCACAATGGTTTACAAAGTGGTGCAATGCGTGCATTGCACCTCTTTGTAAATATGGTGCTGCATTTTTGCCACACTATCTTCACATTAGCATAAAAAATAATGCTAATGAGACGATAGTTGGGGCTAGGCCCTTCTTAAATTTGAGCCCATATGTATTATCTGGGTTGCCAGATGTGGATCATAAGGCCACTGCCCAATGTTTGGTGCTGTTGAATCATGCAGCATACTATGAGATGAATTTCACTATTTCATGGAAACTGTGCCTGCCTGATACGAAATGTAAACATGTGCAAGTGTTGGTTTAAATCAAACTACACAAACTGTTATCAGGAAACAGAAAGGCACGACTGCCAACTTGTCAATGTACCTCTTATCAATAGGAGTTAAACGATAGCCTTTCCAAATGAACATTCGTCTTTGCCACTTGTTTGAATTGCATAGATCATAAGCAACAGTCCTCGAGACCTTGAGGAAGTGAGCAGAGGAAGTGATCCAAAGTTTTCTACAGGGAGTTTGAAGGTTTTTACCTCCAAACCACTTATGAAACATATGGCCAAACGTTTGACAAACTTCTTTTACAAAAAAATGGTTAAAAAGGCATCCGCCTAATAGACATTTCTGAAGGGAAGCAAAAGAAATCCCTCAAACCTGCCTCAAAATAATTTTTTTGCCTGTCAGAAAGTGTGCACCCATTACAAATGCTGCATGTCTGCAAAAAAGTAATAGTGCCTGTGTGATATATAATTCTCCAGCAAAATATGGCTGTAATGTATTCTTTGCAGGGGCTGAAAGGGTCAGTTTTAAATTGTGTCAAGACATATGATGCCTGAATCGCAAATTCAGAGGAATATTTCCAGATAGGTTGTCATCAGAACTGTTCCCATTAAATTCCACTGTAGTGTGATCATCTATCATAATGTTGCTAATATAAACACCAGTGCTGTTCAAATATCACACAATGCTACCAAAAAAGGGCGCTGCTCGAAAAAGTAACCGGCTGCCCGCAATATGATATCACTGCTCAAATATTCTCTTTGAATATTGCATTAGGTTTCTCAAAGATATAGCACATAAGAATGGAATACGTCGTATAATGTGTAAGAAATGTGCATGCTCATCCCATACCCTTAGCCTTTTTCGTCACCCAATTCTTGCTGACTTTTGCACGTTGACACTTCTAAACAAAAGTAGAGTAAGTGCCTGTGCAGCCCTTCTAATATATGTGCTGTACGGTGGAGCTCTTTATTTAGCCATTTAACTAACATAAGTCCTGGCAAGGAAAGTTATGCATCAAACGTTGGCGTCAGTGTGTTCTTACATCACAAATATGACAAAAAGATGTATTTGTATAGGGAACCCCCTTCTTTTTGTAGCACTCTGATCTACTTGTTCGATTTTAAAGCTTTTGAGAAATCTGTGAAAGGAGGTAATATACATTGTAGTATGGCTCCAGGCTGCTACCTGAAGTCAGGGTAATCGTGCAGTAAATGAAAGATCTGCCTGGGGAATCCAGAATTTACATCTGGGCACCACGAGGTAAAATAAACTTGATTAACGTTTCATTTTAAATTATTTATACTTCAGGAATTCCTTTTATGAGGAAAGTACTTCTATTTTTATGTGCAACTTGAGAAAATTACAATAGCCATCCCATTCAGGAGGGGAAGCTACAGATTCACCCTCACACCTTAGTTTCTAACAGTTTCCTAGAAATAACTAGTGTTGATACTGTCTCCATTGCCTTTCAGACAAAGTACTTTTCAGGGTTAAAGAATAGGCACACCTGCAAGATGAAGCACAGAAAACACCAAATTAACTAATATAGAACCTGAAAACAGACTTAAAAATGTATAATCACTGCCTACTCGCCTTTAGCAGATAAACTATCCCACTTTCGCATACTGTAAATATCTCAGATAGTCGCCACCCCTTCCCTTTATAACCCAAAACAATGCTAACTGTGGAATCTAAATAGAGAGGTTCTTCTGTACGACGACCTTGATGCATAAAACAATATAAAACACGACTTCGACCCTTAGCAATATTCATTTAGAGCAAAAAGGTGCTCTAAAATAAAGGTTTGTCAGCTATGTTAAATCCTCAAGACGATCCGAAAAAGGAAAACCAGAGTGAAATTCTTTATGTTACTTAAACGTTGAACCAGATTGAGTAAAGTATGGTGTACAAAGAAGCAATCACAGACTGTATTTGCAAAACAAACCTGAGAAAACCACGGATTTCAGAGTACAAAAAGCTGACAACATTCTTTAAACGCAAATGGCCGTGCTTTTAAAACTTAATCACTTGGAAAGTTGGTTAGGTTTGACATGTGATGCGGCCACTACTTATCAAACGTTACCCTGAAAAGTGCGAAAATGCTTATAAGACCTGGCATCCTTCGCTTGGTTCTCCCCTAACTTTTTGCATTAAACCCTTCTGTTTTCCTGATTTCTTTTTGCAGGCTTTAGCACTCGCTCACTTCACCACTGCCAGCAAGTGCAAAAATGTGTGTGCTCTCTCCATAAAATATGGCAGAATTGGCTTACTCCCAATTACCACATTTAATTTGCCTCTATGTTCCTAGTGAAGTGGTACTGTCTCTACCCAGGGACTATAATTTAAATGCTACTTTTAGGGCTGCACCACTGATTATGCTACCCACTTAACCCATTTGCTGCTAAGCCTTTTACCCCTCCTGTGCTAAGCCTTTTTATTGGCTATTTGGGGTAGTTTGTACTTAGGCCCCTGTCCACATAAGCTATCCGCTCCAAATCCGCCTCCTTTTTTCCAACATCCTGGGGATTCTAGCGATACTAAGGGTTTGTGGAGTCCTCCTGGAGGGGACTGAGAAATTAGCCAAAATACAGCTAAATTTTGTTTTTTGGGGGTAAAAATTGGAAAAAGTGCTGCAGAAGAACGCATCTGTTTTTACCCTGCATATGGCATTAACAAAGTGTGGTGCTATAATCACCATTTTCCCAGATTTCAGGAAAAGACAGACTTCAATCACAAACCTACATTTTTCAACACAGGTTTAGCATTTTACTGGGACAGAGCCCATTTTTCCTATTTTTGTGCTTTCAGCCTTCTTCCAGTTAGTGGTAGAAATGAATGTGAAACCAGTGATGGATCCCGGAAAGCTATACATTTCTGAAATCAGCACAGGCCATTTGTGTAGATCCTTCAAGGTTTTCCTATAAAAGTAACAGCTGCAATAAAAAAAAAGTAAATTGAGTTATAAAACAGCTATTTGTGTCTATGTTTTCATCTGTAACGTTTTCTAACTATGGCAGATTTTCAAAAGCAATATACCATTGTGTCTGCTGGATCCTTCAGATTGCGGGGATATATAGGGATTGTAGGTTCACCAAGAACCCTATGTTCCCAAGGCCAATAACTGAGCTGCACCTTGCAATGTTTTTTCATGAAATACTAGGCATACAGCAATTCAGTTGGTAAAATAGCAGGAGTAAAAAATAGGCATCAAGGAAAACGATGGGGCACATTTAAGAAAAGTGGCTCTGCATCCAATACAGCACCACTTTTCTTGTGCACCTTAGCGCCCCCGTTACACCACCCTGTGTGCGTGGTATTTAAGATACAGCACCCGATGGCGGTAGGTAGGGAACTAGCTTCAACATTTTTGATGCTTTTTTGGTGCTTTGCAGGGTTAGCATAAAAAACATTGACGCTAATGCGACAAAATACAATAAGGCCCATTCTAAATAATGGTGTGCCTCCTTTTAACGCATGCTCTGTGCCGGCATTTTTTCACACCCCAATGGGGGAATGCCCCCCCTTGCATACATTATGCCTGGGGCAGGCATAATGTGGTGCAAAGGGTTACAAAGTATGCATTGCAACACTTTGTAAATCTGGCACAGCGATTTTGGCCTCGATGGACCACATTAGCATAAAAAAGTATGTTAATGTGAAGCAAGAAGGCGCTAGGCCCTCTTAAATCAGGGCCAGTGTATTTCTGAAATGGGCACAAGATATGGAGTTTAGAAGCAGTGGGTATTTGCACATCTCTGAATTTGGGGATACCCATACTAGCATGTGAATTACAGGGTATTTCTAAAAAATGACTTCTTTCTTACACACTGTCTTACATTTAGAAGGCGCAAATGCAGACAAAGACAACTGGTAAAAACATTTGTTCTGCTATTCTGTGTTTCCCTAAGTCTCCTGATAAAAATGGTACCTCACTTGTGTGAGTATGCCTAGTGCCCGTGACAGGAAACACCCCAAAAGGCAACATGGAAACATCACAATTTTCTACTGAAAACTGACTCGTTTTTTGCAAGCTGTAGAATTTAGGTTCTAGATCAGCCAGCACCTAGGGAAACCTAACAAACCTGTACAATTCTGAAAACTAGACACCTGGGGGAATCCAGGATGGGGCAACTTGTTGGGCTCTCACCAGGTTCTATCACCCAGCATCCTTTGCAAACATCAAATTATGTCTACAAATACACATTTTACTCACATTTATGTGATGCAAAGCTCTGGAATCTGAGGGGAGCCACAAACAACCTACCACCCAGCATTCCCCTAAGTCTCCCGATAAAAATGGTAACTCACTTGTGTGGGTAGGCCTAGTGCCAGCGACAGGAAATGCACTAAAATGCAACCTGAACACATCACATTTTTCCACTGAAAATGGACTTGTTTTCTGCAATGTGCCTAGCTGTGGATTTAGAGCTCTAGCTCAATTGGCACCTAGGAAAACCTAGCCAACCTGTACATTTTTGAAAACTGGACACATAGGGGTATACAGGATGGGCTGAATTGTGTGACTCTCCACATGCTTTTACCCAGAATCCCTTGCAAACCTCAAACTGTGAGAAAGAAAATACATTTTCCTCACATTTCTGTGATGGAAAGTTCTGGAAACTGTGAGGAGCCACAACATTCCTTCAATCCAGCATTCCCCCAAGTCTCCCTATACAAATGGTTCCACTATTGTGTGGGTAGATCTAGTGCCTGCAACATGAGACTGCCCAAAACACAACATGTATGCAGCACATTTTTCCAATGAAAACTGAACTTCTTTTTCCAGTGGGGGTAGCTATAGATTTTGGACCATACCTCAGCCAGCACCTAGGGAAACCTATCCAACCTGTATAATTTTGAAAACTAGGCTCATAGAGGAATCCAGGGCAGTGTTACTTGTGTGGATCCCATTAGGTTTTCTTACCTACAATGTCCTGCAAACCTCACACTTTTCCTGAAATCACCCATTTTCCTTACATTTCTGTGATGGAAACCTCTTGAATCCGTGGGAATCCACAAAATTCCTACCACCCAGCATTGCCCCATCTGTGCCAATAAAAGCACTGCCCCACCTGTGTGGCTGAGCCTAGTGCATCAACAGGAACAGATCAAACCAAAGGAGCTTGCGTGGAGACACCTATTGACCTCGGTTGGATCTGTTCCTGTTGCTGGTACTAGGCCCAACCACTTAAGTGGGGCAGAGTTTTATTGGCACATGCGGGACAATGCGGGGTGATAGGAATTTTGTGGATTCCTGCAGATTCTGGAAGTTTCCGTCACAGAAATTTAGGAAAAATTTGAGACTTCAGGCAAAGTTGGAGTTTTGCAGGGCATTGTGGGTAAGACAATGGCGTGGGGTGCATTTGAAGCACCCCACACTGGACTTACCCAGATGTCTACTTTTCAGAAGTGAGTGTGTGTGTGGTAGGGTTTTCCAGGTAGCAGCCTACCCAAGCCCAAAAAGTGCAGCTGATCACCATTGCAAGTGGGACGATATTGGGAGTTAGCCATGCTCTGCTGGCCCATACGTGAAATCAACACCCAAAAGAGTCAAATCTTCTTTTCCTTGTCTTGGGATGAGATGCTTTAGTCAGTACTGTGGGCATAAAGACTGTGCCCATTTTGGGGGGTGGGTGCAGCATTATAATGCCCTCTCTGGGCAGACCCCACCCCTAATAGTCCCTAGTGCATAGTGAGCTTTCTGCCTCCTGGCGGGCAGTCAGCGGATATTGCCCCATCTGCCCCACAAGGGGGTGGGGGGCAGAAAGACTGTGCCCATTTTGTTTGAGTACTGGGCAGGCCCCACCCCTACACTAATAACAAAATAATCCCTGGTGCCCAGTGGGCTTTCTGACACCGGGGGGGCAGATCAGAGGCTATTGCCCTGAACTGACTCCCAAGGAGGGTATAAAGACTGTTTCCATGTGTTTCTGGGGTGGGGGCTTTGACAGGGTTATCATGGCCAGCCACCACCCCTACACTAATAATAAAAAATACTCCATGGTGTGCTACTGGGTTTTCTTCCCCCGGGTGGGAAGATTAGAAAGACTGTGCTTGTTTATTTTGGAGTGGGGGCATTGACAGGGCCATCAGGTCCCGTTCCTACTCCTAAACAAACTACATTTAAAATCCCTGGTGTCCTAGTGAGCTTTCTGCTTCCCCAGGAGAAAAGATCTGGGGTTATTGTCTCCACCTGGCCTCTAAGGGTGGCAGAAAGATTATACCTACTTTTTTGGGGGTGGGACATTGCCAAGGCCATCATGGCCAGCCCCCACCCCTACACTAATAATAAAAAAAATCCCTGGTGTGCTAGTGGGCTCTCTACCCCCCCCCCACACCCCTGAGGGCAGATTGAAGGCTATTGCACAATCTCCCCCCCCTGTTGGCGGGGCAGAAAGACTGTACTAATTTTTTTGGGGTGAGGGCATTGATAAGGCCATCATCGCCCACCCCTACACTAACTAACTAAAAATATCCCTGGCACCCTAGTGGGCTTTCTGCTCCCTAGGGGGACAGATCGGGGCTACTGCCCCCACCTACATCCTGGGGGGGTAGAAAGACTGAATAGGTCTAAAATTATGAGGGCAATCAAAAGCACTTGCCCAAGGGGCTGCTCCCTCCTCCCTGGTGCCTGGTAAGTGGATCCCTGCTTGGTGATAGTCCTCCTTGTGTGACAGCCAAGCAAAGATTCACTTGGCACTTGTACCATTGAAAAGGGGAGAACCTCTCCAGCCTGCCTTAGTGTTTGGGGGGCTGAGATAGCCCCCTGAGCACCAAGCAGGGAAAGTGATCAGCTCATTTCACTTTAGTTTTCATTAAAATGGTGTCAGCGCACCACATGTGCTGATCGTCACTATAATGAAAAGCTAAAACAGCCTTGGGAGGTCCCAAAGCTGTTTTTTGAAGCAGGGGGGCTGGGAATCCCTCTGGTGCCCGCACTCGAGGAATTTCCTGGCTTGTGTGCGAGGACAGCCAGGGGCCGTACTCAGCACACGAGCACCATGGCTGAGGACAGACCTCAGCCGTCCTCAGCACAGAAGGGGTTAAGTATCCCCTTAAACATATCTCAGGCCCACCATTTCAGCCTGTATGTACAGTTTTTAAACTGCCATTTTGACCTGGCAATTCTGTTTAACACATATAGGTCACCCCTAGGGTAGACCCTTAACAGCCTAGGAGGCCAGGTGCAGTGTATTTCATATACTAGTACTGAAAAACCCCTAATGCAGTTTTTTTAATACTGCAAGGCCCATCTCCTATTGGATATCACTGTGGTTAATCGTCTTATTACATTTAATAAGATGTCACTTCCAATGGGGAAGAGGTAGACAGTTAGAGCTTGGTGTCTAAAGAATTGTAATGAAAAGCCCTCTTCAATGGTAATGTCAAATTTTTATGTGCAATTCTGAAACAGACACTTTTAGAAAGTTAGCATGCTCGTGTCCTAACCATCTGGTGTCTGCAGACTATTCCTGGGTCACATGACTAGATGTAGCTGGCAGTTGGTCTTTGTGTATTTGCTTCCAGACCGTGAGACAAAGGGAAGATAGATGTTCGCAGGATGGGTCACTCTGAGTTAAAAAGGGGAGACGTGTCACATACCACACTTGCACATTACAAAGTCACTGCCTGAGCAGTCTCACAAAGGGATCATCACTAGTCTTTTGACACCTCAGACAAGCTAGAGGCAAGACATGGAGGAAGGGGGTGCCTGACTCGTCGTAGGGGGGAACATCTAGATGCTTTCTCCACATCAAAGTGGGTGAGCACCAGGTACGAATATTGGAGCTCAGTCCACAACTCTTCAGTACACTTCTGGACCTGTGGACTCTGCCAGGAAGAAGGACTGCTGTGCCACTGGAAGAACTGCCACTCTGCTAGACTTCTTCTCTGAAGAACTGCTATCCTGCTGTGCTGACCTGCTTCCCCCTTCCTTGAGTGAGAAGGACAGGACCTGCAACTATTGAATTCAGGACCCCTTCATGAGTTCAACCGTTAATTGACTGGCCTCCTGACTAAAGCCACAGGGACAGAAGGCACAAATAACCTTGAACCCAGCATCTGGACTCTGCCATTTGTGAGTCCTACCCTGCCATGTGGTGCCACCCCTGACCTGGACCCCTGTAATAAGATGGGAATGAGCTCTGAAAGCCCATCTGTGGATCCAGAAAAGCCAGCAAATCTCCTCTGCTGAGCGGCACAACTGAAAGCAAAACTTACACATTGCCTCTGCTGTGCGGACTTTTCCAATGCAAGAACTTTGCATCGCAGTCCTATTGAAACCACCACTGTGCAACATATCTCCAAAGACAGGTCCTATCACTGCAAGCCTCTCATTGAGAGCAGCCTCAATGATGATGCAGGACTCCACATAGCAAACCCTGCAGCTTCTTCAGAAACAGCTAGTGCACAATGCATCCTCAGTGCAGGACTTCACATTGCAAGCCCCGTGTCGAATGTCCCCCTTGATGAAAACCCAGGAATTTGCATCACTGCCCTGCAACTCTTGGGAACCTATGCTGCACAATGCCTCGCCAATCAGAATTTAAGGTACTCTTGTTCAGTATGCCTAGCCAAGTCCCTGTAACTCACTGGCGCACCATCACAGGTGGCCTAAACTTATGCCTGTGTCCCAGTTTAGCGTGACCAGACATCCACAGCTGGCGATTTGTTATTTTTAACACTATTTTCACCTAAATCTTTAAAATTACTTATCTCCAGTTCTGTTCATTGCATATTTGTCATTTAGGTCTTGATTTTTTTTACTAAATATACTCTATTTCTCTAAATTGGTGTGGGATTTTTGTTTCACTTTGTTTTCACTTAATTACTGTTTGAAGTGCTGCATAAATACTTTATAGATTGCCTCTAAATTAAGCGTGACTGCTCTGTGCCAAGCTACCAGAGGGATAAACACAGGTTAATTTGGGACTTGCTTCTGCCTCACCCTGACAAGGATTGTGGTTGCTGCTTGAATAGGGCTTCACTCCCCTCTACTAGTAACCCAATTTCTTACAATGGCCATCCATGAATATTGTTACAACAATGCTTAGGTTTGCTCATAACAAGAGAAACATACACCAATCATCATCTGTGTAGAAGCTACTTACCAAACTGTGCCATCTCCCCAAAAATCCCTAAAACCATTAGTGCTCACAATAACTGCCCATCCTTTTGAATATGAAGGAAGGACTGCACAATGCATCCCATGGCGTTATGGTCTAGATGTAAACAGACAAACCTTTCTATCCCCCACAATAAATTAAGGGTGAACAGAATATAGAGACATTTGTTAACTAAATACCCCCTCATAGGTACTAGAGATGAAAATAATTGTATATATGTAAACACTCATGTTGGAAAGTGTAAACTCCAAAATGGTGGAAGAGGACCCTATTAAAACCAAATGCATGGTAGGTGTGAAAATGTAGAAGGAGATGTTAGCTAAACAAAACCTCTTGGTTATAACAGCTCAAAACAATGTATATGTTTACATGCTTATATTGGAGGAGGGAAATCCTGAAATATATTAAAGGGATCCTTAATGAAAACCTATGTCATTTGTGCTCAGTTAGGAGCTGGCAATACCTGGAACGGACAAATTGGACCCATAATAAAACAAAATATATTGTAGGACGTAGATGGTTACTTAAACACAAAAGGATCTCATCCGTCAAAGCAAATGGGTTACTAAATAGAAAGACGGAGAATGGTTGACTGTATGTCCTCATGCCGTCAGGCAGTATGAACCTTTCCAATTAAAATGCTATTTTTGTACTTCCGTTTAATAAGTCCAACACATTAAACTAGTTAAAATAAAAGCCTCTACCTTTTCTAGACTCCTCTTCACGGATCAAGAAGGAATGCGCATGTGCAAAGTTAAACAACATTACAGAATATAGAGTTAGACAGGAAGCAGAACAGCACTATCAAAATGGTTGAGGTCAAAGAGTTAAAGTATGCTCTTCCTAATATATTTTTATTTAGCAGAGTGTGAGTCTCTAAAATTATATCAATGCACTTTCCTCACAATAATGCAGTTAGGTGAACTCATTCTTTTATCTCCGCCTGCAGAAAAAAAGTTTGATTAAGCATCAGACAACAGATTCAGATAATTGGCAACATTCTGCTAAATGGCATATCTTATAATATTCACTAAGGTATTAATGAAGAAATAGAAGTACCAAAGTTCAGAATCATAGAAAACAATCTCAATGTTGTTATTAAGAACCTTCTGGCGCATAGTGCCCAGTCTCTTTATTCAAAACATTTCTCTCTGTACGAGTATTTTTGAGAGATCTCTACCTTCTTTCATTTCAGAGATAACTTTCAAGATTTGAAATTTTAATTGAGTCACATTGTGTCTTGCATCAATAAAATGTCTAGCAACATTAGATTTGTCTTTTTTGTCCAGATATTACACTTATGCTCTGTTATTCCAATCTTAGATTTTCTTTCTGTTTTCCCTACAAAGCCCAGTCGATAAGGGCATTTTGGTAGTAAACATAGAAACATGGGTCACTGTAGTTTTGTGTTTGTTGTTAATCTTCTTAACAATTTTCTTAACAATTTATGGATGCTGTACAATTTCCCTCTTGTTGATGCTATTACAGTAGCAACAGTTTATAGATGGAACTGGGCCTTCTTTATCAGCTATCCTTTATTTATTTTTTGCTTCTTTTTATTATCATATGTTAACCCCTTCGGTGCCAGGCAATTTTTCTAGCTCAGCCGGCACCTAGGGAAACCTACCAAACCTGTGCATTTTTTAAAATTAGACACCTAGGGGAATCCAGGATGGGGTGACTTGTGGGGCTTTCACCAGGTTCTGTTACCCAGAATCCTTTGCAAACCTCTACATTTGGCCAAAAAAACACTTTTTCCTCACATTTTGGTGACAGAAAGTTCTGGAATCTGAGAGGAACCACAAATTTCCTTCCACCCAGCATTCCTCCAAGTCTCTCGATAAAAATGGTACCTCACTTGTGTGGGTAGGCATAGCGCCCGTGACAGGAAATGTCCCAAAACACAACATGGACACATCACATTTTCCCAAAGATAACAGCTGTTTTTTGGAAAGTGCCTAGCTGTGGATTTTGGTCTCTAGCTCAACCAGCATCTAAGGAAACCTACCAAACCTGTGTATTTCTGAAAACTAGACACCTTGGGAAATCCAAGATGGGGTGACTTGTGGGGCTCTAATCAAGTTCTGTTACCCAGAATCCTTTCCAAGCCTCAAAATTTGGCCAAAAATATTTTTTCATCATATTTCGGGTACAGAAAGTTCTGGAATCTGAGAGAAGCCACACATTTCCTTCCACCCAGCATTCCTCCAAGTCTCCCGATAAAAATGGTACCTCGCTTGTGTGGCTAGGCCTAGTGCTAGCAACAGGAAATGCCCCAAAATACTGTGTGGACACATCAAAATGATCAAGTACAAAACTACCTGTTTTTGCAGGGGGGGAAGCACCTATGTTTTGGTCCTGGGCTCAGCAGCCATACAGGGAAACCTACCAAACCCAGACATTTCAGAAAACTAGACACCTGAGGGAGTCCAGGGAGGTGTGACTTGCGTGGAACTCCCCAGTGTTTTCTTACCCAGAATCCTCAGCAAACAACAAATTTAGCTGAAAAATAACATTTTCCCACATTTCTGTGTGGGATCACCTCACCGGAATGAATTTCCTACCACCCAACGTTCCCCTCAGTCTCCCGGTAAAAATGATACCTCACTTGTATAGGTGGGCCAAGTGCCTGTGACAGGTAAGATCCAAAAACATGTCGAAATTGAGGGGGAACCAAAGCGGGTACAAAAGGGCAGTTTGAAAAAAAAAAATTTTAGGCTGACAAGTGGGGCAGAACTTTTATTGGCACTGATGAGACAATGCTGGGTGGTAGGAATTTTATGAATTCCTGCAGATTCCGGAAGGTTCCATCACTAAAATGTGGAAAAAATGTGTGATTTCCAGCAAAGTTGGAGGTTTGCAGGGCACTGTGGGTAAGAAAATGGTGTGAGGTGCATGTGAAACAAACCACTCTGGATTCACCCAGATGTTTAGTTTTCAGATGTGTCTAGGTCTTGTGGATTTTTCTACATGGCAGCGTCCCAAAGTCCAAAAAGTGCGGCCCTCACGTTCCAAGTGGGGAGATTTTGGGAGTTAGCGAAGCTCTCATGTCCCAAATGTAAAGCCAAAAACCAAAATAATCAAATGTTCTCTTGCTTGCCATGGGACAAGATGTTTTAGTGTGAGAGGGGAGAGCTGAAAAACTGTTACCCCCTTCAGCTGGGGTGGGGGAATTATCATGCCTATACTGGTTGGTAGCCACCCCCATACTATTTTTTTAAAAATTCCCTGGCATCTAGTAGACTTTCTGCCCCCCTGGGGTGTGGATCGTGGGTAATTGCCCCATCTGCCCACTGGTGGGCAGAACAACTTTGGCCCCATTTATTTGGGTTGGGAGTATGGCCACACCCCCTCCCTCTTGTTTTGAAAAAAAACCTTCCCTGGTCTCTGGTGGGCTTTCTGCCCCCATTGGGGGCAGATGGGCCTTCCAAAAATAGGCTGATCTGCCCCCAAGGGGGGCAGATATGGCCAACAGTAACGTGCCCCCCTGGGGAGCGACTCTTGCCCAAAGGGCTGCCCCCCAAACAAAACACACACAAACACACACCAATCCCTGGTGCCTAAGTGGATTCTACCCCCCTTGGGGGCAGAAAGGGCCTAACATAAATTTGCCCCTCTGGGGCAGATCGGCGTAATTATAATAGGCCGCTCTGAAAAAAAAGGTCTAAAAATATTTTGCTCCCCTCATTCAATAATATATTTTAAAAAATCCCCGGTGTCTAGTGGTTTCTTCCCCCCTTGGGGGCAGATTGGGCTAAAAAAATTAGGCTGATCTGCCCCTAAGGTCGGCAGAAATGGCCCAAGAGTAATTTTGACCCTCAGGGAGCGACCCTTGCCTAAGGGGTCGCTCCTCACATAAAAAAAAAAAAAAAAAAAAAAATATATATCCCTGGTGTCTAGCGGTTTCTGTCCCTGGGGGCAGATCGGCCTAATTACAGGCCGCTGCCCAGGATGTAACCGTTGCGTCCAAGGCACTCGAGGGGTTAAATATTGCTTGTTCAATTGTGAGTAAACATGTTACTTTCGCTAATAAGGTCATTATATTCATTATCTCCCTTAATGATCGACCAATGATTTTTCATTACTTTTTTATTTTATAGCTCTGTCTTGAATATTTGGAACCCATTACAAGATGTTTACCAGGTGCTCAGGGTTTTATTTTGCAAAAGGCTTTTTCCAACCTCGTGTAACAATCCTTTTTCTATTTACTCCGTGCACTCATCAGTATAACCTTTTTCTTTACATTACTGTAATATTTTCTTTCTCCCTTTCAAAATCTCCTTCCCTCAATTGTATTCACTTCACTCTGGTTAACTAAGAACATGGTAAGTATAAGAAAGTAGGCTATTATTTGTGAGGAGTAGAATCCTCACTCAAATAATGAACATAATCCTCATCAGGGTGAACAACCAAAGTCACTAAATAAACCTTTGCTTACTCCCTGGAAGAATAGCACAAAAGCATTCAGGCTTAACTTCGAGGCAATGTGGAAAGTATTTATGTATCACTCAAATAGTAACACAGTGAAAACAGAATACAAGAAAAATTATAAGCCAATGTAGAAAAAAAAGCAAAATGAAATTATTAAAATGACACCAAAACTACAAAAATCAAACTCTAATAGTAGAACCGGGTCAATGAGTATTTACGCAAGAGGTCACTGTTTGACATGAAGATTAGGTTGCAGTTGGAAAATTGTGTGTTGGGAGATGTGGTGACTGTTGCTAACACAAGGAGGCACTTGCATTTGAGAAGATCCCCAGGCTTCTCGATTTTCACCTGTAGCTTGGTTTTGTGTACAGGAGGAGTACACTCTAATGTCAGCCAAGGTTCCATGACCAGGGGGGGATGTCTTGGGAATCAGGACACACTCCTGTAGAGGCCTGCAGCAGCACTCAGGCAGGACCATTTGGTGTTAGTCAGCTGGACAGTTGCATGAAAGGCTCTGGAAGCTTGTTGTGTCCCTGTAAGTCACACAGGATGTCGATTAACTCACTCTTATAGCCACTTCTTAAGATCCTGAGTTCAAGAAAAGCATGTCCAATCTTCCTTCTTCAGATAGCAGAAGAAGTCCTTTTTCTGAATCTTCCACAGGTTCAACAGTGTTCTTATGAGGAGTTCTGAGGGTGCCATTCCTATACGCAGTACCAGCCTTGCTGTGGGGGCCATCCCTGGCCTACCCCCAAGCTAGTTCTGGCCTGTTCTTCCATCTTCTCTGTGTATGACACCAATCTTTCTTGGGGGAACAAAGGCAAGGGCAGGCCTGATGTCATGTTACTTTGAGTGTGCTGCAGGCAGGTACCTTTGAAGTACAATCAGGACTGGCCACTACTCCTCCCCAGTCATCCTTCCATGATGATCTACTCTCTTTACATCCAGGCCCTTTTGTCCCAATGTCTGGAAGACATGCACAACACACCCCAAGAGAATCATTCCCAGCCATGTGACTCTGGACACTGTCAGAAAGGTCAATATAATTCTAAAAGCTTCCCATCTCCCACAAGTATTACTTTAATACATCATCATGTACTGCACAAAACACAGAGTATATTGATATCAATGTCATATAATATTCAATACTCACCCTGCACTTTAAAACCACTTCAATACACTTAATTAAGAACAGTGTCCAACAGAAAACTAAATTCCATAGTTATCAAGGATATATCATCTTGACATCAATCATACAAATATAGATGTTGATACCAAATATACATCTTCACAATTATTTATCTATTCATAGCTCATTATATCCTGTGGTTACTGTGTTTTTTCACTTAATAATGTCTATCCTTATTTTAGGACTTTGGGGCCACTGTTCCCTTCCTCTGATCAATTTATTACGTTTAGTGCATGCCAACAGTTATTTCAGTGAAAAACTGAATAACTGTTCACTTTCCTCAGGACATAATGGGACTAATAAAAATCTAAATGGTTGCATGCCAATTCTACAATATCTACTCCATGCTGTCAGGCTTCAAATTACTAATGTGGTGTGGATGATTAACAGAATCTTAGGTCTCGCTATCTGAAAGTAGCCTTGTCTTTCTCACATACCTCCAGTCATCAATCAACAAAGATAGTAATAAATAAAAAATCTCCCAATCATAGTAGAATTATCACATGAGTGCCGTAGGTTCTATTTTTCATGTTATGGTATCACAATTCTCAGTTTTCACCTCCATTCACACACCGCACACAGTATAATTTCAATGGAAATCGCAAAAAAAGCTATCTTAATTGATGGATCACTTGGATCCATTTGTATTATTATTAGTCCGTAAACAATTGATCGGAGGACGGGAACACTACACCAAAGTCCATTGATGTACCTGTCACTTGAAGAAAGTGTGCTTCATCTTAGTTAAAAAAATTATAGCAGAGACCGAGGTAGAGCAATGCTAGCAAAAATGCAGTTTTAATGCCTTCTATGTGTTTTTTAAGTAAAACCCATTCTATTGCTTCAATACTTTCTGCATGCAGTATTGAGATATAAAGAGAGTTCACATCCATGGTGCATAACAGTAGTGTATCCTCTGGGTAGGCTTTCAAACTCTAGAGTTTTTTCAGAAAGTTTCTTGTATCTCGGATATAGAATGGCATCTCTATCTCAGTTCTTTGCAGAAAGTGATCAAATATTTTCCAGGTGGAGTGTGGAGAGAGTCAACTGCTGATGATATTGATTGAGCATCACTCAAGAATGTCATAGTCTTTGCAGAGTTCTAGTCCATTTGCTAATGATTGACCTACAATTTAGTTAAGGATTGTCTGACATTCTCTGATACGATTAGTGTCTAATCTCAAATATATGTTCTTGTGATCCATATAATCATAGTATGCTGGTCAAAATCCTCCCCTATGTCAGAAGGAAGGTGTGGGTTGGGTTGACAAGTCATCATTCCTTCCCCCGTGGATCTGTCCAGTGTATTTTAGAGTAGGAGAAGTTATTGTTCTTTGTCATTTCTGGTATACTTGAAAGTACTAAGGCAAATAAAGGTGGTAGATATGACTTGGCTTCTCTCTGTATCAATCCCAGACTTCCTCATCTTTTTTTCTCTTTGAAACAGTGCAGTACTTTCTCTGCCATGGATGAGTAAGGGTGTTTGGTTCATATTTCTTATTTGGTAGGGCTCTTAGCTTACCTTTTTACAGAGAGGTGTGAAAGTTTCTCCAACACTGGGATATTTCTATCTCTAGTTCAGTCCATTTCTCATTGGAGGTCTTGCATACAGATTCTGAACCTCTCATCATTAGATGATGTACTTAGGATTGCAACAGTTTGTTCATTAAGCTCCAAATAGTTTCGAAATTGATTTTGCAGCTTTTTCCTCTCTTCAGGGAGCCTGTAACATAATATATTTATTCTCCAGGTCTTGGACTTACAGATGGTGAGCTTCAGGTCAAATAATAGGTAAACTAGTGTCTGATTTGAACTGATGCCAGCCACAGTCTTGCAGCTGTAGGCTTACGGGATCATGCTTTCATAAGTAGGAAGTAGTTGATACTGGTTTCAGTGCCATGGGTGCACAAGATAAATGTATATGCTCAGTCCAGTGAATGATAGACATGTCAAGGACCCAGGAGTGAACGATCTGACATCAGGGATCATAATACATAAAGGGGGTAATTCTGAGTTTCCCGCTGGGCTGGCGGGCGACCGCCAGAAGGCCGCCCGCCAGCCCAGCGGGAAACCCCCTTCCATGAGGATGCTGGCTCCGAATGGAGCCGGCAGAGTGGAAGGGGTGCGACGGGTGCAGTTGCACCCGTCGCGATTTTCAGTGTCTGCGTGGCAGACACTGAAAATCTTGGTGGGGCCCTGTTAGGGGGCCCCTGCAGTGCCCATGCCATTGGCATGGGCACTGCAGGGGCCCCCAGGGGCCCCACGACACCCGTTACCGCCAGCCAGGTTCTGGCGGTCAAAACCGCCAGAACAAGGCTGGCGGTAAGGGGGTCGGAATCCCCATGGTGGCGCTGCTTGCAGCGCCGCCATGGAGGATTCCCTTGGGCAGCGGGAAACCGGCGGTACACCGCCGGTTTCCCGTATCTGACCGCGGCTGTACCGCCGCGGTCAGAATGCCATGGGAGCACCGCCAGCCTGGTGGCGGTGCTCCCGCGGTCGTTGGCCCTGGCGGTCCATGACCGCCAGGGTCAGAATGACCCCCAAAGTGTGCCTAGGTATGTGCATCCGCTTTATGTGCCCCCAGAGCACTTTGGTATTGCATAAGGGGTCGCAAATGCTTGTGCAGCCCCTTCTGTCATACAGATAGCGCTGGTGCGAGGGAATCTCTTTACTGTTAACTCTGCTCCATATAATGGATGCAGACACCAAGACAAAGAAGCTGTCAGTCGTCTCCTAAGGGCAGCCCTCTCGGGAGATGAAAGGGGGTCTTATGACCCCTCAGACATCCCTTTACAGATGGGTGCAGTCAAATATGGCACCCATCTGCAAAGAGGCTCTCTAATCTGCACTGCATAGAGAACCACTGAGCAGTATTTAAAGAGCAGCTACATATCTCTCTTGAATAAACTGCCCTGAGGACAGGACGAGTTCATGGTTGCCCTGAGGGCAACACATTCTTCATAATAGGGCACAGTTTCCCGTTTGCCCCTGCACACCTGCTTAAAGGTGCGCCATGGCACAAACAGAGAAAGTGTGCCCTTTCAATAATATGGATCCAGGTCTGTAAGCAGGCTTCAGGTAATCGATATCTGGGAGACCAGGATGACCCAATCAGCGAAGCAAATAATCAGTTGTTCCATTGTCCTCCAATTAAAAGCTTTGGGGCAGATTTATCGAAAGGGGTGCTGCACTGAGTGCAGCGCAACTTTTCCTGCGCCTGGTAGTGCCCCCCTACCGCCACCATGTGTGCACTGTATTTAAATTACGGTGCACCATGGTGCAGGGAAGGAGGCAATAGCGTCATTTTTCATGACGCTATTGATGTACTCAGGAGTAGAGCCAAGATATTGGTGCTACCTCTGCAGAGTATATTGGGGCCCATTTTAAATTATGGATGCCCCCTATTAACGGCTGCTCTGAGCAGGCTTTAAAAGTGCCGTACAAAATGATGCAAGGAAATCTCAGAGATTTCCTTGTGCCATTTTTTTTCCCCCCCTAATAGGGGGAACGACCCCTTTGCATACATTATGCCTGGCACAGTCATAATGTAGTGCAAAGGGTTACAGAGTGGCACAATGCATGCATTGTACCACTCTGTAAATACAGCACAGGTATTTTGGCCTCGTTGAGGCACATTAACGTAAAAAATAATTATGCTAATGTGGCTCAAGATGGCACTAGGGGCTCATAAATATGCCCCTTTGATTGGCCAAATTCTGTGAGAAGTCTATTTAGCTTGAAAAAAAGGAAGACTTGTGGTTGTTGGTGGTGTAGATAGAGGCAAGAATGAAAGTGCATTCCTACAAATCTAATTTTGTGAAAATATATTTCCCTGTTGAGTCTGACCACACCTTTAGTGTACTTGCTGGTAGTTTCCTAAGAAAGAGAATTGCTACTGCACTTTTCATGCAGGGAAAGAATTGGATTATGGGCACATCTTATTGTTGTCAGACAAATTGGAGTAAAATTCCCTTACTCATCCTGTCCCTCTTTAATTTATTAGATTTTGCCATGGATAATTGGGTTGTCCTGTAGTAGCACAATGTAAGGTTTCTTGGTCACCAAGTAAGTTAGAACCTTTTTGCATTTAACATAGCTGAAGGACTGTTTACATTCATAGAAGTGTTACAGGACATAGTTTTTATGGGATAACTAATTTGCCACTCTTTGTATGTGATAGGTCAGTGCCCCTCGTCAAGGAGGCACTCTTGTATTGATTCCTTCTAGTCAGCTGTGAGGGGTCAGTAGTAATATATTCTTACATCATAACCGGGTTGGTCAGGGTTTTGATCAATAAACTCATCAAGCACTATGAAATATAGAGGAAACTGATAAATTGTATTTATGTGAGTTGGTAAACCAAACTGTGGGTGAATAACCTCGATATCCTGAACAGTATGAAGAACTTTCAACAGGTGTGCCTTAATTTACTTGTCAGAACAACCACTTATTGAGCAAAATAGGTCTTGATGAACATGAGTAATTTTACGTTGATTTGCTTAATTTACAACTGATGATCTCCTGCACTAGTTGCGATGGACATATACAGTTCAGTCTTTGAAGGGCAACCTTAATTTGTCCCTGCCCCTCTGAGAGGAATCTTCTGCATCAGAATCCTCGGTTGAGTGTCTATAGTGTGCGTGTGTTATCTGTGGCATGTCTGCATGAGGATCAGGATCGATGAGGCAACAATCATCTGGTTTCTGACTTCCTTCAGTATAGGTATAGTGTCCACAGTTAGTGGTCCACAACCTTCTAGGAATCTTTACAGTTCACCTGAATCATATAATCAGCCGCAGTGCATGGAAAGTTTTACAGAAAAGGTTTTTTCATATGAAAAGTCTACTGCAAATGAGAGTTTATGTCCATGCTATGTGAAGGTGCTTGTTTGGTTGAAGTAGTTAGCATACATGCTGGTGATGCAAGAGGCAGGGTATGATTGGTGTAGGCACGTCATTTTTTGATCAGCTAATTTTGGTGGTTAAAATTCCTAGTATGTCCAACCCTTCTTCTGACTCATGGACTCCAAAATTGTGGATGTTATTCCTCCTACTTTTGTCTTCTAAGTCACTAAGGGGGTCATTCCAACCCCGGCGGGCGGCGGAAGCCGCCCGCCTGGCCGGAACCGCCAGAAGACCGTACCGCGGCGGTCATTCTGACTTTCCCGCTGGGCCGGCGGGCGACCGCCAGAAGGCCGCCCGCCGGCCCAGCGGGAAAGCCCCTTCAACAATGAAGCCGGCTCCGAATGGAGCCGGCGGAGTTGAAGGGGTGCGACGGGTGCAGTGGCACCCGTCGCAATTTTCAGTGTCTGCAAAGCAGACACTCAAAATCTTTATGGGGCCCTGTTAGGGGGCCCCTGCACTGCCCATGCCAGTGTCATGGGCAGTGCAGGGGCCCCCAGGGGCCCCACGACACCCGTTCCCGCCATTCTGTTCCTGGCGGTAAGAACCGCTTGCAGCGCCGCCATGGAGGATTCCTATGGCCAGGGGAAAACCGGTGGGAAACCGCCGGTTTCCCTTTTCTGACCGCGGCTTTACCGCAGCGGTCAGAATTGGCCAGGAAGCACCGCCAGCCTGTTGGCAGTGCTTCCGCGGTCGTTGGCCCTGGCGGTCGATGACCGCCAGGGTCAGAATGACCCCCTAAATGTTTTTTGAGGTTCCATAGCTCATCACCCTGTCTTGAGCATCCAACACTTGAGCTTCAGTGGCATCTAACAAGTTCTCTGATCTGTGTAATTGAGGGTTGGAGGTTGCTAGGTCAATATGCATTGATTTGATGTCTCTCTTGGTGTCTGGCATGGATAATTCCACTGTGTTGATCGAGACTTTGATGCCATTTTGTTCTGCCATGAGTCATGCATGTGTCATTGTGGCCATTGTTAATGCTTGGGACTGTTGAATCTTCCTTTTCTTAATGGTTACAGCCTCTGAAAATAGCAACTGTCTGAAGCTTTATTTCCTAACATTTATAGCACAATAGGAGTTTACAGCAAATGAAGGGATGAGTAGTTTCACAATTCAGTAGTTATCATTTGTGAAGGCGCACAGCTATGTGGGATTCCAATCATTGAGATTCTAACTGGCTTTCATAATAATGTGGGTAGTTGGTCCAAAATCAACCATCGCTTCTTCTCTCAGATGATTCAACAATAACGTCGTATCAGGACAAGTAATAACCCTGTTGACTTCCAAGGCGGCTATTGCATCTGTTTACCTCTAGAGGGTGTTGAACTTGTGAAGTGGTACATGCGAACACTGGTAGAGAAAAAAATAATGCACCCTATAGGTCTTGGCATTTCATCAGCCTGAGTCTCTTACAATCGAAGTTGGCTGTTCCCTTCAGGATAGTACAATACTTCTTTGGGAGGTTGAATTGTTGCTGCTTGCATCAAGGTAATCTGTCTTCTGGGTGATGCCTTAGGCCCAGCATAATCGTTCACTCTCAGTTCCTCTTCTGCAGCTGTGCTCACATGCAGTGTAGGGTTGGAACCAGGAGGTGGCTTGCCACATGATTAGTTTGCAGCTGCACCTTCATTACTCTCTTTTCACAACTTTTGCATTTTAGTTGTGCAGAGTAAATTAGGTAGGTCTGTGTTGATGGTTTCCACCATTCACTCCTCAGTTTGGCCTGCTCAACCTATTCAGTTGTGGTTCAGTCAAAGGATGTGGGAAGCAGGTAATTTATCTCTGGGCTCCACATCACAGTTGATTCATATCTGCCACTAAATATTTTAGAGGAGGTGATCATTGGCACATAGAAAGTAAAGTTGATGTCAGCTTGCAAAATAATTAGGCCAAGTTATTTACCATTTGGAATGGGTATGTATGTAGGTATATGCAATTCTATAGCATGAACCTAATGAAAGGCATCTGAGCCATGTACAGGGAAAAGAACAAATAATGGATCACTCTAAAAGTTGGCCATCAACCTTGCAGAGGAGCTCCACCTCCCTACTACTCTAGTATTCAGAGTTACAGCTCAGTATCTAAGCCTGCTGCCTACTTCATACAGCACAATGCTTTCCTTGAGAGTGCAGTACAGTATGTCAGAAGCACAGGTCAATATGGCAAAATGTGGTTCAGTATGATGAGGGTCTGGTCAATATACCAGAGTGCTGCTCAGTGTGCCAGGTTGTTGCACAATATGCCATACAGCTGACAGTAATATCATAGTCCTTTTCATCTATCAAGGCACTCTCAGCAGCATCAGCACGCTGCGCAGTATGTCATGGTGCAGTACAATATGTTAACAGTGCTGATGAAAATACCAGGTGCTGCTCAATGTATCAATTTTACTGCTTAAAGAGCTAGAGATGCTGCAAGCAATACAGTATAAAAAGCCACAGTGCAGCTAGATGTGCCTTGGAGTTAACCAGACCATCCACTATAAAAATATACTGATCCAAAACAAATGTTAGTGCTGAAAATGACAAGCTGTTGATTTTTGTGTTTGGAATGATCACGTTTCTGAAAAAAATGCAGGGGTTATATTATACTCAGTTGCTGCACAATGCATTCTAAGGGTTATGAGCAATTAGCTTGTCAGAGATAGTGCTGAATGTGACATGTGTGCTACCTAACACATCAAAGTGTCATTACTTGCCATGGAAGTTGTAGTAAATGTATCAGATGTGCAGCTAACTGTGTCAATGGTTACTTCTTAATGTGCCCAGTATGCCAGAGTTCTATCAAATGTTCCAGGGCACTTGTGAATATGCCAGGCACTACTAGATTTTGCGAAAGTGATCATTGTGCTAAGAGTGCCATCCATTGCACCAGGATGTGTTACCATGGGTCTACCGTTGTCTGAAAGGTCTGGAGACCACTGTCTACTGATGTCTTCTAGATCTGAAAGGCTTTTTAAGGTTGGAAATAACTACTTGATATACTTCTGTGCTTGAAGGAGACAAAACAAACACACTACCCTACTCATTGTTTCCAATCTATTCCAACTACTTCCACTTCTACTCCCAGCTGTGGCAATAAAAAAGAAAGATCAGCTTTCCCTCTCCATTTCCTCCATCCAGATTTCAGTAAAGCAAAAAGTATATGTTTTATGTCGTAATGTTGGAATAAGTCAAGTGACACTCTACAGAGAGGAGGCATTACTATTAAATTGTATACCAAGTTCCTAGATCTGTGGCTGAGCCACCAGAGGTAAAAAAAGAAGGCATAAGGCTCACAATGTAAGAATACAGGCTTAGATTGCACAATGACATCCTATAAATGATGCCTCATCCAGCATTCAGTTGCAACAGTGCACTTACCGATGACTGCCTTGATGGCTGCAATACTGAGAAAATAGAGGGAAATTGAACAGGGATACTGCAAAAACAGATGAACAGAATTAAAACAAATTTGGCAGAAATCTAGATCTTGTGATTTGGTGTAAATACATTCAGTAATTTTGTGAAATGAAGGCCCAAAATATATGTATATTTCATGCTGCAGTTCCAATGCGGACACACCGTCATCTTAATACCGCCATCTTAGGACTCAGGAACTCATGAGTCCTACAAAATAAAATAAAAAAATTAAAATTAAAAAACGATATTGGGGGTAGGGTGACATGTGCGAGGTCCCAGATGGACCCCAGTACCTAATTAAAAAAAGGAAGAAAATTAGGGGAATTATCTGCGGACCAACCATGAGCCCTAGACCAGCCTCCTGGAGAATTGCAACACATATCCGTATCCCTGGAGCAACAAAAATAAAAAAGGGGGCATCTGCGGGGTTAGGGTTATGCCTGGGATCCATAAGTCGTAGTCACTACCTTAGGGGACAGGGACTCAGTCCTTGAGTTCTGAAAACTAAAATAAAAAATATATAAGGGGGCTGGGTAGGGACCCTCTGTAGACCACTGTGAGCCCCTTGAAGAATTGCTCTGAACCGGTGTATCCATTTCATAAAAACATTTAAAAAATGGAGGCTAGGCACCTATGGGAGCCCTGTGCCTGACTCAACCCAACGTGGCTGTATGGATTTGGTAGCTGGATGCAAGGCGGGTGGTTGGGCCTCCAGGGGAGTTCCAAACAAGGCACCCAACCCCACGCTGTGCATCTCAAGTAACTCGCCATGCACAGCTTGTACTCTCACATATTATCACATTCATAATGTGCAATGACTGCATTGATCACATCCTTAATGACATTTGGGATTACATCATTGATAACAACACTATGCATGACAAGGGTGTGATTTATACTTACTTTACATTAACTAGTTAATTTATGTAGTTTGTTAGTTTAAAATGTTATGTTTTAACCAATATTTTAACCCAACTATAACGTCCTTTAATTTTTGTTTTTTCAGTGAGTTTATATATATAGAACCGCCTTCAAAATGCCTGTCACTAGGGTGACGTAGCGTGTGACATGGTGCTGATCCCAGTAGTCTCATATAGGAAATCCCAAAAATAAGATTTAGCAACCACTCTCACACTAGGAAGGACCGGTGCAAACATTGGGGATCCAGGAATCAATACTGTTTGCATCAGTCCTACCCTGAGTGAGTGTGGTTCCTAAACTTTGGGTTTTAGATTAGTTAGTTAGATAGACAGACAGACAGGCAGACAGACAGACAGACAGGGAAAGATAGATAGATATATTGACAGATAGATAGATAGATAGATAGATAGATAGATAGATAGATAGATAGATAGATAGATAGATGGATAGATAGATAGATTCTCAAGCGGGGTTCCCTCATTTCCATTTGGGTGTGCCCCCAAAAAATTTGGGACTCCTTTGCACTAGCACCGTATTGTAGACCTGGACACAGAGAAAAAGAGACCAATAGGAGGTGCAATTACGGAGCACGACATAGAGGTGCACAGTTAGTGTGTCCTGACTTTATCCATTGGAATGGGGAAATAATGTCCCAGGTACCCACTTCTCATCCCCCTACAGACGTGTTCAGTCATTCACTTTATCTGCTTGCAGGAGAATCTCTTTCCTCTTTGAAAGTAATGCTGATTGCCCCATGCACAGTGAAAGATGCCTTTCACTAATGTTCTGTTTCACAGAGCAGGCACTGTTTCACATCTGCACTGGGAACCACACATTTGCTGTGGCACAGTGCTCTGCCCCAAGACACAAATAAGACTGTGCACCATATCTAAAATGTCGTCCTAGGAGTAATACTTCACGTCCTCTTGAATATCTTTGTGAATTGGCCCCCCTAAGTACAGTGTACCTTCCTCAATACCGTTGATCCTGGCATAAGGAACTCTAATATGATTTTTGAAAGTTGTTTTCATAGAAGTTATCTACTATTACCCCAGTAATTTGTAAATGTTTCCACAGATTCTCATGTAGTTTTTAGCAGATTTGAACCTCCTCTACCTTTGAAATAGTCTAAAGACATAGGGGGTCATTCTGGTACCGCCGCGGTCAGAAACGGGAAACCGGCGGTGTCCCGCCGGTTTCCCGCTACCCAAGGGAATCCTCCATGGCGGCGCTGCAGGGGGATTCCGACCTGGCTGGCGGGAACGGGTGTCGTGGGGGCCCCTGGGGGCCCCTGCAGTGCCCATGCCAATGGCATGGGCACTGCAGGGGCCCCCTGACAGGGCCCCACCAAGATTTTCAGTGTCTGCCAAGCAGACAAAGAAAATCGCGACGGGTGCAACTGCACCCGTCGCACCCCTTCCACTCCGCCGGCTCCATTCGGAGCCGGCATCCTCATGGAAGGGGGTTTCCCGCTGGGCTGGCGGGCGGCCTTCTGGTGGTCGCCCGCCAGCCCAGCGGGAAACTCAGAATGACCGCCGCGGTCTTTCGACCGCGGTACGGTCTTCTGGCAGTTCCCGCCAGGCGGGCGGCTTCCGCCGCCCACGGAGGTCGGAATGACCCCCATAGTTCACCAAGGTAGGCATCTGGGCCTCTAATAACCTTAAATTTTGCCATCATGTGTTCTGCCTGCGTGCTTCATTATCAACTGCAGCTCTGCTCATGTGTTATAAACCCATGTGGTGTACATGCAAACCTTCAAGGAACACTGATTGCCATTCCATCTGTTGTACGGCCACACATAGGCGGTCATTCTGACCGCGGCGGGCGGTGGTCACCGCCCGCCATGCGGTCACCGGCAAATGGCCGCTCCGCGGTCAGGAGACCGCGGATGTCATTCTGGCTTTCCTGCTGGGCCGGCGGGCGACCGCCAAAAGGGCGCCCGCCGGCCCAGCGGGAAAGCCCCTGCAACATAGAAGCCGGCTCCGAATGGAGCCGGCGGTGTTGCAGGGGTACGACGGGTGCAGTAGCACCCGTCGCGATTTTCACTGTCTGCAAAGCAGACAGTGAAAATCTTCATGGGGCCCTGTTAGGGGGCCCCTGCACTGCCCATGCCAGTGGCATGGGCAGTGCAGGGGCCCCCAGGGGCCCCACGACACCCGTTCCCGCCATCCTGTTCCTGGCGGTAAGAACCGCCAGAAACAGGGTGGCGGGAAGGGGGTCGGAATCCCCATGGTGGCGCTGCAAGCAGCGCCGCCATGGAGGATTCCCTGGGCCAGGGGAAAACCGGCGGGAAACCGCCGGTTCCCCTTTTCTGACCGCAGCTTTACTGCCGCGGTCAGAATGGCCCTGGAAGCACTGCCAGCCTGTTGGCGGTGCTTCCGTGGTCCCCGGCCCTGGCGGTCATAGACCGCCAGGGTCGGAATGACCCCCATAGTATCCTATTTCCCTGGATCTGGCATTCAAGGGTTGGATGATTTCAGAGCTTTTACTAACACCTCACTTATCTCCACTTTGTTTCTGGGACTTCTCATTTTTTCAAAATAAAAAAAGGGGATTAATCATGATTAGAGACATTCGCTCAACAAGGATTTTGAAGTGAAGGATGTGTGATGGTTGCTTTTAGCCTCACCGGTTCGAAAACTATCTAGCAAAGAGTAGCTAAGCATTAATTTAATCAGGTAATGAGTGCATGAATGAATGTGCGATCAGTGGAAAGTTCTGCAAATGTATTTGTGGATTACAGCTATTCCAAAAAACAGTTCTCGAAATCTTTGTCACTTTTGAAAAAAAACATTAGGATAATAGCCACAGGTGACGAAAAAGATAAGTGAATATGGTACTGTGATTTTCTTTCAGAAGTAATTTGTTATATCTTGTTATGGCCAGTGTTAGAAATTGGGTTTTTGGTTGGCAGTCAGGTTACCCTCTGTCCAAGCAAGAACCCTCACTCTAGTCAGGGTAAGTCACACAAAATCCAAAATTAGCCTGTGTCCACCCTCTGGTAGCTTGGAACGAGCAGTCAGGCTTAACTTAGAAGGCAATGTGTAAAGTATTTGTGCAATAAATCATACAATACTGTAGTGAATCCTAGTATGTTTTAACGGGTTAACAGGAGTTAGCTTAGCCGTAGGCTTGTAAACTCGTGCCCCCGTCACCCAGTGACTTTTAACCTACTTAGCTTGCTCTGGCTTAGTCCATTTAATTATTTATTTCCTTTAAAATGGCGGCCTTGTTTATAGTTAGGCCACTTGTTATGGGTTCTATTATCAATGTCACTGCGCCAAGGCGTCAAGATCAAGCACGAAAGACAAACATACAGTAGGCATTCACACTTAGGAATTTTCCCTCTCTATACTTTCGAGGGATTGTTGATATTAATTGCCATCCCAAGCATGCCTGTTATCTATTGTTATGAATAAACACTTATGTCAGGGGACCTTGTAGATCTGTATAAATACAACACACTTTTAGACAGATAATCAGAGGGATTCGGACCAGAGGGCATCGCCACCATCGCTAATACCGATGCTGCAGTCATCTTGACACTGATCCAGTCTTCGTGTCCCTGCGGAGTCTGAGATAGAGACCTCATTCCAAGGTAACGAGGGTTGGGGGCTCCTCTCATGGACACGGTTTTGGCAGATTAGGTTTAACGAACCCAGCTCTTCCTTTTTAGGTAGGAGGTTAGACCTACTCTCCTTAGGGTATTAGGGCTTATTCCATCTTTTACATATACATATATTTTTATCTTATATTGCATAATGGTGGGGGTCTTTATAACAATGACTCTCCTCTTTACAATACTGTTGCTTGGTATATTCATTATCCTAATCATTGCAGTTCATGCAACTTATCACAAATTGCAGTTATGTTGAATAAAAACTATTATAACTTTACTGCATCTGTGTTATTGCCTTTGTTTGTATGAGACATTATAGATCTGTGAGAAAAGGGTAATTTCCGTTTAACCACGACAACCCTGAGATATTGTATTTTGAGTCCATGCATAAGCGACTGCTACAAATCACCTTTTACTATTGTGTTTTCGGTGAGGTACTGCTAGTAAGCCGGTAAGGTTTGGACAACAGTTACAAATAGTTGTAGGAAGAGACTTAGGGGGTTATTCTAACTTTGGAGGAGTGTTAATCCGTCCCAAAAGTGACGGTAAAGTGACGGATATACCACCAGCCGTATTACGAGTTCCATAGGATATAATGGACTCGTAATACGGCTGGTGGTAAATCCGTCACTTTTCCGTCACTTTTGGGACGGATTAACACCTCCTCCAAAGTTAGAATAACCCCCTTAGTCACCTAAGAACGAAAGTACTGTAATCCTGAGACCAGCAGTCTTGCTCAGAGCAAGAGTCCGAACTACGACATGGCGCTACCAACGATGGTGTTTAGGCACTAATTTACGGATACCCTGACTATCACTGTCTCACAGACAACAGGTACCCTCAGTACCATTATACGGAGACGTCGGTGGTCTTTGGGAGAATCCTCCTCAGCCAAACAGGTAACACCTGCTTAGGCTGTAGGTTGTTCGAGCTCGAACTCACAAAAGGAAAAACTTCCCCTATTTTGGTGTTCCGTTTCTCTAAACAACTATGGCTAATACCATAGACATTCCTGCAAATGCTAGACATGCACTTACACAACATTTATTAGCGCATGGCCTTACAGAAGAGGGCGGGGAAGTTACTTTGATTAAAGAAGCAACAGAAGCATACCAAACGGAAACATTTTACTGTTGGGTTGCTTTTCCTGAGGCTGACCAACGGACACACACATTTCACACTTATGACATTGCGGACGTACCCGTAAGGTATGAAGCATACCAGTATCATGAAATATCGCTCACATATCAGGAGCATCAAAACTGGTTTGAAGGCGCCCTACCACATATACTGCGGCGGGTGAGGCTAGGACCTTTAAGTAATGAAGGGCCTACGTGGCCCATGTTTGCCACATATACACCTCACCCAGGCATACAGACTATGCCGCTTGTAGATTTAAGGATATTATATAATGAATTAGTGGCATTATATAGACGATTGGTCCAGTTCGTAATGCGAACATTGAACACTACACCAGCGCGTCCAGCACCGCCAGTGGCTGGTGGATATCAATTGGCTACTGGGATTAATCCACAAATGGTGCATACCATTATGGGTAAAGTGCCCTCGGATTGAGAAAAAATACCGTTCTGGATTGCTCAGAAAACAAATCATCTGGAAGCTGTGTTCCCCCATACGGGGCCACAGGAGAAACATAGATTGCTCACTATGTGCTTGCCATTCGGGATGGTTCCCTCGGTTGATGAATGTGCCACTTGGGGTACAGTCTTCGCTGCTGTTTATACTACCACGCATGGTACCCCTACACTGGCCAATTTGCCGGAAATATTGAAACAAATACAAAATGAGCATGAGGCTGCACCAGCCCTAGATCTGGGGATGAAATTGATGCGTAATTTTGACGCCGTCTCCTCGATAATATTGAGTAATATTAAAGGGGAAGCAGTAGCACTGGCGATACGCCAGCGTCTCCGGGAAACTCCACACCAGGAACAAGAGAGACAGCTACCAAAAATAATCTCTGATACCTATACTAGTATAGGACGGGATGGGCTGGGAGCCAAACCTAAAAAATTGGACATACCAAGTACCACCCATAAGGAAGGTACGAAGCAGGCACAGGAGGGCTCTAAGAAGCGCTGGGACAAACAAAAAGATTTCAAGGATAGGAGAAACAAAAGAGCTGATTCTCCTCATCCGGAGTACTCCGAAAGGAGATATAATCTCAGAAATAGGGATAACATTAGAACTCCAGACAGATATACTGATTCACGTCCTTCTCTTTCCTTTCAGGACGCACCGGATAGACGTAGCGAGAGAGGGGGGCATCAAGATCGACGTCCGGAATACGTGAAAGAAAAGAAAGACTCGCCACAGTCTACTGTTAAAAAAGAAGAAAAGACTCCTCAACAAAAGCCACAATTTAAAAAGAAAAAAGTGGCTGCACTGACCATTAAAAATGCCAGTAGTATTGAGAACACTGTTGAGGAACAAGAAGTGGGCAGTGACTCTGTTGGACAGCGCGGCAGAGGTCACGATATGTCGCCAGAATCTGAAAGATCATCTGGATGCAACAGCAACTAGCGATTACATCGCAGTTGAAACGGCGGATGGCCGCGTACTTCCACCCGATCGGGTTTTTGATTTAACAATTCAGATAGAGGGAGACGTGGAACGCATTATTAGTGTAATATTCTGGGATGAACTTACTAGTGATATCCTGTTGGCCGAGAGAGACTGGCCACCTGAACATGTCCGCATGCTCCCACATGGGGAAGATGTCATTTTGCCTTCTTTCTCCGATCTTGTTCCGGAGACAGACAAACGAGCATTAGCTGCTGAATGGGCTTTAGCGCAGGCACCTGCATTATACCGTAATCATGTAGGATGGGACAAGGACTCTCCTTGCCATGTTATTCCCGTTCGGTCTACACCACACCCGCAGCCACAATACCCTGTTAAACATGAAGCAAAAGCTCCAGTGACGGAGATACTGTCACAACTTGAATACCAGGGAGTAATTGAGCCCTGTACATCGGCAATGAATAATCCGCTATTTCCCGTTGCGAAACCTGATCATTCATATAGAATAGTGGTTGATTATAGGCACTTGAATAGTCATGCACGCACTTATGCTATACAAAATTCACACAGCACAGCGCTAATTAATAATATAGTGCGTAAAAAATACAAAACTACATTGGATATATCTAATGGTTTTTTCTGCCAGAATTTAGCACATGAAAGTAGAGACCTAAGTGCATTTTCCTATGGTTCTCAGAAACGCTTTTGTCGTTTACCCCAAGGCTATAAAAACAGCCCAGGACTGTTTTCGGCCCGTGTCACATCAATCTTACAGGAGCTTGATTCCGAGGCATTATCATATGTGGATGATATCTATCTCACTGATGACACCCTTGACATTCATCTTGCCAGGGTCGATCGGATAATTTTCGGATTTGCCACCTTCGGATATAAATTTAATTTTAAGAAAAGAAAGATAGCATTTCTTAGTGTATTGTTCCTAGGATATGAACTATCAAACGAGGGGAAGAGCCTGGCCCCGCACTTCCTAGAGAAGTGTGCTCAGCTACAGCCTCCGAACACGCTTAAGAAATTGCAGTCATTACTGGGTTTCTTTAATTTTGGCAGAACATATATTCCAGATTATGCTGAACGCGTAAAACCACTATATGACTTAATTCAGCCCAATTGTTCTGGCAGGCGATGCACAATTGAACACACACACATCCTAAGGGACATACAACGAGACATGCTAGAAGCTAGACACTTGTACACACGGGACAATAAAACAAATTTGGTCATCAGAATAATAGCTGGTGCCCTAGGATTTACCTATGTCACCTTTAATGAGGGTGACACAGTGCCAATAGCATACAAATCACATTTGTACTCCAATGCAGAAAAACGTTTTGCTCCTACTGAAAAAATTCTGACGGCAGTACAGATTGCCGTCATAAAGGAGAGACCGCTTGCCCAGGGAAAACGCATTGTTGTTGTCTCCCCGGTTCCGACCTTAGAGGCTGTCACTAAAGCGAGCGTTCCTAATGCTAAGGCATTGCATCCACGCTGGATTCAATGGGCAACATCTCTGACCGCCACTGATGTTGATTATGTGTTTGACCCAAGACTTCAGACACAAGAATTTCTCCAGTATGAACAGGAGTACCCCGCTCCCTTACATATATTGCCAATAGACAGTTATAATACCATCATTTATACTGACGGATCGGCACAATCGGCTGTGGGTACTAAACATCAATACTCGGCAGCTTGCGCAGCCGTGTGCGGGGTAATGGAAGACGGAGTTTTTCATCCTCATAACACGTACACTCAGACCTTAGGGGACTGCACAGCCCAGTTGGCTGAGCTTAAGGCTCTTCTTCTAGCGCTCGAACATTCAGAGCCAGGAACGCAGACTTTGATAGTCTGTGATTCGTATTACTGCGTCCAGTCATACAATGAATACCTCAATCATTGGATACTGACCAGGTTTAGAGATTCTAAAGGGAACACCACTAAACACAAAATATTGTGGGGAAGGGTGGCTGATCTTAAGGATAAGCTGCCATGTGTCCATGTAGTTCATACATTGGGACACCAACGTGTAGGAATACATGTTGCCGGTAATACGTTGGCTGACGAAGTGGCCAAAGCATCAGTAGCTACGGCTTCTGTGGCTGCAGTGACTCGTTCTCGGACGAGGTTGGATAATGAAATACTGCTTGCTGTTAAAGCCTCGGCTGCAGGCAAGCCCCTTCCGAAAGGATACCCTACGAACTATACATATCATATCAGTGCACAGAATGTTGCTTTTACAACAATTCCAGATGTTGGTGATCGAGTGATCCCGAATGAAGATCAGAGATTGGAATTGATTACAGCTGCACATGAGGGTGTCGCTTCTGCACATGCTGGTATACAGGCCACTATCACCATTCTACAACAACGGTACTGGTGGCCTGGTCTATGCAGACGGACTAAACAGTATGTCCTTTGCTGTGACATTTGTCAGCAGATTAAGGGCTCGTCTATCAGACGCCCTCCGCAGACATCTCTCTTAGTGTCAGACAAGCCACTCCATTGTGTGTACCTGGACCATTGTGGTCCTTTGCAACCTGATGGTGCATACAAATACATTTTAGTGGCTGTAGATTCCTGTTCTAGATTCCTGTGGGTATGGCCACAGCGGCCGGCTGACGCCCGGACTGTTATAAAAGATTTGCTGATCTTTATCGGTACATATGCGGTTGCAGTATTCCATTCGGACCAGGGCTCTGCATTTGCCTCTAAGGCTTTCAGGGACACCATGAGGACGATGGGTGTTGAACTCCATTACTCCTCACCATACCATCCCGAGGGAAATTCGGTCGTGGAGAGGCGGAATCGTGATCTAAAGCAGTCCTTAACAGCTCGAGTATTAGGTTCAGGCCGTAGTTGGTTACATCACCTATATGGGGTCCAGAGAGCACTGAATAATCTGCCAAGACGGTCCTTGAGGGGCAAGTCTCCATATGAGGTTCTCTTTGGGACAACTATGTATGTTCCCGATCTTGATGCCCCTGGTATGGTGGCAGCAGAAACACCTTTTGACATAAAAGAACGTCTCGCTGTTTTACTGGAGCTTCAACAATTCCGTGATGATAAATCATCTGCAAGCGCTGCCACCTTGGGAATAAGGGATTTGGCGAAAACTTCGACTGGCTGGATTCCTAACGTTGGGGATCTGGTTCGTGAGAAGATCGCTGTGAGAAAAGAGTTTGGTCCCGCATACAGAGCACCTGTACCGGTCTTGGGGATAAAAGGCACCAGGACTGTCATCCTTCCGCCATTGTCTGGTTCCAAATCAAACAGATTCATCTCCATTGATGACATCAAATTACACCATGTGGCCGATTCTTCACAGTAGACCAGGAGGTCCCTTGGGTAGTTCCCGATCCCCTCTCACTAAAAAACAGGACATCCCTCTACATAGTAGGATGACCATCGCTACTACTGACTATACAACTATGTCAGCTGCTGTTCCAGACACTTCCTCGACCATGGGGAGGGCAGAAAATGAACTTTTGTTGGTTCCTGTAACAACTTCGGAGAACACACTGCTACAGGATTTGGCTGTATTTTACACAAACACTTCCACGACTGGTAACGTCATCTATCATGAACCTCCAAGAACAGTGGATGGGAATTCGATGAGTCCTGTGTTTGCGGAGACTTCACCTGGCTATTTTGTGGACATTGATGATTTTTCTTCAGATTCATCCTCAACTGAGACTGACAAACTTTCCAGAGGTAGCAAGTTCTATCAATGGCTTAAAAAGAACTATTTGATATATCCATAGAACTATCTCTGGTTCTGTTTGACATTTATTGCATTGTTTTTATGGATCGGTTTTGTGACTGTTTTCTTTTTACTAATTAATGGTCACTATATTGCTGATCGCTCCTCAGTGGAGCCTGTTGATGTAATTTTAACACCGCATCATTCATCACATAAGGTCCGACGTGATTTGTCCCCTGTCAATATTACAGCTATTCCAATTTCTGATGGGATTGTTTGGGACAAAGTTCCGTTCGATATATACGGGCCTACAGAGATAATTAAAATACCATACGTGTTCAAAATTTCTATGTCTGATGTTATTACACCTAATGTTGTCTCTGATGATTGGGATGTCCAAACAGTGGATTCCATGCTAACTGAAATGAAGGACTACTCCGCTTTTGGAAGTGATGATGTATATGATTTTACAATGAATTATGGTGAAATGTTCTGCTATAATAATTGGGGACATCACTACCTGCACCGTGCAACTAGATATAGGCCTCTTTTTAACTACACACAATGGGAACATTGTTCAACACCACGAGTGGGGAGTCCAAAGTATTACAGTGACAAATTCACATACTTTTCTGGGCATGATACAACAAAAGCTGAATCTTATTATTTTAAATTACCTAAGACACACATTAGAAAATTGTTGTTAACAGATACAAAACTGATTTATTCAGATCCCTTTGTTTCCCGACTTTCGATTGAGGGTTATGAATATTGGAAGAACACTATCGATTTGAAGAGTGTATGGGGGACGCAAGATTGGCAGATACAGGGTAGGGAGGCTTTGTTTCGAGCTTGCTTAATTCCTGTGCAAATGATTTTTTTAAATGACACTGTTGAGCAGACATCATGTCTGGGATTAGCTAAAATAAAGGATCTAAACACACCCAGTATCCCTACACCGACAAAATTTACAGATTGGCAACACTTTCTAAATGTTTCTGGGGAAAGGCTAGATGCATTGGTTAAGGCTGGTGACTATAATTATTCACTTTCCAGTCCCGGGGGATGGTTGGTATGGCCCACCGATACTGATGAGTGTCAAAGGCGTTTTTTGAACTCTTCAGGGGTTTTTTCCGTTCATAGACCAGACCCTCGCTTTTTGTCAGGTCAGCATGCTGGTATAATTACGACATACAGTGTGGGCAAGCTGTGCCAACAATGGATACAAACGAACACCTTAACAGCGGTGAAACAACACCTGAATACTGTTTCTGACAGTATAGACCTACAAGATTTCCTATTAGGTCCTAGAAAGCAACACTCAAAACGGTTTTTGAATGCCATGTATAATGAAATTTGGAAACTTTCTCAAATTGAGGCTGCTGCACGTTTACGGCAACTTGATAAAGAGAATTTGGAAAATACATTGGCTGTTGTCGACAATGGCATGAACACGCTTTCCAACAGGATTTATTCCCTGTCGAATATAGTGTCATCTGCTATTGATATCACTCAGACTGATTTGTCTCGGTTATATCATGGGCAAACACAGCTGCGTTCCATCATGCAGCTGAGTTGGGCATTGCAGACGCTGAAAAGTGGCCACATTCCATGGAAATACCTTAATGGGAGTGAACTATTTGCTGCTTTTAATTTTTCCGGGGAACAAGTGACAATGGCTAAAAGAGAGGCTCGTTTCACCTTGCTTTAAGTAGAAAAATTAGATAAGTTGCCCTTCACGGTAGCAGAGAGTCCTTCAACTATCTGGCTCTTACACAGCATTATTAATTTACCGTTTTCAACGTTTCGTTTCTCGAGCTGCCTGAAACATCTTGCAGTGGGACGATATGAACGGCTAGGAGATAGCTTTATTTAGGAAGAGTGGGAGTTGCCCTTTGAGTATCGATGTCTGAACGGCGAACAAGAGGTCTTTCTTAGCGGAAGTGAATGTGAGACTAATGTTCGTCATTCCATGATATGCAAACAGGTGCCTCTTCACGGTCTTTGCAATGCGGGGGTGGCAAATGTGGCCTGTTTTCTGGAGGGTACTCCCGTCCCCTTGATTCGTTCAGTGTTTCATGTTCTTTCTAATGGGAGTTATGTTCTTCTGAGCGATGACAGCTGTTGCGGCTTGCGACCTGGAATTGCCTACGCAATCTCAGTCACGAAGGTCGTTACGTGTTGTGGCCATGTTTTGTTTCCCCCCACACGAGAGATACAAGTATCTGAAATGTGGCCCCACATTGATACTATTAATGTGAACTATGACAAGTTGAGTAGACTGAAGGCGCTATTGTTTCAAAAGCAGGTCGCCTTGACATCCGCAAAAGAGACGTATGCTCTCCAGGTTGCGAGATCATCAGCCGAGATACAATCCCTTTTAAATACCGATTTCCCCATACACTTTGGAGAGTTGGTATCGAGAATATTCAATGCTTCAAGCACCACTGGGATTGTTCATTTCTTTAAGGCTGTCGGGTCTGGTTTCGTGTCCATCTTCCAGACTGTCTTCGGAGTCATCCCATCAGCCATCCATTCACTCTTTTCCAGTGTGTTTGGTGGCTTTCCAATTATTTTGGCTTTAATTGGCGGACTACTACTGCTATATTTTCTGATTTGCGGTGGTTGTTTCTTTCCAGCGACACAGAGCAATGGAGCCGCTCCCGTCAACCCCGCTGTGCCGTGAACGCATGGTTCGGATCTTCGGTACACCTTTGCTGGTGGAACTAGAGTTTGACTGGTCATTGTCATTCTGGCCTCTACTATGGTGTGTACAACCGGTGTTCCGCTGCATGTGGTGTCTCTTTGAACATCTGCCTATGGTCTGTCTTGCTGTTGCACCGACATCTCCTGTGGACCACGAACTGCTGATGTCCCCGATGAGGGTTCATACACGGTCATGCCCCTTGAGACTGAGGTTGCTCCGCGAGGCCACCTATGAGCCTTCTGTTATACAAACTAACATGGATGAGGACGCTGCAGCGAGTGTCGATGCACCAATGAATATGGCTCACTTCTGCTCTGTGGATCCGTTTGTCCGCCCAGCTCTCAATTTCACTTCAGACGATGTTGACTCATTTTTGAGATCCTTGAATGGTGACTTCGATGACATTCTTCAAGATCCTGCATATAGCACATAATTTGATGAATTGGCTTGCCAGTTCCCGATTCTAATAAAAGAAGCAATTATACTAAAAGTTTGCTATACTTGTCATGGTTGATATTAAAGTCTCTGAAATGTTTTTTAAAAAACGAATTTTATAACACAGCATTTATTTTTTCGTTAAGTTTTTTGGCTTTTTAGTTCAGTAGCAGCTTTTTAGCGATTGGGTTTTCTTTACCTTCATCATACCTGTTACGGAAATGGGGAGGGTGTAGTGAATCCTAGTTTGTTTTAACGGGTTAACAGGAGTTAGCTTAGCCGTAGGCTTGTAAACTCGTGCCCCCGTCACCCAGTGACTTTTAACCTACTTAGCTTGCTCTGGCTTAGTCCATTTAATTATTTATTTCCTTTAAAATGGCGGCCTTGTTTATAGTTAGGCCACTTGTTATGGGTTCTATTATCAGTGTCACTGCGCCAAGGCGTCAAGATCAAGAACGAAAGACAAACATACAGTAGGCATTCACACTTAGGGATTTTCCCTCTCTATACTTTCGAGGGATTGTTGATATTAATTGCCGTCCCAAGCATGCCTGTTATCTATTGTTATGAATAAACACTTACGTCAGGGGACCTTGTAGATCTGTATAAATACAACACACTTTTAGACAGATAATCAGAGGGATTCCGACCAGAGGGCATCGCCACCATCGCTGATACCGATGCTGCAGTCATCTTGACACTGATCCAGTCTTCGTGTCCCTGCAGAGTCTGAGATAGAGACCTCATTCCAAGGTAACGAGGGTTGGGGGCTCCTCTCATGGACACGGTTTTGGCAGATTAGGTTTAACAAACCCAGCTCTTCCTTTTTAGGTAGGAGGTTAGACCTACTCTCCTTAGGGTATTAGGGCTTATTCCATCTTTTACATATACATATATTTTTATCTTATATTGCATAATGGTGGGGGTCTTTATAACAATGACTCTCCTCTTTACAATACTGTTGCTTGGCATATTCATTATCCTAATCATTGCAGTTCATGCAACTTATCACAAATTGCAGTTATGTTGAATAAAAACTATTATAACTTTACTGCATCTGTGTTATTGCCTTTGTTTGTATGAGACATTATAGATCTGTGAGAAAAGGGTAATTTCCGTTTAACCACGACAACCCTGAGATATTGTATTTTGAGTCCATGCATAAGCGACTGCTACAAATCACCTTTTACTATTGTGTTTTCGGTGAGGTACTGCTAGTAAGCCGGTAAGGTTTGGATAACAGTTACAAATAGTTGTAGGAAGAGACTTAGGGGGTCATTCAGACCCCGGCGGGAGCCGCGCGCCTGGCGGGAACCTCCGAATGACCGCACCGCGATCAAAAGACCGCGGCGGCCATTCTGTGTTTTCCGCTGGGCTGGCTGGCGACCGCCAGAAGGCCGCCCGCCAGCCCAGCGGGAATCCCCTTCCCACGAGGACGCCGGCTCCGAATGGAGCCGGCGTAGTGGGAAGGGTGCGACGAGTGCAGTTGCACCCGTCGCGAATTTCAGTTTCTGCAATGCAGACACTGAAATTCTATGTGGGGCCCGCTTACGGGGGCCCCTGCAGTGCCCATGCCATTGGCATGGGCACTGCAGGGGCCCCCAGGGGCCCCACGACACCCCTCACCGCCATCCTGTTCCTGGCGGTCGGAACCGCCAGGAACAGGATGGCGGAGAGGGGGTCGGAATCCCCCATGGCGGCACAGCAAGCTGCGCCGCCATGGGGGATTCCTCAGGGCATCAGAAAACCGGCGGGACACCGCCTGTTTTCCTGTTCTGACCGCGGCCAAACCGCTGCGGTCAGAATGCCCTGCGGGGCACCGCCAGCCTGTTGGCGGTGCTCCCGCCAACCCCGGCCCCGGCGGTCACGGAATGACCCCCTTAGTCACCTACGAACAAAAGTACTGTAATCCTGAGACCAGCAGTCTTGCTCAGAGCAAGAGTCCGAACTACGACAATACCACCATATAGCACCACAAAAATACGCCACACAGTGTTTAGAAGAATATATAATATTTATCAGGATAATTGTAGGTCAAAACGAATAAAGTTGCAATGTGAATTTGTAAAGATATCACTGAAAAGTGATATAAAGTGTCCTAAGTCATTAAAAAGCAAACAAAGTCTCTTTCAAGCACAAAGTACCTGGTTTGGAGTGGAAAATCTCCGCAGAGGGCCGCAGAGGAAGAGATACGTGGAAGAATGGTGTGTGCGTCGATTTCTCCCCAGCACACACGGACTTGCGTCGTTATTTTTCACGCGGGGAAGTCGTGCGTCATTTTTTCGGCGCGCGGACAGTCTCTTTCTGTGGATCGCGGGGATTACCAGATGTTCTGGGTCTGTGTGTGGATTCTCCTGCTTGTTTTCCGGCTGTGCGTCATTCTGCATGGCTGTGCGTCGAAGTTTCGCTCTCACGGCAGGCGTTGCGTCGATTTCTCCTCTGGAGGTCGGGCGGCGTTGTCCTTGCGAAGCCGTGCGTCGAAGTTCCGGTCGTCCCGAAGGCGTCGCGTCGATCAGCGTCGGTGTGCGGTGTTTTTCTCGCCGCGGAACAAACTGTGCGTCGACAATTTTGGTGCACGAAGCGTCTGTCGCGTGGGCTCTCATTATTCTAAATGAGACTACTGGATTTCTAGGTAGCAGGATCGATAACGGTGTGGGGGACTGAGTCTGACCCACGTGTAAAGAACTCTGTCACCCTAAATCCGGTTTTTGCTCCGGCTAACTAGCAGTGCCTCATTTCTCCCATGTGGAAGGAATGATTTGGCAGCCGAGCGCAAGACATCTTTGGAACTTCTCAGGGAAGTCGTGGTTACTCAGATCCAAACCAACTCTCTTATTTCCAATATGATCTCATATACAAATGACAAAGACAGTATAAGTTTTATATAAGGTTTTAATAAAACGACTGTATTTTAGATATTAAGGCGTGAGCCGCAATAACCAGAACGATACAACACAGTAGGATTGTAATAGTTACCAGGAGAGTAAAACATAAAAACAAAGCTATCATATTGTCAAACAGTTTCTACTCTCCCTCTGCTTGTTTTATCTAGAGCACAGCATGTTAAGCTTCTAGCTTGCCTATTAGAATCACTGTGGATACATCAGCCCTCATACCTGAGCAAAGACCTGTGATCTTGGTTCAGCATCTGCAACTAGGCAGTCATCGTCAAGTTGTGGTTCCCTGGTCGGAATCTCCCTCTTGCGTGTATTGGGACAAGGAAGTGATTTTATAACTAAAATGTCATCGTGATCACAAAATGTCCCTACGCAGGAATGCCAAGTCTAAACTCTTACCACGTCTATCGGCAATGTACCAGACTGTATCCTTGACTGAAGCACAGAGTAAATATGTTATGGAGAACTCCAGTGCTGAAGTAGGCAAAACAGTATGATATGAATAAAAAACAACACCGTAGAACTGGCTATTTGAAAAATAACACTACGAAGCCTAATAAAAAGCATGTAGAGCAAAGTGCACAGAGGCTCTAAGCTGTCAGCAAATGAATAAAATATATTCAGGGCAAAATGCACAAAGGCCTAAAGCCTGAAGCTAAAGCGCAATGAATACGTAAAACTAACCACACTACACCCTCCCATTGTCGGTAGCAAGTGGTTCCAAAAATATAAAAGGATGCCCTAAATATAAACAATACCCAAAACAATTATTTCGACAAGGTGAGAAGACAACAAAGTCATAAATTTAGGTAACATGTGATCATAAAGCCAAATTCAATATAGTGTCAATTTCGTAAAAATCCAATCGTCAGATAGAAGCAATAGAACGCAGGAGTTCCTCCACTTCGATATATGTCAATATCGGAAGATCCACGTCACAAAGTACCATGGAGCAGGTGTGATCCAAAGCCCCAAAACCATTCAGGGCGGCACCCCGTGCAGGGCCTATGAAAGAGACAATACCATCTTCCTCCAGGATGGGAATCTCATAAACTGCCTCACGAAGCAAACGCATCCGTAGTGCACAAGTCTGGGAATGAGCCCTAATCGGGAACATCAACAGATCAGTATCGACCATCGGAGGGCGCTGCAATGAGAGACAGAGAGCCAGTGCATGTTCAAACGAGCACCATAGGCATCGAAACACGGGTTGCACACAATCCAAAACCGGTCTGAATGACAGAGACCAGTCACACTCCAAATGTCCCAGGAGTGTCGCTCCAAAATGCTGCATCATGCGTTCACGACACAGCTGCGCTGACGGGAGCAGCAATACAGGATCTCGTTGTGACAGGACAGCCATTGCGAAAAAATAGCAACAACAGCAAGACTCCAGCCAATAAAGCCAAAGTAATCGGGAAACCCCCAAAAATGCTTCCGAAAATAGAATGTATAGCCGAAGGTATCAAACCGAATATGGAAGAGAAGGTGTGAGCGAAACCAACACCAACGACTTTGAAAAAATGTGCAATACCAGCAGTGCTGGATGCATTAAATATACGTCCCACAAGTTCACCGAAGTGATTCGGAAAGTTAGTATTCAAAAGGGACTGTATCTCCGCCGATGACCTTGCCACCTGAAGTGCGTAGGTCTCGCTAGCAGATGTAAGGGCCACATGCTTTTGAAACAATAAAGCTTTGAGCCGACTCAACTTGTCGAAATCAACCTTGGAAGTAGCAATATGAGGCCAGATGTCCGCTACCTCCCTAAATTGAGTGGGGGGAAACAACACATTCCCACAGCACGTAACGGCCTTGTTGACAACGACGATGTAAACTATTCCGGCACGCATGCCACAGCAGCGTTCGCTGTTAAGAACAATGTAACTGCCGTTAGAAAGCACCTGGAAAGTGTTTTTAATAACCGGGACTGGAACTCCCTTCAGATAACAAGCTAAGTTAGCAATCGAAGCGTTACACGCCCCGTGCAAGGACAGCTGTTTACAAACCATTGAATGGCTGACAGAAGCTTCTCATTCGCTGCCGCTAAGAAAAACCTCCTTCAAACCATTAACACATCTGTACTGAAAGGGAAGGTCCCACACCTCGTGTATGTAACTGTCTCCCAATAGTTCATATCTTCCCACCGGAATGTGTTTCAAACACGAAGTAAATTGCAAAGTAGAGATAGGCAAATTAATAACCCCATGAATCAACCATTCAGCTGACGGAATCTCAGCTACCGTGAAAGGCAGTTTCTCTAATTTCTCAATAACATATGTCGCTTCCTTTTTAGCCATCAGTTGTTGTTGACGAGTCAAATTAAAAGAGATAAAGATCTCTCTGGCACGAGCGTGCTGCCATGGAACGCGACCCGCCTTCAAGGTCTGAAGAGTCCAACCCAGCTGCATGATGGACCGCGTCTGACTCTGCCCATGATATAAAGAAGACATATCCGATTTAATAATGTCAATGGCAGAGGAAACAATGCTGTCAATCGTGTAAACACGTTCAGAAAGGGTATGCATGCCATTATCAACAACAGACAAAGTCTGCATCAGATTTTCTTGATCAATCTGCCTCAACCGGGCTGCAGCCTCTTGTTGTGAAAGCTTCCAAATCTCATTATAAACCTCGTATAAGAACCTTTTCTTCCGTGGTACTTTGGGACCTGACAAAAAATCTTGTAAATCAGTATTATTAGACAGTAACATGAGATGTGACTTAACTGCATCCAGCGTGGACGACTTCAACCATTGCTGACAAAGCTTCCCCACACTGTATGTAGTTATAATATCAGCATGTTCTGGTGAAACGTAACGAGGGTCTGCCCTACTAGTCCTGAACCCCCCTGAAGAGGTGACAAAACGTTGATGACACATATTAGTGTCTACAGGCCATAATAACCACCCGCCTGGATGTAACGATGAAGTGTTAAGCGTACCATTCTGGACCCAATGTGTAAAGTCACTGAAAGTAGCATTCACATAGTGCTGCCAATTTTTTAATTTAGAAGGGACAGGTATACTAGGCAAAGTCAACTCCCTAATCGTCGCGAAGCCCAAACAGCTAGTCTGTTGTACTGTGTCATTGAGGAAAATCATCTGCACAGGGATAATACATGCTCTAAATAACGTGTCCCTGCCTTGCAGTTGCCAATTTTTCGTACCCCAAACACTTTTCAAGTCAACAGTTTTGAACCAGTATTCATATCCCTCGACCGACAGTTTAGATACAAACAAATTGGAATACAGTAATTTAGTATCGGTCAATAACATTTGCTTATTAGAATACGGTGTAACCTTAAAATAGTAGGACCTAGCATTACGTGGATCATGCCCAGCAAAATATGCAAATTTTTCATAATACGTTTTTGAACTCCCTTGTGGAGGAGTCGAGCAATGTTCCCATTGCACATAATTAAACATGGGCTTAGGGCTACTAGCTTTATGAATAAAGTGGTGTCCATAATAGTTGTAACAAAAGATGTCACCATGATTATCTCTAAACTGGTAAGCATCTTCATCGTCATAGACAGTATAATATTGCAAATCGGTTAGCATAGAATCTACTGTCTTCACATCCCAATCATCAGAAACAATGCCAGGTATAACAATATCATTCATTGATAATTTGAGGACATACGGTATTTGAATCAATTCAGTGGGACCATATATATCAAACATTACTTTATCCCACACAATTCCATCCGGAACTGGTATAGCAGAAATGTTCACTGTGGACAAGTCTCTTCGAACCATATGAGACGAAAAATGCGGTTTTAACACAGTCTCCACGTGCTCAATGTCAGATCGATCAGGAAGAAAATGACCATGTATTATCAGAAAAAAAGTAACCACAAATCCCAACCATAATAAAATATTAATCACGGCCAAAAACAGCCAAAAATAGTTCCAAGGAAAAACAAAATATGTTCGTTTAAGCCATCCCAGCAGCCGTCGTGGACCGTGGACAGAAGACATCGAGGACGAGGAGCCGGACCCATCATTATCAGCGTCGTTGAAGCAGCCAGAAGCAGTTCTAGCAAAAGGTGCAACTATGAACGAAGAAGCAGATGGAGGCTCTCGCCGTGGCATGCTATAAACCACATGTTCAGAAACGTCAGTAGAACGTACAGCAATTTGATCACAAGATCCCATATTAATCGCTGTCGGTGGAACAATCGCAAGATCATCATCCACCCTCCCCAGGCTCGGAGAGGAAACAGTGTCGGTGAAAATCACCTGCAGCGGGACCTCTTCCCCAGTAGTGAGAGGGATTCCAGAACTACTGGGTGTCCCTCTTGGTCTGCTGTGCAGAATCGGCCACATGTTGTAACTTGACATTATCAATGGAAACAGAGCGATTTCCTTTGGCCCCTCGCAGCGGCGGTAAAATCACAGTTCTCGTGCCGCTCACCCCCAACACAGGGACAGGTTCTCGATAAGAAGGACCAAATTCTTTTTTAACTGCGACCTTTTCACGCACTAGATCCCCAATCCTGGGTATCCAACCAGTAGGTGTTACTGGCTCATCCTTAATTCCTGAGGAGGCAGCACTGGCAGAAGAGTTAACTTCACGGAATTGTTGTAAATCCTGCAAAACAGTGACACGATCATTTAGGCAAAAGGGCGTATCTGCCGCCTCCACACCAGGACCATCTAGATCAGGAACATACATTTGTGTTCCAAACAGGCACTCATATGAAGTACGACCCCCCAGTGACCTTCTAGGCAAGTTATTAAGTGCTCTCTGTACTCCATATAGGTGGGCTAGCCAACCACGACCCGTACCTATAACTCTGGCCGTTAAGGACTGCTTTAAATCACGATTTAAACGCTCCACGACAGAATATCCCACGGGATGAAATGGAGACGAGAATTGGAGTTGGACCCCCAACGAAGCCATGGTGTCCCTGAATGCCTTAGAGGCAAAAGCAGGGTCCTGGTCTGAATGAAAAGCCGCAACTGCAAATATATCGACAAAGATGCGCAAATCTTTAATAACAGTTCGAGCGTCAGCCGAGTGTTGTGGCCATACCCATACAAATCTGGAGCACGAATCTACAGCAACCAATATATATTTGTATGCACTATCTGGTGTCAGCGGACCACAATGATCCAAGTACACACACTGTAATGGTTTGTTTGAAATCAGAAGGGGCGTCTGCTGCGGGCGTCTAGCCGACGATGCTTTAATTTGTTGACAAACGTCACAACAAAGGACATACTGCTTCGTCTCTTTATAGAGACCAGGCCACCAGTAACGAGCCTGCAATAGTGAAATCGTGGCAGCCACCCCAGCATGTGCAGAAGCCACCCCCTCATGTGCTGCAGAAATTAATCGAGGTCTCTCAATTTTATTGGGAATTTCATGTACACCAATGCCTGGAATTGTAACAGTAGCATTTAGCGCACCATTCAAGCAGTAACTATATTTTGAAGGAAATCCTTTAGGAAAGAGTGTGCCATCAGCCGTAGCTTTTATGGCAGCTGAAATTTCTGTGTCTGGTTTGGAACTCGAACGAGTCACTGCGGCCACAGTGGCGACAGCCACTGCCGATTTCGCGGCTTCATCAGCCAAAGTATTCCCAGCAACATGTATTCCAACGCGCTGGTGTCCAAGTGTATGCACAACATGGACTTTAGGAAGCGTTTCCTTCAGATCCGCAACCTTACCCCACAACATTTTATGCTTAATAGTGTTGCCTTTAGAATCTCTGAACCCATTCATCTTCCAATAGTGTAAATATTCGTTGAAAGACTGCACACAGTAGTAGGAGTCACAGACCAGCAAGGTTAAAAGTGCCGGATCCGCGTGCTCCAACGCTAACAATAGAGCTTTGAGCTCAGCCAGCTGTGCCGTGCAATCTCCCAAGGTTTTAGTATAAGTATGTCGGGGGCAGAACACTTCCCCCTCCATAGTGCCGCTCACCACCGCACATGCAGCAGAATACTGTTGTTTAGTCCCAACCGCTGGTTGCGCAGAGCCATCAGTATACATGACCACTTCATATTGGTCAATAGGTAACGTACCAGCAGGAACAGGGTATTCTATTTCGTATTGAAGAAATTCTTGAGTCTGTAGTTTAGGGTCAAATACATAATCTACATCAGTGGCTGTCAAAGACGTAGCCCATTGTATCCATCGCGGGTGTAAAGCTTTCGAATTAGGAACACTCGCTTTTGTAACAGCCTCTAAGGCCGGAACCGGGGAAACGACAACTATGCGTTGACCCTGGGCCAGCGGTCTTTCTTTAATAACAGCCATCTGTACTGCAGTGAGAATTTTCTCAGTTTGTGCAAAACGTTGCTCTGCAGCAGAATACAAGTGAGACTTGTATGCAATCGGGACAGTCTCCCCTTCATTAAAGGTGACATAAGTAAACCCAACAGCCCCAGGTATCACCCTGATCACTAAATGTGTCTTATTGTTCCGTGTGTGTAAGTGTTTAACTGCTAAGAGATCACTCTGTAATTCTCGCAGTATGTGTGTATGTTCAATCGTCCAAAATGTACTCGAAAAATTCGGGCGAATCAACTCGTATAAGGGTTTTATACGCGTTGCATAATCAGGAACGTAAGTTCTGCCAAAATTCAGAAACCCCAACAATGACTGGAGCTTCCGAACCGTAGTAGGAGGCTGCAATAAAGCACATTTCTCCCAAAAATGTGGCGCTAGGCTCTTGCCCTCACTCGACAACTCATATCCCAGGAAAATGACACTGAGGAAGGCAATCTTTGATTTCTTAAAATTAAACTTATAGCCAATATCAGCAAACCCCACAACAATGCGCGATACACGCCTTAGATGTTGCAGAATCTCATCATCTGTCAGATATATGTCATCAACATATGATAATGCTTCAGGGTCGAACTCATGCAGCATTTCAGTTACACGAGCCGAAAACAGTCCTGGGCTATTCTTAAACCCCTGAGGCAAACAACAAAAAAAATTCTGAGAGCCAAATGCACTGAAACAGGTATAGTCCCGACTCTCGGGCGCTATATTCTGGCAGAAAAATCCATTTGAGATATCCAATGTTGTTTTGTATTTTTTACGCACTATATTATTCATAAGCGCCGCGCTATGTGAATTCTGTATTGCATATGTGCGTGTATGACTATTCAAATGTCGGTAATCCACCACTATCCTATATGAATGGTCCGGTTTAGCAACCGGAAACAAGGGATTATTCATCGGCGAGACACAGGGCTCAATTACACCCTGATACTCCAATTGTGTAAGAATTTTTCTAACCGATGCCCTAGCTTCAAATTTGATCGGATACTGCGGTTGTGGCTGAGGTTTGCCCTTTATCGGAATTACATGATAAGGTGATTGCCTGTCCCACCCGACGTTATTTCTATACAAGGCGGGAGCCTGTGCTAGAGCCCATGATTTACTATAGGACTCCGCGAGTTCTCTCGGAACAAGTGGTGAGAAGGAAGGTGTAATAACCTCCTCCCCAACTGGACAGTCGCGAACAAAGTCAGGTGGCCAATCTTGTTCGGCCAACAGAACATCATATGATTTTACCACATGGTCTCAAAAAATGGCGTTTATAACACGGTCAATGTCCCCTTCCAATCGCAGAGTCACTTCATATACTCTATCAGGATCAGAGACACGCATATCCGCCGTCTCGACTTGTATGAAGTCATCAGTTGCTTTCACCTCCAGATGCTCTAGAAGACTCCGGCGAACTATTGTGACCTCTGCCGCGCTGTCTAACAGTGCTAACGCCCATGTCTTGTTCGTCAAGAGAACTCTCTTCTTGAGCGGCATGTCTAACTGAGACAGCTGCCACTTTCTTCTTTTTAAATTGCTGTTTCTGTTGCAGCGGTTTCTCTTCTTGTTTAATAGAAACCTCCGCCGAGCGTTGTGAATCCTGTCTCGGTTTCACGTACTCCGTCCTCCGCTCTGACCGCCCACCTCTCTCACTTCTCTTTTCCGAGGAGTCCTGAAAGGAACGAGATTGGCCTGTATCACTATATTGATATCTATCAGGCGTCTTCAAAGTATCCCTATTCCTGAGATTATACTTATTCTGTGGGGTCTCCGGTTGCGGAGACTGCCCACCATCTTTCTTAGGTGTTTGCTGTTTCTTTTCCCAGCGCTTTTTTGAACCCTCAGGTTGTTGCTGTTTAGCATTATCTTTATTATTTTTACCCTGTAACTGGGGTTTTTGTGGCCTAGACCCCAGGCTATCACGACCAATACTAGAATATGTTTCCGCTATTATTCTCGGAAGCTCTCGCTCCTGATTAGGCAGCGGAACATCCTGAAGACGCATACGCACTGCTAGTGCTACTGCCTCTCCTTTGAGATTACCCAAAATAATAGAAGAAACTGTGGCAAAATTACCCAGCAACTGCATGCCCAAATCCAAGGCAGGGGCAGCCCCATATTCATCCTGAATCTGTTTAAGTACGTCCAGTAAATTAGCTAATGTTGGTGTACCGTGTGCCGTAGTGTAGAGCGCGGCAAACACCGTGCCCCAGGTATTACAAAGGTCCACTGGAGGAACCATCCCGTACGGCAAACACATCGTCAAAATTCTATGTTTATCCTGAGGTCCCGTATGGGGAAATACTGCTTCCAGCGTATTAATTTTTTGCGCCAGCCAAAACGGAGTCTCCTCTCGTTTAGCCGGTACTTTATCCATAACTGAGTGTACAGTGGCCGGATTAATACCCGGAACCACAGCCTGTGGGTCCGCTGGAGCAGCACGCGCTGCATTCGTATTTAATGTCTGCATCACAAACTGAACTAATCGTCTATATGTAGCCGTTAATTCTGTATATAAACGACGAACTTCAACCACTGCCAATTGAGCAACCGCAGGATGTGGTGTATATGTAGCCAATAAAGGCCAGGTTGACCATCATTACTCAGTGGACCTAACCTAACTTGTGATATTGAGTGTGGGAGGGCGCCATCAAGCCAATTATGGTGTTCTTGATAAGATAGAGGTATTTCTAAATAAGCGTAAGCCCTGTATTGTCCAGGGACATTCGCAACTGTGTATTCGTGAAAAGTATTTGTTCCCCCATCCACTGCTAGAAATGCGACCCAATAATAAAAAAGTTCCGTTCTATAGGCTGCATGGGCGTCCACCACAAAAGTGACTGGACCCCCCTGGACTGTCAGTCCATGTGTCAACAGATGTCCCGTGAGCGGATGATCTGAATAAAAAACAACACCGTAGAACTGGCTATTTGAAAAATAACAGTACGAAGCCTAATAAAAAGCATGTAGAGCAAAGTGCACAGAGGCTCTAAGCTGTCAGCAAATTATTAAAATATATTCAGGGCAAAATGCACAAAGGCCTAAAGCCTGAAGCTAAAGCGCAATGAATACGTAAAACTAACCACACTACACGTCCAAGTGAAAAAGAGAAGTCTTTTTGGTCCTGAGACTTCAGGGAACAGGAGGCAAGCTCTATCCAAGCCCTTGGAGAGCCCTTTCACAGCCAGACAAGAGTTCACCAAGGCAGCAGGCCAACAGCAAGGCAGCAGTCCTTTGTAGAAAGCAGACAGGTGAGTCCTTTGAGCAGCCAGGCAGTTCTTCTTGGCAGGATGTAGTTTCTGGTTCAGGTTTCTTCTCCAGCAAGTGTCTGATGAGGTAGGGCAGAGGCCCTGTTTTATACCCAAAAGTGCTTTTGAAGTGGGGAAGACTTCAAAGAGTGGCTAAGAAGTGCACCAGGCCCCTTTTCAGTTCAATCCTGTCTGCCAGGGTCCCAGTAGGGGGTGTGGCAGTCCTTTGTGTGAGAGCAGGCCCTCCACCCTCCCAGCCCAGGAAGACCCATTCAAAATGCAGATGTATGCAAGTGAGGCTGAGTACCCTGTGTTTGGGTTGTGTCTGAGTGAATGCACAAGGAGCTGTCAACCAAGCCCAGCCAGACGTGGATTGTAAGGCACAGAAAGATTTAAGTGCAAAGAAATGCTCACTTTCTAAAAGTGGCATTTCTAGAATAGTAATATTAAATACGACTTCACCAGTCAGCAGGATTTTGTATTACCATTCTGGCCATACTAAATATGACCTTCCTGCTCCTTTCAGATCAGCAGCTGCCACTTCACCAATGTATGAGGGCAGCCCCAATGTTAGCCTATGAAGGGAGCAGGCCTCACAGTAGTGTAAAAACAAATTTAGGAGTTTTACACTACCAGGACATATTACTACACAGGTACATGTCCTGCCTTTTACCCACACAGCACCCTGCTCTAGGGGTTACCTAGGACACACATTAGGGGTGACTTATATGTAGAAAAAGGGGAGTTCTAGGCTTGGCAAGTACTTTTAAATGCCAAGTCGAAGTGGCAGTGAAACTGCACATACAGGCCTTGCAATGGCAAGCTTGAGACAAGGTTAAAGGGGCTACTTAAGTGGGTGGCACAACCAGTGCTGCAGGCCCACTAGTAGCATTTAATCTACAGGCCCTAGACACATATAGTGCCCATTACTAGGGACTTATAAGTAAATTAAATAGTCCAATCAGGTATGATCCAAAGTTACCATGTTTGAAAAGGGAGAGAGCATATGCACTTTAGCACTGGTTAGCAGTGGTAAAGTGCGCAGAGTCTAAAAAGCCAGCAAAACAGGGTCCAAAAAGTGGAGGGAGGCAGGCAAAAAGTTAGGGGTGACCACCCTAAGGCATGTCAGGTCTAACAGCCAGCCTAACGTGCACTTTAAGCCACTCCAACCTGAGCTGTCTTAGACAGCTGGGAAGAGAGCAGGCACAGGCCCCTAGTGCCTGAGAGAGCATGGAGGCAACCCACCCCAACCAATCCTGGTGCTTCTCTCATGCTGCTTAATATTATCAGCAGCATTTCGATTGGTAGACGGGAGTTGGCTGAGGCTCCAGGACTTGCACTCGGACTGCAGAAGAAAACACTGAGGACGAGGACTTGTGGGTAAGTAAACGTTTTATCTCTTTTATTATTTCCTTTTTGACCCACTAACAGGCACTGTGAGAAACTCACATTGCCTTCAGCCTCAACTCCATAGATCTCAATCCTGGCATGTTATAAGCATACCACTGTTAACGAGCCAGCCTGTCACTAGATAAAAAAATTCACTTCACTCGCCGACACCCATCAACTATTAAGTGTAACATCCCACCATTGTTTGGTTTACATTTTGGACACAGAAAAAAAGGCCATGTCATGTTTGGCTCACACATTACTCCTCTGCACCTGTGTAGCAGTTGAAAGCAAGGGCAGAGTTCAAGGGTCATACATAACATGAAATAGATGGGTAAAAAGTGAATAATGGGGATGTTTTTCATATCAGGGTTCTGAGCTGAGTGACAGTCATAAACAATTGGAGCTTCACTCTCACTGTCTATTTGATGTTACTCAGAATCCCTTGGTGAAAAACTTCCCTGTAGTTCACTGTTACCTATCTATAATTCCACATATTATCGGGTGTTTGGGGCATGTGAGTTCCTTAATTTAGTCAGTAGCTAAGTGAAGAAAGATACCGTTTTGTAATGTGCTTACATCTGTAAGATAGCAAAGCCACTTTACATGGGGAAGTTGCTAATTTTGTGCCCAAGAAATTAATATTGCAGGAGGAGCAGAGCAAATGTTCATGACCAATAATAGATGTCACAGGCACACAAAATGGGGTGTACTTCCAGTGCATTTAACCACTGCTTTACTTTTTCATTTTTTGTTTGCCTTGAGGTGGGAGTGACTATATATTTGCTTTTTTAATTGTATTTTTTCTGTTCAAAATCTCAACTCAGTATGTAGTGGATACAAATCAGTCTACTTATACATTTGTTTATATTTTATTAGTGTTTTGGTCTGCATTTTTAGGTAACGGTTTACTCTGTGGCCCACTGTTAGAAATGGGGTCTTTGGTTGACAGTCAGGTTACCTCCTGTTCAAGCAAGGACCCTCACTCTAGTCAGGGTAAAAGAGAATCACCCTCAGCTAACCCCTGCTTACCCCCTCGGTAGCTTGGCAGAGTAGTAGGCTTAACTTCAGAGTGCTAGGTGTAAAGTATTTGTACCAACACACACAGTAACTTAATGAAAACACTACAAAATGACACAACACCAGTTTAGAAAAATAGGAAATATTTATCTAAACAAAACAAGACCAAAACGACAAAAATCCACCATACACAAGTCAAGTTAGTAATTAAAAATCAAAAAGAGTCTTTAAGTAGTTTTAAAAACACACTAGCACTGCTAGAGTGAAAATGTACCTGGTGTGCATCAAAAATAACCCCACACGGGCGGGTGTGCGTCAAAAATAACCCCGCAAGGGCGGGTGTGCGTCAAAAATAACTCCGCACGGCGGTACTTGAGTCAAAAATCCAGCCGCACGATGATTTGAAAATCCCGCAGCGCAGGTTGTGATCTCCCAGCCTCCGTCAGCTATGCTGCGCGTCGTTTCTCCTGCTCCGTGCGTCGATTTTTCGGTCGCGTTTCCTGCGAGCGTCGTTTCTCAGCTGCGGAGCCGGCGGCGCGTCGTTTTTTTCAGCCGCAGATCGGATTTGCGTCAATCTTTTCCCCGCACGGCGCTCTGTGCGTGGATTTGTTTGTCTTTAGGCTGCCAGCTTCTCCTTTCAGGGTCCCAGGAACTGGATGGGCACCACAGGGCAGAGTAGGAGTCTCTCCAGAGACTCCAGGTGCTGGCAGAGAGAAGTCTTTGCTGTCCCTGAGACTTCAAACAACAGGAGGCAAGCTCTAGATCAAGCCCTTGGAGATTTCTTCTCAAGATGGAAGGCACACAAAGTCCAGTCTTTGCCCTCTTACTCTGGCAGAAGCAGCAACTGCAGGATAGCTCCACAAAGCACAGTCACAGGCAGGGCAGCTCTTCTTCCTCAGCTATTCAGCTCTTCTCCAGGCAGAGTTTCCTCTTGGTTCCAGAAGTGTTTCTAAAGTCTGTAGATTTGGGTGCCCTTCTTATACCCATTTTAGTCTTTGAAGTCACCTTTCTTCAAAGGGGACTCACACCTACTTGTGAAATCCTGCCTTGCCCAGGCAAGGCCTCAGACACACACCAGGGGGTTGGAGCCGGCATTGTCAGAGGCAGGCACAGTCCTTTCAGATGAGAGTGACCACTCCACCCCTCCTTCCTAGCAGAGATGGCTAATCAGGAAATGCAGGTTACACCCCAGCTCCCTTTGTGTCACTGTCTGGTGTGAGATGAAAAACAACCAACTGTCAAACTGACCCAGACAGGGAATCCACAAAAAAGGCAGAGTCACAGAATGGTTTAAGCAAGAAAATGCTCACTTTCTAAAAGTGGCATTTTCAAACGCACAATCTTAAAATCAACTTTACTAAAAGATGTATTTTTAAATTGTGAGTTCAGGGACCCCAAACTCCACATGCCCATCTACTCTCTAGGGGAATCTACACTTTAACCATATTTAAAGGTAGCCCCCATATTATCCTATGAGAGAGACAGGCTTTGCAACAGTGAAAAATGAAATTGGCAGTATTTCACTGTCAGGACATATAAACCACATTACTATATGTCCTACCTTATCCATACACTGCACCCTGCCCTTGGGGCTACCTAGGGCCTACCTTAGGGGTGCCTTACATGTAAGAAAAGGGAAGGTTTAGGCTTGGCAAGTGGGTACACTTGCCAAGTCGAATTTACAGTGTAAAAATACACACACAGACACTGCAGTGGCAAGTCTGAGACATGATTACAGAGCTACTTATGTGGGTGGCACAACCAGTGCTGCAGGCCCACTAGTAGCATTTGATTTACAGGCCCTGGCACCTCTAGTGCACCTTACTAGGGACTTACTAGTAAATCAAATATGCCAATCATGGATAAACCAATTACATACAATTTACACGGAGAGCATATGCACTTTAGCACTGGTTAGCAGTGGTAAAGTGCTCTGAGTTGAAAAGCCAACAGCAACAGGTCAGAAAAAAATAGGAGGCAGGAGGCAAAAAGACTGGGGATGACCCTGCATAAGCAAAAGTCCAACACCCACATTTACTGCTTGTGTTGGGTGTGCATCACAGAAGTGATCCAAACTGACACAGTGTTGAATTGAGATTTACTTTCCGGTAAATAAAATATTTTTGCACTAGAAAGTAGCCCTAAAGTAACTCAAAGTAGTGGTATGTGCTACTTTCCATTGGTATGTTTTAAGGGTGTGTACTGTGGTTGTTACATGAGCGCACACATAGTTTTGGACAAAAATCCCTACCTACTAAAAAAGTTAGGGCTCTGCACCAAAAATTCACACTTTCTCAGGGTAGGAATAAAGTTTGAGAAAAATGTTATTTTATCAAAACTTTTCCAACTTTGCATGTGTGTTGTGCTGTAAACAAACTTGCAAAAGTGTTAAGCTATAGCTAAGCATAGCATTTTGTACTGGAAGGGTAACCTTTGAGAACAAAACCCACTCTACACTTCACACCACAAGCTTGCACTATGCAGCCTCAAATGTGCCAGTACAGGTAGTGAGAGAGATACACAGCATATTATCTTAATACAGCAGTTCCTAACTTGTGGTCTGTAGACACCTGAATGTCCCCAATGCCTACAAAGGTGGCCTGCAACTGCTTAGAAGATGAAATAACATCAACAGATTAATCCAGTGTATATAAATAAAGAAGAAAAATTTACAGAAGGAGTTTCAAATTGGAGGTTAAAAATTAAGTTGATGTCCTCAGATTGATTAGTGGGAGCAGCGCAAATCCATCAAACAGAATATGGTATGGATGATGGGTGGCCTCAATTGTATTCAGAAATACTGCAACCTTTCCATTAAAATAAACATTTAGATTCGTTTCTATATGTTTGTGAATTAACATAGTTAATTATTTGTGTATTTGTTTGATGAATGCTTATGTCTGCATTTTTGTGTACTGCTTTGCAGTTCAAATCAACAAAATTGCTTTGGCTTGGGTCCTCGGCTTCCAGGAATGACTCAGTGGGGATCCCCAGATTCCAGTTATGATTAAAGGGGAGACCACAGAATTCAAATAGTTAACTACTACTCTCTTAGTAAATATTATCTTGTTCTGGTCTCTCCCTTTCACACAATGCAGTCCTGCTACTTTGGTAAAATAAAATGGCCCGAGCTATCAAAATGGGGATCAGTCCTTCCTAAGCAAAGGACAAGCCCATGGCTGGATTGACTATTCATTTGGTAGTGATAACATGATAGTTGAGGAGTGAGTAGCACAGGAGTTAGATAGTCCTCTTCATCCTCAGAAAGTTATAAATCATGATATCTCTTCCAGTTCAAACCCTTCAAATAGATGTTGTAGGGGGACGTTTCAGTATGACTTAAAGTGAACAGCTGTGTAACCTCTGTAAACATTTACATTAAGTTGGGAAGACTGAAGAAGTGCCACTCATGACTCCTCCCGCCAGGGGAATATTAAAGAGGAAGTCAGTGTCAAAACGAGATGGCGTCTGCCCACTGAAAAAGAAGCTGATGAAGGGATTGATTTTGAGAATTGCACAACAATTCCTATGGATGTGTTGAAGTATATGCACATTAAGTAGATTGATATCGCAAACACTGACTATGAGTGAAAAGGATACTGGGTCTGGGATCAAGTGGGAATCATTGATTGTGAATTGGACACATTGGAAAGAAAAGCTCAATTATTTGTTATGATGAGGGTGCTACCTGTATAAACATGACTTTTGTCTTGATGATGACCCCTTATTAATTGGTTCTGTTTTTGGCGTTGAAACGGCAACATACGTTGTTGTGGATTATCTCTGAACAAACAAGTGACTTCTGGACACCTGGACTGAAGGGGTCCCTTTGAAGTTCATTCACTTGGCACTTTAATTTTTCACAATATTCACGTATCACTGCCCTATTATCTTGGGGGCACATTAGTATGCTAAATCATGTCAATACTTGAAAAAAATGATACTTTCATAAGTTCCTTCAACCTTGTGGGCTCGTAAGGTTTCTTTAAAAAAATGTTGCCGTGGGAGTCAGAGGCTACACTCCTCCCTTGGGGCCAGACATTTCTTATTCGATTATACATTACTGAGCAGCCTGCTGTTACACCTGCAATGTTTGTGCAAAGGTTGACTTCACCACTGTCAGGAGTTACCTCCAATGAGCTCCAAGCCTAAAGGCACAGACCTAAAACCAATTGTCTGACAGGTTGATCCCACTATCATTGTGACTCCATCTTCATTCAGGTAGAAATCCTTCTAGAGGTAAAGATGACACGAGTTGACACCAGGGGAAGAGGAAGCACACTTTACCCCTTCAACATCTAAAACGTAACCTGATATTGACACATCGACACATGCACATCTGATTTTACTCCTCATCTTTTCCACCAGGTTTTCTGAAAAGAGTTTCTCTGGTCCAAGATAGCATTACTTTTAAGCAGTGTGTGCCTGCATGGCATTACACATTCCTCTGGCAATTTCACAATACCAGTATTTGTTACTGGCAAAACTTTACAGCCGAGAGATGCCTGTACGACCACACTTACCATTAGTTCCAGGCTTCCAGGAAATGGCAATTTAATTATTTCGTACTCTGACTATGACAAAGGCTTCAGCTCCACAACCTTTGAAAAAATGTAGGCTTCAAGAGCAACATTCAAGTATTTCTGAGGATAACATTCACAATCAGGATCTCTGATTATCTTGCAAGTGCGCTTGTGACATCTGTGCTTCTGAACAAGGAGAGCAGAGGCATGATGCAGTGGACACAAAGGCCAGTGGCATATCTAGCACTACCGCTGAAGCATTGAGTACATCAGCTTTATTAGGACTCTATGACTGTCAACTAAATATGTTGAATTGTAACATTTACAGGTCCCACTCGTCGGTCCTCTTGTGAACAAAGATATACGATGTATGTAAGAAAGCTGAGAACCTAAAAGCAGTTTGGAGATGAAAAATGCATATTACAGATCGCAATACACATTTACAAATCTAAAGGAAGGTGTTAACAAAAGCAGCACCATTAGCAGCAGATGGTTCATACTCCTCAATGGCATCCTCTGCAGTGTCCACGTTCATTTAGAAAGCCTCAAACTCTACTGTGAAACGTCTAGACAACGATTTCCCATTTGTTCCATCCACTGTATGCCACTCCAGTGGGAGCAGAAGTGGCACAATTCACCCCAAAGAATTTCAGAGGGTAAAAAAAGACATTGGTGCTAAATATTGAACGATTTGGTGCCTCATTTGAATTCACCTCCTTTACCATTTCAATGGAAATCAAAAACAAAATTTCACTTGGAACCTCTACTCAGAAGCACGCATCCTTCGAGGTACGCAGCTAGCACTAGGGGCATTTCGTTTTTAGCAAAATAAATTGCTGCAAAAATGCTGCAAAATATGCATATTTGTGCCACAAAATTCTCTAATCCATACTGCAGTATCCTGGGGGGGTCTGACATGAGTAACAACCTACAAGATTACGCTTAACCCATTCCCACTACATGAAATATAAACAACAACACATGCATTTTTTTTATTGGGCCTTAACAGCAATGGACAGATTGTGTTTTAATGCTGCACAAAGGGATATAGTAGGTCACCAAAAGACAATGGTGGGCTCCAAGAAGTGTGATCAAACGTCTACACATCATGGAGAAAGTAAGCCAGAGCATTCAGAACAAACAACATTAATCTCCAATAGAGTAAGTTACCAGAACCAACCCTATGAGTGCAATACCTATGGAAGTCAAGCAAGTTTGTCCTAACATCAGAAGAAGCAGGCCCAGGACTTTCAGATGGAAAGCAGGTTTGATATACTACATTTACCTGAACAGATAAGTATGTGCATCAGCTTTGACAAACACCATGGAATGGGTCCACAGGTGAGCTTCCCAAGCCCCAGGAACACCCCCACCCACACTAGAGGGACACCAGAAGATGGGTGACCCCCATCCCAGGTAAGTAGGGTAAGTATTGGTAAGTATTTTTAGCGTTAGCGCAGTTTTGCCGCAAAAAGCATATATCGGGCCCTGTGTGTTAATACTAACATGGACCAAAAGAGGCTTATTCATTTGAGCAAAATAAATACTACAATTTACCATAAATCATTTGGGTGTGGCATATCTCTTGAACTTTGTTTTCTGTATTACACTATACTTGAAAAGGATGTGGTGATGGTGGTGCACTACAGTTTAGATACAGACTAGGAACCATAGATTTTATAAAATAATCATGATTGCATAAAGGCCTTAGAAGACCAAAGGACATAAGGGCTTATTATGACCTTGGCGGATGGGATACTCCGTCACAAACATGATGGATATCCTATCCGCTGCATTACATGTTCCATTACGTTCTATGGAACTTGTAAAACGGCGGGCAGGATATCTGTCACGTTTGTGACGGAGTATCCCATCCACCAAGGTTGTAATCAGGCCCATAGCCTCATATCATCTGGGTCCCCAGAAAGGAGGCAAACACATTTCTAGGTTGACCATAAGGGTCCCAGTTCCAATGTCTGCTAACTCCCCACCAAGAAGTCTTCAACTCCCTGGGTATCAATAATTCCGTAGGGGTGGAGTTACCAGTACCTAACATGGCCACTTGGAATGAGACCGTTGAATGAACTCATATACTTGAAGGGTCCTACATTCTTTGTCTAAATCGATATATCATATTGAGAGAGTGTAACCTATATAATCTATATTAACATGAAATGTTTATTAATGTGTGATAATGCTGCATAGAAACTATAATGATAGTAATTTTGCTTAGACGTGCATTTGAATTGTGACCACGGGGAGTGGCCACCAATGTATACGTAGACTAATAATAATGACCAAAATGTTTATATTATGTTTAAATAAGTTTATACTTATGATTGTGTTATTGAATCTGTATTGAAATCCTCATAGGCCTTAAGTTAGCATGAGCCGAAGCTTAGCTGCTTGTCTCTCATATTAAATGCCTTTTTCTATTTTTCAGTATGCTGACTCACAAAGGGACATGACCCTGCGTGTTCTTTTTCTTCAAATTAGAAGACGAATGTAACCATGTTAGATCCGTTCACACAGCCTTTGCAGAATAAATGTTAAAAGTAAATTGAAACAGTGTAGATTAATGCAATGTACAAGGTCATTCAAACCGGTGAAGACAATGGAACTGCTGACCAAAGATGTGCAAAAGAATTACAGAAAGATGAAATCATACCGGACGTGCCACCTCTGAAGACGTCAATTATGAAGACCAATCAAAGACTTGTAAAATAATATGGGGTGAAGAGTTAGGTTACCTAATGTATTTTCTGATAGGTTAAAGATAGTGGGGTGTAACAGATGACCAATAGAATTTTGGGGGAATGTACAACGAAAAAGGGATAAAAACCCATGTCACAGGGAGTCATTTGGAATTAGGTAGGGAATGCTATTGATTTTATCCAGAAACTCTGTCACTCTGTTTGGTGACTTGATATTTTATTAAAACCATCCTCACCCTTAGTTTTGTCCATTTACACTTTTCCTTCTTATGAGGGAAGTGCCCTTTTTCCCCGGAACTGAGTCCTGACTGATGGCGATTTGACTGGTGTCCTGAGTACGAAGACTGAACCTGTGCGCTGACCTAAACTTTGGAGGGTAAATATGACAATTACAATTGTGATTTGTCTGTTTGCTTTTCGTTTCTAGGTACCAACTGCTTACTTTTGACAGAGACCTTAGTTAGATGTTTTCCAAATTAGTGTTCTAAATTGTTTTGCATGAAGCCCAACATGCGAATGCTAATCAGTGGTTAGGACAGGTGTTCACCAAAACTGACGCAAATAGACAAACAACTGAAATTATGCTTTGTTGAACTGACGCGATATTGACACTCTGCTAAACTTGATCTATGTTCAAGCCGTGTTATGTTCTGATGTGTGTGATTCCCGCTTTAATGAAATCTTATCAAAGTTGCCATATCGTGACTATGCTATCATGTTTCTTGGTTTTGAGATTGACGCATCTGCTCTTAGACTGTAACTAATAGGGAATAAAACTCATAAAATTCTACTAAACTGGTGTGGTTATTCATGGCTGCAAGGTCATGGTAGAGTTTTGAATTGATTAATGACTTTGAAATGTATTATTATGATAAATATTGATGACATTATTGACGTATTGATTGATATATTGATTAGTTATCTCGTCCTAAGGTGTATTTCAACTGAGTCAAAAGATTCATTGGCCTAAAACGAGTCCTGATGTGTAATAAAATATCATAAAGGGACGCGTTAACAATATCACTGCATTTTCTTAAAAAATGTAACCATGACCATTAGGCATTTGCAAGTGAAACTATTTCTGATTTTGCTGAGTAACATATCACTTAGCATTGCTAACCTTTTGTTTATGTTACATCTTCTAAGCTCACCACAGCCAGGGTGAGAAGCCTTGCATGTATCTGTAATACCTCTTCTAATCTCATAAAGGACAGTTGTCACCAGATGAGTTGTCAAAACTGAATTTTGTCTGATCCCCTGCAACTGTTCTGAGAATTTCTTCATTTTGAGGAAAATATGTTACTAATTTCCTTTGATTGAATTTTGAATTATTTTTGTTCTCAGCATCTATTTGCTGTCAATGTAGATGAAGTGGATTTCCTAAGGTATGTGAATCAATTTGATTCAATTATTCTGTGCTGCTGGGTCAGCTTAAAATATTTTCTTTAACAAGAAACCATTACAAATAAACTTGTTTCTCTGTTCATTTAAGATTTTTAAAGGCATCCAAGATGGCCTTTACCTTTCCTTAACTATATTTGCTTCAAGATCACGGAATTACACATTTGAGGTTCAAATTATGTTATTTATGCTTATCTGAGTGTAGGTATGGTTCTAAGAATGTCCTATAACAATTCCCAAGAGCTCCTGTTGCCCCTTTATTGAGTTCTCCATAGTGGAGAAATTTGCACACATTTTCTTTTTTGTTGTTTATCCTCAGGCACATTTATGTGTCCCACAATGACTTGTATATAAGGAAATTTCCCCAAAGTCCCCGGTTGGTCCTGGAAGCCCTAGTGTTGAACATGGTAAAATTGGCTTACACCCAATTGTCACATTTAATTTATGGTTAAGTCCCTGGTAAAGTGGTACTGCATGTAGACAGGGTATGTTAAATGCTACTAGTGGGCCTGTAGCACGTATTGTGTCACCAACATAAATAGCCCTTTAAAACCTGTCCCAGGCCTGCATTGCAGCCTTTGTGCAGTTTTGAACTACCAATTAGACTCAGAAGAATAAGCCTTTTGCCAAGCCAAACCTTTATTTTTAATACAACTGCTTCTTGATTGATTCTGCTAGTTTCTAGCTGTGAATGCTCCCCTTTTATATACAAGTTTTAAATTATTTATTTGATAGTCTGTCATTTTCATTCTGTTTATTGTATCTTAGTATTTTATTTTCGATCTTACATTTTATATTGCATTGTAGATGACTTTGGTGGTGTTGGAAAATGGGTTATTGGTAAGGGCAGGTAGGTACCTACACCTAGCAACAAGCCACCAACCTCCACCTAGGTACAGTTAGGTCTCAGTAAATTAATCCCAGCTCAACCCTTGGTAGCTTGGCAACGAGCGTCAAGGCTTAACTTAGGAGACAGTGTGTAAAGCATTCAAATATCACAAAACAGTAATTAAATAAAACACAGGAAACAGTTTAAAAATCCAAAACCAATTCAGTTTATATTTTTATCTTTAAAATGACACAAAAACGAATAAAATTGGTTCAGGGGAACCGGAGATATGAATTTTTAAAGTATTATTATTTTTCTAGCGCTTAGAAACAAAAAGCGCCAATCGGGTCATCTGGTTGCACCAGGACCGGGACAAAGTAAAAGTTTCAGGCCGACCGCGATGGAGCCCTGCTCGGCTACAAGTCGCGGGAGGCCTCGGTTAAAAAGTTACCTTCTGACTTAGTCTTTATTTTGAAGTTTTTCTTCACCGGGACGAACCTGCCAGTCGAATCCGACCTCCTGGAGCCCTTGTCCGGTTACGCGATGTGGGTTTCCTCGGTGGTGATTTCTACCTTCGGACGTCTGTGGGGCCCTTCTCGGATACGATGGCTGGGAGGTCCCGGTCAACTTTTTACGTTCGGACTTAGGCTCTTTTTCGGATGTTTTTCTTTACCAGGACGAACCACGAAGTCAGGCCGGGTCGCGGTTGAGGCAAACCGGCTAGAATTTCCGCGGCGGGTCGGTCCCTCGCTGGAGCTTTTTTACAAAAATTCTCAAATCTTTTCCAAACTTCTGGGGCTTCACCCAGATGTTCTTTTAAGGTTCTTTTGGGGTCCACAGCTCACCCCAAGGGTCCAGAAGTTCTGTGATGGTCCTTGGGGGGTGCGGACTTCAACTCCCAGAATGCACCTGGCGCAAACTCCTTTTTGGCCACTGGGCAGTGGTCAACTGGTCTCTTTTTTAGGAGTTGGTGCAGGGGACTCTGGATAGCAATTTTTCACCTGTAGCAAACAGGGAGTCCCTCCTTGAACCAGTTGAAGCCAGGCAAAGTCCTTCTTGTGGTGAAGCCCAAGTGTGCAGCTGGTGCAGTCCTTCTGAGTGCAGGGTCCAGGTGCAGGCCAGGGGTCCAGCAGGGCAGTCCTTCTTCTCCTTAGGTTCCTTCTTCTTGAAAGTTGGCGGGGATCTGAGGTGTGGGGGCAGGTCTGCCAGTTTTATCCTTGCTCCTGGGTGAAAAACCGGGGGGTCCTGGTCCTCCAATCAGGTACAGAGTCGTCCCCCTGTGATGACCACTTCCTGGGAAGTGTGGCAAAAATCCAGCCCAAAAGGCAACAGTCTCTAAAAATCCAACATGGCTGAATCTGATTTTTGGAGGTTACATCTGGCTGAGCCCACCCACTGGTGTGGCTAAAAATCATAAACACACCCCTCTCCTGCCCTCTACTAATCTAATCAAGGGGGCACCTAGTTGTCTGGGGTTGCAGGATGTGGGGGTGTTGCTGGGTGCTCCAGATGTCCTTCTCTGCCTTTGAAGACCAGTTTGGCAGCCCTCCCCCTTCCTGCCTCACCATCTGCTGAGGGGAGATTCTCTCCCCCAAGCACATTCCTTTGTGTGAAGCCAGGCCACTTCACACCTCATCAAGGCAGCCTGGCAGAAGCTGCTGCAGGCTGGCCAATCAGAGCACAGCAGCAAAAACAATGCAGAGCTGAAATTGGCAACTTTTTAGGTAAAGTCTAAACTTTTTACCTGAACAAGTTATATTAAATCCAACAACTGGAAGCTGTGGGATTTATTACAACAATTAATTTGATACCAAATTCTTGGTATGTAACATTTAAGGAGACTTTAAAATTTAAAATAAAGTCTGCCCATTCTAGCCTATGAAGGCCATTTACTTCCATGAGGGAAAAACGAATTTGGCTGTTTTTACCTCACCAGGGCTTATAAATCTATTTTTATAAAGTCCCTGCTTATAGTTACATGGCACCCAGCCCTAGGGGCACATAGGGCACACCTTAGGGGTGACTTATATGTAAAAATAAGGTAGTTTAAGACTTTGGAAGTACCTTTAATTCCAAAGTCGAATTTGCATATAACTTTAATTTAAAAGCAGCCAGCAAGGCAGGCTTGCTTTTAAAATGACACTGGGCACCTCAGCAGTGCACCTAGGTGTGCACTACCTATGCTGTGGTCCCTAAACCTACATGCCCTACCATATACTAGGGACTTATAGGTAGGTTAACTTAGCCAATTATAATTAGCCTAATTTGCATATCCATTTTACACAGAGCACTGGCCCTGGGACTGGTAAGCAGTACCCAGGGCACAGCCAAGAGTCAGTAACCACCAGTACCTATCCAAAAAGTGTGGGGGTGATCAGGCAAAAAAGGAGGACTTTCCTACAGGTGGCATGATTACATAATAAAGATCTAGTATGCTATGCTTTCTTTTTAATACATATTTCGCCCCTACTGTCGACACTAAACACCGTATAGAGCAGGATACAGTGCATGTAAAAGGTTGGACATGTACTTTTAAGTGTTACAAGTCCTGGTAGTGAAACAATTCTTAAAGTTCATATTTAACTCCAGCAAGGCCTACCTCTCCCATAGGATAACATTGGGTTATCGTATTACATTTAAATAGTACTAACTTTTTATTGGGAACAGGTGGGAAGACCATAGTTGGTCTCAAAAGAAATGTCATTTGAATTCCCCTTTTAATGGTAAAGTTGGATTTTAAGTCACCATTCTGAAAATACCAGTTTTCGAAAGTTGGCATTTTCTTGTCCTAACTATTTGGTGCCTTCAGCCTGTTCTAGGTAATATGACTGTGATTAGAGTGGTAGTTGGTCTTTGTGTACTTTTCCCAGTCAGTGAAACAAAAGGGGACTAGTTCTTGGCAGGATGACCCACCCTGTGAGTATGAGATTGGCAATGCTCTTCCCTGTCCCACTTACATGTCAAAGGGCTGCCGTCCGCACACTCTCACAAAACATGACACCAGCCTTTTGTCACTTTAGACTCTTGGAGTCAGGGCTGGGAGAAGAAGGAATTATCAAGAACCAGATGTAGAGAGACATAGAGGTTTCTCCCACTTCAGAGGCTGGCACGAGTTATAAATATTGGACCTTCAGACCAACTCTTCAATTCACTTCTGGACCTGTAAAATCTCAGAAGGACAGTCTTATAGTTTGGATGAGTGCCCTGCTGCTTGAGGCTTCCTTTGTACTGCAGATGACTTCCCTGCTGTTACCACAGAACTGCGCAGCTGCTTGAAGCCTGCCTTGTACCATTAGAGAACTGTCCTACTGCTTGAGGCCTGGCTTGCTGCTTGAATACAGGAGTACAGAATAACTCTAAGGCCTCATGTTCAGAGCTACAGGCAAGCATAAAGCTCTAACAGCCTTGAACCCACACCTGGACCCTGCCTGAATTTAGCCCAGGCCTCAAATTAGTGCCTGTAGTGTCTTCCCCAGCCTGGTACCCACCGATGACTAGGCCACACACTGAGCTGTAAATAACACACCTTTATCCCTCTGCATGTACCTGTGAGGCCCACCATTCTAAAGCAAGCCTTCTTACATTCTGTTCTAGCGATTAACCCACACACTTATACTGAGTCCTCGGGGAGCCATAAAGGTTATCTTCAGAATCATGCAAGACACTACATCTCCCCCTGTGTTAAATGGGAAAATTGCACTTTTTTAGAAAATCATTAGCCAGACAAATATCTATGTATACAGAAACATGTGCAACTATAGCTCCTCAATTAATCTTCTTACCCCTTTGATCTGTCGCCCCGATTTGGTTACTGGAAGCTGTAAATGGTCATCTTCAATATCAGAAATTGCCAAGGATGATAAGGAATTAGCAACAGTCATTGGGTTTTCAAAATCAGTCTTTCTTTCACCATCTCGAATTGAAGACCAGTGAATCACAGGTATGAAGTGAGAAGAGTCTCTGGTAATGGACTTCCCAGATTGTTGTGCCTTTTGGTAGGCAATGCTTGAGAAGTTTCATCATTATAATAAGGTTTTCTTTTCCTTAGTTGTTGAGCGATCACCAGATCTCTCTTTTTGAATGAGAGGCCTTTCACATGTCGCCTCTTATCTGCATGCACTTTCATTTTCTGTTTTTGAACCAAGTTCATTGTATGAATTAGGTTTTCATTACTATTTCTTTCTGTGATGTATTGGGGTATCTTGGTTGCCATTGTGCTCCTGAACATCAAAGTCACAGTACTTTCACCTGTGGTTGAGTGGGGTGTCGACCAATACGTTTGTAAAGTAGAGGTCACCACCATTTTTAGACTAAGCTTCTCAAGAGTTGCATGCTGCACTGCTTTCTTTAGGGTACTCATAAAATGCCAAACCAGTCCACTGGCCTGTGGTCACAAAGGTGTGATCTTTTGATGCTTTATGCTCAGATGTTCCAGAATTTCTTTAAATTATTTGTTGTTACTGTGTGGACCATTGCCAGACTTCACAATGGCAGGCAAAGCCCATGTTGCAAATATGTCATCAAGTTTTTTGATTGCCCACTCATTATGTTTTGAATGAGAGATCTTCAACCAAAGAAAAACATGAGTATTCATCTATTATCACCATTAAATCATGCCCATTGTCAAGTGGACCAAAGAAGTCAATGGTTATTCACTCCCAGGCAAGTTTAGGGAGTTCTGACATGCTCAAGGTATGTTGAGTAACTTTGGTTGACAGGCAATTCCATATGTGACAGACCTTGAGTTCCTTTTCAACTCTTTCACCTAGGTCTGGAAATATAGGTATAGAAACCAAAGTTGGTATCTTTGTAGTAGCAATACTACAATGTCCTTTGTGAGTCACTTCTATTACCTTTTGTTGTAGTCTCTCCGGAATCAGGAACCTAAACCCTTGCAGAATAACTCCTTCTTCCTGCATTATGGACAATTCATCTTTGGCATTCTTTTGATATTCACCATCATTATTGAGAGGTCAAATGTGTTTGTTCCACCACTGATATGTAATTGTGTCCTTTAAAACTTAAGCAGGTCACTATCATTTACTCGTAGCAGTGACAATATGGGCTAATGATATAGCAGCTGGTGTACTTGACTTGACAATGAAATTGACGTAGGCCGCAGCCGTTTTGGATGGAGTGCCATAACCTTGAATGGTACTCTTGAAAACAAGTCAGCAGGATTTTGATCCTTTCCTGGTTGATGCACAATTGTATAACATTACTCTTTCAATCATGGTCTCCATCATTCAAGTCGAAGAGGCATCTTGGCTTTTGCATTGCTGAAGATGGTCAGCAAGGCTTGATGATCAGTCACCAGCATAAAAGGTTTTCCATACAGGGATACTATACATGGAAATGTTCACAAGCCCATAGTACACCCAAACATTCCTTTTCAGGCAAACACATTCTGTTTGAGATAAATTTCTACTACCATAGGCCACAATGTGTCATCTTGCATTTGGGCATCCACTATTCTGTGCAAGTATAGCGCCTAAGCCTACTGGGCAAGCGTCAAGTACAGTCTTGGTATGGAGCTTTGGATTGAAGTAGACCATTTTTGTTGTGTTTTCTATGGCATGCTTGATTCTTTTGAAACACTTTTCACATTCTTCTGACCATTTAAACATGTTTCTTAGTTAACTCTCATAATGGAGCACTAACAGTGGCAAAGTCCTTTATGCATTGTGAACAGTAGCTGGCCATTCCAAAACAAAAAACATACCATTGAAACATCTTGTGGGGGTTCAGCATTTGTCAAAGCTTGTACTTTTACAGGATCAGGTGTCATGCACCCATCAGAAAAGTAATGAGCAAGAATTAAATTTTTTGTATTATTGAACTCACACTTGACCCCATTTAAAGTCAAACCTGCATCCCTGCATATCCTGATGGCCCGTTCACCAGTCTGATGGGTCTTCCTGAGCTAAAGTGGTGGGAGGAGCTGACACCTGCACCTGAATAGGGCCGTGCCATGCCTGCCCTCACACAAAACAGTCTCAAACCCCCTGGTGTGTGTCTTGTGGCCAGGACAGGGAAGGGCATGGTCTTGTGCACTACAAAGACTTCTCTTTCAAGTTTGCCTACTTCAAAGACAAAAATGGGTACTGTACCTTTGACACCACATAGTTAGAATCCTTCTGGACTGATAGAATTATGCCAGGAAGAAGAGCTGGATGCTGTAGGTGGGACTGTCACTCTGCCTGTTGCTTTGTTGTGCTGGCCTCCTGCTTGCTGCATCTGCCCTTGGAGTGAAAGGACTGGACTTGGCTTTCCACATTCTGCTTCCAAAGGTTCACTAAGGACTTCCACTGAGCTTGCCTCCTTTTAAGAAGTCTCAGGGACATCAAAGACTTCATCTGCCAGTGCCTGGACTCTTCTGCTGAGTCCTAACGTGCCAAGTGTGCCACCTCCAGTCAATGGGCCCTTGGAAGTGCAAGCTGGTGATCTGAAGGAGAAAATTCACACATCAACGCGCCCGAAGAATCAATGCAGTGCCTGTCTCGCAGCTGAAAAATCAACATAGAGCCTGTCTCGTGGCTTCTGAATTAACCCATTGCCTGTTTCACCGCAGTCCCATCAACACAGCGCGTCTGGATTTTCCATGCATCGTCACCAGGCCCCACTTTTTCATTGACCCTGCACTGCAGTAAGGAACGGAGGCTGTGTGTCTTGAAATCAATGCATCGCCATTCCTGCGAGGAAAGAGATGATGCATCACCTCTCCTGTGCAGTAAGGAACTGACGCCTAGCTTTGCTTTAACAGTTCCTCCCCTAACCTGTGGCCCGCATCGTCTTTGTATTTGATGCATCCCGGGTACTTTGTGCTAAAAAGATACATCCTTTGATTTCTATTGATTAAGACTTGCTTAAACTTTAAACAAGATATTTTTAATTGTGTATGTTGGAGTTTTATCATTTTGGTCTTGTTTTACTCAGATAAATAATGGTTATTCTTCTAAATGAGTATGGAGTCCTTTTTTGGTGTTTTCACTGTGTTACTGTGTGTGTGTGTGTACAAATACTTTACACATTGCCTCTGAGATAAGCCTAACTGCTTGAGCCAAGCTACCAAGGGGGTGAGCAGGGGTTATCTTAGCTATATGACTCCCTTATCCTGACTTGAGTAAGGTCCCTACTTGGACACAGGGTAAACACTGCCAACTAGAAACCCCATTTCTATACCAAAACTAAGGGGGTCATTACAACCCTCGCGGTCTTTGACCGCCAGGGCTGTTTTGGAGGAAGCACCGTCAACAGGCTGGCGGTGCTTCCCTGGGGCATTACGACTGTGGTAGAATCCTCCAGGGCAGCGCTGCCCAGGGGATTATGAGTCCCCCTCCCGCCAGCCTTTTCATGGCGGTTTGAACCGCCATGAAAAGGCTTGTGGAAAGGGAGGGGTGGGGCCCCTGTGGGGCCCTGCACTGCCCATGCTGCTGGCATGGGCAGTGCAGGGCCCCCCTGCCCCTGCCACGGCCCCTGCAGCTTTTCACTGTCTGCACAGTAGACAGTGAAAAGCGCGACAGATGCAACTGCATCCGTCGCACAGCCGCAACACCGCCGGCTCCATTTGGAGCCGGCTCCTGTGTTGCGGCCGAGATCCCCGCTGGGCCCAGCGGGGATCTCATAATGGCCGCGGCAGGAGTGCGGCTGCATTGGCGGCCGCCCAGCAGTCCAACCTTCTCGGGCGGCTTCAGCCGCCCGCCAAGGTTGTAATGACCCGCTAAGTCTCTTGTGTCTATACATACCAACAAATGTAGCAAAGGTTGTAATATATCTGCAGATTTCTTCTAGTTTTGACTGATAATAACCTTTATTCAAATCAAGTTGAGAGCAGATTTTGGCACCATTCAATTGTGTGATCATGTCAGCGATGTCGCTCTCATTCAATCTTTTTATTTTGCATGGCACATGTCAACGCATACACGCACAGCTCCTTCATGGTCCTTTTTAAACACTACTACTACTATGGGAGAAACCCATGGCATTGGAACAGTGGAACATGCAATAATGTCATGCTTAAGTAATGATTTGAGTTTTTTTTTCAACAGCTTCTTGTTAATGAAAAGCAACTCATCTATGTTTCAGAGAAACAGGACGGACATCCTCATTAATATACAGTTTTACTTTCATGGTCCTTAACTTTCTTCAACCATAAAACATTGAAGGAAATAGACTTATTATTTCATGGTCAGCGTTTAGGCTGTAATTCCCTTGAATCAGTCCCATGTCAGCAGCTGTGTTGAAACTAAACAAGCAGGCGCTTGCTGCTAAACTTGAAGTATATGGATCCGTGTTTGTACTTTTGTTTTCTTATGTGTCACTGTCGCCATAAACTAACCTTTACTCTTCATGGGTGTCGATGCAGCTCAAGTGTATATTTTGGTCTGACTGTGTGAGTGGCAGTAAAAGAGTCAGTTCATTGTACTTTTCTTCAGGCACTATATTTATCGATAGTATAAGAAATTGAACAACCATTTATTTTCAGTGTAATCTTTGGACAGTGTTTGTATGATTATGTTATTTTGACATGGCAAATTTTCTTTGAATTACTTTTCTCCTCACAAGCAACCAGTCCGACGTGTGCATGTTTGAGGTAAGCATTTGGCACAATCACTTTCCTCACTTTTCACTTATTATTGAGGCTGAAGAACTCTTTGACATTATTTGAATGACGATCAACTTCTTTTTGCATCTTTTTGCCTCAACTGATATCACCACTTGGCCTTATGGGTGTGGTCGAATATTGCTTTTGGAACGTACTGGTGGCTGTTTTGTCTTTGCACTGTAACACACTTACTTTTTCCTTCGCTCTGCACATCATCACAAAATGGTTCTCTTTAACACAGCCTATGTGTATCGCAAATCCACATCTGAAACACAACTTCTTTTTGCATGTAGACATCACTTTATGTCTTTCAGTTTTTTGTTTCAAATTGCTTTTCACACGTATAACTGACTTGCTTTGGGCATCTTTGGCGTCCATGTCGACAGCTTGTCTTTCAGCACGTTCCCCAGTTCTGGCAGCCAACAATACTCACTCCAGACTATGAGTTTCTCTTAGCATTCATTGTCTGAATGAATTGTACAAACATCTGTAAATCATTCGAAGCCTCATGGCTTCTTCATCATTAAATTAATTGAACTTACAGTGTTCCATGAGCGAGTTGAGTCTTTTCACAAATTCATCAGTTGTTTCACCAACTTCTTGATGCTCTTGACTGAACACATATCTTTCAAAATCGACTTTTGTTACTGGATTAAATTTGAGATTAAGGGCATTCTTAATCTGACAGTATGTGACTTCTTTGCCAGTTCTTTGCATTTTCTTTATGACTTGTATTACACCATCATGAGCAAGATTTTTGAGATATTTGTTAATCTTCCTGTTATCAGTTTCTTCAAGTGCATCATTGAAATCTTCAAATGTCTCTATCAGGCAGTCCATCTATCACCTATAATTTGCTCTATGGCAGTTTTGAATGCTGGTGGTGGTTTGAGGAAGGCGGCAGCATTGTAAACCAGTGTGAAATTTATTGACTTTGAAAGTAGCGCTTTCCTTGGCCTTTCTGACTGGAACTCAGGATCTGTTCCATTCGTGCCTCTGCTCTGGCCCTGCAGTAGGCTAGCCTTTGAGTCATTCTTGATGGGCTCAATTGGCAGAATATTTTCTTCCAACTTTCTGGCCGCTGTAAATATGGACCACTCCTCTAGCACAACCCCTGTGCTTCTTCTTGGGCCCAGCGTGGTCTGCAATGCAGTAACTCTGCTTAGTGGGCTCTGTACGTCCTTTACTTTCTTCTTTTTATTCTTCAGTTTTCATTGTTTTACATCTGCTTGATCTGCTTCAGTGCTATCTGATAACTGCCTTTAACTGTGCTTTATAAACCTGTTTGAATTCACCTTAAGCGTTAACGCTCCGTATATTGTATAACTTTTTTATGAGTGGTAGCACAACACATTTTTGTATGCTCTTGGACATAGTTTCTTGATCAATGATGCACAGACTTTTCCAAGAAGCTCTCTTTCTCACTGTGACTCCACATAGGCCAGCTGATGACTCTGCACTTCGACGAGGGTGCATGTGACATGCACAAGCAGTTTACTTGGACCAAGGCAAACTCTCCTGGAAAACACTTTCTTTTTTGGGTTACTTATCCCCTATCTCATCACCAGTTGTAGCGTCTTCCCCAGCCTGGTACCCGTCAATGACTAGGCCACACATAAAGCTATAAATCACATTGATATGGTGTCCTTGGGGAGCCCTAACGGTTCTAAATCAGGTAAGACACTACAGTGCCCAACCAGTCCTGGGCCATTAGAAGTGGTGCTAAATGTGCCCAAACAACCAACACCTGAAACTTGGGGCTTAAAAAAATGTCCACCAAAACGTGGCCTAAGAACCCACTGGACTGAGAACAGACAGAAGAATGTGAACTACCTACTCATCTGATTCACCCAAGGTGAATGGCTGGTTCACTACGTTCTTTTCCACAGCAGCAAATCCAGGTCAGCAGCTCTTTTCAGAAGGAGTATTGGGCCTTGTGGAGCCCTCGCTGGCTACAGCCTGCAGCTTTATCCTGCTGGAGATTTTCTACTTCCAATAAAGTTGCAAAGTTCAGACATAGAAATCTTCACAGCAACTTCTTTCGTCTGTTTACTGACAATGATGCCTACTCTTCGGATGCTGCTGGCTGCCTTGCCACGCTTAATTTTACTTTCTCAGCAACTTTTTCAGTAAATTTCTTCTAAGTATGAAGGTAAGTAAAGACTAGGGCAAATCCACTCCATGTATTCAAATTGTGCTTCATCACGGTTGGCCATAACTTTTGATTTTGCCCCTGTCTCATGCAACTAGAAGCCTGCAGCTGGCAGTTTGATCTTTTAGGTGCTAGTTTTTTACTAAAAACCTTTAAAACATTCATAAATCCAGTTCTACCAATTGAATTTTTGTCATTCTGGTTCCAATTATTTATTTGATTTTTTGCTATTTTTCTAAATTGGTGCGGGAGTTTTCTTGAGTTGTGTTTTAACTTTAATAATCTTGGGTTGCTGCATAAATACTTTACACATTGTTTCTAAGTTCAGACTGACTGCCTTTGTGCAAAGCTACCAGAAGGTTAAGCATAGGTTATATTAGTGACTGTTGTGGTTCACCTTGACAGGCATTGTGGTTGTTGCTTGATAAGGTTCTTCATACCTCTCAATCAAAAACCCAATTTCCTACATTAGACATGTCTTTTACCTATTAAATTAGTTGTTTGAGGTGCAAGAGAGAATGAAAGCTTGGCACTCAACAAAGTAATTTGAGTGAAATTATACCTTTTTTATTCCACTAGGAAATTGGTAAGGGATTTAATTTGGCCACTGACAAAGTACATCTCACACTGTTTCCTGTATGGGAATGGGTCTTAAAATATTTCTGAAGATCCACAAACTCACGTTGGTGGCTATTCCTATATGTTTCAGGCCATATCCACACTGCACTGGTTTCTTTTTAATTCATGAATTAGGATTTATTTGTGTGGAATATTACTTGTGGGTGAATATTGTATATGGCTAAACTGATTTAGGGGTGAAAATTCAGCGGGTGTGAATTTGCTACACTATTAAATCAAGCCATTTGAAACTTACGAATGCAAGTAGCTATGTGAATAGGGCCCAGATTTCAGGACAAAATGAATTCTAAAAACAATAGGAGTTCTTTGATAAACAGTACTCTTGGCAAAACTATGACAATACTGTCTAGAGATGGTTCACTCATAGATAGCTAGCAAATGAAAATGTATAGTCTAGATATAAATATATTTTTCTAGGCAATCTTTAAAAGCTACAACCCACTAAAAAGTGACTGTAAATTATCATTCATCTATACAAGCCTTAAGTAAGATGAGGTTCAGAGCCAATTCAGACTGAGGAGGGACTTTCGTGTCTAGTGGTAGAGGCTGGGTTTGTGATATAAAGTTATTATTTTATTCTGTCTTGATTATGTTTGTGACTGAAGGTTTCTAGCACTGTGAGCTTGAAAGGTAGAGTGTCTTAATATTTGACTTTACTCGTTTAACTTTGTTGCACCCGGCCGTGGTGTTCCCGTGCACACAATTTTCTCCAAGAGGGATGCTGGTAGAGATGGAATGATAAAGGTGCACTGTTCTCATGTGGTTAACTCACAGCTTGCAGTCACTTTCTAGGTTTAATCGCAGATGAAGAGTGTAATTTTTCTTGCTCCGGGGTCTAAGGTCTTGATTAATAAATGAAGTTAATTCAGATCACTGCACACAAAAGGTAATGCAGAAATTGGAATTCAGAGATGTGTATTAATTATCACCCCTCACTATTTTCTCCTGACACATTTCGGTAGGTGAAACTTGCAGAAATGTATTAGGAGAAGGCGTTGAATAAAGGCTAAATGTGAAAAATTCGATGTGTTAAACGATTGTCTATTTTGCTTCTTCTTAAAACTTGAAATGTTTGAATAGAAAGTGGCGGTCACACTTCGTAAATACCTCAAATTGGGACAAAAATATTTACCAGGTGTTGGACATACCCTACTCTTTTTCACACTATTTGTAATCAGGAACTAAGGGCCAGATGTAGGAAGGAAACATTTTGCGAGGTGCAAATTGCGAGTACTTGCGACTCGCAATTTGCACCTCGCAAAATGTTATGCAGAAAGGTGTCTCAGACACCTTCTGCGACTCACTATGGGGTCGCAAAGACTCACCTCATAAATATTTATGAGGTGGGTCGCAGTTTGCGACCCCATAGCGAGTCTAGGCACTCACGGGGATGGTGGCCTGCTGGAGACAGCAGACCACCATGTCCGTGACTGATTTTGAATAAAGCAGTTTTTTTTTCTTTTTGTAGCCCGTTTTCCTTAAAGGAAAACGAACTGCAAATAGAAAAAATACCAAAACCTTTTTGTTTCGTTTTTTTCAGAGTAGGCACTGGTCCATAGGACCACTGCCTGCTCTGAAAAAATATTTTTGTTTGCATTCACAAAGGGGAAGGGGTCCCATGGGGACCCCTTCCCGTTTGCGAATGAGTTACCATCCACTTCAAGTGGATGGTAACTGTGAGTTGATTTGCGACCGCTTTCGCGGTCACAAATCAACTCTACACGCGATGCGGTCGCAAATAGAAAGGGCACACCCCTTCCTATTTGCGAGTCGCAAACACATTTTGCGAGTCGGTACCGACTCGCAAAATGTGTTTCTGCATCGAGTTCGGCATTTTGCGCCTCGCAAACGGCATTTTTCGCTGTTTGCGAGGCACAAAAGGCTACTTACATCTGGCCCTAAGTATCATGTTTATGATTTTATTTAATCGACACAGAATGTGCAGAGATGCTTTCTGAGAATACGATTTTTTCCAAGCACAAATATGTCTAGCTGGGGCAGAAAAAGAATTATGATTATACCTGCTTCCTGCAATTTTATCCTGTAACTCTGGATCAGCATTCGCCTACCAGCTGAGACTGAGACAACTACATAAAGAAAATCCAGAACTAGAGCTGGCCCTAGCCCAAAAAAATAGATGCCCCAGGAGCAGTGCTTAATTTGTGCTTGTTGTTTCTGGTGCTGAGCACCAGCACTTATTTTTGAGGGCCAGCACTTATCCTTCTGCGCCAACCATTTGCTGCGAGCAAAAGACACATATGGTAAAGACGGAGGAAGAGAAAAATGAAAAAGCGTCACAATAGGAGAAAGCAGAAAGCTGCAAAAGTGAGCTGAAGGGGCAAGGAGTGGCTTTAAATGGATTGAAGAGGCCTGAGATGGGTTCAGGATTACGCTGCCTCAGTATTCCATGTTCCCACATTTAATTGCAGCAGCCGTGGGTTTAAGAGGGGGGCTTTGAGCACCAGCACGTTTTAATTTACAAATTGAGCACTGTCAAGGAGGTGCCCTTCTTAAAAGTATTTATTTCAATGATTTGGAGAGCTTCATTAATGGACATCTACTGATTCCTAAAGCTCACCATAATGCCATCATTGCACCACCATTTTACTCATTCTGTTTCTTCTCTTAAGTCTTCTTCCTCCTCCCCCACTCTGCTATTCCTTTACTCCTGTGCTATCCACTTCTCTCCTTAGAGGGGGTGGTAGGTCATATGCTGAAAAAGTCCTGGACAAATAAAGTATAAAGAGAATGCAAATGACTCACATCACTGTCTTTAGGTTGCAATAGTACAGTTAGTCTGGACTGGAGACATGTTTATTTTGCCCTTGGAGTGTCTATCATCCAAAGACTGTCAGATATGCTTTCCTTCTCCTACAGAACAGGATTAGATGTCCTACACAATTCTGCTGGAGCATTTTCATCCTTCTTAGGAATCAATGCTCATCAGGGTCAACTGATCTTTGGACTCTGCATAGGATGTGGCAGAACCATTTACACAGTTTCAATATCAACCAATTAAGTTACACAGTATGACCATGGGGCAAAGGCAGAAAGGTACCTCTCCAAGGGGCTCAGAATCCGGCGCTCTTCATCTGCTAGGGTTCTGGAAGATCTCTGACCAAAATCCAACTGGTCGACGACATATCAAAATTCATACAGCAATCTGATTTGTTCTGGACAATAGTTAATTTTACGCTAAAGGGGCAACATCCAATAGAAATTGATCACACGACTCCAAACTGTAACATTAGCATATCTTCCTAGGTCTGTCATGGAACATTATTTACCCATGTAGATCCACATGATTTTGAAACAAATGTTTAAATTTCTACGCCACAGTCCAGGATGTTCCACATCCAAAGTCAAATTGCATAACTCTTTATGTGCAAAACAATAGGGATCTATTACCAAAGCTAGTCTTCTCATGAAAACGAAATCTGAAAGAAAGTTCACGTTATGGAAATGACTTTGCATTTTCTGCATAATTGCAGGAAACAGAGCCTCGCAGGCCTTACTTAGGCTAAGGAAAGTGAATTCATACAGCATATTTATACATCAAATGAAACACATTTTAATATGCAAACTGGTAATTCTTCATGAATAATTTTTTATTAACATTCAGATTTCAATAACTTTGAATGAAATAACTTAATATATTTCAGTCAGTATAACATGGAGCTGCATTTTTCTATTTTTGCACTCATTTAAATTACTAATCACTAGAAATCCAGTATGGTTGCACTACATGCTATTAGTCTAAAGACTAAATCACAAAGTAATATCAGTTTAAGCTTTCAACCATTTGGTTAACCCTTGATACCATTAATCTAAACAAATGCACATCTCAAATGACTTCTCAGTGCATCACTCTACAATCAAACTATTAGTATTTTGGTTAACATAATGCATAGGCTGTCACATATAGATGGCTTCTGTGACAGAAGAGACAGAAATACAGTTTCTGCTACATCGATTCAATGTAAAGGCACTCAGGTGGACTAATTAATTGCACACTGGAGCCTCATAAATGAACTAGTTTTAGCCCTAAAAGTATAATTCCTGGAATATGCCTGACATTTTGTACAGGAACAAGAAAGCAATAATTCTCCAACAGATGCCTCATATTGCAGTGCTTTGTCCTAAACTATGCCCTTGTTTCACTTTCGCAATTGCTGTACGAATGCTCAAAAATGAGAATATTCAGGGAATATTTGTACTATTTGTACAAATAGAAAAGACTGTGCCCTCGTTACAGCTCAAGTAATATTGAGTTGGACATTCCTGTCCAAGTCACAAAGACGCACAGCAGTACATAAAAGGGTAGTCCTGTAGTACTACTTTCCATATTCATGAATGGTTTCATGGATAAGCTACAAGTATTTTACATTTTCAAGGAGACATACTCTGATACTGGTAGTTATGACTGAAGAGGGAACATCAAGCCCTACATTTGTTTATTTTTTTCAGTTAGAACTGTCAATGGCTAATCACTAAAATATCAGCATTTTATCGAATAAACAAATGGATAGGTTCTCTATTGAGTTGTGTTCAGAATTGTTTCCTTCCCATTGCAATAGGAGTAGTCAAAAAAATAAGCATTTACTTACTGAGTGAACAAAGGAATATAAAATATTTATTCAGGATCTACACCAAATTAAATCTGATCAAAATGCTTTTATGTCTTGTGGTAGTATGGCTGCCATACTATCGTGGTTCAAAATCCTGGTGAGAAGTTTGGCTAAGCTATTGATCACACCCTATGCAATAAAAAACATTTATGTGATGTCATAGCGTGCACTTTAAGATAACATAACTAATACATGCCAGGCTACCCCAAGCACCATTGAAGAACCTAACCATGTCCTGACGATGACCCAAAGAAGCAGTCTTTCAGGTTTGAAATACATAGGGACATATTTATACTCCATTTGCGCTGAATTTGCGTCATTCTTTTTACAAAAATGTGGTGCAAAACTAACTCCATATTTATATTTTGCATCATTTTTTAGATGTTTGAACCTAGCTTGTATCAATGAGATGCAAGGTAGGTGTGCCCATCTAAAAAAATAAGCTATCTTCATAGCCCCATATTTATCCCCCATGCTAAAATGATGCACGGGTGGGAGGAGTGGCTAAATAATGGTGAAAAGCTTGCTTTGCACCATTATTTAACACCAGAGTCAGACCAGACATAAGAGGACCTGTGGACCCATTTCCATGGTTAGACAGCATGGAATGGGTCCGCAGATGCCCTCCCCAAGCCCCAGGAACACCCTCACCCCTACCAGAGGGGCACCATGGGATGGGGACACCATCCCAGGTAAGTAGGGTAGGTAGAGGTTAGTATTTTAAATATTTTTTTTAAGTGCCATTGGGGGTCCTGAAATGGGTCCCCCTACATGATATTGGGTGCAATGGACATGCCCAGGGGACCCCTGTCCCCTGTGCTGGCCATTGGGGTGGTGGGCATGACTCCTGTCTTTTATAAGACAGGAATCATGTGGTATGGGTGGTTTTGCATCAGGAAATACACTAGGCTGGTTAAAGGCATTCTTTTTGCCTCTAACCAGCCTAACATCATTTTTTGGTGCAAAACCCCCTCCCCCATTCCTGCACCCCCACTTGGCTAATGCCATTTTCCCAGATGCTAGCCCACCATTAGCACTGGCTTGCGGGATTACATACATTTGGCACCCTGCTGGCACTCAGGAATGACGCAACCCGGAGCTATTCTTTTTGACACAAAACTGAGTTTGAGCACTTTTGCGAAAAAAAGTATAAATATGGGCCATAGTGTTAATCAGAGTAACTATCAGAAGGACAAAAAAATTTTACTACCCATATTCAAAGGGTAGTTAATCAGAATAGATGAAAAAATGAGAAGAAATCCCCATGGCTTCTTATAAGAACTGGATCATAATGAATGCCTAGAGCTGAAGCTTTAATAAACTGCCTATCAATCCTTCCCTTACAGCCATGCTCTATTTTCCCCTAGCACTTTTCCCCTTACCCCCATTAGTGTGTAGCACAAATTGTGCAGTTGCATTAAAAACCTGTTGAAGGATTGTGGTTCCTATATATTCACTTTTTGTTTTAACATACGTACATGTGATACTATGGTACAAAGACTCAACTATACCAAGTGTTATAAAAAAAGGTTTGAAACAAAGTGTCCTAAAGTGAGCTTCCAAACTTAATGAAAAAAATGCAATTGATTAATGTCAAATGTGACCACAGTTAACCTGTGTCTTCTACGTATGAATAGTTCCTCAATCCATGGAAGCAACAGACAGCACGCCTCAATATTTTGTCTAAAATCAATTAGTGTCAATGTTGTTAATCTTTTATTTATTTATTATGTTATTCCTTTGCAATGCTCTGCTAAACCTCGAGCATAATTCAGAAGTAAAACAGTTACCCTTAGATTGCCAATCTGTCTCCCTCTAACTCTGCCACATGGGTTGGGATTTTTTGGTTCATTAGGTAAATGGAGGCTCTTGAGCTGCTCGTTGGAGTAGACTTTTAATACTGATACACTTTTTCCTGTAATTTATCCTGGTAACTTTTGCTTGCAATTCTTGGGTGGTCACCACTGATAATCTTGTTTGGAGTGGACATAATGTAATGTTATCATATCTACTCACTATTTTACAGTGATGAAATTCACAGTGGTTCAGATGGCTTTACTTGAGCAGAAGCAGCTTTCACTACAGAAAAGGTGGGAGATGCTTGTGCTAGATCATACTTATGTTTCTCTGCTTATCCTCACTGATCTCCACATTTCACAGTATAGATCAAAGAGCACACTTGCCCAATTTGAATATGTGCTTGTTTGTTTGGGCAGTGAAGAAGTTAATAATAATTTTTTCCAATCTACAAATCCATTTTGTCCATATTGAATTAACTGTGTTTCATTCTCACACCACGGGGCACAGGGTGCCTCAGGCTGTTCCAGGGATCAATACATTCACTAGCAAATTTTAGACTTATGCACATTTATTTGGAGATTATTCAGAGAGCAGGTACAGCTCCAGCGACCCTCTAACAGACATTAGTCAATGATTGCTTCCAGTGTTGTCTTTGCTGATGTCCACCACCCAAAGAGCTGTCACTTGTCCATCAAATTTACTTTAGGATATGCTGCATCAATTTCAAGGTGCATGTTCCCAACCACCAAGGTAATTGGCAGAAAAATACTCATCTCTGGAGGAAATGCTATCTCTTCACAGCAAAAGCCAACCAAGATTCAGCAGAAACATGTATACGTATATCTCTTGTTCATGAAATGCACTTCCTCTTGTACTTTACCTGGCATTAGGCATCAAAACTATTTACATGCCTTTAAAATTGCATAACTTTCTGAGGTTGACTTACGAAATGTAACTCCTCTCAAAGCTATTAACCCGTTTGCACCTCATTCTTTGAACAATTAGCATGTCTAATTTCATGCTTCTATATTTAGCATTTTAAATTCTGGACTTGTGTGAATTATTTCATTCCGCATTTTAACCTTTGCTTTTATTGTAAATGGTGCCTCATAATGGTACTCCTAAATAAGCAGTGTTTCTAATTATACGATACTGATAAACGTGTAGAGAGAAAACACAGTTCTAAGAAGACAGGAAATAAGACCATTCTTACGGTTGGGAATTTATGGAATTAAAAGGAATAAATCTCTGGATCTGGCAGCCGTGGCCTGTTCTTTGCAGCTGATGAGCCATGCCACCCTGCCTTTTGTCCCTCAAAAAGAGTATCTGTCAGGCTGAGTAAAGGTCAGCCTGACAGATACTCTTCATTTTCAGGTCAGGCAGCCACAAACTAGACATGCAATATCTGCGCTGGCTCCTGGCTGCCTGAACTGATCTTTGCTGGGCTGAGGAGGTCAATGCTCCTGAGGGCGTGACCTCCTTAGCACAGCAAAGGTCCTCAAGGACCTCCCACTTGGTGATAAGGGATAGTGTCACTCATTGACTCTGACCTGGGCACTTCAGTTTTAAGCCCTTAAGCGCCAAGGGTTGAGTGTTAATTAGTGACACCTTGCCACAGAGTGGGGTGGCGTCATCAGTCCAACTGACCCAATCCCACTCTGTGATGAGCTTGGGACTGCTGCCTACCCTCATTGGCTGGCCTTAGGTCAGCCAGTGAGGGAAGGCAGCAGTCCAAGCTCTCCTGGGACCTCCGATGTTGAGCTGCAGGTAAGTGTGTGCAGGTATATGTGTGTGTGTGTTTTTTTTTTTTAATTAATGTTTGGTACATGCGTGTATGATTGAATATTTGGTCATTTGCGTTGTGAATGGATGTGTGTGTGTGCGAATGGATGAGTGTAAGTGAGTGTGCATGTGTGCGTGTGTGTCCCATCCGCCCCCTCCCTCCTAAAATTACAGGCCGTCACTAGAATCTGAGCAATTTTGTAGCACAACATATTAACTTTAATTCTGGGAATCAACCAAGCAAAGTTTGCCCATCAATATCAGTAGGACGGTGAACCTATTAGTAATAAAAATAATTCTAAGTACTACTACCTAATTTCAACCATTCTGCAGTTGTGGTGGGGTCACTATGGAGCATGCAATATATTGCATGATAAAAATATTGAATCCACTGTGTCAACTACATATATTTTGTCATGGTAAGTAGATGTGGAGTGAAGAATAGGAAATCTATACCAACCAATATAAATTTAGCTTGACAATATAATAATAGGTGATATAACATAGGATACATTTTTGTAGGCTGATATTGTTGACCTCAGTACAATGTTATAAAACACAACCCACAACTAGCTTTGTCCGGGTGAGGCAAGGATATACACCCTAGACACCTGGGAAGAAGTAAGGAAAGAAAGTGGTAGACAATGAGCAGTAACCCAAGCTCCAGTATACATTTATAAGTGCTGCTACTATCCGTGTGGTAGTTCATTTTAAATGTGTCTGTTATAGCTTGTTTCTTAGCACAGTGAAGCACTGGTCTGGACATTCATTTAATGTGCTGAGGGCAACTATTGAGTCCTGAGTTTGTGCACTCCCACACTACCTATCTGAGAAGCCTGTGACTGCTTTCCCTGGGAGTCAAGTGATGAACGGGTTGTAGTTGGTCCTGTTACGAAGCCACAGAGCATCAGATGCATACAACTCCAGGCCTGCCTGTTGAGGCCCCGTGCTCCCTGTTTTTTTCGCTATGCTCCCACCTCCCGCCACCTGAATGGGGTCTGACTACTGCTGTATTTCTAATTTTTGCTACTGGTTTTAATATTAGATTTCCACAATGTTAGCATTTATCGTTTTGCTTTTGCCAAGGCCTACAGTTTCAGTGTCTCTGACTAAATGAAACCTTTTTTCCTGTTTTATTCTTATCTGTTTTCTATTTTTTGTTTTAAGTTAAAGTTGTATTTTTTAAATGATATTAAGCTTTAAAATGTTGACATTAATGATCTTAAGATAGTGTTTTTGTAAAACGAGGGGTTTGTGCGTGATTATGACTTATACATTCTGTATTAGCAAAATATGTGTTAATGCAAAAAAGTATCTACACAGGCAAAACTGTGTTTTATCTACTGCTTTATCTATTTAAAAAAAAACCTGGAGGTGTATTGATTCTTTTACGCGGTAAAGCTACCTTAGATTTAGAATTTTAATTGATGTGGCCTTCTTGCAATCAGACACCATTGATCTCTTGATGTTAAACATCTCACCAGCTACATTTCAGGGATGTAAATTATGTTTTATCAAGCTGGGGACACATTGATCTGTGGCATTAAAGTCAGGTTGACAGCGTTTACATTAAAGAGCAGCAGCCTCCTACCAGGCCCATTAGTTCTGGGCAGGTATTCTTGGCAATGACACTTTCAACACTAACAAACATAGGAACAATTAAAGGTGTATACTTTTTTCTATGACTAAAGAAGGAAGCATATCTACTTCTAGTACCACCTTTTCCTTTTTCTTGATATCAAACGTGCTTTCATGTAACATTTTCACGAAGTATGTAACTCATTCATGCATTGTTTTATAATGTTCTACTCTTTGGCGTGCTTTGCTTTTGAAGTACGTTGTTTTATGTCATTTTGCTTGATTTTGCGTTGCATATTATTTTGTTGTGTTTTACTATGTCTGCACACGCTACATAATATTATCTATTGCTCTCCATAGTCCAGAACTGTTTCACAATTGTTCCTTAACAAACTATTGGATTTTTAGCAAGTTTAATCCAACAGCTACTATTATTCTTTAAAGACAGTAATTAGTAGAATCTTATAGGAATCCAAAATATATGTGCTCATTCATTCAAGCATTTACTGTTTTAAATTGATTTTGTCAAACTACTAGCCACGAAACCTGCAGTACGCAAAGCTTAGCCGATGCTACGATCAACCCCATTGGTCGTTGCTTAGGGTGCCACCAGCAAAACCTTCTCAAGTGCCAGGGCACTTCACTCAGGAGAACCACGTTCCTTACACCTACACTTTTCAAATTATGTAAGGTACACATCACTGAGATGATCAGGCTTATCAAAAACCTGCTGTGATTGTGGAATGGTATCAAAGACATACCACTCAAATCTGCTTCAATATCTATTGCAGATAGAAAACACCCAGTTCTTCTGGCTTTTATGTGGAAGATGCACTTTGCAACACCTAAAGTAATTCAACTTCGAGATATAAACATCAAAAAGATAAAATGAATAGTGGTACTAACACTGACAATGATGTCAGGCAGGATGTGCAAAATATTATTTAAGCCCTCTTACCCCTAGTGGCTATATCTAAAAAATAGTGAATCAAAGATACAGACAATCAAGTTACAACACAATATATACAATAACAAGAAATGCTTGCATACCGCAGCATGTTTATATTGCTGGAAAGCTTAGAGGTGCAGATTTTGAGAAGACACTTGTCTTTGAAAAGTAAATGCTGAGAGCAGAGATTGCAAAAGGAAGAACAGACATCTGAAGGCAAAAGCGTTGCACAGCCTTGAGACTTGTATAGAAAACAATCTGAAAAAAAGAGTGTGCACAAATTGGGATAGGGTGGACTTGACATACTTTGGAAGTGGATGAAAAGGGAAAGGCAAAAACATGGAACTGAATAATCATTGGAGATGACAAGTAAATGGGTGCTTTACCATTGATGTATTCATAGACTATACAGAGAAAGAGAAAACAAATACAGGATGCTGAAGTAAGCTAGAGCAATGAGTATGAGGTAGGACATGGATTGCTGTACCGAGAGTAGGCAAGATAAGCAGTAATTAAAGAGAAGGAGTAACAGAGGAGAGAAAGAATTAAAGTAGTGATAACGTTTTTGGTAGCATTCGTTTTGAGAAGAGAACCTATTTTGTTCTTATCATAGTTCTTAATGTAACAGGACAGAAAGACCAATGAGATATTGTATGCAAAAGTTAAGGGTCCACAATTTCAAGTCAGCAGGGACAAAATAAAGTAAATTGGCCTAAAGAAAATGGAAGATGGAAAAAATAAGGAGAGATCGATGTGGGTGGAGAATTTTAGTATTGCAGAAATAGATGTTGGAAACCAGAAGGGATTCAGAATCTGAAGTTTAATAAACGTTTAGAAATTAAGGGCCTCATTACAACTGCGGGTGCCAGTATACCGCCAGTGATGGCGGTATCACTGGCTTCCTATTTGGACTTTTCCGATGGGCCAGCGGATGGTAACAGTGTTACAGTCCACTGGCCCAGCCGAAAAGTCACATCAACATTGCAGCCTGCTCGTAATAGAGCCGGCGGCAATGTTGATGTGCAGCGGGTGCAGTGGCACCCGTTGCACACTTCACTGCCTGAAATTCGGGCAGTGAAATGCACGATGGGGCTGTGCCTGGGGCCCCTGCACTGCCCAGGCCAGGTGCTTGGGCAGTGCAGGGGCTCCCAGGGGCCCCGAGTCCCCTTACTGCCAGCCTTTCCATGGCAGTGTTTACCGCCACAGACAGGCTGGCGGTAAGGGGAGTCGAAATCCCCAGGGCAGCGCTGCTTGCACCATTGTCCTGGCGGATTATGACCGCCGGGACCCGCCATGGAGGAATACCACAGGCGCCAGCGGTGTTACCGCGGCGGAACCGCCGCGGTCAAAATAAGGTGACAAGTACCGCCAGCCTGTTGGCGATATTATTGCCACTAGTGCCCTGGCGGTCACCGACCGCCAGGGTTGAAATGAGGGCCTATATATCTGTGGACAGGGGCGAGGGAAGAAAAAGTGAATAAAAAGTTGCATCTTGTGAGAAAAGGCATCTTTTTAGAGGTATTCCTTATTTTGTAATTGTATTAAACAATGTAGTAGCATATTGTGGCTCTGGATTCTGAGAAATTGCTAAACAATCCCCTCTCTGGGCTTTTACCCCATAATAAGAGATAGGCTAACTTCCCAATGATGTTATCTTTAAGATAAACAAAACATTGTGAAAATAACACCAGGGACAGACAAGTTAGCTGCTCTATGTGGACTGATGTGTAGATTTACACCATCTACATAAGTGAATTTAAATGTACGTCTTAAGGACTGCCATTGCAGCTCTGCCATGTTGTGAACAAGACCACAGCAGACATATGTCAAAGGAAACCTTTTTTAGCATATTTTGGGGGTTTTGAGCTCCAAAATGGTGATTATATCTGAAAGTAAAGCTTGCAAACAGTACAAGGTGGCAAGGTTATCCTAGCAGAAAAGCACTGAAAGAAGCTACAGTACTCATGTTTATGCCACATGGAACGTTTATGTGTCAAGACTCAAGGCTTCAGCAAGGAGAAAGTTAAAACATTTACAAGAGATGACATAGACAAAACAAGAACAGAGAAGTAAAGGAAATAGAAAATTGTATAAGATGAGGCAGGGGAAGTTATAGATGATGAGGAGAGATAGGTGTGAAAGAGAGAATGGGAATGGTGAGATAACCAAAGGGTTATGAGGAGCAAGAGGTAGTTAAAGAATAAGAGTGAGGGAGGATAGGACATGTTTTAGAGTGCAATAGAAAAATAGAGAAAACTAGAATTATTTGAAAAAAAAACATGGAGGGAAGGAGAAGGGTGGGGCTCTACAAAGAGTGTGGTAAAGATAGAGGTTAGATCAAAAGAGAGGTGTTGTAGGAGCAGAAAGAGATCTAGGGAGTTGGAGATAGACTTGTAGGGAACAGAGGCAATGAGAGGAGTATAGAGAGCTCAGCGAGATAGAGAGAAGAGAGAATAGGAAGAGATTTATAAAGAAAGTTTCCATAATGAAACGTGTGCGGCAGAATGAAATGCAGGGAAAGAGGGGTGAGGTTTAAAAAGGCAAATGAGGTGCGGAGAGAAATGAGGTCAAGTGGAGAAACAGTGATAAACGAAAGAGGTGAGGTAGATATTTAGAGAAAGGAAGAGATAGGTTGAGTTGTGAGGTGGAGAATTGGGTAAAGAAAAAGAGAGTGAGTTGAGATAGATTTGGAGGGAGAGAGATGAGGGGCAGGTGTTAATAATAGATTGATAAAATTATATAAAAAGGATAGTAAGAAAGGAGCAAAGCAGTAGGAGGGTTGAGGTGGAAGCAGCAGGAGTAAAATGAAAGGGAGTTGGACATGTAAAGTAGTGAGATATGGTGAGTGTTTAGGTAGGTTAAGAAAGAGAGGTGCAGCTGAGAGAGACTAGACAGTGGATTCTGAGGAAGAGACGTAAGGTAGAGTGTTAAAGTAGAAAAAGATAAGACAGAAAAAGGGCTGAGTGAGCAGTAGAGAGATGTGTAGCATAGGGAGATGTCAAGATAGATGTAAAGATAATAAATAGAGAAGAGAGGTGAAGAGAGAGGGACGAGGGTCAAAAGTAGTTGTAAAGAGAGAGGGAAGGAGAAATAGAGAGTGTCAGAGCAAAAGGTAAGCCTGTTAGATACAGGCTGAGAAAATTCAGGTAGAGGAAGGTGGATTGAGAGAGGTGAGGTAATCATAGATGAGGTAGAGAGACTTGAGATATACAGTATAGTAAGAAGGAGGTAGAGATGTAGAGACAGGTATTGAGAGAAAGCTAACAAGGGAGGTTCGAACTAAAAGAAAAGATATGAAATAAGGAGAAAGACACAAGAAAGAAAGATGTTTAAAGTTAATTGACACCCACTGCCTAACACTGCTAGGTTTAGGTTGGGCACGACAGTCATGCACACTATGCTTTTGTACAACATGCTTGCTCAGCTGTCAGATGCAAAAAGGATGTACTTTTCATGCATACTCCTATTAAAATTACATTGGGACTTCTGACTGTCATGCTAACTTTACCAGGAGTCCCTTGGAAGGTGAGGGTCCAGGGCAATTACCCATTTTGGGATTGCTTTAAATTACCTCTGCAAACTACCACTTAGCAATTGGAAAGAAGCTGAATTTAGAGATTCTTATAAAGGTACGGGGTAAAAACATTAATTTCTTTCCATCAATCACACCATCTATCATGGATTAATGGGAGTATAACTCAGGCTGAGCTCTGGTTGAATTAATTTGGTTGGATTTGGATGGAATGTGCTCCCATTTCAAGAGACATTGCTGAACGGTATGAAAAATCTACTAGTGGATAGATTTCCACCATACTATGGGCCATGTTAGACTTTTCATCCTTGGCGTGGTCTCCCCTAACTTTTTGCCTCTGTTTCCCAGGTTGTTGATAAGTGCTGGACTCTGTTTTTGCTCTTTTTGTTGCTCTGGGCACTGCTATCCAGTGCTAAAGTGCAAGTGCTCCTGTATAAAATGTGTATGTAATTGGCTTTCCATGATTGGCATATTTGATTTACCTGTAAGTCCCTAGTACAGTGCACTAGAGGTACCCATGGCCTGCAAATCAAATGCTACTAGTGGGCCTGCAGCACTGATTGTGCCACCCACATTGGAAGCCCTGTAAACATGGCTCAGACCTGCCACTGCAGTGTCTGTGTGAGCAGATTTTAACTGTCAATTCGACTTGGCAAGTGAACCCTCTTGCCAGGCCTAAACCTTCCCTTTTCTTTCATGTAAGACACCCCTAAAATAGGCCCTAGGTAGCCCCATGGGCAGGGTGCAGTATATTTTTAAGGTAGGACATATACTATTGTGTTTTATATGTCCTGACAGTGCCAAATTTGTTTTTCACTGTTGCAAGGCCTATCTCTTTCATAGGTTAAGGTTAAGGTAGTCCCTAGGTAGCCCCATGGGCATGGCGTAGTGTATGTTTAAGGTAGGACATGTACTACATGTGTTTTGTATCTCCTGACAGTGAAATACTGTCAAATTCAGTTTTCACTGTTGCAAGCCCTATCTCTTTCATAAGTTAACATGGGGGCTACCTTTAAATATGATTAAAGCGTAGATTCCCTTTGGGAGCAGATATACATGTGGAGTTTGGGGTCTCTGAGCTCACAATTTAAAAATACATTTTTTAGTAAAGTTGGTTTTGAGATTGTGTTTTTGAAAATGCCACGTTTAGAGAGTGGGCATTTTCTTACTTAAACCATTCTGTTTATGGATTCCCTGTCTGGGTCAGTTTGACAGTTGGACTGTTTGCACCTCTCTCTAGAGAGTGACACAAAGGGAGCTGGGGTGTAGCCTGCATATCTTGATGAGCCATCTGTGCTAGGAGGGAGGAGAGGAGTGGTCACTTACACCTGAAACGGCTGTGCCTGCTCTCAGACAATGCAGCATCCACCCCCCTGGTGTGTATCTGGGGCCTGGCCTGGGCAAGGCAGGATTTCACAAACAAGAGAGACTTTCCTTTGAAGTAGGCCTACTTGAAAGGCCAAAATGGGTATAAAAAGGGCACCCAAAACCACAGACTTTAGATCACTTCTGGACATCAAGAGGAACCTCCGCCTGGAGAAGAGCTGAAGAGCTGAGGAGAAGTGCTGCCCTGCCTGTGACTGCTTTGTGGAGCTATCCTGCAGTTGCTGCTTCTGCCTGTTCATGGGGACAGGGACTGGACTTTGTTGTGCATTCCTGCTTGTGAAGAAATCTCCAAGGTTTGTCCTGAGCTTGCCTCCTGTTGTCAAAGTCTCAGGGTCATCAGAGACTTCTCCTGCAAGCACCTGGACTATCTGCTAAGACTCCTGCCCTGCCAAGTGGTGCCCTATCCAGTTCCTGGGGCCTTAGCTGGCAGACCAAGACTGAAAATCCACACACAGGCTGGCGTGTGGGGAAAATATCGATGCACCTTCCAAGACGTGGCTGAAAAACAACGCGCTACCGGCTTGGCAGCAGAAATCGATGCTCCACCAGCATCGCAGCAGGAAGATTGATGCATGTAGCTGGAGAAATGACACGCAACACCCACTGACAGAGGCTGATAATGTCGCAACCCACATTGCACAGTTTTGCTAATACCGTGGGGCAGAATTTTCGATGCAAACCTTGCTGGGCGTGGAAAAATGATGCAACGCCTGAACAGACCCGAATGCTTGCCCAGATCGACGTATTGCTTTCCTCTAGAGAGGAAAAACAACGCACGCCGACCCGACCGGAAAGGAGAAACAACGCACGGTCTCGCTTGTGGGTGAGAAATTCACGCATCGCTAACCTTTTTGGACGCACACTTGCCCGTGCGTGTTATTTTGACAGTACTTTTCAATGCTAACAGTGTTTTTACTGTTTACTAAAGGATTTAAGACTCTTTTTGCTTTTTAACTAATAACTTGACTTGTGTAAGTTGGATTTTTGTCGTTTTGGTCTTGTTTTGTTTAGTATTTCCTAGTTTTCTAAACCTGTGTTGAGTCATTTTGTAGTGTTTTTACTGAGTTACTGTGTGTGTTGGTTCAAATACTTTACACCTAGACTCTGAAGTTGACCTTGCCTGCTCATGCCAAGCTACCAAGTGGGTGAGTCGGGGTTAGCTGTGGGTGATTCCCCTTTACCCTGACTCGCGTGAGTGTCCTTGCTTGGACATGGGGTAACCTGACTGCCAACCAAAGACCCCATTTCTAACAGGGAGGATTTACAATTTTTTCACCCAACACAGCACAGCTACCAAATTTGCAATTCTGTGTTGTGCAAGGGGGAAACAGTGCGGAACCATATTTACTAAGATTGGCCTCCTGCTACTGTCATTCCCTGCGCACGCAATCTTCTTAGGCTGCTTGCGTGAGGCACATGCCTCACACCAGGGTCAGAGATGAGTGTGCACTATCTACCGTAGGGCGTCTATGGGAAACATACCCTTCCATTACAAATTCCCGTGCCTACACACATTTCAGAGGGATCCCATGCTTTACTTGTGTGCTGTGGACTACAAGTACGCATGCCATGCAGGTTTTTTATTTATTAATGACTTTTCCCCTCAATGTGGCTTTAGTTTTTGAAGCAAAGCCCAGATTGGCTCTCTTAGTAGTTGTGCATCAAGACCTATGTGTGATTCTGCTGAACTGACCACGTAACACCTCAGAATGCCCCTTAAAGCAAAGCCACGCAAAGCAATAAGAAATAAGACAAGGGCATCTGCATCTAAGACGGAAATATGATTTGTTGATATTTAGCAGCCATGGACACTTATTTTCCACCATCTGGATTCATGCTAACCTAATCACAGCTCAATCTGTTTTGGAAATTAATTTAAATATTAAATGCTAATTAATGATACTATATTTTGCGCTTCCCGTTCAAAACTTCTTTGGACTCCTTCGAAACAGAAATCTGTCAACAACGTTTTAAATTTGCTAATAACTTATTCTGAAAGGAAAAGCCAATGCGTTTCGTAAAATAAAGAAGAGTTTTAATGGAACCTTGGGACTGTTTTCAATTTGCAGAATGGTAGCTCAAAATGCATTGCTAATAAAAACATAATTCCCAAAGCTACGTCGCACATCCATACTGAATCTTAACTACTCTTTTACTGCATGCGTCATCACAGCATTTGTAAAACCTTAATAAGTAATAATTGGAATGCGCCCATCACAAAGCTTCGGAAGATTTAAAATACACAGCGCAAATTTCCAAATCTGCCAGTTTCTGAAACTTCCTCACACCTAATTAATATACTGATTATGGTCCAGTTCCCAAATATCATACTACTCACTAAACAACACTTGAGAAGTCTTGAATCTAATTTTCTCAAAGTAGTAGTTAAACTTATGTAAAATGTCCTACTTTAAAAACAGAACAATTTATATAAGGAGCATTCTGAAAGTTAGGTTACATCGTGACAGTGATTTACATGCATGGAGGGTGACACATGAAAAAATAAGATCATTTGCATCTTTGCCCCATACTTGAACGATGATGTAACCCAAACATTAACTTATCTGGTTGCATTCTCCTACTAAATACATTTTGTAGAGAGTGATTAAACTGCCTAAAAAATATTTTAGGGACGATTTGGAGGGGGAGCTTTGCCATAAATTGGCGCAACTCATTCCTCACCGAATTCGCTGTTCCCCTGCCTCATTTAAAAGCTGGAGAGCTACTAGGCTTTTAATGATGGCACTGAACTGGATCACCTGCTGGAAACCCTTCACGTGGTGGACTGTCCTCCCCCGTTGCACCACTTCACCATACCAGTCGCCCCGGTCTGTTAGTGGTGGGCTGACAGATTTTATCTTCCAGGAAGATTGACATTCATTGTATTGCAGAAGATAAACTCTTTCCAGACGAACCGTTGCACCCTATCTTGATTCCTTCAGTTTCCTGTTTGCTAGATATATTGGGGAAATTACTGGACTCTCAGAGAACCATGCAGTAAAAGTGGTAGCTGGGAGGTCTAGTTTTGATGGCGTGTTACCCACTTTGAAGAGATTGCTTTACTTACCAGCTTTATCTGCATTTTAAGGTTGCTCAATAATATTTTCAAATCAGATCGCTAGGAAGTGTTAGCGCGTCAGACCTTAATAAGTAAACTTACAAGGTAGACGCGAATAGGTCGATGAACCTTTTGACTCGCTTTGAGGTTTTCCACCATATATCCCGTACATGCAGATCAACAATCAATAACAATCAATAACACTAGTAATCAATAGGAGTCAGTAAATTTCACACACCATGACCTTGCAGTCATGAATAACCAAACCTTTAAGTCAAAGTTAGAATGTTAATTTCCCTATATGAACCATGCTAATGTAATGTAGGTTAATCTCAAAATCAACTGATAAACATGCAGGAACAACACTGGCTGTCCAAAGAGGCGAAACAATCGCAATCTGATGCAAATTAATAGCAGGAATAACTGTGCAAACGATATTACATACATTTAGAATTCAGCAAAGAAAAGACATCAAATGTTATTTCAAGTAGCGAACTTCATCAGTGAGAACCCTAACATCAGATTAGAATAGCATGTTTGGGCTTCATGCAAAACAATTTTAGTCAACACAAATTTGGAAAACATCTAACTATGGCTCTATCAAATTAGTGGTTGGTACTTAGAAACAAAAGCAAATAGACATATCAAACAACATCAGTTGAATCGGCAAGCTAAGATAGTCTTTGTCATCAGGACATCAGTCTCCTCATCAAGGCATCAGGATTCAGCATCAAAGTTTTAAGAAAAGGCAAAGGGGGTCATTTCAACCCTGGCGGTACAGGACCACCAGGGCTGATATGACGGAAGCACCGCCAACAGGCTGGCGGTGCTTCCAGGGTCATTACGACCACGGCAATTGCGCCGCGGTCGCACCGCTGGGGCCGGCGGTTTCCTGCCACATTTGCCCCGGTGGTGATAATCCGCCTGGGCAGCGCTGCTAGCAGCGCTGCCCAGGGGATTACGAGTCCCCGACCGCCAGCCTTTTCCTGGCGGTGTGAACTGCCAGGAAAAGGCTGGCGGTACGGGGAGTCGCGTGGCCCCTGGGGGCCCCTGCACTGACCATGCCACTGGCATGGGCAGTGCAGGGGCCCCCTGACAGGGCCCCATGCCGCTTTTCACTGTCTGCTATGCAGACAGTGAAAAGCGCGACGGGTGCAACTGCACCCGTCGCACGGGCGCAACACCGCCGGCTCCATTTGGAGCCGGCTCCCATGTGGCGGCCAACATCCCCGCTGGGCCGGCGGGTGGAAACTCGGTTTCCGCCCGCCGGCCCAGCGGGGATGTCAAAATGGGCACCGCAGGAATGCGGCAGCATTGGCAGCCGCCCGGCGGTTTCAACTTGGCGGGCGGCAAATGAGGCCCAAAGTCTTTAAGCAGTAAAATTAAGCATGTCTCTTCTCAAGACTGTCAAGAAAGTAATGGCCTTAAGGCAAGATAGAAAAGGGCAAATGGTCTCCTCTTCTCAGTGCAGTTTGGCTAAGTTAGATTTCCTAAAACTACTTCCCACATCCTAATTGGTCAGGGGATCACATGTTCACACTTTGTCCAATAAAACCAAAATTTGAAATCTACATTTCTACTAGTACATGGTTCACATGTCGGTGATTGGCTCCTCTTCTCCCGCTAGCGTCATAAGGCACATCAGGTAACAATATTGTTGCAGCTTATACTCCAGTCAGTATGGTCTTTGTCTTCTCCTAGGAAAGTTAGTCTCATACACATTACATTAAACCATGTTGCGCTAGCAAGTACAGCATCTTCTAGAAAGCAGTTCTCATGATAAAGACTTTTAGCAATGAGCACATGGTCAGTGCAGTGGAAAATCACAATTAAGTTCTCTAAGCATCCATTTTATTAAACGTCTAAGAAAGGCAGCTTGACATGAGGCCATGCAACTAGATCAAGACCTCACTAAGTTAAGGCCCACAATTAATAAAGCTAATACATAATACATAACCTTTAATATGACATATTACTACATTAATCAAACATAAGCTTGTCATTTCATTTTAACAAGCCATTAATAAGTACACTTTGTGAACATTGGCGGCCACTCAGGTAATCGTACCTTCAAATGCATGCATTATTTTTCCCTATGTTATTACATTTTCTACGCAAATTCAACACTCATAATTACATAAATATTCATTATTAAAATCAGCGTTATCAGATGACCCTATATATTGCCTAGAGCAACACAGATGGCAATTGTCCAATCTTACTCTAAAGTCAGGGACCTAGGACTTAGTAAACATTTTACATTATAAGATGGCAAGTCAGGGAATCAGAACATGTTCTACAACATCTGGTCAGCTCTGAAAAACACTACCACAAATGCCCTTTTGCTTAGACAGTTTCAATATGAGATTTAAGACTACCTTATTTATGAAGGAATATCACTGCGTTTCAGTGGTGAAAGTGCCATGCTACTGGGAGGTTTAGTTGCCTAACGTGGTTAGATTGATTGGAACTGGACTGGACAGAAGTGGATTTGATTGGACTGGGTCACATTAGATTGGGTAAGTTAATAATTAAATATGGAAACATCACGTGACTAAGCATTACTCCAAACTCGTCAATCTCACCACAGGAGAGGCTGAGCTACATCCCAAGACCTACATTACAGGGGGGAATTAATCAAATGAATGAAAAAGTAAACCACAGATCAAATGTACTAACACATGGCTCACAAAAAGTATTTCTAATGTCCAACCAGTGTTTTTGTAACCAGTTCGGATTTTGTGAGCATAGGTTGCAAAATACCAATAGATTGGTTCCCAAAACTCAGTTTCAGAATAGGTTACAATCCTCCCCACCTCATTAATATTTTTGAGGTATGCTGTATACTGTGCTCACTCTGATCGGTGGCTATCACAGGTGTGGTGACCTGAAAAAAGGCAGCAGATCATCATGTCTGCCATTGCCTTTCAATAAATAAACCTTTTTAAAGCAGCATGTTTCCCTTAAGGGCTGCTTTTATTACAAAAAAACAGTTTTTTACTCCAAAATGTTTCTTACAGGATTTTCTAAATTAACATAATGGAAGGGGAACAAAGGGGGTCCCTTCCCTTTTAGGAATGAGTTACCATCCCATCGTTGGGGTTGCAACTCAAGTTTCAGTCTCAAACGATTGATATACTGCATACAGAGTCAGTATTTTGAATGGTCTACCACAGTATGCCCCTTCCGAATATCAAGTCTGTATTAATTCGCAATCCATTTGAGGCATCAGTAAAGTTTTAATTACTCCTAAAATGGGATTCATACATTCATGCATGGAGGTGATACACAGGCTATACCTGGGTGTATGCTGACAGAAACAGTTGATTTAGGGTGAGGAACATCCCTCAAAACACTTGCATTTCACTATATCAATGATGTGCAGGACTGCGATTTCGTGGCTAATATTGCTGGATTTTCTTAGAAATGTGTTTTTAATCCCCTTCAATGTACAGGCTGTAAGACCATTCAAAAGAGTTTGAAGTCTCTTCACTTACTGGGAGTCAATGCAGAGATTTCAGTGCCAAAGTAACGTTTTCATTCCGACTCGCCTTAATATGTCTTTACTGCTTTGTACTTCGAATAATGTTCCACATCAGAGGTTTAGTCAATATTTCTGATGCTCTTTCCTTAAGTCAATGCATAATCCATGTTTGTTGTCTGCTTTCTTCTTTCTCTTCCTGTCACGTTATTGTACTCTGACTCAAACCGTGAATCCAGCAGTAATATTTGGATTCTCTGGCCAAATTAAATTTTTTCATTCAGGTGCTCCCTTTTCCTTAGCTGCAGGGTCTTTTATAGGTCATTTGTTTCACTGCCGCCCTCCTGTTGCCATTTGTGGTGGCAGCAAAGGGCTGCTTCACGCAGTAGCCTTTAATGGTCATCATTACAAGACTCGTTTGGGTTTTCCTCTTTTCTTCTTAAAAATGATCTGGACAACCTCACCTCACCCCAAGGTGTTACTTAGCTTAAAACAACGTTTTATTTGTATTGAATGAATGCTTTCAGTCCAGCAGAGTGAGCGCGCTGCTGTTAGTTTCTCGCCCCCTTTCATAAATCGCATTTACAAAGGAGTAGTGCAGGTGTTAAATTACACTTCATTATTTGTACATTACTGTGAAGCTTTGCAAGTTCTCACAACCTGCAATTTTCTCCAGTGAAAGTACATTAGCAGTGTAAAAAATCGAGTTTCGTTAAGAAAAAGTGTGATCCTAAAGCAACAGTCCTTTCCTTCTAAAAATCCTAAACACTCAAGAAAATCGCCAAAGCAGATGCAGGGAATGAGCTGGCTACCCTAGTAACTGTTGATGATGCTTGAATAAAACGATGTGTACAACATCACACTAAAAATAAACCTAGGTGAAGAACTAGTTAATTTCTTACTGTTCATCGTCTAAATCCAAAGCTATCAAACGGCTTTGGAATCAATACCTTACTGACAGTCCTTATCACCTGCAGTCAACACACTTCCAATCACATCCAATAGACCATATTTAGATTTTCATCAATCATATTATAGTACCCTATTCCCAATAATAGCACATTACTCTCTACAATCTCCCATGCACACGTTGAAACTCAGACACCATAATTCCTTCATCATAGCGCATGTAGCAGAGCACCAAAGCCATAAAACTAGCAAAGTGCTGTCAAATCAATACCACTGTTGCACATTACACCAACATACACCCCCGAATCATGTTCATAAAACTTGCATAAAAATAAATGGTGCTTGACATTGAAAGAGAGAAGTGCCCTCTCCCAGAGTGTCTGTTTTGCTACCAAGAAGTGCTGGTACTCAACAATTAAAAGTATTGAGTCCCTGATGAGAAATGCTGGTACTCTCCCCTTCAAATCTGAGAAGTACAAGCACTCAGTACTTAACAGCTCCTCTCTATTTAATGCAGGGGTTCCAAACTTGTGGTCCAGGGACCCCTGGGGATCCTAGAAGCCTCTTTAGGGGTCTGTGACTGCTTAGGGAATTAACTAATATTAACAGATTAACAATGTGTAGGTAAATAAAGTGACTAAATGCACAACTGAAAATTATAAAACCTACTGTACACGTCAAGGAATTTTAAATTGGAGGCTAAAAATAAAATCAGTATCCTTAGATTGATTTGTGAGAGCAGTGCAGCTGCATCAAACAGATTATAATATGGACATGTGTGGCTTCAATTGAATTTAGAAAAGCTCTGATCTTCCTATTAAAATTACTTTTTTTTTTTAAATGTGTTTGAAAATTAAATACAATTCGTCATAATTTGTCTATATGTTAAATGGAATGCTTGTATATGTATTTTTTCTGTATTGTTTTGCTTTTCTTACCATTGACAATGTTTAGGGCTGGTCTTTGGCTTCCAGTAATGACTCAGTGGGGATCCTCGGGTTTCAGTAAGGATAAAGTGGGGGGTCCACCAAAGGTCAAAAGTTTGGGAAGAACTGATTTAAAGCACTGATAATAACGCACCCTCACTCGTGCAACATTGCCTCACACAACTCTGACATGGGTTGTGATACATATATAAAAATTACTGTACTATGGCCGAACAATGAAACATCAATCCCCCTCTCCAATTGCGAATGATGGAAATGGCAAACTTAACCATACATTTGAACAATTAAAAATGATCTTCTTAGATCAAACTCACCATACTTTCACACTGACCCACACAAACCATTGTAAAATCTAATGCTGCACAAACTATCAACGTTGTTCCACCAAACATCATCAAGCAATAGACACTATCAAATCATTCTTCCTTCAGTTTGACTCACAGTCTTTTGACATCCGCACAAAATGGCACTTAACTAGAGAACACGCTACAATGCCATAGAAATGGTGTTTAACAAATGTAAATAACATGTCGTTATATAATTTATTGATTTAGAAACTGATAGTACTATTTGTGTGTGTGTTGGTATAGGAGCAACACAGGCCTTGACTGAATTACAGCTTTTAGTAAGTGGTGTCATGATTATCCTAATGTCCGATAATTAGTGGAAGGCTCAGTCAATCCTGCCAGGATTCGAGCATATCACATTCATGAATGCAAAATCATCCCAACAGCAAGCTCAACTCATTGAGCTATTTTACACCACTGAGTAATGTCCAGCTGAAATTTAAATTACGCTGGCTCAATTTGTATAATTGTGAGCATTTCGAATTATGCTTTGTATGAATTCCCAAAATTATGCTATTTCACAATGTCACATAAAACCCCACCATTCATGGCAAAATTATAGCACAGAAACAGTGTGAACCACCAGAATGCGAGTTGCTAATTGGCGCCGGAAGACAAATTAGCTTTTTGTGTATTTACACAATATTTCACTTTAATTTCCTGAAATTTTGAATAAGTACAAAAGAAGAGTATGGTAATTTCATATACTCCTTGCGTAAACCTTGAAAAACCATTAACTCGGACAAACACAAAATCTCTGGCTTTGCTAATGAAAAATACGTTTCCTGCTTCAATGAGCCACTGCAGCAGAATTTTGTAGAGATGCTCATTTTTTCTTCCAGCGCACTTCAGGTAATTGTTGTGAACACTGCAATTATTACCCATACTTTGCAAAATTTCTGCATGTGAGTTTTTCAAACGGATTTTTGTCCCTTTTCAAATTCTTTTGACAGTAAAAAGCTCAATCCACTTTGATGTTAATTCATGAGAAAACACCATAACGTGCCAGCTAGCACTGCTGAGGAAATATTGTCAGTCTCCAAGGTAATTTACATCAGTGGATAAAAGTAAACAAGCATTTGCAATGCAATAGGTCTTGTGTTTACTTGAGTTAAAGCTATTAGCGTTGTAAACTCCTAACTGGACTTTTTTTGCACATAAACTGAAAAGTTTCACATAAGCGAGCCGATGGCCGCCATGAGCACACAGCAAACACACAAAAGGAAACGGAAGTTCGATCGCAGTGAAACACATCAGCAAAAGTGCAATTATCCATGTAACTGGAAAAGTGCAAATATCCATGTAACAAGTTCGATGTCATGCAAAGCGCTCTGCTACTGGCAAGCGAGATCACGCTGCCTACGAAATAAAGAGACCAAATAATGCAGAAACCATACAGAAAACATAGAGCCTCGTATGTTTTCAGTAGTTGGCCAGTGTGCTCGAGGTGGGCTAAACACCAGTTAAGGCATGACTTATGCATGCCTTTCACTAATTAAATCAAGCTAATTGTAAAAGGCAAGCCCACAAACCAACCAAACTAATAGGCTTGACATGGGCGTGAAAAGCCCACAGAGAGATTACACCAGGGACGGAGCGCTTTGTGCTCCACCCTAAAAAGTAGGTACTCGTGAACTACAGATATGCCAATATTCGTGATCTACACATCCCTTTACTCACATATGGAAAACGTATTACATCCTTAGGCCCATATTTATCCTTTTATGGTGCAGCATTTGTGTCGCTTTTTGATGCAAAAGCGGCACAAACTTACAAAATACAATTGTATTTTGCAAGTTTGCGCCGCTTTTGCATCAAAAAATGTTCTAATATGTTTCGGGAAATTAAAACAGTTTTGCCTTTTTGAAAATAGAAGGTAGCCTGCAGTGAAGCTGTATATCATTGGTTGTAACTGTAGGAAGAAACTGTACTCCGACATAGAGACCCGATTCTGCCTTGCTGATCTATAAATATTCAGATATATTGTGGAAAATAAATGCAAAATTTACATCAAGAGAAGGCTATGTTTAGAAGCTGACCTCCAGTATCGCCCTAGATCACTGAATGAAAACTGTAATAAAACAAGCCCTAAAAGGAACGACTCTAAACAAAAAATAATTAATTCAACAAACCCTATAATTTTTGCTTTTATCATTATCCAAATTCCCCAACCTTTTCATGGTAATATGAAAAACGTGCCTCCTAGTTCCTTGATAGTACATGTTTACACAAAACAAATAAAGCACAGTACAGGGGCTTAACACTCTCTAGGCGCTGTACTTTTTATTAGTATGACATTCAAGCGGTAATGACCATGGCACTTTCTCCTGGGTAGCATCCAAGCCATAAAACTGTTTTCCTACATTTGTATGATAATAATAAATGATGATGGATAATAAATACTATTTTTACTCCAGATACGAGCAATATCACGCAGGCAGAGCTTGCAAGGAGGGATTTGGTTTGTGGCTTGGGCATAAATAAAATAATAATATAATAAATAAAAGGTTCGCTCTAAGTTGGCAATACTAAAATAGTGAAAACAGATGGACAGGACATGACACAGTCTGTAAAGGAAATTGAAAAGAAAGTACATATTAAAATGTATCTCCCAATTTTAATGACAAATGTTTTAAAATACAAAAAACGACAAGATTTTAGTGTATCCTGGATCCCAACTCTTTACTCTCACCCTATTACAAGGGATGGAGACGACTTGTGGTCTCAATGGCAGACACTCCACTGGCTCTACTATCATGCCTGCCGATGGGCAATTGTAACACCAGTGCTATTGGTGTCGGATAGACTGTTCCATTTTTGTTGCTTAAATCTTTTTGTTAAGGTTTTCCAATCAGCACAGATCAATACGATCGGCATGGACACATGTTAAAAGCTTACAAGGAAATGCATGGTGTCTTTTAGAGCAGCACATTGATATGTAAGTGAAACTCGGAATATGCAAAGCTATGCCCAAGGCACATGAGTTAGCCACTGTTACATGGCACTTTCAAAAATGTCATATGCAGCTTGCAAGTGGTTTTATAAAATTTATGTTGGCTATACAACACGTTTTTGATGTTTTACATTTTTATACTTTTCAATTTTATTTCAATTGCAATTATTATATGCCTTGTCATAGGACTCTCATAGGAACAAGGCTGCTGGATTTTGGGTGGCAGCACCACCGAGCTTGGGGGACTGAGACTGATCCCACACCATATGATAGCTGTTGGCCTAATCCTTGCAGTTAGCTAGCAGCACCTCACTAGCACAAAGAGTAAAGGTGATTTGTGTCAGCCTATCAAATGACTCTCTTTGAGATTCCTCAGGAAAGTCGTAGTGGAACAGATCTTACCCCTTTCTCTCAGTTATGCACATCTCATACATGCAAAGACAAGCAGAAGCAGGATTTGGTTCAATGAATTTTATTGAAGCAACTGCATTCTATGTTAAAAGGCATGAAGAGTGATTATCAGGATAATGAAACACAATACTATTATTGAAGTGACAAGAAAAGTTAAACAGAGAAAAGGTCCACCATCCTGTCACAATAGAGATTCTAAAATCCCTACCTACACCACTAAGCTTCAGCATGAGAGCAATAGCAGTGTTAATCCTAATCCGCCTATCTAGTCCATCGAAGGAAACCCAATCCCCATACCTGTGTTATAGATAGAGAAGAGGTCTGTTGGTCTGCTGGGAGTCCTACCACATGGATGAAAAGGACAACACGGAGTTTCTACAGAAACTGCGATGTTGACGTGCAGCATAAAATGTCAGGCTGGCTTGAACATCCCCTCTGATATGGTGGGGAAAGTGTGGCCCAACGGTAGGTCGCTCCCCCTGCCGCTGCAGCTCCTCCAGGTTCCTGAGTTCCTGAGACCCACCTCACAGTAAGTACCCCCCACCTCCCAGCCCCTCGCTCTGCCCTGCGCTACTCACCCTCTCTCCTGCTCCTGCTTCTTTTCTTCTTTTCTTCTTCTCTGTTCTTCTGTTCTTCCTCCTCGCTCCTCGTCTGTAATCTTCTTCTGTACTCTTCTTTCCCCCGTCTTCACTCTACTTCTCTTCTTCCTCATCTTCTTCTGTGGTCTTCTGCCCTCTGTTCTTCGTTTTCTGTATCTTCTTCTGTATCTTCTTCTGTATCTTCTTCTGTGTTCTTCTGTGTTCTTCTGTGTTCTTCCGGTCTTCCTTTCTTCTCTCCTTCCGGTCTTCTGATCTTCCTTTCTTCTCTCCTTCCGGTCTTCTGTTCTTCTGTTCTTCTGTTCTTCTTGTCTTCTGTTCTTCTTGTCTTCTTGTCTTCTGTTCTTCTTGTCTTCTGTTCTTCTTGTCTTCTGACTTCGGCTCTTCTGCCTCCTCCGTCCTCTTCTCCCCGCGCCTGCCCTCCTGCTCCTGCCTCATCCTCCTCCCCCACTCGCATCCCCCTCTCTATCTCCCCTATCTAACCCGTTCACTATCTACCTCCCCCACTCCTCCTATCTACCTATCTCTCTATCTCTCTATCCCACTATCTAACTCCCTCACTCTCCACCTCCTCCTATCTTCCTATCTCTCTATCTATTTCCCTATCTATCGATTTCCCTATCTATTTTCTCTATCTATTTCTCTATCTCTCCCCCCTCCCTCACCCCCTCTATTACCTATCTTCCTATCCTCTCACTCTACCTCTCACACTCACCCACCTCTACAACCCCCCTCCCCTATCTTCTCAACCCTACTCCTATCTTTCTCCCCTATCTCCTAAACCTCCTAACACTCACCCCCCTCCACCCTTAAACCCCCCTCCCCCAGCTCTTCTCACTCTACCTGTCCCCCCCCTCCCTCGCGCTTTCCCGCCGCGACCTCCTGCACGCCCCGCCCCCCAGCTCCCATTCGCCCCCACCTGACCCTTCCCCCCCTCCTACCTCATATGGCGGCCGCAGCGCGACAGTGGTAGCGACCCTTGACCCAAGGGTAGGTCGCTCCCCCTGCTGCTGCAGCTCCTCCAGGTTCCTGAGTTCCTGAGACCCACCTCACAGTAAGTACCCCCCACCTCCCAGCCCCTCGCTCTGCCGTGCGCTACTCACCCTCTCTCCTGCTCCTGCTTCTTTTCTTCTTCTCTGTTCTTCTGTTCTTCCTCCTCGCTCCTCGTCTGTAATCTTCTTCTGTACTCTTCTTTCCCCCGTCTTCACTCTACTTCTCTTCTTCCTCATCTTCTTCTGTGGTCTTCTGCCCTCTGTTCTTCGTTTTCTGTATCTTCTTCTGTATCTTCTTCTGTATCTTCTTCTGTGTTCTTCTGTGTTCTTCTGGTCTTCCTTTCTTCTCTCCTTCCGGTCTTCTGATCTTCCTTTCTTCTCTCCTTCCGGTCTTCTGTTCTTCTGTTCTTCTGTTCTTCTTGTCTTCTGTTCTTCTTGTCTTCTTGTCTTCTGTTCTTCTTGTCTTCTTGTCTTCTGTTCTTCGTGTCTTCGGACTTCGGCTCTTCTGCCTCCTCCGTCCTCTTCTCCCCGCGCCTGCCCTCCTGCTCCTGCCTCATCCCCCTCCCCCACTCGCATCCCCCTCTCTATCTCCCCTATCTAACCCATTCACTATCTACCTCCCCCACTCCTCCTATCTACCTATCTCTCTATCTCTCTATCCCACTATCTAACTCCCTCACTCTCCACCTCCTCCTATCTTCCTATCTCTCTATCTATTTCCCTATCTATCGATTTCCCTATCTATTTTCTCTATCTATTTCTCTATCTCTCCCCCCCTCCCTCACTCCCTCTATTACCTATCTTCCTATCCTCTCACTCTACCTCTCACCCTCACCCACCTCTACAACCCCCCTCCCCTATCTTCTCAACCCTACTCCTATCTTTCTCCCCTATCTCCTAAACCTCCTAACACTCACCCCCCTCCACCCTTAAACCCCCCTCCCCCAGCTCTTCTCACTCTACCTGTCCCCCCCTCCCTCGCGCTTTCCCGCCGCAACCTCCTGCACGCCCCCGCCCCCCAGCTCCCATTCGCCCCCACCTGACCCCTCCCCCCACCTCCTACCTCATATGGCGGCCGCTGCGCGACAGTGGTAGCGACCCTTGACCCAAGGGTAGGTCGCTCCCCCTGCCGCTGCAGCTCCTCCAGGTTCCTGAGTTCCTGAGACCCACCTCACAGTAAGTACCCCCCACCTCCCAGCCCCTCGCTCTGCCCTGCGCTACTCACCCTCTCTCCTGCTTCTTTTCTTCTTTTCTTCTTCTCTGTTCTTCTGTTCTTCCTCCTCGCTCCTCGTCTGTAATCTTCTTCTGTACTCTTCTTTTCCCCGTCTTCACTCTACTTCTCTTCTTCCTCATCTTCTTCTGTGGTCTTCTGCCCTCTGTTCTTCGTTTTCTGTATCTTCTTCTGTATCTTCTTCTGTATCTTCTTCTGTGTTCTTCTGTGTTCTTCTGTGTTCTTCCGGTCTTCCTTTCTTCTCTCCTTCCGGTCTTCTGATCTTCCTTTCTTCTCTCCTTCCGGTCTTCTGTTCTTCTGTTCTTCTGTTCTTCTTGTCTTCTGTTCTTCTTGTCTTCTTGTCTTCTGTTCTTCTTGTCTTCTTGTCTTCTGTTCTTCTTGTCTTCTGACTTCGGCTCTTCTGCCTCCTCCGTCCTCTTCTCCCCGCGCCTGCCCTCCTGCTCCTGCCTCATCCCCCTCCCCCACTCGCATCCCCCTCTCTATCTCCCCTATCTAACCCGTTCACTATCTACCTCCCCCACTCCTCCTATCTACCTATCTCTCTATCTCTCTATCCCACTATCTAACTCCCTCACTCTCCACCTCCTCCTATCTTCCTATCTCTCTATCTATTTCCCTATCTATCGATTTCCCTATCTATTTTCTCTATCTATTTCTCTATCTCTCCCCCCTCCCTCACCCCCTCTATTACCTATCTTCCTATCCTCTCACTCTACCTCTCACCCTCACCCACCTCTACAATCCCCCCTCCCCTATCTTCTCAACCCTACTCCTATCTTTCTCCCCTATCTCCTAAACCTCCTAACACTCACCCCCCTCCACCCTTAAACCCCCCTCCCCCAGCTCTTCTCACTCTACCTGTCCCCCCCTCCCTCGCGCTTTCCCGCCGCGACCTCCTGCACGCCCGCCCCCCAGCTCCCATTCGCCCCCACCTGACCCCTCCCCCCCCTACCTCATATGGCGGCCGCGACCACTCCCGCAACCTCGGCTTCATCTTGGACCCTCTTCTCACCATGACCAAGCAAGTCAACGCCGTGTCCTCCGCCTGCTTCCTCACCCTCCACATGCTCCGCAAGATCTTCCGCTGGATCCCCGCCGACACCAGAAAAACCGTGACCCACGCCCTTGTCACGAGCCGCCTGGACTACGGCAACACCCTCTACGCCGGGACCACAGCCAAACTCCAAAATCGCCTGCAACGCATTCAAAACGCCTCGGCCTGCCTCATCCTCGACATACCCCGCAGCAGCCACATCTCCGCACACCTGAGACACCTGCACTGGCTCCCAGTCAGCAAAAGGATCACCTTCCGACTTCTCACCCACGCACACAAAGCCCTCCACGACAAGGGACCGGAATACCTCAACAGACGCCTCAGCTTCTACGTCCCCACCCGCCTCCTCCGCTCCTCTGGCCTCGCACTCGCTGCTGTCCCTCACATCCGCCGCTCCACGGCAGGTGGGAGATCTTTCTCCTTCCTGGCGGCCAAGACCTGGAACTCCCTCCCCACCAGCCTCAGGACCACCCAGGACCACTCTGCTTTCCGGAGACTCCTAAAGACCTGGCTGTTCGAGCAGCGATAACCCCCCCTTTTTCCCCTAGCACCTTGAGACCCGCACGGGTGAGTAGCGCGCTTTATAAATGTTAATGATTTGATTTTTATTTGGTGTTATATTAAAAAAAGCTACGATGTGAGGTCCTGCGTCGTCACAGAGGATCCTGTCGATGAAGGTTTCTGACACAAACTCCAGAGTTGAGGATGCAGTTGAGGCGATGCATTGGTTCTGAAGAGGAGAAAGGTTGCAGTTCAAGAACCAGCGTTGTCGTTCAGGCTTATGTTGACAAGAGATTTGTGATGTGAGGACCTGCGTTGGTGAAGCTTTGCACAGGTGCAGTTCTGATGGGGGCTGCTAGGTTGATGCAGAGTTCTTGCACTGGCAGAACCCTCACTGAAGAGGCAATGCTTTGGTTCTGTGCTACGCAGCAGAGGTGATGCATTGGTTCTGCTGGATCCACAGATGGGCATCTTCAGGTCCACATCCCAGGGTCCAGGCCTGGGGTGGCACCAGTTGACAGGGTAGGACTCACAGATGGCAAAATCCAGGTGCTGGCTTCAAGGTTGTGGGAGCCTTTCATTCCTTAAGCTCTAATCAGGAGGCCAGCCAATTAGCCCTGGAGTCACTCCTCACCCAGGCAAGAGGGCAGCAGGCAGCAGGTTAGCACAGCAGGGCAACATTCCTTCAGAGCAGCAGTCCAGCAGAGTTGCAGTCATTTAACCAGCTCAGTAGTCCTTCCTCTTGGCAGGATATCCACAGGTCCAGAGCATACTGAAGATTTAGTGACTGGGGTCCAATATTTATATCTGGGCCTTCCTTTGAAGTGAGAGAAGTTTCTAGAGGTTTCCAACCCGAGGTGTTAGTTACCCCTTCCTCTCTGCCCTGGCCCCAGCTTGTCTGGGATCCCAATGGACTAGTGGCAAACTCTTTGTGAGAGTGCTCCGGCAGAACCTTTGTGATGTGCAATTGTGGTAGGTGACAACTCCTTCCCCTTGTTAACTCAGAGTCGCCCATCCTGCCAATTCCTATCTTCCCTTTGTCTCACTGTCTGGAATCAATACACAAAGACCAACTGTCAGCTACATCTAATTAGGTGACCCAGGATCAGTTTGCAGGCACCAAATGGTTAGGACAAAAAATGCTAACTTTCTAAAAGTGGCATTGTCAGAATTATGATTAAAAATCTGACTGTACCATTAAAGAGGGCTTTTAATTGTAATTCTTTAGACACCAAGCTTGAGTTGTTTTCCTGCACTCGATTGGAAGTTACAGCCTATTAAATTTAATAAGGTAACACCAATTTTATCCTATAGGAGGGATAGACCTTGCAGTAGTGAAAATGGCTTTAGGAGTTTTTCACTACCAGGACATGTAAAACTTAAAAGTGCATATCCTACTTTTTACAGACAAAGCACACTGCCTTCTGGGCTGTTCAGAACCTACCCTAGGGGTGATTTGCATGTATCAAAAAGGAAGGTTGGAGGTCGAAATGGCAGTTTAATACTGCACCCACATGTTGCAATGGCAGGTCTGAGACATATTTTAAAAGCTACTTAGGTGGGTGGTACAATAAGTGCTGAGACCCGCTGGTAGCATTTCATTTACAGGTCCTGAGTACAGGTGGGACTTACAAGCAAATTAGATTTGCCAATTGGGCATTTGCTAATTCTACCACCTTCTAGGAAGAGAGCACCAGCACTTTAGTACTGACTAGCAGTGGGAAAGTGCACAGAGTCCTAAAAGACAATGCAAGCAGGTTCAGAAAAAAGGGGAGTGACGGAAAAAAGTTCAGGCATGATCCTGCAGAAAGGGCCAAGTCCAACAATGCCAATTAACTGTTTTATATTTCCGTTATATAAAGACATGGTGTCCTACTGATTAGGTACTTTGATTTTATGATGCACATTGAGAGGATTTTAATTTAGTATATCAATCAAGATGTTATTACTGGTATTAAATTAGGGAAACGTATTGTGAATTTTAAAAGTGTACTCCATATTTAGTGGTACATTTTCACTACCCAAATCTGATGTTGACAATTCCAACACCCTGCAACATCAGATAATTTTAAATCAGAATAATATTTAACAGAGACAAATAGTCATATATGTGTGTAAATCAATGTATAGGAAATGTTACTTAAGATAACGTGAACTACAAGGTGTAGGAGCCAGTCACATGTTATCCATACTTGTAAGCAATATATGCTAAAAGTGCTTTGTCTGGATAAACAAATAGGCACATTAACTAGGTTTTTATGATGTGCTTTAACCAAAGCATGTGCACTGAGTTACATGAAAATGAGTAAGCACAAAAGATATGGTGCTGTTGCTCTTTTTTATACTGCTGGCATACCTTAGACTGCCTAGTGCCAATGCACACACCCCTATGCTATAGTGTAAGGGTATTTTTTGTGACATGAAAATTAAGTTTTATACTGGAAGGGTACCCTTCCAGCACCAAGTTCCATGCTTGGCGAAGTTTAACACGTTACCATTTAGCATGTGTGCTGAATGGTGCAGCACACATGTGAAGTTGAAAAGGTTTGCAGAAAATAGATCTTTTCACCTTTACACCTGCCTCGATGAGGAGTGATTTTTTGATGCAAACCCCTTTACACCAAAATTAATTGACAGGGATTAAAATCAAAATTCATAGGTGAGTGCATGGGAACTTCCATGTACCACCCATGATATGCCTCATTGACCTAAAGCAGTGCATAATGCTACCTTGTGTTACTTCAGGACTACTGTCTAGCACAATTCAGGATTTTCACTTCAAAGTAAGCTGAAAACACTTTGAACCAGGATTCTGAGACTCATTGTGCTATAGAAAACTAAGGGGCTGACTAAAGACCCCTGGGGCCTCCTTGCACCACATTAGCGTCATTTTTGTTACGCTAATGTGGCCCAATGAGGCCAAAATCACCATTTTGTAACCCTTTGTGCTATATTATGCCTGTGCCAGGCATAATGTTTGCAAAGGGGGCGTTACCCCATTAGGGGGGCTGAAAGCATGGTGCAAAGGAATTGAAGAGATGTATTTGCGCCATTGCTTAGTCCAGGCATTAAAAGGAGGCACACCATTGTTTTCAATAGGCCTTAATGGGCTTTGCAGGATTAGCCTCAAACTTTTTGAGGTTAATCCTGCAAAGCTCAGAACTAGCGTAAAATTTTTTGACACTAGTTCCCCTAATTTCCTCTAGGTGCGTCTTATCTCAGATACAGCTCACGCATGGTGGCATTAGGGGGGTGCTAAGGGGCACATGGAAAGTGGCACTGCACTGGGTTCCACTTTCTTAAATCTGAGTTTCTTAAATCAGGCCCTACACATATAAGAACATTGCACTTTTAAAGGACTTTATCATTCATCAAATCACACTGGAAGGATCACAGTTCCAATGAAGCAAGGTGTCACATTCCTCATGATCCTAACACACAGCAGTTTATAGGCAGGAAATTAATGTATAGCTAGAGAAGGGCATTTTGAAAGTATGCCCTTACGTAAAAATAAAAGTAAGTTCTGAGAGATGAAAGGTCTGATCCATTATGCATAATTTGATCATTGAGTCTGAGGAGATAAATCATCAGTTTTAATTTATTGAGGACTCTAGGTTTGGAATTCTGAAGAACTAAGGGCCTAAATTAGAAATTTAGGGCCCAGTTAACAAACATCCTCTGCAGTCGTGGCAGAGTCTCTGCACTCAGGATGGAATATTTGTACTCCAGTTTATCATTGTGAGGATCTTTGTGAATAGGCTGTTAAAGTTTGATGTTTGGTAGTCCATCAGTCAAGGTGGTGGAGGACATTACCTCCGTCACCTTGACAGGCTACAGTCCATCAAATATGGAGATCACCTTGAGTGGTTCCCCTGACGAGACATAACATTTGGTGTACTGCTGCTCATGGTTCTGATGCCTGCGGAACCAAATTCTTTGTTTTTCAAATTGCTGAATTATAACCAAGACAGTGGAAAGATGTCACTCACTGACCCATACATTAGATCCTCTCTGTATTGGGATACCTAGTTACATGTCATGAATTGGGTTATAAGTCTGGTGGGGGGGTGACCATTACAAACATGATAAACACAATTTGGTGTAGTCAAACACAGTTCTTCAAAACTCTCTGCATAGGCCCTGCTAGCTATGAAACAGGCAGCAGGCAATCAGGAGAAATTAGTGTGAAGTTTAAGCAGTACCAACAATTTTAAAACCAAGTAAAACAACTGAATAATATTTCCAAATTAATTTAACAAAATAGATTTATTGAGCAAAAATACACAGAAATGATCAAAATAGAATAAGGGGGGGAATATGAAACTTGAGATTTTGAGGCAAAAAAGCCTATAAAAATTATAGCATCAATGTAAACCGTTGCTTTGTGACTGACATACATCAAGACAAAATTTCAGGCTGACCACATTGGAGCACAGGGCTGATCACCAAGTCAAAGTTTTTACATTGAGACTCAGCATCTGCTTTAAAGTTCAAGTTCTTCCAGTGGGGCAAAGTCAAAGGTTGAAGCCATTGATGGTCACTCAAATTTCGATACCTTCTCAATGAGATCCAGCTGATGCTGCTGGTTTAGGTGCCAGAAGGTCAGAGTGAAACAAAGCTGCATTTCTTAGGTCCTGTTTCATGCAGGTATATATTTTCCGCCTCACCCGATCCAAGGATTTTCCTCTAGACTAAGGGCCTGATGTATAGTTTGGTGGATTGGTTACTACGTCACAAACGTGACAGATATCCTATCCGCCCTATTACAAGTTCCAAAGGCTATAATGGAATTGATATATGAGAGGGGGTATAGAAGTCACATTTGTGATGGAGTAACCCCCTCCACCAAACCCTAGATCAGACCCTTACCCACTTTCTGCAGCTCAAAATCTGTCAGTGGGGTAAGGTTGAAAGCTGTAGTGGGAAGGGCTCCACAAAGCTAGATACGTTCACCGCAGGGTCTCACAACCAGTTTTCAGCGCAGTAAAAAAGTTCTGAAAAGGAATAACCGACTTTTCTTGCCAGTCACAGGCACAGCCTCATTTGGAAAACTTCAGCACCTTCAGACAGTCCTCTAGAGGTGGAAAAATGAATCCCACTTCTCTCCACTCGCTAGGAAAGTTCTTCCTGTTTACCCCTGCATCCATCTCGCAATAAAGGCAGGCTTCTAGGCACCAGGTATCTTTCTAGCCTAAGCTCCTAAAGGTTCCAGTTCTCTTCTCCCTGTAAGTAGCAGGGCTCTCTTGGAGGCAGAAGTCATTTTTCTTTTTGTGTTCTTGGATGAGGCAAATAGGTGGTCAGTCACATTATCCTTGGTGGGATGTTGTCCCTGGGTCTCAGCAGGAGTTTGGAGTCCTTGAGCCTTTTTTCTTCCCCCAGGGCCTTCATGTTCAGGCATAGTCTTCTCAGGGTCAGGTGTGTTCAGAGGAGGAACTAGTCAGATGCCAGTCTTAAAATGAGTACTAGCCAGTGATTGTAGAATTTTCCTACCCACTCATTCCTACTTTCATGATTGATGTCAAACTTCTTTTCTAGTACTCCCTGTTTGATTTAGTCTAAAGGTTCCCAGACCTCTAATTCCAAAATGCCTAACCTATATTGTCTCAAAAGTGGGCCTGACTCTCCCCCAAACTACTGCCCAATCGGTGAAGCCTCTTTCTTCTGTCATGGCCAAGAATTTCCCCCTTTCACTAGGCTGGAACTGGAGTCAGAATATCTAGGAGGGATTTTGGAAATGAACTGAAGCAGACCATGGCAGCCTTCTGTGTAATTCCCAAGTTAAAAGACGTGGCTTGATAGTTGCAGAAACAATTGCAGCTACAGGTGTCACGGGGCAGGAAAAAGTGTTACCAACCCCTTCCAGTTAGCTAGCTAATCCCTGTTAAGTGGCTAGTTATTGACAACACCACATTATCCTTTCAAAAGCAGGGCTGTTAACTTCACCAAAGAATGTTTATTGGGCCCCTGAAGATGATATGAGTAGCAAAACTGCGTCTAACCCAGTTTTTATATTAGGCAGCACAATGTATATTTTCATAATGTTACTTATTCACATACATTTTCAAAATCTGATTTGAGCTTTACATTAATTCTTACCACTAAGTGGAAAATAATTGTATTCGCCATGAAGACCAGGGCTCAGTCAGCATTGCAGCAGTCCTCCTGCCTCCATGACAATACCAGAAATACCACATCCTCCAAGAAGTTAAAAGAGCTGGAACCGGCATGGCAGGATTCTGAAACCGCAGACATGCCATCCATAATTGGAAAGTGGCTCAAGAAGACCATGAAGTGATGCAGTGGTTTCATATGGCTAATTTAGATTGCATAATGGTGTGCAAACTGTTAGTATCACGGACTCCACCCTAACCACATTCTCTTCTTTTCTCAAGTGTCCCATCCATCATATTGATCTTCCTCTTCAGTTGTCTACTATGGACCCCCGCAGGACTCCTTTCTCTCCCAGATGTTATTTAACATCTATGTTTGCAACCTAGCTCAGTTAATCAAATCCTTAGGATGTTCTGTAATTTCTTATGCATTGATAAACATTTCATTGTGTACCTCGACTACCAGGCCCCTCGCTGTACTGCCAAGCAGACTTCCTGTCTGTGAAAAGGTAATTTGTAAATTTTTCACCGCTCCCTCGTTCCCTCGAGCTTAACATCGACATAACTGTGATTTTATTGGTTAGATAGAATATTGAGTGACAGTATAACCCCCGTTGGCCTCAGAACACAGGAGAAGGCCATTCTCCAATGCATGAAGTGAAAACCCAATGAGCCATGCTGAATTCTGACCTTTCCTTTAAGGCCTAGAATAATTCCTTCTCCACAACATGTTTCTCCACTCTCAGTCTCCTGTGTAAAATCTTGCTTTATCTACCTTCTCACTCACAAGCCTTGGTAGTATTCATTTTTGTTCTCTGTAGGCTTGGTTTTTGCAGTCGTCTCATCCTAGCCCTTTTGGAATCCCTACTTTTATAACTTTAGAGGATTCTAAATTGAGCAGCCTGAGTGGTCAATTCTTCAATCTCTACAATTTATAATAATGTATAGTTATAATAACTTGCTATTATACCACAATGACCTTTATCATTAAGCTATGCAAAATGGCTGTTGAACTTCAATTACAATAAATACTCAAGCTTATGGCATTAGAAGGAGAACACATCTATTTTTATTGTACCAAGTTTAGCATAGCATATGTGAACTCTCATTATTCCCAAATTGAAGCCTAAAGAAAACAAATTGGAATTTGATCCTACAAATGGTTATCATTTATAGCTTAACAAACCTCAATGTCCACCATGACAAACTTTATTCAAAAATCCTGGTGTTGAAGTAAGCCTCAGCTAGGCCTACTAGTGCAAGGGGTTCACCTTTCTCTGCACAAAGTCCTCAGACCATGTAGGAAGAAGTTGGCACAGAAACTGAAATAAAAGACAACGTTTATTAAACCTCATGAGGTGGTACTACAGATCAAACAGCACCCTTCGGTAATGTTTGAAGTAGCACACTGAACTGAGAGAGCATGGTCCTTTTATACCCATGCAGGGGCTAAAAGGAGGTGGTACAATTATAGAAGCAAGACTTGCATACATGTAAGGTCCTGTGGAAATGCACAGTCGACAGGTAGGAGGAGCTAACAGTTTTCAAAGACTAACAGCTGCAGACCTTACTGAGCATGTGCGAAAGTGGGAGATGCTAAATATAACTTCTCACTAGGCAGATTTTCAAGAGTAGTTAACAGAAAGGTAGGACAGAGCACATGGTGAGCACATGGCAGCATGTGGCAGAGAAAATGGCTGCCATGAATACAAAATTGATTCAGCGAAATGTTCACAATAGTTACTAAATACAAGATGTCTTCTGCTAATGCTTAATCTAATCGCTGCTAAACTACAACACTGGAAAATCCTTTAGTAGGTCTTAGCAGACTAATCTGAACAAATTTCCAAACCTTTGTTTAATTAATGGTTATCTGATGGCAGTCTGTCTCAAAACAATGTGTCAACTACAGCATCTTGGTATGAAGAGAGGGGAAAGATTACTTACTTGCTCCTGTCTTCAGACCCTAACTGGCAGCTTACCATTTAGGGCCTCCTGACGAGATCCCTGGGTGTGGAGGATTTGATTCTGTAGCTGTGGAGTTAATGATCCAAGGTGGTTCCTTTAACTCAATAGGTACATAATTCAAAGACATTCCAAGTTGAACCCTGAGAATACCATTAATGAGGAATTATTGGAGGACTCACTAATTCTTGGTTAGAATCCTCATCCTTTCTAGAAGATTTCTACTGGTTTCAGCAGTTGAAATTGTGGATGAACACGTGAGAGTTCCATTGTACTTCCATAATTCCCAAGTGGTGAGGTAACAGCATTACCTGTCCTTTCAGGACATAGAGGTGTCTTGTAATGATGACTTAATTCCAAATTCTTCATTGTCTGACTGTGTGACAGTAAATGAATATTTACAACAGTAATAATACCATACAGAACAAGAGCTGTAGTGTATCAATTTCTCAATTATAAATATCATTTATGGTGTTTTTTAAAAGATCAACATTTCTGATTGGGCTCGTATAGCAGGCAGTTAATATTTGGAAGAAGGTTCAATTGGTGGTGTTTGTACGAGGTAGTTCTCTCTTACCGTAGGTTGCCATCAAAGTAAACCTATGTGGCTATCTAAAATGTTTTGTAATCCATTGTTTAATTGCAACGATGAACCAGCAGGTGATTGAAAATGTAGTCTGATGAATTCCAAGAGGTTTATAAGCATGTGACTGGGCTTTTCCCTCACATTACTATGCTGAGTTTATCTGAGAATGAGGTTTATGCACACTTTGTAAATGGTGTTCTCACTGTGTCTACAGCCTTAAGTTAAACTTAGTAATAAGGTCTAATATGGATGAAGTGCACTTGATGCTTATTATTAGTTCCGACTGTTGGTTTTGAGGCATAAAGTGAACTAATTTGTGGAATGATGGAATTTTCGGTTATTGAATGTATTGGTTGATTAATCACCTAAAATTCCCTGTGGCTTGGAAGAATTAACAGAAGCGATTCCACCATATTTTCTAGGCAATCAATTTGTAAGGATGCAAACTCATGGTCATAAGATACATCATAAACTTGAACTGTTCTTTCGATACTGCATTGAGCTACCAAAATAGCTTTATAGCCCACTGCAGATGATTCTACAGGTTGTTGAATGCCCTGAACCCAAGCTATTCTGGCTTAGTCTAAAATGAAGGTGAGGGCCTTTACTAACGGTATAGCCTGAAGCATAAGGGCTATAAGGCTGTAAAACATTCCACTCACAGAGGGTAGAATGTTCTAAATTAGAAAGCGAGAAAGAGAAAGACAAACATTGGAAACGTTGGAGCATAAGGTTTATACCAGCCATTATTGCCCCTGAACGACTTCATTGACTTCAATTGCACTTCCAACATTCCAATTCTAATTGAAATTTTAGAATACGGGTCCTGGCCTTATACCATTAGCCTAGTAAAGCAAAAGCTGAATTTCGTGGGTTTCTAACAATTTGGAAGCAGCCTTAATCACAGAATGAGATCAAATGTGTATGTAATGTCACTGACAGGCACTAAAACCAGTCTGCCAGGATGATTTTGAATCTGCTGAAACATGACTATTTGAAAATAGCAGTCATGCTTATTAAAAATGTTTCTGATGGAGTCAATAATCGAGTTAAACACACTCTGTGCACAAGGTCTTTCTGGCACAGAAGTCCTGGGCAACCATCCATTTGGCCCTCAACTACGCACCAGCACCCCAGCTTCCCCACACCTGACCTTCAGTGCTTTTTTAAGTGGAAATATCATAGAACTAGTTTATGGAAATTCTGCTGTCTCAAATTTTGGAACTCTCTAACCTATTCCAGAGGAAAGGATTTTAGGAGACTTCAGAAAACTGTACTGTTCAGGCAGGGATATGATCATTTTTATTTATACCAGAACAGTGAGCACTGACAGGAATTTCACATAAGGGTCCTCTTCACACCCAGCTGAATGGTAACTCACTATTGCAATCCAGCTTTATATCAGTACATTAATAGTTTTGAGCACATTATACGATTATGCAGTTTCATTTGTTTTCAGAGATACTAAGGGCCTCATTTAGAAATTGGAGACATCCGGAAACTGTTAAATTTCTGGAAGGCACTGAATATATGGAAGAGAGTCACTGACTGAATTTTCTCCTCTGTGTTTTTAATAGTCTTGAGAAAATTCAGTATGAAGAAGTTGCTTCATATTTAGATTTTCATCCACATTTGTTATAAAATATATACATTTCAAATGAGTTGGTACAAATACTTTACACCTTGCTTCTGAAGCAGGCCTGCCTGCTGGCACCAAGCTACCAATGGGGTGAGCGTGGGATAACTGAGGGTGATTCTCCTTTACCCTCATTAGAGTGAGGGTCATTTCTTGGACAGGGGGTAAGCTGACTGCTAACCAAAGACCCATTTCTAACACACACTCATTGCAAACCACAACAATGGAGAACTTCAATGCTGGTTACTGCCTGTGGTTTGGCCCACAGCATTAGTTAATAACCTGTGAGTTGAAGAACTATACCAAGTCTTAGGCACCAAATAAGATACAAGTTGACTGCAACCTATTGTATCATAGCTGACCCTCACTGAAGCAGCCGTGGAAATGGCTTTGTATCCTGTCACCGTAACAGAAGGACACGGAGTAGATGCCACATACCCGAAATGGAATAGCATCCTTACAATAAAAATGCAACATGCCTTCTTAATTTATGCACTGTCTGTTCAACAAGATCCCCTTATACAATAGGAGCACACCTACCCTGCTCCTATGTAGGAAAAAGTTTAAGAAACACATCTTGTAAAAGCAACACATCACAATGGAGTAATAGCCCACTTCCACTCCCAAAAGCTAGCTACCTCTTTGATCACTTGTTTGCTGACTCTGTAAAGCACTCCATTGCCTTTTCGGTAGGTAAGCCGATACAGATAACACACACATACATAAATACAGATGCCTACTATGACTGTTGAGAAGGGCTGGCAAAGTAGACAATCTAGGTAGGCAAGTGAGAGCATGTGAAATCAGAGGCCTTACCATAGACAGGGCCTCAGGAGACACAGACCTCCCACAACACTGCTAGTGCCTGGCAGGCAAGTTTCCAAATTTTTAAGATACACTTTAGGGTATAGTAACTCTACACACTTTTAACTTTACCTTTATTTATTTGTTTGATATTGTGCCGACAAGGAACCACAAACAAAACACAACATACAATAATTTATAGGTTACATTTCTATAGTAGCACAACCCCCACATACAAAAACATTTCAGCAAAACATTAATCAAACAATACATGTTCATCAGCTTTAGAGACTTCTATAATCACACATAACTATGAAGCTTTGCTCAAACAAGATAGAAGCATTAGTTATTGGAAAAATAAATCAGTCAATTAGTCAATATGTAGAGCACTCACTGTCACCCTTGAGTATCTCTGGGCACTTTAGTGCCTTATCTCCATTGAAAAGCCAGGTCTTGAGTTTTTTCGGAACTCTGTCAGGGAGGGTGCTGTTCGGAGGTGTATCAGTAGGGAGTTACAAGACTTGGCGGCTGTGTAGGAGAACGAGCAGCCTCCAGTGCGGCCTTGGAGGATGCAGGGTGTGTGTACGAGGGTGAGGAGGCAGAGCGCAGGTGTCTTCTGGGATGGTGGAGGTTTAGACTGTGGTTGATATTAGATGGCCCTTGATTGTGTAGTGTTTTGTAGGCCTGCATGAGAATCTTGAACTGACATCTCTTCTGGATGGGGAGCCAGTGGAGGTGTCTGAGGTGGTGGTGATGTGAGTCCATTTGGGTGGGTCCAGGATGAGTCTGGCTGTGGTGTTCTGTATGGTCTGGAGTCTTCTGAAGAGTTGGGTGAGCAGTCCGGTGTAGAGAGCATTGCAGTAGTCAAGGTGGTTGGAGATGAGGGCCTCTGTGACGGTTTTTCTGGTGTTGATGGGGATCCATATGAAGATCTTGCAGAACATGCAGAGGGTGAAGCAACATGACGAGGTGACTGCTAATTTGAGGTTTTATTGTCAGTTGGTTGTAGAGGATAATGCAGAGGTTGCGTGCCTAGGTTGTTGGTGTGTGTGTGGGTTTGAGCTCTGCTGGCCACCAGCTATGGTCCCATGTGGAGGAGTTGTTATCGAAGATCAACACTTCTGTTTTGTCAGAGCTAAGCTTGAGGCAGCTGTCTCTCATCCATTTTGTTACATCTGTCATGGCACTGAGGGGGGTGATTTTGAACAGGGAGAGGATGAGTTGGGTGTTGTCAGAGTAGGAGATCATGTTGAGGCCGTGGGATCTGACAAGGTTTGCGAGGGGTGTAATGTAAATGTTGAACAGAGAGGGGCTGAGAATGGATCCTTGGGGTACGCCGCAGGTGATGTGAGTGTGGAAGAGAAGGGAGGCAGTTGGATGCTCTGTGTTCATCCTGATAGATAGGAGGTGATCCACCTGTGGGCGTTTTGCTGTATACCGATGTTGTGGAGTCTGTCAATGAGGGTATGGAGGGAGATAGTGTCAAACACCACTGAGAGATCAAGGAGGATCAGGGCTGCAGTTTCTCTGTGGACGAGGAGAGCTCTGATGTTGTCTGTGGCAGCAATTAGCACAGTCTTCGTGCTGTGGTTTGCACAGAATCCAGATTGTGATGAGTCGAGAAGTTGGATGAGTTCCAGATATTTAGTGAGTTGTCTGTTGATGGCCTTCTCGAGTACCTGGTGGGGAAAGGGAGAAGGGAGATTGGTTGGTAGTTATTGAGGTTGCTGGGGTCAGTAGAGGGCTTTTTCAGGAGGGGGTCTGACCTCTATGTGTTTCCATTCATCTGAGAAAGTTGCTGTGGAGCTGGAAGTGTTGAGGATGTTGGTAAGTTCTGTGCTGATAGGGTGGGTGCTGAGGTTGAAGAGATGGTGGAGGCAAGGGTAGGTGGGCGCTGTTGGAGTGGATGGATGACATGATGGTCAGGGTGGTCTGCACAGTGAGTGGGGACCAGATGGTGAGTGTTTGGAGTCTGGGAGTGGGAGTCACAGAAGTTCCTGGGGGGGGGGGGTGAATGGAGTTCTCTGTAGCAGGCAGGTTGGCGAAATCCTTGACGATCTTTAAATGTTTCTTCATGCAGTTGGCCGCAGAGTTGATTCTGTTGGCGATGGCTGCTCTCTTGGCTTCTTTGATGTGCCGGTGGTATTCGCTGAGGGCTGCCTTGTAGGTGGCTCTGTCAGAGGGGTCTTTAAAGGCTCGCCATAGCTTCTTGAGTTGGTGGCAGACCTGCTTGGCAGTTATGAGCTCTGGGGTGTACCAGAGGGTTCGATTTGAAGTTTTTATAAGTTTGGGTGGTTTCAGCGGGCGATTTAGTTGATGCAGGTGGTGATCCAGGTAGTGAAGTTCTAGATGACCTGACTGAGATCTGCTGAGGTTTAGGGTTGTGAAGTGCTGATGGATTGGGTCCAATGCAGTTTGGTAATTTTTCCCCAACTGCGGTAGGTGGTCTTGTGGGTCATGGCGGATGCATGTTTATCTGTGTCTGAGAAGGTAAAGTGGACGATGGCGTGGTTTGGCCAGGTGAGCTCTGTGGTGTGGGTGAACTTGATTTTGTCGCTAGAGGTGAAGATGTAGTCGAGTGTGTGTCTGGCTTTGTGCATGGGTGCGGTGACTAGTTGGGTAAGGCAGATGTTGTTGAGGTTCTCAAGAAGAGTGGCAGTGTTGGTGTCTTTGGGGCCGTTGATGCGAAAGTTGAGATCCTGAGCCGGATGTAGTGCTGGGAATCTACAGCCAGGGGTGCGATGAGATTGAGGATTGTGTCATAGAATGCTAGATGGGGCCTGGTGGTCTGTAGGCAAGGGTGCCTCTGATTGTGGTCATGGCATCTCTATGGAGTCGGAATTTAAGGTACTCTGTGAGAGGTGTGGGGTTGTCTTTGGTGATGAGGCATCGGATGGTTTCCTTGAAGATTATGGAGATGCCTCCACTGTGTTTGTTTGCGCTGTCTTCTTTGTATCATCTTGTAGCTGGTGGGGATGGCGATGGCAATGTTGGAGTTCGCGGTTCGGCTGTGCCATGTTTCTGTGATGAAAGCCACATCAGAGGCGAGGTTGGTGATGGTGTTCTAGACCTCTGTGGAGTGCCTGCAGAGGGAACGGACATTGAACAGGATGCACTGAAGGGGTGCTGGAAAGAGTGTGGGCTCATTCATGCAGGGTCTCATGCAGACCTGGGGTCTTGTGCAGCAGGTGAAGCAGCAGTGGTGACAGGTGAAAGGTCCTTTGGTTGAATACGGTGAGGCACTGAAGCAGTTGTTGTTTCGGCATCTGGGGTCTAGGGCTGGTAGGTCCTCAGTGGTGTAGCAGTGGATGGTTGAAGGAACAGGGGTCGTGGTGCTGGGAACGGTCCAGTAGTGGACGAGCACAGACGGGCATGCCTTTGGCCTCCACTGGACGCCACCCAGCAGCCTTCATAAGTAGTCCTGGAGGTGGGTGGGGCTGTGTGGTGGAGGAGTGGGGGCAGGTGAAAAGGCAGGAGCCAGAAGGAGCAGGAAATGGTGAACTGTAAAACAAAATTTCCACTAACTTAAGTTTCATAACAAAATCCAAACTAATTCAAAAGCCAAACAAGAGAACATACGCAAAATGGAAGCACGATCAAGGCAGGGGAGAACTTTAGTTCTACTACAGTGGGAGGACAGCAGGCAAGCAGCAGGAATGAGCTGAGGGCTCAAAGACTGAGAGCAGATTCCCAGTATAGTGGAGCCAGGCGGGGGAGTGGTATAGAAAACAGAGGTTAATGGGCTACTGTTAAAGCCATGCAGCAGCATCCACAAGTAGTCCTGGGGTTGGGCAGGGCTGTGCGCGAGTCAGGGGGCGGGTGAGAGAGCAGGAGTGGGAAGAAGCAGGAAACAGTGAACTGTAAAACAAAATTACCACTAACGTAAGCCTCAAAACTAAATCCAAAATAATTCAAAAGCCAAACAAAAGAACCGATGCAAAATGAAAGTGCAATCAGGGCAGGAGAAACCTTGAGTGCCGCTGCAGTGGGAGGACAATGAGCGAGCAACAGGATCGGGCTGGGGGCTCAGAGGCTGGGATCAGCGTCCCAGTGTCAAGGAGCCAGGTGAGGGAGTGGTGTAGGACACCACCTGATGGCCCCCAGAGCCAGGACCAAAACCTACACCCACTAACAACACCAGAAATCTGGGGATAATCCTGGACTCCAAGCTCAACATAACAACACAAGTCAACTCACTGAGCGCTACATGCTTCCAACTCCTAAGTATGCTGTGAAAAAACTTCTAGTAGTTGCCACAGAATACCAGATGAATCGTCATGTAAGTACTCATCACAGGCAGACTCGACTACAGTAACACAATCTATGCCGTAATTTCAAAGCAGCTCCTATACAGACTTTACACCATCTAAAACTCTGCCGCAAGACTCATTTTAAAACTCTCACGATGCCCTCACATCTCACCACACCTCAGAGAACTCCACTGTCTTCCCAACACAGCCAATTCAAACTCCTCATGCACACATACACAGCCTTGCACAAAAGTGGACCAGCATACCTGACCAGCCACATACACCGACACCAGCCTTCCAGAAACTACACTCAGCCTCACTCTCATTCAGACACATCCCACATATTCACAAAAGCAGAGCAAGAGGTCTCTTATTCTCCACAATTGAACCCCAAGACATGAAACGTCCTCCACAATACAACAGATCCTCCTCCTCACTTCTTGAGTTTCGCAAGAAGCTGAAGTCCAGGGTTTTCAAATAAATTAGCGGGAACCACTCACCTATGCACCTGCTTGAAGAGCCTTGATACCCTAATGGGTAATTGGTGTTGTTGGAAATGGCCCTTTCAGCAGAGCTATCCCCAAACTTTTTGCCTTTCTCGTCCTATTTTTCTGTCCCTCTTTTTGTTGGCTTTAGGACTCTGGCTAGAGAGTGCTAAAGAGCATGTGCTCTCTCCCCCCTAAAACGTGGTATGATTGGCTTACACCTGTTAAGCATATTAAATTTACCTTCAAGGTCAGTTGTAAAGTGGTATACCATATACCCAGGACCTGTAAATTCTACTAGCACGCCTGCAGCGCTGATTGCTTCACTCACAGAACTAGCATTTCAAACGTGTCTCAGGCCTGCCACTGCAGTGCCTGCATGCACAGTTTATTGCCACATCAACTTGGCAATTCAAGCTACTTGCCAAGGACTTGACTCCCTTTTTACTACATCTCAGTCACCCCTAAAGTAGGACCTAGATAGCCCTATGGGCAATGTGCTGTGTATGTTTAAAGTAGTGCATATACTTTTATGTTTTACATGACCTAGTAGTGGCAAACATCCTATTTCATTTTTTACTACTTTGAGGACTGCTCCTCTCAAATTAGTATTGGGAATTCCCTTATATATATTCTAAGTGATAATTCTAATCTGAAAGGAGTAGCATTGTCATGTTTGGTATGTTTAGAATGGTAGTGAGAAATCCTACTTACTGGTGTAAGTGGATTTTACATTACCATTTTAGAAAATCCACTTTTAGAAAGAGGGCATTTCTTAGTGCTTACGACTCTAGTGCTTTGAAGTCTGACTCCAATCCACACCTACGGAAGAGTGACAGCTACACTTTTTGCATACTTTCCAGACAGCCACAACACAGGAGGGCTGGGTGTGACAGAAGAGTCATCTGCATCCATCTGCATACTGATTTTCATCCTGGACTGGGGAGAGGGAGGGTCGTTCACACCTTACATGTCAAAATGCCATGTCCCTGCCTCACACAATGGGAAGACTTCCTACTGATGTCTGGACCCAGGTTTGGGTTGAAAGGGTTGTGTTACACTTGAAAGAGTTCCTTTGTCACACCCTGAACAAGGACATTTTGGAGTATAAGTACAGGGGCTCTGCCCCATGGTTTTAGAGCACACTTAGAACTGGGACTGAACCTCTGTCAGAAGGACTGCTGTGCTGCATAAAAGGACTCCTCTGGGCTGTTTTCTATTATTGTCCTGCTACCTGCTGTGGATGGCATAAAGGACTCACTGGATTGCTTATCTACTTGTTGCCTTACTGCCAGCTGCTCCCTGACTCTGTTCTGAATGGACACTGATGTGCTACCAGGAGAAACCACCATTACTGTTACCTGCTTAGCTGTGTTGGCCTGTTGCCTCGCACTGCGAGGCTGCAGGAGGGACTACCACTTTGCACTAGCACTGATGAGCTGGCCTGCTTGCCTACTTTTTGTCCGTAAAATGTTCCCAAGGATGTGTTGACTTACCCTTTTTGTGAGGCCCTCCTAGGATGATCAAAGGTTGTCCCTGAGCACCGCTGCTTCAGGACTTGGTTGTCTGCAAGTCCAGCACCAGCGTGCTCGCAAAACACTTCCTTTGTTCATTTATCTTTTTTTTATAGCGCATGTTGAGCACTTCTGTACCTTCCACCGACTAGAGCGCTGAAACGCTCTCCCAATCAGTGCGGGGTGGGCCTCCGTACAATAGGAAGCCACACAGTACAGTGCCCTGTTCCCAACCCAGCATCAGTCAGGAGAAGGAGGACCCAGTGGACTACAAGACGAAGTGCGCTGAGCCCGCTAGCACTACCTTCCCAGCAGCCAGAAGTCTATTGCTACTGACTTCCACGGTGGCCACGTCAGCCGTACACCCACAGGGAATCCTCCCCTACACCAGATCCCCGGTGCTGTGCACAGCACCCCAACAGCAGGGGCTTCCCCAGCAGCATACATTTTTTGGCAGCCAAGAGGGAATCCTTTCATCGGGATCGGCTCCCGACAATTGCCCTTGCAGCAGCTGTGCCACATGCTTGCTGGTGGCTGCTCCTATCATGATTCTGCATTCGGGGCAGGCCCAATGAGAGTCTCCCCGCTGCACACTATGGGGCATGTGCCCCTCCCTTCTCTCCTTACCTGGGGAAGGGCCCTGGGGCTTGGTTGCTGAGGATTGAGTAACTATAGCTGTTACAAATTACCATATTTCTTATAGTTGGCCTGCAGGTGCTCCTGCAGCCTACGTCTCTAAGCCTACACAAAATCGGTATGCAGAGATTTGAAAAGGCTACTGTAACCCCGCTATTAGGAGCTCCAGGGTTCAGTAATAGCTTGAACTTATTAATGTGGATATTTATGGTGATATTTGCATGATTTCTGCATAATGGGAAATTATAGCATATTAGAGGCTAACCGGAGAGTATCCCTGTAAGCCCAGGTCCTAATGGTAACGTTGGGTAATTCTCATGTGTTCCACTCATATTTTCATACCCTGACGCTTTAGTCATGTTTACCTGATAAGCTGTCAGGATAATGAGTGTTAAATTCGTTTATGCCAAGATGGTTTGGCACAGGTCACTGTGTTTTACATTGTCAGACTAAGGAGTAATATTTGAGGATTTGCTTAATATACATTGTAATCATGATTTATGTCATTGATGGTCTGATGATATATTTGCAATATAGACGCATATTTTTACAAACCTCTGTCTTATATGTGGTGTATATTATTGTGTCACTGGTGTGAGTGTGTTGCGCAAAAGCTTTACACATCACCGCTAGGGATAAGCCTGACTGCCTGGTCCCAAGCTAACAGGGGGTGAGTTGTGGTCCCTAGTTGAACAGGGTACAACCCCCTGCCAAATAGAAACCCACATTCTAACAAGTGCACTCTACAAATTATAACATATGTTTTACCAAAGATATCCAAATGTCCACCACTCCTAAATAGGGTCCCATGAAAGCCTACTCTTGGTGTCTTACAATCAGAAAGTAAAAAAAAAAAAAACATAATTAACAACTTTCTTGTGTCCTGAGGGGATAGTTTTACAGTTGACTTTTTATTCACTTAAAATGTTAATTTCTCTCTAGCAAACAAACCAGAACGTGTTCGTGTTCATCGATGTGTCCTGTTAAATTTTCTAAGCTATGCACAGCTCCGGTTGCTTGTCAACTGTGCATGTCCTGTACTGAAAACGCACTTTTCAAAGGTCATGCTGCCCGCCGCTCAGTACACATGCTTCCGTTTTTAAAACTAAAATGCTGTAAAAAATGTGAGTGCTGTGCAAAGGAAACCGTGTGCGTCATATATTCCTTTCACATCCTCCAGGTTCATTATTAAAGCCCAAGGCCATTGCACACTGTCAACAAGTTACAATGCAAGATGTATTCCAGCTGGAGTAACCATTAGCTCACATTGCCCGGCCTTATTAGTACACAAACGAGTGTACATTGCTTTCCCACTATGCCCTGTGACATCTACATGCCTGGGTAGACTCAACTAGCTGCTAAAACTAATACCTGGGAATGGCTGTGGTAACACGACTTGCCCAGGCCTCCTATTCTGTATCAGGAGATCCTTACGTACTGATGATGTATTTGTGGGGGTAATCGTAAGATTATATATAAGTGTCTCTGATCTAAGTATATTCAACCTGTTCAATGTGACAGCGCCAAAACTATTGTGCATGAATAGCACAAGCCTCATTGTGATTCAATTTGCAGTACATGTGGATGCACTCAAGATGGGCTGGTGCACATAATTAGTTGCCAACATAGGGAAACGTAATCTTAATTTTTGCCTACTTTTAATTTCAGGTGTACCGTTTGCTAGGAGATCATAAATTGGGCTGGAGTAACAAAGGGCCTGATTTAGAGATTGTCATTATTTCCAAAGGCACTCGTTACACTGTGGATAGGATATTCATCACATTGGGGCAGAGTCACCTGGTAATCTCTAAATCAGATCCTCAGCATTTCTATGTCATCCTCGCAGATTATGAAAACCTTCATCAGAGAGTGTAAAACTTGTCTGGACTTTCCTTTACTCCAGATGAATCCTAAAACACACTTGTTCTATTCCTTTGTTACTCCAAACTCTTCCTCTGCCCTTCTTTGGCTCACTAAGGTATATCTCTCTGTTAAGTCCACACATACATTGAAAACTTTTTCTCATTGTTACAGTGATAAGAGATCTGGTGCAATTAGCCAATATGTGATCTTAGGCAGGATAAATTGAGACACATCATGAACATATTCACAGTAGTCAAACACACAGACAGATGAAGGTTCTCGAGCTCAGCTATGGGGCTACACTTTTAGTTCTGAAATGCACTTTGACGCTGAACTTGTTAATGGGAAAATAATAGACAAAACCTAGTAGCTCATTCCAATAAGGTGTGTCATCTTCCTCGGAGCAAAAACGTTTAAGAATGAATTCGGATGTTTAAGAATCAACAAAATTATTTTAGGAAGTATTAAGGTCTCGGGCCTCATTACAATTCAACAAGCATTGACAAAGTAAAAATAAAAGCTATTGAATTCTTGTTTTTTAAAAATGTGGTCCTGATAAAATATTTTTCATTGATTTTCAAGAGGTGAGACAAACTAAGGGGGTAATAATGACCCCGAGAGTGAGTGGTAATGTGGCAGCAATACCACCAACAGGCTGGTGGTACATACCGCCACATTATGAGATTGGCGGGTTGGCTGCAGCCAACCCCCCACTTCTCCCCTCATTCTGCCATGGCGGCATGAGCCTCCAGGCCGGAGATGTCTATCTCCAGCCTGGTGGCCGGCATAGTACCGCTGGCGGCATTATGAGCATGCCTACCACCACCATGAAAACCATGGCGGTAGCCCCTCCCGGTGACGAGGAATTCCTTTCCTGTCACCAGTAGGTGGCTTCTCCACCCCCCAGCACTCACTTGACACCCCCTCCATCCAAACTTCCCCACCCCCTCTGATCCTCACACACACAACCCCACCCCTGCCGATCCTCAACCTCCCACCCCCTCCGATCCTCACACACACACACCCACCCCCATACATGCACACACCCGCAGACACGCACCACGCATACACCCAATCACTCACACTGGCATACACGCATTCATACACACATTGGCATACGCACATACTTCCAGACATGCTCACACACATTTTTACAACAATCACACTGACATGCAGACAGGCACTCACTTCACCATTATTACACTCATTCACTCACACAACCATGCAAACAACACAACACACACAGTCACATTCACACACACACTCACACATTCATGCACACACTCTGACACACACAAAACACCCCCCACCCTCCCATCCCACTCCCCTGTCAGAAGCCCAACTTACCTTGGTCGAGGAGGTCTTCCGGCAAGGAACGGGAAGGGGCACTGCTACAGCCAGAGGCGCCCCGCCAGCAGAACACTGCCAGGCCATATTACTGGACATAATACAGCAGGCGGTGTTCTACTGGAGTGGTGGTGCTTGTGGTAGCAGCGCCAGCTTACTACCGTCTGCCAGTATGATCACTGCCAGATTTCCGCCCTTATTGTAGCGGAAGTCAGGCAGTGCTCATAATGTGGCGGACAGATGGTAGCTGCAGTGACAGTATGTTGGTGGCCATCACCGCAGCGGTAGACGGTTTTTACCGCCAATGTCGTAATGATGACCTACGTCTGTTTATTGTTTTGTCTTTTTTTGTCCTGCTGTGTGCTAACATCAGCTGGCCATAACAATCACTTGTATCTTCAGAGCACAAGCCTGACCTTTTCCTCAAAGCCCCAAAAAGCTCAGTTGTAAACTCCATTAAATGTGCAGGTCACAAGTGCACAATAGCGTGCAGCATATCAGTTGCCAACTGTGACATATCCATTGCTACTTCTGTGAGCTTCACCTTTAACAACTGCATCTTCAGTTGGAAGCTGCAACACTTTTAGAAATCTCTTTACATGTTCACCATTTCATATAGGCGAGCCAGATGAAGTCATGAAACCCCTTTGAAACCAAACCTGTACCAAAGTCATGGACCACACCAAAGCCATACTGACTATCCGTGAAAATAGCCACTCTCATTTAAGAAGATTCTACAACTTCTTGTACAAACAGCATAAGCTGCTTTCATGACACTTTCATTGGTATCAGACATGTGCCATCCACAAAGATTATGTAATCTAGCTCAATCAATAGTTCATATTTTATGTCTGGCCTTGACGTGCAAGAATCTGTGACATCTAGGCAAACATGCTCAAAATCACCTCTATATACATCACTTTCTGGCAACAGTAGTAAAGTGGATGGGTTTAAAATTAGACATTGTTTCAAAACAACATTTTCAAAATCAAGGACTTTCTGTTCATATTTGTAAGTCTGAATTTTGTCATATACAGGGTTTTTATTCTCGTAACCAGAATCTCCACAGAGTGTATGAACATAACAGTTAAAGGATGTCCCATCACTATTCTATTCTTTCATACCTCTCTATGCTGACACCAACAGCTGCCACAAATTTATAGACAGCCAGGCAGCCCTGCAACTATGGGATTGAAGGTAATTAAAAAGTATGCCACAGGTCTTCTTGAATCTCCATGCATCTGAGTAAGCACTGCAAGAGTGCAGCCCTCAATCTCACTGCAAAACAATGTGAGCATCTTACCGTAATCTGGCAGCCCTAGTACTGGGGGATAACAGAGGCTTTCTCTAAGCTGTACAAAAGCTTTCAAGAACTCATTGTCCCATGGAAGTGTATCAGGCAAATCTTTGTGTGTCAGCCTCAGTGAAGGCTTAGCCACCAGGGAAAAAGTTTGGTATCCAGTGTCTACAGTAGCCAACCATTCATAGGAACATTATGACTGCTCTCTAATTTTCAGGTGGACCCATTCTCAATAATGCCTCTATTCTTTCCTGTGACACCTTTCTCGCTCCTTTTTCAATGATATGTCCCAAGTATTGGACTTCTCTTTGACAGTATTTCAGTTTGCTCAGAGACACTTTGGCCCTCATTATGATCGTGGCGGATGGCAGTATTTTGGAGAAAATTACTGCCAACAAGCTGGCGGTACTTTTCCCCAAAATATGGCAATATACCACTCCGTCCGCCAGGGCGGTACAGCCGCCGGGCTGGAGACTACAGTCTACAGCCAGGTAGTCATCACTGTCCCACCCGCAGGATTATGACCCCACCTACCGCCATGGTTTTTGTGGATTCCTTACCGCCACGAAAACCATGGCGGTAGGCACTATCAGTGACAGGGAATCCCTTCCCTGTCACTGATAGTGGTCTTCAACACCTCCTTCCCCTCCCCAGAGTCCTCCCCCACCCTCCCACTCCCACTCAAGACCCCCCTGACATACATGCAGATTCACACACCATCATACACATGCATACACACACTCATACCCACATTCACCCACTCATGTATACATCCATTCACACACACATCCACACACACTGACATACATACAAGCACACACGCATTGACACAACACACAATACACGCACTCACACATCCACACATGCGCACACATACCACATGCAACGCACATCCACATTCATGCACACACAAACATACACCCCCCCCCTACACACACACACAACACCCCCCCCCTGTCGGAGCACCCGACTTACCTGATTTTGGGGAGTCCTCCGGCAGGAGACGGGATGGGGTGCTGCTGCCAGCAGCAGCATCCGCCAGCACAACATCACCAGGCCGTATCATGGGTCATGATACGGTCTGCGGCGGTCTACTGGCGTGGCGCTGCTGCTGGCAGCAGCGCCACCTTACCACTGTCCACCTCCATGACCGTAGCCGAAATTCCGCCATCCTTCTGGTGGAATTCCAGCTATGGTCAAAATATGGCAGTCAGCTAGTAGCCACGGCGATGGTCTTTTGGCAGCAGTCGCCGTGGAGTTAGGTGGTTTTTACCGCCACTGTCATATTGAGGGCCTTTATTTCTATTCTCAACTAGGTGATTGAGCAAAGCAGTGGTGTAATAGTATCCTGCTTACAAGCTTTTCTAGTGATCAATGCCACAAGTAAGTCATTGATACAATGTACAAGAACTTAATCACAAGGCATATGCAGAGACTCAACATTTTGTTTCATAATTTGATTGAAAATAGAAGGACTTTAAGTATACCCTTGTTGAACAACATGCTAAACTTTCACTTGAAACACGAAAGAGAACAAGAATTGACTGTCTTCATGCAATGCGATGAAGAAAAAGGCTTGGCAAAGATCCACTATGGTAAACCATTCCCCAGTGCATGGAATTTGGAAAAAATGGTGGATGGATTTGGTACCATGGAAAAACATGGAACGACAATACAATTCATTTTTTGGAGACCTTGGACAATTCTGTCCTTGCAGTTGGGTTTGTGCAAGCCCATATTTGGTGTGTTACAAGGGCTCACATAATCTCCTCCTTGATCCATTTTCTCAACATATGCTCGATCATTGGGGTTATTCCTGCCACAGTCTTTGGGGTCAAATTGTACGGTGGTGTTCTCAGAAAAAAACACATTGGGCTTCACTCTGATATGGATTGGTTCCACACCTTTGATTAGTCTGAAGCCTTTTTCTGTAAAGCCCCATACTTTTTGATGAACAGTCACTCTCAAATCAGGGGGAAATTCTACTGCTCTTCTCATTGGATACAGCCGTATAGCTTCTTGTTGGACCATCTTAAATTCTATACCCACAACATGTGTTTTGAATTCGACCCCATTCAGTGTACAATAGATTATGCAATTGAACTTGCACAGCTTCTCTTCCTAGCGGTGCACAGGGCTGAAAGTACACACAACAAACTGGAGTTTCTCTTCAAATGAACCTATTTTTACAGGAACCTCTTCTGAAAATGGACTTGTATTATGTATTGGTAAAAATGTAGTCTTTGGTTGGCAGTCAGTTTACCCCCTGTCCAAGCAAGGACCCCCACTCTAGTCATGTTAAAAGAGAATCACCCTCAGCTATCCCCTGCTTACCCCCTTGGTAGCTTGGCACAAGCAGTAGGCTTAACTTCAGAGTGCTAGGTGTAAAGAATTTGTACCAACAAACAGAGTCATTTAATGTAAACACCACAAAATGACACAACACCAGTTTAGAAAAATAGGAAATATTTATCTAAACAAAACAAGACCAAACAACAAAAATCCACAATACACAAGTAAAGTTATCAATTAAAAAGCAAAAAGCGTCTTTATGTAGTTACAAACACACACTAACACTGATAGCGTGAAAATGTACTTTGAGTGCATCAAAAATAACCCCGCACGGGCGAGTGTGCATTAAAAAGGGCTTACGATGCGTCGATTTCACTCACGAGCGAGACCTTGCATTGTTTCTCCTTTCGTTGGGTCAGGGCATGCCGTTTCTTCTCTCTGCAGGAGAGCGATGCAGCGATCCAGTCAGCACACTTGGGTCCAGGCAGGCCTTGCGTTGTGTTTACACGCCCAGCAGTGCTTGCACCGGAAATCCAGCTGCATGATGATCCGATCGCCCAGCCTCCGTCAGCGATGCTGAGCGTCATTTTCCCAGCTCCGTGCATCGATTCTTCAGTCAAGTTTCTGGCGAGTGGCGATTTTTAGCCACGGAGCAGCGATGCATCGTTTCTTCAGCCGCAGATCAGAGTTGTGTCGATCTTTTCCCCGCATGGCACTCTGTGCGTGGATTTCTTCCTCTCAGGCTGCCTGCCATCTTCTCCTTTCAGGGTCACAGGAACTGAATGGGTACCACAGGGCAGAGTAGGAGTCTCCCCAGAGACTCCAGGTGCTGGCAGAGAGAAGTCTTTGCTATCCCTGAGACTTCAAACAAAAGGAGGCAAGCTCCAAATCAAGCCCTTGGAAATCTTCACAAAATAGAAGGCACACAAAGTCCAGTCTTTGCCCTCTTACTCTGGCAGAAGCAGCAACTGTAGGATAGCTCCACAAAGCACAGTCACAGGCAGGGCAGCTCTTCTTCCACAGCTCTTCAGCTCTTCTCCAGGCAGATGTTGCCCATGGTTTCCAGAAGTGTTCTAAAGTCTGTGGTTTTGGGTGCCCTTCTTATACCCAATTTCTTCTTTGAAGTAGGCCTCCTTCAAAATAAAGGAGGTCATTCCAACCCTGGCGGTGATCGACCGCCAGGGTGGATGACCACGGAAGCACCGCCAACAGGCTGGCGGTGCTTCCCTGGCCATTCTGACCACGGCGGTAAAGCCGCGGTCAGAAAAGGGGATCCGGCGTTTTTCCGCCGGATTTCCCCTGTCTGGGCTGAATCTCCATGTCCCCCTTCCCGCCACCCTGTTTCTGGCGGTTTTTACCGCCAGGAACAGGATGGCGGGAACGGGTGTCGTGGGGCCCCTGGGGGCCCCTGCACTGCCCATGCCACTGGCATGGGCAGTGCAGGGGCCCCCTAACAGGGCCCCAGCATGATTTTCACTGTCTGCTTAGCAGACAGTGAAAATCGCGACGGGTGCAACTGGACCCGTCGCACCCCTGCAACACCGCCGGCTCCATTCGGAGCCGGCTTCTATGTTGCAGGGCCTTTCCCGCTGGGCCGGTGGGCGCCCGAGCGCCCGCCGGCCCAGCGGGAAAACCAGAATGGCCTCCGCGGTCTTTTGACCGCGGAACGGCCAAATGGCGGTGACCGCATGGCGGGCGGCGTAATGACCGCCAAAGTCTCTTTTGAATGTGAACTCCTGCCTTGCCCAGGCCAGGCACCAGACCCTCACCAAGGGGTTGGAGACTGCATGGTGTGAGGGCAGGCCAGCCCTTTCAGGTGTGAGTGACCACTCCTTCCCTCCCTCCTAGCACCGATGTCTCATCAGGAAATGCAGACTACACCCCAGCTCCCTTTGTGTCACTGTCTAGTGTGAGGTGCAACCTGCCCAACTGTCAAACTGACCCATACAGGGAATCCACAAACAGGCAGAGTCACAGAAATGGTATAGGCAAGAAAATGCTCACTTTCTAAAAGTAGAATTTTCAAACACACAATCGTAAAATTAACTTTACTAAAAGATGTATTTTCAAATTGTGAGCTCAGAAACCCCAAACTCCACATGTCCATCCGCTGCCAAAGGGAATCTACACTTTAATCAGATTTAAAGGCAGCCCCCATATAAACATACGAGAGGGACAGGCCTTACAACAGTGAAAAACAAATTTAGCAATATTTCACTGTCAGGACATATAAAACACAATACTATGGGGGTCATTCCGACCCCGGAGACCACCAAAAGACCGCACTGCGGTCAAATGACCGCGGCGTTCATTCTGACTTTCCCGCTGGGCCGGCGGGCGACCGCCAAAAGGCCGCCCGCCGGCCCAGCGGGAAAGACCCAGCAACGATGAAGCCGGCTCCGAATGGAGCCGGCGGAGTTGCTTGGGTGCGACGGGTGCAGTGGCACCCGTCGCGATTTTCAGTGTCTGCAAAGCAGACACTGAAAATCATTATGGGGCCCTGTTAGGGGGCCCCTGCACTGCCCATGCTAGTGGCATGGGCAGTGCAGGGGCCCCCAGGGGCCCCACGACGCCCGTTCCCGCCATCCTGTTCCTGGCAGTAGAAACCGCCAGGAACGGGATGGCGGGAAGGGGGTCGGAATCCCCATGGCGGCGCTGCAAGCAGCGCCGCCATGGCGGATTCCCTGGGCCAGGGGAAAACCGGCGGGAAACCGCCGGTTCCCCTTTTCTGACCGCGGCTTTACCGCCGCGGTCAGAATGGCCCAGGAAGCACCGCCAGCCTGTTGGCGGTGCTTCCGCGGTCGTTGGCCCTGGCGGTCAGTGACCGCCAGGGTCAGAATGACCCCCTATATGTCCTACCTTAACCATACCCTGCACCCTGCCCTGGGGGCTACCTAGGGCCTACCTTAGGGGTGTCTTCCATGTAATAAAAGGGAAGGTTTTGGCCTCGCAAAGTAGGTACACTTGCCAAGTCGAATTTACAGTTAAATTTGCACACACAGACACTGCAGTGGCAGGTTTGAGACATGATTACAGAGCTACTTATGTGGGTGGCACAACCAGTGCTGCAGGCCCACTAGTAGCATTTGATTTACAGGCCCTGGGCACCTCTAGTGCACTATACTAGGGACTTACTTATAAATCAAATATGCCAATCATGGATAAACCATTGCATACACATTCTGCAAAGGAGCACTTGCACTTTAGCACTGGTTAGCAGTGGTAAAGTGCCCAGAGTAACAAAAACAGCAAAATCAGAGTCCAGCACATATCAAAATCCTGGGAAACAGAGGCAAAAGTTAAGGAAGACCACACCAAGGATGAAAAGTCTAACCTATTATTTTTAACTCCTACAACTTGGATCTTCTTTCCCAAGAAAGGTAGGTTTGGGACTTCCATTGTTCTAAAAGTGGAATGGCTAGCTCTTTCACCACTTGCTCAATTATCTTCCTCCTCACATAATTCCAATACCTTGGAGAAACTCTGTCTTTCTAGAAAGTAATCACCTTGCTGTATTTATCCATCACGATAGAAGATGGTGCATAAGTGCAGACATTTCCCGATGGCTCTGAGCTTGGCCAATGTTTAGCATTCTTGCATTCATCCCACAAATCTTTTGGAACAACAATGTCAAAGAATGTATTCAAACTAGTCCACAGTGCTTTCAGAATTTTAACAAATCTTTCAATGCATGTGTACCATTGCCTAGGGTTGTCTCTCAATTTTGAGAAATTGTCCATAAATGATGCAAGCTCTCCCCTATTCTATGGCACCTGAACATACCTTCCACCTGGTATCTTTTTCAAAGGATAAGCCAAAGCTTCTCCTTCATCTGGGGAACCTGTAGGTGGCTTTCATTTTATTTCAGCCACCCCTGATTGTGTCTTCTCTTGTTTCTTTGCCTATTTGCTCTCTAATTGCTAAAAATCCCTCCATTACGAATGCATTTTACTAATTCAGCAATGTGTAATTGCATTCCTGAAGAACGCATTGTCCTAATTGCTTCATCATCTAATTGTATCCTGAAACCTTTCTGCAATGGCACACTGTTTGAAAGAGCAACTTCATATTTTCTGGTCAATTCAATCAATTTATCATGTGTAGATGCTACATGGCTAGTAATTTCTTTGTTCAAATAGATCAATTCTTTTTCTTGGTATTGATTAAAATGTTCAAGATCTAAGCATCCTTTTATTACTACTTCTAGTTCTATTTTTATTCTGGGGCATTTATTGTTCTTTCTTTATCTTTTTCCTGTGTAATGACAACCTGATTTTCTGTGTTCTCTTTCTTTGCATGTTCTTGCCAGCTTCGTCAAACCATGGGGGAAAGATGCCATCTTCAAAAAAATGTGTCTCACCACGTGTTGTTTGTGTTGTAAAGACAAACCTTATCCCTACCCTTAATGATTGAATAGTCTGTGGTAGTGCCCATGCAACAGTCTGTGAATTCTGGACACTGCAGGACACTCCCCAGCTCTCTTTGTGTCCCTGTCTAGAGGGAAATTACAAATATCTCAACTGTCAGTCTGACCCAGACGTGGAATCCACAAGCAGGCAGAGGAACAGAATGGTTAACCAAGGAAATGCCCACTTTCTAAAAGTGGCATTTTCAAACTGACAATCTGCAAACCAACTTTACCCAAAGATGTATTTTTAAATTGCGAGTTCATACACCCCAAACTCCAATTCTCTATCTGCTCTCAATGGAAAACTGCACTTAAAAGATATTTAAAGGCAGTCCCCATGTTAACTTGTGGGAGAGATTGGGCTCGCAATAGTGAAAAATGATTTTGCAGTATTTCACTATCGGGACATGTAAAACACGCTAGTACATGTCCTATATTTTAAATACACCGCACCCTGCCCATAGGGCTACATAGGGCCTACCTTAGGGGTGCCTTACATGTACAGGTCGAATTGGCAGTTTAAAACTGCACACACAGACACTGCAGTGGCAGGTTTGAACCATGTTTACAGGGCTACTCATGTGGGTGTGGCACAATCAATGCTGGAGGCCCACTAATAGCATTTGATTTACAGGCCCTGGGCACCTCTAGTGCACTTTATTAGGGACTTACTAGTAAACCAAATATGGCAATCATGGAAAGGGCAATCAGCAACACAATTTACACAGAGAGCACTTGTACCTACCACTGGTCAGAAGTGGTAAAAATGCCCAGAGCACCAAAACCAGCAAAAGCAAAGTCCAGCGCACAGTTGAAAATACAGGAAGCAGAGATAATAAGACAGGAGAACCACACCAAGGATACCAGGTCTAACAATATGTTAATTTCATAAAGGGCTAAAGACTTTGACGTGCATCAAAAATTCTAAAACTGCAAGTTTCCAATCTAAATATTATATAATATACTTTAATATTTCACAGCAGATTTGGTTATTTTGAGAGGTCACCCTGGCTATGTCTTATGCAGTAGCAGCTTGTAGCGAGCAGAAGGGGTGGCGCGCAGAGAGGGATAAATAAAAATTACATCCATCGCCGCACTGCTCTGCTCCATCCGCTCCTCTGCTGATCGCAGGCATAGGCTCCCAGCTTGCCCTGTAGCCAATCCTGACGCTGCTCAGAGCAGCGTCAGGATTGGTTGGGAGTGCCCAGCCAGGGTGCTCCAAGGCAGGCTACGATCCTGTGCAGGCTCTCTTCAGAGAGAGCCTACTGCGCATGTGTGTTTGGCCGGCCCGAGACAGCTGGCCAAACATATGTGCACTGAGGGGGAGTGCTATGCACTCCTCCTCAGTGCTCGTCACTCCTGTGCCCCCCCCTTTTACTAAAAGACATTAATAAACACAGTTTATTATTGTTTTTTGGTAAAAGGTTTGCAGCTGTCGCAGCTGGGGGGGAGGGATGACACTCCTCCACCCTAATGGAGGAGCCACCCGTGCTTTTATGTTGACATATCTTACAACAATAGTAATCCTTTCAAAGACAATATCCACCCAGGTTCCTGATATCTCTCCAGTGTCTAGTGTAGGGCCCTTTCTTAGTGACATTCTCTGTTTTTCTTTTAGGTATTTTTTAAATGTTTTTATTCAGTTTGGGAGGCCCAGTATCTCCCCTAAGCATTATTGTTAGGAAAGAGGCCTGGCCTTCATCAATAGAATTTTTGTTGTTGTTAAATCACGTAGCAGCAGAAACATATTTTGGTCTCAAAAAGTACACAACTCCACTGTATTGCCTGACACTGAAGGAATCTACATTTTATGCAGATGTGCTCTGTTAGAAATTGGGTTTTTGGTTGGCAGTCAGGTTAACCTCTGTCCAAGCAAGAACCCTCATTCTAGTCAGGGTAAGTCACACACAATCCAAAATTAGCCTGTGCCCACCCTCTGGTAGCTTGCACGAGCAGTCAGGCTTAACTTAGAAGGCAATGTGTAAAGTATGTGTGCAATAAATCATGCAATACCACCATATAGCACCAAAAAAATACACCACACAGCGTTTAGAAAAATATATAATATTTATCAGGATAATTGAAGGTCAAAATGAATAAAGTTCCAATGTGAATTTGTAAAGATATCACTGAAAAGTGATATAAAGTGTCCTAAGTCTTTAAAAAGCAAACAAAGGGGGTCATTCCTACCCTGGCGGTCCGAGACCACCAGGGTAGGGGACGGAGGAAGCACCGCCAACAGGCTGGCGGTGCTTCTGGGGCTATTCTGACCGCGGCGGTAAAGCCGTGGTCAGAAAAGGGAAGCCGGCGGTTTCCCGCCGGCTTCCCGCTGCCCCTGTGAATCCTCCACGGCCGCGCTGCAAGCAGCGCCGCCATGGGGATTCCGACCCCCTTCCCGCCAGCCTGGTTCTGGTGGTTTTCACCGCCAGAACCAGGCTGGCGGGAACGGGTGTCGTGGGGCCCCTGGGGGCCCATGCAGTGCCCATGCCACTGGCATGGGCACTGCAGGGGCCCCCTAACAGGGCCCCACATTGATTTTCAGTGTCTGCTTGGCAGACACTGAAAATCGCGACGGGTGCAACTGCACCCGTCGCACACCAGCAACTCCGCCGGCTCCATTCGGAGCCGGCTTCCTCGTTGCTGGTGCTTTCCCGCTGGGCAGGCGGGCGGCCTTTTGGCGGTCGCCCGCCAGCCCAGCGGGAAAGTCAGAATGACCGCCGCGGTCTTTTGACCGCGGTACGGTCTTCTGGCGGTTCCCGCCAGGCCAGCGGCTTCCGCCACCGGCGGGGGTCAGAATAACCCCCAAAGTCTCTTTCAAGCACAAAGTACCTGGTTTGGAGTGGAAGTCTCCGCAGAGGGCCGCAGAGGAAGAGATACGTGGAAAAATGGTGTGTGCGTTGATTTCTCCCCAGCACACACGGACTTTCGTCGTTATTTTCCACGCAGGGAAGTCGTGTGTCGTTTTCCGGTGCGCGGACAGTCTCTTTCTGTGGATCGCGGGGATTACCAGATGTCCCGGGTCTGTGCGTGGATTCTCCTGCTTGTTTTCCGGCTGCGCGTCATTCTGCGGGGCTGGGCGTCGAAGTTTCGCTCTAACGGCAGGCGTCGCGTCGATTTCTCCTCTGGAGGTCGGGCGGCGTTGTCCTTGTGAAGCCGTGCGTCGAAGTTGCGGTCGTCCCGAAGGCGTCGCATCGATCAGCGTCGGTGTGCGGCGTTTTTCTCGCCACGGAACAAGCTGTGCGTCGAAAATTTCGGCACACGAAGCGTCCAAGTGAAAAAGAGAAGTCTTTTTGGTCCTGAGACTTCAGGGAACAGGAAGCAAGCTCTATCCAAGCCCTTGGAGAGCCCTTTCACAGCCAGACAAGAGTTCAGCAAGGCAGCAGGCCAACAGCAAGGCAGCAATCCTTTGTAGAAAGCAGACAGGTGAGTCCTTTGAGCAGACAGGCAGTTCTTCTTGGCAGGATGTAGTTTCTGGTTCTGGTTTCTTCTCCAGCAAGTGTCTGATGAGGTAGGGCAGAGGCCCTGTTTTATACCCAAATGTGCCTTTGAAGTGGGGAGACTTCAAAGAGTGGCTAAGAAGTGCACCACGTCCCCTTTCAGTTCAATCCTGTCTGCCAGGGTCCCAGTAGGGGGTGTGGCAGTCCTTTGAGTGAGAGCAGACCCTCCACCGTCCCAGCCCAGGAAGACCCATTCAAAATGCAGATGTATGCAAGTGAGGCTGAGTACCCTGTGTTTGGGGTGTTTCTGAGTGAATGCACAAGGAGCTGTCAACCAAGCCCAGCCAGACGTGGATTGTAAGGCACAGAAAGATTTAAGTGCAAATTAATGCTCACTTTCTAAATGTGGCATTTCTAGAATAGTAATATTAAATCCGACTTCACCAGTCAGCAGGATTTTGTATTACCATTCTGGCCATACTAAATATGACCTTCCTGCTCCTTTCAGATCAGCAGCTGCCACTTCAACAATGTATGAGGGCAGCCCCAATGTTAGCCTATGAAGGGAGCAGGCCTCACAGTAGTGTAAAAACGAATTTAGGAGTTTTACACTACCAGGACATATAACTACACAGGTACATGTCCTGCCTTTTACCCACACAGCACCCTGCTCTAGGGGTTACCTAGGGCACACATTAGGGGTGACTTATGTATAGAAAAAGGGGAGTTCTAGGCTTGGCAAGTACTTTTAAATGCCAAGTCGAAGTGGCAGTGAAACTGCACACACAGGCCTTGCAATGGCAAGACTGGGACAAGGTTAAGGGGCTACTTAACTGGATGGCACAACCAGTTCTGCAGGCCCACTAGTAGCATTTAATCTACAGGCCCTAAGCACATATAGTTCACATTACTAGGGACTTATAAGTAAATTAAATAGTCCAATCAGGTATGATCCAAAGTTACCATGTTTAAAAAGGGAGAGAGCATATACACTTTAGCACTGGTTAGCAGTGGTAAAGTGTGCAGAGTCTAAAAGCCAGCAAAACAGGGTCCAAAAAGTGGAGGGAGGCAGGCAAAAAGTTAGGGGTGACCACCCTAAGGCATGTCAGGTCTAACATGTGTCCCCACCAGCTGAAAGTGGGGAGAGCTCTCCTGGGAGCTCTCATCGCTAAGGCGGAAGTATCTGGAGAGACCATCAGCATTGGTGTGGTCAACCCCTGGGCGATGCTCCACCGTAAAGTCCATTCCCTGTAGGGAAATGGACCATCTCAAGAGTTTTGGATTCTCACCCCTCATCTGCATGAGCCATCTGAGGGGCCTGTGGTCTGTCTGAACCCGGAAGTGAGTCCCAAACAGGTAGGGTCTTAGCTTCTTCAGTGCCCAGACCACAGCAAATGCTTCTCTTTCAATAGCACTCCACCTTTGTTCCCATGGTAATAGTCTTCTGCTAATAAAGACTACTGGTTGGTCTGAGCCCTCCTCATTCAGCTGTGCTAGAACAGCCCCTATGCCATGCTCTGAAGCATCTGTCTGCACAATAAATTCTTGCGAGTAGTCAGGGGCCTTGAGTACGGGGGCCGTGCACATGGCTTCCTTCAAAGAATCAAAGGCTTTCTGACAGGCCTCTGTCCAATTCACCAACCTAGGTTGTTTCTTGGAAGTGAGTTCTGTCAAGGGGGACACAATGGTACCATAGCCCTTGACGAACCTGCGGTAGTATCCAGTGAGGCCCAAAAAGGCTCTCACCTCAGTCTGTGTTCTAGGTGGTTGCCAGGCCTTGATAGTTTCAATCTTGGCCTGGAGTGGCTGCACCCTGCCACCACCTACTAGGTGTCCCAAGTACACCACTGAACCCTGCCCAATCTGGCACTTACTTGCCTTGATAGTCAGGCCTGCCTGTTGCAGAGCCCGAAGCACCTCCTTGAGGTGGAGCAGATGTTCCTCCCAACTGGAAATGTAGACAGCTATGTCGTCCAGGTAAGCTGCACAGAAGGCATCTTTACCAGCTAGGACCCCGTTAACCAACCGTTGGAAGGTAGCGGGGCATTTTTCAGCCCAAATGGCATCACCAAGAATTGGTAATGTCCATCAGGAGTGGAAAAAGCGGATCTTTCTTTAGCCCCCTCAGTCAGGCCAATCTGCCAGTACCCTGAAGTAAGATCGCATGTACTCAGGTACTTGGCAGCGCCTAGCCTGTCATCGAGCTCATCAGCTCGGAGGATGGGGTGAGCATCAGTCCGGGTGACTGAATTGAGACCCCGGTATCCACACAGAACCGGAGTTCTGGCTTCGCATCTGGGGCAGTAGTCTTGGGAACCAATACTACAGGGCTGGCCCAGTGACTACTGGATTTCTCAATACCCCCAAAGTCAACATCTTGGAGACCTCCTCCTTGATGCTGGCCTTCACTTTATCTGACAACCTGTAAATTTTGTTCTTCACAGGGGAACTGTCACCTGTGTCAATGTCATGCACACAGAGGTGGGTTAATCCAGGAGTAAGGGAGAACGGGGAGAGAACTGCTCTAACAGCTCATAGCAGTCCCCTCTCTGGGTTGGAGTCAGGGAGTCAGAGAGAATGACACCCCCTACTGACCCATCCCCTTCTTTGACAGCGAGGAGGTCGGGGAGAGGTTCACTCTCCTCTTCCATGCCCTCATCTGTGACTAGGAGCATACTGACCTCAGACCTCTCAAAGTGAGGTTTGAGCCGGTTGTGATGGAGGACCCTTAGGGGGTGCCTAGGGGTCTTGAGGTCCACTAGGTAAGTGGCCTCCCCTTTATGCTCCTTGATCTCAAAGGGGCCAGTCCAGTGGTCCTGGAGAGCCCTGGGCTCTACTGGCTCCATCACCCAAACTTTGTCTCCAGGTGAGAACTCAACTAGGGTGGCCTTCTGGTCATACCACTCCTTCATCACCTCTTGACTGGCCTCAAGGTTACTCTGGGCCTGCTTACAGAAGCGTTGGGTTTGTTTGTGGAGGGCCAGCATGTAGCTGACCACATCCTGGGGAGGGGCCTGGGGAGCTTTCTCCCAGCCCTCCTTAACAATGCTTAGGGGTCCCCTGACAGGGTGACCATAGAGAAGCTCAAAGGGGCTGAACCCCACCCCTTTCTGGGACACCTCTCTATAAGCAAACAATAGGCAGGGTAAGAGGGCGTCCCACTTACGCCTCATGGCCTCAGTCAGGCCACCAATCTTGCCTTTCAGGGTCTGGTTGGATCTCTCGACAAGCCCATTGGTTTGAGGATGATAAGGGGTGGTAAACCTGTAGGTCACCCCACACTCATCCCACAGGGTCTTCATGTATGCAGACATGAAGTTTGTGCCCCTGTCAGACACGACCTCCTTAGGGAATCCCACACTGGTAAATATTCTCAACAGTGCTCTGGTCACCACCTTTGCAGTCACCGTTCTCAGAGGGATTTCCTCTGGATAGCGGGTGGCACAGTCCACCAAAACCAGGATAAACCTGTTGCCCAAGGGAGTTTTGGGGTCCAAGGGACCAACAATGCCGATGCCCACTCTTTCAAAGGGGGTGCCAACGACTGGGAGTGGGAGCAGGGGGGCTTTAAGCCATTTCCCTGCCTTCCCACTAGCCTGGCAGGTGGGGCAAGCTCTGCAGAAGTTATCTGAGGCTTTCCTCATTCTGGGCCAATAAAAGTGGGTGTCAAGCCTGTCAAAGGTCTTGTCTTGGCCCAGGTGTCCTGCCAGGGGAATTTCGTGAGCCAGGTCTAGTAGGAATTTCCGGTAACACTGGGGGACCACCAGCACACGGTGTGCCCCAGGACCTGGAATCCTACACGCACTGTAAAGGAGATCATTCTCCCAGTAAATATGGTGAGCACCAGAGGTGTCACCTGCTGCGTGGTCTGTGGCCTGCTTCCTCAGACCCACAAGGGTGGGGCATTCTTTCTGCACCTTGCAGAATGCTTCCCTGGTTGGCCCCCCTTCTACTTGCCAGCCAGCTAGTTCAGGTAGGTTACCCAGGGCAGCTATGTCCTCCCGGTTGGCTCAGAGGCCTCCTCCTCCTCAGGAGCCTCGTCTACCACCGTGGGAGCATTGGAGGCGGGTTTCCCGCGCCCCTGGTCCTCCCTTTTGGCAGCTGTCTGGGCAATCTTTCCAGGCTCCAGACGCCCTTGACTCCCTTCCCCGGGCAGCCATGGACTGTGTGGTCATGCAGACCCACTCAGGTAACCCTAACATCTCCAGGTGAGATCTGAGCTCTACTTCTTTCCAAGCAGTATGCTCAAGATCATTGCCTAACAGCAATCTACAGGCATGGCAGGACTCACAGCTACTTTCAGAGTACCAGAGACCCCCCCCACTCAAAGGGAACCAGAGCCACCGGAAGGTGACTCTCACGATTGTCAGCGACTATGACCTGGTGGAATGTATTAGGGACTAGCTGCTCTGTTTACACCAGCTGACTCTGGATAGTAGTCATACTGGCTCCTGTGTCACGCAGAGCCTCCACATTCTGCCCATTAATGGTGACCCACTGCCTGTACTTGGAAGTATTTCGGGGCATGTGGGCTTTGGGCACCATTTCTCTTTCTCCCAGGGACACTAGGGAAATCTCTACCTGCTCCCCAAAGCTATCTGGGTCCATCTCCCCCCAAGCGCTACACTAGTCAACCCAGGTGTCTGTCCGGTAGTGGACGGTGCCCTCTTGGAGCACTGGGGGTCGCCTTTATAGTGACCATACTGGTAACACTCCATGCATTTGGGGTTGGATTTCCCTGACCTATCATATGTCCCTGGCTTTTTCCCAAATCTGGAAAAGGAATGGTTGCCACCCCCTCCCTGGGAATTCTTTTGGGGGCCTTTTGAGAGGTCCTTATCTGTAAGTTTATCTCCCCCCTCTTTCTTCTGTTGGGAACCCTGACCACCTTTTTTGGGTGACCCCCCCAGGTACCTTTTTGGACACTCTAGTGCTAACCCAGAGGTCCGCCTCCTCAGCAAGCTTCCTGGGATCAGTCAGCTTACTATCTACCAAGTGCTGGCGCAACTCTGTGTAGGTAACATTGAGTATATGCTATCTCAGAATCAAGTCATACAGCCCTTTATAATTATCTACTTTGTTGCCCCGCACCCATCCAGTCAGTGCCTTACTGGAAAAGTCAAAGAAATCTACTCATGTTTGTGTGGTTTGTGTGGTACTGTCCTTGAACCTCTGACGTTATCCCTCAGGGGTCAGCCCAAACATGGCAAGTAAAGTGGCTTTCTGAAGTGGGTATGTGTTTTGATCAGGTTGATCCAATGTGAGAAGTGTGTCCCTCCCCAATGGCGGCACATAACCCCACATAGCTACCCCCCATTGCCCTTCAGGAACCTCATGAGCCCTTAGTGCAACTTCCTAAGCAGCTAACCATTTATCTTTGTCATCTCCCACCACAAAACTGGGCACCACATTTTTGGGTATATGAACCTTCTTTTCTCCAGCAGGTCCTGTCTGTATGCTGCCACCATTATTGCTGGATTTAGACTGTCTCGCCTTGATCTCCAGCTCCTTGAGACTCAGTTCATGAGCCAACAATAGTTTTGTTTCAGCCAAAGCTCTTTCAGCTTCCACCTGTTTGGCTGCTCTTTCAGCTTCAGCTTGTTTGGCTGCCCTTTCAGCTTCAGCTTGTTTGGCTTCTCTTTCAGCTTCAATCTGTTTGGCTGCTCTTTCAGCCTCAGCTTGCTTAGCTTCTCTCTCTGCCCTTCTTTCCTCGTGTTGAGCCTCAACTTTCAGTTTTGCCATTTGCAATTGGAACTCCCTTTCCTCTCTCCTTTCCTCTGTGGTCAGGCTTTGTACAGAGACACTGCTCTCTGGTCTGGAAGGGGGCACAATTGCAGTGGTAACATCATCCACAGATAGCAACAAATCCTCTGAGGGGCCATTTTCTGGCTCCTCTTCTTCATCATCTTCTTCTAAATGGGCTTCTGCCCAGGCCCTCAGCGCCACTTGAAAGTCCTCCTTTTTGGAGGCCCCTTGGATGGGTACCCTCATTGCCCTGCAGAACCCTTTTAGTTGTTTGACCGTATATGTATCCAACAGGACTAGGTCAAAGTCTCCTATTTGAGACCCAGTCAGAGACATATTGAGTGAGGATTTAGTTTTTGAAAATTGTCAGGAAAAAACGAATTGACAAAAAAGAGATAAAAATCAAGTTGCCCTTCAACTGTGGGTAGGTAGTGAAATACTTAGCTACTGTATGTCACTGTACAAATACAAGTCCTATCCTCACCGCTGATCACCAATGTTAGAAATTGGGTTTTTGGTTAGCAGTCAGGTTACCCTCTATCCAAGCAAGAACCCTCACTCTAGTCAGGGTAAGTCACACACAATCCAAAATTAGCCTGTGCCCACCCTCTGGTAGCTTGGCACGAGCAGTCAGGCTTAACTTAGAATGCAATGTGTAGTATTTGTGCAATAAATCATAAAATACCACCATATAGCACCAAAATAATACACCACACGGTGGTTAGAAAAATATATAGGGGCATATTTATACTCCGTTTGCGCCGAATTAGCGTCGTTTTTTTCGACGCAAATTCGGCGCAAAACTAACGCCATATTTATACTTTGGCGTTAGACGCGTCTAGCGCCAAAGTATGGGCAAATAGCGTCATTTTTTTGCGTGAACGCCTTCCTTGCGTTAATGAGATGCAAGGAAGGCGTTCCCGTCTAAAAAAATGACGGCGACGCAAATGCGTCGTATTTATACTCCCAGGCAAAAATCACGCCCGGGAGTGGTCGGGTCAAAAAACCCCGCATTTGCGCCACTTTTTAACGCCTGGGTCAGGGTAGGCGTTAAGGGGCCTGTGGGCTCAAAATGAGCCCACAGGTGCCCTCCCCAGCCCCCAGGGACCCCCCCTGCCACCCTTGCCCACCCCAGGAGGACACCCAAGGATGGAGGGACCCACCCCAGGGACATTCAGGTAAGTTCAGGTAAGTATAAAAAAAAAAAGAATTATATATTTTTTTTAGCATAGGGGGGCCTGATTTGTGCCCCCCTACATGCCACAATGCCCAATGACCATGCTCAGGGGACAGAAGTCCCCTGGGCATGGCCATTGGGCAAGGGGGCATGACTCCTGTCTTTACTAAGACAGGAGTCATGTAAATGGCGTCTGGGCGTCGTTTAAAATAGCGCAAATCGGGTTAAGACGATTTTTTAGCGTCAACCTGACTTGCGCCATTTTTAAGACGCCCTAACGCCATTTTTCCCTACGCCGGCGCTGCCTGGTGTACGTGGTTTTTTTCCACGCACATCCAGGCAGCGCCGGTCTGCTTGCGCCGGCTAACGCCATTCAATAAATACGGCGCCCGCATGGCGCTTCAGAATGGCGTTAGCCGGCGCAAAATTTTAAAAAGTATAAATACGGGCCATAATATTTATCAGGATAATTGTAGGTCAAAATGAATAAAGTTGCAATGTGAATTTGTAAAGATATCACTGAAAAGTGATATAAAGGGGGTCATTCCAACCCTGGCGGTCGGTGCTAAAGCGGCTGCTAACCCGCTAACAGGCTGGCGGTTTAAAAAATGGAATTCTGACCCTGGCGGAAACCGCCAACAGAGACCGCCACTTTAACACTCCGACCGCCACGGCGGGACAAACAAACAGCGCGGCGGTCACCGCCAACAGACAGGCGGGAGTCAATGTACCGCCCACCCTATCACAACCCACCAATCCGCCACCTTTTCCGGGGCGGTAGCCCCGCCGATAAAAACAGGGCAGAAACAAACATTTCAAACGGAAAACGCTCACCTCCATACACCCCACGAGGAATCTGGACAGCATGGAACCCGAACTACACATCCTACCAGCTATTGTATTCCTGCTCCTTTACCAGGAGCACGAACGCCGGCGCAGAAGACTACGGTGAGTACTGCACCTACGACACAGGTGAGGGGGGAGGAGAAAATATTACGGGTACACATACGCTACACACCCACCACCACCCTCACCCACTACACACACATCAATGCATAGCAATACATCACTGTTACAACCCCCAACCCCCCGGAAGATTGCAAAGACAAAATGAAATGATCATAAACAGTCGAATATATTGTATTATCGGCATATAAAAATATCACACATTTAAAACTAATATATACATAAATATTAAAAGTCCGATAATTTTAGCTGTCATTGTCCGTGGACCACTGGGCCCAAATCACATGGGCAAGGCCCACACAGGATACCTGACACCAACGGAGAGAACACTGCAGGGGCATCATATAGAAAAACTACAGGCACCTCAGGGGGAAGGGAAGGGAGGGCACCTCAGCCACATGAGTACACGACGTCAGATCCACGAGGGGCCTCCATGGCCACTGTCCCATTCTGGGGAGTGCAAAGCCACAGTCTCTCAAGTCCATACAGTGGGTGGTTTGCCCACTGTACCATCCTGGGGAGTGCAAAGCCACAGTCTCTCAAGTCCATACAGTGGGTGGCTTGCCCACTGTACCATCCTGGGAGTGCAAAGCCACAGTCTCTCAAGTCCATACAGTGGGTGGCTTGTCCACTGTACCATCCTGGGGAGTGCAAAGCCACAGTCTCTCAAGTCTCTACAGTGGGTGGTTTGCCCACTGTTACATCCTGGGGAGTGCAAAGCCACAGTCTCTCAAGTGGATGACAGTGTCCACTGGTTCTGGAGGGGGACTGGTGCCCAGAGTGCTTCGTGCAGCCCTGCCCGACACATATGCGGCACTGCCCCTTCCGCCAATGGGCCAGCGGTGCTTGAGATGAAGGGCCCAGTGCAGCGGTGCTTGAGACGGCGGTGCCCAGCTGAGCGGTGCTTGAGATGAAGGGCCCAGTGCAGCGGTGCTTGAGACGGCGGTGCCCAGCGGAGCGGTGCTTGAGATGAAGGGCCCAGTGCAGCGGTGCGGTGCTTGAGACGGCGGTGCCCAGCGGAGCGGTGCTTGAGATGAAGGGCCCAGTGCAGCGGTGCTTGAGACGGCGGTGCCCAGCGGAGCGGTGCTTGAGATGAAGGGCCCAGCGGAGCGGTGCTTGAGATGAAGGGCCCAGTGCAGCGGTGCTTGAGATGAAGGGCCCAGTTCAGCGGTGCTTGAGACGGCGGTGCCCAGCGGAGCGGTGCTTGAGACAGCGGTGCCCAGCGGAGCGGTGCTTGAGACGGCGGTGGCTTGCCCACTCAAGCCGTGCTTGAGATGAAGGGCCCAGCGGAGTGGTGCTTGAGATGAAGGGCCCAGTGAAGCGGTGCTTAAGATGAAGGGCCCAGTTCAGCGGTGCTTGAGACGGCGGTGCCCAGCGGAGCGGTGCTTGAGATGGCGGTGCCCAGCGGAGCGGTGCTTGAGATGAAGGGCCCAGCGGAGCGGTGCTTGAGATGAAGGGCTCAGTGCAGCGGTGCTTGAGATGAAGGGCCCAGTTCAGCGGTGCTTGAGACGGCGGTGCCCAGCGGAGCGGTGCTTGAGATGAAGGGCCCAGCGGAGCGGTGCTTGAGATGAAGGGCCTAGCGGAGCGGTGCTTGAGATGAAGGGCCCAGCGGAGCGGTGCTTGAGATGAAGGGCCCAGCGGAGCGGTGCTTGAGATGAAGGGCTCAGTGCAGCGGTGCTTGAGATGAAGGGCCCAGTTCAGCGGTGCTTGAGACAGCAGTGCCCAGCGGAGCGGTGCTTGAGACGGCGGTGCCCAGCGGAGCGGTGCTTGAGATGAAGGGCCCAGCGGAGCGGTGCTTGAGATGAAGGGCCCAGCGGAGCGGTGCTTGAGATGAAGGGCCCAGTGCAGCGGTGCTTGAGATGAAGGGCTCAGTGCAGCGGTGCTTGAGATGAAGGGCCCAGTTCAGCGGTGCTTGAGATGAAGGGCCCAGTTCAGCGGTGCTTGAGACGGCGGTGCCCAGCGGAGCGGTGCTTGAGATGAAGGGCCCAGCGGAACGGTGCTTGAGATGAAGGGCCCAGTGCAGCGGTGCTTGAGATGAAGGGCCCAGCGGAGCGGTGCTTGAGATGAAGGGCCCAGCGGAGCGGTGCTTGAGATGAAGGGCCCAGCGGAGCGGTGCTTGAGATGAAGGGCCCAGTGCAGCGGTGCTTGCCTTGTTCAGCGGTGCTTGCCTTGGCGGTCCTTGCCCTGTTCAGCGGTGCTTGCCTTGGCGGTCCTTGCCCTGTTCAGCGGTCCTTGCCCTGCTCAGCGGTGCTTACCCTGTTGAGCGGTGCTTGCCTTGGCGGTCCTTGCCCTGTTCAGCGGTGCTTGCCTTGGCGGTCCTTGCCCTGTTCAGCGGTGCTTGCCTTGGCGGTCCTTGCCCTGTTCAGCGGTCCTTGCCCTGTTCAGCGGTGCTTGCCTTGGCGGTCCTTGCCCAGTTCAGCGGTGCTTGCCTTGGCAGTCCTTGTCCTGTTCAGCGGTCCTTGCCCTGTTCAGCGGTGCTTGCCTTGGCGGTCCTTGCCCTGTTCAGCGGTGCTTGAGTTGGCGCTCCTTCATTGCCCAGCTGGGCTGTGGCTGGCGCTCCTTCATTGCCCAGCTGGGCTGTGGCTGGTGCTCCTTCATTGCCCAGCTGGGCTGTGGCTGGCGGGGTCCTCCTGGGCAGCTGGGCTGTGGCTGGCGGGGCCCTCCTGGGCAGCTGGGCTGTGGCTGGCGGGGCCCTCCTGGGCAGCTGGGCTGTGGCTGGCGGGGCCCTCCTGGGCAGCTGGGCTGTGGCTGGCGGGGCCCTCCTGGGCAGCTGGGCTGTGGCTGGCGGGGCCCTCCTGGGCAGCTGGGCTGTGGCTGGCGGGGCCCTCCTGCACACCTGGGATGGGGCTGGTTGGGCCCTCCTGGGCAGCTGGCCTGCTGCCGGACTTGTCGGGCGTGCTGCCCTTTCCACCCTTCCCTGGTCGTCTGTGGCCCTTTCCCACCTTTGGCGGTGTGCCAGGTGGCACCCCACTTCCAGCCGGAGCCAGGGTAGGGATTTTGGTCCCTGGTGTCCTTGGCCTCTCGCGCCGGGCACTGGTGATCTTTGGGTGTTTTTCTGGGGGTGGGCTGGCCGTGCCTTGGCTCCTACCAGAACTAGTTGCCCTTGAGGGTGGGGGACTCCACAGTCCTTGGACAACAGTCCTGATAGGTGCTGGTTTGGTGGTGGCTGAGGTGCTGATTGCAGTCTTATTCGATGGACGGGGTGGGGGAGTTGTTGGAAAGAGGTCAAGTTTGGAAAGGAAAATCAATTTGGAAAGAGATGGACGGCTAGGTGTAGTGGGTATGGGAGTGGAGGAAGAGGATGTGGTTGTAGGAGTGTGAAGTCTGGTGTCTTTGGGTGCAGGTGCTTGGGCTGGAGGCTGTCGTGAGGTGGATGGCTGTTGGGTGGGTGGCTGCCTGCGTTTGTGTGGTTTGGAAGAGGGGGTGACAGACACACTGGGAAAGGACACAGGGGACGTGTAAATGGTAGTGGGGGTGGTGACTGCACGTGTGCGGAGTGTTCTGGTGGGTGTGCTGGTGATGGACGTATTGGCTGAAGATGTTGTGCATGCAAGTGTGAGTGGAGACGTCACAGGGAGGGAGGAGGGAGACGAGGAGGAGGGGGACACAGTGGAGGCAGTGGGTGTTGGTGTGTCTGCATGTGGATGTTGCTTGTGTGAATGCTTGTGTGAAGTGTGGTGCTTATGTCTGGATGAGCTTCCCTTGGGTGTTGAGGTGTGTGCAGGCTGGTCTGTAGGTGTGTCTGGGATAGGCAGAGGTACAGGGGATTGGGTCTGGGTGGAGGAAGTTGGAGGGGGGAGGCTAGAGACAGGGACAATTGCTCCTGTCAGTGCTGAGGCCAGAGCGTTGAACGATCGCTGATGGGCAGCCTGACCAGAATGAATGCCCTCCAGGTATGCATTACTCCGGTGCACCTCCCTTTCTACACCCTGGATGGCATTCAAAAGGGTAGACTGCCCAACACTGATGGTCCTCAGGAGGTCAATGACCTCCTCACTGAGGGCAGCAGGGGTGACAGGGGCAGGGCCTGAGGTGCCTGGGGCGAAGGAGATGCCCCCCTTCTTGGGTGAGCGGGCGCAGGGCAAACGCTGAGGGGCTCCTGGGAGGGCGGTGCTGGTGCGCTGGGTGGCGGCTGTACCTGTTGTTGCGGGAGGCACGGATGTTGCCGCCACCACAAGGGAGCTCCCTTCAGAGGACGAGTCGCTGCCACTGACATCAGCACGAGTCCCCGCTGTGGAGCTCCCCTCGCCCTCCGTCCCACTGGTGTACTCAGAGTCCGTTGCATGGGCCTCCAGGACCATGTGGGATGCAGCTCCCTCGTGCTCCGATGCCACTTCTCCGCCGCCTGATGATGCTAATGCACACATGAACAGGAAGACAACAAAAAAGGGGAGGGGGAGAAAGAAAGACATGTTGAGTGCATGGATTACCACTACCGTTGGCGGAGAGGACAGACACAGAAGCCCCCTGCACTACGCTGCGCACTTGGGGTCCACTACTCAATCAGTGGGACATGGCCTACAAGCCTATGGACGACAACTGTACACATAGATGACACAGGGCCATGAATAGCTGTACTTGGCACCCTACAGAGGTGGGGGGCGGGGGCACATGGCCATGCCTTACGGAGGGGCCTAGCCTACAGAAATCGCCCTGGCCTAGAGATACCCACAAACCACATCCCCCACCCAGACACCTCCACTGCGCGCAAAGTCACGAGAATGAGAGTGTACTCACCCCCTTGTGTCTGCTGTGATGTCCTCACGCGCCCATCCAAATCGGGGTAGGCCACCGCCAGGATCCGGGACATCAGGGGGGTCAATTGACGACTGGCACCCCTCCTACGTTGGGAGGCCATCCCCAGCAGAGCCTCCGCCGTCTTCCTGCTCCCGCGTCGGATGTCCTCCCACCTCTTCCGGCAGTGGGTGCTCCGTCTGTTGTGGACCCCCAGGGTCCGGACGTCCTTGGCGATGGCATGCCAAATAGTGATTTTCTGGTGGGCGCTGACCTATGTGACATGTACAGGGGGAGAAAAAAAATCATCACCTTCTGCATGCTTGATGTGAGTGGCCCCCCATCCCCACCCTTGCCATGTGGCCAATGCTCTCATCTGTCGTCTGATGCATGCCTCAATCGCTCCCCTCCCCACCATCTTTCATCCACCCGACTCAACCCAGGCATTGCCCATAAAGCATGGTCCCACTGTACTTACCTGTTGGTCTGGAGGACCGTAGAGTAGCGCATACTGGGGGAGGACCCCATCCACGAGTTTCTCCAATTCTTCAGAAGTGAAGGCAGGGGCCCTTTCCCCAGTCGCAGCAGCCATTGTCTCTTCCAGACCAAGGTCACAGCAGCACTTGCAGTGTAGGTCCTCTCCTGTGGAAGATCAGGTATCGAGTGATTAAGTAGATAGAAAATGGCGGTCACGCCCGCGGCGGTGCGTACCATGGCGGTGCGTACCGTGACCGCCGGCGCACATCGTCATTGGCTCGTGAAACCCATAGGATTCTATGTTAACCAATGCGGCTTTGCGCTGCGGTCTTCGACCGCCTACCGCCACGGTGTGCCATGCCAGTGCATTGACCTCACATCCCATTGTCACACTTCACAGGTCAGGCAGCTGCCATTTCAAGGGCCCACATGGCTTAATTTCTATTGCGTCACACATACCTAGGCCTTTCCTCAACACTCATCCAAACCATTCAATGCATAGTGAATCGTGTTGTGTGCAAGCTTTGGGAACGTACCTGTGGGTTGATTGACTCTGTGCTCGCTGTTGTCCTTCCTAGGCACCGTCCGCTGGGCAATGCGAGGAGATGGAGGAATCTTCCCATGTACAGACCGCTGGTGGACCTGTCGACAATGGAGGAAAGACATGTCATACTGACATACAGGCTTGACCGAGCCACTATACAGGAACTGTGTGCCCAGCTGGAGGCAGACCTGATGTCACCCATCCGCCAACCCACAAGGATCCCCCCTCTAGTGCAGGTGCTGTCAGTACTCCATTTCCTAGCAAGTGGGTCATTTCAAACAACAGTGGCCATATCATCAGGGATGTCTCAACCTATGTTTTCCATGGTGTTGTCCAGAGTGTTGTCTGCCCTGCTGAAACACATGAGGAGCTACATCATTTTCCCTGAGGTGGGGGATTTGCCTACAGTGAAGGGTGATTTATATGCCCTTGAACATATCCCCATCATCATAGGTGCCATTGATGGGACACATGTGGCTTTGGTGCCCCCCAGCAGGAGTGAACAGGTGTACAGGAACAGAAAAAGTTATCATTCGATGAATGTACAGATGGTCTGTTTGGCGGACCAGTACATCTCCCATGTTAATGCCAAGTTCCCTTGCTCAGTGCATGACGCCTACATCCTGTGGAATAGCAGCATCCCCTATGTGATGGGTCAACTCCAGAGGCACCGGGTGTGGCTATTAGGGGACTCTGGTTACCCCAACCTGTCCTGGCTACTGACCCCAGGGAGGAATCCCAGGACCAGGGCAAAGGAACGCTACAATGAGGCCCATGGGCGGACTAGGAGGGTGATCAAGCGAACCTTTGGCCTCCTGAAGGCCAGGTTTAGGTGCCTCCATATGACAGGTGGATCCCTAATGTACTCACCAAAGAAGGTGTGCCAGATCATCGTGGCCTGCTGTATGCTTCACAACCTGGCTTTGCGCCGCCAGGTGCCTTTTCTGCAGGAGGATGATCCAGATGGTGGTGTTGTAGCAGCTGTGGAGAGTGAAGAAGAGGAAGCCGGAGAGGACGACATAGACAACAGGAACACAGTAATAGAGCAATATTTTCAGTGACACACAGGTAAGAGTACACACCGGCATATTACATTTACTTAAAGACTCCTACCTCTCTACTGTCTGACTTTTTCCCCCAGTGTATGGTAACTGTGTTGTGACTTTCCCTTCCGTTTTCAGAGCTGTGGGCCCCACTGCGTGACATCTGCTTTGTTTCCCTATGGACTGCAGCTGTGTGACAGTGGTTTGTTGGCATCACAATGTGAATAACAATTTTGGCACTGTCATGTCTAATACATTTGTTAAAATCACAGACAGACTCCAGATTGTTTATTAGCAATAAGTGTGTTTATTCAATTGCTCTAATTTGGATGGGTGGTTGCAAATCGGTGATGGTGGAGGATTGTCCATGGCAGAGTCCAGACTATCAGGTTCACAGGTGCATTGTCCAAATGCCTGTGGGAAGTGGAGCAGGGGCAGTTTAAGGTTGGACAGGGTGACAATGTGGGACAGTGGGATGACAATCAGGGCGGTATCCTTTGCTGGCGGGGTCTTGACATGTTACTCTGTCTTCTTCCTGGATCTCAGGGCCCGCTTGCGGGGTGGTTCTCCTTCTGCAGGGGGTGGGGTTCTGGTGGCCTGTTGGTCTTCTGTCGGGGCCTCCTGTCCACTAGCGCCGGCGGAGGTGGTAGCCAGTTCTTGGTCCATGCTAGTGTCAGGGGCCCTTTGAGGTGCCACAGTGGTCCGCAATGTGGAGATTAACTCATTCAGGGCCACTACGATGGTACCCATGGCGGTACTGATGTTTCTCAGTTCCTCCCTGAACCCCATATACTGTTGTTCCTGCAGAAGCTGGATTTCCTGAAACCTGGCCAGGACCGTCGCCATCGTCTCCTGGGAGCGGTGGTATGCTCCCATGATGGAGGAGAGGGCCTCGTGGAGAGTGGGTTCCCTTGGCCTGTCCCCCCCCATCGCACAGCTGCCCTCCCAGTTCCCCTGTTTCCTTGGGCCTCCGTCCCCTGGACCGTGTGCCCACTACCACTGCCCCCAGGTCCCTGTTGTTGTTGGGGTGGTGGGTTAGCCTGGGTTCCCTGTAGTGGTGGACACACCGCTGATTGATGTGTCCTGGGGACAGAGGTATGGGCCCGCTGGGTGGGTGCTGTGCTGGTGTTCCCAGAGGGGGGAAGGTCTGCTGTGGCCTCTGCCTGTCTGAGGGGAACCGACTGTCCCGAGGTCCCCGATGGACCGGGCTGGTCATCTAGATCCAGGGAGACAGAGCTGCTGTCATCACTGTGGGCCTCTTCTGGGGGTGGAGGGGACATTTGTGGACCCTCCTGCGCGGTGACCTGGCGTTCGGGTCCTGCAGGGGTATAAAAGTATGGGTATTGCTTCTGTGTGTGCCAATGGCGTGCAATGGGTGGGTGCCCGTGTACCCCAGTGCTGGCATTCCTTTGTGGGGGCTGTTGTGACGGTATTTTGGGGGGGGGGGTGATGGGTATGTGCATTGGGCATGCCTTGGTGATGGGTGTCCATGCTTTGGGGCCGCATGCAGGGCTAAGTTTTGGGATGGGTGGGTTGTGATGGTGAGACATTTGCAAGGGGTAGTTGTGATGGGGGTAAGGGTGAGGGTGGGGGTATGAGTTGGCATGCAGGTGGGGTGGGGGGGATGAAGTAGTGAAGATGAGACTTACCAGAGTCCATTCCTCCACCGACTCCTGCGAGGCCCTCAGGAAGCAGGATGTTCAAGACTTGCTCCTCCCATGTTGTAAAATCTGGGGGAGGAGGTGGGGGTCCGCCGCCAGTCCGCTGTACCGCGATGTTGTGCCTTGATACCATGGAACGCACCTTCCCCCGTAGGTCGTTCCACTGCTTCCTGATGTCGTCCCTATTTCTTGGGTGCTGTCCCACAGCGTTGACCCTTTCGACTATTCTGCTCCATAGCTCCATCTTCCTGGCAATGGTGGTGTGCTGCACCTGTGTCCCGAACAGCTGGGGCTCTACTCGTACGATTTCCTCCACCATGACCCTGAGTTCAGCATCTGAGAACCTGGGGTGTATTTGAGGTGCCATGGGGTGGTGTGGATGATGTGTGGGGTGGAGTGTGTAGTGATAGGTGGGGTGCTATTTAGTGGTGTGTTGGGTGAGGTGCGTGGAAGTTCTGTGGGTATTGGTATTGTGTGCCTGTGGATGCTTGGTAGTTGACTGTGGTGTCTCTCTCTCGCCTTCTCTCTGAATTTCTGGTCGTAGAGGTTTGTGGGTGATGTGGGTGTGTGTTTTATATTGTATTGGGTGTGTGGGAGTGGTGTGTGTATGTGTATCAGGTGTGTGTATTTCGAATAGTCCAATGTGGTTGTGTTTTGTACGAGTATGTGTATTTCGACCGCAGCGGTGTGTACCGCCAATAGAATACCGCGGTTGAAAGACCGCCGCGTGGATTCATGGGTCGTAATGGCATGGGCGTATTTCTGTTGGCGTGATGGTGGAGGTTTGGTCATCGCCAGTTTATCGCTGACCTTTGGTGTGGCGGACTTTTGTGGATGTCGGTATTTTGGCGGTTTGCCTGTTGTGGGTCAGAATGACCGTGGCGGTTTACCGCGACCGCGGCGGTGTTATGGCGGTCTTCTGTCTGGCGGTAAGCGCCTTTTACCGCTGAGGTTGGAATGACCGCCAAAGTGTCTTAAGTCTTTAAAAAGCAAACAAAGTCTCTTTCAAGCACAAAGTACCTGGTTTGGAGTGGAAAATCTCCACAGACGGCTGCAGAGGAAGAGATACGTGGAAAAATGGTGTGTGCGTTGATTTCTCCCCAGCACACACGGACTTGCATCGTTATTTTCCACGCGGGAAGTCGTGCGCCGTTTTCCGGCGCGCGGACAGTCTCTTTCTGTGGATCGCGGGGATTACCAGATGTCCCGGGTCTGTGCGTGGATTCTCCTGCTTGTTTTCCGGCTGCGTGTCGTTCTGCGGGGCTGGGCGTCGAAGATTCGCTCTCACGGCAGGCGTTGTGTTGATTTCTCCTCTGGAGGTCGGGCGGCGTTGTCCTTGCGAAGCCGTGCGTCGAAGTTCCGGTCGTCCCGAAGGCGTCGCGTCAATCAGCGTCGGTGTGCGGTGTTTTTCTCGCCACGGAACAAGCTGTGCATCGAAAATTTTGACGCACGAAGGGTCCAAGTGAAAAAGAGAAGTCTTTTTGGTCCTGAGACTTCAGGGAACAGGAGGCAAACTCTATCCAAGCCCTAGGAGAGCCCTTTCACAGCCAGACAAGAGTTCAGCAAGGCAGCAGGCCAACAGCAAGGCAGCAGTCCTTTGTAGAAAGCAGAAAGGTGAGTCCTTTGAGCAGCCAGGCAGTTCTTCTTTGCAGGATGTAGTTTCTGGTTCTGGTTTCTTCTCCAGCAAGTGTCTGATGAGGTAGGGCAGAGGCCCTGTTTTATACCCAAATGTGCCTTTGAAGTGGGGGAGACTTCAAAGAGTGGCTAAGAAGTGCACCAGGTCCCCTTTCAGTTCAATCCTGTCTGCCAGGGTCCCAGTAGGGGGTGTGGCAGTCCTTTGTGTGAGAGCAGGCCCTCCACCCTCCCAGCCCAGGAAGACCCATTCAATATGCAGATGTATGCAAGTGAGGCTGAGTACCCTGTGTTTGGGGTGTGTCTGAGTGAATGCACAAGGAGCTGTCAACCAAGTCCAGCCAGACGTGGATTGTAAGGCACAGAAAGATTTAAGTGCAAAGAAATGCTCACTTTCTAAAAGTGGCATTTCTAGAATAGTAATATTAAATCCGACTTAACCAGTCAGCAGGATTTTGAATTACCATTCTGGCCATACTAAATATGACCTTCCTGCTCCTTTCAGATCAGCAGCTGCCACTTCAACAATGTATGATGGCAGCCCCAATGTTAGCCTATGAAGGGAGCAGGCCTCACAGTAGTGTAAAAACGAATTTAGGAGTTTTACACTACCAGGACATATAACTACACAGGTACATGTCCTGCCTTTTACCCACACAGCACTCTGTTCTAGGGGTTACCCAGGGCACACATTAGGGGTGACTTATGTATAGAAAAAGGGGAGTTCTAGGCTTGGGAAGTACTTTTAAATGCCAAGTCAAAGTGGCAGTGAAACTGCACACACAGGCCTTGCAATGGCAAGCCTGAGACAAGGTTAAGGGGCTACTTAACTGGATGGCCCAACCAGTTCTGCAGGCCCACTAGTAGCATTTAATCTACAGGCCCTAAGCACATATAGTGCACATTATTAGGGACTTATAAGTACATTAAATAGTCCAATCAGGTATGATCCAAAGTTACCATGTTTAAAAAGGGAGAGAGCATATGCACTTTAGCACTGGTTAGCAGTGGTAAAGTGTGCAGAGCCTAAAAGCCAGCAAAACAGGGTCCAAAAAGTGGAGGGAGGCAGGCAAAAAGTTAGGGGTGACCACCCTAAGGCATGTCAGGTCTAACATGCTCCTTTTGAAGAAGCTCATCACTCATCAATGAAGTTAGCCCATGGCTTCAATAGGCTGACCGATTACCCATGTTGTTTGCTGCCGTAGAAGGAAAAAAAGTGTGAATGACACAACAACAGACCAATGGATGAGGAGAACTGGTTGAAAGTCCCTATAATCAAGTACATTCTGTATATAATTTTAGTAAAAATCCAAAAGTCTTTGCTAATTTCAGGCATAAAAGTGTCTGTGTCTTGTCCTGCCAGACCACTGTCACGTTTATGGCATTAGCGAGTAGACTATCTGAGGCATGCAGTTCACAGTATTGTCATTTTCTTTGGAACTTTGAGAAAAACATGTCTGTGGTCGACCCTGCTGCACTTTCTTTGAGTGTCATAGAATACAAAGTCTCTGAGTCATAATGTTTCTGAGTACAATTACTTTCTTTAGGAAATTAGAGAGTGTTTGGGTTCTGTACTTTTACGGTACTGTTACTTTCTGCAACCCCCTGCACAAAAGGACCAATTCAGAAAGGCATTCATGAGTATGTGAAGTGGTACTATAAGCATATTTCTGGATGTACTCATATATGCTTTTGCAAGTTGGCACCGAAATGTCCAACTCCTTACTAGCAAATGTACAAAATGGGTAAGGTCCTATGTGTGATAATTATAGCATTGGCCGTTGCTTGCAAGAAAGTGTGGCTTTCCTTGTGGTATTCAGAAGATGAATGTGTGTGTCCTTCGCTGTCACCTTCTTTGGGGTATTAAGAAGTAAACAATGTCTATGTCTTTTTGACATAAAGTAGTAATTGAAAGGCGTACACTATGGCGTTACTGTTGCATTTCCATAGTTGAAATTGAGGACGGTGTTGCTTTAATACCACCTCGTTCTTGTTCACGGTGTCGGAGAGCTGCATAGTGGCAGGCCTGTTACTTTGTTGATGACACTTGAAACAAACTGGAGTAGATTGCAACTGAATCGGTGACTTTCTGTGCGAGATATTGTGGATGGGGGCTTATGTGAATTGAGTACGGTGATGAATGGCCGAGTGCACAAACGCTGAGTGACTGAGTGCAAGGGCGGAAGGATGAATAACTGCATGGCTGGAAGCATCCAGGCAGTAATAAGTGAGACCCATTGGCTTTACCAATACATGCCGATATGGTATTTCCTCATTTCTTCTTTCTTGCCTCTGCATTTACCACCGGTACATGGTAAAGATACAGGTAGAACAGAAAACAGAATATGTTCTCAGCTCCATAATCGCTACAGTTTTGTATCCATTATGACACTCTTTCCAAGTCTAAACGAAGCCACACTTCTTTTCTCTTAACTTTAGCATAATTGTTTGTGCACAAGGTTGCAATGTACTGTCACTTTATTAAAAAACAATCACGAAGGAAAATATATGTAAAGTGAGTTAAACATTAAAATAACAAATGATCTCATTCTCTGAGCGAAGAGAGATAAATACAAGCCATCGATTTCAGATGTAATGCAGTTTATTATCTTCGAGTGCATTTACAACACCAGCTCCAGCAATCTCTGCCTCCTTCCAGCCGTTTAAAACCCACTTACTCATTTATTTCAGTATGCCTACATCGAAATATAATCATTGATCAAAATATGGGCAACAAAAGTTGACACAAAGCAATTATCTTGCTTTCATTTTTAAATCATCAATATGTCCCAGCCATATTATATTTTCATGTATTAAGTAAGACATTATTATATTTTTGAATATCACGTGTAATTTACAACTCTTGCAAAGGTACACTATGCAGATCTTATGCGTTTTAACGTTGTCCAGTTGTATCCAGAATATTTGAATCTCAAATTCGAAACTGTACCAATCACACATCAATGCTTCATTCAGTTTAAAAGTTAAATGAATGACAGACCACACATCATGAACATGAAGTATTAAAGCAAAGGGAATTTGTGAATTTTCAGATCGCTCAATGCAAGAGTAAATGTGGTATCATCCCAATAAGTACACAATTAAAAACGGAGGTGTCACCTACAACACGCATATGTCCATAAATTCTCAATCTCCTGCCTCCTTACAGAAAGATGCCCTAATGAAACATCCGAAGACTGTCCCTAATTTGTCTTAATGTGCCAAAGTGAAAAATATACAACTGCATTCTCAATGTGACTCGTAGCATATCATTGGTTTTCACATCCACTGATACCCAATAGCTCTGAGACGACCTAGTTTAGAGAATACACATCTGACATATACTCACTAGGGTGGTTGTATGTTAAAATATTGACTAGAGAATTTATGATGGCCAAATTATTGAGTACCAAAATATCAAAACAGAAAATGCACATGGGTAATTAAAATGTTTAACTTCCCATCTATGAACCTTGTGTCAATAATTTGGCCCTCTATTTTTTGTTGAGGATATTCTGGTAGCACGATATTCTGGAGCCCATATTTAGTTGGAATATGACTAGATTAGTCTAATCTTTCCCACTCTTAAAAACACAGGATTCTCTGGAGTTGCTCCTAATTCAAATGAGAGAAGGCCACCATGTTCTACATTCTCTTTCCTAATGCTCAATTATCCACATCACCATTTGAGTAAAATGGGGAAGAATATGACGGGATGTAAGGCATCCGATCTGTGTACTGCTTTGGCATAGGTCTTACAATAGTCCCGCCAGTTTGCATCTTCAATGGCATAGGGTAATGATTTAATATTATAAATGTTTGGTATGGCATAATACCACAAATCACTCTTTAATCAACCAAGCAAAGGTGTTGGTCTATAGCAAGTTTTTTTTTTCTGAATATTGGCAGTCCATTCATCTGACCTTTTAAAGTGGGTATCAGTACTGTCAAACTCAGTCACTTGGCCTATCCTTGAGCAACTTGAGTTATGTGCCAGCCCATATGTCATATGCTAGCCTCTTTTCCTCCTTTCTGTAGAAGGTATCACTTTCTGTTCAAAAATCAATCCTGCCTGTAACACAGACACACTTGCACTTCGGTGCAAGGGTGAGTGCAATGGCGCTAGGCAGCACACAGCAAGACAGTGCTAGGGGACATCAGAAATGTACAATATCTTAGTAGCTGTGGTGCATTTCTGCTGTCTCACTTTCACACAAGGCAAAGCAGTAACTTTGGCAGGTGCCCTGTTTTGCATAAAATATAGGTAAATCTGCCCCTTAGTACTTTGGTACAGATATTAACACTGGTTGTGGGTTTTCCCACAAGACGGTGGCTCCATGGGGCTTAGTCTGTGGACATGACCATGGTCCTTTGAATGAGTGAAAACTGTGATCAGTGTTGTGACCTGTAGCAAATGGGATCCTTACGGTTGTAGGTCTTGCTATCTGCTAGCAAACACCTGTGTAGAACATGTTTGAGTTATCTGTGTGGGGTGTCGTAACTTAAGTCAGATGGGGAGCTGTAGCCAGTAGCTTGTTTCTCACAGTATTCATGACTCTTTTTGTTTAGGGCAACTACATGGACAATGGACTGCCTGCTCCATCTATGAACAAACTACAAAGCACTCGTAAAAATGCAGACCTCCTTATCTTTAGCGTGAAATGGCCTGATCACATCTTCCATTCTCATATCTCTGAACAGTTTTTGAATTACACAATGGTCCATTCCAAAATCCTTCTTAACGCTTATAAAATAATTCATTAGCATAAACTAAGATATTTTAACAGGTTATTTCCACTCATATGAGTTTACTTGTTGCATAAGGTGATCCTCCCAAAATTAACTGTCCCTCCGACCATCAAGATACAAATGTTACTTTACAATTTCCAATCACAGGCAAGTCTCTAGTCAGTTTAATTCATAAATTAGATACTCGAGCAAAGTTCAGCTAAGCATATTAATAAATAATTCAAATACATGCTACAAATGCACAAATGAAGTGACTCACAAAGGTTACAGAAGCCTTAAAATGTAATGAAATCATCTTGTAACTAATCTCTCGCTCTTAAGGTTTACATTTTCAGATAAGAAACTGCATGAGCAATCATGTAAATCTGAGTTTACTGATTTCCTTGGGTTCAATTTGAAGTTCAAATACACAATGGTTAATCAGTAATTATAAGGCATTTATTTCAGTATTTTCTTACAAATATTTAAGAGCACTGAAATACATTAACCTTGAAGAGATGAAGTATCACAACTAAAATTGATAAATAATAACATAATGTGTGAATTGAGGCATTTTCACATACCAGATGAAAAATAACTCCTTAAAAATATGGAGACCTAAAAGTGTACATATGTTTAATTTAAGATGATAACAATCAATATCATATAATATAATGACTTCTTCATTCTTTGTAAACATTGTTTGTAAAAGTGTATCTGCCTCGCAAATAAGTGTTTTTTAAAACTGCAGCAACTGTAGAAATGTGGTGACTACATTGCCCAGAATGCTTTATTAAAACAAGGAGGGGAATTAGCATGTAAACAACAGTAACAAAGGAATCACCCACAGTGAAAAAGACTTGCTAGTCGAAACGCGTTGGTTTTTGTCATATTGTTTTTGCCTTGAATAAATTGTTTCTTTGGAGCCCTTGGAGTGCAGCAAAATTAATTTTGGACAAAAATATTTCTTGAGGATTGGCCTCCCTCAGTCACCGGCACCAGCAGTGAGAGCGCACTGCAACGCGAGACCATCTTTGGCTACAAAGTAATCACAAGCAGTAACGAACGATATCCTGATTTACTGAGAGAATTTTTTTAAAGCGAGGAAATCATGGAATCGTGGTTGTGAAGTTGCCCCTGACATTTTCGATTCATTGTTGTCAGTAAGATAGGATCTTTAGAAGGCGATCGTTACAAGCCAAGGCTCTTAAAGGGTGACCGCGGAGCCTCCTTGTGAATTGTAACACGCGTTAGCTGCGGTTTCTATATCATTAACAAGTGACAGCTAGAAACGGATGCTGACCACAAGTTGAAGCCATGGACTTTTGGGATCAGCAAGCCATTTGATGACATGAAAGTAAGAAACAAACATGTGATCGCTGGTTACTTTGTGAAAATAGCATGTTACAAGGATGGCAATCACGAATAAACATCTCACTTATTTTATATTTGAGACTGTAAAGGTTGTGAACCCATGGTGTGGGTTGAATGCCGAATGAACAGAGATGGAAAATGCCACCCACTCAGAAATCTCCCCTAGGTAAGGGCTAATCTTTCTCATTTGCAATTATTATAATCAACAGATATCGATGCGGCCAAAAGCTTGAAAGGATTTAAAAGAGCCTTGAACTCCTGATTTATGTTTAACGTGCATAATATGAATGTATCAATAGCGTGTGAGAGAAGTTAACTAATTACAAGATGGAAACAAGACCAGCAAAATTAGTACAAAGAGCAGAAGTACACTTTTTGAAGAATATTACCACAAATTCCTCAACTGAAATTACAAATATTAGTGAGAGTGAACAAACACTAAAATGTTTTACCCGTTGGAAAAGCTTAATCTCAAAGAAATTATGAAAAACTGGGAGATTATAAATTTACAAAAATACATGCAACTGGGGAGAGTCCCCAGAGGACTATAGATTTTTACCATGCCAAATCACCCTGACACTAGACCGGAAATGCTTGTTGAATGGGGCAAAATCAATATGCAATGCTCAAAAAACATGATGATGATTCTTATCAATTTTGCAAAAGTGGATGTTGTTGACATATTGAAATCTATACAAGAGTTGGAAAATAAAATATCATCAATGACACAGAAACAGGAAAAGAGCAAATTAAAGAAAATATAAAATAGGTAGTTATATTTGGGTTTCCTCTACCACAGAAAAGAGTTGTTTATGCCGCTAGTAACTTTGGTATGATTTGATGAATATCCTTTCTAAAACGGTGCACTTTTTGACTAGCTTGTGCATGGCAAGTTTGATGGTCATCCTTTAAGTGGGGGCCACAAAGAAAAGGGGTCCCAAAATGCAAAATCCCCATGCATTTTCCATTTCATTCTTTAAGACGTGCTTCATCAAAAACTGGTGAAAGGAACTATCCCAAATCTGTCAGTAAGGTAGATATTGGGCTGTAGATTGTGTTTTTTTTTATTTGGTGTAGATCAGTTCAGTAGTTTTTAAGAAATCAAGGTTAAAAAAATAAAAGTAGCTCACGAGAGGCTCCGAGACTCTTGTCGGAGTGCCAGTTTCAAAACAGAGCATTCTGATTGGCCCAGGAGGCTTCATTTACCTTGGATCATCTTGCCTCCACTGGGAGTCAAACTCCTGGGAGAGCAAGCACTCTGATTGGCTGCCAGCAACATAAGAAAAATATTGCAAAATTACAAGACTCTGGGACTTAGGTGCTCATTCCGACTTAGGCGTCAACTGAACCGCCAGAGTTTATACTCTCACTTGTGCCCTGCATGGTTTGCTGTGCTTCCAGTGCCCATCCCACCTGCCCTCCATAATCAGCTTGCTGCTCCTGTCCTGCTCCCTTGCTCACTGCCCTCTGTTTTCCATGTCCAGGCCCCTAGCCCCTCCCTCCAGTCTTGTCTGGTCGTTGTCGTGCCACTGCTCCCTCCCTCCTGCCCTTCATGATCAATTATGCTGCAACTGTCCCTCCTGTCGGTCTGGTATGGTCAGCCTGCTGCCCATGCCTCTTTCCTCTCTGCTCTCTTTTACCTATCTGCATGGCCCGGTTGCCTCCCTATTGCTTTTCATGGCCCGTTGTGCTGCACTGCTATCACCCTTGCCCTGTGTGATGTATTGTGATGCTGCAACCCCTGACACCTGCCATGTAAGGTCAGTTTGGTGCCCCTACCCATCTCCCTCCTGCCCTCTGTTATCAGAGTCCATGGCCCCAACCCATTCCTCTTGCCCTCTGTGATCCATTATATCATACTTGCCAAAATTTGGTATTGGTAAAATTGAGATTTTACCAAAAAAACTGGCAAATTGATTTTCCCTATTGACTTATATTGAAAAAGAGGAGATTTTAGGCAGGAGACAGATCTAATAAAGCCCTTTTGTGATTAAAGCACAGGGAGTCTCCAGCCTGAATTGGGTCTGTTTGCATATATTGTTGTACTGCCACTGCCTCTTACTTCTGCCCTCAATGGTCTATTACATTGTCACTATTCCAGTACAAAATACTGGCCTAGAAAACTTCTTAAACATTTCCTACTTTGTAAGTGTGCTGAGGCAACATTTCTCCTTTTAAAGTTCAGTTTTAAAAGGTGCTAATTTTTTAGGCAAAACCCTGTTGCACATTTTTGGTAGATAGGGTTTTGTGTCTCAGAGTGTCAGTGGTTTCATGGCAACTCCCATTTAATGCCCCCTTGAGGCAAGGTAATACAAAGCAGCGCCTCGTGCTACTTTGCATTACTCTTCGTCATTTTCCAGCTCAAAACAAGTTTTGCGTTGGAAAGTAAATAATAGAAAAAACATTTTGTACTGGTTTGCATCACTTTCATGATGAAACCCAGCACAAAATATTGGTAGATCTGCTCCACTGAATGACAGTTTATCATGAGCAGTGCAAATCAACTGGGGCTTAGTTTTATTGTTAATCATAGAAATACATTTGTACATAGCTGAGCACTCTCACAATACTAATATTTAACTTGCTCAATCTCCTCAGAATCATGTTCAATTAATTTTCCAAACACTTTCATGTGTGCTGCCTTTCATGCCTGTCTTTTGAGGTCTTTTCTCTGCACCAAACAGGGTACCATTCATCCCATCCCCACTTAAGTAATCTGTCTGCCCCATTTCAAAGCAAGATCTACTCCATTCTCCTAGGTATTCTTAAATCCACCTGCCTTCAGGTACTTGCTCTCCTCTGTCCCTAAATAGGTATTCATTGTCATCCTTCTCTGATACAAAAGAGAAAAATGTTTTAAGCTCAATAGAATAATTGAAAGTTATGATGGAGTAGGGGGACTGAGTGGTGAAGAAGGCACCTTACTAAGTCAACAGAGAGAGAATCTTCATAAGGCAGATGGCCTTATGAAGATTCTCTCTCTGTTGACTTAGTAAGGTGCCTTCTTCACCACTCAGTCCCCCTACTCCATCATAACTTTCAATTATTCTATTGAGCTTAAAACATTTTTCTCCACCTTTGGGTACTCTTCTTCACCCTGTTACTAAGGAGTCTTCCTACCTCACAATTAATCTTCTCCACTGACCTGCCTGAAGCATGCTGCTTCCTCTCAGGTTATTTTCTTCACCATCATTTGTGATACTCTCACTTACATTTCTTTCACCCTTCTTCCACCTTCAGAACAATTGTATCCTGTGGTACACACTCTTTAAGTTGACTCTCAATGGAAGAGTATAATGAGTTTTGCATTCAGAAAGTCCTTCAATTCCACCCAGCCCTTGCCCAGAAACATAATATCATCTACATTTACCCCATTTTGTAAGTAATTTGGGAGGGACAATACAATCATAGAGTTGTGAAATGTTTGTTTCCCTCCTTGACATTAATTAAAGTGCTGCATGCATGAAGGAAGGTGTGTGATTGTCTGGCATAGATTGCTGAGGTGGAGTGTGGTGGCCAAAGCTCTGCTCACAAACCTGCAGGTGAAGCTATCAAATTTTAGCATGTCAAATACCAAGCCTTGACAGTCTTGAGTCTACCTCATGACTCTTTAATCCACTACCAGACACTTCCTGCCTCTTATATCATTCTTTCTGGTTCCTGCTGTTTCGATTGAGATAGTTTTTCGATCTTTTGCTTACTTCTTTGTTCCCTTTTGTGTTTTTTTCTCTCTCTTACTCTCAGTAAATGTCTGATGACGAACATAAGTACCAATCCCCAAAAATGAGTGTCAGTGACCCTCCCATCAACAACCACCAGCTCAAACTAAGCACTGAAATCTGGTGCAATATTTCATCAACATTCATGCCGACCGTTGGACCAACCACCCCATGCCAATTATTGTACTTACCCTAGCCACTTGAAGTAAATGTCATTTGTGCACTTGCTGAGAGTTGCAATCTTGGACAAAGACCACTGCAATGTATAATATACCCTCTAAGGAAAGTTGTGCTCTATACAAAAATACATAACATATATTCGCAAAATAATGGTGCGAAGTTTCCTATTCAATCTACATCATTTAACCAACTGTTTTTTCTTCTTTAATATTTAAAGGTATAATACCTGAATATTCGGTTATCATTTTTTAACCTAACTGTTCTAAAGTGACTTAGACAGCATACAACGCTATATATAAACAGGAAATACCAGATAAAGATAATCCGAGCCACTTGAGTCATGCAGTGATATGTGCTAGAGCTACTTTCAGAGTTAATTGAATAATTATATGCCAGGCAAAAGACTAATCAATAGGACTGGGTAGAATTTCAATTATGCTGGAGTACTCTGAGTAATTTTGGAAAAGTCTGCATTACCCTTTGATGCAGAATTTTCAATAATAACATGATTACTCCAGCTTGCATAATTAAGAGTAATTTGGAGGAAAAATCCTATAACAAGAGCCCATTTAGGGAGTATGAGTGGCCACTTGTGAATCCTTTTCTGTTGCATTCTGCGCTATTTCTTAGCACAAAATGCATCTTTGCTGCCATTTTGGATGAAAAGGCGCATTTAGGGAATACTCCACCCCTACAGCACATTTAGCGAGACATGCTCGTGCTCACCCGCTGTGTCCTTTTGCACTTAGTGCTATTTCTTAGCGCAAAATGCATCTGTGCATCATTGTTGGATGTGAGGGAACATTAGAAAGAAATAGTGCTATTTGCAAAAGTACTCTTCTCATGGAATTGCGAGTAATCTTGCAGAATTCTTATGTAATTTTGTGTAATAATGCTACATGGAATTGTGCGGGTTACGCCCACTTCTACTAATCAGATGGTAGGTAGTGCGACTAAAGGCTATTTATGCAGCACATTGCAGAATAATATTATTGAGGGTATACATTTCTTATATACATATTTTTAAAATCAAATCTAAAGGAGAATGGATTCTCAAATAATAAATTGTTACGAGAAAATATTTCTATAAATATCTCAACTTCAATAAAACATAAAGCCTGTGGCAGCTTCTTTCGAAACTATGGCCATAATCCAATTACCTCAGAGCTAGAGAGACCACAGGCAAAGATTATCATAATGTTGCAAAGGTAAAGGTGACGCCAGGCCTTCTTGCAGTCCCTTTGAAATCATATATTTCAACATTAGACTAGCAATATTTAAAAAAATGGAACAATTATAGTAACATATCAATCTAGAGATGCGTATTTTTTTTTAAATAGTGTTCATGCCTAGAAGGTGTATTTTTAAATGAGTCTAAACCAGATTCTGTAGTGGATGTTTAGATACATTTATTTAGTCTGCCCAGTCACGTACTGTCAAGTTAACAATCTGAATGAAGCTTTTAGAAGAGTGATGCATGCAAGGTAAGTGCATCGGCCATTTAATCACTGGAATTCGTAATTGCAACGAATGCAATTTAGCCTGTGTTCAAGGCTGACACATTCCTGGCTCGCTCCATTTATGCTCTTCAGACGTGATGCATAATTATGCAGAGATTTTCAAGAAGCTGTCATTTAACCAACCACAAGCGTGTGCTGTGGGCTCAATAGAGACTGAGTAACATACAAGGATGTGTGTTTCATCAAATATATAGGATACAAATGCATGTCGCGCACACATTGTTCAGCATGAAAAACGCTGCATAACAATATCCTCACCTTGTTAAAGCTGCTTGTAAAATTTACAGTTCTGCAGGCAATACCACACTATGGTAAACTTCTATTAACCATTGGCCCCGGGAGAGATTAATGAGGCTTTTTTGTGTTTTCATTTTAATCCCTCATCTTGTAAATTAGGTTTCATGGCTCTCCATGGACTGAGGCTAATACCCAGGCAAGGTAGGGCACAGAAGGCAGAGTAAGAGCAGCCATGTTATATTTTCAGGGGATTTCTTGTCGGTGAAAACATTTCTTTTATGAAATAAATAGTTTTTGGGAAGAGTGTTGCCGGTCACTATAGCGAGGAGATGCCCCCCTGACATAGCCTCCACCACTTATATGTAAAAATTGTTAATACAGTTTTGGTCTGAACAGAGCACTATAGAAGAAAGGTGTGTGCGTGGCACTCAGCTGTCTAAGAATGTACCAGCACAATGACTAGAGCAAGCTAGTGCCATATCTCTGTAATAAATATAACATTGTCCTTCTCTCTCCTTCCTATACAGCGTTGTTGGGTGCTGTGCTGCATTGCATGACATTTGAGTAAATATAGCCCTTTCTTGCTTCAAAGTAATACCAATTACAGAGAGTTTTGTGCACAGTTATTAGCGCAACTGTGTCGCATCCAACATCGAGGAGGTAAGCATTTATTGGGATTGGTATCATGATTATCACCAATTTGCAATTAAGGTTGTAGAAATGAGGCTTGACTTAGAATTTAGTGATTAATGCACCAAGATCTGTATGCTGCTCTATTTACAGGACATTTTCCACCAGTTAAATGCCAGATAGTTTGTTCTGTTGAAACTTGACAGGAAGCGGAAGAGCAGTATGGCCTTTGTGATATGAAATAGTTCCTGGGTGCCTCTCCTATAACTACATATAACTGTGATCCTAGAGCAAACAGACGTTTGTGCAGGGAATTACATTTACCAGGGTACTCGTAATGGGCACATTAATTACATATGGCACGTGCATCACCATTTGCACTGAATGACTAGTACAAAATCCAAATGTTCACAGGTCTGCCGCTGCAAATGTTTTTGCACTAGTTGGTCATTGCACATTTTAGTACTACGTAACCAGGCCCCATAACGGTGATCAGCAGTTCTGCATCTGTACCAGCAATTTAACACATAACTTGCACTGCCTGACCAGCACTCTTTGGTACACAATTGTAAATACAAATACAGCTAGTTTATGCAACACATGTAAAGTTCCTGCACTGCATTGTGTGAATAGGAAAGAGCAGAACAGTGCCATATCTAGTAAAAAGTCTTTGGATTCAGCTAACCTCATGCACTGGCACATTTTGTAAGGCATGCACCAATACAGACAACATCACACAATAGCGCAAGGGTGTCTTTGTTGTGGTCACCTTAGTTTTTGAGCAAAAATGGGACTCTTCCTATACAAAATCTATGCTTTCAGACTTTTTCCTCTTTGTATGTGTGTTGTAACATGCAGCAATCATGCAACCAGGAAACAACAAGGAAAAAGGAATACATTCCTCCTTGTTATGCCTGTCTTAGGAAGGTGCAGGGTTTTGGCACAAATGTTTTTGTGCTTGGGAATGGCCATACACCACCCATGAATGCCTCCTTAATTGAAAGCAGCGCACTGTACTCTATTGTGTTAATTCGGATTACAATCCAATGCAAATTGTGATTTGCGCTGTTTTCTAAACACCAAGCCAACACATTTGATCGAGTCTGTGTTAAAAAATAGTTATGGAAACCAGACACAAAGTATTTGTAAGTCACGGCCTACATGTTCAAGACTGCCGCTGTGAAATGTAACTAATGATGCCCTATTATTGTTACGATGGACCACAAACACAATTGCGCAGGGTAGTGACTAATGCCAATATGTTTACAGGCATTACGATCTGGTGCTGTGTTACACAAAGTGCCTGTGGGTGCAAGTGGCATGCATGCCCACTTTCAGAACCCCTGGCGTCATTTGGAATTATGGAAGGGGCTGCAGACGCTTGTGCCCTCCCTTCAGTAATACAGATCGCACCAGAGCACCTGCAGTAATATGATCCTAATGGGGTTTCTGTCATTTGCATGGCAGAGTGGCACGAACGGGCAGTGCATTGTTCACGCAATGTGGCCCTGTAAGGCAAAGTAGCTAGGTTTATGTACTTCATTTTTTGCTAAGCGTTATCAAGCAAAGTAGTCAACATTTGTTTTTATATTGATGTTTTGGGTGATTTCAGAGCGGGCGCTGGCCTGCAGGCTTCTTCACTGTGCTTTGGTGCATCCCATCCTCCCCCTTGCTGATTTGCACGGGTGCCCAGTCTTACAATTGAAAAGCACATTTTTAAAAGGATTGCACAATTTCTTTCAGCTAGGGAGAATGATGAAGCTACTTTCTCAGGCGGTTGTACTTTTAAGTTCAAAGAAAGCTTGTATTGTTTAATTGAGTGGAGGACGGCGTTTTTCTTTCAACGTCGGAAATCAAGAAACAGAGGGTACAGAAACAGACATTAAAAAGAGGGTGTAAACGTTTACTTATTAAAACAGATTTAGGCTCAAAAACATGCAAGCTGCAAAATCGCCATAAGCGTTACTAAAATAAGAGACTGGAGTCATTTTTGGAGCAAAAATCACAGTGAGGAAAAAAATCACATTAGGTGCACAAACATGTGGATTTAAAATCAACTTTGGAACAAAGTCATCTGGAGTGTGATATCACAATTAGGAGCATAATCACTCAGTAGAAAGACAAAATATGGCAGTACATTTTAAAGACGTTTTGAGAGCACAAATAACCTTTAGGTATAAAATCACATTTAGGTGCAGAATCACATTTATGTGCAAAATCATAAATAATGCAAAGTAAGCAGCTTTGTTGTTTCACATTTAGGAGCAACATCACATTTACATTCACAATCACATTAAAGTGATAAATTCCCTGGTTTGTACAGCAGCAGGATTGTGGAAAGACTGTCAGCAGTACAAAGTACACTTAGGAGCTAAAAAGCAATTAAGTGCAAAGCAACATTTAGGTGCAGATTCAGCGGGCACTGAAACACTTTTAGGAACACAAATATGCCCCCACTGCAGTGCATGCACTGGAAGCTTCATGTCCCTGCTCATGCACTGCAATAAGAGGCATTGGGAGGTGTGCTGACACACACTTCATAACCATTAGCTAACAGTGAGACTCAAATCTCCACAAGGCTTGGTCGCCCCACTCACTGCTGCCGCTCCTGCCTGCCTTTGCCGCCTCCTGCCTGCAGATTCCTTCGCTCGCTGCTCCTGAGATTTCCCGCCGCTGACTCCCTGCGGCCCCGCCCCCCTGTGATTCCATTCGCCGGACCGCTCCCGCCACCCAGCTGCTCCTCCCTCCCGGCTCCTTACTTATGACGCCCCCAGAGCGACCGCGCAGCGGACGCGCGCAGCGGGAGCACTGACTGAGCGCCGAAGGTGCGCCAAAGGTAAGCCCGTCTGCGCCCGTCCGCGCCTGGACCGCGCCGAGCGCCAGACCCCCTGGTCCTCGCCCTCGCCAGCACACCCTGCACAGCTACGATGCCAGAACCCTCCACGCACTCAACGCCGGCCGAAACACCGCCTGCTACCGAGCCACCCCGAGACGCACCCACGGACCCTTCACCTGCCTGACCTGCCGCTTCACCAGCCTACGACCCAACACTGCACCTACTAAACCGAGCCCCAGCAACAAACAACTGATGTGCATCCTGCTCAACACCCGCTCCGTTCACAGGCATGCCGTCGAACTCTGGAACCTCCTCGACTCGACAGCACCAGACATCGCCTTCCTGACGGAAACCTGGATGAACGCCTCCTCAGCACCAGACGTCGCCATCGCCGTCCCAGAAGGCTACAAAATCACCAGGAGGGACCGCGTCAACCAGACAGGAGGAGGCATCGCCATCATCCACAAGAACACCATCCGCATCACGACCAACTCCGATGACACCTTCACCTCTGCCGAACACCTCCACTTCCAGATACACACCAACCCCAAGACCACGCTCAGAGGCACCCTCATCTACAGACCACCGGGACCACGCACACAGTTCAGCGAAGACATCACAGACTTCGTCAGCCCCCACGCCATCAATTCCACCGACTACATCCTCCTGGGGGACCTCAACTTCCACCTGGAGGACGACAAGGACCGCAACACCACTGCTCTACTGGACAACCTGGCCAACCTCGGACTCAAGCAACTGGTAACCACCCCTACCCACCACGCCGGCCACACGCTTGACCCAGTCTTCTCATCCAGCAAATATGTCACCTTCAGCCACTCCACCAATCTCCAGTGGACTGACCACAGCTGCGTCCACTTCAGCTTCAGTAAAACGACGACCCACCACCACCCTCAACAAACCCCCCGCAGGAGCTGGAACAAGATCACCGGCGACCAGCTCACCACCTTCCTCAGCCAGAACCCCCCCACCAGCTCAACGGACCCCAACGAAGCCGCCAACAACCTCACACAGTGGATCACCAACTGCGCAGACGCCCTCGCACCACTGAAGAAGAACCCCCCCAGCAGACGCAGCAGCAAGAAAGCCTCCTGGTTCACCGACGAGCTCATCACCTCCAAGAAGAACTGCCGCTCCCTGGAGAACACCTGGTGCACCAACCAGACCACAGACAACATGACGGCCCTCAAACACGCCACCCGCAAACACCACCAACTGATCCGCGCCACAAAGAAGACAGCCTTCAAGGAACGACTGGACAACAACACCCACAACAGCAAGGAACTCTTCAGCATCGTCAAAGAGCTCTCCAACCACGACGCCGGAAACAATGACATCACTCCCTCGCAAGACCTCTGCGACTCCCTCGCAGCCTTCTTCCACGACAAGATCGCCAACATTCACAACAGCTTCGGCCCACCAACCACAAACCCCACCACCGAACCGATGCCCCCCACCGCCACCCTCCGCACCTGGACCCCAGTCAGCACCGAAGACACAACACGCACAATGAACACCATCCACTCCGGATCCCCTACGGACCCCTGCCCACACCACATCTTCAACACGGCCGACCACATCATCGCACCCCACCTCCGTGACATCGTCAACGCCTCCTTCAACACCGCCACCTTCCCGGAGTGCTGGAAACACGCCGAGATCAGTGCCCTGCTGAAGAAACCAACTGCAGACCCCTCCGACCTCAAGAACTACCGCCCCATCTCGCTCCTCCCGTTTCCTGCCAAAGTCATCGAGAAGACCGTCAACAGACAGCTAGCTGCCTTCCTCGAGACCAACGGATCCCTCGACCACTCGCAATTCGGATTCCGAGCCAACCACAGCACGGAGACCGCCCTCATCGCAGCCACAGACGACATCAGATCCCTAATGGACAATGGGGAAACTGCGGCCCTCATCCTCCTGGACCTCTCCGCAGCGTTCGACACTGTCTGCCACCGCACCCTGGTACAGCGCCTGAACAACACCGGCATCCAGGAGAAGGCCCTGGAGTGGATCACCTCATTCCTCGCCGGAAGAACCCAGAGAGTCCGCCTCCCCCCGTTCCGGTCAGCGGCCACCGAAGTCATCTGCGGAGTTCCACAAGGGTCATCGCTCAGCCCCACCCTCTTCAACGTCTATATGAGCCCCCTCGCAACCATCGCACGTCAACACAACCTCAAGATCATCACCTACGCCGACGACACCCAGCTGATCCTCTCCCTCACCAGCGACCCGGACGCCGCCAGAGCCAGCCTACACGAAGGGATGAAAGACGTCGCCGAATGGATGAAGAACAGCCGCCTGAAACTGAACTCAGACAAGACGGAGGTCCTCATCCTGGGATCATCACCATCCGCCTGGGACGACTCCTGGTGGCCCCCCGCCCTGGGAGCCACCCCCAAGCCAACGGACCACGCTCGCAACCTAGGCTTCATCCTGGACTCCTCCCTCTCGATGACCAGACAAGTCAACGCCGTCTCATCTTCATGCTTCAACACCCTGCGCATGCTTCGAAAGATCTTCCGGTGGATCCCCACCGAGACCAGGAAGACGGTCACCCAGGCCCTCGTCACCAGTCGGCTGGACTACGGGAACGCCCTCTACGCCGGCACCGCCGCCAAACTCCAGAACAAACTCCAACGGATCCAGAACGCCTCAGCACGACTCATCCTGGACATCCCCCGACACAGCCACATCTCCGAACACCTGAGAGACCTGCACTGGCTCCCCGTCAACAAAAGAATCACGTTCCGACTCCTCACCCACGCACACAAGGCCCTCCACGACCTGGGCCCCAAGTTCCTCAACAGCCGCCTGACCTTCCACAAGCCCACCCGCCAGCTCCGCTCCGCCAGCCTCGCTCTCGCCACCGTCCCCCGCATCCGCAGAGCCACCGCCGGAGGAAGATCCTTCTCCTACCTGGCAGCCAAGACATGGAACTCCCTCCCCATCCACCTCCGGACAACGCAAGACCATCTCGCCTTCAGGAAGCAACTCAAGACCTGGCTGTTCGAGCAGTAGCGTTCCCCCCCCCCAGCGCCTTGAGACCCTCCGGGTGAGCAGTGCGCTATACAAATGCCTTTGATTGATTGATTGAAATACTTCTGTGGCCTAATCATAAATATGAAATACACTTTCTTCAAGCAAGGTCTAAAGAAGGTTGCCTCAAATGAACTAATAGCTAAAGGGCCTGACTTATGCCCCTCACTGTGTGTATTTCTTGTTGATAATATGAGATCTGTCAGACAGTTAACCTAGCTGTAGCCAGAACTGAAAATGACATACTAATATTAGATCAAACATTTAATTGATGTGTGATTTTGAACATCCAGTTGCCAAAATAGTTCAAAATCGGCTAAGGACCGCTCGTGGCTCCTGTGTAATCAAAACAAAATGTATATGCTTTTCGGCAGGACCCTGATGGCTCAGACTTTGTGTCAACAGTCAGTCCTCCTCCATTGCGCTAACCAATAAACTCAACTATAATCATCAGATGTTGGGAGGTAACAACTGAACTACTAAAAAGTGTTAAAAAAAAGCAATTTAATTTTTAGTGAAGCCTGTGTGGTCCCATAATAAAACACAGGAGTCAGTGATTTAGGTTAAGTTGATTTATTCCCAATCAATAATGAATAAAATATATATGCACATCATGAAATATTGAAAAGGAACAGAATTACAGCTTAAAGCTGACAAGCTGAAATATCCCAATTGGAGTTTAGAAACCCCTGTCCTCTCTTCTAAACAAGAAATAATTCTGAAGTCATCTAGTGAAAATTTTGAGTAAGAAACAAGAATGGTTTGGAAAAAAATCTTAAAGATTATTGGAATAAAGGCTCAAGGATTTGTAGAGAGTTGCTTAAGTCAATTTGACAATACAAGAAGGTGTCAGAATGGTGAAAATAAGTAGTTAGCATGAAGCTTCACATTTACAAGAATAATGAAGACAGAGAGATCTGTACTGCTCTAAGTCTAAGAGATTCTGTCATAACTTCTAACAGTTTAAACATTAATTAAAACAAACAGAACCTTCTTCATCAATAGAATTTTTCTCTCCCTTTCATGGACCAACGGGATCTTCGTCCATCTCTGCAATACGAGTGTTTTTAAATTGAGAATTCCATGACAAACACCATAGGACAAGACTTTACATTATTCAACAAAAGATTGCTAGCTTATGAGGGGTTAGAAAGGTATATTTACATTGTGTAATTTATATTTTATGTTTAGCATTTAGATGTTCTGAATAAAAATACATTTTCTTTTTAAAAGTGAAAGCACTAGCTGGACATTGATTTTGTATGCTTCATAGAGTATTGTGGGGGAGTTCTAAGCTTCTAACTCACCTCACCTGCCTTGGAGTGCTCTACCTCATTATCCCAAGGTGAAGAGCTACATGGTGAATTTGGTGCTCAGCTTCAGTCCAATAGTAAACTGACCCCATACGTAGGCTTGGCTCCTTTGTTGATTTTACTTGTAAAAATATGGCCATCAAAGACAAAGATATTTCTGTGGAGTCCAATGAAGCTGGCACCACCCTAGATCTTGTTATAGGTGCCAAATGCCAGTGCCAGAATTGCCTGTTATCCTTCACTCAATTAAGTGTGATATTTACAATAAATAGTTCCAGATCACCTGAAGCTGTGGGTGTTGCCTGGAAATGTTGTGTATTGAATGATTTGACTATTTACTGATGTCTCCTGCTCAAAATAAGGAGATAGCACTATAATGTAGTGGACTCTCATAAATAAGTGACCATGCTGACCACTGGCAGTCACATGCACAAATAAAGCACTGTCATTACAGGCATCTGACAAGGCAGTCCTTGTTCTCGCCTACCTATTATGTAATTCTGTTACTCATAAATAAATGATAGAGACATTTTTAACACAGACACTGTGTCAAGTACAATAGCATGGGGTTTTGCATACAGTTGCTCTATACAATATTAAGGGATTTTACATTGAGAACTCCTAAAACAAATACAATAGGAAGGGATTTACATTGTAAGCTCTTTGATAAATGTAATAGGAAGGTATTTTACATTGTGAACTTCACGACAAACACCATAAAAAAGGATTTTACGGTGTTTAATACTGATATACCTTCTTACACCTATCAGTATCAAAGTGGTTAGAGGGGTTTAAGTTTGTATTTAGCTGTCTGTGAGGGAAATGAAGCCCTGGCTCAATAAATGTTTTGCTGTTTTCTAAAGCTCACATAATCACCTAAAAGAACAGCAAAAATCAGTTTTGCAAGCAGGGTTGGCTTTGCCCTATATTAATCTTCTTCTATACAGGAACTTGATTGGTCAACACTTATGTTACTAGAGGTCTCAAGTGGTTCAATTCAATTGCAGTGGACAGTGAAGTTTCCATGTACTGCACTGAAGTTTGATTGGGCATTTTACCACAGGACTAGCGCACGAACAAAGCAAAACAAGCAGGTAAGACAGCAAGAGAGTAGAATGATCAGACATCAACAACAAGCTAGAAGGTAAATAGTCTCCAGCACTAGTCATTGAAAGGCCCAAAAAAGAGAAATGGGAAGCTTATCCCAGAGTTGAAGCCCTAGTATGCTAAAGGCCCTCCACTACAGATGGCTCTGTGGTGAGAGCAAGAGAGCCTAAACTCAAGGATCAAGATGGAATGTAGCAAGTAATAATGACTGAGAGGAATTCAGAACCAATATGGTGAAGGGCCCTGTGCACCACAAGGAGAACCTTTAAGGTAATCCTTTAAGGGGCACGCAACTAGTGGAGAGTTCTTCACGGTGACAGGAAGAGATCAAATTTCTACATATCAAACATTACTCTCACTGAAGTGTTTTGGATGCTCTGAAGCTTTTCCAGCTGCAAACCTGATAGACGTAGGTGGATGTTAGTGTTCTCAATTCAGATGAGATGGGATGAAAACACTGATTACTGACAGGGGAGATTCTTTAGGAATGAACAGGAGTCTTTCCAAGAGTGTTTAAAGGTGAAATACAACCTGACTACAATTGCTGCATCTTAGCTTTGAAAATGAGGTTCCGGGTTGAACCAGATAAAAGATCTTTTAGCATGTATACCATAGTGGAGAAAGCAGCCATGTGGGGCATTTAAAGATTCACGGTCCATATTATCTGATAGCCTCCAATCATCAGGCCCTGTACCTTGTTACCAACAAATTTTAAGAGGTTGTGCAGCATCCAGTTCTGAAAAGTGCAGAGACAGTCACTGATGCAAGTGATGTTGCTAGGCATCCGATTATCAAATCTCACCAAGAACTGAATGTCCCCAGCATATGCCAGTACCTTAAATTCAAAAATCACAATCTGGTCTGCTAGTAGTTTCATATAGATATAGAACAAACTAGGAGAAAGAGCTATGCCCTGTGGAAATTGAAAGTTCACTAGATGTTCCATATAACCATAACATGGCATGAACACTGTATGAGACCGGTCAGTCGGAAATAACTAATCTCACTCCAGTAAAGGCTGAAAATGCCAATGGATGTGATATGATGATTAAGATCAATTGAATGACCATGTCAAAAATCGTAGAGGAAACAAAAAGTAGCTGGCAGGCCAGGAGGCTCAGATATCAAATACATCCCATCTCAGATCATCTGATTTACCTAAAATGAACCACATTTGTTTATTATTATAAATTGATGTTCTGATTCAAACAAAACAGTGTTTTATGTCATTCAGGCCAGCAGCAGCATGGCCAGTTCAATGCATCATGATTTACTGGTGATTTTTTGCATTAATTATGGTTGCTGCGTGCATCTTGATGTGGAAATAACACTTGGTAAGTGTGAACAGCATTTCTACATATCAATAATATCCTTTGTACAAAGCATAATATCTATTTTGTTGATTACACCCGATGAGACTTGTAGATCTAACTATTAGCTAAGGATGAAAGGCTGAGCTGACCTTGTAGGCATTCCACTGCATGACCTGCTGGTAGGATTGCTACCTTTTTCTTTCCGCACCCATAGAAAATCACCTGCCAGGCCATACAAATCTGGCAGAGATGGCAACCCTGCCTACTGGTAACGGTCAGATGTCTGCAACCAGCACTTAAATCACCAAACTCTTTGCTACTTTAATCACACTCAGTAGTACTCACTGTTTCCACAACAGAACAATACAAATCTTGCTCACCTATATCCCAGTGGGGTTTCAGTCTGGAATCTGCATGTTAAACCTTGATCTTAACACCATAGACTTAACTACTCTGAGCTATCTTGTGGATGGTAGAATCATATCTGATGCTTACATCTCTAATATCAGAGAAATACAATAATTTGAAGTTGATGGAGATGAACATTGGCAGCATTGGCTGCTTTAAGTTCACACAGTTGCATGTCAAAGCAATGTGTACCAACGTAACACCACATGTACACAACAAAGCACAAAGAAACGCAGAAAATTGTTGCACCCAGAAATGGGTACCAAAACGAATCCAAAGATTGCATGCAGACAAATATTTGTCAGTGGACCATGCAAACTCTGGGTTAAATGTTTTGAAGGAAAACATGATGTATTAAGTTAAGAAATCTTTTTTTTTTTTAAATAGAATATTATGCATCAGGCTTAGTAGGCTAAGAGGGCCCACTGCAACCTCGTGGTCTGAAAGTTTCACCATATGTCATTTGTGAGCTTTTAATTTGTGAAGTCTTTTTGAAGTTATAATACTTGAGAAATTCAACTAGCCCGGGATTTTTCTTTGCTAGTAGTTGTGTTTAACTCAATAATATTCAGGTCTTAAATTATCAGTATCCAATGTAAATTATGTACTTTAGGACCTGCCCACCTGAGAAACTCACAAATGAGATCATCTTAAACTCCAGGGCTGAGCATGTAGTGACTACAGAGATTGATCCATGAATGTTTTGGGAGCTGGTAGGAGCAGACTTCCTGTGCTTCATACAGAAAGCTCACTGATTGTTTGCTGCGTCCTTCTCTGGGGACTATGCCACATTCCCAATGCAAGATCCCTACAGAACCTTGACAGGATCTCCTGTGGCAAGAATATTCCATAACCAGAACACTGTGATTTTTTTAGTCATGTGCATTGCAGGGAGGTCCTACCATGGAGCCACTTCACCAAATAGACTGCTAACCTACAGCCTAATTCTAGCATAGAAAAGCATGAGCTAAATGGTTTTTTTTTTCGTTTAATGAAAAAATGGTACCTACTCAAATTAAATGCATCAATCTTTCCTCCATGATCTAGTGCTCCATCTTGACTTCAGATCACCCCTGATTTAATCCCTAGATTTTCATTGCCCTTTCATTAGGGGTAGGCAAAAACTCTGCTACGCTGGCGGTGTTTGCGGAGTTTTGGCTACTCCGCATTACATTACTCTGCGTTACACCGCATTACGCATGTAATGCAGAGTTATGGCCAAATTCTGCACTCTGATGTAGGGCAGGGTTTTTCTCGCATGCAGCTTGTCAATAATAACCCACTGGTGCAATTGTTGGGTGCTAGGAGGGTATCTGGTGATATTTTCCCAGAGTGGGAGGTCACGGGTGGTAGCGACCGTTCATGGGTAAAAAAAATTAATTCAGCGACTGCAAAACCAACTTGACCAGCAGTGTTCTCTGATATGGCACATGGTGCTGTTTGTGCCAATTTCTCAGCGCCAACAAAACTCCAGGCACTAAAAATCAGCACGGGCAGCACAGTGTATCGATATCCGCCCGCTCATGGAACTCTGTGGAATCTCGCTGAGTTTTTATGTAACTGCGCACAATTCCACAGAGTGAAATTCTGCGAATTCCACCCACCCCTCCCTTTCATACCCCATAATTAGCAAGGCAGGATGATACATCCTATCACCCTAATTTCATTCATGCCAAGAATCAGCCCGTAATTATTGAGTTGCTGGAATCCAGCTCTGATGGATCCATACATGAATTACCTCATTCGATAGCACTGACTGCAGGTGAGCATGGACTTGTCAAGCAGCTCTACCAAGGGAGTGGGTTGTCCCACTTAGTGAAGGGAGACGCTAAATGTCTAGATCCGCTCAAGAGACATTTTTTACTCTTTTTCGACTTAAGAATTTTAAACATGAACTGCCTTCTTTGCTGTCTTTCTTTCTTGTTACCTCACTAAATTTAATCTTGTAAATTTAAATTGGGAAACTAAATAAATCCATTAACATGATGATGCAAACCAATGGTTTAAAGCGATTTTGTAGTTTTTTGATTTTTTTTTTAGAAACAATACACTTTATCCCTGATTGGGGGGCTGAGACGTGACTCCTTTTGTTCGGCAGCAGCTGTCCTCCCCTCAATCAGGGCTGTGCCAGGCAGTGTCATCTTAAGGATTTTTGGGGCCTGGGCAATACCTATTTTGCAGCCCCTTGTTTGGAACAACTTCCAATTGTCTTACCTATGTTCTAATAATTCAAGCCTATATGAACCTAAATAGTATTTATCCCTAAACCTTCACAGACAGCAGGTGAAATATGTCTTCTTGGGGCCCAAAAAGCCTTAACATGACACTGGGCAGATAGAGATAGAGTCAGGGGTAGAGGTAGAAAAGAGGGGGATACAGTCTGTGTTAGAAAGATCAAGATAAGTGGGATACACTAAGAAAGATCACTTTAATGCAGGCCCCTTAAAAGGTGAGGGCCGTGTGCAGTTGCCCACTTTGCTCATGGCCTTAAAATGCCTCTGATGCTATTTTCAATACCAAGCTTAACTTCCCATCTCTCTATGTATTCCAACTTCTACTGCTAATGCACACATCCTTTGGTCACTTCCTGGCCTAAGTCTTTGCTGTTTCCTTGTCCTGCAAGTCAAATGGATCCATGAAAAGCTCATTGTTTCAGATGTTCATTGTAATCTAGAGATGAACATGGCAAATCTTACCATAGCCTGCTCAGTTAGTCATCTCACAGGGATGAATCCCTTCACTGGCATCAAATTAGCCAACAATAACTCCTGAAATGATCATATGAATTAGAAAGACAGCTTTAGTAGGCTCTGTTCAAAATAATAGACTCTGCTAATCTAAAATATAAAGCGCTAATGCAAATAGTTGTCTTCATTTTAAATCACCCCAGCTAGTGGTGGCTGTTTCGTATTGCAGTAAAAAAACATTCTGCATAAAAGTGAGACAGCCCATCACTTGCAGTCTCAGAACACCTCCCGAACCGCATAAACATTTGGCCTATAATACAATGTAATTGTAAACTTTACGTTCTACAAATATAGAGCCAGACCTATTGTCACTTTCAATGCTCGTTTATTTGCTTGCTTTCATCACATCGGGGCAGCACAATACATTCAACAATATTTTTATATGGTAATAGGTCTTACTAATAATGGTTCCTAGAGGTCAAAAGTTGTGTCAATACATCGTGCGTGTGTTTATATAATTTAACTTAATCTAATCGCGTGCCCTTCAAAAGCTCGTTGAAGTAGTGATAAGTGGAATACCGAACTGCAACGCGTCCGAACAGGATTTGACTGAAAATGAGCTGTTCCACTGGCGATTTCAGCAATTACCAATAGTTCTACCGATGATGTGAAGCCTGCAGGAGGAAACCTCAATTTAATGAAAAGGTGAAAGTGAAATTTATCACAGTTCCAAGCAGAAACCAGCGTAGAAGTTAAATAAAGGGAATGGTTGTGTTCGGTGTGCTTGAGCATGTCTAGACGGCTTGTGACTGGAAGATTTCTCATCATTATTTACGGGGCCTATGATACTGTCTGAATTATTAATTCGGCTACATGGGCTTTGATTTCTGAAAATAGTGATATAATGCTTTTGCAGTTTTCATGAAATAGTGAAGCTCTAGTCCTAGCCCAGCCACTGTAACAATCTGTCGCTTACAGCCATTTGTAGGCCCGTGGAGGTAGAAGATTGGGATCTCCTAGTGTGGTACTTTTGTGGGATGTGATGCCTTCGACTCTAAGGCCTTAGTGTGTTTGCACAAGTTGTTGTTTTCTAGGCATCACTCACATGCAACATAAATCTGCATGAGTGCTCTGGGTAGCAGATGTAGCATCATACGACCTTTGACACGTGATGACATCATAGAAATGGTATTGTCTTACATTTAATCCTTCAACAGTCACCTATTTGTTTGTGATTGGTTACAAGAAAAGCAAGGAGTGGAACCTACAGAAATCGAAGATGACTTTTGGAGGCCTGTTTAATTTAGCTTCTTGTCATTGCTTTCGTGGGTGCTGAGGCCTGGGTGGGGCCGGGTCTAGTCCCAGGATTTCTGTCCAGCAGTGGGAAAATTGAAGCTGGGAAAAGTTCAGGGACCCAAATATTATGTTTTTGTCTGGAGCGAGAAACAGGGCTATGCTAAAATGCTGTTACTCAGGACATGACCTTTTGAAGTCATAGGCAGGCATCAGAGGGCTGGACTGGCCATTACCTTAACTGGGCAGCCCTCCAAGATGTTGGGAGGCGTGGAAGCTACAATTACAATGCTGCAGGTTGCTATCATCGGGCCCCACTTAGCTCACAGTGTTTGTGCAATTTGATCTAGCAGTCATGCCTCTCCTGCCCCCTTTGAGGGGTGATAGTTTGGAAGGGGTTGGAGTGTGTTGTTATTTAACCCACATTATAAAGCATTATAACTGAAGGCTTTCATCTTATGACTCCAGGCAGCAGCACTCAGTAGTAGCGTTCAGTGGCACTGCTGTATTTGAGGGGGTTACCACCCCGGGGAAAGCAAGCTTTTGTCACACATGGTCCACTGCTTTTTATTCAACCTAAGTCCTCACTATCCACTCACTGAGTACTGCGATGGGCCACACTGTGGTCTAATAAAACCCGTGCTATGGATACAGCGCTTAATTTGTGAAAGAATAAGTACTTTTGCCCGAGTTTCTGCTGCTGACTGGTCTATTAAATGATGATGCACTGAATACAGCAGCTACGTTACCTTGAGGCTACCTTATTCCTCTTAAAACCACTATCAGACAGTTCTTGCTCTTTTATCTCATTCCTGCCAGTTCCCTTTGTTCCTTCTTTCTGTCTTTCTCTTCTTCTTTCCCTTATTACATTTTTCTCTCTCTTGCTATCAATAAATATTTGGTGAGAAAAAATAAATGCCTGCCCCAAAAAGAGTTCCGGTTGGCCCCACCGGCTCAAATTAAGCACTGTCTGGATATGGACAAGCAGCTTGCCTGCACTATTCCCCTCGTTGGCCACAATACACAGTATGTATATTTCCTGCTAGTGAATGTTCGGGTCTAGTCTTGTTGCGCAGCACAGCATAGTGGTGTGACTACATTTGCCAGGGCTACTTCATTTTCCCTGTGTACCCCTGAAGCATCATCAACACTGAAGGGTTTGCAGCAGTAATGATGAAGGATGTGGAGAGTAAATGCATTTTATACATAACATGATCCTACTTTGGGAACACATTTCTACTATGATAGGAAAGGAATGAAGAACTTTAATACATGTCTGAAATTAGCATTCACCTGCCAATTGACTTGAATTATTGAGTAGATAGCAAGATTGACTACTTAAATATTGACATTTCTTTTCAAAATTATAATACATATAACTTTAAAGACTGAGTGTAGCTAAATATGGAGATGGAATTTTAATCCGTCTTTCTCACCACTTTCCAACTTATTCCATATATTTGACAGGTGACCCTGCAACTAGAAGTTAGGCCTTCATATGTACTAATTCTATGTGTAATTTTGAATTAGGTTTCAAATGAATGCACAAAAACAATGGCATTCCTTGCTGACTTGGGAAAATAATTATTTTGCCCATGCAGGATCCAAATATATTTAACCCAAAATACTCTACATCTACGAACCACAGTTGAACCTCTCCTAAAATATTTTTCCTCCTAAATTCAAACAAAGTATCAGCTACAGACCTCATTTTGTAAGCAGTTTCAGTCCGGGAATTAAAGTCTGAAATCTGACATCATGGCTAAAATAAACAAGGCTCTCATTTACAAAGGTGCCCTAAATACAGAAGGATTGCCAGCAATGGCATCAGGAATGAAAAGCATAAAGTCTGCACACAATATGCCTTAAATGCAGCTCTGTGTGGACCACTATTGTAACGGGCAAGGCACCATTATATAAATGATGCTCACTACTATAACAGAACAACCATGATACCAAGGAAGTCGATACTAATGTGGCCTTCCTTGGCATAATGGTTGCTCTGATATAGTAGTGAGCATCGTTTATATAATGGTGCCTTGCCCGTTACAATAGTGGTCTCAGATGACCACATTTAGGCAACAAATCTTACCCATAATTCTGTGGACCGTTATGCTGGCTGTTAGACGTGACATCCTTGGCATAGTAGACCCCCAAACCTTTTGCCTAGACCTCTCCTGTTTTACTGAATTTATTTTTGTTGGCTTTAGGACACTGCACATCACCACTGCTCTCTCGCTAAAATGTGGTAAAATAGGCCTACACCTGATTGCCACATATCATTTACATGTAAGCACCTAGTATGTGCTAATACATGTACCCAGGGCCTGTAAATTAAATGCTTCTAGTGCTACTACTACTCATTGTGTCACTGTCAGACCTGTCAGCCTTAGCATGGTCTTCCCCCAGACGCTTTACCTGTTTGCCTCACCCTTTATCTATTTTCTTTTTGTTAGCCTTAGGACTCAGGACAGCTTAGGACTGCTGATTAGAGCTAAAGTTCATGTGCTCTCTCCTCTAAACATAGATTGATTGGTACATTGATAATTGACATATTGAATCTACTTACAAGTCCCTGGTAAAGTGCATGACATGTGCCCAGGGCCTGTAAATTAAATGCTACTAGTGGCACTGCAGCACTACCTGTTCCACCCCCTCAGGTAGCCCTTAATCATTTCTCAGCCCTGCTATTGTAGAGCCTGTAGGTGCAGTTACATTGCCATGTTACATTGCCACTTAAGACCTCTTAACAAGTCTTAAAGTCCCATTTAAGTCATCCCTAAAGCAGGCCCTAGGTAGCCCATAGGCCAAGGTGCTCTGCAGTTAAAAAGCAGGACATATACTTTTAAGTTTTACATGTCCTGGTACTGAAAAACTCCTGAATTAGTTTTTCAATACTGTGAGGCAATTAATACGCAGTAATTCTTATTGAGAAGACGTAGAAATGTCATGTTTAGTACACATGGAATTGTAATAAGAAATCCTCTTTAATGGAAAAGACTGATTTATTGTGACAATTTTGAAAAAGGCACTTTTAGAAAGTTGCCATTGTCCTGCTCTTAGCCCTGTGTGCCTGCAGCCTGAATCCAATACACATCTGGGCTGAATGACACCCATACTTTGTGGATTACCCCTAGACAGCCACACACAAAGGGAGCTTAGGTGTGACTGATTGCCAATCAACATCCTGAAGGCCATCCTGTGCAGGATGGAAGGGAGGAGCTAACACTAAAAACTGAAAAGTCACTGTCCTGTTTCAATACAAAGGGGTGCATACCTCCTGTAGTGAGTCTGGAGCCAGGGCAAGAAGAAAGGATCTATGTGCACTTCAAATACCCTTCTTAGATGCTATCCCCAACTCAGAGGCAAAACTGGGTATAAGTACTGGACCTCTGACCCTACCAACTCAGTACTCTTCTGGACCTTTGGATACTCTGCAAAGAAGAAGGGCTGCTGTGCTGCTAAAAGTACTGCTACTTTGCTGAACTGCTGCTCTGTAAGAACTGCTCTTATGCTGTACTGACCTGCTGCCAGCTGCCCTCCTGTCCTGGGAAGAAGATCTAGACCTACAACTTCATCTTGATCCCAGAGTGACTCCAAGTGCTTAATGGATTGCTGTCTGTTCTTCTGAAGTCTCGGGACATAAAAGACGTCCAACTCATCACCCACAGCTCCTGGACCCACCTTCAACTAGCTTCTGACCCCCGAGAGGAGTCTCTCAGGTCCTGGGACCTACTAAGAGATGTTTGACTCCTGAAATCAAGCTTTTGAGCTCATTGCCACCGTGAACGGCGAGTTCGCTCCGGAACTGCTTCACTCGCCCCAAAGAATCAGTGCAAGCCATTGCAAGTTCGCCTCTCCACAGAGCAAGCATCGCTTCTCGCATCCGTGAGCCTCCAGTCTAGAGCAAGCATCTCTGCTTGCATCCATGAGCCTCCAGTCCACCTGTCCACAATGCCCTGCCAACTTTTCAGGCCCTCAGACCACCACCAGCAAAGCTCTACTTGCTCCCGCCGAACTTCTCAATTCTTGAGAAGGTAAAACATCAGCAGGACTTATCTAGAATTGTATCTGACATGTGCTCAATCACAGTTGGCCTGAACGTTTGGATTTAACCTGGTCTAACAAGACCAGATAGCCCTGGTTGGCGCTTTATGCTTTTAAGTACAATGTCTCAGTTTATACTCTAAAATTTCAAATCTTGACTTCTACTTATTGGATTTTTGTTGCTTTGGTTGTGTTTTGTTCATGAAATTAAGCTCTATTTATCTTTCTTATGTGTTGCATGGAGTCTTTTTGTGTTGTTTTCACTGTCTTACAGTGTGAAATATTGCACACATACTTTATAAATTGCCTTGTAAGTTAAGCCTGCCTGCTCTCTGCCAAATCTGCCAGAGGGTAATCACAGCTTAATTTATGGTGTGCTTCTGACTTACCCTGACTAGAATTGTGGTTCCTGCTTGGACAGGGTACATAGCTCTGCCTACCAGAAACCCAATTTTAAACAGCCACCCACTAAAATAGCATTTTAAAACATGTTTGCCAAGGCAGCCTGTGTGTGCAATTTTAAACTGCCATTTCATTGTGGCAAAATAAACATTCTTCATACTTCAGATCACTTTTGGGCCCATGGAAGACTTAGAAGAAGAATGTCTATGCTTCTCTGTGACAAGTAGGACTGCCCTGCTGCTGGAACGACTGCCTTGCTGCTCTGAGGAAGGAAGGCTGGACTTGATCCTTGGCCCTAGGACCACCAGAGAGACTCCAAGGGCTAGCTGGCTGGCCTTCTGTATGAGATACAGGGACATAACAAGCTCCTGAGGCCTTGAACCCTGCTTCTGGCCTCTGCTGGAGTGAATTCTAACCCCAAGTGGTGCCCCTAGGCCCTGGCCTCTTGGTAGTGATGTTGGTGGTACTTCTCCAAACCTAAGATTTTTCACAAAAAACTGTTCTGAGAACCAGCTGGGAACTGGAACCTACCTGCCAGCTGATCTTATGAAGGTGCATTGCCTGTGAGATTGACTTCACCGCAGCTCCCACTAAGTTCTTATCTGCAGTAGCAAATCATTTTCAGTGGGGCTTTTTGACAAAGGTATCCAGCCTTCTGGACCCCTCTTCAGCTACATCCTGCAGTCTCATCCCACTATCCCGAATCTGACTTTCCAAAAAATGCCTCAGTCGGAAGGTAGAAATCTTCACAGGGTTTGACGACGACCAATGATGATGTTGATTTCCTCGGCCTGAGAATCCAGCTTCTCCCACTCAGAGTTTTTCCCATCCTCATCAATGGCTTAACTTCCTTTAGCGGCTCTCTGCCACCAATGACTCATCCTACAACAAAGCCTGGTGCCTTTCCCACTGAGACTCTACCTTCTTCAGAATTTTTCTGAGTACAAGGGTCCAATCCACTCTTTGTATCTGACCCCCACTACATTGTGGTCAGCTTAAATTTTTTACTTTGATCCAGTCGCGATTGACCAGATACCTGTGGTTGGTGCTTTGAACTTTTAGGCACTAGATTTCACTAAAATTCGTAACTCTGGTTCTACTGATTGGATTTAATTTGTTTTTGTGTCATTTTATTTATAAACATTTGCACTATTTTTCTAAAATTATTTGGGATTTTTCCTGTGCTGTGTCCTGCCCTTTGTGAACCTACTGTTTGATATGTCTAAGTTCAGTCTGACTGTTTTGTACAAAGCTACCAGAGGATTAAACACAAGTTAATTTAGTGACATTTGTAGTTCACCCTGACAAGGATTGTGTTTATTATTTGATTGGGTATTTCACCCCTCTCAACCAATAACCCAATTCCTCACACTAGGTATGACCACTATATTGCCAACTCCCAATGTGCAAATGATGGCTCTATCCTAGGATCACAACTATGCAAAAGATAGTCAGTTTTACTCCATGAATGAACACCACTGTGTATAGGATGACCACTGTTATGTCATGGATGGCTAAATGTTGGAACAATGCCCATAATAACAGACAATCTCCAAATGGATGTCTAGCTGTAGACTTAAGTTGAACGGAGACAAGACAGAGGTTATGTTTCTGGGTCACCAGGCAAAACCAAACTTAATATCCCCAGTTTTACAACCATTCTAAGATCTTCCATTGCCCAAAGAAAGCATTAAGAGTCTTGGGGTATGGTTTGATCCATGGTTGACCATGGATCATCAAGCCCAAAAATATCCTCCTCCTGTTTTGGCATACTCAGACTTCTTAGAAATATCTTCAAAATACTTCCGTTCATTGCAAAGTGGCTCATCGTACAGGCCTTAATAATCTCTCGGCTGGATTATGGGAACGCCCTGTTTCTTGGTGCACCAAAATATGTTATAAAGAAATTGCAGGTGGTGCAGAACACTGCTGCCCACCTTCTCTTCAATCTACCCAGGCATGAATCGGCCAGATCAGCTTTATCAATGTTGCACTGGCTTCCTTTGGAGCAACGGACAACATTTAAATCTTTATGTTACATTCATAGAGCGCTACATGACAAAGACCCACCAATATTGCAAACCCTGGCTTCCTTTTACAAACCTACCAGACATCTTAGATCATCCTCCATGGCCCTAGCTGTCATTCCCCCTATAAAAAAGGGCAAATGGAGAGGAAGATCAATATCGTATCTTGGAGACTGTGGAATTCATTACCACTGAATTTACGTCAAACCAGCCAGGAACTGTCATTCCAGCAGCTATTAAAAACTTGGTTATTTTAGTTTGTGTCCCAAAGCCATATATTAAAAGGTTTTTCTGTATAGTGCTGGGAGGCCTTCGGGTAGCTATGCGCTCTACACATTTTCATAACATAACATAACATAACATAATGTGCCAATGTCGTTAATACTATGTCAGCACAACAAATGGCAAGGATAGCTACCATAATGCCCCAAGATACCACTAATATATTACACCTGGCCTTCTTAGGCAGGGGACATCATTGTGCCAAGGATGGATACCATAATGTGAAGAGTATCCATAATAAGTAGATGTATTTAAAATCCAAAAATGTACTTTCATGAACATTTTAGACATTTGTGACAATTTGCCAAAATTACATGAAATTATGTGAGCAGCATGAGATGTGAATTGTCGGTATATCATGTGAAATCTTCACATGATGGTACACTGCTTTTAAGATGTCACATACAAGTAGGCAAGTGGTTTGTGCAGAAAATGTCCATTGGTGCATCATTTTCTATTACTACTGTTCCGGAAAAAAAGAATTGACACAAACTTCCATCATGCAAAAATGTACAAAATGCAAAATTCACAATTATCTCAAATTTCATATACATAATTAAATTTTTTCATGGGCCTAATAATAAGGGATTGTCACTTCATGCCAGGGTCACAATAATGACATGGCAGTCACCATTAATTCAAGGGAAGCCATAATAATGCCACGGATGCCAAAAATCATTAGGAAATGGCCACCTTACATAAGGAACTCCATTGCACCAGTGATTACCACCACTATGCTTTGTGTGCCGAAAGTGCATCACACCCACACATCTACCATACTAATACACATATTCAGACACAAACAGGAAACCACTTGCATATTCTCAAATTCACACAATGTATGTATGAGCACACACACACACACACACACACACACACACACTCACTGGAAAACAAAGGTCACAGTGATGTTATAGATAGGTGAAAATGTCCGTTCAAACAAAACATTTTAAATTATAAAAAACACTGATATTCACCAGTTATAGTTAACTGAAGAAAATATAACACATGGTCCCACCATGCACAGTGCTGTTATCAATGATGCCATTTCAGAGGTCATCAGTGATGATGGTATTTCACATTTTATTAATAGACCCCTTGTTTTAAAAATAATTTGATAGGATACAGACATTCTATTATACAGAATCTGAACATGCCACGCTAGTGATTTGCACTGTTCATCTCTGGAAACCTTGTAGTTTGTGGACCTATCGAATATATTTAGCTAAGAAATATGAACTGAATTAATTATAGGAACCATAGAAGTTGAACATAAATATTAAAACTACATTGTACTGCTTTTAACATCTTACTGTTCTACCTGCTCACCTCTTGTTGGAAATAAACTATTAATTCAGAGAAGCTTAATGCCATCAAGCTCACTTCCTATGTTCCTGTTTAAAGTGGACAAACAACGGTATATTGGCATTTGTGTCTACGGTTAGGTAGTAGATCCGAAATATGAGGCTGGAGATGCATGTCTGTTGATGCTTCTCAATCTCTCAATCACTCATAACATGTTCATCCATGGTAATCTTCCACTTACCAGGTATATTCACTTAGATTTTGATAGAGAGTTCAAAAATAGTTGTTATTTCTTCTGATGAAGGATCAAATGCATGAAAATTGAGACCCTGGCTCCTTTTCTTCTTTGCTCTTTCTTGTTGAAAAACAAAATGACTGGTGTGTCCAATGACCAATTAACATCTGTGTGGAGAATATGGGACAAACATGGTGAAGACACAGAGCTTTATCCAAGTACAAGTCTATGCATATGATGACAAATATAAACTAAAATCCAGCATATTCTTAAACTATTGTTAAGTTGCCTTCCCAAAACTTAAACCACCTCCCTTCAAGATGGGATTGTGCTCTTTGTATCCTACAAAGCTTCTTTAACTTGTAATATTAATCCCAAGAAAAGATACTCATCATCTCACCCAAGCAGAGGTCTGGCTTATATTCATACTACTGGATTTAGCAGTGGGACAATGTAAAGAACAACTGGAGTACTTCAACCTTAAAAGTGAAAACGTAGTGCTGTCAGTAGTATATGGGGATACCTTCCAGCAAACTATTTTTGACAGGTGCCACGCCCGTGATGATGTAGGCAATGACATAGGTAATGAGGTGGATGCCCTGCTCCGAGATTGTCAATCAATCACTGTGCCTGTCATGTGTCTGTGGCTGTGTGATTGATAGCCCTAAGAGCCTGCGTCTGGTGTCTGTGTGTGCCTGGACATGTTCAGGCTGTCAAAGGGTTGTGAAAAATGACAACCCTAACAGCATGTGCTGTGTGTGGATCTATCAAGGTAAGCCTGGCTGTGTTAAGGTATGCGTAAAATTAAAGCCCTAACATTTTGCCCACTGTGTGAGTCTAACAGGGGCTTGTTGGGACATGTTAAGAGCTGTGCTGGCTGTCTCATCAGAGCAAAGGGTATGTGTGAATGGGCAGGGTGCCTCATGGCTGCCTAACACAGAGGTGGGGACTGGCAGTGGGAGTTTTTTTTTTTTAAATAAAAGAAGTGTTATGTTTTAAAAGGACCCCATAAAACAAAATGCACGAACCTGTCAAAGAATGAGTAACACAGAGTTAGGAAAGGGCAGAGTCATAAACAATTGTGCATTGTCAAATCACCCTGCAAACAGCTACAACAAACAGAATGCAGGAGGCAGCTGTAAATAAGACCGAACATGTCAGAGACATTAAACTGTTGTCAAGCTGAAAACTTTTAAATTGAATGGTCCCTTTGAAAGCCTAGTGCAAACAGCTACAACAAACAGATTGTTGGAGGCAGCTTTAAATCTGATCCAACATGTCAGAGACACTCCACGGCTGTCAAGCTGGAAACTTTAAAAATGAATGGGCCCTTGAAAGCCTAATGTAAACAGCTGCAACAAATACAATGCCTGAGGATGATTTAAATCAGAGAGTATTTGTCAAAGCATCAAGCCTACACAAATGAATCTGAATGGTCCCAGAGCTGTCAAAATGTCGAGGAAGTTTGGAATTTATGACCAGAGATTGTGAGGTCTGTGTCACACGACACCGTTTGATATGACCCCCTGACAGGCATCACTATACCCAAAGAATGGTTAGCAGGGTTCTGTGTACAAAGGAGCTATAAAACACAATCTGAACACAAACCATTGTTCTCTTAAGCAATATATGTGAATAATTAAAAGTTGTCACAGTTATGGAAAAACCCTCAGGAATCCTGTACACTGACCTATCTTGGATAATTTTAAGTCCCCACCAATTTGGAGTTGTGCCCAGTGCAGAGTTATTCCAGGACCCTACCCCAAGACATCTAACATGGCCCAGAAGGACCAGGTACATCATTCACCATTATCCATGTGATGCTGACACACGGACCTTTGAACACTCCTACATGTTCCACAGTTCAGCCACTCTCTAAGGGCTCCAAAGAACGTGCGCTACCAAGAGTTGACATTCATCAACAAGGACATTGTGAATCCCTTGAAGGGGGTCTCCAACCCGTTGTACAGCCAAAAGTGAACTAGCTTTCCCGGAAGTAGAGGAGGCAGAAGCAGGTGCTGGTGGTCCTACAAACAGGTCAGCTAGACTTATCATTAAAAAAGAGCGTTACCATTGAGACAAACGCACAGAACCAGGGGCTCTCTATTTGTCCACCCCCTGTGCCGGATAATACCTGTGTTATTCCCTGGGGAGTATCCCCAAAACCATGTATAAATAGCAATCAGGGGCCCAAAGGTGGTGATTGTGAAACAGACCAGGCGAGCAACCTCTTATTTCTACTGTATTGGCCTTCTCAAAGGGTTGGCAGGTGGTCCGGAGAGTTCCAAAACCCGAGCAGAAGCTGCGCACTGTGTAGACCTTGAACAAGGCCAACACCGGTACACAGTCCCTACGACGCCTACACCATCGAGGCCTTGGGTTACTACGATAACCAATTAAGTTTCCCAGACCCGTTGTCACCTTCCACACCCCCTGGAGCTCACTACCCTACCAGCCCTGTGTCAAGGCTAATAATAATGTCACTGGCCTCAGCATATCCCGAGAGTAGCTTAGGGTGGAGCGACGGTCAAAACCATAGTTTTCAAATGTCTTTTAGTGACTCTCAGGCCTCCGAAGTCCCAGGATGTTCACACTGGGGCACTGGTTTTTGGAACCCCCAGAGTCTGTTGACCCTAAGAACATTTTAGACCCTAAGAATGTGCTAGATAGACCTACATTAAGGACATCCAGGGGGCTGTTAAAAAGCTAAAAGCATCACTCCGCTCTAAGACATTAAAACAGGGGAAGGCTGGAAAAGGGAAGCAGCCCCTGAGGGTTGTTCTGAGAGAGGTAATTCAGAGGCTAGAGTGATGTAGAGCCGAGGTGAACCAGGCCTGTAAAGCAGCCACTACGGACATAGAGGTAATACCGGTGTGACTAGGACCGAGAAGCGCCCTATGGGGCGACGGTTTAACACTCACGGGGCCCAAATATAATAAAAAGGTAGGCGCTATACTAACTAAAGCCTTGCGCTTCTTACACACCATCAAAACTAAAAATCATACAGAGCACCCTCAAGTTCCAAAGATATTGCCTGCAGCGTCTAAAGCCGACCCTCCCTGGTCTAAAAAAATATATACATTTCAATGAGAACACAGGGACCGCCACAAACTTCAAACCCCCTCTGCAACAAGTAGGGTGACTCAAAGACCCCAAACACTTAACGGACACATCTGTGGGACCTGTAGTATAGTCCTCAGCGGATTGAGCTCCAGAGTGTGTTGCGGAGGTCATTCAAAAGGCAGTGGGAGACTCCCTAAAAGCGGGTGGGCCGATAAGAAGCAAAAGGGGGCAGATATCGCCAAACAGCACCAGCTTTTATTAAGTAATTAAGGAAAGTCAGAATATGCGCTGTGCGGAGGTTAAACAATATAGGTGCCTTAAATAATGGTCAGACTCCCCAAAATGGCCCTCCCTATAGTCTCCCCTCCGGTATAGATCCTCAACCTGGGACTTCCGATATAGTGTTTCTAGAGAAAGTGAGACGGTATAGTCGCAATGTAGAGCGGTTTAAAGCTACAGAGTACTATGAGGAGTTTAGGTTTCTTAACCTAGATCGTATAAACTCCTCCGATCAGGGTGTCATAGCTATCGACCAGGCCATACAAACGCTCATAGAACGATTGTTATACAATGTGGGACCTAACGATATCTTCCAGCTATGTTTCCAGGGGCAGGGTCTCAACAGTCCTCTGTTCACCAGACGTCGTCTCGAGATTTGTTTGACACTGTGACGTTTCTAGAAAACCTGTCTAAGCTTTTACAGAGCAAGGCTGAATTATTGGCATACAGGACCTTCAGAATCAACGCCCTCATTGTGAAGGGTCATGAGGGCGGTATTTCCAGAACCTTAAAGAGCGTCATGTATAGTAAAATCATCAGCAAGAAATATCAATGGTTGCTCTACTTTAACACCGGAGCGACCAATATGTGCCTGGCATTGCGGGTTTGTTGATGGATCGAGCTACCCCAGATCACTTCATTATGTCTATGGAGGGGGAAGTCCACGAGGTGCTCCAAATACCACCAGACAGACTGGTTGGTTTCGGAGACCTGAGCCTTTTTGAGACCCATTTTGCCGTTACCGGAAAACTTCTGAACCACAGCAGTTCTTGGAAGTACTTCACTACCAATGAGCATGTGAAAAACAAGGCTGTTTATGTACTCCATCACAAAAACCACTTTTATGGTATCTTGAACCTGAGGGGTTTTCTAGGAGCCAAGTACGTGTGTTAGCATTGCGACCAAATATACAACAATCGGACCAGACACCAGTGTGAAAGGCACTGTAAAATGTGTCAGAGGGACGGGTGCCTCAATGACGACGCTCAGAAGGTGAACTGTTTGATGTGTAAGATGTTTTGTCGGTCACAAGAGAGATTGAACGTTCACGCCAGCCTTGCACAGTGCGACCCTAAATCGGACTGTCGGACTTGCAGGATCTACAAGGCTTTCAACCATGAATGTAAAGTTATGCAATGTACCAGGAGTAAAGCGCATTTTATAGCTAGAACAACACACGAGTGTTACATGCTCGAAGGCTTCCCACAGAAAAAAACAGAAGACTATATCGTATTCGATATAAAGTGTACGCAGGAGACGGGTGTGCACCAGAAATACTACATTTAAGTTAATCATCTAACAGCTGATGAAAACTTGGAGTTTGAAGGCCGGTTGTGCGTGAACAATTTCCTCAACACGTTCATGCAGCCGAAATGCTATGAGTATACCATGTTGGCTCACAACTTGAAAGCGTACAACTCATTCTTCATTCTCAGGGACCTGATTCATGAAAAGATGGCCATAAAGCTCACCACCCAGGGCTCCAAACTGATGCTGTTAAAGGTTTTGCTTTTTGAAATTAGGTACATAGACATCTTGAATTTTCTGCCCATGAAGTTGAGCAAGTTGTGAAAAGCCTTTGGTTCTGAAGGCTGTAAAGGTTATTTCCTGCATTTTTTTAACACATGGGCTAATCAGAATTACAGCGGTCCTATGCCTCCGCCCGACAGTTATGGCGTTGAGTACATGATGCCATCTGAAAAAGAGAGCTTTCTACAGTGGTACAATGAAAACCATGAAAATCGGTTTCATTTTCAAACAGAATTGAAAGCTTACTGTCAGGCAGATATAATGATCTTGCAAAAAGCATGCAACCTTTTCAGAGACGTTGTGGTGGTGTTGTGTAGCCATTTTATCTATAGCCCAAGCACGTTATTTTAACACACTAGCCCAAGCCACTGTGCACTCTGACTTAGATATATTTTATTCAGCTTTATTTTATTATTGTTACAATAGCCACTTTTACGGCCTTGTTTTATTTTCAGTTTATCTAACTGTTTTTGCCTAGTCCAGCACTCTGTTCTCAAACAAGACATTCTTGCTCACTCTGTGCTTCTTCCAAGGCTATAGAAAGGTACATTGCCGGTGAACGTGGTATAAGTTTAGTCTCTGACATTCATTGAAAACACACATCCTTACGTAGGGACATTTTCTCAGAACATCAGCTGTTTTATTATAAAAACACTTACCTGTCCCTTACATGTTAGAGGGAGATTCCAGCCAGAGAACCACAACTGTATGCTGATTGCCGAATGCTTCGCTACAGAGGCTAACACAGACTACAGGCCTTTGCTCAGGTATGGGGGATGATGTCTTCTCAGGGGAACCTGAAGGGCAGAATTAGAGCTTAACATGCTGTGCTCTATCATAGCCTAGGTAGGAGTTAGTCTATTGATCGGAGTGACAATATGATAGCATTATTTTTATGCTTCACTCTCCTCGTCACAATATTAATACTGTCATGCTGTATCATTCTGGTTATTGCAGCTCACGCTTTGCTATCTAAGATGCAGTTGTTTTATTAAAATCATTATTGAAACATATACTGCCTCTGTTCGTCATTTTATTTATGAGACTAAGGTAACCAAGAGAAATGGATGAGACCTGAGTGACCACGGCTTCCCTGAGAAACCAAATATGTAATGCGCTCGGCTGCCCAGTCACCCCTGCCCCTGGGTAGGGATGAGGCACTGCTAGTTGGCCGGAGCAGAACCTGGATTGGAGCAACAGGTGTCACCTGCAGTGGGTCAGACGCAGTCTCCCCACAACGCTGGTGATTCTGCAGCTCAAAATCCAATAGTCTCATTAGAATAATGAGAGCCTACGCAACAGTACAGATGAATTTGGATTATTAAATGCAAATCCTGTAAGAGGAAAGGAATCGTGGAATACCTAGACCCATTTAAGAACATTACTCTGGCTTCCATATGCATGTCTATTCATAAGCACATGTTTTTTAAACCTGAAACCGTAGCTCTAGTACCGCCTGACCTCTATAACTGTAAACAGAAATGTTACTCCACCCTGTCTATTCAGTGGCTCATTTCCGTCTAAGAGAATGAGAACATCTTCATTCAACACGCGTTGCACAGTGGCGAATGCCGCTTGGGCTCATATTAACTAGATGGGTATGCGTTAATTAACGGGGTACCAACCGCCTTTGAGTTCAAGGGTTGCTTTTACCACAGGTGTCCGTGTTGTTACAAACCCACAAGTTTAATAGGATGCAGGGTACAAGGTTTGAACATCTGCATCATCGTACTCTGGCAAAGGCGCAGTATATTGAAAACAGAGCTTTGTTCTGAGAACCCTCTGGGAAGACGATTGGCTAGCTGCGCTAACAAAAGATGCAGAACTCACTGCTTACATTAGGAGCCGCCAGTTACCTGCATCGTTGGAACCCCGCAACGTTTTATTCGGCGGTCGTACACACGCCATACAGCTGTACTGGGTTTATGGTGAGGGTGAGAAAATACACTACTACGACTTCACCAGCCTGTATCTGTTTGTAAACAAGGTGAAGTTGTACCAGGTGGGACATCCTAGGATCATATATAGGAACTTTAAGTCCCTAGACGAGTACTTTGGTCTCATTAAGTGTCAAATCCACCCTCAGCGGAAGCTTTACAGAGTCGAAGGCAAGCTAATGTTCCCCCTATGTCGAACATGCACTGAAAGTAAACAGACTAGCGAGTGTAGACATAGTGATGAGCAAAGGCTGCTGGAGGGGACATGGAGTACCATCAAGGTACAAATGGCCCTCGAGAAAGGGTCCCGCCTCATTAAAATACTAGAAATGTGTCACTTTCCATACACCACAACCCAACTCTTTTCTGAGTACATCAACATGTTTCTCAGAGACAAACAGGAGGCATCGGGGTATCCCGACTGGTGCATCAATGCGCCCTCGAAGCAGAAGTACATCGCTGATTACCACAATGAAAATGGGTATTACGCTGAGACCGGAGTTCAGTAAGGTTAACCCCACCAGACACCAGTTAGCTAAGCTCTGTCTCAATTCCTTATGGGGAAAATTCGTACAGCGTACCAATTTGTGAAACACATCCATCGTCAGAGATCAAGATGATCTTTTTAAGTATCTATTTGCCCCGTCTTACAACATGTGCAGTTGCAAATTTATCGACGATGAGACGGCCGTTCTATGCTGGAAATACGGCAAAGAGTACCCAACAATGTGCAACAATATAAACATCTTCATAGCGTGCTTCACAACCGCTCATGCTCATCTAGAACTTTACAGGTTGCTGGATAAGCTTCAGGATCGTTGTTTGTACCACAACACCGACTCTGTTATTTTTGTGAGTAAAGAGGGTAATGAAGATCTTGGCCTAGGTGATTATCTAGAGAATTTGACCAGAAAGCTCAAAAAGGATGAGTACATACTCGAATACACCTCCTCCAGCCCCTAACCTATAGTTGCAAAACCTCTAACAACAAGGTTTGCATGAAAGTCAAAGGTATCACTTTAAATGCCAGCAGTATGGTTAAAATACATTTTGACAGTCCAAAGGGTCTGGTGCACGAGCACAACGCATCGAGCGATCGCAAAAACAATAAAGCAATAGTTGTAATTCATCCTAGCATAGTCAGGTCCAAAAAAAGGCGGGAAATTACAACACAGCCGTTAAAACTGTGAGTAGTGTTTGATAAAAGAGTCCTGACTGAAGATTCCAAAACACTGTTGTACGGTTATTAAAAGACATTAGAGGGGCGAATACCCAACCGCTATGGATACCAGGCTGCAACACCCATTCTTCTTCATTTTAGCAGGTCCCTCAAATAGCGCTAAAAGTTATTATATAAAGAAACTGTTAGAAAATGCTCCAGGTGTTTTATCTTAGAACCCTAACAACATTGTATGGCTTTATTCCTGATGGCAAGATCTTTACACTGACCTATCCCTAAAGTTCCCACACATCAGATTTATAGAAGGCATCCCCAGTAATCTCATCGACGAGGACTTTGTGCGAAGGCGAGGGCCACCCCGAGATCGAGAGGGCTTTTACTCAATATTCACATCATCGTAATCTAGCATATGCTACATCGTGCAGAACGTCTTTTACAAGGGTAAGAGCAGTCATTCTATAACTCTCAATGCCTCATACCTGGTCTTATTAAAAAAAACCAGCAACAAGCTTCAGATATCAATTATAGCTAAACGGATGTACCCCAGAAACACGCAGTTTTTCATGGAAGCGTTTAACAATGCTACCGCAAAACCCCACGGCAATTTAAAACCCAATACCCTAGAAGACCAGACTACGCTCTGGTATTTTCTCACCTGACTTCCTAGTCGCTTACACGCCTAAAACAGTCCCCAAAGCCTATAAAAAGACCCATTAAAAATACGTTTATAACCTTTACACTCTAAACCTTATAATATAAGGTCACTACCATGTCTGTGCGGCTATGGCGTAATTTAGACCTCCTAAAAATGTTGGTCACAGCCAGCCCCCTGAAAAGAAAGGCTATCCTGTGCACGGCCTTGGACAATTTAGTGGCTGCCATTTCAGAAATAGCCCTAAACACCCTAAAAGGTAATGTCCCAATATCAACACGCCAGTTCCTCATGCTGAAGAAGTGCCACATCATTAAGAAGCTCAGCAATAAAAGGGCGTTGCTCCTTTCTGAAAGGAAACTGGTCAAACAGTCTGGAGGTTTTATAGGGGCGCTGCTGGGTATAGCTATATGCTAATTAGAGGTCTCCTGTTGAGGACCTGATGGAACACGCCCCAAAAATGTACCTTGTGCCTTTCCAACAGCTGGAACAGTTGGGCCCTTCTACCACCGACGTCTGGGACATACACAGAAATGAGACGCAGGGACATATTTATACTCTGCTTGCGCTGAATGTGCATCAAAACATTTTATGCACATTTGGCGCAAACCCTGCCCCATATTTATACTTTGACGACCCTGCGGACGTCAAAATCCCACCATGTGCGTCATTTTTTGGAAGAGGGAACCTGCCTTGCGTTAATTATATGCAAGGTGGGCGTTCCCTTCCCAAAAGTGACTTTAAAGCCTATGCGCCTTATTTATACTCCTGCGTCATTTTGATGCACAGGAAGGGGCGGGCCTTAAAATACGGCACCCAGCCTGATGGGCGCCGTTTTTTAACGCCTGCGTCAGGGCAGGCGTTAAGGGACCTGTGGGCTCGGAAGGAGCCCAGAGGTGCCCTCCCATGCCCCCAGGGACACCCCCTGCCACCCTTGCCCACCCCAGGAGGACACCCAAGGATGGAGGGACCCATCCCAGGGAAGGAAAGGTAAGTTCTGGTAAGTATATTTTAAAACTTTTTTTTAAGTGGCATAGGGGGGCCTGATTTGGGCCCCCCTACATGCCACTATGCCCAATGACCATGCCCAGGGGACATAAGTCCCCTGGGCATGGCCATTGGGCAATGGGGCATGACTCCTGTCTTTGCTATGACAGGAGTCATGTCAATGGGGATTGTGCATAAAAAAAAATGGCGCAAGTCCAGTGTGAAAGCCTGATTTTTGCCTCAGACCTGACTTGCACCATTTTTTGACGCACAACCCCCATTTTCCCATACGTTGGCGCTGCCTGGTGTGAGTCATTTTCTTTTATGCGTACCTGTCAGCGGCGCCGGCTAACGTCATTCCACAAATAAGGCGCCCGCATGGCGCGTTGGAATGGCGTTAGCCGGCGGTAACATTTTTGACGCACAACTGCGTTGGCTCAGTTGTGCATCAAAAAGTATAAATATGGCCGGCAGTATCTCAATGCTGAGATCAAAGCCATTTCGAACCAAACAGATTTTAAACCACATACAAAGTGGGGCTTTACTCAGTAGCCCTTCAAAATATTTTACAGTATTACAAACACTGGAACGCTGAAAAAAACAAACTGACTCTGTATACACCTGACACGGAACAGCCGCCAGAAGACCCAATAGCACCTCAAGACCCAGGACCCTCAGCCCCCACGAACGCCTTTGTCAAAGACCTTTTAAAAAATATAAGCCAGAGGTAAAGAGGAGCAAAGCAAATGCTGCTCTGTAAAATGACTGCTACTAAAGATGTGACCTGTTGGAATAACGACCGTGGTGAATTCATTTACAAGGAACAACCAGTTGCTGGATCACACATGTACGATCTGGTCAGAGGTCTCATGCACAGCAAAACACTATTGACCCAAAACGCTCCTAGAGGAGGGGAGCAGTTCGTACACACCTCTGTGGAATGCAACATTCCTTCCACGATCATCGGAAATGCCGACCACCAGCGAAGGCTTGAAAGTTTCAAAGAACCGACCACTGGTGTTTTTACCATGAGTCCCACCATGTCAACATCGCCTTTCTTTCCACAGTTAACACCGTCTAGGAGCAGCGACGCTCTAACTATGGAGCCTAAAAAGAGACTGTTCAAAATGAACACTTGGCTACCGCTCTAATGTTATCATGACATTTGAACAGTTGTACAGTTTTGTTAAAAAGTTTGCATCTCAAAAGATTTTAGTTTCATTTATTTCTTTATCCGTGTGAATGTTTGTGCTGAAAATTGTTTGTAATAAACACTTTTAACTTTTCAACAGTCGTCAGTCATCTTTTCTTATTTTCCAGTGGTTTTAAAATGTGTAGCGGGTGAATAAATAAAATGCATAGTCTGTATTTGTCTTTAAAATGTTTTTATTTTAGACAGTCATCAGTACAAATAGAGGCGTTACAATGCCTTACACTTTTGACAAACATCGTATTCTGTTTTAACAGCACTCGACATAGTCCTTGAGTTTTCATTCATATATTTCATAACAATACCGTTGTTGTTTACTAGATCAGCAGAATACAGATTTAAAAAATTTCTTTACGTCATACCCTCAGACATTTTACTGGTAAAATGTATACAATGTTACCCGCAGGTGATGGCTAGAGAATCCTGTACACTCATCTTGTTGTACACGACCATGGGCGAGGCTTTTTTTACATATTTGAATATCGGTTTTGTATAAATGTTATGCTCTAGGAACTCTGCTAAACTGTCAAACCCTATAACCTTGTCTACATCCAGAAACAGGGCCGACCAATGTGTACCACCCTTGTAATGCAGGTCGGTGTTAAAGACGAGCGTGCAGGGTCTTTTTGGGCCTATCTCTCCTGGTAGACTGATGCTAGGCAATACACCTAAAAAATATTTCTTAGCATATTTATGCCTGCTTAAGAAGTCATGTATCTGCACTGTGTCCATTTTACAGTCTTTTGATGACAGTCAAACATAATGTGTTGGGTGTGACTGACTTGGATGACGCTGTCGAATACAGAGAATACAACCATGTTCACGGTCGTAGCCAGTGCTTGTATAAAGCGTATTTTAGCTTTTAGATTTCCGTTTTTGATCAAGTTGTAATGATCACCATCTTCCATGTCAGGAGTCAGGTCAAACGCAAACAGCGTGTAGCCGACCCCATAGCCCTCTCTTGAAGCAACGACTCCTGAGTCATACAGGTGTTTCCCCGTCGAGACCAGACTTAGATATTCCCTAACAAAACTGGATGTTCCAAAACTCGGGGTGAATGGTTTTGTGGGAATAACAGCTCCCTTGTGGAACAAAGCGGCCTAGTTGATGTCATAGTGCTTGAAGTTGAAAGGGTTAGAAGTATAGAGCATGCTAAAAGCTTATTGTCCACAAACCCTATGATGATGAGTTTTGGGAGTTGCCCCAGGAATAGATTTTGCTGCTGCATTAATCTAGTACCGGCGGGGATGCTGAATATCTTTAGAGCCACTCTTTCAATGGCGTACTTGGCGTTCGATAATTGTAAAGCTGCGGCGTGGGCCAGTCTGACGCTCAGTGACACTTTCACTCTCTTTACAAACAGGATCGCAAACAATATAACCAGTTTATATTGTTCTGCATAGCTGCTGATGAGACAGAACGTGCCCTTATTGCGACTGAGTTTGATCTTAAGATTGGTAAGGTTGACTAGAAGTTTATCTTGGAAGAAAAGGTCTGAATTTATGCATCCCAGGAGGTCAAAATGTCCACTGCTGGTGGGAAGCTGGCTCTTTTTTAAAAACCATTGTTGCCCCCGTCCAACACTGTGTCCTCAAAATGCAGGAGTAACTGCAAGCTGTGTGTCCAGGGCTTTGTGACTGTAATTTAGAATACTCTCTATGTAGGCCCTGTCGGCATCCATGTTATCACTTTGCTTGATGAGTCGATCGCCCAGGTTAATGTCCACCTGATTAAACATGGTTGCGACGGGGTAGGCGATCGGGGGCACTTTAGCATTGGCCTCGATGTTGGTACCGTTCACTTTTGTTATTTTGCATACGAGGTGCAGCAGAGTGTTGTTAAGATCCAAATACATATCTCTGGACCCCGACACAAGTAACTCTATTGGCGCCATAGGCGTCAGAGCGGCTAGAGGCAATACTTCCATGAAAAAATGTTGGTCTGTGTGTGTTTTAGAGAAAAGAAACCTAGCTCAGATTTGGAGCATTCACCTGAGGTGCAGTGGACGAAGGCCATGATAGCTGATTAAAAAGATATTTGCACTAGTGTGCGTTCTCTTCTCCTTCTTGGAAGATCTCTTCCGTCTTACGACTATTCTTTTGTGTGGGCATTTTGAAGAAGTCCTCCATTTTTTATAGAGAATTGGTGGGCCCCTGCACCTTGAAGCCCTTTAATTCCTTTTAACACCCGCGCGTGCTTTGTACATCAACCCAGCTCCGTCCTGTGGCTGTTTGTTCATGCGCTCGGCAACAGCCGATGTTACAGAACCCATGTCATGGGCTATGTTTGTAGCTGCCGCTTTAACGTGTGGTTTTGCAATTACGTGCCCTCTTCTCAATAAAGGCATGGCTGTTCTAAACAAACTCCGAAAGAAGCACCCCTATCCGGCCCCGTACATACCAGGGGCCCCATGAAAGTAGGGCGACGATATGCCATAGCCAGTCTGAATGCTATAATAATCCCTGTACCTAGAGTGGTCCCCGTATGTTTTCAACATGGCCATCGCAACTGCTTAATAGTCACTGTTGCGGCGTGGCCTTAAATGAAGCTTAACAATAACGTTCCCATATTTAAAGGCCACTGGCTCTGACTGATTGTCGTACACCATGATGGTTATAATGTCAAAATGTTTTTTAGAATTGCTATGTAGTCGAGTTTGTGATGTTGTATATTAACCATTGTGTTATTTTCTTCCTTCCCCGGGACCCATCTTATCAGCGGCATATAACTATCCACTATCATCTGTGGTTCTACAATGTCGTTATACACGTAGAGTGTATAAAATCCACCGTTAATATCGGGACATGTAGGGTCTGGTTCCACCTGCCTTTTCACATGTTGTACGATCCCTAAAACGCTTCGTAATTTACCAGTACAGGTAAACCTGGTGTTGAGCTCTGGGGCTTTAAGGAACACTTCTTTTCTAACGTTATCCGACACTAGATGTATATTTGCATACTCTTCAACGCCGGATATGGCTCTGTTGATGGCGTCAACCACCGCCGCGACTGTGGTGTAATACCCATGCTGGAAACTCATGGGGAGGCTCAAGAGGTCCTGAGAGCGCTTTATGATAAATTTAGCCTCGTGCTTTGTAAATGTATTCCTCATTCTAGGGTACTGTATCTCAATTAGGGCCACCTCCCAGGGCCCTTTCAGGTCCACCGGTTTTGGCCAGTTTCACTGTATAATTAGAAATCTGATTGTCGGGGATCATGACCTTTGAGGCGTTGGACGGCAGCATAATATAAAGGGGTGAGGTCTCCATCTCTGTGCTACAGCGCGACTTCACAACCCGTGCAGCGAGCGGTCCAAAGCCCACCTGTTAAACTTCTCAGGCCACCCCCGCCATTTGAACAGCACCTGTCTCTTAGCTCCGCTGCCTGTCTTTTTTTAGAACCTTTTCAACCCTGTACAACCTGTTCGGTCGTGGGGCACCTTTTGTAACTCATTGTTGTAAAAGACACCCGTTACTGTTTCCTCATCGTAGTCCTTCAATTTGTAAATATATACCCCTTCTTTAAACTCCGCACTTTCCACTATAAATATCTTGTCACTAAGGAGGTGATTCTGAGAATGGCGGGCGGCGGAGGCCGCCCGCCAGTCTTCCCCCGACAAAATACCGCTCCGCGGTCGCAAGACCGCTGAGGGTATTTTGAGATTTGCCCTGGGCTGGCGGGCGGCCGCCAAAAGGCCGCCCGCCAGCCCAGGGCAAATCTACCTTCCCACGAGGACGCCGGCTCAGAATTGAGCCGGCGTAGTGGGAAGGTGCGACGGGTGCTGTTGCACCCGTCGCGTATTTCAGTGTCTGCTTTGCAGACACTGAAATACTACGTGGGGCCCTCTTACGGGGGCCCCTGCAGTGCCCATGCCATTGGCATGGGCACTGCAGGGGCCCCAAGGGGCCCCGCGGCACCCCCTACCGCCATCCTGTTCCTGGCGGGTCTCAGGATGGCAGTAGGGGGTGTCAGAATCCCCATGGCGGCGGAGCGCGCTCCGCCGCCATGGAGGATTCTCCCGAGCAGCGGAAAGTCGGCGGGAGACCACCGACTTTCCGTTTCTGACCGCGGCTGAACCGCCGCGGTCAGAATGCTCGAGGGAGCACCGCCAGCCTGTTGGCGGTGCTCCCGTGGTCGGTGACCCTGGCGGTCACCGACCGCCAGGGTCAGAATGACCCCCTAAATGTCTGTTGGTAGCCTTTGGTGAAGACACTCTTCAACTTCGAAACCCTGACATGACACCCTTTTTTAAAACAGGTTTCTTGACCCTCGCCGGAAGACGACTCCCGTACACAGTTCTCCACACCATTAATGAATTATCAGCTGTTACCTCCACAGGAGACATTTTAATGGTCCTATGTTAACTGGCGTTATAAACATCTATAAAAGCCTGTAGAACATCCACGTATCTGTAGGTATTGTTGGCTGTGAAATATTGCCACATCTTTGATTTTAAAGTTCTGTTAAAACCCTGTACAACCACCGCTTTTACCTCAGTGTGCGTTACAAAATGCTGAACAGCGCGCTGCTTTAATAATTTCTGAATAGATTTGTTTAAAACTTATTTTCCAGCGTCTGTTTGTAGTTTTGAGGTACTCGACCTCTTTTAAAGGAGACGGTGATGCTGGTATCCCTTTAATGCTTCTGCAAAGGCGTACTTGGACAATACATCTATGACTGTTAATATATACATTGCGCCGTTGTTATGCTTTGCTAGATCTTGAGGACTGATTATGTCAGCCTACCACTGATAATCTAGATGCGCGCTAACGACTGTGGCCCTCCTTTTAAAACATCTCCTGGCTGGGTTGTGAAGTGAATACGCTTCTTCCCTGGATAACCAAGTCTTCACCCCTCATCGGTTTACAGATTTATTTTCAACTCAAGTCCTTCTAAACAGAGCTTCGGTGCTTCTGAAGCTTCCAACCCCTAGTGTATCGTAATAAAGCTTCCTTAAACCAGTCCCTGCCATGCTGTCACATACCGCAACCATGAAATGAAAGACGTTTGTTTTGTGTAAGGTCATTTTTATTAAACATAAAAATGGTAACAGTACATAAACACTGCAGACTTTACAGTTTTCAGACATGTATCAAAGTCATTGTCGGACACTTTGAGGTCTTTTCATTATGTATACATAACATGACATTGTGTACACACATTAGGGGGGCATTACAGCTTACAGGCCTTAGCGTCACATGTTTTGCTATTTTCAGTGATATAAATTCAATGGCTCTAGACATGACTGCCTGCTCACCCCTCAAATAACTTTGCACACACAGGGTGCTGACGTCGTTTAAAAGTTCATACAGTTCCTGCTCGGACAGTGCAAAGCCCTTATCACTAAAATAATGTTCTGTAACACGCTCCAGGGTTTTGCTAAATCCTTTTGGCGGGGGTAGTCTTAAATCCATCGACCTTCACCTGTATACGCTCGGTATTCACCACGCATAAGGTGCCACAGTTTGCTCCGCCGCTTCGCTACAGACTCGGAACTGTCTCACTGCTTCGTATCTGGTGGCTCATAAAACTGCATATGGCTCCACGTTAGAGGCTGTATTTCAGCTATTCTTTCTTTGAGCAACACATATAACATTTTCGTAATAAAAGAGTATCCAGGGTGTAATTCATAGCCATCTTGTGCAGCATAGTTCTGACCCCGTCCTAAAAGTGAGTATGTAACGTTAAATAATACAACTACGATACATTATCAGGTTGTCTCATTATTCTCAAAACAGTGTACGTGGAGCTAAAGCACCCGTTCTTCCATTTTTAAAGTTCACATCACGCATACATCTTTCTATGATCCTTTCTACCATAATTCTGTCAACAGCAGCACCCAGACTATGCATGCTTTCAAGCTTTGGGTGCGGATCGCAACCGTATCGGAGCTCACAGGGTGCGGTCGACAAAACTTTAATCATATCAGGTTGAACATTTTTCTTTAAAGTCAACATCCCGTACACCTATCTTAACAGTTTGCACACCTTTTACGGATCTAGCAAGCTGCAGATGTGCCTGGTTATTCTTGGTTCATATGACGGGTTTAAATATTTGTGGCCCTCCTGACCCGCATCGTTAATTTTGTGGCCATAACACAGAGTATAATAGTCATGCTTCATACAAGTTTTCACAATCGTCGCTGCAAAACCTTTAACAGCCCAGAAGCCGGCGTAGGGGATGCTCAATGTTTCCTTTTCAATGCTCGAGACATTGTGGGGACAAACACCATTCTTACACGATTTGCTGTTTTGGCTCGTGGAAATTTCACTCTGATTTGAATAGCAAAAACAATTAAAATTTACGGCGTTAACCTTTGGTTGCAACTCCTCCACAGCTCTTCTTTTGGTCACTGACTCCTATGGTTCAAAAGAAAGACAGCTATTAGTTAAGAATACATAAAATACCAGTATCCATTCTGATTGTCTATAGACGGTTCTTACTAACCTCAACACTTCCTCAAGAATCTGCAGCCCCTCTTAAATCTTGAGAGTCGTTGAGTTCTATTGTCGCATGACCAGATTCTGAGCTCGGCTGCTGCACGAAGACAGACTCAGGAGCTTCGGGCACCAAAAACCCCATGTCTTCATTAACCGGCAAGTTATGCGGCTGCATAGCCTCTTCAAAATCTTCCATGTCGATGGGGTTATTTCCACCCTTTGCACAGCTTCACGATGCTTCGCTCCCGTTGCCATCACCCATAATAGGTGATATCAACATAGGCATATCCTTGAGAGGAAGCTTTTCAAACCGAGGGTCGGGGTCCCCGTGAAACCCTGTAACGTCAAAACCCACATAGGGGTGCCCAGCAGCATGTCCTCGTCCAGTGCTGAGGGCGGGCGGTTAATATATCTAACGAAAGTGGTCATGTCGTCTTCGGAGGATGCCCTTCTGATGATGGGATTGTATATCTTCATATTGGCGATAAAGGGTTCTTATTGATCAGGATACTCTGATGCTTAACACTGGCCACTTATGGGAGCCTTATATGTGGTCTAAGTGTGAAAAAGTGGGCGTGCACACACTATGCAAGTTGTTAGGGTTGTAATTTTTCACAACCCTTTGACAGCCTGAACATGTCTGGGCACACACAGACACCAGGCGCAGGCTCTTAGGGCTATCAATCACACAGCCACAGACACATGACAGGCATGGTGATTGATTGACAACTTGGGGGCAGGGCATCCACGTCATTACCTACGTCATTGCCTACGTCATCATGGGGCATGACACCTGTCAAAAATAGTTTGATGGAAGGTATCCCCATGTACTACTGCTGTCACTGAGATCTGAAGTCACTACATCTTAGGTGTACGCAAGTCTTCCAGTACTCTTTTTCTTGTAACTCGAGTACATAAAGCTTTCTTTTAACATTCTAAAATAAGTAGCGCAGGTACCTCAGTTCAAAAAAGAGCAATGACTTCTTCATTAATCACAAAATGTAACAAGGCATTATATAAAGAGCTTTGACTACCATCAGTCCTTATCACTGAATGTTTCACAGTACGTGCACCATCAAAAGCATAACTTCCATGGGGCACTGTCGTTTGTGAACACCTTAAGTTAGAGCTGGCCTTTGGGCATCACAGCTAGTAGAAGTGCAGAGCTTAATATTTTGCTTTCTCATTGTTAGAATGCGATAAGCAAAGTACTGTTTACTAAATTGGCTGGACTGGTTATAAATGTCATACATGATGTGGGGCCACTTGACACTATTAGTACCACATTTAGAGTCCTTGTCTTTCATGCCATAATACAAAGAACCCAGGGAGTTTTAATTATGACTTATTTCAGTTTTGAAAATTTGCACTGACTCATCTGATATGTAAAATGGAAACTTGGGACATGGAGCCATCTGTTCACACTATTTTGTGGTGATCACATGATGGTCCACAGTTATATTGGGTTCTTGCAGTGCTTATGCTAGCACACGAATTTCAGAATGGTCAGATAAGTACTGAGGTAGCAGACTGTAAAACACTACTATGTAGCATCCATAGCTTTGAGAAGGACAAGGGGACAAACATTGCCGACTTACAATTGCATGCGGTGGGCAGAACTCGCTGGTTTCAATGTGTTAGAGCTTGTTCTTTAAAACTTTGCCTAGAGCTCCAGATGCATCAAGAGGATGATGTCACAAGCAGGGTTGTAATGAAACAGAAAATAAGCCTGGGTACCAAAATCAAAGTGCCCCCATACCCCCCTTTAGTGAATTAAATAGCTAAACAAGCACTGACAATGAAAATAGGTCTGGCTGTAAAGGAATGCATTACAAGTAGAGAGCATAGGAATGGACATTTATTTGTGTGGAGAGAAAGAACTGTACAATAATATTGGTGTAGGTTAAATGGTTAGGTGATGGCAACACTATCAAGCCAGAAGTAAAAATCCATGTAGGTTATTGACTACCCTCCTCCTATTTGTGCTGCTGCCAGGGAACAACACCATAAATTATCTAGTTATCTGAGATACTTTATTAGCTTTCCAATATCATGGGTGCCCCTTGAAATTTAAAGCTCAGGGATAGGGATAATCATGCAAGAAGTTCACAGATGGGTAGAGGGCAAACACATTTTTGGGAAAACACACAACTTGTGTCCAATCAAAACATGTATTCCTGTGTCCCAAAAGGTGGCTGGCGCCAAAGTCCTTCTTTAGTGATAGTGATGCTCACTTAATTGTCTGGCTACAGCTACTCTGTCAAGCCAGACTATAAAAAGTGGCCAAAGTTTGCAAATTGGGCCACTTTAGAGTTTGTAAAAACATGCTGTCTAAGTGTTTCCAAGGAATGGAAGACTAGGGATTCGAGCTTGTTATAGCCAATGTTTCTTTTATTATCAGGGAAAGTAACAGTAAAAACCTGTCAAGCAGACTATGAAATAGACCCACAAAAATTCGACCCACAAACTGACCTGTCAGACCATCCCGTCAGGCGCTGCCTGATTTCCCTATAAGCAAGTCTGACCCTGGTCATAAGCAGAGCCTTAATGAGAGTGGAATTATAATATTAGAGACATCTGTCAACAAAGTTTGGGGCTTTTCAAGTGCTTCAAGAACTCCAAAGCCCTTCAAGTTCCTCCTCCCACATTGTATGATGATGAGTCGATCCACAGTTAAAACAGAGTTTACTGATTTGAATATAAAAGGTAAATATCGTTCCAACTAAACATACATTTTTAAGTTGATACTAACACAGGACTTCAGGGAGTTGTGCTCCAATGGAACCAGATTTTTTAAAAACATACAGCCCACCACTTAGCTGGAATCATTAGCAGCGACAACATGCTTCCTCTGTTGAAATGGGGCTGTTGTTGTAAGCTACCCGTAGTCAAGTCCTCCCAAAAGATGTAGTTTTCCTTACAGTACATCATTGGCTGGAAATATATTCATAACTTCAGGTTGCCATTGAAAAAGAGAGCAAATGTTCAAAATCTCAATATCAATATTTGTCTTTTACATACATTACAGACATGATCTAAATGTAATTGTAAGAACTGCCAGAAAAGTTGGTTTTCAAAATGGAAGTCTTAATCTAGATATAGATTCTACTTATAGGAGAACACAGCAGGTTGTTTTACCTTTTGACTCGCAATTAAGGTGACCCATCCATAACTCCAGAATATGCAGATCAGTAATCAATAATAAGTACTGAATAACAATAATCATCATTAATCAATGACATTAATAATCAGTAGGGTCAGTAATTGCCACGTACCATGACCTTTCAGTCATGAATAACCGCACCTTTTAGTAAAAGTTAAAATATTTTTTTCCCTATATTAGCAATGCTAAAGTCATGTGAATTAACCTCAAAATCAAATGATGCGTATTCAGAAACAACACTGGTGGTCTAAAGCAACAGAAAAACGTAATCTAATCAAAACGTGAACTATTACACATTCTAAGGATTCAGTGCAAATTAATAACAAGAACACTTGCACAAATAAGATCACGTACATTTAGATTCAGCAAAGAAAAGACATCAAGCGTTATTCCCTATAGCAGATTTTCATTGGTGAGGATCCTTAACTAACACCAGATTAGCATCAGGATGCTGTGCTTCATGAAAAACAATTTAGTTACACATATTTGGAAAAACATCTAACTAAGGCTCTTGCAAAACAGTGTGATTGGCACCTAGAAAGAAAAGGTAAATATGCATAACAGACATAGGTACAAATAATACCTCTCCTCAGTTGGATCAGCAAGACAAGATAGTCTTCATCATCAGGACATCAGTCGATCAGTAAGGCATCAGGATTCATCATCAAAGTTCAGAAAACACAAAGTATTTAAGCAATAAAGTTATGCACGTCTCTTGTCAAGACGGAAAATGGGCAAGAATGGGCTCCCCCCTCTCGGTACAGTCTTGTTAAGTTAAATTCCCTAAAACTATTTCCCAAATCCATATTGGTCAAGGGATCACATGTTTACACTTTGTCCAATAAAACTAAAACTCCAAATCTATGAATTCTAGCATTAACACGTTCACATGTCACTTATTGTTTTTTCCTTTAATTTCCTCATCATCCGGCTTGTCAGGTAACAATATTGTTGCAGCTTCTACTCCAGTCACTGACTCTATTGTTCTCCTCCTGAGAAAGTCAGTCTTACACACATTACATACAAAATGTTACATTTAGCAAGAACAGCATCTTCTAGCAGTCGGTTCTCATGAGATAAGATTCTCAGATGTGAGCACATTAACACAATACAATGGAATATCACTGTTTAACTCTCTAGGCCAGTCATTTATTAAACGTTAGGAACTACAGCTTGACATGAGGCCGGGCAACTAGGCCAAGACCTTCGCTAAGTTAAGGCCTACAACTAATAAAGCTAATACATAATGCATAACCTTTAATATGACAAATTGCTACATTAGTCAAACGTATGCTCCACATTTCACAGTATTAGACTATTAATAAGTACACTTTGTGAAATTTGGCGGCCACTCATCGTAATCACATTTTCAAATGCATGCATTATTTTTTCTACGTTATTATATTTTCTACACAAATCCATTACTCAGAATACATGAAAACTGCATTAATAATTTTTAATAAAACAGCTGCGCTAGCACTACTAACCTTGCCCCTTTGTCTAATGACTGACAGGTGCTGTGAGGAACCAAATGCCTGCATTGCTGTGACACTGTAGCCCTATAATTTCTACTGATTTAAATTTCACATATGGTATTGTATTAGTCAGGAAAAAACACTTTAAAGAAGAGTTAATTTATGTTCTTTGACGGGCGCGTCTTAACAAATGGAGGACTCCTCTATATTTTGCTGAACCTGTGATGCATCCTATTACTTTCTCATGGGGAATGACAACCACGTCAGAGAAGACCCTGATGGACTGCCAACACAGACCTGATACCCGGCAATTAAATCCCTTTTAAAACCGCTCTTTCATAGAGAGGAGGAGACGCCAAAATGTAGCAGAGTAGTAGAGAAGAGCGAGGTCTGAGCTCAGCCTGTATATTTTTAATCCTGCTCTAATTTTAATCAAATGTTCATTTTATAAACTACTTGTGTAAAAAGTTTATAGTTGGATGCTAAGTTAAAATAGGTTGGTGCTAATTCATGTTTGGGAACTCGGGTGGAATCTGGTGCCATTCATAGCTTGCTGCTCGTTAATCAGCTACTGTTTGTACATTCAATGTTGCCCCTAAACTGTTGATGGAATTGTGAGGCAAATGCTGTTATTTTAATACTTGGTGCTATTTAATGCATGCTGCACTTTGCTGGGAGCATATTTTTCTGGGGACATAACTCATGATTCTCACGGAGCCGGGCACCATTTTTACTCTGTCTCCTGTGGGTATTTTTCAGCGCCATTGTTTGATCGGGCAAGCGGTCTAGTGTTTGTTAACCTGCTCCCATGCACAAATGCGCATTGGATGCGTGCTGCGGGTGCACTGCTGGCATGTCAAAGACAATTCTGTCTGCGTCTGGACCATGTCCAGCCCCAGCCATGTTGCCCCTTTCCATGTTATTCAGACTGGTCCCCTTTCAAGTGAAGCACTTTTATCCCTAAATTGCAGCCTGTGTCATTCTACCACACCTTTTCAGTTTACTTTTGAAACCACCACAGACTTCATGTGTGAAGCATGTGGTGCATGTGGCTTCACCCCCAAGGCTATGTGGGTTACAAAGCCACCTCCCGGGGATAGTTTATCTTCGCCCTTGAGGTGCCGCATAGTGTGGCTGGTTTCAAAAGTTTGCCTTTTTAATTGCAGGTCCCTTCCCAAGTATGCCACTGACATCTTCCTCTTACTGTCTGATTACACAGGGATTTCATTTTTCTAACTGAAACCTGGCTTAAGGGAGGTTCAAATCCAAACATTGCCTTAGCAATACCTCCTAGCTACAGGATTCTGTGTGCCAATTGAGGTGGAGATACGATGGGAGGAGGCGTAGCCATCATTCTTATGGATTCCCCAGGGCAGCGGAAAACCGGCGGTACACCGCCGGTTTTCCGTCACTGACCGCGGCTGTACCGCCGCGGTCAGAATGCCCATAGGAGCACCGCCAGCCTGTTGGCGGTGCTCCCGCGGTCCCCAACCCTGGCGGTCTCGGACCGCCAGGGTTGGAATGACCGCCTAAGTCCCTCTTCTCCCCTGTCGTAGCTAAAAGCTCCTTCCACCCCTCACTGGATCTTTGTACCAGGCCCTATGACTTTTTCACTGAAAAAATCCAAACCCTTTATTCTACTTTCTAAATGCAATTCTGGTCAATTGACTCTTTGATGCTGCCTGCTAGTCACATACCAGTGATCTCTGACTACTGCTTACTAGCTAAAGATGACTCTATGGAAGAACTTCTGAAGTGTAAATCAAGCTCTTAGGATGACCCTTGTCCCCCTTACATCTTCAGATTGCTATCTGGAAACAGGCATTCCTTCTGCCACTCCTAAAAAAGCCCAATACAGACCTGAGTATGCTCAGCAACGTTAGGCCCATTTCACTGCTGCCTGCTCCGCCTAAAATCCTGGAGAAGCAGGTGAATCTCCAACTATCGTTGTTTATTGAGGCAAGTGGCTTGTTACATGACATTCAATCCGCCTTTCGGGCTGGATTCAGCACTGAAAGGTCCCTTTTGGAAGTATTGGAGTCTGTAAGAGAAACGTTCAATAGGGAGGACTGTGCTATGATCGTATTGCTTGACCTGTTGGCCTTGTTCCTTGGTTTCACTGCATAGTCCTGGCCTGGATCCAATTCTTTTTGGACGAGCACTTGCAGCAGATCTTCCTCCATCCTTTTTCATCTTCTCCAAAACCCCTGGTCTGCGGGGTGACTCAGAGCTCAGCACTCAGTCCATTCGTTTTTACCCTCTACTTGGCCCCTTTTGGCCACCCTTATTGAACACTCAGAAGCAGCCCTTAAAGCTAACTGGATGAACTCTAATTATTTAAAGTTGAATACAAATAAAACAGAGTTCCTCTTCATCAACCAGATACCACCCTCCTGCTAATCTCTGGGGGCCAGCTGAATGGAATCCTCCCCCATTGCTGGCCAGAACAGCAAAAACATTTAGGTACTGTGTTTGATTTTGACCTTTCTTTTGCGGCCCAGATTAAACAGATCTCTTTAAGCTGCTTTATGAAGCTTAAATCAATTAGGAAGCTGCTACATCTGCTCCTGGAAGAGTCTCGAAAAACTGTAGTGCATGCTCTTGTGACACCTTGCTTGGATTATGCCAACAACCTCTATCTGAGGCTTCTGGCTTTCCTGATCTACAGACTCCAGATTATACAAAATGCGACTGACAGGCCAAACAGTGGGTTCAGTTTTTCCAAAACATTTCACCTCATTTGAAGCAGCTCCATCGGGTCCGTGTGGCAAGAAGGATTCAATTCAAAGCCCTCACTGTAGCTTTGAGAGCACTGGAGGACTAACACCCCTGTTATCAGTGAAAAAGATTTGGCAGGTACCAGTAGGTGAGATCTCTGAGATTTAACCACCTTTGACTTATGCGTGTCCCGAGGTCTCCTAACCTCTGTCGTGGTGGTAGTTCTTTTTTGGAACTAACAGCAAAGGTCTGTAATTCTCTGCCTTTCAAACTTCAAATAACCAAGTCCAAACACCGCTTTTGGAGGGACTTAAAAGCCTACCTCTTTGACCAAAAGTAGTCAAGTTAAAACTGGCTATCCTTCTCAGTCTCAGCTTTTGAGCACCAGGATGCTTAGGTTGAAGCAGCTGCTAATTTTACAAATGCCATTGATTGAAGAGTCTAGAAGATTAAGAGAGCCACAGAGCACCAGAGAGGTGTACCACAGGCAAGGAGATGGTAGAGTGCCGAAAGTGAATAGAAAAGGGAGGACAGCAGAGCAATAGAGAGAAATCTATGAGGTAAGGGTCAGAGGTGAGCAGTGGTACAGCAGAGAGGAATCAAGGAGGTAGTGAGAGAAGTGGAGCAGCAGAGAGAAAACCAGTCCAGGAGATAAAGTAAAGAGGGAGCTCCACTGGAATACCCAGGAGAAGGAAAGACCAGAACCTGAAATAGTGCACCATGTATAAGGCCCAGCAACATGAGAGAGGAAGGTGTTGAGTCTTCAGATGCCACAGACTCTGGGTTTTTGGTCAAGGGCAACTGTAGGGAAGGGAATGATCCTAATCTAAAAGAGATAAGAGATTGGATTCTAACCAAGAGAAAGGACTCAGTAAATACCATAAAAAGGGTACACTGATGAACATCAAAGTGAAAAAAGGGGAGACCATTTCTGTTCACACAAAGCAGGACTATTTTTTCACTCAAGGAGATGAGTATAAAGGGAAAGTAGACCCATCGTTTCCCTGAAGAATATGGACTGGTAATTTAACCCAGGGATGAATTAATGGACCCTAATAAAATCACCAAGTATTCTAATATATATTCTAAACCTGATACTATTTCGAATAGCATTGCTGCAGGGAGACAAATTCCAGACACATGGAAAGGGGCCGAAATTATACTAATTCATAAAAAAGGTGATGTAAATTTTCCAGCTAATTATAGGCCAATAAGCCTCATCAATATACTAAAGATTTTCGCTAAACAAATTTTACAGAGGCTAACCAGCTGGGTCGACGACCACCAGATCCTCTCTCCACTTCAGGCAGGATTCCGCGTGAAAACTAGCACGGTGGACCAGGTTTTTAGGTTGGCTATACTGTATTGAAAATATGTAGCTATTGCTAAGCAGCGCCTATATGTTGTATTTATAGATCTGCGTTCTGCTTTTGATCTGGTCCCAACAGCTAAATTGTGGGAAGTGCTGGGCAGACTGGGAGTTCCAGGGGACCTACTACTTTTGCTAAAACGATTGCACGAAAACACATATGCGCAAGTGAGATGGGGCAAACAAGGCGAGCTGACTGAAAAGATTACAATCAAAAGGGGAGTTCGCCAAGGTTGTGTGTTAGCCCCCTTACTATTCACCCTATTCATTAATGAGGTGGTGAAGGCTATGATCACTTTCCAGAATGATGCCCCCTCCCTGAATGCACAAAAAATCCCCATTCTTCTTTTTGCAGGTGACTCACTCCTTATTTCAAAGACACCAATGGGGTTGCAAACCCTCGTTGATAGATTTTATTCATTTTGCAGAGAACATGGGTTGGAGGTTAACGTTAACAAAACTAAATTGATGGTGCTCTGTACAGGACCTAGCAAAAGATGCACCATCAACATCGATGGATTCCCCTTGAAGAAAGTTAGCTCTATAGATTATCTGGGTGTTAGGCTAACGAGCAAATTATCATGGGAAGATCAGACCACGAAGAGTGCGGGGTTGTTACAACATAGAGCTGCATCCATACTGCGTTTCTACCAAAGCTCCTTAACAAAAGCTGTATCCACAGCAATTAAAATCTATACAGCCAAGGCGCAAGGAGCAGCTCTGTATGGAGCGGAAGTATGTGGATTTTCTAATTGTAACAGGATATCAGTGGGTGAAAACAATTTGGCAAGGGCCCTGATTGTGTGCCCTCGCAGTACACCTTTGTCGCCATTATTTTTTTACTTGGGTTTGAATAGAGTAGCTGACCTAGTTACTTTAAGACCGCTTTTATCTTGGATCAGGATATGGACCACCCCTGAATTAGATATATATAAGGCTTCATTACTCGATTTACTAAAATGTCAAAACACTGCCACACTCCCCTGGTTTAGACATGTGTCCCACTGGTTTCGTTCGCTGGGTCTGGGTGATTATTGGGAAAATCCCCACAATTTAGAGAGACGCCACAAAAATGTTTCAAAGTATGTTTATTGGTCCCATGTAAAGGATAATTACATAATTTGTAAATCACATGGTCGTTTAACAAACTATTTTATTGATTTTAAATGGTCCCCACAGTTTGAACCATACTTGGATATCATACCTGACTTACAGGGTAAAAGCTTATATGCAAGATTTCGGTTTGGATATTTACCTTTGATGTCATTGACTGATAGTTGGGGGCAGACCATCCTTCCCGACATATGCCCCGCTTGTGGTGATACTTCAGAAACTGTTGAACATTTTATGTTCTTTTGTCCTGCTTATTCGATCCCACGGTCAAAATGGATCCGTAAAATCTGCAGGCTCATGGGAATTAACAACTGCTCTTCTGCCGTAAGGGTCTTAAAAAGCCATAGTTCCAATGACTTAATTCTTGCAGTTAGCAAGTTTTTAGTGGCAGCATGGCATATTCGTTGCTGTCTTTTAAAAAAACAAGGATCCATGCAACTGACTTAGACAAGACTTTTATGTGTAAATTTTATTTTATTTATATGTATCGAATGTTTTATATTAGATTATTGATGATTGTATTCAAACATGATCATTCATTGTATTTTGTTGCTTTCATGGTCAATCGACTGAATAAAGCTGTTGTTGTTGTTGAAACCTGATGCTTTTATTATGTGGCTTTTCCTTCCAAAGGAGACGATCTCCCTGACTGTCCAAAGACAGCTGGAACTAACTAACCTTTTCAATTCAACCATCCAAAGGCATCTATTGAGCAAACAACTGTTTTCCCCCCTTTTGCTCCCTCATCCATTTCCAATAAAAGTGTTGGGTCAACTTGATTCAGCTTGCTAATGTTTATGGATTGGTGTCTCTCTCTCTTCTATGAACCACAACATGCCCTAGATTAGACCAATTAAGAATACTTTACCTTTCTTTCATTAACTACCCAGGATCCATGGCCAGGATATGGTGTACTCGAGGTTAATGCCCTTTTAGAATTTGGGTAAAGTTTGAGATTGATTGGGAACGGTAAATGCAGAGTCAGAAGGTTCATCTTTGAGTCACTATTATATACTATTTTACTACATTTCCATTACCTCCACACGTGAAACAAACTGCTGCTATCTCCCAGCGATAATGGCTCTGTTGAGATGAAATCCAAAGAGAAAATTGGACCAGTGCCTTTATTTCCATAGTAATACACTAAATGTTGTCCCTTCAACATACAAAAAAGTGTTTGAGTTAGTTCAGGGAACTGTGCATTAACCTTGTGGGAACATTCCAAGTTATGCCATTTGTCACCCTTTCACAATTCAGTTTGCACAGAGTGCATTAACATAAATAAAATTCTTCTTTCATAATGTGTTAGGGAAGATGCAATCTGGTAGTCAGTGAGAATAAACATCTTTTCAGATCCCAGTGCAGTCCCTAGCTGGTTCCCATGATCTAATCTCCAATGCAGAGAACAGACACAGAAAACAAGCAATGCCAAAGCCAATAGATCTCAGCTCTGAAATCTATTGGCTTTGCAGATGCTTTTTGCTGTCCTTGATAACCACTGTAAATGGGCAGTCATTGTCAATGGCCGTTTTGGAACAGCATTTTATGAAATATTAACTTACTCAAAGAGTGCAGGAAATGACAGTCGTTATGAATGTGTGTGCATCAACAGCAGCGATCTTTGAATGCCCAAACTAGGTATATGTAATGTTTTTGAAGCAATTGCTCTGGTCAGCAGACAGGTAAAGCTGTTTGAATCCGAGACCTAAAACACTGCAAAACAGTTTAGTCAGGCATTACAACAACATTAATTAAAAACATTCATGAAGAAAAAGGCATATTTGCTAAAAAAAAAGACGTACCAGAGTCTAATTTCCATCAGGCATGCAAGACTAAGAAAATGAGCTTTGATAATTGAAGTCCAGTGGTACTTCTCACTTGCCTTATATCACTTGGCTCTCTGGAGAAGGAAGGTAGGCTCACTAGAACTGCTTCATCACTAAGAACTGACAATAATTATCTTGCCTTGGTGTACTGAGAACACAACTCCACATGTATCCTCCCTTAATGCTTGGTCCTGCATCACCATTCTTGAAGGTGAATTCCTCTTTACATCAAAGTTTAAAGTGAAAAACTAGCATGCATTGTGAAACGAGCACCAGCCAGAGATACCACTCCATTAGGTACCACATGAATCAATGATCCCGGCTAGGGACTTTTCACTATAGGGAAGCCACCTGTCTAGCCAGTTAAGATAGTGTTTTGGATGACCCCTCCATAGAGGGTTAATTTTAGGCATACTAAATATTAATCTGTAAATAGTACCTCAATATGGTCAAGTTTAATTATGAGTTGCTGCTGTTTGTTGATAGTGTAAATTTGTAAATTTATGTTCGTTTTTATTTGCTTTTTAGGCACTTACAATAATAACTTTATATTCTTCAATTTCTGTGATTTTATTTGCCTACAGTTTCAGATAGTATTCTCCTATTCTTGCTCCCCATCTCATCTGAGCAGAAGCCTTCTACTTGGAGTCCTATCACAAAATTTAATAGCTTAATGTATCTATAGAATCTTTCCAAGTCTTATTTTGGAGAGAACTTGATGTAACACTAATCAAAGAACAAACCTTTCTACCCTCTTGTTAGTTGAAGATGTAGAATATTTATCACTAAAAAAACAGAAAAAACATGATTTAAATCATGAGAAAACACTCTCCTAGAGCAGAGGCCGAACACTGAAATCCCAAACCACTGATCAGCTAGCGTTCAAGAAGACAGCTTACCAGACATGCCAACTCACACAGTGCCACCATGTGTCACATGATTTTTACTCCCTTCACATGGTCACTTGATGAGGAGCTGAAATTACACAGTGGATTTCTAACTCATTTTCAGAGGCAGTAAGCAGCTGATGTCCTTTAAGCGGTATGAAAACACCCCAGGATATCAGCAACAGCCTAAACTACCCTTTGTTTTTTGTTTTGGTAGGCTGTAGGGGGTCTGATCAGGGGCAGAGTGCCTCTTAGGAACCTATCAGCATTAGGCTCCACCCACTCCAAGGCCCCGCTCCCTCCTCACATGGTAAAATCCATTTGTAAATTGGTAGATATGACAAACATATATTCTGAATTCTGATAAAAGACACCAGAGAGAATACAATAGTGAACATTTGCAGTCACTGGCAACCCTTAATTTTATTGCATCTTAAGGTCACTATCAGTCTAAAAACATGCTCAGTTTGGGCAAAACAACTCAGGCAATAATTTGCACTCATTTGAGAGATTACTGAAGCAGAAAATGTATCTTCAAGTATAGTAGAGTAGTTGGTCTTTCCTTTCTAAAAAAAAAAAACATTTACTGAGAGTGCAAATCTAAAATGACATTGGACTACATAAATTTAAAAAAAGTTAGAATCAACATATGGAATTAATCTGGACAAAATAAATTCATTATGAACGTTATGAAAAAGCAATTAGCAGTATCCAAATACATCACTGGATAATAAAGCAATTCATTAAATAGAAAGCAGCACCTAGTCTGGCACCACATAATCTCCCATATCCCCAAAGACCTGATGAAATTTCACTGTGGATTCTCTGACCTTAGCTATCTGGTGTTTCAGTTCATATGCCTCCATTGTTCCTTTCCATCATTCCTCATACTTGGGTGGAAAGGCGGATTTCTAGTTTCTCGTAGTCATTAGTCTAGTAATGGAAAGAATGCAGAAGGCCCAATCAGTGGCCCATAAACCCAAGAGCACCATTTTGCGGTTGGGTATTGATTCGAACGGTTGGACAGAAAATATTTGCCATTGGATTAACAACCAGATTGTTGTAAGTTTGGTGCATGTAGCAAAAATATGAACACTACCAGCCGCTGAGCAGCATGGGAAGCTGAAAGGTTTATCATACCATTTACACATTTTAGTGGAGCAGATTTAAAATTTAAAAAGCATGCGATAAATATGGCCTCTCAGTCTAGTAGTGATAATCTTACAGAAACGAGCGAGGAGAGAAAGTAAGTTGTTGTCCGGTCACTCCCTGGTCTAAGTTATGGGACCATTAATGGCCCATGCTTCCAGGTCTCTAGAAGAATTATAAGGACAGCTATACTTGTCCGAAATGTTATATGGGGTATTGCTGATAAGTTTGTCTTTCCTAGCTACAACAGCTGTCCTAGAGACAAGCATTAGTACAAAAGGTCATATTTACAAGCCCCTTGCGCTGCCTTAACTCTGCCTTAGAGTAATTGTTATGATGCTAAGGCAGCGTTTAGGTGGACATTCCCCCATGCCATATCTACAAAGTTGCGCAATGCTACCATTGCGCCACCTCACAACCCCTTGCGCAATAATATGCCTGCACCAGGCATAATGTATGCAAGGGGGACATTCCTACCCACGGAGGCCAGAAAAAATAGTGCAGTGAAATTTACAAGATTTCACTACACCATTTTTCCATCATTTTTAATGCCTTCTCACAGCAGGTGTTAAAATGATGCACCCATTAAAATCAATGGGTCCCCCTGTGCTTTCCTGCACTAGGGTCAACATTTTTTACGCTAGTGCAGCAAAGCACCACAACAGAGTCGCAAATTCTGACACTGTTGTGGTAATGACCGCCATGGTGCACTGTATTGTAAATATGGCACAACTATTGTGTTGCTAGGTGGGACAAGGGTGGCTCAAGAGAAGTTCTTGTAAATATGTCCCTAAGTACTCTGAAAATGCAACGCACAATCGGAGCACAAAATGAGATATAATGAGTCAGCTAATTTAACAAATTCCTGTAGTAAGAATGGATGCAATTATTGTGCATGTTAACTAAAAGCTGTAAACCCATATGCTAGGCAACTATCACACTGTCACTCAAAGCACCTGGTAATGACTTTCAATCAAGAAGTAAAAGTAATTTTTGTGTCCCACCTACACACGCTCAATCAAAATGGATATTCAGCATACCCTGAGATGTCGATTTTAACGCCATGTCTCAGAAAGGGAACAAAACAGTAGAAAATATTTCTGAAATGAAGATGTATTTACGACCAGCAGATTTGACTTACAATTGAACGCAATGAAGTGACAGCTTGCGGCTTTCAAAATAATCATTCAACATTGCAGCTGTCAAAACAGAATTTTAGCCATGCGATTGCAGAGGGGTAGATATAATACTGTCATCATCATAACCATATTTGTTTTTTAAGGGGTTATACCGGCTAAAAAGGCCTATTGTGCTAAAAACAGGAGTGCACAGCCAATGACTGAATGCAATAGGAAATGTTTAATTCATTTTCTGTAAGTTAAAAGCTTGGTAGCATCTTACACAAATAGGGAGACTGAAATACACTTCAATACCAGTGCTTACGATATTGTGGATACCTTAATGTGTGAGGTATTCATTTCTTAATTTGAGTTGGTGAGTTCCAAGAATGCCAACTAACCTCAATTTAGGCACTGTGGTACTTTAAAGCCTCATGGCTGAGTGAGGCGCTTTATGCAGCTTGAGCCCAGCTTGTGCAATTTTCTACTTAAGTAATTTCTCAAATGTGGTGGGAAACTAACAGATGCTGAAGATATATGACAGCCAGCAGTTCCTAAGGAGATTTTGTGTGTTGTGCTTATAATTGTGGATGCTGTGTACTTACCTGGTAATGGAATGGCACTACTATCAATGCAAAATGGCAGAGGTGTTTGTGTAACACCAGGCCTCTTTCAGGACATTGCTCGCATTAAGAAAGTAAAGTTTGTGCTCTCCTTCCTTCCCCACTCAACAAATCATACTGAGATGTGACTGGTAAATCTGATGTGGCCAGATTTGAGATTAGTTTGGATGTTAGGTTATATTTTTAGTCATTTGTTTTTATGAATGAATTGTGGTACTTGCAGGGGTGGCTCCTCCGCAATGGTGGAGAAGCGTCACCCAGTGGCCAAGAGCCAAAAGATGAAAAACAAAACGCTAGTTACACTATCGTTTTATTTTTCATCTTCTACCTCAGCCAGCACATCAGGGAGGGGCAGTGCCTGGCCATGGGAGGATGAGGGAGTGCACCTAAGTGTGCATGTGTGTTTGGCTGGCTGTCTCACGCCGACTAAACACACATGCGCACTTAGGTTTCACTAGCCTGAGCTTGTTGAACAGCCATGCTGGAGAAACTGCACAGACCCCAGGGCGGGGTTCTGAGTGGAAGTCCAAGCCCCTTAGACCAATCCTGACACCGCTTTCATGCTAGGTTTAGCATGAAAGCAGCAACAGGATTGCTGGGGAGTCTGTGCTGGTTCCCCAGTGAATGCTGGAGCACCACAAGAAGAGGAACAATAAGCGAGGTGGCAGGAGTCAGCAGGAAAGGCGTGAAAGGTAAATTTTTTATTGTTTTTCCCCAACCCCATTGCTACCCCACCCCCGAGACATTTGCAGCCACATCTGGGTACTTGTAGTTTACTTTCTGTTCTATTTGCTAGGCTACGAATACCAGAATGCAAAGGAACTGGGATGGAACAAATCAACCTTTGTATGCATGGGAATGCTGCTAATTCTAAGCAGATTTAAAAAGCAGTGAAAATATACATTGATATTTCAATACTTCTCAGAAGACCTAGTTGGCTCAGTTAAATGGTATTATAACTTACAAATGAGCTGATATTGGAATTATATCAGGTAAAAGGGACAGAATAAAAAGGTGTCATGCCCAAAATAAACATCTTTGGTCCTTGGAATATCTTTATTTGTACAAAATACCGATAATTACTGTTTGTAGAGCCCCAGCATGTACATTTGGTGTACGTGGTCTGCTCTTGGATCATATAAGCTCTCTGTAATTGAGCAAAAAGAAGCCTTTCTGTTTAAGCACAAACAACTCATCAAGCACTGCTGTCTGTGCCATGAGATTTGTTTAACGTATGATTCTCCTCCCTGCTCCTTCCAAGGAGATTCTCACTTTCCAATAGAAATGGGCAGGATTGAAAAACGAAGTGAAGAAACGTGGCTTTATGCATTTTGGGAAATGATAGGCCATGTGAAATTATGCAATCAGATCGTTTGACTGCCATTAATAGGTATATTTTTATGGAAAATGTGCAGACAAACACAATGGTTCCACCACTTTTCCAATGCACTGGATAAGGAAGCCCTTGAAATCCATGGAAGGGTAAGTTGTGTCCGACGCAGTACAACACATAGAAATATTGCATTAGTGCCACTTGAGAACTTTTGGATTTTTTGTGGACTGTAAAATAAATAATTTTGCACTGTTTGTATGAATTTTGTTTCAGGAGGGGAACCTCACTTGCTATCCACCCAAGGTGCCAGTATCTGAAATGGGTAGCCCTAGCAGTAGTGGTGGGAGACACCCACCTAAGAAAAATTAAGCACTTGATTGCAACCCTTCATCTGTTAGTCAGGTTGTTTTGGGCTTGTCCTGATAGTACCTTGTGCACAGTGGTCTGGTATTTGATTTCAGTTCTTGATTGACCTGGAAATCAGGGCAGTGTTCAAGGTTTTGTAGAGAGATCTTCACATTATGAAAGACACAAACCCGTTCCTGCTATAGTCACAGTGAAAAAGACAGAGGTGGTAATTTGAGGCAATGTCGAAGAGTTGGCGCTTAAACGAGACACTTCTCTTTAACAGCCTTTCTCACCAGCCAGAAAGAACCAGGGCTCCAAGGAGATCTCCATAAACTTTCAGGGCCCCCTAGGTAGAGAAGCCATCCAGGCATCAATCATTCACTCATTGACTAGGGTGACTAAGTGTCAAGAATTTGATGGGACAGCCTATGTTTTTCACCATCTACCCTGGCAAAGTTCAGCAAATTTGGTACGTATTTTCTGGTTTTCACAAGGGGTAGTTGAAACAAAGAGGGAGGCAAGGTTTCATGTGTTGCAGTGCAACATTAGTAAGTGGCTCATAGCAAAATGCAATAAAGTTAAAACAAATTATACTGTGTGTAAACATTGCAAATAATGCCCTTTAGTGTCTAATTGTCTATGTTGGTGAGTGCTGTAAAGTCATTCTGGGCCTCTTTGAGGATATAGCATTGTAGTCTTGCTTCTATACCAATGAAATATCCTGATGTCCCATAGTTTCATCTTTTAGTATGCTTGTAGTCTCCTCAGGGGCTAAAGTCTTGAAAGGAGGCCCATAGAAGCAGCATCAAGAAAACAGTCATTGGCAAAGCCAATGCATCTGATTTATGTATTGAGTCGTGAAAGAACATTCCGCCCCGTGTTCGGTGATTCCAGTCAAGGGCGGATGTGAAAATACGATATATTTATATATATATATATATATATATATACATATACATATATATATATATATATATACATTGACAAAAGATTGAAGTAACATTAACTCAAGCCCTGAAGTAAGTATAATTTGTGCGCCCGCCTTGCACAGTTTTCTTATCTATAATTTAATTGCAAATGTTGCAGTGGTATTATCGCTGATGTCATAGAAGATGTCATGAGTGATGTAATATCTGGGGTACAGTCAGATTTGAAGTAAGTGCTAATTGTATACCACATTTATCATAATGCAAAGGGGCGGACTGTGCTAGAATGTGAGGCAGTGTGCTCCCAAATCCCCTTCTGTTTAAACGGCTACATTGATCCAACAAGCTGATGAGCTTTAGAGATGCATCTGTGTTCCTGTAAGTGGTACTGTGACCTGTGAAGGTTTAATTTCAAGCAGCATTTTCCAAAAACCCCAGATTACATTTCTCTGCTCTCTACTGACGAAGGACGAAATCCAGAAACATATGCATGTGTCTAGAGTTATACAGCACTATTTGCACCAACTTTGGTGAAAAAGTACATTAACTTTGAAGTAAGCCTTAATTGTGTAATGCATTTACCGTAGTGCAAAGGTGCATTATCTGTGGAGATTAGGAATGCATCGCAAGGGCATGTGTTATACTGACCTTAGGGCAGAAGTTATAGTTGCCAAAAATAACTATAACTGGTAAATTTCAATGGTTTTGTATGTTTAAAATGTTACATTGTCACTGAAATTCTCGCCTAACTATATTACATTTACCTTTTTTTTTCAGTGAACTGCTATTTTTTAAGGTAAAGTAATATTTTATTATTGTACATGAGGCCAATGCCTGCTGCACATGGCTTTGGCCAGAAGTGGCATGCGGTTAGCGACAGGGCCTGGGGCCAGGCCCTACCTCCAACCCCCCATAGGCAGAGAACCCCACGGTGCTCATGTCCTTAGGTTATCCATGGCAGGAGGTAGTCTGAAGGGCCAACCTCCTTGCAGGCAGCCAGAAGCCTCCCAAGTGCAAGCCTTCAGCCAGGCCATGCGCTGCAAGGTGTTAGCTGCAGTGATAAACATAATGTAATGTTTATTGCTTTTGATTACTTAAAACATATTTTAAATCATCTTTTTAACATACATGTCGGTGGCTCTTTCTTGTTATCTAATTTTAATTATGTGGATGAAAACATTTAAAATATACAGTGAAAGACATGGCATTTTTTTTAAAAACAATAAAAAGTAAATCTCTCAGAGTTTGCTCTTATAACATTTGTGAGTCTTAAAAATGCAATTATTAAATCAATCAAAATAAGGCCTTGTGTGTTTGTTTCATCATTTTCAGTCCACATATAACAGCATCCAAAGAATCAGTCCTTAGAGAATGCAGCACTCCCAGCTGTAGAGTAAAAGCTCCTGCTTGAGAAATGCTCTAAAAAAAGTGTGGTACCCGCAGGGGTCAGAGTTTGAATGACACAGGAGACTTACATTTTTAATGTTGCTGGAGAGCTGCAGAACTCCCTGCAGCCTCCCACAACACTAAAAAAAAAATTATGTAATTCCTGGACCTTTTAGGGACATCACCAAAATCAAAATATATGTAAATAGCCTTTTCAGGGAGCAGTGAGTAACGAATGAGTGGCTCTGGCTACTCATTTATTATTCCCTTTTAGTTTTTTAGTTTTTTAATTTTTCTGTGTGACCTGGTTCCACCGGAGACACTCAGTTCTTTTTTTTGTGGGAAGTTGTGGGAGGAGCCCCAGGGCCCCCCTGGCCACACCAGCTATATGCAAGTGGCCTCATTTCATAGGGCTGCACTGGAGCCAATTGTTTTTTTACGTTAACGGGTACCCCGGTGCCCATCGGGATGCCCGTAAATTTATTTTTCTTCGGCAATGCAGGGGAAGTCTCGCTGGCTCCCTGCTCTTGCAGGAGCTGCCTTTTATTATCATTTTTTCAGAGTGTGATGGTCCAGTGCCCACCAGGGCACTCTACAGCAGACCTCTCATTGGGGCTGCAGAGGGAGTACCCAGGGCCCCTGCATTCCCGCTGTCTTCCCTGCTTACACTGATCTTGGGTGCAGCAGGAGCTAGCATTTGCTCTAGCCCGTGGAGCAATTCAATGTTGCAAGACAGAGCTTAATTTATTAACCAAAAACAAATTAATGTATTTTCCCGGGAAATGCTACCCCAAGCAATTTGCAGTGGTTAGAGAAATTGCAAGTTTGCCCAGGGCTTAGTTTGTAAAATGATGAGTGTCAATTCCCAAACTGCTGCTCAGCAGCCCACTGCTGTTGCAATTAAATTTTGCTGTGCCAAATACCAACGATGCATAATCTTGAATCTACCTCATGTCTCTTTAATCCATTATCAGACACTCCCTTTGTCTTTAGCTCATTCTTGCAGGTTCCTGCTTTCTCCCTTTATTATGGTTTCATAGTCTTACTCTTCATCCGTCTTTCCACTTTGTTTTTCAGTCTCTTGTTCTTGGTAAATGTTTGATGAAGAAAATAAAGTGCTGGTCCCCAAAAACCCCAGCGGCAACCTCTGGCTAAAATTAGGCACTGAGCATTCATCTTATCACCTTTTGTGTCTTTGAGTGTTTGATGAACACGCTGTCTGCAGTGACATGGAAAGAGGATACACTGGGTACTCCCACTATTATCAAAGGTTTAAGGGCTCATTTGTCCATTATCGATGAACCTCTATATGAATTAGCTAATCTCCTAATTATTTGATGAATCCATTAGCTGAGGCATTATGGTTTTAGGATGTTGTGTTGTGCCTTAGGGAATATGGTTGAGGACATTTTTTTAAATTTAAATAGTTGTTTTGCCTAATGAGTCGCACGCAAGCAATAAAAATAAAGCAACCTATTTGATATGAAATAAGAAAACGTGATTTTACCTTTTACAAGGAAGATAGAAACAGAGTATGCTTTGATTAAATGGGTCGGTAGGAGTCTCTACATTAGTTGCACCCATATAAAGCAGTAGTTGAGCTCCAGCGTGCAGTGTGTATAAACAGAAGATAATAACGCCACACAAATTAAGAAGTCTGTTCACAGTATATCTGTGTACAGTTTTGCTAAATGGATGTGCACCACGTACTTTGTGTTGTTAGATAGAAGGTAGAATAAACACACCATTGACCCTAAGTTAAAACAAATCAACCATGGAAAGATTCTCGGTCTACTGTTCTCCCTGTGTGCTAGATGGAATTGTTTCCTTTTTTTATAGATAACCCTACCTACTTTTCGTTTTGTTACATGGTATCACTCTTAAAGAGATAATGATCCCTTTTGATAAAAATTGAGGGCCGGAATTATCAAGTTTTTGTGTTGCCCTTGCACAACAGAAAGGAGCATAAGGATGATGCAAAACCTAAGTGAGATTTATCAACCGACGCCCTGCATGGCTTGATTAATCTACAGCAACGCAAAGCAGCACTAATCACTGCTGTGTGTTACTCTGTGGCAGGGAGGGGTTCTATTGGTGGAGCACGGGTGTTCCCATGTATCCATCTACGGATTTTGGTGTATTCCCAGATTTACTATTAGTGGTGGACCTGGGAATGTGTTAAAATGCAATGCCTCCCCTGGTCAGACATATTAAAGAGAAATATCTTAAATTCTCCTTGCTTTTTCCTCTTTCTACTTGTGCTGTACTCTGCAGCTCACATAGAAAGAGGCATTATTGTTTTGGTGCAGGAAGGTATTCCTTCCTACCCAAAAACAAAGCAGGCACCCATGCACCAAGACGCACCTATGCGTGCGTTAGCGCTAGGCAGCCAAAAGTGTGCCAGCGCTATGAAAGGACAGGAATGTGCTGTATAATGGTAAACACAGCTCATTCCTGCCCTTTCATGCAGTGCAGTGCAGCAGCAAGGCGGCTTGTTGTATTGACCTGTGTGAAAGAATGATAAATCTGGCCCTATGTTTTTATTTTTCAGATTCAGCTTTCTTTAACAACACACTCACTGTATGTTACTTGGGTAACTAATTACAGCCCTAAGTAGCCTCAAACTGCCTGCCTAACATTTCTTGCCTATGCATGCCTTGCATACCTAAAACACCAAACACACATATAGCTCTGCTTAAAAGCCTCCAACTATGCAATAGCTGATGTCTCTGCAAATGTCTTTCAGCCATGGTGTAGAGTAGCATGTCTGCTGTGCAGCATGGCTAAGAGTTATAAAAAAAAGAAGCGATATGATGCGACCAGCGCTGCCGGTGTCATAGCACTTTTTTTGTCAAATGATGGGCAACGGGAAGAAGGTGATAAGGAATGGAAAACAATGAGAAGGAGGGTGGGCGGGAAAGGGCAAAGGGACAAAAAATCAATATAATACAGGCCAGGGCTAGCTGCATTATAGCACTTTTTTCTTACGTTTGGTGGAGGTGGATTACATGAACAACCAGAGGGTGGAAGGGAAAGAAACAACACAGACGAGGGAGAATGGAAGGGGAGGAAGCAACACGGACAACAGGGGGTTGGGAGGGGAAAGAAGGAATTAGCAACACAGCAGCAGAAGAATGGAAGTGGGAGGGGAAGAAGCAATACCGACAGAGAGGAGATGAAGCCTCAAAATAGGCAATGGGGGTTGAATGGGAAGAAGCAACCCAGACAGTGAGGTTTGGGAGAGGAAAGGTACAATAAAGACAGGAAGATATGAGAGTAAGAAGCAACAGGTGTGGGAGGGAAAAAGCAACATAGACAAGGATGACAAGGGAAGAATAAAAAATAAAAGGTGTACCTAAGTCACAGCCTGAAAGGTGGGAGTATAGCAATCAAGCTGAAGCAATCAGTACTTCCATCTGAAAGTAATGGAAGTGAAGCTGGAATGTGCTGGCCAATTATCAGACAGCAAATAAGAGTGATATTTTGGACTGTGTGGAATTTCAATTACGGTGGAGTAATCAGAGAAATTTTGGTAATTTGACATTACTCTTTGACATGGAATTTTCAGTAACCTCAAGAATACTCCTACTTATGTAGTTTTGGAGGGAAAAAATAAATCGGGAGAGCCACTTTAGGCAGTGCGAGCAGTCGCTTGTGCTCGCTAATCATGTTCCTTTTAATTTAGATCTATTTATTAGCATAAAAATGCATCCTTGCATCCATTTAGGACACAAGGGTGCATTTTGCATTAAGAAAATAGTGTTAAATGCCGGGAGTAGGTTGGGAAAGAATCTTACACCAGAGCACGTTTAGCGAATGGCCACTTGTGCTCACTAATCATGTTCTGTTGCATTTACTGCTATTCCTTGACAATCCTCCCTCACATCCAAATGGACGTGAAGAGGCATTTGTGCTCTAACACATAGCACTAAATGCAGAATTACTCTTCTTGTGTGATTCTGCATAATCTTGCTGGATTCTTAAGTAACTCCACATGAGTACGGTACACAGAATTACACGAGTTACACTTACCCCTAGTGGCAATGATGCCATTGAATGGTAAGCAGTAGATGTGCTACAAGCCCCTAGTATACAATACCTCTCATAAGCGAGAGCTTATGCAGGACTTGAGCAGTCACAGGCAAGACGTAGAAAAGCAAACTTTAAACCAACACAGCTGCGATCATGGAAAGAATCTCTAGTAACTCCTCCTCACACATATACAGATCCCTTAACCATATGCGTTCATGAAATTCCTATACTCACTGTTTGAAAGTAAGGACTGAAAATAATTATTTTCAAAACCCACCTCACATTGGTAATCTAACTCACCATTAAGGCTCTCATTCCAAGGTCATCAGTGGTAATTTCACTCCTAGTATCAGCAATATTGCACAATCTCCCAGAGGATACTAGTATTACCCTAAAGAATAGTGAGTTACCATAGGAATAATCTTACCATACTTAATTCCTGGGGAAGTTCCCAAATTTCAGGCCTTTTTCCAGTTTTTCTTTTTTTCCAGAGACACAATCAATTAGGTTAGATTTTGTAAATGTGTCTCCAAAAAAAACGAAAATTAGACTTTTGATCTTGTATCTTACCTTTCTGAATACGGAAAAGTATAAACTTAGACCAAAAGTCTAACTTTACCATTGTGAAACGGGCCCAGAAATTCTGCTGTTAATGGGAGTTATTGGCCACATTGGCAGTTTTGAGGCACTTGTACCAAGGCCTAATTAATCTCACAGATGTAGCAAAGAGTGTCTCTCCATGGGTATGGATAATGCAGCTTTTCTAGGGCTTCCAGTTATGTTGTCTAGTAGCCATAGAGGCAATTATTGTCTGACCTCTGTGTTCCCTTTTCCCTTTAGTCTCCATTGCAGTAAAATAAATTGGCATAGTACAGGCACAGGAATAGCAGGACAGGGGAGGCCATTTTCTGTAGGAAACCTAGAAGAGGGAAGGCGCATTGTGGGGTTTGCAAGGTGAAAAAGGAGCACCAGGTATGTTGTTTTACTTTAGTCGCAAGAACAAGTCAAAATCCATAATAGTTTCTAGCATACTTATGTCCATTATCATCATCTGTGGACTGATATCCAGTGAGCAGATGGTCATATGTTGCTAATCCTCCCAGAGTTCAAACTCCTCACCCACACTTTCAAAGTACTACATAACTCTAGCAAAGCATACCTCAACAATCGCATCTGCTTTCATAAACCTTCCAGGCACCTCCGCTCATCTGGACTCTTGCTATCTCACATCCCACGCATACAGAAAAACAGATTTGATGGTCAAGCCTTCTACATCACTCCTAAGACAAGGAATGGCCCATTACTACACAAAAGAGACTCCTCCTTACTTTTTGAATTTGGCAAGAAGCTCAATACCTAGCTATTTAAGTAGTCTCACTAGGCCCTAGAAATGGCTAAACTCACACCCACCAGTGGCAGGATAGCTTTCCCGGTGAAAGTGCAGTCCACAAATCTGCATAACATAACAAATTGCAACTGGTGACAATCTTGGATTTTCTGAATTCAGTTTCGGATGGTTGCTTAGAATTTATTAGGTTGTGGCTTGTAGACAATCTTGTAGTTCAGAAAAGTCTAGTTCCATCAGATTTTCCAGCTTAAGGATGATCTAGGTACCACCTGTGTAGTTGTGGGAGGTCATGTTGATGGACATAAGGCTTTGTAACAGGTTGAGGTAAGAACGTTTAGGAGTATAGAGAGAATAGAAATGTATGCCCCCACCCTCCCCCTATGCAGAAAGACATTGAAGAGCGTACTGGGAGTGAGATAATATTTAATCTTTCAAATAAGTAGGAAGAGATTTAATGTAGAAGACTCCTTGAACACTGAGATCTTCCATCCTCAGTCGAAGGGTGGGGTGGTGACTATATCAAAGGCAGCAGATTGGTGAAGCAATATTACGGTAGTAACTCTGTTTATAACAACTGTCATCTTTGCATCTTCTCAGCTGGAGATCTGGGTAAGCTTAGTTCCTTTGCAAGCATGGAAAACATATTGGTGATTGGAAAGTGAGTTGTTCTCTTCAAGGCAGTGAGAGATATGTATGAGACAGTTGACTTAATGATTGTGCAGATGAAGTATTTATTGAAGATTTACTGGCAGGTGTGCTGCAATGCAATTTTGCTTCTTCATCATCAGCTTAATGTACAATGTTTCTAATTGTTTCGAAAGGTTTGCTGAGGTTAGGTGCTGCTGATGAAGATTTTGTGACGTATGGTTCCAGTGTTGGGCAGTAGAATGCACCTGAAAGCTTAAGGTGTGCCAGAGCCAAACTGAGCCACACTGAGCCACTGAAGCATAGTAGTGGATTTACCGGAACAATCACATAACAAGAGTGCTTCATTATACTCAAGTACTCATTCCAGATGTATCCAGTTGAGTGTGTCAGGCCTAAGATACCTTATTAAGAATTGGCAGGCTAGGTTTGACATGAAAGATCTTGCTTGAATAGGCTTTTATCAGACCAGATGTTCTAGTCTCACTGGATACTGAGGTAGAAATAAGTTATGGTGATGTATGTGGAGGTGTTGAAAACGCATCTTCATTAGGTGACCTCTATATTAGTAAGAATGAGCATGAGAAGGTGACTGTTCCCTCAGTAAACATTCTCAAGGTCTTCACAGTCAGAGATTGGATAACTCCCCACTCTCCACTCTCCAATTCTTACTTCAGCAAAGATGGAAGCTGTCTAATTTCCTGCCTTATTACCCCTAATATCCATTTCTAACCTACTGGGCTTCCCCCCAAAGCCTAATCTTTCACTCCTCACCAAGAATTTTGGGGTGAAAATTAAATCCAGGATGTTTACTGGATTACTTAATTGCCTCTATAAACACAGATGTTTGGTTTGAGATTCTGAATTTCAGATGAATTTCTAGATGCAAGGTCTGAGCTTCTCATTAGCAGAAAAATCTGTCAAAAGCTCCAGTGTGAGGCAGCTAAATCTCATATCAATATGTTACTCATAAGGAACATAGACTATTGTAACAGCTTTCTGATGGGACTCACAATATGCATTTGCTCCTTTTGATAAAATGATTAGCTAAGTCATGCATATCATACATAACTTGACCATACAATCAATTGTCTCACTTTATTGCATCAAGTAAGATGGCACAAGAGAGGTCATTTTAAAAGCAATGATACCTCTAAATATTTTAATCTCTGCACAACAGTGGAGTACCTGTGTGCTTTCTCACTATGATCCATCCCTAGTGAGTCATTATGAGATGGTACATAGTGAAAATGTTACAGCTTCTGACAGATGCATATCTTATGCAAAGTTGGTGGTAGGAGGAGATGTCATTCTATCAAATGATGGTAGCATAATCCAGTACTGCACCCAGCCAGGCCGCACGATCCCGTTGTGCAGTTTGGGCAATTATTTTCATCTGAATGTCCAGAACTCAAAGGTATTCACATTCTATATAGTGTATCTGTTGACACACAGCTGAAATGTCTACAGCGAAAGTCAAGAATTTGGACTGGAAACATTTGTATGTGCATGAGAGTTCAAATGAGTTTAACTATACATAAAAATGAATGCCTTACACTTTTAAAACAATTAACAAAATTAACTTGATTGACCCCCATAATAAATAGCCTTGTGTAATGCATTATGCCCGAGCTGCATATTATACTCTTCAAGATTATTTCTAAATAAAGTGCCTCTTCCACACCAAAAGGATAGCAGCTCTATCCAAAATAAAACCAGAGGGGGACACCTGCGTAAAGGCAAGATCAAATAATCATGGCCAGCTTGGAAAATGTCGATACAATACTCACAATAGTTTTGCTATCACAAACATTGTTTAAGATGGCGAGCCAAATTCATATAGGGAAGGTGGCACTCGAGAAGTGTCGCCTCCATGCTGCCAGTGCAGCAAACATGTCAAATAAAATGAATTACCATTTTATTTTTCACTGCTCCCAGCCCGAGCAGTGTTTGGGGGCGGGGTATTGCTGCTGACTGGCAGCAAGGGAGTGGTGCTCAATCTACCAGTTTACATTGCACATGTCAGATTGGCCAGCTGTCTTGAGCCAGCCAGCCTCACATGCACAGTGTAAAGCTCTCCACCTAGCTGTCTTAGAGAGATTGTTGTAGAGCAGGCACAAGCCCCCTGTGCCTACTGGGGTGTTGAGGCAGCCCACTCCAGCAAATCCTGGCGCTGCTCTCATACTGCTCATTTGCAGCATGAAAGCAGCATCTGGATTAGGGGATAGGAGGTGGCTGAAGCTCCATGAGTTGACGTGCCGTCGCGCTGACTGCAGTGAAGACAAGGATGAGGAGCATGGGCACCTACGTTTTTATTTTTATCTTTTGGTCAACTGACAGGCACTGTGAGAAACTCGCATTGCCTTCAGCCTTAATTACAGAGCTCTCAGTCATGGCCCGTTTTAAAACCTATTAACGAGGCATGATTGAGAGCTTTAGGCTGCTAGCCTAAAGGCATTGTGATTTTTTTACCATGCCTGCCACTGGACAACCACTCGGCTCGATGACCCTCCACTGTTGAGAGTCACTGGCCGCCACTGGTTTTGATGTCAGCAAGTGCAGAAAGGCAGTTAAGCAAATATGTTAATGCTTAATGTATTCCAATTCTATTTCAAAGTGAGATCATCAAGGGTTCATTGAGAATGTGCCTCATAAAGACAGTGAACAGAAATTATTAAAAAAACACTTTAGTATATTTAGAAACTTTAGAAAACTTTCAAAAACATTCTGGGACATGCTTTACCCTAATCGTTTCATTGTCTTATATCTTCGGAAAGTGCATTACTTTTCGTTGGTAATTACTTTGACTGCCTCTTATGTAAGTGTATCTATAGGATAAAATGTATATTCTGTGAGTTCAGCACAGGTTTTTATAATGGTGTACTAGGCTGTGACCCTACTGTTAGCAGTGCAACTCAGATTTTTGCATACTTCTGCTCATAGGGACTGCAAAATACATTGTGAGGGGATTTGTGTTAGTACTTTACAGTGACATCATCAGGTGTCATTACTTCCTAACCAAAACATTGAGAGGTAATATGGTGGTAATACCAACACTATTACATCATTCATTCAATCAGGAATTGTAGAATGTGGCTAATCCCCCATAGGGTCTCAAGGCGCTGAATGAAGGTGTGCTGCTCAGTCGAAGAGCCAGGTCTTGAGGTCTTTCCTGAACTGCCTCAGTGATGTGGTCTGCCTGAGTGTGTTTCATGTTCGGGCTTTTAGGTAGGAGAAGAATCTTCCTCCTGCTGTACTTTTTCGGATCTTGGGGATGGCTGCAAGGGTGAGCTGGGAGGAACGGAGACATCTGTTGGTTACGTAGAAGGTGAGCTGATGGTTGAGGTATGCTGGTCCTATGTTGTGCTGTGCCTTGAAGGTGTGGATCAGGAGTTTGTATGTGATGCTCTTGTTGACTGGGAGCCAGTGTAGGTCTCTGAGGTGGGAGGAGATTCGGCTGTGTCGGGGGATGTCCAGGATGAGTCTGGCTGCTGCATTCTGGACTTGTTGTAGTCTTGATTGAAGTTTCTTGGTAATGCCGGTATATAGTGCATTGCCGTAGTCCAGTTTGCTGGTGATGAATGCATGGGTGACTGTCTTCCTTGTGTCGGGGAGAATCCATTTCAAGATCTTCTGCAGGAGATGGAGGGTGCTGAAGCTTGATGAGGAAATGGCGTTAACTTGGAGGGTCATCGATAGAGTGGAGTCCATGATGATGCCTAGGTTGCACGCATGGTCCATGGGGGCGAGAGCATTACCCAGTTCGTGGGCCACCAGGAGTTGTTCCAGGCAGAAGGGATGGTGCCGATCACGAGGATCTCGGTCTTGTCCAAGTTGAGTTTGAGGCAGCTAGCCTCCATCCAGGCAGCGACTGCTCTCATCCTGTTGTGGAAGTTTCTCTTCGCTTACGCAGAGTCATCGGACAGGGAGAGGATCAGTTGGGTGTCATCAGCGAAGGAGACTGTTTAGCTCATTTTGTCTGGTGATCTTGACGAGTGGGGCCAAGTAGATGTTGAAAAGCGTCGGGATGAGTGGGGATTCTTGGGGCACTCTGCAGCAAGTGTCTTTAGGTTTTGATGTGAACGGTGGTGATCTGACCTTCTGTGTTCTTCTGGTGAGGAATGAGTTCATCCAGTTCAGGGCTTTGCCTCAGATGCCGATGTTGTTGAGTGGGAGACAGTGTCAAATGCAGTTGAGAGGTCGAGTGAGGCAGTGCCTCTGTGGTCCACTATGATGCCTATATTATCGGTGGCTGCTAAGTGTGTGGTTTCGGTGCTGTGGTTTCTTCTGAAGCCGGACTGGGAAGGGTCCAGGAGACGGTGTGTCACAAGGAACTCAGTGAGTTGCTGGTTGATGGCCTTCTCCGTTACCTTCACTGGGAAAGGAAGCAAAGAGATGCGTCTCTAGTTTTTCAGCTCCCTAGGGTCGGCAGAGGGTTTCTTGAGTAGTGGGCTGATTTCAGCGTATTTCCAGTCTGAGGAGAATGTGGCGGTCTTGAAGGAGAGGTTGAGGGTTCGGCAGAGCTCCGGTGCTATGGTGGCACTGACCAAGTTGAGAATGTAAGGAGGGAAATGATTTTCCCCCTGCCCTGCGTCCTGTCACCCAATACCCCAACCCAATAATCCAGCCTGCCCCGAAAGCTCTAAATATTTATTTCCAATCTCTTCTGGACTGCATGAGAGAGGAACTGGATGTTTCAGAACTGAACTGTTGGGTTTGACTAAAAAGTAGGTACATTTGATACCAGATGTGGCACTTGATGTCTTTTCCAAACTGCTCTGTTCATAATTGTATGTCAGAATAGTAACCACTAAAATATTGTAGTCCAAAAATATTGATGTAAAAATATCAGTATTAAAAATATAAATTTTACATCATGCACATTTTATGGAATACAATAATACTAATTGCAAGAATACAGTCTTCAAAATATTGAAATTATATTTAAATAGCATATATTAATGAATAATGGCATTTAAGTGTAAGTTTTTTTAAAAAAATACCATTTGCCTATGTATGTTTTAAACATCTATGTTTGACATTAAAAAAAAATATTTTAGGAAATTCATTTAATAAAAGTGTATCAATTATTGACATATATAATTCATTTGACAATATGTTACATGTTTTTTCATTTACCTAAATAATTATAAAAATGAAACAAACTACATTTAACGTTACTAAATTATTTTGAATCAAATAACCAACAATATAGAATATGTTATTTAAAAAAAAAAACAATCAACTTATTCACATATGTTTACATAAAAACAGTCTCTGATAACCATTATTGCAATTTTATATAATATTTTTTTTTTTTTTTTTTTTAAACTTCCTACATGAATAATATAAACAAATATATACAAATTAAAAACTATATTGTACAATAGTGAATTCAACCAAAGCAATATAAAATACTAAATATACATCAGTAATTTCCAAACTTAAAAAATGGTGAGGGGTGAGATTTACTACTCGAACTTCGGTCCAACATAAAAAAGGGGTCAGATTTACAATTTACATTTGACAAAGTAGATAGATTGAAGGAGTGAAGATTTATTATTATAACTCAAGTCCCAAGAACACAAACAGCGAGCTTTAGGTTCTCAATGCTTTGCACTGAGAATCTGGAGGGGATTGTTCCTCCCTGTAACTTGAAAATGCAGTGATGGAGTCATCCTCTTCAGTGATGCTCCACAGATAAGTTAAATAGCAGATTTCTTGAATAACTGGCAATTCTAAAGGCATCTGGGAACTGAGTGAAAATCTTGTTTGATTATAATAACTAACTGAAGCCAAAACTGAAGTGTCTAAAAGAAAAACACTATACTAAGTAAAAGGTTTGAAAGGAAACCCACTATTTCTGGAACATATTTGCCACTAACATATTTGAGTATATATGCATTTTTGGAAGACTAGTGTTACAGATCTTGATATTCTATTTGAAGAGCAAATATAGAACATGTTGGTTTTGCATTCTATTCCGTATTGACATGCAACATGAGTTTTAGAGTATAGAGGACTTTTAATTTTAGCATGAAGTAACTGTCATTTTACTACTTCTAGATGTGTGCTCTAAACCTTGTGAATTTGGCAGAAAACTGATAGACATCTAGTTGGTAATTGGTCCACACAGTGGAGATATAAATGATGATTATAAGTGCCTGACTATCTTTGAAGCATTTTCTGTGATTTTAAAACAGCTAAAAAGAGAAAAGCCATGGAACGATATGAAGATAAGGTCTTCCCACAAACGATAGAGGACTCGAAGAAATGCAAACAACATAAAGATTAAAGTATTTGCTATTTCCTATATCACTAGAAGTGAATGGAACCCTTTTAATTTTAACAAATTGTGTGTCATTGCTTTTGGTAGGTGAGAGCCTCTATCTGGTCCCATGAACAGTAGCTGGTATTCATCCATGGAACATGGATTAAAAATGTCAGATAGTCAGGTGGCACATAGGTATTTAAAGTGTAGGATATAGGAACTTTTAGACAGAATATGAAGATGACCTTAACCATTTTTTTCCACAGGGGGATGCACAACTTGTTTTTTTTCATTATATTGCCTTTTATTTTAGTTTGTTATTTGGTTCTGACCACACTTCCCCATGGGTTCTGTGAAAAAATAGACTTTTTGCAGGTTTGCCCCAATGTTCTGCCCCATTTTAAGCTATTATTTGCTGGTTGTCGACTTTGAGAGTGCACTGTGGTATGCTTGGTGACAGTGGCCTTTCCTTTTCAAAATGGTATGTTTAATTGGGTGTCCCCCAATTCTCATGAGCTGACTTACCTATAAGAGCCTAGTATATGGTACCCAGGGAACATAAGACTGGCTCTCCACACAAGAGCTGTAGCCCTGGTTGTGCATGACAAGATGAAAACACAACTTTCAGCTGTCACTGCAGACTGAAGAGGCTGTGCATGCACTACACACACACAACTTTGCCATAACCACTAATGTAAACATGCATCAGCCCCTTAACTATATATGTGAATATCCTCTAAGGCAGGCCTATGAAGCTCTATGGCAAGGATCTGTATATTGTTAAGAGAGACATATATGTTTGGTATGTCTGTACAGCAAAGCCTTAAAGTGTTGGTGTTTGTTGTGGACGGTTAAGTAGCCTTATAAGATATTTGCAGGGCTAACGATTGGCACTCCAATGCATCAAACTCTTGACAGAGGCTATCTAACTATGCAAAGTAAGGTGTCAAATTAAAGGGGACATTAAATGTGACTCAAATGGGAAGTCACAATTTATGTCAAATTTAATGCTGGCAACGTTTCCAAATGTTGCCATTCTTTGATGCACATGGCCCAGTGGCTTTGCAGAGGCAAATGTGTGAATGATTTCCTGGCCAGGAACAAAGGTTGTTGCCACACTAGGTATTCCCCCCTCCCAAAGGATGGTATCAAAGGTGATGCTGCCTTTGAAGGGCCACTGCGACGGCACTCCAGTTCAGGAAGCTTTTGTTTCCCCTAGATAGGGTAGAGCTCTGGTCAAGGAAGGGAAAACTGGTTTCAGAACTATTTTCCCATGGGTTTGCAGTCCATGGAAGTCACACCCCTGGGAGTGGGCTACCAGGGTCCTTACACTCAAAGAAGACTTCAGCCATGTTGCTTGTGCTATCCGAGATGCACTCCGGGATAGCCAGATGCCACACATCACTAGAACTGTCACCAGATAGGACAGTACCTACTAGCCCATTGGCTAGTGATCATATTTTCCCCGTGGGGCACTTTACTGTAATATAATGGACAACCCTGGCACCTGAGGCTTCAGTACTTGCTGGATTTGGATTAAGGATGAGAAAAAGACCACTTTTTACCCATTAGAAGTGTACAAGAAGCGGCTGCGATGTTGGAGCAAGTGCACCTGCTGCACTTTGGGTTAGTGGAGTTATGTGTGCCTGGCAAAATAAAAAGTTGATTTACAGCCCTGATCTGAAGCAGAAACTCCAAGGGTCAGTTGGCTGGCTCCCCACAATGGCACTGGGGACATTAAAACTGGAAGAACTCAAACTGCATCTATGGTAGGCACTGCAGCTGTTGTCCGCTACTGGACACCGGGCCCTTTGACAGACAATTTTGAAATAGCCAGAAGTTGCACCTGAGTCTGCTGGACCTGTGGATGTTGGTTCTGATTGGATTCATCCATCCCAAGGGACACTAACCCCCACCAAAGGTTTGCATCGTGACCACTGTATTGCACGAATAAAAGCTCTTCATCATCAGCCCTTTGACCCCTGCATATAGGATTTCATGGGACCCTAGGATCTGTGGTCGAAGTCTCCACCACTCACATGTGGACTGAGAACTCAATTGGACTTCACTTCCATGAACTGCACATCATCTGGAGTATACATTGGGCATCTTTAAGACTGCATCCCTCAGCATCAGGACTACACCATAGAAGTAAATGACTCGCTTTAAAAACAGTCACACTCTGGTGGCCAAGTAACTGCCCAAAGATTTCTTTAAGACTCCCAGACATCCATCCAGTCAGAGTTGTTTGCCCAACCCGGGTTGGAGTCACCAAACTTAAGCCCTCATTATGACATTGGCGGTCCAGCTCCACCACGCTGGCAGTGGCAGTAACACCACAGACGGTGTGGCGGTGCTGGACCACCAGATTATGACCATGGCGGTAAACTGGCTGCAAAGCAGCCAGTTCACCGCCAGTACCGCTGGGGGGGCAATGGTGGACCACCTTCGCCCGGCAGTCCACCATAGACCACTGACGGTATTTGGAGCCTCCTTTTGGCCGGGGCTTCCTGGTGGGGTTGCCGCAGGAACCCTGCCAGGAAATCCCTGGCGGAAAGGATACTGGCAACAGGAATTTGCATTCCTGTTGACAGTATGTGACTTCCACCAGCCCCCACATAGCCACGGTCCCCCTAAGCCCGTAGAGACCACCCCAACCCACCTCATCCAAGTATGCATGCACCACAAACACACACACATGTAATCATGCATTCACTCACTCACACAGATACTCACAGTCACACACATACACACACAAACACCACCCCCCTCCAATCACACAAAGGCACACCCCCATGCATGCACACACCACTCATCACCCCCACCCCTATCGGATGGGCACTTACCTTTTTGCAGTGGTCGTCCAGGAGGGGACGGGATGCGTCGGGCCAGCTCCGCCGCCAGTGCCCCATCACCACAACACAGCCACACCTATTACCAACTCGTAATAGGCGTGGCAGTGTTGTGATGACATGTCGGTGCAAGCGGAGCAGCCTCCACTGCACCGCTGACCGCCAGTATGGCTGCTGGCGGCTCTCTGCCCAAATTCTGGTGGCGAGCCACCACCACTCATAATATGGCAGTCAGATGACCTCCATCCCTGGCAGTCTTGTGGCTGGCGGGCATTCATCGGTCTACTTTATAGACTGCCAAACTCATAATGAGGCCCATGGTGTTACAAACTCTTAAAAACTTTTCAAATGTTTTGACTTGCCAATGCTAACAATGTTTTCAGTGTCAAAATGTTTAAATTCTTTAGAAATGTATATCTCCGAAATACTCTGGTGAAGTCTGGTCATCAAGAGCCAAAAAGATTCACAACAAATATGTTCTATTTTTCAATATTGTTGTTGTGTCTCTTTGTTGTTAGTTGGCTTCCTTATTCCATTCTTCAGTGCTGTTAAATGCTTTATACATTTTTGCTTCAATAAGCCTTGCTGCACTGTGCCATAGTTGCCAAAGGGTTGATGTAGTAATGAATAGCAACAGTTTTCTCCAAGGATCCATGCACTTGAGACATAAGTGCACCAATTCCAAATGTGCTAGTGTCAATGGTTATTATAGTTTTCTTTTTAGTATCAAAAGGTACCAATATGTCAGCATTGCACACCTCCTCCTTTATTTGTTGAAAACAATGCTGTTGTGCTGCTTCCCATACGAAGTTTGCTCCTTTGCGTATAAGAACCTTCAGACTTGGGGGATCGCACAGCTGACTAGTGATCGTTTCTGTCCTCACTCTTGTGCTGCCACTCAGTTGGCTTCTCTTTGTCTGAAGCATGGTCTTAGGGCCTGTAATGGTCGTATGCCCTCTGACTTGGATACCGCCCCCACTTTTAAACGAGGTACATCTACAAGCGTAATCGACTATTTTTTAGTGGATGTGAGATTGTGGCCCCTGTTGAGAGATATGAAGGTGGATGTTAGATGGGAAAGTGATCACTATCCCTTGTTACTTTCCATAGCAGGGGATGTCTTTGGTAGAACCTTGAATAACCAAGTTACTATGGTTCCCACTCCCACCTTGAATAACTTATCCATGAAGGTCAGATGGCCGAAGGTGCTCTCGAATCCCTACTTGTTATGTGAGATCTACCTAGCTTTTATACACAACTTGGCCCCATTCCATGACTGTGATTCTAATGATATTCCCCTTCTATGTATACACGAAAATATGGTCACCAGATTGCAAAGTATCTTCTATAGGAAGGTCGGAGCAAGACAGCAAGGAGGCACCTCGCCCACCAATTCATGGTTTGATGATTCCTGCCATAGGGCTATGACAGGACTAAAAAACGCCATTATGGAAGGGATCCCAGGGGAAATACAACTAGCTAGACGTGCTTATAACAAATCCACCACCGAGCTGAAAAATCCTGGGAAGAAACAACCTGGCAGGAGTTGTTAGACGCCACACAATCCAACAATAATAAGTTGTTCTGGGAATTGTTGTGTAAGCGAGGGAAAGAGGGTAGGACTAGCCTAAGGAATCATATGCAGCCTGAAAGATGGGTCGAACACTTCTCAAGCCTTTATGATAAAATTGACACCCCTGTGAACCCCGTCAGCCGGGAAGTGGGGAGTAATCCTCCCACCACCCTGGATGTGGTTCCCGGCTTCGTCCCCATATAAGGGGATCCACAGACTTTTAAGGGCCACATCTGTTTTTCCATTGAAGAAACTGCTGAGGCCACCCGCTCGCTAAAATCTGGGAAAGCTCCAGGTCCAGATAAAATTCCGGGGGACTTGCACACTTCTGAGCCAGCAATTTGGACCCGGTATATTAATGCACTCTCCAACTAAATTACTAAAGGGGGGCAGATCCCCCCGACATGGAAGGGTGCTGAAATTATTCCCATTTACAAAAAGGGTAATGCAAACCTCCCAGCAAACTATAGGCCGATTAGTCTCATAGACAATCTTCAAAACAATTTTGCCAAGCAACTTCTAGGCAGATTAACTAATTGGGCCACGGATCAACAGATCCTTTCTCCTCTCCAAGCAGGGTTTCGATCCAGGATTAGTACAGTGGATCAGGTCTTCAGGCTGGCCGTGCTGTATTGGAAATATACAGCTCTTGCAAAACAACCCCTATATATCGCCTTTGTTGACTTGAGATCAGCCTTCGACCTGGTTCCAAGGGAGAAGTTGTGGGAGGTGCTATATGAAATAGGAACTCCAGCCAACATAATCCAACTCTTGAAAAGACTGCACGAAGATACATATGCGCAAGTGAGATGGGGCAACCTAGGCGAACTAACAGATAAAATCCCCATAAATTGGGGTGTCCGCCAGGGCTGTGTGCTGGCACCATTTTTATTCTCTATGTTTATTAATGAGGTGGTACAGGACTTAATGGCATGCCAAAATGATGCTCATTCCCTGTGCGCTCAGAAAATTCAGATTCTTCTTTGTGCAGAAGACTCCCTCCTTATTTCCAAATCCCCTATGGGCCTACAAATTCTTATCAATAGATTTAATTCTTTTTGCCGAGATTACGGCTTAGAGTTGAATCACAAGAAAACCAAGTTAATGGCACTCCGTTCTGGGATGCGGAAGAAATGCACCATCTGCTTAGAAGGCGATCTTTTGGATAAGGTCTGCTCCATTGACTATTTGGGTGTAAGGCTCACTGATAACTTGCACTGGGCAGAACAGGTCAATAAAAGTGTTGGCTGTTTGCAGCACGGTGCAGCATCTATCCTTCGTTTTTTTCGGGGTACGACATCAAAAACTGTCTCCCCGGCAATTAAGATATATACTGCCAGAGCGCAGGGTGCTGCTGTTTACGGTGCGGAGGTCTGGGGCTTTTCTGGCTGAAAAAGGTTAACTATTGGAGAGAATAGCTTTGCGAGGGCTCTATGTGCTTGCCCTCCTAGCACTCCGCTGATTCAATTGTTTTTAGATCTTGGCCTGAGACGGATAGCCGACCTAATCACTTTAAGACCACTTCTATACTGGGTAAGGCTATGGACCGTTCCAGAACTGGACGTTTATAAGACCTCACTTTTAGACCTGCTAAAGTGCCCTAATTCAACCTCTATTCCCTGGGTAAAACATGTATCTAGATGGTTTAGCAACCTGGGCCTTGGAGATTTTTGGGAAAAACACCACAAACTTGAGAAAGCCCACTCTAAAATGCTGAAGCGCGTGTACTGGTCTTATGTATGGAATGACTACATTACTCGCAGATCTCATGGTTGTTTAACAAATCTCTTTATAGGTCTTAAATGGTACCCGCAATTTGAATCATACCTAGACATCATACCCGACATCTTAGGCAAAAGTTTATATGCCAGATTCCGTTTTGGGTCATTGCCGCTGAAGTCGTTGATGTGTAGATGGGGTACAAAAACAGCAACCGATATATGTCCCGTATGTGGCACAACACCTGAAACAGTTGAACATTTTATGTTTTTGTGCCCCCCTTATTCTTACCCCAGGTCTAAGTGGATCTGTAACATTTGCCGGGAAATGGGAATAAGAGACTGTGCCTCTGCTCTGAGAATTTTAAAAACTCATCATTCTAAGGTTCTAATACATGCTGTCAGCAAGTATTTGCTAGCAGCATGGCGCATACGTAACTCTGTTATCAGCAATGTGTCTCAATTTTGAGTGGTTAAGCTTCCTTTTAACTGTCGTAGTGGGGTCCAGCTGTTCTATTGTGTATTGTTTATATGGTTTTACTGATTTGTATTTTATACCTTTCTGATTTTATTATTTATTGTATATTCTCTTTGATAATCTATTGATCGAATAAAGCTTGTGTTCAACAACAACCTTCAGACTTTCTGTCTTACTAGCAAAGTCTTTCACAAACTTGGAATAATATTCAATTACACCCAAGAAAGATAGCAGCTGTTCTTTGTCTTCTGGTGCTTGTGCAGATGTGATAGCAGATAACAAATCTTTTTTTGGTTTCACTTTATCCTCCGACAAAGAGTGACCAAGATACTCTACTTCTCTTTCAAGGAATTGACACTTTTCTTGCCTTAAGGTCAAACTGAATTCTGATAGCCTGTCCAACATCATTTTCAAGGTAACGTTGTGATTTTCCATGGTGTCACCAAAAACTAGAATGTCATCCTGAAAGTACATTACATTATCCAAACCCTTGAAGATTTCACTCATCATCCACTGGAAAATACTAGCTGCAGACGCTAAACCGAAAGACATTCTGGTGAACTGATACGGCAACTGCCGGTTCCGAGAATGTCCACCTCTAACATTCTATAAGGGCATTCTAGAAGAGCATTACAGAGAGAATAACAAACACCAAGGAAGATTACAACAGTTGAGCTGAAGTTTAAATAAATAACTCTGACTGGACGCAAAGAGTTACATGAGAGTGTATTGCATGATAGGGCCCCTACCCTATCATATAATACACCCATTTTCTTACAGGATCATTCAATCATCACTGCATGTCTAGGATTCTAGTGGTGGCATTGGGGGCTTTAGGAGCCAAAGGGTCCATGCTGCCTCCAGATTGTGAGTGGAGAGAAGTATGCATCTCTAAGAGTTCAAGCTACCCTGACAGTAGAATGGGGAACATTATATATAATGGTTGTCAGATTTTCTATTACTCCAGTTCAACAAATATTGTTTGTGGGGCATATTTACTATTCTAAGTCCATCCAACACAAATAGTGGGAAATTAATAAATTGAAGTATGTCTTATTTACAGTTCTAACCCCAGTCCAACAAACAATGGGGGAGTGCCTACATGGGGGAAAGAGGAGGAAAGTAACTATTCTAGTTCCAAGGCAACAACCATTGGGGATTGTGTGTCTACTGTGGATTAGGGTCAGATTAACAATTCTGACTACAGGACAAAAAAACATTGGGGAAAGTGCCTATATTGGCGGAGGGAGGTTGTCAGATATATTATTTCTATAGTGACACATATTGGTGGGAGAATACACAGTTTGAAGAAGAAAATAAATCCAATTGCTAACTGTATTAGTCTAAATTCAGTAAAGTTGCTTTTCAATATAATCTCAGCAACTGCACTACTTTTTGAAATATTTATTCATAATTAATAAATGTTAATCTGAAATGTATATTATTCTTTGAACAAACAATATTAGGTCACTTATGCTAAACAAGTAATTTTTAATTTTAACACTGAAATAAAAAAAGAAAAAGTAAAACCTAATTCATTGTTTTTATTAAGTGGGAATTTTCAGTTAACTGAATAATATTAGTTTAAACAGTGAACCACAGTATTTAATGAAATTGCACATTAACACATTTAAAATACTAAGCTAAATATAAATGAATATAAAATGCATCCCCAAAAAATGTAAAAGAGCTAATGGTCCTAATAAAAACAATATTCACATTCAATACCCCAATACAAATTATTAAATATGTTTTCAAAATATTAAATAGAATGAAATATATCCTACTTTTGATTAATTTACCTTCTTTGATTTCAAACTTTACTTAGCAAAATGATAACCACATTAAACAAAAACAATTGAAAGTAATATCCAGAAAATTAAAGGCACATGAAAGAAACATATTTTAAGATAATTACTTAAGAAGTGCAAGACCCCAATACAAGAAAGAAGTTCACTGCCTGCATGACTGAAGTCATTAGCTAGATGAAGGCCAACTGTTTCAATCTCAATAACGACAAGACAGAAATAGTGATTTTCTGCAAAAACACCTTACCATCAGTTACCAACTAGTGGTCAGTTGATTCCAGATGACCATCTATACCCAGAACCCACCTCAGGAACCTCAGAATAATCATCAACAGCAAACTAGACATGACTGCACAAGTTAACATCATCACTGCATCCTGCAACCAGACCCTGAAGATGCTGAGGAAGATCTTCATGTGGCTCCTATGTGACACTAGAAAAAATTGTCACTCAAGCCCTAGTCACTAGCAAGTTGTACTACTAGAACATCCTTTACACCACGATCACCATGTAACTCATTAGAAGTATAGAAACCATCCAGAACTCGGCAGGCCGACTCATCCTCAACCTCCCACACAGAAGTGACAACACACCTCAGAGAGCTCCACTGGCTTCCAGCTAACATGCTCATTTCAAACTCTTCATGCACACATTCGAAGCACTATACAACTTAGGCCCCACCTACCTGAACAGTCACATCTCCTTCCATCAACCACCCAGACACCTCCACTTCACAGTACTCCTACTCACACACCTCACAAGCCTAATTAGAACTGGAGCATGAGGACCTGCATTCTCTTACATCACTCTTAAAGCATTGAACAGCTTTCCACTCAACATTAGAGCCCCCTCTCTTACTGAACTTCACAAGAGACTAAAGACCTGGATAAAATAACCAACCTATCAGGGCTAGGTACTCACACCTGCTCAACACAAGGATACCCATGCAGTTGATAGTATGCTTACAAATACACATAACAAGTAAGTAAAATGGTAACAATGTATAATATAAGAACATTTTGAATATAACATCAATTATTTTATACATTAAACACTACTCACCCAATTTCCCAATAAACCCCGCAACCTGAAAATACGTAGAAATGCAAACAATGTTACATTAGATACAAATAATTTAGCCAATATTTGTTAATACAAATTAATTTTAAAAAACAAACCAATAAGCATACAAACAATACAAAATATCACAATATACTAGTGTACTATATTTTAAGCATTGATAGTAAACACAAATTTTAAAAAGTAATATATTTATCCTCAATATGCTGTCCCACAATATTTTGGTAGCTGATGATCACATACCACACCACATTCACTGGTAATTCATTGTTAGTAGCTAGGCAGAACATCTTTACCACAGAATAACAAACTAATTCTAGCTAAAACAATGCAATTCTTCACATGCCTTTTGCTGATCAATAAACTGCCTCGTGACGTTCTAGATTATCTGGCTGCAAAAGTACTTGAAAACAAATGTGTCTCTCTTTGTCAAAGAAAATCAAAGTGCAGTCGAATTTCTCTATATCCAAATCATAAGGAGGAAAATATAATGATGCTAATGATCAAAATATTTTGATTTGCCCCATAAGGCTACTGAACACAAGGATAAATACATTTTCCATATGTCCTCCAAAAATGTACAGTGCTTCTGACTGGAGATTGACCCCTTTCCCAGAGATTTCAGTAGGGGTTCACTGTCAGATGTTAAAGGACAAATGGAATTCTTACTTTCAAGATGGTTTTATAACATGAGTGGTCACCGAAGGTTATTGCATAGAGTTTTCCAAACTTCGAGTATCATTCAAAATACTGATTACTACGGCTCCGAGAGACATGATCAGACATCAGGCCCTGTTAAGGGGGACTGAAACTCTTATGGACAAAGTTGCCTTGATTGCATTTCTGCCTCACGGCAAGGGTCAAGGTTCCCACTCAATCTTTTTCAAAGGATCTATTTTCACTCCTGGTGCTTAATCAAATGGATTAAACCACTGCCTTGCCCTCCTGTCCATGCATTAGATTTCCAGTTGGATGGATCCTTTAAGGGTTTGGCGATGGTCACACTTAAGGTACAAAGAGCAGCTGGTAAGCATTCGGTGTTCCAGGGGGAGGATTGCCTACATAGAGGGGTGAGTTCCCAGATGGAAGGGATTTTAGATTTTTCCTCCTCCACTGAACGTTAATGTTGCTCAATATGATTTACCCCTTATGTTACCGCAGAAGACTAGTAGTAGTGAGTGATATCCTTTGTAAATCACATATAGCTAATGCATTTCTATCCCAAAATATATTTAAAGTTTGAAAATGACTGTGGTACACTGATGCACCGATTACCAAAAGAAGTACATTTCCATACCATCAATACTTTGCAAATTAACATTCATGTTGTTACACAATTATGTAGGAGTGCACGCTTTGATCGGCATCACTATGTAACATAACAAATAGGTGTCAGTATAGGAATGTGGTTTTTCCACCTTCCAGTTGGGAGAGTAGCAGTTAATCTGCTTCTGTTCTCCGGAGGCAAGAACATGCTTCTGAGTAGCTTCACTGCATGCCAATAATGGCATCCTTACAAGGTCCCCGATTTAGAGTCTTTACGTCCACATCTGCCATTAACAACCCCCTTCAGAATAAAGTGGCCACTCATGATAAGAGCCCAAGAAAATCCTGAAGTCCGCTCAAGGAAAAAGCTTGAAGAATAAAATCTATTATTTCTAATGTTTGATGCACTCATTCCACAGCACTTATGAGCTCTCTCAACTGTACTACTTCATTCACATCAATACTTTTTCAAGCTAAGCCAACCTCCAGCTTTGGACCATCCTCATATTCCCCCGTTCCCCTGTACCCTTTCCATGTTCAGGCTCTTCACGAAGTTTGAACCTATTCTAAATACTACCAAAATCAATTTGGAGCAGCCTCATGCTTCTCTGGGCGAAGAAGAACAATAACAAAGGTAATCCACTTGAAAGCAAAACCTCATAACATTTTATTCCCTTCTTCCCTGGCACCAAGCACTACAGCTAACCTGAAAACCAACACACTGTTGATACGTAAACATCCGTAAGCCACTATAAATAAATGTATATGCATTAGCATGCGCTGTCCTCTTCTGTGCCTCACCATACAAGCACTACACACATCTATGAATCTTTGTTACCACCACATTGGGTTATGTGCTATTTTAAACAGTGTCTCTCTCAATAAAAAAAAAATTTATTTGTGGTAGATGTGCTAAAGTTTAGCATATCAATGATTTGCTCAAAACGCATGCTCTTTTTTATCGGTGCACAACAGTGCTTCAATTAAGGCCAAAACTAGATTTCGTTTGCTGTACTTGCACTGTGTTCCCACCAATGAAAGATTAAGTATCAAATTAAATTAAGCAACAACGAGTCCTTTATACCTTTATATATATATATATATATATATTTATATATATATATATATGCTATTCATTTGCTAATATTCTTTAATTTTCTAAACATGTGCAGACTCTCTACGCAACCATCACAGACTTGAGCAGCCCCTGAACCCCAGGTTAAGAACCACTGCTAACAGCATTGGGCTTGTGGCTTTTTCCTGTGGCATTGCTCCCCCAAGCAAATTAGCTTCACGAGGAGAACACATTGTGATTTGGCAAACAAAACTCTTTCATGTTCTGTTTTTTACACCTTAACAAAATAATGAGTGAGAATATTACAATGAAACTTAAAAAACTTAAGCATGCTTTGTGAAATCAAAAGGGAAAAAACATAGTTTTGTAAAATGAAGGAGCTTTTATTTCGTCTGCTATTACTAGCTGCAAAAAGGTGACATGTTTACATTATCAATCATATTATCTTTACATGTCAAGGTAAAGAATGTAAGAATTAGTTACAAGGCAGACAGAGCAAAAGTGAGCAAGGATCACAGAATAATATTATGCGTATGCTTCAAGAATATGATGAAAACTTAACAGCGGGACTGCTAATGAACAGGAATGGGCCCCAGGGTGTGAGTTAGTACTGATGTCTTCAACAAGAGTCTATTAATTACTCAAAGAACCTCATGCGTATGGTTCAGTGGGCCATACACAGTGTGAATCCCAAAATGGGAAGTCCTTTATGAGTGCCAGGTGATAGGTTTGCCAAAAGCCAAAACTAATGAGAGAGAATTGTAGAGAGGTTAATGGAAGTACTAGGGACCAGACAGGTCAAAGATAAAAAAAAGAGAAGCTCAACCCGCCAAGAAAAATATTTAATTTAGTTTAAACATTAAATATAATAAATACACTATGCTCCTAAGGTTTTATTTAATTCCAAACCGACATTGTAAGCAAGGAATGAAAGTCTCCCTACTGCTGCTCTTGAGAGAGACCGATTTAACAAAACACTTTTTAAAGCTTTCATGGAAGTCACGAGAGACCATATATATTTTAAATACAGAGCTGAATGATTCCATAAGCTATGAATTGGCCTGGAATGGACAAGCAGAAAATTTAAGGGAGTGAAGTTATGAGGTGGTTTCATCATCTACATTTTACCAACATGACACCACCTCTTCGAAGGAATTCCTGTATTTCTTCATCATTACCTGGAATTGTAACATTCCACAACCAATGTCAAAGTTGAATAAGAATTCTACATTTACATATTGGGTTCTCCATTTACATTTCCACATTGCAGTTTTTCGTGCTTCTCTCTAGTGAGTGAGATATGCTTGGCAGTCCTCTTGGTGCCAATGAGAATTCCGATTCCCTGAATGCTGCGAGCAGTGTTTTGGCCTGTAAGCCAGGATGGCAGGTGGCTGAGTGAAATTTCATTTACCCTCCCACCACACATGCTAGAGCAAATCAGTCCCCACTTCTGTACTTGAAACGCACACACTCACTTAATGCCAGCCTGAAACAAAGCCAATTGGTCCGGTTTATTTAAAGTGTAGGTGTTCTTGTTTGCAATGGATGTACACTGCTGTGTTTTGATGACTATCAGCAGTACCATGTGCACATTATCCTATCCCATTGTCTGCAGACTGTAGTCCAATGTAGACAAGTGCTAGAAATTACAAAGTGAGTTAATCAGATTCCCTACAGGTTGGTGGTTAATTTTTTAAGGTATTCAGTAGCCTGTTATAAAATAAAATGCATATGCACAAGTCCTGCTGGATCAAAGGGATCGGGCCACCTCTTGAATGTGGTTAATGATGTAGTAAATCTGCTCCAATCTGCCAACAGAATCTGTGTTAGAAAATTCTGGCGCACGACCATTGAGAGCCTATGGACAGCGCAAATGAACCAAAAGGAAACAAAATTAAGGGCCAGATGTAGCAAAGGTTTTTACCCATTCTGTGTCTATGGGAAAATGTGTTCGTACATATGGCACTAAGAAACCAAATAAACAACCTCATATTCAAGATAGCGCAGCAAAGTATCGATTGTCGTAGCAATCCTTCAATCAGAAAAACTGATTTCAGAACATTCCATTTCTCACAAAATTCAGTTTAGCACTAGATGTCTAAAATGATTGTTCCTCACATGTTGAGGCAACCTAGCACTGGAGTCATGAGCTGAACAACGTGCAGGAGCAAATGTCACGTACCAAGAGAGCAAATGGAAATATGCAACTTGCATAGATTTTTGGCTTTATGGGCATTCACAAAACTCCCCATTTCATGCACTTTTAAAGACCAGCCCGTTTCTTTCTCTCAAAAAAAGAAATAAGGCATCCAAGAGCCTGACTCCTCTATTTTCACACACAAGTCCAGCTACTGACTCATCTTAACTCTGGACAAAATTCAAACTTAGGACTTTAGACTGTAGGGACGTTTTAGTGCAAATCTCACATTTCTGGCCATCATTTTGGCTTACATAATCAAGTTAAAGTAAGTCACCAAGTTTGACGCCAAGGAATGAGGCTGAGGTGACTGATTTCAGTGAAAAGCTAGTGAGTTTATTTTGCTTTATCTAGTCTGTGGATAAGTCCTAACATTTGCCAGGGAAGAGCAGCAGACGCTCTGTTAGAGCAGCAGACGTTCTGTCATCCTTGCCTTCAGCCATTTTTTATAAATTTCCTGAAGGTAGGAGGTTAAGGCCTTGGGGCTGTTTGACCATTTTGTGTTAATAGATAAATGAGTGTGCCAAAAATGTTGATACGTTGTGATCTTACTAGCAGTTAGGGCAAGAACTATTTGAACACTATTTGGTCTTTTGACATCTTTAATACTATTCAGTCTTTTAATATTTTATGCGAATTTTGTGGGCAACAATTTCAAAGTCAGATTACAGGAGAATCACGGGCAGGAGTCTGGATGTACTCATTAGCATGAGAAGTACATGTTTAAAAGCATGATATAAACCAACTCTCACATTCCTATAAACCCCTAGTTTCTTACCATACTAAAGTCAGCTGTGGCTCTTCAAGTTTCTTTCTTTTCTTGCCAACTTAGAGCCTCATTACGAGCTTGGCAGCCAAGGACTGCCAAATCAACGGTAGCGGTCAAACTGCTGCACTCCTGGTGGTCCGACTGCCAGATTATGATCCTGGTAGTCAAACCACCAGGATCATATATCCCGATGGGTTTCAGGTAATCAGTGTCATGGTCAGTCATGGTGGTGCCCAGTTCGGCACCACCATGCTGATCATGACTCCACTTTCCACCAGCCTTTCCGTGTTGGCTGCACCGCCATGGAAGGGCTGACAGAAGGCCAGTGCTGGGGGCCAGAGGGGGGTCCCTGCACTTTTCACAACCATGTCATGGGCAGCTTAGGGGCCCCTCTGCCAGCACCCTCATAATGCCCAATATCAACTCTGCAGACAGTGCGCTTTCTGAAGGTGCTAGTGTGTGACGACATTGGACTCAGCTCCCTAAGAGAGCCAAGGCCAATGTTGGTGCACTGTTTCCTCCTGGCTGACCAGTGGAAGGATCATAATGCAACTTTTCTGCCAGCCAGCCTGGTGGAAACATTGTAATATGATGATGGGTGAGGCCATTGGCTGGACGGCGGACTCATTCCTGTGTCTTTTCAGTCCGACGGTCGGACCACCAAACTAGTAATCAGCCCCTTAGACATGTTCTCTCTAACATCTGAGAAAGAAAAACCAGACATACTTCTCCCTCTTGGATTTCAGAGGAACCATGAAAAGCCATCTTTTTATGTATCTGTTAGAACCAATGTCATCAGCATGCAAACATAAACAGAGAGTGGGCTTTTGGCCAGCCCCTTTCAGCTATTCCTTTTTTGATATGTCTTTCAGAGAAGTGCTGTGCAATTATTCATTTTGCAGAGGTGACATATGATTTTTGCTACTGCAATTGTTTTCATGCTGGTGTTGATGTTGTACCAAGGGATATTTTGCACCTATATATAGTTTGCTCTACAATGTGTTTTGATCTTAAAGATTTTCTTCACCTCTATGTATGTATGTAGTATAGAGGGTGACTTTTCAACTAAATGTCATTTACAGCCTAAATGTGTTTTTGCTTCCAAATGGTATTTGTACTTCTAGAGGTATTCCATACTTCTGTTCCTGTTGCATCTCATTTATTTTGCATGTAAATCCGTTTTACTTCTAAATGCCACTTTTGGACCTAATAGTGTCCTACTTCCCCGCTGGTGTTGCACCAAGGATGATTTTGAACCTATTCATGATTTTGCACATGCTTGTGATCTTTGATATTGAGCCTACTTGTGATTTTCACCAAAAAGTGATTTTGTACCAAAGGTGAATGGCAACAGGTTGTTATGAATGTTGTCTTTCAAGTAGATGTCTGTAGCCAAACCTGAAGCCAGTGTGCGACTTTCTTGAGAGAATTGTCTCTGTGCATCATGTTGAACACTATAAACTAATTGAGGTGCTGTGTTTTGGTTCCGGGGGGACCTGGCCTGTTAATTCAGACTGGATTGTTCCCATAGTACCACGGTCAAGATTGATTTACATTTGGCTGGGTCCAAACTGCGGTGGCATGATGTGTAAAAACACTATGTACTAAGATGCAGCTGGAAGTAATTACCAGTGGCTAGGAATGATTCAAGAATTCCATTATTCACTTTTTGTGTACATTAGCGTTTTAGCTTAATTGGGAATGGTTGACAACACATGGATTCCATGCACACTGTGTCACCTGAACAAAGCTATTCCTGGCTGATGATCCCTAACTAGGGTGAAACCAGTCCTGGGTTGCTAGTGTTCTTGTTCAGGGAGGACCTGGCCTGGCAGTTTGGGATGGACTATTCCCACAGGAGCAGAGTCAAGACTGATTTACAAAGGGCTGGGTCAATATTGATGTGGCATGGTATACAACATAATGATGGACTGGAATGCAGTCCCAAGCAATTACCATTCAATGAGAGTAAATCAAGCTTTCAATCCAACACTATTTTGTATACTTTAGAAAAAGAATAATTGTTGGCAAAGACAATAAAATGCATTAAATAAGCTACAGCATCAACATGGGAAGAAAAGTATCCAGAAAAAGTTGTAAACTCTAAATTCTAGTATGCTCTGTTCACACAACTGTGAAGTGATATCACAAATAGGAATATTATATGTCTGTTACCAAAATGACCAACAACAATTTGAAACAAATATTTAGTAAAACAACATAAAAACCCATTCCCTTGTTTATGTTATTATAGCTCCAGAGTCACAAAATATCTATTACCAAAGAGAAAAGCATATTTAATGAATGATTTGTGACTTATATGCTTAAATCAGTGTACACTTCATTTTGCATTTTAATATAGTGTATTACACAGGTTTTATAACAAGGGAGACAACATTTCCAAATTGGAGTAATAGAATTATGAAATTTTGTAATACAAACAATATAAAATGATATGATCCTATATTGCCATTTGAGAGCTTAGGCAACATTTACAAATCACTTACCATATGGTTTCAATGTTTAGCATGTCATCAGAATGCATTTTGTTGCACTGAGGATGGGTACAACCATGGCCATCCATACATTTGTGTATCTTCTTTCATTAGATGGAGTTTATTGAAAAGCTAGTTGATGTCAAGACTTTACAGGTTTTCCTTCCTTTTCACACGAGGGACACATGTGCATGGCAAAGTGCAAAGTTAGTGACACTGTAGAAGAAAAACATTATATTTGGAGGTTCACATGATCTTAGTCAAGATGTATATTAAGGGCATGTGACAGGGCAGCGCATTGTTTGTGTTTGGGACACACGCACATATATATGAAAAAATGAACAGGGAACCCTGGGTAGCTACCATGTTTCATGTAGAGAGCAGTTTCTTTCTATGGGACACTATACAACACCATGAACACTTCAAATCTTCAAATTTGCTTGCAGCAAATGTCTGTTTTCTAGCAGTTGTTCAGAACTGGTTGAGCACAGTGCTATCCATGTAAAGCTAAATTGTATTTTACCAATCTAAAATGCTTTGGCATATATATATAGAAATATATATATATATATATATATATATATATATATATATATATATATATATGTATATATATATATATATATATATATATATATATATATTGTTAGACTTTTCTTCCTTGGCGTGGTCGCCCTTAACGTTTTGCCTCTGTTCCCCAAGTTGTTGATGAGTGCTGGACTCTGATTTTCCTGTTTTTGTTGCTCTGGGAACTTTACTGCTGCTAACCAGTGCTAAAGTGCCAGTGCTCCTTTACAAAATGTGTATGTAATTGGCTTATCCATGATTGGCATATTTGATTTACTAGTAAGTCCCTAGTAAAGTTCACTAGAGGTTCCAGGGCCTGTGAATCAAATGCTACTAGTGGGCCTGCAGCACTGGCTGTGCCACCCACATAAGTAATTCTGTAATCATGTCTCAGACCTGCCATTGCAGTGTCTGTGTTTGCAGTTTTAACTGTAAATTCAACTTGGCAAGTGTACCCACTTGACAGGCCTAAACATTCCCCTTTCTTACATGTTAAGCACCCCTAAAGTAGACCCTAGGAAGCCCCAAGGACAGGGTGCAGTGTATGGTTAAGGTAGGACATATAGTAATGTGTTTTATATGTCCTGACAGTGAAATATTGCTAAAATCGTTTTTCACTGTTGCAAGGCCTGTCCCTCTTATAGGTTAACATGGGGGCTACCTTTAATTCTGAATAAAGTGTAGATTCCCTTTGGGAGCGGATGGACATGTGGAGTTTGGGGTCTCTGATCTCACAATTTAAAAATACTTCTTTTAGTAAAGTTGATTTTAAGATTGCACGTTTGAAAATGCCACTTTTAGAATGTGAGCGTTTTCTTGCTTATACCATTTCTGTGACTCTGCCTGTTTGTGGATTACCTGTCTGGGCCAGTTTGACAGTTGGGCTGGTTGCACCTCACACTAGACAGTGACACAAAAGGAGCTGGGGTGTAGTCTGCATTTCCTGATGAGCCATCTGTGCTAGGAGGGAGGGGAGGAGTGGTCACTTACACCTGAAAGGGCTGTGCCTGTCCTCACACAATGCAGTCTCCGACCCCCTGGTGAGTGTCTGGGGCCTGGCCTGGGCAAGGCAGGATTTCACATTGAAAAGAGACTTTACTTTGAAGTAGGCCTACTTCAAAGGAGAAATTGGGTATAAGAAATGCACCCAAAACCACAGAATTTAGATCGCTTCTGGACATCAAGAGGAACCTCTGCCTGGAGAAGAGCTGAAGAGCTGAGGAGAAGTGATGCCCTGCCTGTGACTGTGCTTTGTGGAGCTATCCTGCAGTTGCTGCTTCTGCCAGAGTAAGAGGGCAAAGACTGGACTTTGTGTGCCTTCCATCTTGAGAAGAAATCTCCAAGGGCTTGATTTAGAGCTTGCCTCCTGTTGTTTGAAGTCTCAGGGACAGCAAAGACTTCTTTCTGCCAGCACCTGGAGTCTCTGGAGAGACTCCTGCTCTGACAAGTGCTGCCTTATCCAGTCCCTGGGCCCTTGAAAGGAAAGCTGGTGGAAATTCAAGGAAATCGACTTTGGACGACTTTGGACCGACGCCGCTGCTGAATCTGGTGATGTTGTTTGCACCCGACTCCGTGATCTTCGCTGAAACGCGATGAACTTCGCAGGACCGACATCACTGCAGCCCCACCGAAGTCTGTGACTTAGTGGAAGTCGCTGCACCACGTCGTAACCAACGCCGCTCGAAGTGCGCAGATTCAACGGTTTGCACAGATGCCGCAATCCCCGACTTCGCTCATCGACTTGTTTTCACTCTTCACCAGAGGTACTGTACTTGGGGGTCTACGCGACTCCGTGTCCGGCGCCGCTGGTGTCGGCTTGTTGGGAGCGACTCCGTCATGACGCCGTGTTACCACCTCATCGAAGCATTTTGTGTTTCTAAGCACTATTTTTTAGTTTAATCTTTACAAATTCATAACTTGACTTGTGTATGTCGGACTTTTGTTGTTTCGGTCTTGTTTGGTTTAGATAAATATTTCCTATTTTTCTAAACCTGTGTTGTGTCATTTCGTAGTGTTTTCATTAAGTTACTCTGTGTGTTGATACAAATACTTTACACCTAGCACTCTGAAGTTAAGCCTGCTGCTCTGCCAAGCTACCAATGGGGGTAAGCAGGGGTTATCTGAGGGTGATTCTCTTTTACCCTGACTAGAGTGAGGGTCCTTGCTTGAACAGGGGGTAACCTGACTGTCAACCAAAGACCCCATTTCTAACATATATATATATATATATATATATATATATATATATATATATATATATATATATATATATATATATCGCCCAAAAAGTAGGGACACACTCACATTCCAGTATTCAATTTAATGGAAAAACATCATTAATTCCCCTGACGCATTTCAGACTACACATCCTTACTCCTGGGATCAGGCACCTCAACACAACTGATAAATATCACCATATTTAAATATCGTCCTGCCTCAAGTGGGCCTCCAAGTGAGTTTAGAGCCCAAATGCATGCTGGTACGATTCGTTTAGATAGCCACACTTTTACCATTTAGTAGGGGTTGACATGCCCCATTTTCTAGATTAATTTCAAATTCATTCCTTATCAGAGTCATTGATAAGCTGAGTCAGACCCACATTACTTGCTGCGGTTGTACAGTCTCCCCGCCCTTCAGGGAAGAGAGATGAAAACTTCACTTTCTGCAAAGGACAGCTGTTTGATAGCTCTCTCTTGCAGAAAGTGGTCTTTGCGTTTGCTTGATGGAGCTGTCAAAGCTCCCACCAAGCAAAAACAAACAGCTACGTCCTGGGGCTGAGCACCCCAGGACCTAGCAGAAGCCAGCCCTGGGGAGTGGCGTTCCCCAAGGCAATGAGTGGCTCCATGAGGGGACAAGGTGCCCCCCCCAACAAGCATAGCCCTGAGGAAGTGGTAGTCCCTGGGGGTATGGGGGTCCAAAATGGATCCCCTATCATTCTTTTTATTTCAGCCCCGGGAGATGGTGATCTCCAGGGCTGCGGAAGGGCCCATTGCACACCGCATCCATTTTGATTATAGCTCTGGGAAGATGGTGGTCCCCGGGGCTGCTGGGGCTGAAGGCAGCCCCCCCACATCCATTTTGATAATAGCCCCGGGGATGTGATGGTCCCTAGGGATACAGGAGTCCAAAATGGACACTGTGTCATTCTTTTTATTATAGCCCAGGGGAGGTGGTGATCTCCGGGGCTGCAGGTGGGCCCAGAGGCCCCCCACATCCATTTTCATTATAGCCCTGGTGAGATGTTGGTCCCCCGGGCTGCAGGGAGACAGGCAGCCCCAACACATCCATTTTGATAATAGCCCTGAGGAGGTGGCGGTCCTTGGGACTGTGGGAGGGCCTCACACACCCCACATTGAATTACATTTAAGCCCCACAGAAGTGGCGGACCCAGGGCAGCGGGGTATCTGCAAGTCCCACCTCACTCTATTTAAATATAAGCCCAGTGAGATGGTGGTCCCTGGGGCTGCGAGGGAGGGGCACGCATCCACCCATATTTAATTTGATATTAGCTCCGGAGAGCTGGCAGTCACCGGGCTGTGGGAGTGCTGGACGGCCCCCCACAATGAATAGCATTTATGCCCCAGGGAGTTGGCAGTCCCTGGGGCAGTGGGGGGGGTCAGCCCCTCTGATTTAAAATATGAATGCCCCCAGGACTTGGCCCACCCAGAGGCTAAAGTTAAACAAGTGTGGGGGGCCTCCCTTGGTTTTATTTTTTTATTTTTTGCTGGATCCGCCGGTCTGCCACAAATTGCAGCAAAACTTTTAAAATAATGTTACACTTTTTTCTGGGACTCGCTGAAGCTGAGTCCCAACAATGGCTGCCAACACTCTCTTGCTGAAGTGGTGACAGCAAATCAGAGATCAGCGCGGGAGCAGAAGAGTTTGTGGAGCCTTTGTGTCCCTATACAACTTTGGATTTTCTTTAATTTTTCTAAAATTACTGAACTGATTTACACCAAATAGGCCTCTTTCTGGATGAAGAGCTACCTTTCTGCCAAATTTGGTGTAATTCTGTCCAGTGGTTTAGGCGCTATTGATGTTCACAATTCCTCTGAAAAAAAGGATCCCCCTTTTTTCTTGGCCCTCGGTCGACAGATCACCCCAAAACATTCAAGATAGCAGCTGAAGTGACCACCATTTTTTGCTGGATAATTTCATGAAGATTCATCATGCAGAACCAAAGTTATTAGAAAAACTTAACTTTTTCTATGGAAACTAGGTCCTAACTATAACTACCCAGTGGTGACCGCCATTAGGATATATATATATTTTTGGCAACGTTTGATGAAATTTTCGAAAACAAAGTAGCTTGGTGATTCTTGTTGCATACTGGAAGTTTTCGGGTGATATACACTCACTAGAAAACCAAAGGTTACAGGGACGTTATCGTTAGGTTCAGATTTTACATGCACAAAACCAGAGAAATTCAACTGTTTAGTTAAAGTTATTTCAAGTGACTATAACTTGTGCCTTAGGGTAACTACAACTCTGGCCCTCACCATGCATTTATAATTACTACAAATATTACATCACACATGACATCTTCCATGACATCACTGATAACATCACTGTAACATTTGCAGTAAAATTATTGATGGTGGGACTGTGCATGGCGAGGGCGTGAGTTATAGTTACCTTAGGGCACGGGTTATAGATACTAGAAATAACAGCTGAATTTCTATGGTTTTGTGTGTGTAAAATCTGAACCTAACTCTAACGTCCCTGTAACCTTTGTTTTTTCAGTGAATTTCTAGTGTTTTTTTAGCATTAAGTAAGATGTCAATCGCAATGCTTGGTGAGGAGGTTGGACGGCGGGCCTGGTATGGCATTGTGCTGCCCTTACCCATACTTGCAGTTCCAGCCTCCTCCTCCTTGCCATCCATTGTTTAAGCCCATGCCACTCCTCCCTCATTACAGCCCTGTGTCGCCCTTGATCTGCCACAGCGCTTCCCTACCTGCCCTGAATAGTTAGCTTCCTGCCCCATCCACCTCTTCCCTACTGTCTGTTGTCTGAGTCAGCGCACCAGCCCCTTCCCTTCTGCCCTCCATGGTTTGATGCGCTGCCAATGCCCTCCATTTAGCTTGTCGTCCCTGCCCATTCCTCCTGCCCTTCGTTGCCCAAATCTATGGCCCATCATTGCCCTCCTGCTTAGCCTCTGCTTATCTTGCTGCCACTACTCTCCTTTCCCCTGCCATCCGATGGCGGTATGCATGCCCCTGCTCCCTCCTTTTTTTTTTTTACCCACCATGTACCTGCCACAGTCCCTCCTATCTTCTCTGAATGTTCTGTTGAGTTGCCATTGCACCTCCAACTTAACTTGCTCAGCATGGTCAAGTGGCTGCTGCCTGACCCTGCCACCTCCACCCTGCCTGTCTGAGTTCATGCCCCTATCCCCTCCCTCCTGTCCTCTATGGTTTATTTTGCTGCCACTCCCTTCTGCCCTCCATGCTCTGTTGTGGTGCAACTGCTCTTCCTGCCTGCCCTGTATCGTCTGTTGTGAAGCCCCTTCTAATGTCATCTCTCATCTGTATCCAGCCCCTACTCCTCCCTTCTGTCTTCCATTGTCGTTTGTGCATGCCCCGCCCCTCCCTCCTGCCCACCATGGCTGTTCGGCTGCCACTAACCCCCTCAATTGACATGCATGCACTTTTGGGCTGCTACAGCCCCTTCCACCTGCTCTGTATGGTCAGCTTCCTGTTCCTGACCCCCAACCACCTTCCCTACATTGTCTGTGTGTATGTCATTATAGCCTCACTATTGCCCTCCATGGTGTGTTGTGCTTCCAGTGCCCATCCCATATGCCCTCCATGGTCGGCTTGCTGCTCTTGCCACCTTGCCCTCCATATTCCTTGTGCAGGCCTCCATCCCCTTTGCCTGCCCTATTTGGTCTGCTGTTGTGCCCCTGCCCCCTCCATCCTGCCCTTCATGGTCCGTTATGCTGCATGTGTCCCTCCTGTCTGTCTGATACGTTCAGCTTTCTGCCCTTGCCTCTTTCCCCTCTGCTCTGTCTTGTCCATGCGCATGGCCATATCCCCTTCTGTTGGACCTGGCCTTTTTACAGGGTCATCCTCAAACTTTTTTGCCTCCTTCCTCCTATTTTTTTCTGACCGGTTGTTGTTGGCTTTTGAACTCTGGGCACTTTACCACTGCTAACCAGTGCTAAAGTGCATATGCTCTCTGTGTAAATTGTACTGTTGATTGGTTTATCCATGATTGGCTATTTAATTTACTTGTAAGACCCTAGTAGAGTGCACTATATGTGCCTAGGGCCTGTAGATTAAATGCTAGCCCCTTTACCTTGTCTGTGTGTGCAATTTCACTGCCACTTCGACTTGGCATTTAAAAATACTTGCCAAGCCTAAACCTCCCCTTTCTCTACATTTAAGTCACCTCTAATGTATGCCCTAGGTAACCCCTAGAGCAGGGTGCTGTGAGGGTAAAAGGAAGGACATGTACCTGTGTAGTTTACATGTCCTGGTAGTGTAAAACTCTTAAATTCGTTTTTACACTACTGTGAGGCCTGCTCCCTTCATAGGCTAACATTGGGGCTGCCCTCATACATTATTGTAGTGGTAGCTGCTGATCTGAAGGGAGTAGGAAGGTCATATTTAGTATGGCCAGAATGGTAATACAAAATCCAGCTGACTGGTGAAGTTGGATTTAATATTACTATTCTAGAAATGCCACTTTTAGAAAGTGAGCATTTCTTTACACTTAAATCTTTCTGTGCCTTACAATCCACGTCTGGCTGGGCTTAGTTGACAGCTCCTTGTGCATTCACTCAGACACACATCAAACACAGGATACTCAGCCTCACTTGCATACATCTGCATTTTGAATGGGTCTTCTTGGGCTGGGAGGGTGGAGGGCCTGCCCTCACACAAAGGACCGCCACACCCCCTACTGGGACCCTGGAAGACAGGATTGAACTGAAAGGGGACCTGGTGCACTTCTAGGCCCTTCTTTGAAGTCTCCCCCACTTCAAAGGCACATTTTAGTATAAAACACAGCCTCTGCTGCAACTGCCTGAATTTTGCCCTGTAAGGTCAGTTCGGTGCCTGTGCCCATCTCTCTCCTGCCCTCTGTTATCAGAGTCCATATCCTTACCCCATTCCTCCTGCCCTCTGTGATCCAATATACCCTACTTACCAACATTTTGAACTTGCTAAGAGGGAGAGTTTGAAAAAAAAGGGGGAATGTATTTGCCCCACTGACTTATATTGAAAAAGAGGAGATTGTGGGCAGGAGATAAATAGAATAAAGCCCTTTTGGGTTTAAAAAAGTCAGGAGTCAACTGCCTGAATTGGGTTGGCATGGGTTTGTTGGCATGTATGGTTCTACTGCTACTGCCTCTTCATTCTGCTCTTATTCTCTGTTATAGTGCCACAACCTGTTTTGTCCATCCTGCATGGTTGGTTTGTTGCCCCCGCCCCTCTTTCCTCTGCCCTCAATGGTCTGTTGAGCTGCCACTGCCCCCAGCCTGCTCAGCGAGGTTTACTTGTTGCCTCTGCACCCTCCTCTCTGCCTTCAATAATCTGGGTTCGTGCTCCTGACCTCTGCTTCCCCACAGTATTCTAATGAACAACTAGACTGCTAACATTCTATATTCATTACACAAGTGTGCACACCTGATGTCATCTTGATGTGATCAAAACTGTAATGCCTAAAGCATTTCCCTTGAAAATTATGAAAAGGAGAGGGTCTTATTCCCACAAAAATAATGGTTAGTGCTCTAAAAAACTAAAATGAGGGCACACTTTTAAATTATTTGCTATCTTGATGTTTTTGTGTCCAGTAGATGACTCCATTATATTTTATACTCAGAGGAGAGAATGCAGTATTACGACCAGAGCTGCAGATTTTGCAACTGCAGAAACTGGTTTAAGTTTCAGGTTCATCTCGGCATCCTGTGATTCTGAGCAAATCACTTAATCTTCCCATGCCTAAAGCCCAAAATGAATGTGTCCTTGTGTAATATAACTGATGCTCATGTAGAGCACTTCATTACCTTTTAGCCAAGTCTGCGCTATATATAATTGCAAAAAAACAAACAAAATAGGTGTTTTGCACACTTCTGTCATCGGACTATATATGGACTAGATTTGGGTGATATTTGTACTACATTTGTGCTCTTTTCTTCTCTGATGGCCATCTTGGGAGATATAGATATTATGAATCTCCCTAATCTCCTCCTTTACTGCAGTATCCTCAGTAGAAAATGCTGTCAGTTTTCCTCTTCAATTCCATCAAGATGGCGTTCAGATAAGGCACACCTTTGGCATAAATTCTGACTGTTAGCACTCTAGTTGCTCATTAGAATAGTGTAGTAAATTGCTGATCATCAGGGAGTTAACTGGCAGTCTGCTGCTGGTGTTGAAAGTTCATGTTTCAGTCTACATGTCAGAATGATTTATTGAAAAAGGAGATATATTAGAACTCACTTACAATGTTTCCTAATTTTTGTTTCTACAGCACTAACCATAATTTCTGTGAATAAATGAACCCCCACAGTTTTTTTTCTTTCTAAATGAAATATTGTACATTTTACCAGTTTGATTTGATCAAGATGGCTTCAGGCGTGCCAAACTTTTGTCATAAGTAAGACTGTTAGTGTTCTAGTTGTTCTTCAGGACACTCTGGAAGGCCACAGTAGAACACAAGGGGATCAACTGATAGGCTGCTCCTGTTGGAAGTACATGTTTTACTGAGAATGGCAGACTTAATTCTCATATGGCAGAGAAAGATAAGGGAGCACTTTCAATATCCTCTATGGGAATATCATGAGAAAACAGTTGTTTCTCAAATATAATTCATGAATTCCCAGCAGAAGGCTTTTTCACAGGGTAAAATCACCTTAGCAACTAAAATCTGTTATCACCCAATATACGTTCTCCTTTTTGTGACCCTCAAAGCCTGCCATTCACTGCAATGCTTGTCAATGGGGTGCCGTGATGTATATTGGTCCGAATATGGCTGTCACCACATTCTGGTTAAAGGGATGACAGCCAATCAGGTCTCGTCATGGGATCTGTTCTTAGACTGCGCCCAGATATACACATTTCAGTAACAAAAAAAGCGTGCTTTCTGAACCAAGAGCTACCTTCCTGCCAAATGTAGTGTAATTCTATTCAGCTGTTCGGCCTGCAGTTGTGTCTAAAATCTCCATGGAAATAAACTTGGGAAACACACTTTTTGTGACCCCCTCCCTTTTTTCGCAGCCCCCACTTGATGGTTAAACCCAAAACTTTCTTGGTACATCTAGACCATAGAGGACACTGTTTGGAAAAGTTCATTAAGATTCGCCAAATGGTGCCAAAGATATAGGCAAGTCAAAAAATGATTTTCCTATGGAAACTAGGTACTAACTATAACTACCTACTGGCAACTACCTGTAGTAATATATAACTATAGAAATATATATGTATTCTCATTTAGGGTTACCTCTAGTAACTATAACTTGTGCCTAAAGTAACTACAATGTGTAGCTCTGCCATGCACAGTCCTGTCATCCATGATGTAATCTACAATGTTGCTGTGATGTTATCAATAATGTTATAGAACATGTCATGAGTGATTTAATTTGTTGGGGTAATTAGCTCTGCATGGCAAGGGCACGAGTTATAGCCAGGCCCTGTATTTAAGCCACTATCAAAGGCAGTGCGCAGCATGGGATTGGCTGCTTGTGGGGGTGGGCGTAGGGCTTGACTGCCCTGTGGCTGATCCCCTGCTGCACATGATTGATTGACTGATTGATTGATTCCATAATTCCATAATTTATAAAGTGCATGGCTACAGATAGAGTTTACCCGTGCTAACCCATCTGGGTGGACATCCATGACCAAACTACCCAGATTATAACATTGGGAACAGCCAGGTGTTTAGGAGCTTATGAAATTCCGAAAAAAGTGTTGCATTCTTTCGGACATAGCAGGAGGTTGTTCCATAGTTTAGGTCCAAGGACTTGAAAGGAGCAGCCCTCCTGGTGAGACCTCTTCACTCTGGGGACAAAAGCTAAGCTCTGTTGACTAGATCGCAGAATATGTTGGGGTTTTACCAAACATAAGTACTGAGGGGGCAGTATTGTGGAGGCATTTAAACATAAAACACAATGCCTTAAAATGCATCTGTTTTTCCACAGGTAGCCAGTGTAGGGATTCAGTAGAGTGGGCGAGCTAGAAAACTGAACACGGCAAATCAAAAAATGTGCTGCAGTGTTCTGATCTGTTTACAAATGATTTAACAAGGTTTTTGCCACACCGAGGTACAGGACATTTCCGTAATCCACCCTCGATAGAGTCAAGGTCTGGACGACTGGGCGTTGGGTTGTCAAAGGAATACATTGTAGAATTTTACCTAGCGATTTTAGGATGCCAAAACAGGTGGCTGCTACTTTGGCTATCAGTGTCTTCATTGACAGCTTCTGATCCAACCATACTTCCAGACTCTTCACCGCCACGGCCCGGAGAGGAGGAGTGCCCAATGAGGTTGGCCAAAGATGTGTACCCCAAAATGTAGGGGATTTACCTAACAATAATAATTCAGTCTCATCCCCATTCAGTTTCAAGGAGTTAGTTGACATCCAGTCTGCTGCCTGCTGAAGACGGAGGGGAAGTGCAGCAACAGGTACCTGGTAGTTAGATGACAGAGAGACCACTATTTGAATTTCGTCCGCATAGGAAAAGACAGTAAAGCAAAAACTCTCGACAATACTGGCCAAAAGTCTCATATAAAAGTTAAAGAGTAGGGGGCTCAAAATAGAGCCTTGCGGCAGCCACAACATTAGAGCATGTGCTTTTGATCTCCATTGGTTTGAGCGGACCTGAAAGAAGCAACCTTTTAAGAAAGATTCTATCCATGCCAGCGCATCACCGTGGATTCCTATGCCATCTAGTCTTCTTAGTAAGATATTGTGGTTAACTGTATCAAAGGCAGCATTTAAGTCCAAAAGCAAAAGAGCAGCTGCTCCACTGTCATCCATCTCATGTCTCCAAAACTCAGTAGCCCCAAGCAAAGCTGATACAGTGCTATATCCCGCTCTGAAACCAGATTGGAAGGGATGGAGTAAGTCATGTTGCTCCATACGTTGTGCTAATTGTAAATTCACATGTTTTTCTAACAATTTTGAAAATATAGATAAAAGAGAAATAGGTCTATAGTTGGACCATACTCATGAATTGGCATTAGGCTTTTTCAGCAAGGGGGTAGCCAAAGCTGTTTTACAACAACTAAGAACTTCCCCCTTCAGTAGAGACTAATTTAATAAATTAACTATTGATTTCAGATTACATTGAGGAAGATTACCTAGGATATCAGGAGGGCAAGGATCTAGCGGAGATCCAGATTTCAGGGTTGATAATGCATGTCGTAAATCACATAGCTCCATAGGCTAAAACTGAGTTATTAGGGCTTTAGGGCTGTTTCTAGGAAAAGGTGTTTCTTGATAAAGAAGTCAGCTATTTCCTCAAATTCTAATTGAGAAAGAGAGATAATGGGAGCTCTTATTGCTGAATCTACAAGTGACTTCACAACCTTATAGAGTGTCCGGGGACAGTCTGTGGATTCTGAAATATTCTTGGTGAAGTAAGCAGCCTTGGCGAGTTTACAATTTTTCTGATATGTCCCTAAAATATTTTTATAAATTTGCTTATCACTCTGCAGATATGATTTACGACAATTTCTTTCTAGTTTTTTACAAACCTTCTTCTCCTTATATAGAGAGTCAGTGAACCCAGGAGCCAGGGGTGGAGATCTAGCCTGGCTCCTCTGGGTCATTGGAGCCAACCTATCCACTGAGGTTCTAAGCCAGTTATCTAATTTGTGTGCTGTAACCTCCATCGAGTTATCTGAAATAGGCAATGTTTCTTCCAACAGCGTATTCCATTTTTGGACATCTAGTTTAGACCAATTTCTCACGAAGGGCGTGGGCCATTTGAGCCTATCCTATGAGTGAACACTAAATGAGAAGGAGAATAGGATGGCAAAATGATCTGACTATGTAAGAAGTAGAAGACAATTTGATTGAATAGTGCCAAGGGTCGAGAAGATGGGGTCTAATAAGTGCCCTGCTTTGTGAGTCAGAAGATGGTTAATCAATTCTAGCCCTAGAGCTGAGAAATCCTTAATTAAAGTTATGCCCATTTTATCTGTTTCGCCCTCCAAGTGGAGATTTAAATCTCCTTTCACCATAAAATCGGCGCATTGAGTAAGGTAGATGCTAATTCTTCTACTATCTCTGACACCCAATTTCTAATTGCCCCAGGGGGGCGATAGATGACGGGACCTGACATTGTAAAACTTTTGGTTTAGGATATAGAAAATTTCATGGCTTTCCAATATGGAATTTCAAGCTTCTCTGTTGAACAGTGAAATTCATCTTTTGTTATAACTGCAATCCCGCCCACTTTTTTGGCCTTGCGGTCAAAGTGGAATATACAGTGTCCAGGCGGTAAAGCCGCTATCATATCTGGACCATAGGACTCTTTCAGCCATGTTTCTGTAAGTAACAGAGCATTGGGGTTATAGTCGGTTAACAAATCAAATAATTCTTGGTGGTGTTTGCCCGAGGACGGTCAGTTTAGGTTACAAAAGCTAAAAACTTTTCCAGGTGCTCCCTCCTTAGGAGAGTTCCCATCGGGGTTCCTGGTAAGCCTAGGTGACATAGAGTGGGTCCAATCACTAGTAGTAAAGTGAAATGAAAAATGGCTACAGCTTACCACCTCTAACTGAATATCAATTGAATGCCCACAATTATTCTGAATATAAGGATGAAGCCCACGTAAGACAGATGAGGAATAACTGAGAAGACCTGAGCTCAGTGGTGCAGCCTCCCTGGCCCTCGGCCTGTTTGGCCTGCTGCGGGTGCCATTAAATTGATTCCGTATATGAGCCTGTGAAATTTACAAGTTAGAAGCCTGCATTGTAGTGCAATATATTTACAGTTTACTATTTAGCAATAAAAGTGTTATAAAATGTGTAAAAACGTAGTGCGGACTACATTCACCCCAGGTGCCCTGCCCGCACCTGCCATTAAATAGGCGGACCGATGAAGGAAAAAACTGGCATCAGGCGGGAGGCTAGAGTGCTAACCGCTGTGTCGTAAATTAAGTACTTCATGTTTCCTTTTCATTAGCCCTGAGTCAAGGACTGTTAACAATCCCCCACACACAAAATTCAAGATTAATTCCATATATGGCTGGAGGGCATGTGCAGTGTGGAACTGGCTGCCTGCAGCACGGTTGGATGTAGGGTCTACCCTGTGGCCAACCCCCACTGCACTCAGCCAAAGACTGTACACAGTGCCAGTTTCTGCGAATTGTGGGGAGTTAGATGCAGGGTCTGGCCGTGTACAGCCTGGGGTCCATGCCTGTGGGGGGAGTGGACGTAGGGCCTGACTGGAAGCCAGGTTCTGCAGCCAACTCCATGCTACGCATGACCAGAGGCCATCAGTATCGTTCGGTTGGCTGCCTGCATGGGGGATAGGCCTGCAGCCAGGCACTGTGGCCAATACTGTGCTGCACATAACTGACGGGAGGGTTGGCTTTATGTACGATAACAAAATATTACCAAGAAATTTACTAAGAAAATCAAAGATAAAAATAATGTTAGGTGAGAATTTCAGTGAAAGCATAACATTTTAAACATACTAAACAACTTATAGTTAGCTCTGGTAACTGTAACTTGTGCCCTAATGTATCTATAACCTGTGTCTCCACCATGCACAGTTTTCTTATCAATAACTTCATTGCAAATGTTGCAGTGATATTAACAATGATGTCATAGAAGATTCCATGAGTGATGTAATATGAGGTAAATGGCAGTGGATGGCAAGAGCATGAGTTATAGTTACCTTCGGGCACGAGTTATAGTTACCAGCGCAGAGATTGCAAAGATGTACAGTGTTTATAACTTATTCAAAACCCCATGGTACCCAGAGCCCACAAATGAGCCATCATTTAAAATGTTTTTTCACTGTGTACTAACCATACATTATTTCATCATGAAAAATCTAATGAACAGAATTTGGAGAGGAAAAAAGTATGCTCTTTTGAAATGTACCCCGTAATGCGTGTGGAAGATAATTGCTATTTGAATCACTAGATACTACATATTACCCATAATGCTAGATGATTTTGAGGACTTTTTTTTAAATTGTGTTTGTGTGTGAATTGACAAAAAAAATTAAGCCAAAATACACAGAAAATCAGTAGCTGATAGTAAAGCCTCTACCATCCTGCATTGCCCACACTCGTACTAATTAAAAAATATCACCCCATAAGTGGGGATGGGTATAACTCACAGGTCAGGAACTGTCCGAGAAAGTGACTGTGCAAGGTGCAATAAATAAACTGGGGTTTAAGTTGATATTTGTAACGTGAGTGGCTCTAGTATTTGTACCTGATGTCAGCTAGCATTGAGGGAAACCTACCAACACTTGGACACAGAGACAGGTCCAAGCTTGCTTGGATGCTACCACTTTTTCTTTCCCAAATGCCCTGCAAACATCTAATTTTGGTTCAAACAACAAGATATCCTCACATATTTGTGATAGCACGTTTAAACTTAAAATGGTCCCCGATCAAGCATTTGAAAAATTATACAGCTAGAAATGGGCCTCACATGTCATATGGACAGGAATCAGACAAAACCATGACCATGTGAAATCAATGTTGAGTCAATGTGGCCTTGAAGCTGTCAAAGATTTGTTCTATTGCTGTTTTATGCAAAAAACATTTGGAAATATTGATTGGTTGAATTTTTGGTACCTGCTAGAAGGTTTGTATTTTTCTACACAGAAAAGTGAAGAAACTGAGATTTTGTATCAAAACTTTGATATTTGTGTAGTGTGCTGGGAAATAAAACATGCATGAATTCATGCAAGCCAAATCACTTCTGGATTTATCAGTGTTTCTAGATTTTAGAAGTACCTTGGGTTGGTATTTTGACCTGGGTGATGGCCAACCTCATGTCCAAGTAAAGGATTCATCCCCAAGGCAGGTCCCCCCATTAAAATTGTTCCCCATTATTTATTTGATAGATTCCATCTGAAACCTATTGAAACTCAGAAGTTTGGTACCATGACACTCAGGGTGCCACCAGTCATGGCAAGAACATAGTCCAAAAAAAGAATGGCAAGATTTACCGGGTTTTGAGGAAAATTAACATTTTACAATCTCCATGTCAGCCAATTCAGCGATAAATGCATTAGCATGTGTAGATTTTAAAAATATAGCAGTTTGAAAGTAGGTTATTGGTAAGGGTAGGTAGGTACCCTTAGCAATAGGCCACAATCCCCACTAGGTTCAGTCAAGGTCTCAATAAATTAATCCTTGCTCAAACCTCTGTAGCTTGGCCCACAAGCAGTTAGGCTTAACTTAGGAGACAGGTCTGTAAAGCATTTAATACCAACAAAACAAGAATTAATTCAAACACAACACACAACAAAATCGAATACAGATTTATAGAAGATAAGAAATATTTTTATCTTTAAAATTACACCAAAACCACAAAAATCCAATGTAGGACACCAAAGATATGAATTTTTAAATGTTAAAAGCAAAACTAGCTCTTAGAAGCAAATAGTGCTCAAAGGGTTAAAAAAAAGGCCTCATTGGACAAAGTCCAGAGTTCAGGCCACCCACCATGTAACACTGTTAAACTTACTTTCAGAAGTGTTTCTTGATTTAGGAAAGTAGTCCACAAGACCAGCCTAGGATTCAGAGGCTCTGGTTTGTCTCTTGGAGTCTGGGACTACAACTCACACAATGCACCTCTTCAACTTATGGAGCTTTTTACAATAGTTGCTCCAAATTTCTCCAAACTTCTAGATCTTCTTCCAGAGGTCCTATGTGGGACCCTGAAGAGTCTACAAATTCGATCCAGGTTTCCAGAAGCTCTGAGTTGCTAGCTGGAAGTTGGGACTATAATTCCCAGAATGCACCGGGTCAGAATCCTCAAATGACCACTGGATGCTGGTCAGCTGGGCTCTTCTTGTTGGACTTAATGCAGGGGATTTTGGGCAGCTCCTTTGTACCTATAGCTTACAGGGAGTCCAGAAGGGAAGCCTTGCAGAAGCAAGGCAAAGTCCTTTTCTTGTTGAAGTCCAAAGTATACAGCTGGCACAGTCCTTGTGAGTGTGAAGCCCAGGTGCAGGCCAGGGGTCCAGCAGGGTAATCCTTCTTCCCCAGTATCTTCTACCAGCAGGGATCTGAATTGTGGGGCAGCTCTGCCATTTTTATCCTTGCTCCTGGGGTGGGAAGTAGGGAGGGTGCTCCTGTCCAACAGAGTGCAGGCCACCACCCTCTTGAGTGACCACTTCCTGGACAGTGTGGCAAAAATCAATCCCAGGGAGCAACATTCTTGAAAAATCCAAGATGACAAAAATTCAGTCTCTCTGGGGCTGCAGGAAATGAAAAAGGAGCAGTTTCTGTCCTTCTTGGCTTTCCCTCCTTTGAAGATCAGTTTGGCTACTCTTTCCCCAATCTGTTTTGCCATCTGTTGTAGCAGTTGTCTGCCCACCAGATTCTTCCTTTCTTTCAGCCAAGGCCACTTCCAAGCTTGCCTCAGGCTGCCAGAGTCTGACCAATCAAGAAAAGACCCTACAGTGCTGAATTTGGTACCTTTCAGAAAGAGTTCAGAAACTCTTCACCGGTGTTTGTTATATTAAATTCAACAATGGAAAGTTTTTGGATTTATTATAACATTTAATGTGGTACCAAACTTGCTATATTTAGCTCATCTCTATTGAAATAAGACTTTATTATTTTAAAATAAATTCTCCAATGCTAGCCTATGGGGCCCTTTGACTACAATTGGGAAAAACGAGTTTGGCTGTTTTTACCCCACCAGGGCTTATGAAACGTATTTTATTAAGTCCTTGCTTATACCTACACTGCATCCAACCCTCTGGGCACTTAGGGCAGACATAAGGGGTGACGTATATGTCAAAATAAGGTAGTTTAGGACTTTGGGAGTACATTTATTTCGAAAGTCGAATTTGTGGTTACTTGTACTTAAAAGCAGCCTGAAATACAGGTCTGCCTTTAAAATTACGCCAGGGAATAATGCAGTGCACCCAGGGGTGCCCTATCTATCCTGGGGTCCCCAAACCTACATGCTCTACCAAATACTAGGGACCTATAGGTAGGCTGTCAGAGCCAATTATATTTATGCCTAATTTGTATATACCATTTCAAACAAAGCACTGGCCCTGGGAATTGTTAGCAGTGCCCAGGGCATAGTCAGTCAGTAGCCACCAGTATCAGTCCACAGGTTTGGGGGGGTGATCAGGCAAAACAAAAAAGTATGAATGCCCCACAATATCATAGTGGTAAGTGTCTGTAGAGCCGAGGGGTCACCCAGTACTCTAAACCAGCATTTTAGTTCCAGTTGTTTTTCATATTGTCCACATGCACTACACACAGTTTATTCCCTATAGGCGCCTTAAGGCCATTGAAAACTCATGCATGGGACCCAGAGAACAGAGAAACAGGTTGCGTCTTGGTGGGAATATGTTGCTGAATGAGGAATACTGGAGGGAATGATCATCTTTTGGAGAAAAAAATAGTGAAAGTCTGATAAACGTTTTTGGACCTGTCAGCCTTAGTGTGGTAGTCCCCCCCAAAAAATATCTCTTGGTTCCTTAATCTCCACCACCTGAAAAGTTGTGGAGATGTGCCCCGGTTTTGACAGCTCCAGTATCGAAGCACCACTGTAGAATAAATAGCACACACACTACATAGTATAAATGAACATAAGGAATGATAAACTTAGTCACATAGCAGTGTAGCCGTGCATAAAGAATTTCTTTAAAAACTGTGAAATGCTAAGTAAGCAGTGTTCTTTTGGAAAACTTATTGTGAAACACAAAGCGTCACTGGCTGACACAACACTTTAAATATCATCGTGTGCTTTGATCAGTACAAAGGTGCCGAACATAAGGAACTACAGCAGCAGAACTCTTTGTTTAATGTTTTTCTTTCGCTTTTATATGTATGGATGTTTATGGAAATATCGTTCTCCTCTATTCATCATATCAAGAGGTTCTTCTAGTTTAGAACAAGTGAGTAATGCCTTTTGTGGTTTGCGTTCGTGCCACCTTTCTGATATCTAAGCCAAGACATTAATAAGGCACCTCACAATGTTTTCTTTGCCGACTTGCTCATGTGTCATGTCAGTCAGCTGATGAATGGCTTTGCCATGGTCCCTTGTCAGATCATGCAGCAATTAGCCATTAACCAGACGGAAAACAGGTTCAATCCCACAGTTACTTCAGAAAGCTTATTCTACTGTTAACTCACATCAGAACAAGCTAATTTCTGCCACATACTTTTAATGTAATTGGTGAGGAAGTTTACACACATACACACACTCTACGTCTCTCTATTCCTCTCGCTTTCTCTCTCCTCACACTGAAGACCTTGAGTGAGCCTGTTTTTCCAGACTATCCGTTTATGAAAAACAGAGCCCTTTCTCAGACAGTGGTGTCTTTTTTAGGGATTTTGAGGGTGGCTGCAGTGACATAAATTTAGGGAACAGACATTCAATTCATGGGCAGACATATCCCAGGGGAGCACTTTAACGCAACAAAAAGTGCCTTCCTAATCCAGTTAAAAAAAGGAGGGACGCACATCAATACTTTTAACCAGGACCCGTGCGCAGACCCCAATAAGGACGGAGGAAGGCCGTGAACAGCTGGGGTTGATTACATTTATTGAGAAAACACAGTTAAAAAGTAACGTGTACGACTCAAAAGCATGAAACCACCCAAATTAAACAGTTATGATTATGACTGTATGTCCCACATGCCATAACTCGGACATCTACCTTGCCCAAAATAACTATTTGCTAACGGCACATGTACAAAAACCATTTAACAGAGAGCCGAACGATGGACATCGTGAGTTATAGCATGTGTTGTGTTTATTCCTAAAACGTATGGAAAATGTCAGTAGTTCTACACATGTAGGTTTGGACGATATCTCACTTAACTGTGACAAATCAAAAATGGCATGGCATACACCACATATGTGGATGCACAGAGTATTATGTTGTTTATTGGGGGGGGCTTGAATAACATGAGGCGGTCTCAAGATGGTTATGCTACAACCATGCTATCCGCTCTCTCAACAATTATAATAAATAGCATGTCACACCTAAGATAGCTTTCTATCACATATTTATCAAGTGACCATCCTCACAAGTTTCTGCTAAATATTTATTTGAACAATACAGTGAGTTTTTTCTTAATGAAACGGAGTTCTTTCATGACTTAAGTTACAAAAAAGGCAGTGGGACCCCTTTGCCAGCGATTCTCTCAAAGATGTCAGAAATAAAGCTTTAGCTGATTGAAATCCATCAAGGAGATACAGTCTTTTGGCCTTGCCTATTGACTTAGCAGATTTGAACCGTATATCACGCAGGGTGGAATGTCCCATGATAGGATGAATTAATCTGAAAATGTGTTCAGTGCTCAGAAACATGAGCGAGAGAAAGTTAAGGGAAGGTTTGCTACATTGCCAATGAACCATCCCCACCTCTTTTTTAGTGTTCTTTGCTATGGATCCACAACCGCTTCCGTTCAACACAGGCCCTTCTCAAAATAAGATCCGGCACCATAATATGGGCAAGCTGCATTTGTAGGTTCGCATTAAGGGCAAGGGAAGACGGTGAGCACAGGATTGGCACGCCATTCAGAGCTTAATTTGAGCTGGTGGTTTCTGGTGAGGGGGCACCAGCACTTATTTTAGAGGGCCGGCACTTAGTTTTCTGCATCAAGCATTCACTGTGAGCAAAAAGACACAGATGGGAAAGACGAGGAAGGTGAAAGACAGCGAAGCGTCACCAAGGGAGAAAGCAGAAAGCTGTAAGAGTGAGCTGAGGGGACAGGGAGTGGCTGTAAATTGATTACAAAGGCCCAAGATGGCTTTAGGATTACATTGCCTTAGTATTCTGTGCTCCCACATTTAACACGTGTTTCAGAGGAACTTTGGGCACGCGATCTTTTTATTAACAAATTAACCACTGGTGTGATTGATCTTGGCACCATATAAGGATAATTAGAGCACGGCCAGGTCAAAACCTATGAGGTCTCAGTAACAAAAAACGTCACTTACACATAGAGGTTACAGCATGATAAGCAGCAGTTCAGTCTTCCCTGCCAGCTCTTGTCAAATGTACTGACATCCAGAAGACATTTATCATATGCACAAACTAGTAGAAGCAGTAAAAGACAGATGCTCTAAAGAGGTACAGCATACTATTTTATGTCTAGAAATTTAGGCACAGTATATTTTAACTTTTTTGGTTCCTAATGTAGTTTCAGGGCAGTTGTAGGAAAGTACCATCTTGCCTGGCATGTTACCCCCATATTTCACTGTATATATGTTGTTTCAGTCTATGTGTCACTGGGACCCTGCCAGGTCACTACCTATGTATAGCGTCACAATGGTAACTCCGAACATGGCCATGTCTAAGATCATGGAATTGTCACCCCAATACCATTCTGGTATTGGGAGGGCAATTCCGTGAACCCCCGGGACTCTAGCACAGTACCCGGGTACTGCCAAACTGCCTTTCCGGGGTCTCCACTGCAGCTGCTGCCAACCCCTCAGACAGGTGTCTGCCCTCCTGGGGTCCTGGCAGCCCTGGCCCAGGAAGGCAGAACAAAGGATTTCCTCTGAGAGAGGGTGTTACATCCTCTCCCTTTGGAAATAGGTATGAAGGCTGGGGAGGAGTAGCCTCCCCCAGCCTCTGGAAATGCTTTGATGGACACAGATAGGGCCCATCTCTGCATAAGCCAGTCTACACCGGTTCAGGGATCCCTCAGCCTTGCTTTGGCCTGAAACTGGACAAAGGAAAGGGCAGTGACCACTCCCCTGACCTGCACCTCCCAGGGGAGGTGCCCAGAGCTCCTCCAGTGTGTCCCAGACCTCTGACATCTTGGAAACAGAGATGTTGGGGGCACACTGGACTGCTCTGAGGCTCCTTCTGATAGGCTCTTACCTCTCTTGGTAGCCAATCCTCCTTCCTTGGTAACCAAACCTCCTTTTCTGGCTATTTAGGGTCTCTGCTTTGGGGAATTCTTTAGATAACTAATGCAAGAGCTCACCTGAGTTCCTCTGCATCTCCCTCTTCACCTTCTACCAAAGGATCGACTGCTGACTACTCAGTACGCCTGCAAAACTGCAACAAAGTAGTAAGATGACTACTAGAAACAATGTAGCGCCTCATCCTGACGGTTTTCGCGACTGTTTCCGGGTGGTGCATGCTCTGGGGGTAGCCTGCCTTCACCCTGCACCAGAAGCTCAGAAGAAATCTCCTGTGGGTTGACGGAATCTTCCCCCTGCTAACGCAGGCACCAAAAGACTGCAACACTGGTCCTCTGGGTCCCCTCTCATCCTGACGGGCGTGGTCCCTGGAACTCAGCAACTCTGACCAAGTGACTCCCACAGTCCAGTGACTCTTCAGTCCAAGTTTGGTGGAAGTAAGTCCTTGCCTACCCATGCTAGATTGCATTGCTGGGTACCACCTGATTTGCAGCTGCTCCGGCTCCTGTGCACTCTTCCAGGATTTCCTTCGTGCACAGCCAAGCCTGGGTCCCTGGCACTCCTTCCTGCAGTGCACAACCTTCTGATTTGTCCTCCGGCGTCGTGGAACTCCCTTTTGTGACTTTGCATGGACTCTGGTTCACTTTCCTTCCAAGTGCCTGTTCAGTTACTTTTGCAGGTGCTGCCTGCTTCTGTGAGGGCTCCCTGAGTTGCTGGGCGCCTCCTCTGTCTCCTCCTCCAAGTGGCGACATCCTGGTCCCTCCTGGGCCACAGCAGCACCCAAAAGCCTCTACTGTGACCCTTGCAGCTAGCAAGGCTTGTTTGCGGTCTTTCTGTGTGGAAACACCTCTTCAAGCTTCACGTGGGACATCCGTCTTCCAAAGGAGAAGTCCCTAGCTCTCTTCTTTCTTGCAGAACTCCAAGCTTCTTCCATCTGGTGGCAGCTTCCTTGCACCCTCAGCTGGCATTTCCTGGGCTCCTGCCCACTCCTGACACTGTCGCAACTATTGGACTTGGTCCCCTTGCCTTACAGGTACTCAGGTCCGGAAATCCAATGTTGTTGCATTGCTGGGGTTTGTTCTTCCTGCAGAATCCCCCTATCACGACTTCTGTGCTCTCTGGGGGTAGTAGGTGCACTTTACACCTACCTTTCAGGGTCTTGGGGTGGGCTATTTTTCTAACCCCCATTGTTTTCTTACAGTCCCAGCAACCCTCTACAAGCTCACATAAGTTTGGGATCCATTCGTGGTTCGCATTCCACTTTTGGAGTATATGGTTTGTGTTGCCCCTACACCTATGTGCTCCTATTGCAATCTATTGTAATTCTACACTGTTTGCATTGCTTTTCTTGCTATTACTTACCTAATTTTGGGTTGTGTACATATATCTTGTGTATATATCTTATCCTCATACTGAGGGTAGTCACTGAGATCCTTTTGGCATATTGTCATAAAAATAAAGTACCTTTATTTTTAGTAACTCTGTGCGTTGTGTTTTCTAATGATATTGTGCATATGACACCAGTGGTATAGTAGGAGCTTTACATGTTTCCTAGTTCAGCCTAAGCTGCTTTGCCATAGCTACCTTCTATCAGTCTAAGCTGCTAGAAACTCCTCGTCTACACTAATAAAGGATAACTGAACCTGGCACAAGGTGTATGTACCTCTGGTACCCACTACAATCCAGGCCAGCCTCCTACAGCAGTGTCTAGCACATTCTTACTTATTCATATTCAAGACTTAGGGCTTGGTTACAAGTGCCCCGGAGAGGTATTCTGTATTTCTTGCACCCGATAAAATCTGACACCCTACGATTTGGAATTGATTGGATACAATAAATTCACCTATTCTAAGCTTTCCCCCAGTAATTGGTATTTACAATGTGGAGTTTGGTCCTAGCACTCCATAATCTACAAACTCCTTCTTTAGGGTCGAGCACATAAGTGTTCGGGCCCCTATTATGATCTCTCTGTGGGCTTTTAACCACGCCCATGTGACATCAATCAGTTTGGTTGGTTCGTCGGCTTGCCTTTTAAAATTTGATTTCATTAGTTAAAGGCATGCATACATCAGGCTTTTTCTGATGTTTAGCCATCCTCGAAGGAAAACATACGAGGCTCCGAATTTTCCGAATGGCTTCTAGACTACTTTTTCTTATTTCCTACGCAGTGCAGTCTTGCTGGGCAGTAGCCAAGTGGTTTGCATGACATCGCCCCTGTTACATGGATAGTTGCACTTTTGCTGGTTACTTGGATAATTGCACTTTTGCAAATACGTTTGACTGTGAGCGAACTTCTGTTCCTTTTGTTTGTCTCCTTCATGCTCATAACGGATGTTGGCTCACTTATTTGAAACTGTTTTACTTTTAATTTTTAGTTGATGTGGTAAGAAAAGTCCGGTTAGAAGTTTAAAATGCTAATAGCTCTAACTCGAGCAAATGCGAGACCCATTGCATTGCAAATGTTTGTCTTTAAATTCTCGTAGGACTGCTTACATTTAACAGGGTTTTGGACTTCGTTGCATCTGGTAAATGAGAGGGGCCGTATTATAGAAATGCCTGCTTGCACACTCCCGGGGCACTTTGGTATTGCAGAAGGTGTTGCTGATGCTTGTGCTGCCCCTTCTGTAATACTGATAGCGCTGGTGCACATTAAATGCCAGCACTATCACCAGAGGGTGTTCCCTCATTTGCATGGTAGCGTGTCCCCATGCAATGAGGAAAATTGCTTTGCCTCTGTGCCCGTGCCATATTATTGATGCGGGTGCAGAGGCAAAGAAGCTGTTAGGAAGCACACTCACAGTGGACCACCTAAGAGGTGGAAGCCCTCTTGAGGGGGGAAAGAGGATCCTATGGACCCCCCACACATCCCTTGCAGGTGGGTGCAATCACTCACTGCACCCACCTGCAAAGGGATCTCTGGGGACAGCGCATTCATGCTAATACAGCACATTTTCCTTGTTTGCGCCGGGCATGATATGGCCCCAGCTATTTCGTCGACACACATGCATGAAAGATTACAGCACTTTCCCATCATAGCAGAAAAAGTATTTCTTATATAGATGTAGAACGAGGACATCAAAGCACTTTAAACTGCATTTGTTTACAGAAGCAGTTTGCACAATGTCTTAAATGTCATCGCTATGTCTGTTTCTGTGACCAGGTTTGTTGTGTGACCTGCGAAGTCTGGGCAGTAATGTATGATGCACATGGTATAACAAAAATATGACTGTATATACCTCAGTGTTAGAAATGGGGTTTTTGGTTGGCAGTCAGGTTACCCTCTGTCCAAGCAAGAACCCTCACTCTAGTCAGGGTAAGTCACACCCAATCCAAATTATCCTGTGCCCACCCTCTGGTAGCTTGGCACGGGCAGCCAGGCTTAACTTAGAAGGCAATGTGTAAAGTATTTGTGCAATAAATCATACAATAACACCATATAGCACCACAAAAATACACCACACAGTGTTTAGAAAAATATAGAATATTTATCTAGATATTTGTAGATCAACACAATAAAAGATGCAATAAGAATTTGTAGAAATATCACTGAAAAGTGATATAAAGTGTCTTAAGTCTTTAAAAAGCAAACAAAGTCTCTTTCAAGCAAAATGGTGTATGCGTCGGTTTCGCCCCTTCACTCAGGGACTTGCGTAGTTACTTTTCACTTGGGGAAGACGTGCATCGTTTTCCGGAATGCGCGCCGACTCCTTCTATGGTTCGCGGGATTACCAGATGTCCCAGGGTCTGTGTGTGGATTCCTCGGCTTGTTATCCAGCTGCGAGTCGTTCCAGGAGGCTGTGCATGGAATTTTCTTTCTCACGGCAGGCGTCGCGTTGGGCGCCGTTGTCCATGCGAGGCTGTGCGTCAAAGTTCGGCGGCGTGCAGCGATTTTCTCACCGCGGAGCAAGCTGTGCATCGAATTTTTCGGCGCACGAGGAGTCCAAATGAAAAAGAGAAGTCTTTTTGGTCCTGAGACTTCAGGGAACAGGAGGCAAGCTCTATCCAAGCCCTTGGAGAGCACTTTTGCAGCCAGACAAGAGTTACGCAAGGCAGCAGGCCAACAGCAAGGCAGCAGTCCTTTGTAGAAAGCAGACAGGTGAGTCCTTTGAGCAGCCAGGCAGTTCTTCTTGGCAGGATGCAGGTTCTGCAGGTTCTGGTTCAGGTTTCTTCTCCAGCAAGTGTCTCATGAGGTAGGGCAGAGGCCTTGTTTTATACCCAAATGTGCCTTTGAAGTGGGGGAGACTTCAAAGAGTGGCTAAGAAGTGCACCAGGTCCCCTTTCAGTTCAATCCTGTCTGGCAGGGTCCCAGTAGGGGGTGTAGCAGTCCTTTGTGTGAGAGCAGGCCCTCCACCCTCCCAGCCCAGGAAGACCCATTCAAAATGCAGATGTATGCAAGTGCGGCTGAGTACCCTGTGTTTGGGGTGTGTCTGAGTGAATGCACAAGGAGCTGTCAACTAAGCCCAGCCAGACGTGGATTGTAAGGCACAGAAAGATTTAAGTGCAAAGAAATGCTCACTTTCTAAAAGTGGCATTTCTAGAATAGTAATATCAAATCCAACTTCACTAGTCAGCAGGATTTTGTATTACTATTCTGGCCATACTAAATGTGACCTTCCTACTCCTTTCAGATCAGCAGCTACCACTTCAATACTGTATGAGGGCAGCCCCAATGTTAGCCTATGAAGGGAGCAGGCCTCACAGTAGTGTAAAAACGAATTTAGGAGTTTTACACTACCAGGACATGTAAACTACACAGCTACATGTCCTGCCTTTCACCCACACAGCACCCTGCTCTAGGGGTTACCAAGGGCACACATTAGAGGTGACTTATATGTGGAGAAAGGGGAGGTTTAGGCTTGGCAAGTACTTTTAAATGCCAAGTCGAGGTGACAGTGAAACTGCACACACAGGCCTTGCAATGGCAGGCCTGAGACCAGGTTAAGATGCTACTTAAGTGAGTGGCACAACCCGTGCTGCAGGCCCACTAGTAGCATTTAATCTACAGGCCCTAGGCACATACAGTGCACATTGCTAGAGACTTATAGGTCAATTAAATAGTCCAATTGGGTATGATCCAATGTTACCATGTTTAAAGGGAGAGAGCATATGCACTTTAGAACTGGTTAGCAGTGGTAAAGTGCGCAGAGTCTAGAAACCAGCAAAAATGAGGTCAGAAAAAGAGAAGGAGGAAGGCAAAAAGTCTGGGGATAACCCTGCAGAAGGGCCATTTCCAACACTGAGTTTTAAATATTCTCCTGTAGAAACACAATGATAACATGACTGAGGTGGATAGACCAAGCTGTGAAATAAAGAACGTTTCACCTGCACCTATCTCACCTCTCATGATATCAGTAATTTCGGTTTCAAACAATTATGCCATGACGGTGTGGCACCAGATTGTGGAAAGAAGTGTTTATAGAATATAATGTTCATTCTTTTGAAGAACTTATGTGGTGTTGTTATCTGTTTCGAAAACTCGGTTAAAAAGAAAAGTCATTTGAATATTACTTCGATGATGACAAAGCTTAAATAATGACTAAAACTACATTATTTAATGAAGGAGATATAAGGTAAATTATCTGTTTTTTAAATATCGATTAAATGTTCCTTGTCCTCGCTCTAGGTGACTGATACACATAATTAAATTGCACAACACTGAAACCCCATCAGTTAAAGTTGATAGGCTAGGGTGTGTTAAGAAAAATCGTTTTTTTAAATATTATGCTCATGTTTTATGAATGACTGAAAATTACATTTGAGGCCTTTATCTAAACTGGCCAAGGTCAGGACCGCTGAGAAAGCGTATCAACTATTGAATGTTTGTTTTTAAATCAAAAACCTGAAACTATTAAAATGTCCAGTAATGCATTTTTATAACTTTGTTCTGTTTATATGGGTACATTTGTGTAAAACATATTTTTTATGATTATGGTGAATAAGCACAGACTTACACACGCCCATACAAACACTCAAGTATTCATTAACATGCGCACACTTTCACACTCGGATTCCTGCTCTCTCTCTCACACGCATACACACACTTACTAGTAGTGCTAGGCAGGACACAAGCTAACACTGAGGCAATGTCCTTGCTGCCAGGGCAGGAAAGCAGACATGGTTTAGTCGGGATGAAGCTTAGGCTATCGGTAAAGCCGCTAAAAGTCACCACTGCTGACTGTTTCCATGCTGTGCTGTACACAGCGCGTGCACTAACTCAGAGAAATTATACGTTGTGCCCCATACACCTTAATAATACAGAGCCAAACGGTTTGGATGCCAGAGAGCTGGTGGCAGGTAAGGTAACACTTCCCACTTCAACTTTTGCTCTACTTTTCTTGTTTGACTGGGTCTGGAGGACGCATGATGCCACAGCGATGACCTCTTCCAGTTCCAGCAATATGAAGCCTTCTTTGTCACCCAATTTTAATAACAGCTCCATGACCTCAGGGACCAATAAATACACTTTCAGGCCAACAGATCTATATTTGTTCAATGATTATACATTTGAACCATCAAATATATATCCAAAGCAGCAAACTTACATTCTTGTGAATGAATATACGTGTGTACAGGGTCTCACTAGAGTCAATTCACTTAGGAAGGTGAATATAAAGGAAGCTTTAATAATTCCATATTTTCTTGGCCTGCTTGATGGAGATTCTTTGAGGGAGAGTTGTAACAGGGGGAGTACATAAACGTTACAAGTTCAGATAAAAAATAAAATTTCTATGCGGAGTTTGTTGGCAGACAGGTTGTTTAGTTAGATAAGTAGTTACTAATTCCTCCACCTCCTGACACTTTTAAGGTTCAAATGAACTAAAATGTTCCTTTGCCAGGTCTCAATAGGGCTTGTCAATACAGAGCCATTCTTACCTGAGGTAGAAACAAAGAAAGATTTTTTTTTAGCATGGGAATAGCGCCACCAAGGTACAGACAGGACAAGAGCCAGAGGGTAACTGAACGCAAGATAACACAGGTTCTGGTAGCACTTCACACATTGATGTACTACTATTTGATTTACAAAATATGGTCACTAATTGTGCATTGACTTTTTATCAATGGAGAAGTGTTTTGCGAACCAGCCAATGTACTAATAGGTTGGTCAATCCGCCTATTAATCATTTGGCAGGTCACAATATGTGCCCCCCTCCCCCCATGATTGGCTGCAACCTCAGGAATGGGGGACCTGCTGATAGGTAGTTGTCTTCACTGTGAATTAAATACTGTGGATTGGTCATTCTTTTTGTCATTTAACATCACATTCTTATGTGGAGACCCATAGGGATCAGCCTTGCTGGAGGTCTCTTCATTATCTATGTATCCACATGTCCAGGTCATAGGCAACTATCCAATCAAATGTGACCTATATTCTGATGACATCTATGTACTTCTCATTAGTGACTATCCATAGAGCTGGCTAAATTAAAGATAACGTATTTTAATCCCCTAATACATCTGGTCATTTTCTGAGCAATAGGGTCAGTGCATTTCTACATCTGATGTGGTAGTTCAACTCTACTTGGAGGATGCATTTGACCTTGAAGTATCTTTCTTTCCTCAAGTCAATTAGATCACTAGTTTGCTGCTATTGACCAGTCCTCAAATGTTGAAAAGTGACCTGTTCTATTCAGCCTCCTGTAGGCCCGGACATCCACACTATCCATTAGTCCAACCCTCACCTCCCATACGTCTGATCTCCAATCTCCTTTTCCGCGTTCTAAAGAGGCCAGCTAGTCTATAACCACTAAAAATAAAATAAAATAAAAACTCTAATACAGGAATAAAACATTTGTAAGTAAACAATACAAAACATTGTTAGACCAAATCTATATTGATTGATCAAAGCATATTCTGATAAATCTATAAAACTCCCTCACTGCAGGCAGCTGGTCTATCATCAGGCTGCTGCCACTGCACATTTTCATTGTTTGTGCTGGGCACACCTTTTAAAAGGGGCGTTCGGCGCAAAAAATGAAAAGGCAGCATATTAACATGAATGTGAAAAACGGAGTGGCTGCTTTAAAGTGAGTAACTGCATCTACCTTCAACGGGATGTCTGGGGGGTTCATGGGAACCCCCTGCCGCGACCCAGAGGTCTGTCATCAGGGGGTACACTGACAGTGAGCCACCTTTTAGCTGCACCTTCTGACAGTTTCTTTGCCTCTGCACCCATGTCTATAATACGGCGCAGAGGCAAAGGGATTCTCTCATTTGCATGGGGCCATGCACCCATGCAAATGTGGGAACACCCTCTGGTGATAGTGCTGGTGATATACTTCCGGCAGCGTTATCTGTATCATGGAAATGGATGCACAGTTGTCTGAGGCCCTATCTGCAATACTAAAGTGACCCAGGAGTACACAAAGCGGGCGCACATATGTATGCACATATCCGTTGCGCCCCAGGTTCACTTCCATAATACGGACCCTGGTATTTTTTGGAGATTGGAAGATACGGTGGTAATGTTAGATTGGGATTTGTCGGGGAATGAGAGACTGCACCAGTGCCATGTGTTGTAAAGAGGGGCATGCACCTCATCCACAGTCCCTCCCCCACAATTAGTTAACAATATCAAGCTTTGGTGCCACCCGAAAGTAATAGCTCAATGACTTAAACTTCTACCATTGGAACAAAGCAGCTCTCTGAAGTTCAGGGGTTTATATCCTGGGAAGCCTGACCTGTAAATTGACTCTCATCAATTGGGCAATATTAAGTTCCATTATGTATAGAAACCAAATAAGTGTGAGCTGAAGGGCTATATAAAAGTTAATTTTTTGACAGTTCCTGAGACACCAGATCGTCTAAAGGAAAATGTTATATTTTCCATTAACACTGACAACTCCAGGTTCATGGAAGCTGGATAAAAAAAAAACATTTTGGATCAGGGACGGTAGGTTCAGGGATTTGCGTGTTTATGTTTTCAATATCGATAAAATAGGCCTCAAGAGACAATCCACTTTGTGGTCTGGCTGTACAAGCAGTTACCAATATTTTTATGTTTTGCTATGCCAGTGGTAGGGGAGGTTTAATTAACTGATACACTATAACATTTCCAGAGTCAGTCTTCACAGGGGATAGTGTGTGGCCTGAAAACCGTGAAAGAGCATGTGCTCTATCTCTCCTTTTACCGACATCCAGAAGGCAAAATATGATCAATCGTTTACTTGCTGTCTGATATGTGTTTGTGGATGAAGAACAACTAAATAATTTCAGAAAAGAATCCAAAAAAGACATTCAACTCGTAAGGAATACATTAAAAGGGCGAAGACTCATACAAGTAACCTTAATAGATAAGGCTAAGGTATTAGCTGATCGATGTTTTTTGGCCAAACATTGAATCAATGTGGATGGAATCTCACAGTGCTCAAATGGTTTTCACTATCATAATTTTCTGTGGGCTACTATAGTGTAAACATATGATTTTTAAGGGTCGGTATCGTTTATGGCCCTTTATTTTGAACGCAATTTTAGTTCAGTTAAAATGTATAAATACTACACTGAGCTTTAACATGTAGGCGTGGCTAAGTGATAGTGGGTTAGGAGGCAAGGTTTAGATCGTGAGACTGCTGGGGTCAGTGTTCTCTTTTGCACCCTCACTCTTGCTTCACAAAGTTTGACAGCACAAGGTTCTGAAATCGGCCCTCTGTTCCCCACAGTGTGGGGATGCCCTGTAATACAGCATCACTGATTTCAAGCCCATAGCACACATGCGCGGAAAGCGAGAGGGCCTTTCTTACTGGACCCTGAAATACGGATTAGGGAGAAAGTGGGAGGATCCATGGGCACATGCCAATTAACAAAGCGGAGTGAATGATGATTTTCTGCGCCTATTGTGTGTTTTGCAGAAATATGGATTTGCCACATTTGCCATATCATCCATCATTTGTGCATAATCTGCAAATTTGAAAAAAAAATTGTTTCTATCTCAACAGTAAAAAAAAAAAGTGTCAACAAGTGTTTCGTGCAGTTGGTGGCTCTTTGTGAAGGTTCCCTGGTAATCTTTCAGTTGCACATTGTTGTATTTGGTCGCAGAACTGGTACTCCTGAGGTGAAATCTTTCTTTAGGGTGTATTACCATGAGAAATAAATAACAAAATAATGAAGTAATACTATCATGGAATGTGCTGCATTATGCAACATAAAATGCCTTTTCTTTCTGCATACTTTTTTCAACCTTCTTGCATAATTTGGTCCTCCCCTGGCGAAAAATGTCAGTGGCCCTACCTATCAGTTGCAATGAGTACGATGGTAGAGAAAACAGACATACGGCATTGGAGGTGGCATTAGAGGTTTGACAAATCAACTCCCCTTTACTGAGTGGCTTAGAGGCATGGACTATTGTACTATGGTGGAAAGTGTTTTACAAGCCCCGTAGATGTCCAAAGAAGCATATGAAAGATTGGGCCTGTGGTGGCACACTTCCAGAGTGTCATTCTGACCTGCATTCGGACAACTATGGGAGTAAAGTTAATACACAATTTTGAGCCAATGAAACTGTTTGTTTGCTCTTCTATTAATAAATCATGATTTCATTTCAAAGTATGTCAAAGGTCCGAAAATAATACTGCAGTTCGTTGGTCGTGATCCAGATACCATGGGGATCTGAAGGGGTTCAAATAGCTAACTCGCAGAACCCATAACTATTAAAGCTTGTTTCTGCAGTTCTTTTTTAAAAATTGATAATCAGATTTAAGGTTTCGATGTTAACAAATAGAAAAACTGTTACATAATTGCAAAAAGTTCTTATTTTTAAAAAGAGGTATACATTGTTATTCATAATTCATTCTACTCAAATAACATCGATAAAGAGAAGTGTAGAAAAACAATCAGTGCTCCTTCGTTAGCCTCTCTATAAGGATCCCAAACTCCCATTGCTTTCATTAGTGCACCCACCCTCTGACCATACACCACCTCTAATTTCCTTCCTTGATTCATCTTGAATATCCAGGTATCAAATGTCGGGAAAGTTGGGGATTCTCACTTTTCTTTGCCACTAAAGATCCAATGAAGAAATATTGTTGTTGGTGCATCCTTATCTTGCAAAGGGTTGGTACAATCCCAGGCAATGATCCCTGCACACCTGGTTTAATACAGACCTGTAATTTTTTGTCCATAAAGTTAATGATCTTGTTCCAAAAATTGCATGCTTTGGGACAAAAAAAAACCCACATGAGCCCAATCTCCTCGTGGATGGTTACATCTAAAACATTGGGCAGAAGAGGTTGGGAACATTTGCTGCAGACAAAATGGGGTATAATAGAGAGGCTCTTTAGTATAAATTGTCATGCATTTGTAGTTGGCTCCAGCAACGGAGGCCGCAAATATTAAGGGGAGGGGTGGAGGGGACAACGGTTGGGGGGGAGGACAAATAATAAAATATATATTTTTTTTAAACTTACCATTTCTGCCTCCGCCGCCATCTCCTCCCACCTCGCTTGTTGCTCCATTCCTCGTCTGGCGTGCCAGCATTCACTGGGACACCAGAAGAGGCACCCCAGGAATCTTGGTGCTGCTTTCATGCTAAAGTTAGCATGAAAGCAGCACTAGGGTTGGTCTGTGCAGCTCGGACTGCCGCTCAGAGACAACCATGGGGCCTCTGCAGTTTCTCCAGCAGGGCTGTGCAGACAGTTGGGCTGGAGAAACTTAAGTGTACATGTGTGTTTGGTTTGACTGAGGTGGCTGGCCAAACACACATGCACACTTCGTCCACTCTCTACTCATTCCTCCTCCTGAGGCCCAGGCCCACCCCTCCCTCCGCATGCTGGCTGAACCAGAAGCAAGAATAAAACAATATTTCAATATTGTTTTACTTTTCTGCTGCTGGCTCTTAGCCAGGTGGGGCAACGCCCATTCACCATTGTGCAGGACCAACACTGGTTAGCTCCTCGTATAGCTTTATGGGTCATGCAGTTGAATCTACCTGAGCCTGCAAAATCGATGTTTTCCCTTTATTGTATTGTGAAACTGAAGCAAATATTGATAAGGCAATCGAGTAATGCAAGTACAAATATAGTGTCAGATACCAGTTTCCCAAACCAATACGTTCATTGTAGAAGTGGGCTTTGTTGATATGTTCTTTTCCTGAGCTTGATGTCTAAACATAGGTTCGAAGATATCTGGAGATAGGAGAATGCTAGCTTGGATGAGATATTGGCTTTATCTGCTGCTACCTGCCTCCAGGTTTTTATCTGCCCATCTACGAAAAAGTTCCCAAAATTCTTATACCCTACCCTGACCCATTTTATGAATGTATTATATTATAAGACTAGGCCAATTAGCCCTCATTCTTTTAATGGCATCTGAGAGTGCATTAGAGGAAACTGCTATTCCTCTTGGAGCTCCAAAAATCTCTTAGCGAGCTTCCTCTGAAGCTTATAATGGTAATGCTTGGGTAGCTTTGGCATTTTCAGAATTGTAGGTAGCTGAATACTAGACTCAGTAAGCATCTTCTGTAGTTAAAAACAGATTGAGAAAGTGCTTTCCATGGCAAAGCGATTTAGCCAATCAAAAGATGCAGCTTGATAATATTACCACATTTGTGGCAGTGTCCGACCCCAATCTTCGATAGAAAGCTGAATTGTGGTAAGTTTGGTACAGGTTTTTTCCATTGCCATAAAAACTGCAGCATCATCCGATCCACTTCTATAAAAAATTATGACTTTACTGTGATCATGATGTTCCAAAAAATTAAAATAAACAAGGGGAGAATCAACATTTTAATTGCAGAAACCCGTCCCATGATGGATAGTGGTAAGTTATGCCAGCTGGCCAGAATGGCTTGTGCCTTATTTAGGGTAACTCTATAGTACAGTAAAGATATCTAAATAGTCATGGGACACAAAAATGCCTAAATACTTTATGGGAGGGGTTGCTGAGAAGTGTTGTTGCATCTCACTGGGGAAGATCGCTGATAAGCAGTGGTGTAGAAGCACTTCTGATTTAGCCTGGTTGATCTTGTAGCCCCCAGTGTCTGAAAAGGTTTGAAGTTTGACCAAAGTGTTATGAATATTAAGAGCTGTGCCTGACAGATAAAGAGCAATATCGTCTGCAAATAGTTTTCATTTTAGGGCTCCTTAAAGCGGTGGCAGGATTTCAGTATCCTGTCGAAGATCTGATGCCACTGGCTCCTCAAACAGTCAAAAAAGGACTGGTGACAGCCTCTATGTATTGAAAAGGATCCTACTTCTTGGGGGTTAATCACCATCTTGAATTCTGCCTTAGCATACAGATTGATTTGAAGGAAAAAGGGGCAACCCAGTAACCCAAGGACCTGGGTAGAACAACAATTATTAGTAACACAAATGTTCTCTATATGGGAAGTGTAGCCTTGACTTCCACGACAATAGTTTCTTAAGAAACCCTTCCTACAAGTAAGGGTTATACATTTAATGTATTCATTTATCATTGAAAGAAATTATTACCTGGAAAAAGCAAGGTGATCCTTTGGGTGACAGTGCAGTAAAAAATGATATACTGACTCAATAGTGCTCTGTAGCTATATACAATAATAATACATGTGACTGACAGGGATGGTACAATGATATTCACAACACTGATTGTGCATATTGGCACTAGTAATATGAGTATTGTGAATATCATTGTACTATCCATATTATTGTTCTTTCCAGATAATAACTTGTTTGACTATTTGTGTTACTAATAATTGGCATACAGATTGGCAGCAGCCCTATAAGCTTAGAAGGAAAACCAAAGAGCAAAAGAATTGCATATACGACCTGCCATTGTACACGATCAAACACCTTCTCAGCGTCAAGCATAATTATAGCTGTGTTATTAGCCAAGAAGTAATCCATTGCCTATGCTAAGAAATTCGTACTGATTGATGGCAAAAAAAATGTTGGTCCCTATGTACCATTGACGCTGTGGCAGGAGCTAGTTTTAACACCAACATTTTAGTGAAGAGCTTATAATCAGCATTTAGCAAGCTTGTGGGGCAATAAGAGCCTGTTAACTCAGGAGATTTATCTTTTTAAGGAAAGCTGACAATAACTGTTTCCATAGGAATACTCTACCTATCTGATCTGGATCCATTTCCATACAATTCTACTTTGCATCTAGGATCATTTTAATAGGCCCCTGATTACGTCTCTTCTTAATTGATCACACTAAAAAGCATCCAGGTGCTCGCTCTGCTCATAGAATTTCTGAAAACAAGAGCTGTGATTGATTGTGTTCCTCAAAACAAAATAATCTTTAAGATTCTGACTTGCCATCACCAGTCTAGCTTTAGACTCTGTTGTACTTAGGGTAAGATCTTCCCTTCTAGCCTGTTCTAATTCTTATTGTAAGGAGGCAATTTCCTTGTGTCTTGCTCTATTTATATTGTCTGTGTGAGCAATGGCTTCTGCCATATAAAGACTTTACAAGCCCCCAGGCTGAACAATTCAAAGCCACACCTACGTTCCTTTGTGGAAGATCAGTTAAGCCAATTTGCAAATTGGCTAGCCAGTCTTCTTGAGTCAATGAGATTTGTCTAAGAACCATCACATTCCTTACTTACAGGGGCTAATAATGTTCAGATCTATGTATGAAGCAGAATGGCCATAAAAAGGGTTCAAATATATGCCTGATCCAGCTCTTGTGATAATAACAATTTATCAATACAAGATGCTGAAATTATGCATTTGGAGACACACGTAAAATTACACCCCGTTTGGTACTCAGCTCTCCAGAGATTGAGCAAAGAGCGATCCCACCCCAGCTGAGTCAATACCCTTGCTGACATAGGTTTATTCTGATATTTGTTATTGCAAGAGCAGTCACGGCTAATTTCTTGGATGAGATTGAAATCACCTCTGTTAGAAATGGGGTCTTTGGTTACCCACTGTCCAAGCAAGGACCCTCACTCTAGTCAGGATAAGTCACACACAATCCAAATTATCCTGTGCCCACCCTCTGGTAGCTTGGCACTGAGCAGTCAGGCTTGACTTAGAAGGCAATGTGTAAAGTATTTGTGCAATAAACCATACAATACCACAATATTACACCACAAAAATACACCACAGTGTTTAGAAAAATATATAATATTTATCTAGATAAAGGCAGGTCAAAATGACTAAAGATGAAATAAGCAAATGTAGGGATATCACCGAAAGTGATATCAAGTGTCTTAGAGTTAAAATATTAAGGACAAAGTACCTGGTTTGCGTTGAAAAATCCTCGCAAGGGACCACAGAGGAGGAGGTGAGTGGAAACCGGTGAGTGTGCGTCGGTTTCGCCCCTTCGCATACGGACTTGCATCGTTATTTTGCACGTGGGGAATACGTTGCGTTGATTTACGGCACGCGGACTTGTATCCTCTTCGGGTTGCGGGCTTTTCAGATGCCCCGGGGACCATGCGTGGAATCCTGGGCTTGCGGAGCGAAGTCACAGGGGCTGTGTCGATTCTGGTAGGCGATGCATGGAATTTTCTTCCACACAGCAGGTGCTTCATCGATTCCTCTCAGGAAGTCAGGTGGCGTCGATCTGAGTTGGCTTGCGTCGATCCAGTAGGGTCGTGCATCAAAGTTCTGCCCGCGTCACAGGTGCTGCATTGATCTTCTGTCGCGAAGTTGGGCTACGTCGTTCCGGACTTAGCGTGCAGTGAATTTTTCACCTCGAGCAGGCTGTGCATCGTTCTTGGCAGGCGGTGCGTCCAATTTTTGCTGCACAGGGATTTCAGCTGTAGGAGAGAAGTCTTTTTGGTCCTGAGACTTCAGGGAACAGGAGGCAAGTTCTATCCAAGCCCTTGGAGAGTACTTCTGCAGCAAAGCAAGAGAGCAGCAAGACAGCAGGGCAACAGCAAGGCAGCAGTCCTCTTCAGAAAGCAGACAGGTGAGTCATTTGGGCAGCCAGGCAGTTCTTCTTGTCAGGGTGCAGGTTCTGGTTCAGGTATCTTCTCCAGGAAGTGTCTGAGGGGGTAGGGCATAGGCTCTGTTTTTATACCCAAATGTCCCTTTGAAGTGGGGGAGACATCAAAGAGTGGCTTAGAAGTGCACTAGGTCCCCTTCCAGTTCAATCCTGTCTGCCAGGGTCCAAGTAGGGGGTGTGGCAGTCCTTTGTGTGAGAGCAGGCCCTCCACCCTCCCAGCCCAGGAAGTCCCATTCAAAATGCAGAGGTATGCAAGTGAGGCTGAGTATCCTGTGTTTGGATTGTGTCTGGGTGAATGCACAAGGAGCTGTCAACTAAACCCAGCCAGACCTGGATTGTAAGGCACAGTAAGATTTAAGTGTAGAGAAATGCTCACTTTCTAAAAGTGGCATTTCTAAAATAGTAATATTAAATCCAACTTAACCAGTCAGCAGGATTTCGTATTACCATTCTGGCCATACTAAATATGACCTTCTTACTCCTTTCAGATCAGCAGCTTCCACTCAACCAATGTATGAGGGAAGCCCCAGTGTTAGCCTATGAAGGGAGCAGGCCTCAAAGTAGTGTAAAAACAAATTTAGGAGTTTTAAGTTACCAGGACATATAAACTACACAGGTACATGTCCTGCCTGTTACCTACACAGCACCCTGCCCTAGAGGTTACCTAGGGCACACCTTAGGGGTGACGTATATGTAGAAAAAAGGTAGTTTTAGGCTTGGCAAGTACTTTTAAATGCCAAATCGGATTGGCAGTGAAACTGCACACACAGGCCTTGCAATGGCAAGCCTCAGACAAGGTTAAGGGGCTACTGAAGTGGGTGGCACAATCAGTGCTGCAGGCCCATTAGTAGCTTTTAATCTACAGGCCCTGGGCACATATAGTGCACTCTACTAGGGACTTATAAGTAAATTAAATAGCCGAATTGGGTGTGATCCAATGTTACCATGTTTAAAGGGAGAGAGCATATGCACTTTAGCAGTGGTTAGCAGTGGTAAAGTGCACAGAGTCTACAAACCAGCAAAAACAGTATCTCAAAAGTGGGGGGAGGCAGGCAAAAAGTTAGGGGTGACCACCCTAGGCTGTCAGGTCTAACACCTCCCATTATTACTAATCCTGTAAGGGGGGCTAAAATGTTTTAGATTTCTTCCAGTAAAATCACTTCATCCTCAGTGGGGCCATAGAAACTGCCTAGATGGATGGCTAAATTATAGACTCTTAGGCTAACCAGAATCCACTGCATTTGCAGTGTACAAAATGCCTGTGATATAAATCTCAGCATTACTGGTTGTTTAGCTGACACCTTTAAATGTGTCTCTTGTAGAAAAATTATTTGAGTGTCTGTAGGTGTAAGCTATGATAGAATCAATCTGCGTTTAATTGGAATGTTGATGCCATTCGTGTTACATGAGATAGTCTTGAATATTTCCACCCTGGATCCTGGAATAGCCATATTAATATTAGTATTTCCCTATTGGCTCCTTCATACTTTGATCTATTGCCATAATGATTCCCATCCAACCTAACACTAGGGTGCCTCCCTGAATCTTCTTTTTGAGTGCACATTCTAAGGTGAAAGATGCTCTGATTGCATTAAAATTATTCTCCTGATTATCTATTTGTCCTTTTATGCTTTCCCCTCCCTTACCTTCCCCCTAATACCCCTTTACTTCCATCCCTCTCTTCTTGTCCCTCGAGTTCTCCCTGACTGGGGCCCATTGGAGAGTTAGCCCCCTTTTTTTCCGTCGTGCAACCTTTCCTCCCCCAGTCCCACCATTCCCCCAAGCTCCCCCCCTATTGAGGTGCTTTGATGTGGTGCCTAAAGACTGTCTGGGGTTTGTTGACAGCTATAATCAAAGCCTCTAGCTACTAGATTCCATTATAGTACTCATGTCCATCATAACACCACCTCAAGGAGGAGACGAAATTACACATTTAACCCTCTTTCATAATTCCAAGACTGCTGGGTGATGCCTGTCGGGACACCTAGCTTTGGGAAACAATTAGTCATGGCTTTAAATTCTTTGTTGGGTCCTGCTGAGAGCACAGACATCCAAAACAATCTTAAAGGAGAAATGTTCTGTGGTCTTATATGATTCATCTCTAATGGCAGTAGCCAAGATGCCTCTTTATTCTGTAATCCCCAAAGTTTACAACAATTGTATGAGGATATTTGGCATTAAGGGATTGGTCTGCCGGATCACAATGAGCTTCTGTAATTGTTAGTCAATCGTTTGTGTAGCAGCTTCTGGATAGACCTGTTTTTAAATGAGATCAGAAACTAGGCTAACAACTGATTGGCTATTTTCATGCCCCTCTGGTATCCCTGTGAATCTTAGGTTGGAGCAACGCAACCTATTTTCTGCGTCACCTACCTTCATCTGAAGATCCAACAAGTCAGTCTGTGGTTTACTTATTAGGGTTTATTGATGTAGTTTTAGATGCTCCAAACACGATAATCATTGTGCAACCCCTGAAATTCATGCAATGAGCTGCTGTATATTAGAACGGATTAAACTAAGTTGTTGCTCTGTTTTCAAATGCACCTCTTCCCATGATATTTTCATCAGTTTAATTTACTAATGGAGAAGAGAGTTCATTGACGCTGCCTGAGATTTGACTATCCTGAGGGGTTTTGTTCTTTCCCCTGCATCTGTTGAGTCGTAGATATTGGGGCTGGTGTTTTCCAAAATGCCTATCTCCTCCTTCTGTAAACTGCTCCCTGATATGAAAGTGGGTTGGGGAGCAGTAGACTTTAAATTTGAATCAGCAGCATTCGTATGTGCTTCCAAAACAGAGTTGTTTTTCCCAACAATTGTGTTCCCTCCTTACTTTACTCTTTGGCACTAGAATTCATTCTGGAAAAATGGAAATTGATAAACTTGACTCTCTCTCTGCCACTTTCCGTTCCTCCTGAGCCGAATCCATGTCCGATACACCTAGGGAAGTTGCACCACTAGCTCTGAGATGCTCTAGCTTCTTTATAGAATTCAGAATCATTTTCTGAGAACTCAAGAGTTACTCCATCCATTTCTGAGTAGGTCTCCTGACCTGACAATATGTTGTGGGAGATGCTTTTGAGTGCTGACTTCTTTGGTCGAAGTGTGACAGCAAAGTTTTGTGCTGCGTACCGTATTAGTAGTCATACGGTTCTTAGTTATTGATTCCCTTGACAGCCTCTTCACTCGTATATGCAGATTTTTGTGCAGACCTGCACTGGGGATGCCAGTCAGAGTCACAAGCCACACCTGTAGCTACACAGGCCACTTCTGTGACTATCCAGTGGAATATCACTCCCAAGGAAGACTTTTTCCACCCCAGGGTAGGTGCTAGGATCGCTAGCCATAGAGCTGCCACTGGGCTGTTGACTGAAGAGATCTCCTTGCCAATGTATTGACTGAGTTGATAGATTTCCAGCGGAATTCGTGGATGCACAGTGATTTACAGTCTCTTGGTGACGGTCCTCCAAAGAGCGCTTGTAAAATGGAGTCTTATTCCCCCGTCTCTGTCCTGGGCATCCCCTCTTATTTATATTGCACTCTCTATCTGCAATCACTATGCTTTTTCAGGGCTGCATGATGTGTGCGGTTATACACATTTATCTATCTGAGACAGAGCTCTTTCCTGTGCAGCCACTCCCCTGCTTGGTAGCAGAGCATACCTTGATTGCAGCAGCAGGCCAAGCAGGTGACGCAAAAGAGTTCTAGGCAGAGATCTTGAATTCCTTTCTAATACTTTATGCAGTGCGTAATGAAACACTTTATCAATCAACAATAAGCCCCAGTGCAACTCTCCTCATGCAGTCACTCCCCCCTTTGGTCTCCCCACACAGTCGCTCCCCTCTTTGGATGCAAACAGAACTTTTCTTGCAGGAGGCAAGGAAAAAGAATTGAGGCGAACGTCGTGAAGTCATAGAGTCATTGTTTGCCCAGCGGTTTCCATCCATTTCTCTCTGGGCTCAGCTCCAGCACTCACTCGCCTTGACCCACATCACACACTTCAGTGGATTCCTGCAGGGTGTAGCTGTTGTTGCTTACACGGTCCTCCTGAGGACCCAGCGCTTCAGAGGGGAGACCTGCTGCTTAATGCCAGTGTAGATAATCCTAGCCTTCCCAGGGTGAGAACAGATTGGAGTGCAGAGCAGAACGCTTCCCGCCTACCATCTTGGATACTGTCATCTCACCATCAGCACACTGGGATAGCCTCAGCCACGGAGCATGATGGGTGCTCTACGTGGGCCCCTGGGCTCAGTGAAACTCATTGGGCACTGTATTATTTACTAAACTTACTGAAAGTCACTTTGCTGACAGTTAGAACACAGTATGCACCTTATACAAGCAGAAACCACCACTTCTAGTCAGGCTAAGCTAGATACACACTTAGAGATAACCTGTGCCCACCCTCTGGTAGCTTGGCTCAGAGCAGGCAGGCTCATCTAAAGAGGCAATGTGTAAAGTATTTGTGCAACACTTACAGTAACACAATGAAAACACCACAAAAAGATTCCACACAGGTTTAGAAGAATAGAGAATAATTTTATATGTAAATCAAAACCAAAATGGCAAAAACCCAATAAGTTGAAGTGGGCATATGAATTTTTAAAAAATATGCCAAAAATAGTGCTTAAAGGTCAATAGCACTAAAAGGTTTGTGAAGTTGCGCTAGACCGGGGTAAATCCAAAGTTCAGGATGAGTGCAATGGAGGGCTGACAGGCTACAGGACCCACCAGAGCCCGCTGAGAAACTACCTCAGATGGAGCAAGCGTCAAAGGCTCAATACGTTGGTTCTGATACACGCAATCAGGTAGATGCATCGTTGTCGAGCCTCACAGTGGGGTCCCACTTCAGTGCCAAACTACTTTGAGATGCAGGCACTGTGTCTTCACCAAGCTGCACAGACCATCATCGTCAAGCCGTGCTAGCTGTAGAACCGCTGTCATCGAGCAGCTGCTAAGTCATTGTTGAAGGGTAATGCTTCTGTTCCGATCGATGTAAAGTCACTGATGAGTCAACATCAATGTAGAAAAAGCTGCAGAAACCCACATCTGAGGCCGAGGACTGGATTGGCACATCAGGCAAGGTTAGGACTCACAGATGATAGATTCCAGTAGCAGCAAGTTTGTAGAAAGTCTTTGGTGGCCATAAGACTTCAAAAAAAGGAGGCAAGCCAGCAAGCCTTTGGAGTCACTCAGGGCAAAGATCAGCAGGGTGACTCAATAAAGCAGAGAGCAGTCCTTCTTGGAAAGCATTACATAAGAGTGGCAATCCTTGTAGCACAGCAGTTCTTACTCCTAGCAGAGCTCTCCACAGGTCCAGTAGTGTCTGATTTGGTGGGTTTAGGGACCCAGTACTTATACCCAAATGTGCTTATGAAAAGGGTGTGACTTCAAAGAAGGGTCTTTGAAGTGCACAGGGGTTCTTTCCTCCTCAGCCCCAGCTCCAGACTATCAGTAGGAGGTAATCAGCCTGTTGTGTGGGAACAGGCACTCCAAATTCAGATGTGTCAGCTCCCCTCCACCCTTCCTGCCCAGGAAGAGCATCAGAATGAAGATGAATGTACATGAGTGTTCAGACACACCTAAACTTCCTGTGTTTGTGGCTGTTCAAAGGGAATACACAAAGGGGCATAGGCTCACTGTAGTGAAAAAATACTTTGGGACTTTTTCACTACCAGGACATGTAAAACTTAAAAGTACATGCCCTGCCTTTTACGTACATAGGACCCTGCCCTATAGGCTACCTAGGACCTATCTTAAGGGAGACTTATATGTAATAAAAAGGGAGTTTATTAAACTGCCAAGTTGAAGTGGCAGGGAAACTACACACAGGCTCTGCAGTGGCAATCCTTAGACATGTTTAAAGGATTATTTAAGTGGGTGGCACAATCTGTGCTTCAGGTCAACTAGTAGCATTTAATCAACAGAGCCTGGCAAATTGATATACCACTTTACAAGGAACTTATAAGTAAATTTAATATGCCAATTTAGGAAATACCAGTGTTACCATGTTGAAGGGAGAAGTGATAACGCGTCCAGTCCTTATAAATTACTTGTACCTGGACACGCTGGAGGTCGGTGAACATTTCAGCCGAGTTGGGCTCTCCTCATCCTAGAATAGTCGGATCGCTTAAACCAATACTCAATAACTATTGTAATCGATACCCAATACTCTATTTCTAGGTCAGAATAACACATTAGGACTCAATAACAGTTGGTAATTTGACGCAACATGACCGTTCAGTCATGAATAACCACACCAGTTTATTAAAAGTTAATGAGTTTATTTCCCTATATTAACAAAGCTAAAACAATATATATGAGTCTCAAAATCAAATGATATATGTATACGAACATTACTAGCTGTCCATAACGGCGGAAGAAACGCAATCTATGCAAGATCTGATTTATAATACACTCGGTTATAGCAATGCAAATCACTAATATGAGTAACTGAATTTGACTAATTGCATACATCGGTCAGCATAACAAGATTTCAATTCAACATGGTGCGTCAAGGGAATACCTCGACTAACCTTTAATTAGCATTGGCATGTGGGGCTTCATGCAAAACAAATTTAGTCAACACAAATTTGGAAAACATCTAGCTTGGGCCCTATCAAAATAGCAGTTGGTACCTAAAAGGAAAAACACAATGCATAATACAATTATCCTTTCATAATTACCAAATACAATTAGCATTCAAGAAAGTCTTCGTCCTTCAGGTACCGGTTCGATCAGCATGGGGCAGATTTCTAAGGGGCAGAGTTAAGGGCAAGTTTCCTTGCGGCAGCAAGGAGAATGGGGCAAAGTTACTGCATGGGCAAGACGGGGCAAATTAAAGTTAAAGTCTCTATGGTGAGAATTCTTAAAGTCTCTTTCTCTGGAAATAGAGAAAAGGGCATCAAGATGTCGTCCAAGATGACGTCTGACATTTGGCTTCAAAGATGGCATCAAGGAAAATGGCTGACTTCTCTTTGTCCAGGGGGTTTAAGTAAGAAACATTCCAAATTCCTCAGGGCCTTCCATTGGAGGATTCATAGGGTGGCTTCAATTAGACCAATGAATAGTGTCTTTCTCCTAGTACTCATTTATGCATACATTGTCCTTGGAGCCCTGGAACACAAGTTGCAACAAAGTTTGCCAATTAATTTTATCTTAAAAGCCTTTATTGTCCGCACCTGCAGGAGCTGACCTTGTATCAAAGGGGATGAAACCGGCCTAGCACGAAACCTTGGAGATAAGTGTATTAGTCATCTCTACTGGAAAAATACAGAATAATGTATTTTTGTTAATCAAAGTGAAAGCCACGCAGTTAAATTTGAGACCAGAGGACTAGGCCAAAGCCTCTACTAAATTTCAGCTAAGTATAAAACAGTTTGAACAAGAAAATCATAAAACACATTTGCAATTATGACGGATTACTACATTTTTCAATTCTTCATGATTAACTAAGCTTGTTTATAATAATGGCGAACTACTCCGTGGCACAATTTCCCACGTACAATATTTTCTTTACTAAAATCACACTACATTATACGATTTTGGTTACATGATATATGAATATATGTTAGTCCTTCTTTTTCTGCGTCATCAGAAGCGCATGCTCTTTAGGTCAGCAGTGGTAAAGTGCTCAGAGTCTAAGCCCAACAAAAAGATAAAGACAAATTGAGGCAAACAGGCAAAATGTTTGGGGGAAGACTACCCTACAGTTGCCAAGTCTAACCCTGAACATCATATTCACATTGTTAAAACAATAAAAAGAGTTACTAAAAAAAACAATTGTTAAAAAAGGGAAAACATCAATGTTGAGAGGGATATCTTATTTGTTGGAGCACTTGACTGAAGGTCTCCAGTGTTTATTTTTGATTTTGATGGTGCTCAGCTGGGAACAAAAGGGAGACTGATTGGGTCAATAGGTTTTGAAATAGGCTTAATGTGGTATTATCTGTAGCTGTGAGATTCTCTTCAATATGTTGCTATAAGTTGCTTAGAAGTTAATATGACATGGTCTGCACAAGAGAAAACCTCAAATTCATAATAAAGACTGAAATATGGATCAGGAAGTAACATGGCCTGTCAGCTAGAATAGCAGTAAGCTTAGTGACTAGGGTACAAAGTAGAGCAAGTGAAAGGGAAAGGGAAAATTATATAAAACGGAAATGAGAACAGTGTAGTGCTTTTGAGAGTAACTCGAGTCCAATAATCACCACTAGAAGTTATGTAAACCAAAGACTTTCAGTAGGTCATTGGCCTACTTAGGGCTTTGTATGTTGCCCTTGTGTTGTTCCTAGCTAGTGGTATTCAATATCAATAAAGGGCTATTAGAGGGATTTTCAAGTACTTGTGTTGTATACCGGTAACACAAGATGGACAGTGGGTATTGGGTGTTCTAGAGCCCAATGAGAGGGGTCATGCAGGAAAGAAAGGAATGCAAGCTCTGAAGGGCCTGCTTTACTTTCATTGCTCACTTTCCACTCTCTAGCTTCCCAAAGCCTGATCTTGCTCTACTTGATCTTAGAAACATAAAACACAGTGCCTCCTGCACATCAACACTATCCCTTAATTCATCAGTAGCCTATTTTAATCATCTGACATATTTCTTTCTTTGCCTTCCTGAATGCCTTGCTCTGGCAGGCACAGACATGAATGTTGATAGATGAAGATTCTTTAAATTGGTGTTTGATCTGTCATGTGGAAAATATTTTGCTTTTACGTTAATGTAAAAGCAGAACAATTCATAGCCCGCGAACGGAAGAACAACTTCCCGATCAGGCACTATCACCCCCACATTTCAAATTATTGGTCAATACCCATGACATAAGCAGGGTCTTAGGAATAGTTTAACTAGACTAAACTGGCATGCAAGTCTCTAGTGCTTATGGCGCTCATGGAGTTAGGCTAGGGCAAGTGTTTGGCTTCTGTACAAGGCCGCTAGTACAGAAAGTAATTTGGTACTATCTATTTGGTACTATCTGGCGTTTTCCTAGGTATCCCAGCTCCTCTCTTGTATGCTGGTCAGTGCAACATCTTTGCCTCGGTCCTCTTTCATAAACACCTCAGAGCTACACAGCATTAAAAGGTAAAGTGTTGCGAGAAACGTAACCCGAGTTTCCAAGAGCACGTCCATCCACATACACTTGATTGACAAGTGCAATCCATAGGGTTAGCATTCTTCGTCCTTCAAGATTTAACAAAGCACGAACGGAAGGTCAATTCTTCAAATGGCTTCCCTTGGGTTTCAGCTCCCAGAGCCAGCAGCTGTCTATCTGGCCAGTTCCTAGTTCATCAGGCAGCTATTTGGATTTGGATTTTCCTCCTTGCCTGTACTTTTGTAAATACAAACCAACGGGGTGAACATGCCATGACCGCAAATGAGAAATACAATTTTGATGCACTAAACCTTATTACTTTCTTTACTTTTTTACACAGATTCAATACCAACTTCATGTAGTAAAAATGTACTTCCTAACTTAAATTGTCTGCGTTTTCAGATTTTTTAAGCATAATATTAGGAACATGTTCAGCCCTTTTAATGAGAAGCCCTACATCTAAAGTAGGCCTGGGAAAAAGTTTAATTTCACCATAGTAATTGGTGTGATTTCAGTAATTATGCATTACTTGTGATGCAAAACTACACAATTACACCAGTTTGAGTAATTAAGTGTAATTTGGTGTACAAATCCTACCGCAGGAGCACAGGAAGGATGAACAAAGAGAGAGCAAGAGGCTAGCAGCTGCTGCTGTTTGTGTCCTGTAGCATTTAACATTGTTTTCTTGGCGCAAAATGCTTCCTCTAGTCCATTTTGCACGCAGGGTGTATTATGAATGAATGAAATCGTGCTAAATGCTGGAAAATGTTTCTCACACAATTGTGTATATTTTTGCTGTATTTGCGAATAATTACGCTAGAGAAAATTACCTCAGTTATATGCACCCCTAATTAAAACTACAACTACTGGTAACTAATATTTTACGCATTTATCTGCATTTTTAAACGATGGGAAGATATATCTCTGGCTTGAAAATTTCCAGTTTAAGGTTTACTGAATGATGAGCATCATAAATGAACTAACAAGACATGCATATCAAACAGAATTGAGACAAATATGCATAACTATCTGCTACATTTTTAATAAGGTGGAATTTCCAACAGTTTTATAAAAACGTGCTAATTGAATTAAGATGAAAATATGATTGTTCTGTAATGTCTAGTTTGGCCATTTACATTTAGGAATTTATCTAGCTAATGAAGGCTAATAGGATCATGTATATTCTATAGAAAAATTAAGGGAAATAATATTTTCTCGACCTTCTGTCAAGGACATGCGGGGATGCAGGTAGCAGCTAATCCACAGCTGTCACCAAAACCAGGCTTGGTTGGCCACACAGACTGAGAGACTGGATGAAAAGTACTTCAGTACGGGGTACTACTTTTGAATTAACCCGGTCCCAGTTCCCGTAAAGCCTTCGCAGGCAAGCCACAATTTAAACATATATGTAGAGTTTCCTTACTTATGTCTGTTGTTCCTCCTCACAAATGACACCGGATAGATTGTGACAACCCTAGCATAGAGGACTCAGGCCCATATTTATACTTTTTCACGCAAAACTGCACTTACACAGTTTTGTGTGTAAAAGTTTACCGCCAGCTAGCGCTGTTCAAAGGCTCCAGTCAGGCGTCTTATTTATGGAATGGCTCAATCCAGGGCAAAGGGTGGGCCAATGTCCTGGAAAATGATGTTAGCAGGGTGGGGTTGGAGGTATGGGAGAAGGGGGTTTTGCACCAAAAAATGATGTTAGGATGGTTAAAGTAAAAAAAGATGACTCTAACTAGCCTAGCGTCATTTCTTGATGCTAAACCTACCATACCACATGACTCCTGTCTTCTAAAAGACAGGAGTCATGCCAACCACCCCGATGGCCAGCACAGGGGACAGGGGTCATGGGCATGGACATTACACCCAGTGCCATTCATGGGGCCCATTTCAGGGCCCCCAATGGCACTTAAAAAAAATCAAAAATACTTACCTGTACTTACCTATACTTACCTGGGATGGAGATCCCCACCCATGGTGTCCCTCTGGTGTTGGTGGTGGTGTCCCTGGAGCACCTGTGGACTTATTCTGTGGTCTCTGACCATGGAAATAGGCCCACAGGTCCCCTAATACCTGCCCTGACCCAGATGCAAAATATTGGCTCTAAGCAAGCTTAACGCAATTAATTAAGGCCCCTTTCTGCCCGTGCTTGATTTTAGCACGGGGTAATAGATATGCCGCTAAGGCCATATCATCATTTTTTTGCCCGGGAATGCCTTCCTTGCATATCATTGATGCAAGGTATTTTCCCGCATGCAAAAAATGACTTTAACTCCAAAACTTTGGCGCTAGACACGTTTAGCGCCAAAGTATAAATTTGGAGTTAGGTTTGAGCCAAATTTGCATTAAAAAAAATGATGCAAATGCAGTGCAAATGGGGTATAAATATGCCCCTCAGTTTACTATTTGGGGGAGGCACCTAAACAGAAATAAAGAATCCATTCATAAAGGCAGGTACAATCCCACTATTGTCAAACTATCAGTACAGTTGGAGCAATGGATAGAGCTTCCTTTCTCTATGGCAGATGGGATGGCTTGATAAAGATGCTGGCAGTCCTTAGAATCCTGTGCCTCATTAATATACCAATTCCCCTGGGTAGGCAACAGTTTTCTAAGGCTCGCACTTTCCCAACCAGATTTCAGTGTAACAGCAGAGTTTCACGACTATTCTAGGAAAGACTTTCACAATCATATGGACAGGGCTGGTTCAGTATTCTTGACCCAGAGAGAGAGACACAGAGGCACACTATGCTATCCACTGGATCAACCCACAGAGTGCTGAACCATAACTGGAGAAAAAAAACAGTTGAATGAGAGACACTGAGCACTGCACTGTCAGTGAGGAAACTTACATCGAAATGGTTTGTTCAACAAACTTGACTTTTTGGACTATAGCTAGGTGCACTGGCTATCCTTTTGCTTACTCCTCAGCAATGCCTATTGCAGTTGGCCCTTGCATGTCTAGGCCTCACAACACTGGGAAGATTTTCTCGGATGGCAGGTTTATTACAGTTAAGCAATTTTGGACACTTGTGGTATTTACTCTTGACCTGTGTACTTATCATAGACTATGAAAAGATGCCCGTAGGGACACTTTTACCCAAGAACCTAGGGAATTCTCCCCCCACTGACACAGAGACACACACCCATCACACCAGAGTTTTGGTCTGAACATTATACCAGCTGATAGATTGGTTAATTCTATCCTCCATCAACATCACAAGAGCATGATGAAAGATAGATCTAAGGTTAATGGTTTCTAATTCAGCATTAGGGATATTGCTGTGAGCAAAGTAACTAGGTGTAAATTCACTCCAGACATAGACAAATTGATTTTAATTTCCTAAACAGAATGTATTACACTCTTGAACAGTTGCACCAAATGGACCCTGCCCATCCCTTTGGTTGTGTGAGATGTTCTACAGATCTGGCAGATTTCCCACATTCTGTCTGGCAATGCCCCCTATTCATGACTTCTGGTCAGAATTAGTTCACACAATTATTTCAATCGATGAAACTCACTTCCATTACTCCTGGGTCATACTGTAACTATCTCACACTCTTTGAGGAAACTGGTGACTCTGTTGTTGATAGTTACTAATGTGTCAAGTGGGACATACATGATTGAAAAGACCTGTCCCCAAGCCTAATGGCCGGATCCAGGATATTATATTCTACAAAGAGAGGTCTGAGACCTACGCATCAGTACAGGTGTTCAAAGGAAGACCTCGAGATTTTGGGGCCTACATAAAGATTACATGATGCAAGCTGAAGAGCATGACAGAGACCCACTCACATCAGTAGCTGACTCTGTTTTGTCCCAGGGACGAAGGAGAGATGGTGATTTTCTACTGGCCTGATGCCCAATTACTGGGGCTGGTGGGAGGCAGGAGATAATGCTCTATGATGAATATATTGTAAAGTACTGTTTTATGTAGTGTTTCATGGTGCAATTTCACATTACCTGTTAATGCTTCCTGGATGCTCATCAGCCTATCTTTTCAGTTTATTTTTATGTTTTGTTTGATAATTGAAGAAAACATTGAAAAATGAAAAAAAAAATGTTTCTAATACTCATCTTAAAGGTACTCAATGTTCTGATCTCAGAAGGCTAGAAAGCTGAATTTACCTGTATTGGGTATGGGATGGAAGTCATGACTTATTCATAGTTTACTACAATCCACCTCAAACTTGATTGTGAGGGTTCCTATTGCTGGGTAGTACGATCCAAGTAAATGTGTACTGTATGTACTAAATGCTTCCACTTTCATGAATACATCCACAAGGAAAGGTAAAAAGAAAAAAAGAAAAGAATAATGGAAATAACTCACTAGACAACCAGCAGACCAGATGAAAAAAGAAGCAATTATGTATTATCTCATCATTGGTGTTCACCACTGTTAAGTTTAGCGCATGCTTACAGCACAAATTCATACACCTAAAGGAGAATGTATGCTATAGTGTCCCTTTCAACTTTTTAGTTGCTGCCCCTGTCTAAACAGTGTGGAGGTGTTGTGGTGGTATACTTGATCTTTAACTGTTCAAGTCCCCTATCAATAGATGTGTGATACAGGTAAAAGTTAGTACAGATTTCCTATACTTGCTCGCTTCAAAAAGGTAACTCAGCTAAAACTGCTCAATAATCACTCAAATAATTTTGTTCTCTGTATACCAGCACTAACATAATACAAATGTTCCTTCTCTACATGTTCATTAAGTCGGAGGAATTTCGACATGTTTCATTGCTGAGTCATTATCATGTAGTTGCATCAAGACTAAAAATATCTAATAGAACCCAAAATACTCACAACAGGTTGTGAGCGTGTCCAGCCTTAGATTTCTTTTGATATTTTATTTATAACATGACACGTATAGGGTAACCGTCAATTACACTTTGAGGTCGACACAAATCTTTGGACTCAGATAGGAGTGTGATAACGTCCTAACGAAACGCATTGACAATATCAAATCAATAAAAATCGTTTTTAATTTGGAGTCAGTAATTTATACGCACAATGCCCTATGTGGCCGTAAATCGCCACACCAATTTAATAAAGTTCAAACATATATTGCTCTTAAAATTAACAATGCTAATCTCCTCTGCTCATGGTCACCAGTTTCCGCAGTAGAATACAACTGTTGCAGGTTATACATACGCACTGAAGGCCATTGTTCCTGGTTACACATTATCTCATCCCAGGAAGAGAATCATAATTTACAACAGAAGAACATAACTTTTCTGCAGTGAGCAAGTCACAGAGATATTGAAAATCTTTTTCACTAAACATTTGAAATATTATGTGAGGTGAGCAATATGTGAACGATGATCATTGAGCTGCAAGAGGCTGCTGAAACAGAAAAACATTGCACGTGCTTTTAAAATGTAGAATAAGCTTTAGGCCTTTTCATGTAGACCCATACTTTTTTTTATTCAATTACATTACTGTTCATATTAGTTGATTTTAATAATTATAAAAATTTCTACATTAATCAATGTTATTTCTTATTTAATATGCATTGTTTATGGTGTCTACCACTTTTGCCATTTAACCATTGCACTTATTAAACACACATTAATTTCAAAACAGACTTTTAATATACACTTTATGCTTTTAATTAGCACTTTAATACTCCAACATTTTTTCAATTAACCTGCTCTCTAACAAGGTTGTGAGTGTCCTCGCCTGACTGAGGTGCACATCACTTTGTAACTGGAACCTGCCAACAAGATAGCTCTGTATTTGAGGCCCTGTCAGGGTATAGGGTAAAACAATGAATAAGGCGGTGTCAGGATCTAACATTTGGCTGTAGTGCATTACCTTTGTATGCTATCTGGGTGACCACTTTTGCTCCTATAGTTGGAACTAGGATGAAGTTTTTACAGCACACGTGTTAACATAGACCTTTTTACTTAGCATTACAAACACACTTCCACAAAATTGCATTGAACTGTTTTAAAGTATGATTTAGGCATGCACCCAAAAGCTTCATTTTGCATTGAATAACTCTTTTTGTGAGTGACCGATTTCCTTTCCTATTATCAAATACCACTTAAACAGAGTGGTGTTACATTATCTGCATTCGGATGTAAATTACCTTCTTAAGCCATCAGTGTTTCCCCTTCAGTGAGCCATCTTAGTTATCATGAGGTTATCATGAACTTGACTCTTCGTGATATGCTTAAAGTAAAAAAAATTCAGTTCACCATTTCTCCCTAAATGCCAATTAGCAGTCTTTTTTTACATCCTTTCTTTTAGGGGAGGATGTGGCTCAGAAATGTTAATGCAGCATAGAAAAACATGGGCCTAGACTGCACCACCCTCAGTCCAACTATCTTGTGGAATCAGCACTAAAAATGAGAGTTGATTAAGATTGTCAACAGCATGGCACTAACCTCACCCCCCCTAAAGAATTAGGATGGAAGGATTACATTTCAGTTAGTGCTATACTTTGATGCAACAGTGACATTGACGGAAAGTACTCTCTTAAAATGCAAATTTACATAGTAGATTCCAGATATTTTATAACTGTACTTAAGAATTTGTATAGCTGCCAAGTGGTTGAACACAGTTTATGTAATTTCATTTGCTTAATAAGTGTTTCTTTGCTTTCATTGTAGGTATATGGCAATTATCCATCCATTGAAACCCAGGTTGTCAGCAACTGCAACTAAGGTAGTTATTTGTGTAATTTGGGCCCTGGCATTTGCACTCGCCTTTCCCCAGGGTTACTTTGCCACAACAGCGAAGCTATCAGACAGGGTTGTTTGCTATCTGGATTGGCCGGTGACAAAAAGCAACAGCACAAATGTCTATGAAAAAATGTAAGTTTGTTTTTACTGGCCTCTTACAATGAATCTGTTAAAAATAGAATGTTTTGTTATCAATGTTTCATCCTTCTTAAAGAAGGACCTCACTTTTTTCTTAAAATGAAAGTACTATCAAAGACACTGTGCATCCATCAGAATTTGTTGAGCAGCCTAATTTTTTGTTTTGTTTAGCAGGAGACACACATTTGCTATGATGTATTACAAACAAAGGAAGTTTTCAGTGTTATCAATTTTAAATGCCAATAGATTTACTTTTCTGTATTATAAATGTCATATTTTAGGAATTATGTTTTTTAGACATAGTCTAGTTTCCCCCATGTCCAATCAATTGTCCAAGACTCTTCCAGAAAGCTTAGGTTTCTAGTTGTTTGTTGATAAATGGCAAATTCAGCTACTGAAAGTGTATTTGTGACATAGCCTGGAATCACTCTAATTACTTCCAAAAATAGTGTGAAAATTGTGAATCAGTATTCTGATTTTATTTTTCATTTCGGAAAATGGAACTAGAAAACTTAAATTTTTTAGTGTTACTCTGTGATAATAAATGGTTTATGAAGTTCCAGGATTTGGCTAATTTCTTTTCCTGGTGTCTTGGAAAAAAAAGTTTGAAAAAAGCAAATAAATACATGGAGATAATACCCATTGTTAATCCACCCTTTCCTTACTATGTTTACTGGGTTTTGCTATGATATTTGAATGAATAATAACGGATATACCTTATTATAACACATTTTTCACTTTGTTAGTTAACATGGAATTTCATGAAGGAAGTACTTTTGAAAAATGTTTTCCTTTCCTGTGATTTTTTAATTGTTTTGCTTTGCCTAGGAGGCACTTCTTATGTGTGTTTAACTGTATGCCTATAAAGTTGGAATGTGTACTAATTGACAATGTATTATGTCAGATAATATTCCTGATTAAGCAGCATAAAAGTGGAAACCATCTAAACCCTGTCCTCCTAAGATCATTTCTTATCTGGATCCCTTAGTAAATACGGTAACTTATGATAAAGCACACTTAGATCATGTCAGAGTTTACCATTGCTGACCACAGAAATGATTTCAAATGTAAAATGTAGATAATTTATGCAAAAGTAGTAATGTTGAATTCACACATTCTTAGGGAAGGATTGTGATAAATTGTGTTTTGAATTATGCTTTGACCAGATTGACTGCCAGCTGAAATGTAAATGTTGACAAAGATGACCACTGTGATGTATTCACTAGCATTACATGGTTCAGTTAAAACAAACCAGATATAAAGTAAAAAAGGATATTTCATCAGCTTCAGTAAAATCTTTCAATGGGTTTGGAAAAGGTACTGACATGAATACTCTAGAAAATAAAGAGTTTGAAGAGTGTAGCAGATCTACATTAATGTGTATGTGTTTAAATTAGTACATTACAGAATTAAAATTAACATGAGACACATTCTATGTGCTTTCTATTTTTTATACAAATACCCTATTTTAATTCAAAATATGGAATGGAAATAAGGTAATTTGTAGAAAAACCCCATACCAAAATACATGCTGAAACAAGGATTATGTTCCCGGGGAAGCATAGAATAACTTTAGAAGGTGCTTCAAAGCCATTGTGCAGATTCCAGGCCATGAACAGAACAATATGACTATTAACCATAAGATCAGAACTTAATGAGATTTCATGGGATAGAGAAAAAATTTAGACATGATTAAACAAGAACACCTTCGGGTCAAAGTTACATGAAGCACATTTTTGTTTTTCTCTTACAGTTTCTTATAAAATAAGAGAGCATCACTTTTGTCCCTTTTTATGAAAACTTCCCTTATTCTTACAAGGTGTGAACCATATGCTTAAAATGTGATAAATGGTAGTTGCTTCTCAGGGGATGGTTTCAACGAAACTAAGCAAGAATATTGATACAATGGAGGAAATCATGGAAATTGTTAATTTGAGCTTTTTTAAGATGTTTGATACAAATTCCTATGTGTGGCTTGTTAACCAAACTGCAAGAATGGATCAAGTAAGAATCATGACTTCAAATGGTGCTGAGGATCTTGTATATAAAGGACAATGTTTCATGTTGTGATTTGTTCACCTACAAGGAGGCTATTTATCTTTGGCTGAGAGGCTGTCCTTCATCGGATATCCACTAGCCAATAAACAAAACTGTACATTTCACAAAACAAAAAATCTATATTCGTGTTTTAGTTGGGATTTTATTCCTCTTCTGGGGTGGGCACTATTATTATGGAATTTGGCATTTGAGCCAAATTATCCCAGAATGTTTGCAACAAGAGTGACTACATTGTCCTTGGAAGCAGCTGTACATTCTGCTAGGGTTTGAACGCTTGCAATTTATTTGTGTTAATTAGAAATGGAGGGGTGTACATATATGGCTTGTAACACTGACGAGTTTGATAGTGATTGGTAAGACCTAAAGGGGGACAGTGTGAAAACAATGAGGTTGTTAAAATCATAAGTATTTTGTAGTGTTCCTCTAAAATAGACATGGCATATAAAAAGTGAGTAAACGAAAGACAAAGTTGAGTGTAGCCTGTACATGGTGAAAAGGGAGAACCCATGCATTGCTGTGTGACCTAAAGGAAAAAGACGTCAAGGATCCGATAGCAAATACCAAATCGTTTTTTTAATGTGGATGTTACAGTTTTACTTTTTTGACCATTTTCGTCACTGAGAGAAATGGCAGATTTGTGCTGGGGGTAGGCAATACACTTGTTTAGTGAAAGAAAGCGTGGCAGTGCAAAGGGTGAAGAAAATGTGAAGTGGTTATTCCATCTGATTTAGATGGAGAAACAGAAAAGAAACTGAGACCTCTATGTGAAGAAAGAACGTGAGATGGCTGTAGAGTGACTAAATAAAGGGCCATCAGAGAAGCAGAGAATGGCCATTAATCAGAAAGGAAAGTAGAGGGTGTTGAGAGGAGCCTTCTGTTAAGTGGTAGACTAATGGGTGTTAACAAAGTAAAGGCAATTATGATTTTGAAATAAGGTAATCGTTATAGCTAATGATAATCTTTTCTCCTTTTTAAAAAAAGAATCTCTGACTATAAAACTTTTTTATTATGAAATAATCATTAGTGAAATTCAAGGTTAATCCACTTAAAATTCATACATGCTATCTATTTCCTAAGTTGCCCTGTCCAAGTCAATAAACTCTTAGTGGTAGCTGTGTAAACAAGCATTTTCAATGCAATGGGTCTTGCATTTGCTCGAGTTAGAGCTATTAGCGTTGTAAAGAAAAAAAAGCGCAGCACGTTTGCGCTGTGTGGAAAATAAACAGATAAAGTAGTCCGGACCCCAGGCTGAAAACATCAGCCGCATATGTTTTTAGTAGTTTACCGGTGCTGTGTAGATGGGCTAAACACCGAAAAAGGCATGACGTATGCATGCCTTTCACAAATGAAAGCAAGCGGATTTTAAAAGGCAAGCCCATGAACCAATGTAAGTGACTGACGTGGCATGGGCGTGGTTTGAACCCCAAAGAGAGATTACAGAATGGACGGAGCGCTTTGCGCTCGCCCATAAAAAAGGATGCCGTGCATGTTAATATAGATTGAAATATCTATATCTTTGATTTCATGACGTGTGTTGCATGTTTCTTTTTATAAAGGCTTTCAGACAGTGTTCTTTTGGGCATGCATACGTTACATACAATCTGTGGTGTTCTTTATCTAATTTGAATTTTCTCACTTATCTATTTTTAATCTGTCATGATGCTGAATCTCAGGACTTATTTGAGTTACTCACATGGATACTATGTTTACTGTGTTTTAAATTACTTTCTCCTGCTGTTTAAGGCATCAGCCTTTGCATAACCTAAGAGATAGTTCCCCTATCTGAGTCATGAACCAGTGAGAGTTTTCTAACCTTAAAAAACTACTTTGTCTAAAGCTCAGGGGTTCATTTAGAGTTTGGTGGAACTGAAGTTCTAAAGAGTTCTGATCCCACCAAACACGGAGTTCCTTTACTCATTCTAAATGTAGCAAAATCACGATTGCCAACAGTGATTATTTGTCTGGGTCTTCTGGATAACACGTGACCCAATTATGTGTGTAATACAAGCCCAACAACCCGTAGTGGTGGTTGCCCGTCCTATTTAACCTTTTTGATGCGGACGTCGGCCACTGGCCGACGCCCACACACCCTCCCTGGTGCGGGTCACGACCAGTGGCCAACACCAGGAAGGAATGCACCCGAGGATTTTTTATTTTTTTTTACCTTCCCCCGGGAGACACGGAAGCTTTCATGTCTCCTCCCACCCCCCACCCGCCCCTTTGTGACATCAGCGCGCCGCGAGGCGCGCTGACGTTTCAAAGGTGTTTTCCCCATCAAAGCAGGAAGCAGCCTTGCGGCCGCTTCCTGCTTTGATGGGGAAAACGGCCTTTCCCATGTTCGGGAAGGCCTCGTAAGAAAGGGGAGAGTCTCCCCTTTCTTACGAGGCCTTCTGAAAGTGTTTCCTGGCACCCGATCGCAGCACAGCTGCGATCGGGGGCCAGGATACACCACTAGACGCCAGGGATTTCACATTGGGGGGGCGGCCCCCTCAGAAAACAGCCCGCCCCCCCCGGGCATATTTTTTATTTAAAAAAAAGGTAGGTGCCCCCTGGGCCCCCCCCCCCAAAATAAATAAATAAATAATAAAAAAATAAAATTAAAATAAAATGACAGGGTGTCGCCCGTGGGCAGGGTGACCCCCTGTGGGGGCAATATGTTTTTTTTAGATGTTGTAGGGTTTCCCTGGGGGCCATTTTGGCCCCCAAGGAAACCATACAAAAACTAAAAAAAATAGATGTATATATAGATCTATATATATATATATCTATGTAGATAGATATATCTATGTACATTGATATATATCTATAGATATATCTATGTAGATAGATAAATATATATATAGAGGTAGATCTATATATATCAATCAAAGATTTATAAAGCGCGCTACTCACCCGTGAGGGTCTCAAGGCACTGGAGGGGGGGACTGGTGGAGGGAAAGGGGCTGGGAGGTTCACTGTTCGAAAAGCCAGGTTTTGAGGCCCTTCCTGAAAAGAAGTAGGTTTTGGGTCTTGTGAAGGTGGGTTGTGAGGGCGTTCCAGGTTTTGGGTGCAAGGTAGGAGAAGGATCTGCCCCCGGTGGTGGTGTGTTTGATGCGGGGGACAGAGGCGAGAGAGAGGTCAGCTGAGCGGACGTTTCGTGTGGGGGTGTGGAAGGTGACTCTCGTTGAGGTAGGCAGGGCCTGTGTTGTGGAGTGATTTGTGTGCGAGGATGAGGATCTTGAAGGTGATCCTTTTGTCAGTGGGGAGCCAGTGGAGGGATTTGAGGTATGGAGAGATGTGTTCGTGTCGGGGGAGGTCGAGGATGAGTTGTGCTGCTGAGTTCTGGATGCGCGTAGTTTGCGCTTGAGTTTTAGAGTGGTGCCGCCGTAGAGGGCGTTTCCGTAATCAAGCCTGCTGCTGATGAGTGCGTGAGTGACAGTTTTTCTGTTCTCTGTGGGGATCCATTTGAATGTTTTTCAGTATACGGAGTGTGTTGAAGCATGAGGAGGTGAGAGCGTTGATTTGTTGGGTCATCGAGAGGGAGGAGTCTAGGATGATGCTGAGGTTGCGTGCGTGGTTGGCGGGGGTGGGTGCAGGGCCTAGCGTGGTGGGCCACCATGAGGGGTCCCAGGTGTTTTTGTGTGGGCCAAAGAGGATTATTTCGGTTTTGCTTGAGTTGAGTTTCAGGTGGTTGGCTGTCATATATATATATCACTTTTGTCAATATGTGTGTGGGTTCCCTGGGGGGAAAAGGGTCCGACTTGTCTAGTGGCAGTTTTAGTGCCATAAAGAAGTGCAGAAGGTTTATATGCCTACTGCAAAGAGCAAATCTGTATTTTATGTAAATAGCTGAGTACATTAGTAAAGTCAGCCATTACCTGCGCTATAATACCAATGAAATGTATGTGCGGGGTGGAGGGCGGCTATGGAGAGATGAAGGGCACTTTTGCTGGGTGGTAATGAGGGAATCCGAGGAGGAGGGAGTGGGAGCACCAATAATGATTGTTGGACTGGGCACAGGAGGTGCTAAAGACTGTGACAAATGGTATGTGACAAGGTGTTTTTTGAGTGTCTTGAAAGTACGTGCAGATTGAGGGAAGAAGCGCAGGTAAGGTGGCCTCTACTGTTGCACGTATCTCACACACACCATCGATTTTGTGACTGTCTACGTAGGCTAGTGTTTTAGAGCAACAGTTTAGCCAATAGCAGAGATGGCATCTTGATGGATGACTGCTGCCTGCACTCGGGTTATAGAGGACCGCTCTGACATAGGATCAGAGACTGAGACATCAGATACTGAGACAGCATCTGAGGGATAGGACAATGGCGCAGACTCTGGGAGTGATTTTTCAGTCAGAGGAGTCCCATTCGATAACTCCTCTTCCAGTACATTATGAGGGAGGTGATGAGGACAGTCCTGCTGTCCCTTCGCAAGCTGTTCGTGCAACTGGGTAATAGTGGGTTAGGCCAACCCAGAGAGCAGGTGAATGCGGCGGCAAGCAGAGAGAGAGAGAGAGAGTGCTCTCTTGGGAGCTCCCCAATTTAGTTCAGCCCCAAATTCCACCACCCAAATCATATTGTGGAGACATCAAAATTATCTATGGCAAAACAAACTGGTTTTGAAAGGCAGGCACCTGTGTTTTTGGTCCTGGATTCGGCGGCCATATAGAGAAACACACTAAACCCAAACATTTCTGGAAACTAGACATTCGGGGGAGTCCACAGAGGTGTGACTTGTGTGGATTCCTCAAAGTTTTCTTACCGAGAATACCCTGCAAAGCTGAAATGTTGGAAAAAAAACTCAATTTTTCTTGCATTTCTGTCACACAAACTACAGGAATATGCTGGGATCCACAACATTCCTACCACCCAGTGACTCCTCACCTGTCCTGATAAAAACACTACCCCACTTGAGTGCCTACACCTAGTGCCTGTGTCAGGAATGGATCACCCCAGGGTCAACAGCTGCCTCACGTAAGGACCAACATTGACCATTGTGTGATCTATTCCTGTCGCGGGCACCAGGCCTAACCACACAAGTGAGGTATCATATTTATCGGGAGACTTGGGGGAACGCTGGGTGGAAGGAAATTTGTGGCTCCTCTCAGATTCCAGAACTTTCTGTCACCGAAATGTGAGGAAAACTTGTTTTTTTAGCCACTTTTTGAGGTTTGCAAAGGATTCTGGGTAACAGAACCTGGTCAGAGCCCCACAAGTCACCTCATCTTGGATTCCCCTGGGTTTCTAGTTTTCAAAAATGTGCTGGTTTGCTAGGTTTCCCCAGGTGCCGGCTGAGCTAGAGGCCAAAATCCACAGGTATGCACTGTTTTCTATGAAAAAATGTGATGTGTCCACGTTGTGTTTTGGGGCACTTCCTGTCGCGGGCGCCAGGCCTACCCACACAAGTGAGGTATCATTTTTATCGGGAGACTTGGGGGAACGCTGGGTGGAAGGAAATTTGTGGCTCCTCTCAGATTCCAGAACTTTCTGTCACCGAAATGTGAGGAAAACTTGTTTTTTTAGCCACTTTTTGAGGTTTGCAAAGGATTCTGGGTAGCAGAACCTGGTCCGAGCCCCACAAGTCACCCCTCCTTGGATTCCCCTAGGTCTCTAGTTTTCAAAAATGCACAGGTTTGGTAGGTTTCCCTATGTGCCGGCTGAGCTAGAGGCCAAAATCTACAGGTAGGCACTTTGCAAAAAAACAGCTCTGTATTTTGTCAAAAAATGGGATGTGTCCACGTTGTGTTTTGGGGCATTTCCTGTCGCGGGCGCTAGGCCTACCCACACAAGTGAGGTATCATTTTTATCGGGAGACTTGGGGGAACGCTGGGTGGAAGGAAATTTGTGGCTCCTCTCAGATTCCAGAACTTTCTGTCACCGAAATGTGAGGAAAACTTGTTTTTTTAGCCACTTTTTGAGGTTTGCAAAGGATTCTGGGTAACAGAACCTGGTCAGAGCCCCACGAGTCACCCCATCTTGGATTCCCCTAGGTCTCTAGTTTTCAAAAATGCACAGGTTTAGTAGGTTTCTCTATGTGCCGGCTGAGCTAGAGGCCAAAATCTACAGGTAGGCACTTTGCAAAAAACAGCTCTGTATTTTGTCAAAAAATGGGATATGTCCACGTTGTGTTTTGGGGCATTTCCTGTCACGGGCGCTAGGTCTACCCACACAAGTGAGGTATCATTTTTATCGGGAGACTTGGGGGAACGCTGGGTGGAAGGAAATTTGTGGCTCCTCTCAGATTCCAGAACTTTCTGTCACCGAAATGTGAGGAAAACTTGTTTTTTTTGCCACTTTTTGAGGTTTGCAAAGGATTCTGGGTAACAGAACCTGGTCAGAGCCCCACGAGTCACCTCATCTTGGATTCCCCTAGGTCTCTAGTTTTCAAAACTGCACAGGTTTAGTAAGTTTCCCTATGTGCCGGCTGAGCTAGAGGCCAAAATCTACAGGTAGGCACTTTGCAAAAAACAGCTCTGTATTTTGTCAAAAAATGGGATGTGTCCACGTTGTGTTTTGGGGCATTTCCTGTCGCGGGCGCTAGGCCTACCCACACAAGTGAGGTATCATTTTTATCGGGAGACTTGGGGGAACGCTGGGTGGAAGGAAATTTGTGGCTCCTCTCAGATTCCAGAACTTTCTGTCACCGAAATTTGAGGAAAACTTGTTTTTTTAGCCACTTTTTGAGGTTTGCAAAGGATTCTGGGTAACAGAACCTGGTCAGAGCCCCACGAGTCACCCCATCTTGGATTCCCATAGGTCTCTAGTTTTAAAAAATGTACAGGTTTGGTAGGTTTCCCTATGTGCCGGCTGAGCTAGAGGCCAAAATCTACAGGTAGGCACTTTGCAAAAAACAGCTCTGTATTTTGTCAAAAAATGGGATATGTCCACGTTGTGTTTTGGGGCATTTCCTGTCACGGGCGCTAGGTCTACCCACACAAGTGAGGTATCATTTTTATCGGGAGACTTGGGGGAACGCTGGGTGGAAGGAAATTTGTGGCTCCTCTCAGATTCCAGAACTTTCTGTCACCGAAATGTGAGGAAAACTTGTTTTTTTTGCCACTTTTTGAGGTTTGCAAAGGATTCTGGGTAACAGAACCTGGTCAGAGCCCCACGAGTCACCTCATCTTGGATTCCCCTAGGTCTCTAGTTTTCAAAACTGCACAGGTTTAGTAAGTTTCCCTATGTGCCGGCTGAGCTAGAGGCCAAAATCTACAGGTAGGCACTTTGCAAAAAACAGCTCTGTATTTTGTCAAAAAATGGGATGTGTCCACGTTGTGTTTTGGGGCATATCCTGTCGCGGGCGCTAGGCCTACCCACACAAGTGAGGTATCATTTTTATCGGGAGACTTGGGGGAACGCTGGGTGGAAGGAAATTTGTGACTCCTCTCAGATTCCGAACTTTCTGTCACCAAAATGTGAGGAAAACTTGTTTTTTTAGCCACTTTTTGAGGTTTGCAAAGGATTCTGGGTAACAGAACCTGGTCAGAGCCCCACGAGTCACCCCATCTTGGATTCCCCTAGGTCTCTAGTTTTCATAAATGCACAGGTTTGGTAGGTTTCCCTATGTGCTGGCTGAGCTAGAGGCCAAAATCTACAGGTAGGCACTTTGCCAAAAACAGCTCTGTATTTTGTCAAAAAATGGGATGTGTCGACGTTGTGTTTTGGGGCATTTCCTGTCGCGGGCGCTAGGCCTACCCACACAAGTGAGGTATCATTTTTATCGGGAGACTTGGGGGAACATAGAATAGCAAAACAAGTGTTATTGCCCCTTATCTTTCTCTACATTTTTTCCTTCCAAATATAAGAGAGTGTGTAAAAAAGACGTCTATTTGAGAAATGCCCTGCAATTCACATGCTAGCATGGGCACCTCGGAATTCAGAGATGTGCAAATAACCACTGCTCCTCAGAACCTTATCTTGATCCCATTTTGGAAATGCAAAGGTTTTCTTGATACCTCTTTTTCACTCTTCATATTTCAGCAAATGAATTGCTGTATACCCAGTATAGAATGAAAACCAACTGCAGGGTGCAGCTCATTTATTGGCTCTGGGTACCTAGGGTTCTTGATGAACCTACAAGCCCTTTATATCCCCGCAACCAGAAGAGTCCAGCAGACAAAACGGTATATTGCTTTCAGAAATCTGACATCGCAGGAAAAAGTTACAGAGTAAAACATAAAGAAAAATGACTGTTGTTTTCAGCTCAATTTCAATATTTTTTTATTTCAGCTGTTATTTTCTGTAGGAAAACCTTGTAGGATCTACACAAATGACCCCTTGCTGAATTCAGAATTTTGTCTAGTTTTCAGAAATGTTTAGCTCTCCGGGATCCAGCATTGGTTTCATACCCATTCCTGTCACTAACTGGAAGGAGGTTGAAAGCACCAAAAATAGTAAAAATGGGGTATGTCCCAGTAAAATGCCAAATTTGTGTTGGAAAATGTGGTTTTCTGATTTAAGTCTGCCCGTTCCTTAAAGGTGGGAAGATAGTGATTTCAGCACCAGAAACCCTTTGTTGATGGAATTTTCAGGGAAAAAACCACAAGCCTTCTTCGGCAGCCCTTTTTTCCCATTTTTTTGGAAAAAACGAAATTTTCACTGTATTTTGGCTATTTTCTTGGTCTCCTCCAGGGGAAACCACAAACTCTGGGTACCATTAGAATCCCTAGGATGTTGGAAAAAAAGGACGCAAATTTGGCGTGGTTAGCTTATGTGGACAAAAAGTTATGAAGCCCTAAGCGCAAACTACCCCAAATAGCCAAAAAAGGGCTCAGCACTGGGGGGGAAAAGGCCCAGCAGCTAAGGGGTTAAGGCAGTGTGATAATCATTGATTTTTCCTGCATGTGTTCCCCTTGTGAGACATTTCAGTCCTAGGCAGAAAAAAAACAAGGGACCCAAAGCAGATGTAAAAAGATCCCTGAGCGCTAAGATGTTGCATTTTTGTTTTTTACAAACAGACCCCCATTTCAGGAGTTTTTTGTGGAAAACAAAAAAGACTTCCACTTAATAGGTATTCAGCTGTGCTTTCAGTGCATCTTCTGTACTGATTTATTCAGGGATGGCACAGGAATTCCCACCAGGCAGACGAGGATCTCTAGAGATGGCAGGTATTTATCCATTAGGGGATTGGAGGACAGGGCCTTTGCTGACCTGTCTGGTTACGAGACCACCTGCCTGAGACCTGACTAAGTTTGTCAGAATTGTGTTGCACGAGGATTGTTCCACTATCTTACTCCAAATACTTTACAGTCTGAGTAAACTGAAGAATACCTTTGCTGTGTTTGACCTGAGTCCGTGAGTTGATAGTTCTTCAGCACCAAGTCCGAGTCTTTGCCATATGAGTAAAATGCGGAATGGTTTTTCTTTCGGAGTCACTGAATTGTAAAAGTGATGTACCCTGGCTCATCTTTATAAGTGAGATCTGTATAGCTTGAAGGACAACCCTGCTAAAACCAATGATTGTGTGTGCTCATGTTCTCGTGCGTCACCTTTTTGCTATATGTCTGATAATCTACACAGAGGAGAAAGGATGATAAATCCAGAGTAGTGGAAGGCAGAAGTGAAGTGAGTTTTTTTATTCTTTTTGAAAAATGATAAAAGGCCACGTCTAATTGCTTAACCAGCCAGTCAAACAAGGCTTATGAGGTCTTTCTTTTGAGAAATAGGGTTGTAAAATGTGTAATTTGATCTTACCGATGTATTCAATTCCTTCTTAATAAACTTCTTAATAATAGAAGGAGACAGCCTCATTCTTCAGAAGCAGAATTAAAGGAATATTTTAAGTGTTCCTCCTGAGCTGCCTGTAAAACCTTCGTTATTTTGGTCAATCCCTTTGGAAACGTGAGGTGTAAATGCGGCATTATCATCACCTTTTTAACGAAATTGAAGTAAACGGTCAATTTTACACGTGGGTCACATGCCTCGTGGGTGCCCGGCAATATGCACCAATCAAAATACCACTGCCTTCTTCAGCGCATTTACTCGGTGAGTTAGCATATGATCTGCAGGCGAAGCATCATGGAACAAGAGAGGTGATTCCTTGCCACTCTGTGTTTTCACCAGGTAGCCCCTCAACTCTTCAGAGACTGTGCCTAACAGAGGACACCCACACTTGTGAGGCCCTTTTGCTTCTCCTGTACTATGTACGGAGCACCGATGCCTAGACACTGACAGCAAGTCTTCTGTCATGTAGTTGACTTTCCTTTTGAGAGTGGCCTTGGACATCCACAGCCATGGTGCTTTCTCAGACAGCATCCCCGAAGGGGGGTCCTTAAAGGGTCCCTGTCATCTTCTTTGCCCCACATCTTGTGAACAATAAGAACGTTAGCCTCTTTGTCTTCGCTCCCCAATCTGTAATCTAGCTCACACACACAAGCAAAGGAGCTGCAACATCTGCATGGAACCTTCCCCCAGGCAACGATGGCAAGCAACTTCATATTACCAAGTGCCACCTTTTCACCCGCAGAATGCAGATCACAGCAGGTGCCACTGAACCACATCTCCAACCTGCTTAAAAAGCCTTGTACTCGTACTTCAATAAAGTCAGTCCTGGTCATTGTTGACAGACGTATGAAAATAATGGGGTATGTAGACCCTTTCAGAATGTTGAAAAACAACTTCTATCCCTTGTGTCCTCCATGGCAAGTTTAACAGGAAGCGTCCCAGGAAGAGGCACCCACACACAAATGCACATACAAATGTGTGCTCATACATACAAACTCACATGCAAATACAGTAAGTAATAAATGGGACAGAGGCGTGCATATTTATTAAATGAACCACCTCATCCCATATTGCATAGCGATTGTAGGAAAGTGTATGATGCTAGTATCCCTCCTGATGTATTCGGCGAGGTCGTTTTTGTGGTTTTCTTCAGATCGTCACCATCGGACAAACATGTACTTGAATACATTTACATAGGTGATACAATTATTCCTTCCAGTGCAAATATATAAACATTAAATCAATATGTCAGAAAAAGTAACTACATTCGCGCACCATTTTTTCTCATAAAAAATACATTGTTTAATTGAGTTAATCCACAAGTAAAATTCACTCTCTGGTTGTTTTTTGTAGATATTCGTCCTTTATGGTGAAATAAACCTTATTTAATAATTTAAGCAGTTTTGAAGGAATTAAGGAAAACATATGGCCTTGTCCTACCCAAGTGAATAAAAATAATTTTTTACTGATGCCACTGGTTTAGTCTTTACTTAAAAGTGTTTCTTTACCGAAAGTTTGAAAACTGAATTTAATTGCTGAATAAAATTCATACAGCAGCACGATATTGTGAACACGCAGTTTTATACAGTTTAGGCTTGCTCCAGAGAATTTGAATGTGTGTGACGTTTCCTTAGAAACAGGCCCCTCCCGATGGGACCTACAGCAGCTCCCATCAATCATCTTATTAGAGCTACTGTTTTCTTTAAATACATGTCTGTTTCTTTTCATTGGGCCTCACGGGGGTCTGACGGTGGTGTCGTTGGGGGCCTTTGCTTCTTATCTCGATTTTTTTAGCAGCGCTAGTGTGTTATAATTACTCAGAATCATAAAGTCAACATGAGCAAATCATGCATTTTTAACACATACACTGCACTAGTAGACAGTGTCTAAGAGGTGTAACCAGCCGCCCAACTGAGTGAACAAAAAATACAAAAAAATACTGTTTTATAGTGGTCAACTTTTGAAACACAACTAGCAGCATAAAGAAGTGTAACATTTTCTGCATTAAACTGTGTAATGGGGATTTTGTCTCTGCCGAAGTAAAACATAATGTTTTTTGTCTTAATATCCAAGTCTAAACATACTATTTTCAATTAGACGTTAGGTAGGACATATGGCTGGCTTTTTCATGCCATATAATTCAGTCAATCCTGTCACATAATTTGGACATGCAATGCCACATAATTCAGATGGCCCCGAATACAAAGGGACTGATTACGAGTATGGCGGTCCTTAGGACCACCATACCCACTGTGGTGGTTGGACCACCACATTTCTGGTGGTCCAACCGCCAGATTACAATGCTGGTGGTCGCACTGCCAGGATCAGAGATCCCCACGGGTTGGCGGCAGTGAAAGTCGTAGTCAGCCCCAGAGGTGCCAAGTTCAGCACCCCTCTGGTGATCAGGACTTTCCTTTCCACCAGCCTTTCATGGCCATGAAAAGTCTAGCGGAAAGGCAGAGTTGGGAGCCATGGGGGCCACTGAACTGCCCATGACCATGTTGTGAGCAGTGTAGGGACCCCCCAGTCAGCACGCTTGGAATAAGCACTGGCTGCTATGGCAGACAGTGCGAATTCCGAGGGTGCAAGTGCAACTTCATTGGCCTCAACTGCCCGAGGGAGCTGAGGTTTATGCCACCACACTGCTTCAGCTGGTCAGCCCAGCAGAAACATTGTATTATGATGGTGGTGAGGCCGCCGGCTTGACGGCCGCCTCCCAACCGCCATATTGGAGTTCGGGCCATTCAACCACCAAACGCATAATCAGGCCCAAAGTATCGGAGTAGGATCACACAAGGCCAAAGTTGTATGGCAGTAATATAGCAAGGGCAGAAAAAGAGGAAGCTAGAGCAGAAAGCCTGTTTTTCTTGTCAAGGTTTATTGAATTACGCGATAAAAAAGCACAAGCTAAAAAACAAAGGGGCATATTTATACTCTGTTTGCGCCGAATGTGCGTCACAATTTTTGATGCACATTCGGCGCAAACACTGCCCCATATTTATACTTTGACGTCCGACCCCGCGGGCGTCAAAGTTCCACCATGTGCGTCATTTTTTAGAAGGGGGAACCAGCCTTACGTTAATTATATGCAAGGTAGGCGTTCCCTTCCAAAAAATGACTTTAAGGCCTGTGCCCCATATTTATACTGTGACGTCATTTTGACGCACAGGAGGGGGCAGGCCTTAAAAAACAGCGCCCAGCCTGATGGGCGTCGTTTTTTAACGCCTGGGTCAGGGCAGGCGTTAAGGGACCTGTGGGCTCAGAAGGGGCCCAGAGGTGCCCTCCCATGCCCCCAGGGACACCCCCTGCCACCCTTCCCCACCCCAGGAGGACACCCAAGGATGGAGGGACCCATCCCAGGGAAGTTAAGGTAAGTTCAGGTAAGTATTTTTTTTCGTATTTTTTTTGTGGCATAGGGGAGCCTGATTTGTGCCCCCCTACATGCCACTATGCCCAATGACCATGCCCAGGGGACATAAGTCCCCTGGGCATGGCTATTGGGCAAGGGGGCATGACTCCTGTCTTTGCTAAGACAGGAGTCATTTCAATGGGGGTTGGGCGTAAAAAAAAATGGCACAAATCGGGTTGAGGCCAAAGTTTTGCCTCAGACCTGACTTGCCCCATTTTTTGACGCCCAAGCTCCATTTTCCCCTACGCCGGCGCTGCCTGGGGTGAGTCATTTGTTTTGACGCACACCAGTCCGCAGCGCCGGCTAACGTCATCCAATAAATAAGGCGCCCGCATGGCGCTTTGGAATGGCGTTAAAATTTTTGACGCACAACTGCGTGGCACCTGTGACACCACTGCCTCCATTTGTCAATGAAGTTCAGTGTACTTACTGCCAGTAGTAACAAAAACATACAGCCAAAGGAATGTTTAATCCAGTGAATATATCAGCTCATTTTAATGTGCAAAATCACATTTCCCCATCTCTCCGTAGTGACTTAGCCAAACCCATCTACAGGAACGGTGGTCTGCTGAAAACCTGTAAGTCTATGTCTCCAGCCCCAGAGGCCAAGCACAGAGGCCTGTGTGAAGGTGACTTGATGATAGCCGTGATACTTACCTTGAAAGAGTTAGTAAACATTCCTACCAATAGAAGGGAAAGTTGTACAAAATGCATGCAGATTTGGAATTCTGATGAAGTCCTGTTGTAGGGAAGTAAATGAGTTGGCTGGGCTGAGAAAATAGATTGGAAGATGAATGAATAAAGATGACCATATCATTCACTAGTCTCCTTGAATTAATGGAATTAATTGGAGAATAGGAATCATTCACTTGGACTGTGATGAGAAAAATTATATTTAACTTGAAACATACTAATTGACTTTGGTCTTACTTTGTGAAGTGGCACCCCCTTTTTTGTTGTATTTCTTTTCTTGTGGTAATCAGTTACTGTTGGGGGCAATGTTACAGCTTTGAGTTCAACATAACAGCATCCTACAAAATACACTTAAAGGGCAAAGACTGTTACCCTTCTTTACAAAACACCTATACATCATTCCTTGAATATTTAAAGACCTATCATAATAATGAGCTTTGTGCTTCAAATCTAGTTATGATTATTACCCTTTCTAATAACAGGTCAGGATTGATCTTTGTACGATGAATTCCACAGTTCTTTCTGTAATACAACATTGCTTGCAGAAATGCATTTACATTTTTTTTTTGTGAATTGATCACAGAAATTACCCAGCAGTTTTTACTGGTATGTAGCATTTCTACTTTCTCTAATAGGCAGAATTTACAGCCAGCAGTAATAACAATTACCACCTGTGGAAGTCCTATTCCTATTCTTGTACCAAAGTTATTAGTGTCTTCTGCTTTGTTTGCATTGTGACAATGATGGCTTTAACAAAAATGCAATGTGGGTAAGGTTACCTTTTCTTACTTGTTTTTGGTGTTATTGTGATCTATATAGTTATTTTAGTACCCTTTGTGCTGCCTAAAGTGATTTTCTGGGTGTCTAATTGCATTATTTATGAAGCTCTTCTAACCATTGGCAGGTTTGCGAAGTGTACTGATCTGTATTGAAATCCCTGTTTATAGTTAGGTGTGTGAAATCGGGTTTTTGGTTGAATGGTGTGTTAACCAGGCCTGGGTGGAACTTTTAATTCTGTCAGCAAAATGGGAGAAATTTGATAATTCTGTGTTACTTTTGTAACAAGGAATTACTGAAACATCAGTGGAATAAAAGAGTTAATTATGTAGTGTTTTTTAAAAAGAGAAGGACTTCTGTATATTACACGGCGCCCTTACAAACTCTGCACTGCTCTTAAGAGACCTCAAGGGAAACAGACACACAAGGTTTTGGAGGTTTGTGAACAGCTTAAACAAGCTATCCAAATAAAGGGCCACAGTAAACATTTCTGAAGAGTCCTGGTTTCAGTTTTTAACCCAGCACCTTGGATGCCCAAGCCTTACATCAACTCAAAATATAAATTTCACTGAATATAAGACTAAGGGAATTTGAACCTCTGGAATAACTCTACGTGCATCACCCATTCGAGCAGAGGGATCGCACAGCGCATATCTAAAAGCAAGACGACGGAGCCTTGGAACCCAACAACATTCCAGCAGCCCTTTTCAAAGAGGACATGGCACTTTGGTCCACCTGTCTGGGAACAGTCTACAAAAGTGTAATATTATCCAAGTCCATCCCTCACATTTGGAAAGGCTTAATCCTCACTCCAATATTCAAAGCGGGTGCAGTGAATGATCGAGCCAACTACCGGTTAATAGCCTTTTTGGATGTTGAGTTGAAATTCTTTTCAAGTTGCCTTCTGAAGGAACTGCAAGCCTGGATATCATCCCGCAAGCTTTTCCCATTTAACTAGTGTTTTCTAAAGTTGTTGGTACATCAGCCAATCTGTTTGTGATATCTCTATAGTTCGACCGCAGTAGGACTATGAAGCAACCTCTCCACTTCTCATTCATGCTGCTTTTAATCAAGAAGATAGATGCAAACTGTGGTCCAAATTATCCAGCTGGGGCATTCCCAGCCATCGTTTGAGTGTAATAATTCTTCTTCACACAGGAACATGAGTGAGGATCAAGTTTGGGAAATTGTCTTGTTTATTGAGAGAGATTCTAATGTATCAAGGTTTAGGACAGGGCTGTGTACTTGCCACAACTATTTTCAATCTCTTTCTGGTTTATCTGATGACCATCTTAGCTCAAGTTAATTCCCACACACCGAAACTGGGAAACACCCTGTTGCCATGGCTGATGATGAAAGTTGGTCTTTAAAGGCTTTTTAATGCTACAGCTGCTGATGCACTGACCATCAAATTGAAAAAAAAATAAAAAAACATGTCCTTTAGAAAGCCACAGCAGCAGTCATTCTTGAGGTCGTTGAGGACAGACAAAATGGAAGATGTGCAGGAGCACAACTGGGGCTCCTTCTAGACAGTAAGGGTACCTACCAATTAAATATAGAGCAGTTAAAGCAAAAATCTCTTTCCCTTGCATTTGCATTTGAGCGTAGTAACTCTACTACAGGTTCTTCAATCCACCTACCCTTGCTGAAAATAATCCAGGCAAAGTTAATTTCCACCATCACCTATGGCAGCACAACCTTGAGAGGTAGAGATGGCCCCCACTTGGAGAAAGTTATCACCAGGATGTTCAAATTGTTATTTGCCTTTCTGGGTAATACCTCACCAGCACAGGTACACCTTGAATTCAGTTTGATTATGCAAGCAATAGGGAGGGAGGATGCATTTATAAAATGGTGCTATAATTTAAAAAATGCAAACACAGCTATGTTAGGCTCCCTCCTCTGGACTGAAGTGAATAGGAAGACTAAATCTCCCACCAGGGCCTATCTTGACACCTGCCTTAAATCCCTTAGGCATTATGAACGAATTCTCTCAGTCCTTATCAACAAACTAAAACAACAGTTAATAACAATGTCAAGATCTTCTTTTTGTCAGCAGATAAGGAGCTGTTTGCCAAGAGACAGCATGCCTCGATCACCATCTCGTCTTATACACAACTATCCCCTCAACCATACCTGGGCATAGCTATTAAGCTGCAATTCAAGGCTGCTTTCATGAAATTCAGAATAGGATATCTGCCGTCATGCTCATATCTTCCTCTATGGAAGTGTACAAATATTACATGTCTATGCCGACTCTATGCCGACTCTGTGGGCAAACCCCTGAAGCCCTGATTCATCAGATATGGATTTGCAATGGTAATATGCAATATGGAAGCTTGGAAAACCATTCTCTGACCCATCTGGAATCAGAAAGGGTTGTGAAGGTGCAAGCCAGCAATCTTAGCCTGCTTTAACGGAATGGGCATGCAACTTAGCAGTAGTCTTTTGAAGTATCTGGTAAAACTAGAATGAACTTAAATACTTCTAGGTCTTAAGAAATCCTATACTATGCATCTACAGTATAGCCACTATGGTATCCAGGTATAACATCTAACACCTGCCACAAGGAGGGGAGCAAGAGACTGCAGCTAAGCATTAATAAATTTCAAAAAACAAGTCTATCTAAGGCACTTACAACCAGATTTAAAAGGCCCTTGTTCCTCCCTGCGCCACATTTTGTTTACCTTAATGTGGCATTAAGGGGGACGCTTCCTCGCGCCATATTTATAGAGTGGTGCAATGCTGGCATTGTGCAACTTTGCAAACCCTTCTGCCACATTATATTGTATGCAAGGGGGTGTACCACGCAGGGAGTCCACAAACAGGGCCATGGTGAAATCTACAAGATTTCACTGCAAAACTTTTTTGTTATTTTTAATGCCTGCTCAGGGTAGACGTTAAAGTGACGGGCCCATAGTAGCTTATTGGCCTCCCTAGTGCTCTGCTGTACTAGCACCGTAATTTATGGAGCTAATCCAGCACAGCGCGACAATAGCATCATTAGTTATGGAGCTATTGTGGACACAAGTGCAATGGTGCACCGTATTTTAAATAAGGCTCCAACATGGTATTGTTAAGGGGGGCAGGGATGGTGCAAGGAAAGTGGTGCATCTGGCCAATGCACCACTTTCTTGTAGATCTGGCCCTTAATGGCTTAAAAAAAACTTCACACAGTTGAAAGAATTTGAAAATGAGGCGTGATGAAACGCCTCTCTAATTTTTGATTAGTCCTAGCATTTCAAGACAGTATTTTACTCTATATAATATTGTTTTAAAAGAACAGTATTATTTAGGTTCTAATACTTTTAAAATTTATTAACTTACCAATGATGGTTTTGGCGCGCTTACTATAGCTGCCAAGTACTGATTGACTGTAATCCAGTTACAAAAACAAGCTTTGCTGGTAAGCAACATCTGATTGTGCATTATAGTATTTTATGAATTGATGTGCTGATTTGTACTTTTGAGCTGCTGGTGTATTGAACGCCTTTTAACTGTAAAGGTTTTAATTAACTGATCAATAAATTGTTGTTCTTCTTCTTCAAACTCTGCAGTGCTTTAAATTTTTAATCACTGCCGCATATGCAAGGGCGCTGAGTGGAATGCAGTGGTTTCTAAGCAGGGTGGGAAGAGGGAGCAGTCCCTTTACATTTAGAAACCACCAAACCACTGCATATTACTTGGCATTCTTAAATACTCTGCAGTCACTAAAGGTTTTAATCACTGCACAGTATGTTAAGACATTCACCCCTAAATTCAGATACGAGGGTGCATTTTGTGCTAAGAAAATAGTGCCTAATGCCCACTCTGTCCTGTTGCAGAATTCCACAGAATCTGGTGGAAATTTAATATAATATGTGAGCCAGTGGAATCAAACTCCACAACCATGATCCCTATCAGGGTGAACCACAAAAGTCACCAACTAAACCTGTGCTTAACGTTTTGGTAGCTTGGTACAAAAACAGTCAGGCTTAACTTAGAGGCAATGTATAATATATTTATACAGCATACAACAGTGATAAAGTGAAAACACAGCACAAGAAAAATCCCACATCACTTTAGAAAAACAGAGTAACTTTTATTAAATAATTTGGCACCAAAAAAACAACAATCCAATCAGTAGAACTGTAGTTATAATATTTTTAAGTTTAAGATAAAGCACCTAAAAAAATCAAATCACCAACCACGGATACATGGGGGGTCATTCCGACCCTGGCGGTCCATGACTGCCAGGGCCGGGGACCACGGAAGCACCGCCAACAGGCTGGCGGTGCTTCCTGGGCTATTCTGACCACGGCGGTAAAGCCGCGGTCAGAAAAGGGGAACCAACGGTTTCCCGCCGGTTTTCCCCTGGCCCAGGGAATCCTCCATGGCGCCGCCATGGGGATTCCGACCCCCTTCCCGCCAGCCTGTTTCTGGCGGTTTTCACCCCCAGAACCAGGATGGCGGGAACTGGCATGGGCAGTGCAGGGGCCCCCTCACAGGGCCCCATACAGATTTTCACTGTCTGCTTTGCAGACAGTGAAAATCGCGACGGGTGCCGCAGTCTTTTGGCCGCGGGGCGGTCATTCGGCGGTAACCGCATGGCGGGCGGCGACCGCCGCCCGCCGCGGTCAGAATGACCGCCATAGTCATGTGTTAAAGTCGTAAAATATGATTTACAGCAATGGAACATGAATCAAATACAAAAACTGTATTAAGCCTGGTCGGCACTTACCTTGGGACTTAGAAGAAACTTGCAGAAAAGTTCTCTGAGATGCCAGAAGTTTCAGTTTGGCATGGCTGCAGGTGGTGTCCAAGGAGGAGGCTTCATCACTGAAGAATGGGCCTGAGGGTCCTGTTTTCATACATGAGGCCGTCTTTGAAGTAGGATAAGTTAGAGAATTCCTTTTGAAGTGCTTGAAGTTTCCTGCCTCCCCTGCCCTGGCTCCGAGCAGGCTTGATGAACACTGTAGGGGTGATGGGCCCTTTGTGTAAAGGTAGAGCAAACCTATTCACTTGCAAGAGGAGTGGACTCAGCTCTGCCTCCATCCTTCCAGTGATGGCCGATGCAGGCTTTCCCAATCCCTCCATTGTGTGACTGAAAGGAATTAGCAAGAATACACTGGCAAGTACACCTTCTCATGTGACCCAGGAACAGGCTGCAGGCATCAAACTGTTAGGGCTGGAAAAAGCTAACTTTATGATAGTGTTGTTTTCAAAATTGTAACCTGAAATCTGACTTTACCATTAAAGAAGGTTTTAAATTAGAAATTTCTCAAACACCAAACACAGAGGGGGTTATTCTAACTTTGGAGGAGGTGTTAATCCGTCCCAAAAGTGACGGAAAAGTGACGGATTTACCACCAGCCGTATTACGAGTCCATTATATCCTATGGAACTCGTAATACGGCTGGTGGTATATCCGTCACTTTACCGTCACTTTTGGGACAGATTAACACTCCTCCAAAGTTAGAATAACCCCCAGAATGTTTATCTGTTTCCAATCAAAGGTTAATACTTATTAAATGCAATAAGGCAAACCAATGTTATCCTATGGGAGAGGTAGGCCTCACAGTAGTACAAAACATATTTAGAACTTTTCCATGATACATACCAAACTTTCAATTACAGTACACCATGCCCTATGGGCTACCTAGTCGCTCTCTCATCAGTGACTTACATGCAATAAAGAAGAGATTAAGGGTCGGCAAGGAGGTTTTATTTCCAAGTCGAATCAGCAGTTTAAAACTGTGTTCAAGCTGCAATGGCACACCTGGGACACTTAAGTGGGTGGCACAGTGAGTGCTGCAGGCCTACTAGTAGCATTTAATTTACCAGCCCTTGTATATGGTATACCACTTACCTAAGGACCTAAAATTAAATTAAATATACCAATCTGGTTGATGACAATTTTACTATGTTTTAGGGAGTGAGCACAAGCATTTTACCACTGGTTTGCAGTGAAATTAGGAATGAACATCAACAAAATAATCAAAATATAACTGCAAAAGAACTAACATAATGTCTGCCTTCGGACAAAGCCGAAGGAAAGGCTAACCACAAATCAGCAAACACACTAGCACAGAGTCTGAATTCTATGAAGACTCAGAAAAAACTGGCTCTTCTGCAAAATGAAACATATAAGGTTTCAGAGTACAGAAACCACACATTTCATCCCATGACATACTAAGTTTGGCCTAGCAATGTTGCAAACACATGAACCAATCAATATCCTAGTAAGCAAGACTCTCTAGAGAAACCTGCTTCCTAATGCATTTCATTGGTTAAGCTGTGAATAACTAATTCTGGAAACAAATTCACATTTTATGTAACACAACCATGCAATGGATTGTTCAGCTGCAAAATGGCATACACAGAACATCAGCAGGTAACCTTGGAAAGGTACAGAATATGAACATCATGAACATTGCTTCCCCGGGAGAACACAAATATTACATTACAGGTACAACAGCTGAAGCTTCTTTGTCAATGATTTTCCTGAAATGGAAAAACACACAAACATGCACAGAGAGAGGAAGGCTTGCTCACATAAAATAAATGTGCACCGATATTCTGCAAGGATGAATAGCTTGTCAAGGTAAGTTGACTGTGGCCTATCATGCTAAATGGACCATGTCTACATTAGGCATTATTTCTAAGTAATAAAAGTTTGCCAAACCTCAGTAGAGTCAAACAATTTGACCTTTTGGAGAGCCTCATATACTGCCAAATGATTCCATTTCCTTTCACAGATTTGCAAGAACTATCACTTAAAAATAATTGTCTAGTCAGTGCTTTTTCTTATGAAAGAAAAGTACTTTATTACAAAAGCACTACTGAATATTATGCATGAATTCACAAATGAGGGCAAGTAGGCAGATGAAGGCAATGGTGACACACTGCTAGTAGTTAAGACCCCTAGTAATTCCTAAACCCTTAAGCCTAAAATGCCTTTACCTATTCTAGACATAATATAAGGGGGTGTCATTCTCACAAGGCAGGCTACTGTCTTTGTCAGGGTGTCACCACATTAATAAAAGCAGAAATCTTTCAAACAAACTAATGCAACATCGCTGGCTCCAGCAGCCTTCATCTTTTGTGTGCCAACGTCCTCTTCTTTCTCCCACCTGCATCCAAGGAGGCAGAATAATGTGTTTCCTGCTTCCTCCCAGACATGGGAATGAGGAGGGGGGTGGCCAACTGCATTGCCTCAGGAGTGTGACAATGCTCTATTGTCTCTCTGGGGAGAAGGCGGCCCCCTGTACTGTTGTGATTTCTGTCAGGCCCAGGAAAGATGAGGAAACCTTGGGGCATCCAGAATGGTGGTGGGATGTGGACAACTCTGCGTATAGTGACCCCTGGAGTCTTGGTCCTGAGTGTACATCTAAAAATCATAGCAGAGGACTATCTGCTCCATTTTCCTCCCATCCGTCCCCATTCTCTGACCTGTTGTGGCAATTTAGATGATTTTTACATGGTTTTGGTCCTGGTGGCCAGCTCTACCCATCAGGAGCATTTTCATCAGGTGTCCTTGCCTCTACATGTTATTTCTCTTGTGGAGCTTGATTTCCATTGCTGTCTCCCTCAGGACCTATCCTATATCTGGGTACCTGGCTCCTGTCCTGGACCAAAGATCTTCCTTAGTTGAACCAGTGCCATCCCATCTGCACTCCCCAGGTCCCGGGGCACATGTGTTAGCATTAAGTCAGTAGCTTCTCCAGATAGAGATCACCCATCTGTAGGAACTGTCCACTCAATATATAAGAGACTCTTCTAGGTTCCCTCCCTGTAGGACAGACTTCTACTCTCCGTCAGAGGGGAATGTGATTACTTTTATATTACTCTTTGATTCTGAAAGTTATGTGGATTATGTATGGCCATGTTTGGGCAAGATGAAGTGTCAAAATTAAAAGAAATTTGAACAATTAGTTCTCTTTTACATTTGGATCAAATTGTCTTAAGATCAAAGCCAAATTAATAATTTTCTAGTGGGCAATCATTTTTACGAGGAGACTAGCTCTAGGCCCATACAGGCAAAATCTCCTCTGACAATGCAACTAAATACACAAAAGAAGGTATTTATTCATTTGGTATCATGGGACTTCTGAGATAAATCTTTAGTAAAGAACCACCAGAAATGATGACTATAATTAGAAGACCCCCGGTCTATAATTTCCAAAAATATGTATTAGTGAAGGATGATTTAGAATTATTAACACAGTATGAGTGGTAAAGATGGGCTGATTATTTTGTAATGAAGGCTCACTCCATAATTCAGGAATGTGTGTTGCTAGTTATTTACATTGTAAATGAAATGTCTGTGAACTAGTGGTCTCTCAATTTCCATGCTCACTCGCTTGTCACACTGATGTCTGTGTTTTTGAAGTTAATCTAAGATTAATTCTTGCATATTTTTATAATGTTTTCATGTAATGTTTTCAACATAGAATGGGGCAGAATTTCATTGGAGTACCTCAGAATTTTTTTTTTCTATAGCTTTCACTGGGAACAAGCATTAAATGACCTTCGAAATTACATTCACTGAATAATATATTTCAGTTTAGAGAACATTGAGAAGGAAGTGGATATGTTGCGAGAGAAAATTAATCCTTTTTTATGACATATTATACCTTTTCAATATTTGCTGGAAAATCTATGTTCTCCACCAAATAAATATTTTGAGGTATTATAGATTGTAACATGCTGTTAATAGATTCTTGTGGGTCCCACAGATTTATTTCAAGTTTGACTTTTCAGGTCAAATAATTTGATTTGTTGCCTAATCTGCAAGTGCAAGATGCCTCCTGCATCACATGTCTGTTTTTGATAAAAACATATATAATTACTTGTCTAGTACTACATCTACCTTGTACTTAAGTTTTACTTGTTTCATAGTGTTTTTACAATGCCCATAAACACAGCAGCAGCTGCCGCAAATATCGAGGGGAGAGGCGGGTGGGGGAAGGGACAGGAAAAAAAAAAAAAAAAGTACCTGCTCCCATCTCTGCCGCTTGCTGCATTGCTCCTCTGCTCTTTTTCTGGTGTCCCAGCATTCACTGGGACACCAGCACCAGCTCCCTTGCAATCCTGGGACTGCTCTCATGTTAAATCTAGCATGACAGCAGGGTGAGGATTGGCCTGAGCTTCTTGGACTGCCACTCAGACACTGCCCTGGGGCCTGTGCAGTTTTTCTAGCCTGGCTGTGTAGCACAGCCGGGTTGTAGAAACCTAAGTGCACATGTGTGTTTGGCCCACCTAAGACGACCAGCCAAACACACATGTGCACTTAATGCACAGATTTTACTCTCTCCTCCCATGGCCCAGCCCCACCCCTCCTTGCACCTGCTGATGCCTGAGCCAGCAGCTGAAAGATAAAAAGATAAAAAATATTGTTTTATCTTTCAGCTCCTGGCTTAGTCAGTGGGGCACCACTCCTTCTCCATACTGAAGGAGCCATCCCTGCATGGACAAAAAAAACACCTGTGATCATATTTGTTTGTATAGTAAACATTTCTTAGTGCATGACTGTTAGAAATGAGGTCTGTATTTGGCAGAGGTATACACCCTTGTCCAAGTAGGGGGCCACAGACCTAGTCAGGGTAAGTCACACACAATCCAAATTATCCTGTGTCCTCCATCTGGTAGCTTGGCACTGAGCTGTCAGGCTTAACTTAGAAGACAATGTGTAAAGTATTTGTGCAATAAATCATGCAATAACACAGTGAAAACAGCACAAAAATACACCACAGAGGTTTAGAAAAATATAAGATATTTATCTGAGGAAATTAAGGTAAAAAACGATCAAGATTTGATAAGCACAAGTTGAAACATCACTTTTCCAATGATAAGAAGAGTCTTAAGCCTTTAAGAATCAACAAATGTCTCTTGTGTGCACAAAGTACCTGGTATGCGTCATAAAATTCAACCTCACCAATAAGCAGGATTTTGTATTGCCATTCTGGCCATACTAAATATGATCTATTTACCCCTTTCTGATCAGAATCTACAACTCAAACAGTATATGAGGGTAGCCATAATGTTAGCCTATAAATGGAGCAGGCCTCACAGCAGTGGAAAACAAATTTAGGAGTTTTCCACTACCAGGACATATAAAAAACACATGTATATGTCCTGCCTTTTACCTACACAACACCCTGTCCTATGGGTACCTAGGTCCTACCTTAGGGGTGACTTATATGTAGAAAAGACTTGCATCTTACACACCTTACTGGGCCTTATGGATGGCTATGCCCTTCAACATCTTTCTGTGGACAAGGGCGGTTAAACAAGTCAGAACCCACTCAGCTTGCACTTTATAGAATTGTTCGCACTTCAGCTGTTGATAAAGGCTTTATTATTTCTACTTACATTTGTTTACAGCTGTCATAATAACTCGACGTAAGATGTTTCATCCTTTTAAATTCATGTTTATTATATGGTCTTTTTATTGAGCAAAATTTAATAAACTTGACACTAAACTTGAAACGTGTGTGCCCCACAGCACAAATATTTACGTTTGAAATACATAAAGCCCAGCTTTAGATACTCCAGGCATCATCATGTTACTAACAAGTTGGCTGAGGATTCTGTCACTTTACTTCCTTTTATACTGGGTCAGTTAGGAGTATGGAGTCTGAGCCTAGGTTTTCACCTAATCTAACCTTGTGCCCTCTACTGCACAAATATTAACTAACTGAGTGCGATTGAAACCTTTCCCATGCTAATAACAGTTATTTGAAAGTCAATACACAACCTCATTTAGTTACCTGCAGACAGAACTGGTGACCATTATCATTTCTACAATGTACACTTTTTTTAGTAATAATTAGGCAAGGGTGGCATTTGTGAAACTTGCAAAATGTCTTGAAATTTTACATTAGATGATTTTGTGTAACTTTCACCTATGTTAGATTGGTTCAAGCAGAATATACCTTATGGAAATGCCATTGCAATACATGTTTAAATTGAATCTGTGTCCAGCTAGTATATTGTGCAAGTTTTGTAAGTGACATATGTTCTTGTGTAAAAAAGCCACACAAGATACCAGATTCAAAAACACTTGATGACAATTTGATCCACACCTAATATTAATGCATGGTGCCAATGAGTAGATACAGCTACAGCCTGATTAACCCCACTATCATCTCACATTTGCCAAACCACGGTTTTACAATATGCAATGGTCTGCATTTGTGCCCTTTTACTCAATTGCGAATTTAGTGTAAATGACAACACCAGATACATTTAACCTTGCGCTCCTTGATATTATAGGGAAATATACCCTATTAGGCTATGTCCCTATATTTTCTGATTATACATTGGCCACCTTCAGCAAGCCACACTCCCTACTGAACTGGCAATTCAAATCTGAATCAGGTACATGTGTAAACAAAATACACAATTAGGTTTATAAAATGGCATATAATGAGATCTGCAGGTTTTTTTTTCGGACAATGTTCCGAAAGCAAGGGTTGAGTTACCTTTCTTTGATAGCTGTGTTAGCTAAATGGATACGTTAATTAATAATTATGTTCTAGGAATCTGCCTAATCTCCATAGTTTTTTTCAAGGAGAGCCAGATTATAATCTCACAAATTATGGATAAATGGCTTAAATCAGAGGTGACCTGTTATGACTGGACACAACACAGAACACAGTACCACCTTGGCACAGGTTTGATCAGTGGAGGCTCCTCCATTTGGGTGGAGGAGCATTGCTCCCTGCCAGCAGCGGCAGCTGCAAAACCTTTACCAGAAAACAATCATAAACTTTGTAGTATGTTTATGATCGTTTTCTGGTAAAGTGGGGGGGGGCCACGAGAGTGATGAGAAGTGAGGAGGAGTGCCAAGCACTCCCCCTCAGGGCGCATGTGTGTTTGGCCAGCCGTCTCAGGCTGCCAAACACACATGCGCACAGGGCTCTCTCCAGCCAAGCAACTAAGTTGCTGGGCTGAAAAGAGCCTGCACAGGCTCCCAGTGTGCTGGGAGAGCCCCGGCTGGGCACTCTCAGCCAATCCTGATGCTCCTCTGAGCAGTGTAAGAACTGGCGCAGGGCAGGCTGCAGCATACGGCAAAGGAGAGGAGCGACGCAGCAGCGAGGAAAGGTAAGTGTTTTACTTTTTTAATTAAATTAAATAAATGTTTATTTCCTCCCTCCCCATGCGGGCCCTGCCTCTTTAGTACCTCGTAAGCTGCTTCTGGGTTTGATCTCAGTTGTCAGAGACCTGTGTTCTGCTAATAGAAGGGCTAAACGCTCTGAAGATTTACCCAAGAAAAAGCAAAACACAAGAAGTCATGGATGGATTGACTGAATTAAACTTAATCTCTAGGAAGCTTCCCAGTCACTGTTTTTTTCTAGACATATTAATTTTGGGTGAAATTTCTGTGGAGAGAAATGCAACATTTTGCAGTTCACAACCATGGAAACCTTGTAGCATTACCTGTTTATGCCCTATTCTATTGTCAAGAACTTGGACTTTGAACATAATACCGCAATGGAGAAAGACTGCACTGTGTTGTATAATTATTGCCCTAATTAGAATGTCTAACTGTGAACCATCTCCTTTGATCAAGGTCCAGAGTGCACATCCACATAATTAATTGTTTCTAAGACTATGGGGGTCATTCTGACCACGGCCGGCGGCGGTAGCCGCCGGCCTGGCTGGGCCCGCCAGAATACCGCTGCGCGGTCAATAGACCGCCGCGGGTATTCTGGGTTTCCCGCTGGGCTGGCGGGCAACCGCCAGAAGGCCCCCCGCCAGCCCAGCGGGAAACACCCTTCCATGAGGATGCCGGCTCCGAATGGAGCCGGCGGAGTGGAAGGGGTGCGACGGGTGCAGTTGCCATGGGCATGGGCACTGCAGAGGCCCCCAGGGGCCCCACGAGACCCCATACCGCCATTCTCTTCCTAGCGGCCAAAACAGCCAGGAACAGGATGGCGGTATGGGGGTCGGAATCCCCATGGCGGCGCAGCAAGCTGCGCCGCCAGGGAGGATTCCCCAGGGCAGCGGAAAACCGGCGGTACACCGCCGGTTTTCCGTTTCTGACCGCGGCTGTACCGCCGCGGTCAGAATGCCCAAGGGAGCACCGCCAGCCTGTTGGCGGTGCTCCCGCGGTCGTTGGCCCTGGCGGATTTTACCGCCAGGGTCAGAATGACCCCCTATGTGGCGTCTTGATTGAGAAAAATAGAACCCACTCAATCTCCAGTCAACTCAATTGTGTGATTTGTTTTTAACAAAGTTTGAGTGCCTGAAATATGTTGGTTTGTGTATGTAAATCTGGGTGTACTGTTTATTTTGTTTGGTAAGTTTTATGGAAGAGAATAGGTTCCAAGAGTACATTTTTTTTTTTTTCCACCTCACCCCATCTTGTGCTAATTGTCACAGTGAGTTACAGCATCTGTATTTCAATACCTACTTTGCTGACACACATTCCTATTCTCTTCATTTGATAGTTTGTTCACTATTTCCACGAACACTGTAAATTGATTACTATGCACATGTTCATAATAAGGAGACTACTGAACTGGGGTGGAGTGTTTTGTAGTAGCTATCAGGTAAATTAACTGTTTATTCTGGGAGGAACAGGGAACTCATTGAATATTAACCGGGGGGCTACCCCAAAAAATTATCTACTTACATTGTTGCTCTGCTGCTACCATGCCAAACGTGTAATTGTTAGACCTGACAGCCTTAGGGTGGTCATCCCCCAACATTTTGTCTGCCTCCCTCCACTTTTCTGACACTGTTGTTGCTGGTTTTAGGACTCTGCGCACTTTACCACTGCTAACCAGTGCTAAAGTGCATATGCTCTCTCTCTTAAAACATGGTAACATTGGTTCACACCCAATTGCCATATTTGATCTACTTGTACATCCCTAGTAAAGTGCACTACAGGTGCCCAGGGCCTTTAGATCGAATGCTACTAGTGGGCCTGTGTTAGAAATGGGGACTTTGGTTGGCAGGCAGGTTACCCCCTGCCCAAGCAAGGACCCTCACTCTAGTCATGGTAAGTCACACACAATCCAAATTATTCTGTGCCCACCCTCTGGTAGCTTGGCACTGAGTAGTAAGGCTTAACTTAGAAGGCAATGTGTAAAGTATTTGTGCAATAAATCATGCAATAACACAGTATAGCACCACAAACATACACCACACAGTGTTTAGAAAAATATATAATATTTATCTGATAAGATGCAAATCAAAACGATTAAAATGCAATAAGTATATGTTGAAATATCACTGTAAAAGTGATATAAAGGCCCTCATTCTGACCTTGGCGGTCTTTTCGCAAGACCGTCGAGTTACCGCCGCGGTAAAGACCGCCGACCGCGGCAGTATGCCGCTGCGTGTATTCCGACCGCTGGGAGCGTTCCGCCGGAATACCGCCAGCAGCCACACTGGCGGTCGGCGGGAAAGTGGAGACTGGTCAACCTCCACCGCCACGCCAGCAGAACACCGCCCCCAGAATTACGACCCACATTTCTGTGTGGCGGTCTTCTGTTGGCGGTCTTCTGTTGGCGGTCACGTCCCTATGGCTCCCGTCGCCTCCCGGAGGACCAACGCACAAGGTAAGTTGATCGTCCGTGAGGGGAGGGGGTGGGGGGGTGTTGTGTGATGTGTGCGTGCATGGGGGTGTGCGTGTGAGTGTGTAGAGGGGGTGTGTGAGTGCGTGCATGCGGGCGGGGAGTGCTGCTGTGCCTATGGGCAATGTGTGTAGTTCGGCGGGTGCGCATGTCGGCATGTATGTGTGCGAGTATGTGTCCCCGTTGTGTATGTGTGTGTGTAGGGGGTGTGTATATGTGCATGTTGGGGGTGTGTGCATGTCGGGGTGCGTGTATGTGCATGTCGGGGTGGGGGTGGGGAGGGGGTTCGTACCACCTCTGGGGGGTGGCAGGGGGGTGGAGGGTGTGGGGGGAGGACTCGGGGGGGCAGTGGGGGGTGGGGGAGACCCCTATCAGTGCCAGGGAAGGAATTCCCTGGCCCCGATAGTGCCTACCGCCATGGTTCGCATGGCGGTTCCCGAACGCCAGAAACCGCGGCGGTAAGCAGGGTCATGATACCGTTGGCGGTCTTGGGTCGACCGCCGGACCGGAGTGCGCAGACTCCAGCCCGTCGGTCATGACCGCCGTGGCTGTCGGAGTGGGGAAGTGGCGGTCGGTCGCGGCGGTGACCGCCGCGGTCAGAATGCCATTTTTAAGACCGCCGGTCTGTTCGCGGTCCGACCGCCGCCTCTCCGCCGACCGCCAAGGTCAGAATGAGGGCCAAAGTGTCTTAAGTTTCTTAAAATATAACAAGTGTTTCTTGCAGTCCAAAGTACCTGGTTTGCGTTCAAAAATCCTCGCAAGGGGCTGCATAGGAGGCAATGCATGGAAACAGGGAGGTGTGTGTCGGTTTCGCCCCTTCGCACACCGACTTGCGTCATTATTTTCCACGCACAGGAAGGCTTTGCGTTGATTTACGGTGCACAGAATTGGATCCTCTTCGGGCTGCGGGGTTTTCGGACGCCCCGGGGTCAATGCGTGTAATCCTGGGCTTGCGAAGCGAAGTCACAGGTACTGCGTCAATTCAGTGGTTGTTGCGTGGAAATTTCTCCTGCATGGAAGACGCTGTGTTGATTGCTCTCTGTATGTCGGGCTGCATCATCCTTGGTCGACTGCGCGTCGATCCAGTGGCCCGTGCATCGCAGTTCCGGTCGCTGCGCTGGCACTGCATCGATCTTCTCCTTGCGAAGTTGGGCTGCGTCATTCCGGTTCGGCGTGTGGTGAATTTTTCACCGCAGGGTAGGCTGAGCAGCATTTTTAGCAGGCTGTGCAAGCAAATTTTCCATCAAAGGAGTCCAGTTGCAGGAGTGAAGTCTTTTTTGGTCCTGAGACTTCAGGGAACAGGAGGCAAGCTCTATCCAAGCCCTTGGAGAGCACTTCTCAGCACATCCAGGGAGCAGCAACAGCAAGGCAGCAAGGCAGCAAGGCAGCAAGGCACCAGTTCCTCTCAGAAAAGCAGTCCGGGTGAGTCCTTTTGGCAGCCATGCAGTTCCTCTTTGCAGGTCTGGTTCAGGGATTCTTCACCAGCAGGTTTCTTGTCCAGAAGTGTATGTGAGGTAGAGTGTCTACCCCAAGAAGTGTCTAAAGTCTGTGGTTTTGGGTGCTCTTCTTATACCCATTTTGGCCATTGAAGTAGGTTTACTTCAAAGGAAAGTCTCACTTGTTTGTGAAATCCTGCCTTGCCCAGGCAAGGCCTCAGACACACACCAGGGGGTTGGAGACTGCATGGTGTGAGGGCAGGCACTGCCCTTTCAGGTGCGAGTGACCAATCCTCCCCTCCCTCCTAGCACAGATGGCTTATCAGGTTATGCAGGCTACACCCCAGCCCAATTGGGGCACTGTCTGGAGATTGGTGCAAACAGCCCAACTGTCAAACGAACCCAGACAGGGAATCCACAAACAGACAGAGTCACAAAAATGGTTTAAGCATGAAAATGCCCACTTTCTAAAAGTGGCAATTTAAACACACAATCTTAAAACAACTTTACTAAAAGATGTATTTCTAAATTGTGAGTTCAGAGGTCCCAAACATCATATGTCTATCTACTCCCAAAGGGAATCTACGTTTTAATCATGTTTAAAGACAGCCCCCAGGTTAACCTATGAGAGAGATAGGCCTTGCAACAGTGAAAACCGAATTTTGCAGTATTTTACTGTCAGGACATATAAAACACATTAGTATGTGTCCTACTTTAACTATACACTGCACCCTGCCAATTGGGCTACCTAGGGCCTACCTTAGGGGTGTCTTATATGTAGGAAAAGGGAAAGGTTAGGCCTCACAAGTGGGGACACTTGCCAAGTCGAATTTACAGTTTAAAACTGCACACACAGACACTGCAGTGGCAGGTCTGAGACATGATTACAGAGCTACTTATGTGGGTGGCACAACCAGTATTGCAGGCCCACTAATAGCATTTGATTTACAGGCCCTGGGCACCTCTAGTGCACTTTCCTAGGGAAATCAAATATGGCAATCATGGATAAACCAATCAACAGTACAATTTACACAGAGAGCATATGCACTTTAGTACTGGTTATCAGTGGTAAAGTGCTCACAGTTCTAAAGCCAAAAAAAACAGGTCAGGAAAAATAGCCATGCATATGGTTACAATATCGTCTGTAGCAAGCAGTGTAGCACCTTGAAATGAAAGTAAAGTGGGTGCTATGCAGATCTATATTCCGTCAAACCAAATCCATTAGTCATCACAGTAGTTAATTTAAATACTCAGTGGGCTACATGTTGGGTAAGTCTTCAGTCCAACTGTGAGGCTCAACATATGTTCCACACGTACAACACGTACACAGAAGCTGTGACTACCCAACAGCAGTTACAATCCTCATGGACGCCTTTTCGAGAAATGGTGATAGTCGGAGTCAGTTTGGGATTGTTTTGCTGGCTGATCTTGAAATATGCACATTGAATGTTTGGCTGTGCCGCTGGGCTCATCTACTCATTGGCACACGGAGGGTTTAGCACCTGTCTGTCCCAATTTGCCATTTTCTGTCCCATATTGCCATTTTTGTTTCTACCTTTGTGAGAATTTTAGTTCAACTGCAGGTCCCCTGGAATATAGCAGGCCAGCAAGCATGTGGCAGATCTTCTTTGCCATTGCCGCATAGACAGCAAATATTCTGTGTGCGATTCTGCTGTCAGGGGAGAAGGTATAGTGGAGAAGGAAGCAGACCTAAGCAATTCCGAGGTGCCGCTGTTTTCTAATTATTAAGAGTCAACAAGGCATAGGCTGTGCATGCTAGAACAGCTTTATCTTCAATCAACAAAAGAAATGTTATTTTTTTTCTGGACAGTTTTTTGGAAGACCAAGTGGCTGATGGGAGTTTCCAGGAGCTGGGCTATAATCATTCACAAGGGATCCTGATTCTAGAATATATTTCAGATCTTCACATTGATGATGATGCATTTCGACTTGTAACCTTTTTTTTTTTTTTTTTAATAAAGGAAATAAAGTAAATAAAACTAATATTATTATGTTATATATATAAAATATGACCCTGGTAAAAATAAACCAGAACCATTTAAATTCTGTCTCCTTCATGCTATGCAAAAAACAAAGTTTAAAAGATGATATTAAATTGCTTGACCATGACCAAACTAGGAAATTAAATACATTTGCCCTCTAAATTTTACTATAAAATACATACTTTACAAGCATCGGCCACATTCTAGATTTATTTTCAGTAGCTCTAAGAGTTTGAATATCTTGGGGAGCTGGTGGAGAAACTTTTTTTTCCAGCACATAATGGCCTGGTAGCAGTGGCAGCTGATTAGCAGGGAAAAGTGGTGGGGGGAAGTGGGGGATAAAAAAAAGGAAAAAAGAAAAGAAACCTTACCTGCTGCCTGCCACCTTGCAGCCTCAGTGCTCCTCTGCTCTTGAAGCACAGACTCCAAGACTCCCCTGCGCCAATCCAGATGCTGCTCTCATGCTGTTAATACTATTAACCAGCATGAGAGCAGAGCCTCAATTGGGCTGGTTTTACTATCCCACCAGGATTGGGAGCCTGTGCCTGCTGTTCTCCATGCAACAGCCTGGAGATATCCAAGTATGCATGTAAGCTTGTCCGTCATAGCACAGCCGGTGAAACCGGCATGCACACTTGCAGTGCCCTGTGCCCACCACTCCTCGTCCTTGCTTGCCACTGTCAGAGGATGGCCCCGCCATCAAGACTCAGCTCTAGCTCTGTCATGCAAAATAAAATGATTATTTAGCATTTTTAGTAATTGCTTTATTATCATTTAATTTTACATGTTTTCATCTGCTGGCTCCAGAAGTGGGGCAATGCTCCTCCACCATAACCGAGGAGCAGACACTGCCTGGTATACCTGTGAATGTTGCTAAGACATGAAAGCTATTGTTGAGGCATCGAACAGCACAAAATCCTGGAAAGAAAACTATCCATGCACTAGAATGAACTGCTGTAACATAGTTAACTGGGAGAAAATTGAGCACTGTGGTGAAAATTCCCAAAAATAATTACACAATGAGTGGCAGCAGCAAATATTGTGGTAATCCTGTGAAATATTCGGGTGATAAATTTGAAAGAAATAGACATTGTTGAATGAGCCTAGCAAAGACAGCCCTCTGGAGGTGGGGAAGGGGCTCCTACGAACCCCCAGACATCCCCTTGCAGGTGGGTGCAGTCACTTACTGCACCCGTCTTTAAGGGGATCCCTGGATCCCTCTTGTAAGTGCATGCGAGTTGCTGCCTACTGTGTGAATCACAAAGTGGGTTTGTAGCAGCCTCTCCATATTTCACTTGAAAGCTATTCTCCCAGGGCAGTCTATTCACCATAATATGTTGCCTGTCCCTCTTTGCACCTGGCACACATGTTTTGTGTGCCTGGTGCAAACAGGGAAAGTGTGCCTCTTTGGTATTTTGGGCCCAAATGTTTACCTGGCTATTTAACAAATATTGTGTTCAATATTTTCACCTGTGTTCAAAAATAGAATCTACAACCCTAAACGCACACCGCAGGAAAAATAAATAATCTGCAATTAGAAAAAAGAATGTCTGGCACATATAACAATTCTTTGTTGGCACATATGGTGAAAAAAGCATTTTTCACATGCACTAATTAACCGATCAAAATTGTGAATGAGTAAAATGGGGTGAGAGATCCTGCTCTCTGGGTCCCAGAACAAAGACCTTTCTGGGCAGAGGTGCTATCACACCTCCATCAGCAAGAAAACACACAAAGGACAAGAGGTGTAGTCAGCCACAGCTTGCACCACCCCTAAGGTGTTGCATGTGAGGTGACTCTCTCCATTTAATTTTCCTCCAATTTGCAAGGAAGGAAAATAGCTAATCAGGTGTAGGGAAGTGGTCTCGGCCCACGGGAAGTGGTTATTTAATGGGTGTAGCCACCCTAATGTAGATGATCAATTGGTCAGGACTAGGTAATCCCCTAAAAGCTCACTAAATACAGTATTCAATGGGCACCCCTAGACCAGAGAATCAGATTCCAAGGACAAAAAGAAGACTAGCAACAAAGAAGACTCAAGGCTCGAGAACCGAAGTCCTGCACACCAAGAAGAAGGCACCAAACCCTGCCTGCTGCACCCAGAACTCGACAATCACAGCTGAGGGGTTGCTCAGACATCGGACAGACTCTACAAACCCCCAGAGGACCTCCACACTTCAGGAAATTGCCAAAGATCTCCCTCTAGAGTGAAGGCACCACTCTCCTGCAACAAAGGCCAGAAGAATAGTGAAGCTCACTTCACTGACTGGCTGCTGACCAGGGAACTGGAGTCCGCAGGTGGACCAAACTCCACCCACCCAACCATGTGAACAGACACTGAAAGAGTGCCTAGTTTGGTGGCAGTGCACACTCCACTGGCCAAATCGTGCATTAGCCCCAGGACCAGGTCACTACACATTGGACACCCAGAAGGACAGACCACACAGGCCTGAAAAAGGACCAGGAGGAAGACTCAGTTGAGGGACTTCAGAAAACACCAGGACCTCCCAGCAGAGTGCCCCTGCTGACCTGCATGTGACCGTTGACATGACCTACTTTCTGCTTCCAATGCCACCGTTGTGCACAGCTACTGGATCACTGATTCGCTCTCCACCTGGCCGTCCTGCACCGAAGATCCAGCTGTGCATTAAGGGTTTCCGACCCCTTACGACCTTGACACTCCAAGGGGACCCACCGGACTCACCTTGAAATGCACCAGTGCAGTGCTTTACCAAGTGGTCCCCCATAATGGCCTGGCACCAGCTCAAAGGACTTTCTGCAGGTACCCCTGCCGGAACCAGTAACTGCCCAAACCTCTCCAGATGGTCCATAGGGCTCACTGATGACCTTGACATACTTGCAAAAGGAGACCTTTGTGAATGCATTGCTTGATTTTATATGCATTTTTTAAGTATTTATCCATTGAACCTTATAGTGCGTTATTACGCACAGAACTGAGACATGTTCTAAACTTTAAAATTCATAACTTAAAAAAGTACTTACCCAATTTTGACATTGTTGGTCTCAAAATTATTCTAAAAAAATGCGAAGTATTTTTGCAAAATTGGTCTCAAGTTATTCTTTTAAGTGTGTGTCTTGCTTTATTGATACTGTGAGTACAATAAATGTTTTGCACTTCTCCAAGATTAGTCTAACTGCTCGACCAAGCTACCATAAAAATTAGGGTACTAGGTGGTCTAGTTTTTACCTCTCTACACCAATGTGTGGTTGCCCGAACTCTGCACAGTGTGCTCAGCTTTGCACACTACATGGAGAGAAAGCCTCCTACAGTGATTACTGTTGAATTATTTGCCTTTCATTTATATGAGTCAGATACGCCTAGTCATTAATGGAATGTGGCATTCCCCATTTAGCTCCCACTACATATTGTTTTACTGGAAATGTAATTAAAGATCTCAGTGAGGCAATGGATACAACTCCCACGGTAGTATACACAGGAGAGAGGATTAGGCCCTCATTCTGACCTTGGCGGTCTTTTCGCGAGACCGCCGAGTTACCGCCGCGGTGAAGACCGCCGACCGCGGCGGTATGCCGCTGTGCGCATTCCGACCGCTGGGTGCGTTCCGCCGGGAAACCGCCAGCAGCCACACTGGCGGTCGGCGGAAAAGTGGAGACTGGTCAACCTCCACCGCCACGCCAGCAGAACACCGCCCACAGAATTACGACCCACATATCTGTGTGGCGGTCTTCTGTTGGTGGTGTTCTGTTGGCGGTCACCTCCCCATGGCTCCCGCCGCCTCCCGGAGGACCAACGCACAAGGTAAGTTGACCGTCCGTGAGGGGAGGGGGAGGGGGGGTGTTGTGTGATGTGGGCTGCTGTGTCTATGGGTAAAGTGTGCTGTTCGGCAGGTGCGCGTGTCTGCATGTATGTGTGCGGGTATGTGTCCCCGTTGTGTATGTGTGTGTAGGGGGTGTGTATATGCGCATGTTGGGGGTGTGTGCATGTCGGGGTGCATGTATGTGCATGTCGGGGTGGGGGTGGGGAGGGGGTTCGTACCACCTCTGGGGGGTGGCAGGGGGGTGGAGGGTGTGGGGGGAGGACTCGGGTGGGTAGTGGGGGGTGGGGAGACCCCTATCAGTGCCAGGGAAGGAATTCCCTGGCCCCGATAGTGCTTACCGCCATGGTTCGCATGGCGGTTCCCGACCGCCAGAAACCGCGGAGGTAGGCAGGGTCATGATACCGTTGGCGGTCTTGGGACGACCGCCGGGCCGGAGTGCGCAAACTCCAGCCCGGCGGTCATGACCGCCGTGGCGGTCGGAGTGGGGAAGTGGCGGTCGATCGCGGCGGTGACCGCCGCGGTCAGAATGCCATTTTTCTGACCGCCGGTCTGTTCGCGGTCCGACCGCCGCTTCTCCGCCAACCGCCAAGGTCAGAATGAGGGCCTTAGTCTTACAAGAGATATGTGGTTCAATGAACAGAACAATGATTGAATGTCCACAAGTGTTCGTAGCATATTATCCTGCCAGTTGTTGCTACTGGCAGGAACTTGCAACACAGTCTTTCAAGGTGAAATTTATAATTGTCACAATAACTGAATTACGTAGTCTTTCAAACGAAAATGTGAATTACAGTTAGTATACTCTTTTCTATTGTTTGGAAATTTAAACTAACCAATAATTCTGATTTAGATTAAATTGATGTTACAAATGGGCTACTACACATATGTCCAGTACATCCTCACTAAAAAAGATGGTAAATAGTTAAGAGTCTATGTAGATTAAAATCCATTCACAATGCCCTTATAATTGACTCCAAGTGACATAGCCAGCATATACAACAAGCATAAGAAATATTTAAATTAAAACAGTGAAGACACTGATAGTACTTAATATTAGACAGCCACATATAATTAATATTAGACTTTCCACTATTTGACTCTGCAAGAACATATTTGTGTTAGCTTTTTGATATGCTTCTTTAAACGATTTGCAAAATACTAAGAATTATGTATATATTTTTATTTTGGAGTAAACTGAGTTTCATTTGGAGCTGGGTGCTCTGTACACTGACCCGCCAGGCAAGCAGATGTTATGGTCTCTGCTTTATTGGCAAAGGACCGCCCACTGTATTTAGGGATCCCCACCAGTCAGGCTGAGAATCCAGTGCCTTTTTTAGAGCTGCATCTGAGCAGCTTCACTGAAGGAACTGATTCTGTTATGAACTGGTGCCAGGACCAGATTCCATATCTAGTAGGTTATGCAGTGGAATCACTATAAAGATTTCCCACAGGCAGACAGAGATCTGTTTGTTTAGCAGAGCCAAAGCAGTACTAGTTCCAAGGAAGGAACCCATCATGTATCGATCTGGAAATCATGTTTAATGTGCTCAATCAACACATTATTTGGTTTCACGACAATTAGCACCCAAACAGAAGGTTATTTTCACAAAAACAAAAAAAGGTCTTGGCATGCAGAAAGATTTGTTCTTGTATGCAGGGGTCATTTTCGCAACGATGTGCAGTGACATGATGTGGACTAGACAGATTTTAACCTGCAGCACCCCACCAACACCAACACAGAAAAGAACATGAATGATATTTCAAAAATAATGGCTTAGAGTGATTACCAATGGCAGTATCTAGCTAATATCCCTAGCAGTATAATATTACCCATTACAGTATCAACAATTGCTGTCTGGAAGTAAAATGAATCCTGCTGGGTAAGCACCATTTAGGTAAAAGGGTATGTGAGAAATGCATGACGAAGGACGTCATTATAAAACTGTGATAACCCTTGGATCAGTATTTAAGAGGCCAATAAAAACTCTTATTAGGAGTTTTGTCAATTTAAATGGGTAATAACAAGCCGATTTGGGTCATTCCATACCAGTGTTCTGGAAGTTGCAAGGCATTTGTACCTGCTAAATTTCAGCTGGTTTGACCTCTCAAAATGTATCTCTGGGAAGGCCTTGTCACACCTAGTAACTGCTTGGCGTTGTAAGCTGGTGAACTAGTAATTGTGACCCCTGTGCAAACACCTATCAACTGTTTGCCCTCAAAAGAAAATAAAGTTGCTAACATGGTGGTAATTACTAGCAAAATTCACTGAAATGAGAAGCAAGTGGCGGCAGCACCAACTTGGAAGGGGGCTCAGTGTTCCAGAACCCCTGTACATGTCCATGGGGCAGGGCCTGAACCCTTCTACTCTCGGCCAGGCTCTGGGTGACCCCTTTTCCCCTTTATTTAGGGATAGGAGAATCAGCACCAGCATACAGTGATATTACGCTGGTCATTCTAGGGGTGTAAATTATTGATTGCAATGGGCAAGAGGAACCTAAGTACACAAAAGGGTGAGGGTGCCCATGGTCCGTTGATACAGCCATCAATTTCCAGTTACTTGTCATCTTTTAGTGGGGCCATTGAAACTGAATTAGTGCAGGTTGAAGAACAAATCGGGGCTGTTCATAAATCAACTCAGAATTTACCCTTTGAGCCTATTATTTCAATTAAGTCCACTCATGAGGTACCCTTGACAGGTCCTTCAATTAATGTACTACAGCCTGGCATAGGGGCTCCTCTCATGCAAGTCCCAAGTGCCCCCAATGAGCCGATCATTGTCTGCTCCCTGCGGTCTCTCCACCGCCGAAAAAGAGGAAAGCGGGTGGCCACTCTAAAACCACCAAACATGATATAGGGGCTTAGAGGAAATCTCCACCACTCCCGGAAAATTCTGCCTGTCACCTGTCGGTTCCAGATATGAACTTGGCTAATCTCACATTTGATAAAAGAGAGAAGGTAACTTGGCGAGACAAACTCATCTATACAGTTGATTCTATACTTAAATCATTCTGTGCGGTTTGGGAGGAAAAACTGCTCAGCCTGCTAAATAGAAAACTTGACCAATTTTATACAACCTTGTCTAAGCTAAATCCCCAACTAGCAGCCGATAAAGGAGAAGTACCGTACATCATACCACCGATCACTCAAGTCTTACCTTCGGCACGGCCATTAGATGGGCATGGCTTATCGTCTATGGAGACTAATCCCCTTGCAGAGACTAGAATTGGAACCTACCCAGGCCGCCCACTCTTTCCTCATGTCAATTCTATTTCTAAAAGCAAACAGGCACTGCAACTTCCTCCAGCTTGTATGCCATATGTCTTGGTTCTTGCAAAAGTTCTGCCCTTAGATCCTTGTCATAAAGAAGTTACTAATGCATTAATGAGAAAATGTGCCCATTGGTTAAGATCTAAATCTAAATATAAGGGAGATCTAAATGATAGCATTCTAAAGGCACGCAGACTAAATTGGGTCGGTCTATCAAATAAGGTTTATGAAGGTGACTGTGTTGTAATTAACTTTGATAAGCCTTGTTTAGTAAAATGCGTGTTGGCAGATTTGTCTCACTGTGCTGGGAAGGAAGAGGAAATCATAATCTTCCCACTAGGCCATTTTTATGACCCTCCCATGGCATATGTTCCTTTGAAAGCAGCACAATGTGTGTATAACTCAGGGTTGTTCACAACTCAAGTACAACCATCAATGTTTTCAGTCACCCACATGCCTTAACCCCCCTTGATGAGAATGATTAACACCTAACCAAGGCTAGGACATTGGGAGGTGTCCAGGAGGGATTTGTTGACGATATTGGGTCAGATAAGTGCTCAGTACAAGGGGGGCTCAATGAGATAGACACCCCTTCATCCAAGTTGTCAGAAGTAGCGAGTGATAGGAACATGGTGGCAGGTCCCGGATCAAAATAGTTAACGCAACTTTGTTGGAAAATTGCAGGGCTCCAGTCAAAGGTAAAAAACCCAGAGTGGCTAGGATTTATATCCTCTTATGATGTGATTTGTTTACAGGAGACCTGGTCAACGGACCCCATTTTCCTGGATGGTTATTATTCTGTACACCAACCGGCAATCCCCTCCTCAGCGGGAGGGCCAAGCTGGGGCCTCATGGTTCTTGTCTCTTTGCATCTCCCAAAATTGAAGGTTTCCATAATTTGGTCCTCATCCTATTTTATGGTTGTTTTATTGCTGATTGAGGGGAGTAAAGGCCTCCTGGTAATACATTTCTATAATAACATTGAAAATGACCTTTTGAAGGGTAGTTTTGAAAAGGTCACAGATTTCCTGGATTTTTCCGATAGGTTCCAGGATAAGGAGTACACTATTATATGGGTTGGGGATTTTAATACTCCACTAAGCAACTTGGAAGCTTTAGATGTTCATTTCACCCCTATGGAGGCTAGAGAGACATCAACTCATTTTATACACACTAATCAAGGGGAAGCTTTGAAATACCATTATCTATAAATTTGACCTTGTTTATGCTAGAGATAAGGCAAATGTAACTATCCCAAAAATACAAACTTTTACAGTGAATTCCAAAGGGAGCATTATTAATTTTATTCTTAATAGTGCCGCCGATTTTCTTTTAAGCCTTGATTTTAAGATAATGGCACACTGTGCCAGTGATCACAACCCATTATTTATTGAACTTGCATGTAAATGTAAACTGGGTATAAGTAACAGGGAACTAAATAGGGGAACCATTTTTAATAAAAAGTTTGGATTACGCATGAGATGGGAAAGGGTAGACCCCAAAACATTCAATCAGGAAATTATTGAACAAAATTTGGACTCTATCAATTTATGCCTGTCGCAACAAAGTACTCCTGATAAGTTAGCACTAGAAAATGTGAAATTATGTTCTGCTATTTCAGAATCCTTGGTAATCGATAGGCCCTTTCGCGGCCCAAGGGTGTGCCGTTGGTTAAGTTCTGTCTGTACAAAGGCCCACAAAGATTTGAAAAGGGCTCTTAGATCAACTCCATTTTCCCGGGACTCAGTTCGAATAGCCAGGGCCCAATATAAGACAGCTCTGGCAGCAAGGAAAAATGAAATCAGGTCTAGTGCATGGGATGAACTAATGGCAGCTACTGAACTGAAGGACACCACACAATTTTGGAGGGTGCTTAATCACTCTCATTCAACGGACCAGAATAATAAGGAAGACGAATGCTTGATACCAGAAACAGTGTGGGTTACCCATTTACCAGGGCTTTTCATCCAGACAATAATACTCTGTTTGAAGGGGATGAAAGAGATAATCAGAGCTCTGTGGACTCCAATTCGACTACTATTGATCTGTCTTTTGAGCTGCATGAGGTTATTAATGCCCTTTCCCGCTCGAGATCGGGGAAAGCTGCTGGGCCAGATGGGGTCCCTACTGACCTCTTTAAGTCTATGCCGGACCTCTGGGGTTCTTTAGTTACTAATGTACTAAGGTGCGTAGTAATGAGTAAAATTCCCTCTTCATGAATCATCATCCCTATTTTTTAAAATGGCTGCAGGAAAGATCCATCCTGTTACAGGCCAATTTCCCTTATAGAATCTACAGCTAAGATATTGGGAAGTGTAATTTTGACTCGACTGGAGGATTGGGCTGCTGAGGCAAAGATTATTTCCCCAATCCAATATCGCTTTAGACCTGGTCTTGGTACTATTGAACAATTGTTGAACTTGCGCCTCATTTTGTGCAAATTTGTGACCACAAGGAAGGAATCTATTCACCTGGCTTTTATAGATTTATCCAGTGCTTTTGACCTGGTGAATAGAGAGAAACTCTGGTCAATTATGGAATCTCTGGGGGTGGATCGGAACATCTTAGAGCTAATCAAACATTTTTATTCGAACATGAGGGTTGCAGTGCAATATGGATCACATGGCGAGAGGTCTGCCCCTTTCTCCTCTCTGAGAAGAGTTAGACAGGGCTGTATTTCAACACCGTTTTTCTTCCTGCTATATATTAATGGCCTTTATAGTTTTTTAATAACAAATGGTAAAGATTTCCCTAGAATGGGTGCGAGACAGCTCCCTGTATTATTGTACAGAGATGAAGCAGTTTTGATTGCCCGTACTGCCAACGGCCTACAAAGCCTGATGGATTATTTTTCAATCTTCAAGGAAGGTTTAGATCTGAAAGTAAATTATACAAAGACGTATGTGATGACATGTGGCCCTAGAAATACAAGATCTAAACTTTTTACTATGGGCGGGATTACTATGAATAAAGTAAAGGAGTTTTGTTATCTGGGCAATGGAAGTCTCATCTTATTTTTAAGACACAACAGATGGTGAGAAGCCTGGAAGCAATTTTTCGTTTTGCCTGTAAACTAGGTCACAGACCAGTTCATCATATAATTAAACTTTACAAAGCAAAATGTGTTTCTGCAACTAATTATGGGGCAGGTTTGTGGGGCCTGAATAAATCCGACTCCCTCCAATGCGTTAAGAACAAATTTGCACACAGAGTACTGATGGTGCCGAAGAACATAGCAAATGTTATCTTCCATGAGGAACTGGGATTAAGTTACATTGGGGATTTGATTGGTGTGGCTCCACTTTTATTATGGCTGAAAGCCTGGCTGAATCCTGCGGCTGATCTGGTTCAAGACTGTTTATCTGATTGTATCCATCTGGCCTACTTTAGCAGGATTCCATGGCTTTCTTACTTACAATCCACTTTTTGGAACTTAGGTCTGGAGAATATGTTCACTCACCCAGAGTCATTGCCTTCGAAAGCTAAGGACCTGGTTAAAACTCAATATTTTGAATACATCTCGAATAAGAGACTATATGGGGCTTTGCAATTGAAAACCTTTGATCCCTATGCCCAGATTTCAACAACGACTCGGACGGAACCCTTCTAACCTGGTTTCCGAAGTTCCCAGAATATCCCCTCCTTGTTTTATTCAGATTAAATTTGATACATTTTAGAGTGGCTTTTCCTAAGCAATGTTGCTGGCAAATAGTGCTTCCGATTTGCCCTTGTGACACTATTACCAAACAAAGCACATGTCACTTTCTTTTATTCTGTTCACTCTATTCTGCTCCCAGACATACATTTTTATCACCACTTTTACAGAAATTACAACTTACATCCTATAATGATGCTTTGATGTATCTACAACAATTGAATTCTATTGATATCTGTCATGTTATCTTAAACTTTTAAGAGTAGCTTCTGCCATTAGAAAACGTTATGAATCAGTGGAGGCAGCTATGCCTTAATTTAGAGTAATAGTGTATAGGATTTGATTATGATGAGAATTATGTTTTGGCTTTCAGCACTTTATGAGATATGGAAGTTATGAATTTTAAGTACGTTTTTAATCAATATAGATGAGGTATTTTATTATTGTTGTTTTATATTTCTTAAGAATTATGTCTTAAAATAATATTTTGTATAATGAATTTTGTGGTTTTGTGGTAATTTGCCAAATAAAGAATTTTGACTGACTGACACTGAAATTATCTCAGCCCAAATCAGCAACCTCTCCCTTCTGTTAATTTTCTTGCAAAAAAATTTACACATGTAGATAGAACGATGATTTGGAGTTTTTTGCCAATGCACTGTGAATTACCTTGAAATCTCATCTTATTTTTACCAATGGAATTAAAGTCGTACCTTGGATTGCTTTGACTTGTTGCTGTATATTTTGTCAATATAATGAAATAATGTCTTCCACCTTCAGCATTTTAGCTTGTTGTGTTAACTTCCACAGATAGAATTTATCACAACTGCAACAGCATACAGCTGTCAGAACTATGTAATTACATTTCTACCAATTTTAACACCCAGCAGAGCTCTAGTGAAAGCAGAGATGCATTTTACAGCACAGCACTGCTTCAAATATCCTTTCCGAAAGAATAATCTACACACACATCTAAGCAGTTTGAGGTAACAATCAAAAGGTGATCTTCCTTAAATCGTACAGCCCTCCAACCCTTATGTCTTAACTTACAGTCCTGCGCCATCACACTCACATCAGGGTCACCTTTTTTAGCATTACCCTGTTTTACATCCCATCATTGTGCTTCACAACTGACAGGTGTAACGAAAATACACCTTTAGATTTTCCATAAATAATGGCCATGAGTTACACCAGAAGTGCCCCATACAAATGTGATGAGGTTTTCCTTTCAACCCTCAAATCAAACAATAAAGAAAGCACAGGCTTTTTACATGTGCCATGGATCAGATTCTAATGGCTGATCTGGGTAACATTAAAGAAGACTCCATAACTCCCACACCCTCGCCTCCACGGACTACTTGCTCCTCGGGGACCTGAGTTTCAACCTGGAAAACACCAGCGACTGCAACTCCTCTGCCCTACTGGACAACCTTGCCAACCTCGGCCTCAAGCAACTGGTCACCTCGCCCGCTCACTCAGATGGGCACACGCTTGACGCCATCTTCTCCTCCAGCAGCCACATCACCTTTACTCACACCACCGAACTCCATTGGACCGACTACCGCTCCATTCATTTATCCTTCCTGAAGCCCACCAGCCATCCCAAAGAGCATCTGATCCCTCAACGCAAGTGGAACAAGATGTCCAAGGACCAATTGTTCTCCAACCTCGCCGAATCCATACCACCCAAAATCAACGACCCCAACACCGCCGCCCTCAACATCAAACAATGGCTCCACGACTGTGCGAACACCCTCGCTCCACTCAAAAAACCCACCAACACCCGCGTGAACAAGAAAGCTACCTGGCTCACCGCAGACCTTCAGGCCTCCAAACGAAAATGCCGGAAAGCCGAGAAAACCTGGTGCCAAGAACAATCAGAGAGCAACTTCACCGCCCTCAAATCAGCCATGCGCAAACACCACCAGGTCATCCGGACCACCAAAAGATCTTTCTACAAAGAACGAATTGACAACAATGCACACAACAGCAAGGAGCTATTCAACATCATCAAGGAACTCACCAACCCCAAGTCCTGCACCCTCGACCCTCCCCACTCACAAGACCTCTGCGACTCCCTCGCCACCTTCTTCCACCGCAAGATCACAGACATACATGGAAGCTTTGCAACACCGTCCCTCACCATCACCACCACTGACAGGGTCGACCCCATCCCACCCTGCTGCACCAACGTACTGAGCGCCTAGACCCCCACCAACGATGAGGAAACCACCAAAACCATGAACACCATCTACTCCGGCTCTCCCGCTGACCCCTGCCCTCACCACGTCTTCAATAAGGCCAGCCAAATCATCGCCTCCTAGCTCCGGACCGTCATCAACAGCTCCTTCGAGACCACCATCTTCCCGGAAAGCTGGAAACACGCCAAACTCAACGCCTTGCTCAAAAAGCCCACAGCTGATCCCGAAGACCTCAAAAACTACTGACCTATCTCCCTACTCCCCTTCCCTGCGAAGGTCATTGAGAAGATAGTCAACAACCAACTTTCCCGCTTCCTGGAGGACAACAGCTTGCTCGACGTCTCCCAGTCTGGATTCCGCAAAAACCACAGCACGAGACCGCCCTTATCGCCTGCACCGACGACATCAGGACCAGACTCGACAAAGGTGAAACTGTTGCCCTCATTGTCCTCGACCTTTCCACAGCCTTTGACACTGTCTGTCACCACACCCTCTGCACATGCCTCTTCGACACTAGAATTCACCACAGCGCCCTGGACTGGCTCACCTCCTTCCTCTCCGGAAGAACACAAAGAGTACGCCTCCCCTGTTCCAGTCAAAGGCCACCAAGACCATCTGTGGAGTCCACCAGGGATCCCCACTCAGCCCCACCCTCTTCAATATCTACATGGCTCCACTCACCAACATCGTCCGATTCCACGGCCTCAACATCGTCTCCTACGCAGATGACACCCAGCTCATCCTCTCTCTCACAAAAGACCCCGCAACCGTCAAGAACAACTTCTAAACCGGACTCCACGCCATCGGCAACTGGATGAAAGCAAGCCGCCTCAAACTGAATTCAGAAAAGACCATCATCTTCGGCCCCAACAGGTCAGCATGGGACGACTCCTGCTGGCCGGCCACTCTGGGGTCGCCCCCAACTCCCACCACCAACACACGCAACCTCGGCTTCATATTAGACTCTTCACTCTCCATAACCCATCAAGTCAACGCCATCTTGTCCTCATGCTTCAACACCCTTCGAATGCTCCGCAAGACCTTCAGGTGGAATTCCATGGAAACCAAAAGAACGGTCACCCACGCCCTCGTCAGCAGCAGACTGGACTACGGCAACGCCCTCTACGTGGGAACAACGACCAAGCTCCAGAAAAAACTCCAGCGCTTCCAGAGCGCCTTAGCACGTCCTACCCTCAACCTCCCTCGCCACAAACACATCTCAGCCCACCTCAGAGACCTCCACTGGCTACCCGTCAACAAAAGGATCGTCTTCAAACTCCTAATCCATGCTCACAAAGCTCTCCATGACACCAGACCATCCTACGTCAATAATCGTCTCAACTTCCACAACCCGACACGCCATCTCCGGTCCGCCAAAATCGCCCTCGCAACAGTCCCCCTGTGTTCACCGTGCCACAATCAGCCACAGATCCTTCTACCACCTTGCCGCCAAAACCTGGAACTCCCTCCCTGCCAACCTACGTATGACCCAGGACCTCCTGACCTTCAGGAAGCACCTCAAGACCTGGCTCTTCGAGCAGTAGCACACCCCCACCAGCACCTTGAGACCCTTCCAGGTGAGTAGCACGCTTAACAAATTACTGATTTGATTTTGATTTGATAACTCATTTCTTACACTCCACACTAAATAATGTAAAGGGTGTTTGAAATACTGGTGTGCATGAAAACAGCGGGAGTCATCACCAGTGGGAGTCATCTCCAGGGATATATTGCATGCAGCCAAAGGTGGTGGTTCTCTATGTGGGGTAAGGCCTTTCAATCTCCCAGCTCATTGGACCTTGCTTTGGGGAAGTGCATCAGGGAGGTTTCTCCAGTGTGATGTTACTATGGGTGGGCGAACTCAAGGAGCTTTACTCTGTGGAATTTCAGGGAGTTACATAAAAACTCTGCAAGATTACATGGAGTTCCACCAATGGGCAGAAATATGCATGCTGCTCTGCTTGCACTGCAATTCATCACCAGTAGTGCAAACTGCACTGAAAAATCAGCATGAACTGCACCATGCCGTGCACGCCCAACTTTGCAGCAACAAAACTATTCAAGAAGCTGTCCTCTAATCGCACAACCGCTTGTGCCCACCCGAACCTGCCCACTTTAGAAACTGACCCCAAAGGATGGCAAATTCTGCCACATGGCAAATAGCGGAATTTGGCTGGAACACTGCATTACAAGAGCAATGCAGGGTCACTAAATTCTGCCAATTCCATGGGCTGATTGAAACATTCCACCCACCTCTAGTCATTACAGGCTTCAATACACATACATGTGTGTGTGTGTGTGTGTGTGTGTGTGTATACTGAGACAATTACCACTTGCCAGAGACTAAGAAACCAGATCTAAAAACCTAAGCCTGCTTTGAAGTAATTTCAAGGGAAAGATCCACCCAGGAGCCTCAAGGGACATGGTGACTAACAGACCAGAACCAGGACTATCATGGATTGAATATGTGACAAAACGTCAACCCTAATCGCAAATTACCAATTATTTGTGAGAACGCATGGGTTCCCTGTTGATTAGATGAGTTAACAATTCAACAATGTGAATCCCAAACTAAACTTTCATGAAATATTGGCAAATAAGGAAAGTCATTGTGTTTGACTTACTGTGTCTTTTTGACAGATTGATAGTTACTCCAATTTCAAAACGTCAAAACGTGTCAAAACATACTTCATATAAGTCTGACTCCTTTTTCCATTGATGTGGAAACACTTTGTAGTAAAAAAAACTGAGTTTCAAAGGCTTCTGTGTCTTGTAGAGAATGCACTACCCTTCTCCTTTAGAATAGAACCCAGTCTGTAGACACTCAGGTTATTTGAATTTTCTCTCTTTACCTCCTACGGGCTGCACATTATTCTTCCAATCACATCTTCAGAAGTGCTAGAGTCTTCTGCTTTGCTCATTACTAACGTATCTCTGTGTCAACCAAGATATTTTCATTTTTTAAACAGATATAGCTCTAAATAGACTTTTAAAGTCCATTCATGATTACTATATCAATCTGTACATCAAACTGTATCTAGATTATAAAACGACTATTTTATCTTGGAGGGACCCTTGATTTTTGCACCTACACACCAATGGAAAGTCCATTGCATTTAGGTGGTAACTTGGGCCCATATTTATACTATTTATACTTTTTTAGCGGAGAGTTTGGGCCGCTTTTTGACAAGAAAACGGTGAAAACTTACAAAATACAATAGTATTTTGCAAGTTTGTGCTGTTTTTGCATCAAAAAGCGGCGCAAAGGCTGCGCTAAAAAAGTATAAATATAGGCCTCGGTCTTTTATTTTTAAATTGACATAGCTCATTGTACTCCGGTACACCAGAGCACTACCTGACCATACATACTGTCCATTGTCCACTAACTGCCCCTGCGCAAATAGAAAAGCCATCTGATTACCCACACCTCTTTGCATAGGGAGAGAGAATTAAATATGGTTTGCATATTTTCTCCATTAATGTGTGTCACTGCGCCCATGCCACAAAATGTTTTCCTGTAGGGGGAAAAAAAACCGAATGATTTACATTACAGCATAATATGATTCTAAGCAAGTATGGACCTTTAAAACATCTTGCAATCACCCACAGTAATGAGATAGCAATTTGCAGCACAGTACCACAATGCAACCCACCACACCAGCACACACATCCTTTTCTAAATCAATCTGGAAAATAATTGCATATACTCCAGTTACTCATAATGTTTGCATAGAACAGAATAGTTAATAGTTCGTATTAGACGGACATCTGCAAGAATATAAACATGAGATTTCTAATGGAACTAATCAAACCTCAACAAATACACCCCACTATACAGCCTTTACTCACCATATAAAGGAGAAATCAATAATCCATTCCCTTCGTATTAATAAAGTACTTCTGAGTAACACACACCCCACAGGTTTTACCTGCTATTTATGACGTTACACCATATTATATCACAACATTTAAACAACATTCTGTGATAACATGAGCTGGGGCGAGATGCTGTCTACTCAGTTCTGATTTGTGGGGAACCATTGTGTTTCTACTTCTAGAATCAGAATGACTCTGTCACCTCATGTAAAGTGAGACACTGACATACTATTAGAAGGTTCACACGTCAAACACGGTTCTCCCATCTTCATAGTTTTTCCAGGCCAGGACCAGCTTGCACATTATGGCTACCTTGGTATGAAAACCCCAACAATGTCACCCGCATGCTGGGAGAAAACTTAATGTGTCAGAGACATAGATTAGATTTTTTCAAAAACAAACCTGTGCTGAGTGTCTGTCTCTAAATTTGGTGGGCAGGTTGCTTCTGGGACAGTGGAGATAATGATTCAAGCACTTCTCCAGTATGGAAGTCCACCCACCAAAGCTTAAATCTGACCATAAGCATGTCTATGGCTGGGAGCAGAATAATGACTAGTCACATTGAATGAATGGAGATTTTCTGTCCCTGTTTGTGAGACTATTAGGTAATGCATTGGGAAAAGGTTTTCCAAATTGGAATGTGCAAGCTACTGAATGGGGCTTGGGGACTTGTCTCGGTACGTAAAGTTACCTTAGGAAATTCTGACATCTTTAGGACATCTGGCATGGGCTCTATGAGATCAGATGATTTTGTTTGTTTACCTCATTGAAGATGTTTAAAGAAAATAACAAAATAACTATTAGTGGCAAAAGTTGCTTCTCTGTGGCTGCGTGATACAAGATTGAGCACCCTGCTCTACACCTTCTCTTGGCTGGTTAGTACTTTTTAGAGATTCTGAAGCTTTTCTCTAACCAATTGAATACATGGCTTGGACCAAACAAGGATTCATGATATTGTGTTAGCAGAGATCATATTGTGCAGATTTGGATGACGTGGATGAGGTGCTGATGAAACCTGGAGTCTTTCCAGAAGAAATGCTGATGCTCTGTGCCATTTATTTTATGGGTCTTCAGACGTTCTTGGGAAGTGAGATTTTAACATTCATTATTACGGAAAGTGATTGCTGAAATCTTACAGGTGAGGTTTGTGGATTGCTATTCATTTAGGGATCACCCTCAGGTTAAATTAGGCAATCACAAGTCATTCTTGTACACAGACTGGTAAATAATCAAAAACAAGAGATCTTATGATACAAATTATTTTTACACTTACAGTACTCAAAACTACTAAACTAATCAGGCTTCCCAAAACCTCAAAAGAAGACAACAATGTTGCCAATAGCAACCATAAATACTTAATTGTTTCTGGAAGTAGCCAATGGCACTTATTTCCCTGTCATATAAGGCTATATATTTCCAGTAGGGTATGTCTTCATTTTACATTGTGGCATGACCACTTGCAGAGAGATTTAGGGGGTCATTACGACCCTGGCGGCCGGCGGTATGTTGGCGGTAACACCGCCAACAGGCTGGCGGTGTTCCGCCAGCAATTATGACCATGGCGGAATTGCCACGACCATACCGCCGGCGCCTCCATTTTCCCGCCAGGATTCCGCATGGCGGTCATAATCCCCAGGGCAGCGGTGTAAGCACCGCTGCCCTGGGGATTATGAGTCCCCGACCGCCGGCCTGTCCGTGGCGGTACACACTGCCATTGAAAGGCCGGCGGTAAGGGGACTTGGGGTGCCCCTGGGGGCCCCTGCACTGCCCATGCACTTGGCATGGGCAGTTCAGGGGCCCCTAGGCATTGCCCCGGTGCTCATTTCACTGGCCGAATTTCGAGCAGTGAAATGCGCGACGGGTGCTACTGCCCCCGCTGCAGATCAGCATTGCCGCCGGATCTATTAGGAGCCGGCTGCAATGTTGATGTGACATTTCCGCTGGGCCAGCGGAAATGTCATAATAGGGAGACAGGAATACCGCCGGCAATGGCGGTATTCTGTCTCCCGCGGCCTCGGAGGTCTTTTCAAAAGACCGCTGAGGTCGTAATGACCCCCTTAGTTTGTTGTTACCCAAGTCGCCCATCTTGTTTGCTTTCTTCGTCAAAATGGTAGTTTGCCTTTGCAGCCAGCAAGAGTTCTGTCTGCCCATTGTTCACATTTTTCTCTAATTTTAATGGAATGATCCCAAATATGTAAGTGTAAGAGGAGATTCCCAATGCTACACTTGAACTTAGATTTAAACTCCTTCTCCAAACAGATCTGTAGCCATAATATAAGAGTTACTTAGGATGGAAATAGATGTGTTAGTCCAATACCAATACCCACATTATTTGACTAACAAAAGTATGGGTTGTATTCAAGGTAGTTAAAGCAAGGGTTCACATTTTTGCTAAGTAACTGACTCTCAACTGAATCTGACTAAATCTGAGTTATCAGTGTTTAACCTCCAATACAGTATTATTTGTAATCAAAATTTCAGCAACACATTTCAGAAGGGAAGGCTTCAGAGAGTGAACATACTTCTCTATGTGTAGTAATTGGGCTTAAAATCACCTCTTCATACTAATAAGTCATTACACTGTCTCCCAGTTATTGATCAATTTACATTCAAACAAGCATTTTGGGTGATTAAACGCTGCCATTGACTATGACCATATGGTCTACATGAGAGCTCATAGTCCCTACTCACCTGATCATATCCTACAGAGTCAAAACCAAACCCCATTATCTACACTTAGATTTAAGCTTAAAGCCAGAGATGGTACAGCCTTATCAGTGAAAGATCCAAATTTATGGAACTATCCACCTCTGCAGCTTAGAGCCTCAAAAAGTTAGCTTCAAGAACCTGATTGTTCCTTTCACTAAAAGAACCCCTGTGTGAAGAAACCTGAGATGTGGTAGCTGTCACCTAGTAAATACTATCATTTAGTCATGCACTGTATTTGTCAGAAGTGATGTAGACTCTTCTATATTGGTACAACACTCCCTACCAACAGGGTGTTAGTAATGTTTTTGTTTTTACAAAGAATGTGATTCATGAATATCACAGGAGTTGACCTGGTGGTGTTCTGCCTACATTTATCTCAAATAGATTATATGCTCAAGTTAAAAAAATTAATTTAATGGAAAATATGTTTAAGGCTGACATGCTGGTGAATTAGCCACCCGAAAAAGCAGTATGTTCTCAGGTTGTAAGTAATATATATACTAATCTTATATGGGAAAGTAAATAAATGGCCTATAAGGGAGTGGAGGCATCAGGGCATTTATTCCTTTTCAACTGGCTTGATGATGGAGAGAGTTTTAAACATGTATCTTCAGATAAAGGCATGCTGGGAGCATTCTTGTAATGTTTTGCTTACCACCCAAAGGCACTCACACTGTGCTAGTAAAATATTGTTTGATTATTGTGTATTTTCTAAAATGTGCTCATTGTAATGTTAAGTTTATGTTAATTCAGTGGTACTTATGAGGAACAAGTCTACCATTGACATGTAGCCCAGATATTCAGTGGGCCCCATGCAATGATAAGCATCTCTACCTTCTGCCAGCTCTGCCATGATAGTAATGTGACATAATTACAGCATCTAATTCAGTTGAACCAAGCAGTTGTTTTCAGTGTTGTCAGGAACTGTCATCTAGCTATCAGGATCCTTATTGAAAAACATGTGACCTGGTGTAACTAGTATGTTGTGAATCCCAAACTTGATGTCTATTAACAAAGAATTAACTAACCAGAAAATCACTGTAGCAGAAATGCAGTTTAAATATTATGACCTGTGGCATTTACTGATTGCATTTTCTGAGCTCCTACTTCTATTTGCCACAGACTATTCTAATTCATAGCTATTGGTAAAGTGAAATTCTGCAATAGAATCTGGGGAGCATGGTGTTCTATGGAGGACAGCTGGAGAGATTCCCTGAGCCTTTGTAGCTGTGGTTCTTACTTCATTGTGAATTAAAGAATGTACACAAAGCCAGCTTTGGTAATCATGGACTCATTACTACAATTTTGGGGAAGAGCAGTGTTTGTACGGACTTTAGATAGCCCATCAGGTACTGTTTTGTTGTTGCACTGCATGGAGCGGAAGTTCCAGGCCCTGAGATTGTCCAAACAACATCAATTAGGCAATGTGGTTTTGCCTGCACTGTTGTTCTATGGCAGGACCGGAGGCTTTGGATTATGCTTCTATTTCTTTACTGATCAGATTTACAGCAGCCAACTAAAACACAAAAAGTAAAAAAAAAAACAGTGGTCCACAGTCCTGACCAATCATGGGCCTGTTCCCCATATAAATGCTCCTAACTCCTTAGTCCTTCCTCTTTCTTTGCTACTAGCAACCAGAGATAAATACAATCAGCTCCTTGCTTCTAACCCAGTAATCGCACAGTTTTCTGTTCAAGTTCATGCTTCAGCAGGGATTTCAATGTGAGAGCTCTGTTTTGCCTGGAGTACCGAGTCCTCGTTCTCCCTCGCTTGTTGAGTATGTGTGCAAAGCTGAACAGGTTGTTAATTTATACCCGATCGGCTTCATGTGTAGCGCTGACATTCTGCAGCGGTGCAGCAATCCCCTTGAATGCCTGATGGGGCCGGATAAGCCATAAGGGGGCTTTTCCCTAGGGAATTGTTACAGGTGCTCCCTCTACACCTTATTGGGCTGACAGACACAATATTTGTCTCATTTTCACATTGTGAGTGTCATAACATACCTGCAGGGGCTCTTCCCCCTCTGAACTCTTCTAAATCCTTGTGACTGATCACAACAATTGTATACTATGTCGAAGAGGATGAGTATTACCAGAAAATGTGTGAGGTGCCCTACAAGCATCAGGTGGAAGAAAAACTAGTGGAGGCCTTGGGCAACCATGTTCAGGACTCTTTCAATCAGGCTTTAATCAAGGCTACAAAGACATTTACAAAACCTCTGATGAGGTTTTGGCAACACAAACTAATGAGAGGCTCCCCATCCAATACCTTGCCAAAAAGCAGCCAGAATCACAAATTGGGCATTGCCTAAAGGAGCCCCTTTTAGAGGTGCTTTCTCTGCAAGAAATGGTTACACGCATGGCCACGGGTATGACAGCCTTGCTCCTCAAGACACGTCCAGAACTTTTTCTGCCCTAAATTCACAAGTGACTAAGACTTTTCCTACATTTTCTTCTCAATCATCCAACTTGGACCAGGCAGAGGAGGATCCAAAACCTGCAATGAAATGGAAACTCAAAGCTCACCACCTAAATGTGGATGCCCCTGACCCACAAAATGTTCTCTTTGACCTAGAGAATACTATTCACCCACGGTCCATGGAATGGGTTCCATGTGTTAGCGCGCCTGGTCTTTAGTAAGTAAACTTACAAGGGGACATGTATAGGGCGATAAACCTTTTGAATCGCATGGAGTATCCTAGTCATGCAGTGACCACTGAATTGATAGCTAACATCAATAATCAAGGAACATTGTATGAAAAACAGCCATAAACCATTTTAATCAAGAATATCACTACACAGGAAAGAGTTAACAATTTTTATTTTCCTATTGATTACAATTCTAGATCACCCCTTAGTTCAATCTTTATTCAAATCAAGCATTTTATTAATTCATTAATAGAAGACATTATTTCTTAAAGAAAACATATGTGGCAATGCATTACCATAAGCTAAGAATACCAGCATTAATAATGAAATTCAGCAAGTAAGTTTGTCAGTCATTTGTCACTGTCAACGTCACCCCTAACAGCCTACCTAACCAAGATTAGCATTAGCATGGGGGTCTTCATGCAAAAACAATTTAGAGAAAAAACATCAATTTGGAAAATATCTACCTAAGTGAGAATCTCTATAAACAGCTCAGTTGGTACCTAGAAGAAAAGGCATAAAATCGTCATTCACATTTTCATAGCTACCTATCCAGGATGGATCAGCAGCAAATCAGTCTTCGTCTTCAGGTCATCAATTAGTCAGCTACGAATCAGGCTCACAGAGTATGAACCCAATATCAGCACCTCGGACAGTGGCTCCTGACGTCATCAATTTTCTTCCCACAATTCTCCTAAATTCTGAATTCTTAGCCCCTTGTCATGACTTTTTAATAGGGTCTCTCAGTCCATCCCTCTAATTGCTAATTGGTCAGTCAGTCAGCAGATATGACTTTAACCTACAGTTTTTGTTTACCAAATCTATTAATTATCATATGTGCCGAGTCACAAGAAGCGGATTGGTTCTTCATGCAATGCCCTCATTATCCGGCTCATCAGGTATCAAAATTGTGCAGATGGCTCTTCAGTCAGTGCCTCTATTGTTCAAGTCCTGGGAAAGTTCATTTAGCCTAATCTACACATAATTTTATCAAAGTGTCTTCATCATCTCCTGTCTGCCGGTACACTGCAGAAAATTCTAGCTAAGTAACTTGAACTTTGAAGGGGTCAAGGTTGTGTCCAGCAGTTTCCAGTCCTTTGCAAGGCATCCGGTTTGAGTTTGCGAGGCCCATTGGAAGTAGGCCTTTAGTTCAGCTAACTTAGTACTAAAAATTAATGTAAAACAGAGGTTATGCATCTCATTATAACTTATTATTACATTTTTCTTATATATTTTCATTATTTTGCACATTTTCAGTCGTTTTAGTACCCATGGTGATCATACCCGGAGAGCAAATTTTGTAAACGTGCACATTATTTTTCTACGATTATTTTCTCTAAACATTTTCTTATTAGTAATAACATATAAATCATTAATAACTTTCTTAATTATCAAATCTGCTTCAATAGTCCCTCCTCTGATGACTAAATATGTCATCACACCTTCTCTTATCACTAATTTCTACAGTGGTGTTTCTGATGTTCTTTGATTTCTCCTTAAATTTTCTCTATAGATTCTTCTTGGACTCCCTTAATTTTATCTTTTGCCACAATTTGCATGTACCCCATAATCCTATTATAGAAATAATCACAATTAATATTCCCTGTACGATTTTCCATAATACCCCATTCCAAATTTGATTAAACCAACTACCCATGGTAGCAAATCCATTTCCAACTTTTTCCCAAATCCCTGGTTCCTTCAATTCCTTCAAATCCTTGCTTGGATTAGTTAAATTAGTAAGTAAGGGCCAGATGTACGAAAGGATTTTACCCATTCTGTGTCTATGGGAAAATCCTTTCGTACATCTGGCCCTAAGTCTCTTATCTCCTTATCACTATTAGGTTTAAACGAACAACAATGCCTAGCATTAATCATACTACAGACTCTGCCGTTGTTCACTAAAAATATGTCTAAAGCAAGAATATTTTGAAGCGTCATAGTTTTTTCCACAGCCAATTCAGTATCTTACAGGAGTATTTCCCCTGTGAAATTTGTCAGCATGTTATCCACAATAGTAGGCAGCTTTCGTATCTTGATTGCATTCAAAATAACTCCTACAGAAGGAATGACTGCACCAAAAATATCTCCCACAATTGCAGAAGAGGTTTCCCTCCTCTGTCGCTCATGATGTATTTCAATCACTTTTGGAATTTTTTTTAAATCATCTATCTGATACATTTTAGAGAAAACTATCCCCAAATAGCATAGACGGTAATAAGCATTAAGTCCACAAATACAGTAGATTCCAGGAATTGCAAGGTCCTGACCATTCAGCATTAAAGTTCACTTACTCTGAAACAAAAACACATGCCTACATTCACTCGTTCCTACAAATAAAGTGCCAGTGTGTGATTTCTGCCTATATAAACAAAGCTTCCCTACATGTAATGTATCTAAAGCTAATTTCCTTGCGTTTTATTAGCAGTGTAAGCATAATCATTTCTATAAGTCCTTTTCTCTAATCCTTTCTCTAACTTCTCCTCCAATGCCTTTCTTGTGTCATCAGTATGCTCTATGAAGCTCTTCTCCAACGGGGTTAGTGAGCAGGTAAGATTATTTTTATGTGCCTAAGCAGTACCAAATGTTAGTGTTGGTTCAAAGAGTCCTCTAACTAATACTATATCATGCTCTTTAGCTACTTTAGTCAAATATCTAATAATAGGAACAAAGGAAAACACAACTTCAGGGTTAGAATAGAAATACTGAATATATTCTTGGTTATAGAATCTTGTTAGTAGCAAACTACAAGTTATGCCATATGTTAGCGGCAGGCTACAGTACATAACCCCTTCTTCCACAGAGGAAGGAATTTGTGTACACACAAGACAGTTCCTTGCATACATCGTCTCAACATACTCACTCAACAACTGATAGAACACATTAGAAGAAAGCTCTCCTTGAGCATTAGTATAATCATCCAAATATCTTTCATCTAACTTAAACTTCTCTAAAACCGTTAATGTAGTAGTCTCAGGAATAGAAGCAATGGTAGCCTCCTTCATTTCATGAAAAGACATTCCCACAATCATCATTATGAACATTATTCCCCACATAATTGCCACTCCAACACTCAAATACCTACAATATCTAATATTTTTAACGTGGTTATTTAATTCAGCCATGATCTGTAAAGAATCAGAAAGCAGAATCAACTCTTAGATAAAACGCAACGGAAAAATTCAAAAATAAAGAAAAATATTTCTTTCTCACAGTTCAGTTTCACACGTAGGAACCCTTTCTCCTTTGTCAAAAATCAGATAGCAGCTTGTCACATCCGGGTTTTCAATTGTCACATCAAGTTATCAATGTCTTTTCTGGTTTTATCTCACAGTCTCTTTTCAAATTTATCTAGATCAGCACAACAATTCAGTCTATTTGTCACCTTCAGGTTGCATCAAAGTACTGATTTGGAACTTCTCTATCAAAATAAAAAGCATGAACTTGTTTTGTCATTCACTTGTTGCTGCATATGCCCACTCAGGGCCTGCGTATCTTCGACTTGCTACTGTCTTTCTTTTCAACCTTCGTTCTCCACTTAATTCTCCTTCACTTAATTCTTCCTTTCTTGTAGTATCCACTTCTTCCTCTATTGGTTCATTTATGACCAATTCTTTCTTCTTCCCAATTCGTGACTCAGGCCAATTATCTCCTTTTCTCGTTCCTTCATTCAATATTCTCCTCAGAATTGGACTCTTTATTTTTCTTTCTCTCTGGTGTTTTCTCTTGATGGACCTTCAATGGGTTCAGGAGGAGTCGGACTACTTTGACTTTGATCCATCTCAACTCTTTCCCCCTCTTGATCTGGCACTTGCTCTGCTTGTTTTTCAGCACCGTCTGCTTCTGGGAGAACCCCTTCTGTCCTCGGTTCTCCTGCTGTATCCGTGGGGTTAGACTCTTACTCACCCTCCTGTAATTCTTCACTCTCGTCTCTTGCCGGGTGATTGACCCATCTTCCACCAGCTCAGCATCAACTTCAGGTTCAGCTTGTTCTTGTTCCGGTTCAGGTATAGCCACCTGTTTCGCTGCTGTTGGTGCTCTCAACAACATTTCTTCATTTCCTTGTGGACTCACCCCTCACTTTGGATGGCTTGCATGTATCCAGTTCGGCAGTCCTGCACACTTTACAGCTGTCCCAGTTGTTAGCACCACCTGACATAGACCTTTCCCACACAGCTCTAAACAGGTCTTTCAAACGTGCTTTTTAATGATGACCCAATCTCCAGCTCTCAGATTGTGGGTCATGGATGGGTGGAGGTTAACAGCTTGCACCTGCTGAGAGAAAGAGCGAACAACATCAGCCAGACCTTTGCTGCAGTCCAACACCATATCATCTGTAATATTGACAAGAGCATTGGCCGGAATTGCTGGCAACCTCATTTCTCTTCCCATGAGAATCTCATGGGGTGACAGTCCTGTCTTCCTGTCAGGAATATTTCGCATTGACATCAAAACCAAAGGTAAAGCATATGGCCGTTTCAGATTAGTCGCAGCACACATCTTGGCAATTCTCAATTTCAGTGCACCATTCATTTGCTCCACTAGTCCTCATGCTTCAGGGTCGATAACTGTAATGCAACTTCTGCTCAATGTTTAATGTTGCACATAAGAGTTTGATCACTTCGTTATTGAAGTGAGTTCCCCTATCTGACTCTAAAGAGATCGGAAATCCGAACCGTGGTATTAACTGTCTAAGCAACAGCTTTGCTACTGTGAGACTGTCATTCCTTTGTGTAGAGTATGCTTCAATCCAATGACTAAACACACACACAATCACCAACACATACTTCAATCCACCATATGCAGGCATCTCAATGAAATCCAACTGCATTCTGCTGAATGGTCCACCTGCTCTTCCAATGTGGCTCAAATTCACCACTGTCCCTTTTCCCACATTCAGTTGCTGACAGATTACACATCGATGACATACTGCCTCTGCTGCTTGTCTGAATTTTGGATTAAACCAATGAACCTTAAACAGTATAACCATGGCATATCTTCCAATGTGTGCTTAGCCATGATAATACCTGGCCATCTGGGTCAACAAACTGTTTGGCAACACCATCTGACCCTCCTTAGAAACCCAAATCTCATCAGATCTTTGAATGCACTTTAATCTGATCCAAAGTTGTTTCTCTTCTTTCGTATCTGCGTTCTCTTGCAATGTTTTCAATTCTTCCAGTGTATCAATTACTTTTAAAGCAAAACTTGTACAATTGCTTTCTTCTTCATGCATTAGTTCCCACTTGTCTTTAAAAGATGTACAGTTCAATGTGCAAAACCTTGCGACTTGATCTGCATATCCATTTCCCAAAGAAATTTAATCCTGTATCTTTTGATGTGCACTGCATTTTACCACAGCAATTTCTTCAGGTAACTGTATTGCGCACAACAACGCTTTTATTCGGTCGCCATTTCTCACTGGTGTTCCAGTAGAGGTCATGAGGTAGAGGTTGCGACCACAACTGGCCAAAATCATGAACAATTCCAAAATCCATATTGACTGTCGGTATAGATTGTGATTCTTAATCTTGCAGAAACATAGCAGGCTCTAGGAAGAGCTACTAATTCTGCCACCTGGGCAGAGTATACACCTGGAAGCCATGAAGCTTCTAATGCGCCTGTAATTGTGCATACTGCACATCCTGCCCTCAAAGTCCCTGTTCCATCTCTGAGACATGAACTATCAACAAAGACAATTTGGTAATTTTCTTCTAAACGCGTGTCTCTAATATCAGGTCTTGGTTTTGTACACAAATCAGTTACCTCAAGACAATCATGCTCGATGTCTTCTTCTTTTTCAATTTCAACAGTATCTTTTGGAAGCAATGTCGCTGGATTCAGTACTGTACATCTTTTTAATGTTACATTTGAAGCACCCAATATGCTCGTCTCATACATTGTCAGTCTTGCACCCATCAAGTATTGCGTTTTCGTCCTTGTCAGTAAAATCTCAACAGAGTGTGGTAGCATTACCGTCAAAGAGTATCCCATGACTACCCCTCACATTGGGAAAGACTTTTACCAACTGTGGCTACTGCGCGCAGACAACCTGGTAAAGCTGCTGCAACTGGGTGCAGGGTAGCTGAAAAATAAGCTACTGGGCGATAAGCACCTCCATGGACCTATGTCAAAACAGACAAAGAACAAGCATCACGTTCATGACAAAATAAGGTGAAAGGCTTTGTATAATCAGGCATTCCCAATGTTGGAGCTCTGCACAAACTCTCTCTCAATTCAGTGAATGCTTTCTTCTGATCTTCATCTAGAGTAATGGGATCTGTAACTTCCTTATGCGTCAAATGCTGTAAAGGCTTAGCAATTTCAACAAAATTCGGAATCCACTGTCTACAGTACCCCACCATACCCCAGAAACATCCGGGCATCTCTCTGTGAAGTTGAGGACTTCTCTGCAGAATCATGGTAATTCTCTCCTTGGAGATTCTTCTTAATCCCTTCTCAATCTGATGTCCCAGATATTTTACAGATTTTTGTCAATACTGCAATTTCACAGGTGAAAGTTATGTCCAAATTCTCCCAAATTATTCAACAGGGCAATCGAGTCATACTTACACTTGTCACTTGTTCTGGATGTGATCAACAAATCATCAATGTATTGCACTAGAGTAGATTGGCATGGTAAGTCTAATGACTCCAGGTTCTTTTTCAAGATCTGATTAAACAGGGATGGTGACTCTGTATACCCTTGTGGAAGCCTGAACCAGCTGTAGACTCTGTCTAGGAATTTGAAAATAAAAATAAACTGACTATCCTCATGAAGAGGAACAGAAAAGAAGGCTTGTGACAGATCTACCACTGTGAACCACTCTGCATCACAAGTAATCTGAAACAGTATCACTGCTGGATTGGGCACCACTGGACAACATTTAACCACCAAGTTATTCACTTTTCGCAAGTCCTGCACAACACGCACCTTCCCACATAGCTTTTCTAAGCCCATTATTGGTGATTTACATGGGCTGCTCAATACTTCTTTCAAGATTCCTTGTTTTAGAAAGTCTCCAATTATTTGTGCCACCTTCGTTAGAACGTCTTGTGGCATGTTATACTGTGGAAGCTGTGGAAGCACTGCATTGGGCTTCAGAATGATCCTAATCGGCTCTACTCCCTCAATCAGACCTTCTTCTTTACTTGTCAGGTCCCAGACTTCTTCCTTCACTGTTCCCTGTAAGTCTGCATGCAATTCTTTCACAGTAAACATTGGGAAAAAATCAATCAACGGGTATTCTTTATTGGCATTGTTAACCATCATTTCAGTCACCTGCTCTTCCTTATCATCACTATTCGTTTGAACTTCTATTCCAGTATCCAAATAATTAATGGAGCCTTTTGTCTTACACAGTAATCTCTCCCCAATAGAGATACGGAATTCGAATCACACACCACAAATCTATGTTGTCCCCGGTGTTTGCAGTTTTAACCTGCACTGGTTCTGTGATTGGGTTTGTCAACTGTCTATTCCCCATTCCCACAGCTTGAACTGTCCTGCCTGAAAAAGGTAAGTACAGGACCTCTATACTTATCAATGTAGAGCGTGTAGCTCCTGGGTCCACTAAGAATGAGACCTTGTAACCCATTACTTTTCCATTCACAAAAGGTCCTCTCTGATCTATTTCTAGGGAAGCGGCAAGCATACAGGCTCCTTCAGCCGAACTGTCACTCATCCATTCTTCGTTTATTTCATCCTCACTGTAAAATGGAAACTGGTGCACTGTGTTATTACCACTATCTTGTCTCTGACCGCACCATCCTCTGCCATCAACGGACACTCCCACTTCCAGTGTCCCACGTTTCTGCACAAATGACATGGCAACATCTTTTTCATCCCCTGCATGTCATTCTAAACCACTACCGTCCCTAACTCCGGACCAAGCATCATGTTGACTACACATCCTCTAACTCTCATTTGAGGCTGAAACATAACAGCACTCTGTTGCCGTGGCATAGGTGGTGCTATAGCTCCCAGCACTCCTGTCTGAACTGCCTTTACTTGCATGACCATCGCTTTTTCCTTCAACTTTTTCTGGTTTAATTCAATCTTGTCACTACAGCATGTTGCATACTGCAATACTTCATCAATCGGCTTTACCTGCTAGCAAATCAAATGAGACTTAATCATCTGCCCTACTTCTGGTCTCAGCCCTTCGATGAACCTGAACACAAAATGCAACATGTCTTTCAGCTCAATTGCTTCCTTACCACTGTACTCCTTGAATGCCTTTAACAATCTTTCATAGTAAGTATGTATTGACTCTTGAGACTCCTGAACTGTTCTATCAATTTGCTCCCAATAAATGTTTTTAAGGAGAAATTCTTGTCTTCAGGAACTCGATCACCTTATAATAATTTTTCATTACCTCAGGTGAAGGTGCACCTGTTACTTTATCCCTTTCTGGTTCACTTGTTGGCCAATCCACTGCTCTCTTACACTCAACCCACAAGTCAGCTGGTACCACTATCTCCAATAGCGTGTTCAAGTCTTTCCACAAACATTTGGAAAGTTTCTCAAATCTATCTGTTTGCTGATACCACTCTACTGGCTTCCTTCTCAATTTTGGGTAATCATTTGTAAATTACAATATATCACTCCTGTGCCATGGGATATGAACAAACTGCCCCCCTGGAATCTCTCACATCGGAAGCATTTTTACAGATTCTCTTTTGTGGACCTCTTCAGACCCCTCTTGTGAATCCCACTTTCGTTTGTCTTTTTTCTTTGTCCATCTACCTTCCCACTTATCTAATGCTCTCCAAATCTGAGCACTCTGCAGCAATTCTCTCAAATGTGCCTTCATTCCTGCTGATCTCATTTGTTTGAAATTCTTTGCCTCAGACTCTAATCTGTAGCTGTGTTTCAAATGCTTTGTTGGGCATAAATATCTCAGCTCTTCTTCAGTGTAGGATTCCAATCTGTTCACACCCATTCTTCCCTCAACTAGTTTGGTTGCTTCTATATTCAACCTCACACGATTTATCTGCTCTTCACCCATGGGTGTATTTTGAGGAGTGTTTAGACTGTCTAACCATTCACTCAATTGCTGGGCTGACAATCCCTGTAATGAAATGTTACTCGCAATTGGCACTGGTAAGTGTTTCACCACTGCACCTGGAGTCTGTGGCGTCAAATGTTTCAAACTTTGAATTGCATTCAAGCCATTTACTGCATCTGGAAGCACTACAAGTGGACTAGGATCAATCAATGGTCTAGATCCATTAAAAGTCTGACCGACTGATGACATCACTTCCACCGGATCACTTACTCCCCTTCTTACAAGAATTTGTGACATCTCACTTTGTTCTCCTGTGTTTGATTTCTTTTGCGCAAATAAGGGTACAGCTGGACCAACAGTGATTATAACAATATTGCACCTGGAGCTGCCCTGACAGTCTACATAAGACTTTCTCTTTTTCCCTGCACTTTCCCCCTCTTTAGCACTATCTTCCGTCTCTGCCTCATCTTCCTCCGTAATGGCAGGAAACAATTTAGCACACTGTAGTATCTCCGCTCTCCATCTTTTCGGTTCCCAATCCCATCTAGTTTTGGCCAAGATTTTCTCTACTTGTTTCATCCTCCTCTTGAACTTCATCTCTTGTTGCTGTCTGGCTACCAGTTCCCAAACTGCTAAAGCCTCAAACTGTGCTGGTCTCAGTAATGGCTTCATCTCATATAATGACATTTGCAATTGGTCCAGAATTCTCAAATTAAACGTTCCATGCTCTGGAAATGCTAAGGATCCTCGTTTCTTTGTTAGCTTACACCACTGCTTCAACCAAAGACACAGTGCTACGCCTCGCTCCTCCATCACAATATAAGCCGGAGAATTTTCCGGTGGGGTCGGCTCCCCACTGATGCCTTAATATAAGTATCACCATTCATCGCACTTCTGAATGCCTTGAAAAACTTCATTTCGTCTGTTTTTATTTTCAATTCAATAATGAAATGACTTTTACTCCCAAGATTCCTTTCACCCGCTTTCTCAACCAATTGCCTCTTACGGACGGCTGCCAATCCGCTCGCGACTCCTCTCTCTAACCAACCTATCCCAGCATGGCACACTCTGACGTCACACCCACACACAGCGGTTGACAAAGTCTTGCAGCTCATCCTCCTACTTCGACTCACACAACTAATGCAAATTATTGAGAGCACCTTAACCAAATATCAATAACTAAAACAAACCTGCTGGTTTACTAAAGGAAGGGAAATAATCGCTTCAGAGACCTTACGGATTTTCACTAATGGCTCTTTTGCTCATGTAGCTATTCCTCTTTCTCAGTCTCCCACATTCGCAAGCAAAATTCGACCAACTGATCAGTGGGTCTGTCCTGGTGCACATAGAACTTGCCACATCTCAGTCGAAATTTCCCTTACTCCCTTAATTCACACACTGACTTGTTGACCACGCCCAATCAACCTACTAAACCAGACAGATTACAACATATAACCAAGTGTCTCCTACACTTGTCAATATACTCCAGAGTCTTAGAGCACGCAGGGTCCGTACATCACCAACAACCACGTGGCTAATTTTTTTTAGCACCAGGCGCCACACACATGTGAAGTTTGATGACTTCCCTACTCTCCTGCTATGGAGTTCACACACTCCTACTAACCTGACCTGGAGTATGCAGACTCCCTACTTTACCTCAAAAAAATCACGATTCACCTGCGGTTTGCTTAAGCCTGTGTCAGTGCAACCTACCAATTTCACACTATCACCAAACATGCCGAGAACATACCCAAATTTACTAGCGGGATCCAGGATCTGGGAAAATAATTTCTGAGCTTAAGGGGACATCATCTTTGCAACAATTGCCATTTTAGAAAAACTAAATTCAAACCTCATAAAATACGAACAACTAACCCTAACTTAAACTACTACCATAACCAGTAATCACCATGCAACTAGTTCTCCAAGGAAACTAACCATCAAGCTGCTACCAAAAACTGTTAGCGCGCCTGGTCCTTAGTAAATAAACTTATAAGGGGACGCATATAGGTATCTTTTCAATCGCAGGGAGTATCTTAGTCATGCAGTGCCCACTGAATCGATAGCTAACGTCAATAATCAAGGAACATTCTATGAAAAACAGCCATAAACCATTTTAATCAAGAATAACCACTACACAGGAAAGAGTTAACAATTTGTATTTTACTATTGATTACAATTCTAGATCACCCATCAGTTCAATCTTTATTCAAATCAAACTTTTTATTAATTCTTTAATAGAAGACATTATTTCTTAAAGAAAACGTATGCAACAATGCAATACCATAAGCTAAGAATACCAGCATTAATAATGAAATTCAGCAAGTAAGTTTGTCAGTCATTTCTCACTGTCAATGTCACCCCTAACAGCCTACCTAGCCAAGATTAGCATTAGCATGAGGGTCTTAATGCGAAAACAATTTAGAGAAAAAACATCAATTTGGAAAAAGACTACCTAAGTGAGAATCGCTATAAACAGCGCAGATGGTACCCAAATGAAAAGGCATAAAATTGTCAGTCACATTTTCATAGCTACCTATCCAGAATGGATCAGCAACAAATCAGTCTTCGTCTTCAGGTCATCTATTAGTCAGCTACGAATCAGGCTCACAGAGTATGAACCCAATATCAGCACCTCAGACAGCGAACAAGAAGCGGATTGGTTCTTCATGCAATGCCCTCATCATCCGGCTCATCAAGTATCAAAATTGTTGCATATGGCTCTTCAGTCAGTGCCTCTATTGTTCGAGTCCTGGGAAAGTACATTTAGCCTACTCTACACATAAGTGTATCAAATTGTCCCCATTATCTCCTGTCCGCCGGTACATTGCAGAAAATTCTAGCTAAGTAACTTGAACTTCGAACGGGTCTAGGTTGTGTACAGCAGTTTCCAGTCCTTTACAAGGCGTCCGGTTTCACCATGTTTCGAATGTGCGAGGCCCAGTGGAACTAGGCCTTTAGTTGAGCTAACTTAGTACTATAAATTAATGTAAAACATAGGTTATACATCTCATTATGACTTATTATTACATTTTTCTCATATATTTTCATTATTTCGCACATTTTCAATTGTTTTATTACACATGGTTATCATACCCCGAGGGCACATTATTTTTCTATGATTTTTTTCTCTACACATTTTCTTATTAGTAATAAAATATAAATCATTATTATTTTTCTTAGTTAGCATATCTGCTTCAACACATGCATGGAGGTGGCACAATATGTGCAATAAAGGCTTAGGTAAGGGTTTGAATGCAAAGTGCATCACACCCTATCTTCAGAATGACCTTGTCGCTCTCACCTTAGTAAAGTGGTAGAAATGCCAGAATTGGATCCAAATACTGCAACCTTTATCAAGCAGTTCACAAAAGACCCCAAAAAGGGTCTCAATAGAGCATGGAGGGCATGCCAAGATAAGCTCTTGGACCTTTCAGGTCCCATCAAAGATTCTGGAGCTCAAAGTTGAAGTGAACGCTCAGCTAGATCCAGATATGATCCTGGAGTGGGCTCAGAGAGCTATATGCCTATTCAGCAGTGCCAATTGTGCCATGTCCACAGAATGACGTAAGTAGTTCCGGATTCACATTGACCTGAAATTAGCTGAATTAGCCTCTACAGAGGTGGACACTTTAACTAACGGTCTCTTATTTGAAGACCAATTTGTTAAGAATCTGGGAAAGTATGTCACCACTTTTTTCACACTGGACAAACCGCGTGCATCCATGAAAAAGATGTTTAGCAGTGGCCTTTTTGCCATGGCTGAAAATAGACACATATTCATAACAGCAACAGTCATATTCATAACAGCCACAGGAACACTTTTGCTCATGTGAAAAACGGTGCTATGTATAGCAACATTTATGTATATATATTTTTAGAATTGTTATGTATGTTGTTTGTACTTATTGTTATAGTTTTATCATGCTTGTTCCTTTCTGTTTCCTTGTCCATTTTGTATCCCCAATAGTTATTGTGTAAATTATTTATATGATTCCATTGTGTTTATTAATATATTTTAGAGTTATTGTACATGTATTGATATTTGTTTTGTATGAGATGTATATTTATTGTATTACAGCCCTGAAAAAGTCCTGTTGTATGGACGAAACGCTTTGGCTGTTGCTGTTATGAATATGGCTGTTGCTGTTATGAATATGTGTCTATTTAAAAAAAAAAGAAAGAATAAAAAGAAGATTCAAATGGACTGAGACTATGAAGTGGAAACTTTAACTTTATGTTGGTGGTGCACCGTTGGTAAATTACTTAACTACTACAACTCTTCCAACTTCTACCCCACTCACGCCAGATGAGGTCATGGCCATTCCTACCAAGGTGGATACTTTGGCGATTCCAATGCCTCTGATGCCACTTACTCAAGTAAAAGTGATTCCATTTTCAGAGGTTATTTTGGGGGGAAGGTTAAAGATGCACTACAAGGATGGGTTCTAATTACCCAGGACCCAAGGGTTTTACAGGCTGTACTGCGATACGAACTCAAATTTTGTTCCACCCCAAATCAGGAGAATCTTCCCTCCCCTCTTCTTTTTTCCCAAACAGAGAGCAATTTCATAGATGAAGAGATTCGCTCTCCTCTCCTCAAACAGGCGATAGTCAAGACTATCCCACATCCTCTGGGGTTCACCTGTACAATATTTTTGGTTCAGAAGAAGGGCTGAGGCTCCCATCTTTTTCTAAACGTAAAAGCCTTCAACTCTTGGACAGTGTACTGCCATTGCAAAATGGAGGGCATTCATCTTTTATGATCTGTTGCTGGAAGGTGACTGGCTGGTGCGTCTGGATGTCAATGATGCATATTTAACAGTTCCCATTTACGCTCCTCACAGATGATTTATTTAATTGTGCTGGAAAGACCAATGATATAAATTCACTGTCCTTCTATTTGGTCTTTTGTCGGCCCGTGTTTGCTTCACCAAGCTCTTAAGACCAGTGGATCAGTATCTCAGTGAAAGAGGGGTCTGTCTTATTATTTATATCAATGACATTCTGATTATGGCCCAAAGCGAAAAATTGTTCCTCCTGCACCTTTCTTGGGCTATCCAACTCTTGCGGACCTCAGTTTTCTCATCAATTCAAGCAAATCAGTCATGAGCCCATCCCAATCCATCAAATTCTTAGGCTTTCAGGTGGACTCCATTACAGTCCAGTTGAAATTACCTCTGGTGAAACGGATTTCCATTAAGAAAGAGTTGAGGAGAGCCCTTGCCTCTCTGACTATATCACTGAGGATATTGGCACGCCAACTGGACTTGTTGGCTTCCTCTATTCAAGCTATATTTCCAGGTCCACTTCCTTGTCGAGCCCTGCAACATCTATAGATGTTACACCTTCGGAAATGGTTATCTAACTTGAAACAAATTGAATTACTGGACCAGGTCAGGACAGAGATAGCCTGGTGGTTGGGTCACATAGACGCATGGAACAGCAAAGCCAGTTTTGCATTGGCTCCATAAGTAATAATGGAATTGGATGCCAGCCTTTAGGGTTGGGGTGCTCAATATGGTACAGTGGAGATAGGGGGCAGATGGCCCCGACGAACCGAAACTAGACATCAATTGTCAAATAGAACTACGAGTGGGAGCTTTTGCAGTACGATAACTTTCTTCTCGCAAATTCTAGTGGAGATTGACAAGGATTTTTGGCACTATTGTCTCCAACATCAAATCTCTGTTACTGTGGAATATATTCTAGGGCCCTCCAATGTGGTGGAGGACTGAAATTCCTGTTTCCTGTCGGACACCAGTGACTGGAAGCTGAATTCTCAAATCTTTCAAGCCCTGAACCTAATGTGGGGTCCATGTATGACTGACCTGTTTGCGTCTCGACTGAATGCTCAACTTCCCCTCATTTACAGTTGGAGACTGGATCCCCTAGCAGTAGGCTCTGATGCATTCCTCCAGTCTTGGACAACGTGCCTTCTCCATGCATTTCCCCTTGTCTCCTTGATTCAGTGAGTACTGACTCAGGTGAGGAGGCAGTCGGCGGAGATGGTCTTAGTTACCCCTTGTTGGAAAGCCCAGCTTTTGTTTCCAGTAGCAATGTCGCTGTCTTGTGCTCTGCCATCACAAATGTGATCCTTTCCCACTCTCCTTTCAGACTTATTGGGTCTTCCTCATCCGTTGGTGACGTCAGGTCAATTGTTCCTCATGGTTTGAAGACTTTCCGGAGATGTTGGCAAGTTCTGGGAGTTTTAGAAGACTTTTTTTCTTCCTTTCACAATCCTTGATTTGGAGAGTTCTCTCAAAGGTGAGGAGGGAGTTGGCGGAGATGGTCTTATTGACCCCTTGTTGGAAAGCCCAGCTGTGGTTTCCAGTAGCAATGTTGTTGTTTTGTGCTCTGCCATCACAAATTTGATCCTTCCCCACTCTCCTTTCAGACTTATTGGGTCTTCCTAATCCATTGGTGATGTCAGGTCAATTGTTCCTCATGGTGTGTAGACTTTCCGGAGACGTTGGCAAGTTCTGGGAGTTTTAGAAGACACAATGTTTTTCTTTCACAATCGTTGGATCCTTCCACTCACAAATGATATGAGACATCCAGGAGGAGATGAATGACTTGGTGTGGTGAATGGAGTGTGGATCCCTTGGGCACAAGGATACATATGTAAACTTTCTTTGGGATTTGGCATCTCAAGGTCTGGCCTAAAGGACCATTAACAATTTTAGATTGGCAGGGCACCCACATTTGGACAGCTCACCTATAGGGGACCATCCCTGAGTCTGTAAACTTCTCAGGCATGTCAGAAGAGTATGCCCCCCACAACCAAGATATTCTACATTATGGAATGTTGATGTAGTCTTGCGTTTTTGTGAGCCTGGCCCATCAATGAGGGTCTCTTTCAAAACCAGTTGTCGGTGAAGCAAACACTTCTTCTTTATCTGATCTGCAGATGCGTCTCTGACATAACGCTTCTTCTTTATCTGATCTGCAGGCTCGTCTCTGACATAAGATTCTTGGATCTAGCAAGTAGAATACTTACTCCATGTGGAGTTTCATTTTCTATTTCTATACATACGAAAATAGCATCACATTGGATTTCATTCCCTGCCTTTCCTCATAACTAGAAATTATGTGTGGTTAAATGTTTGAAAGCCTACGAGGACTGTACTCATAAACTTCATAGAGTTTTCAATGGGCATTTGCTTATTTGCTTGCAGAGTCCTACGTTGGCATGCTGGGTCAAGTGGTTGTTAGGGAAAGCTGGAATTGATATTACCCTTCTTTGGAGCACATTATGTGCAGAACCATTGCCTCCAAGTCTTTTTACACAGGTTCTCATTAGAGGACATCATACCCTCTGCAGATTGGTCTTCGAATTCCATGTTCAAAGTGTTCTATCATAAATCAGTTGTTGACATTGCATCCACGGTAGTGGATCAGCTTTAAACTAGCATAATCTGAAGCCTCCGGTCCTGCCACAGAATAAAAGATTTTCTAGCTAGCGCATCAAGAATTTTCAATTCTATGAAGGACACAGAGGTGATGATTATCCCACCCTAAGTTATTGGATACTTCGTGATATGATGATTATTGATTGATGTTTCTTGATGTTGTCGAAAGATCGATGTTCTAACTATCCCACCCCATTGGGCTTTCTATAAATGATTACTGGCTATTCGCATTCTTTGTTATTTTTTCTTGGGTACAGATATTAAACCTACATGAACAATCAAGTTGAACCTGTAAAGTAGCTTTCATTGCACAGCTGCATGAGCAGATGTCATTACAGAAGTGCAGGCACAGCTTGGACCAGTTTTTTGTTGTTCCAAACGTTTTTCACTGGATTCAGGTTGTTAAATGTTAGCGCTAAGCTTGCAAAGAAAGAGGAAGGACTAAGGAGTTGAGAGCATTTATATGGGAAGCAGGCCCGTGATTGGGCAGGACTGTGGACTCCTGGGGATCAGGGGAAGTGTGTATTTTTTTTTTCTTTTTGTGTTTTAATTATCTGCTGTGGCTCTGATCAGTAAAGAAAGAGAAGCGTGAGTCTATATCCTTTGTGAAGTGGGGCGGTATTTTATAACGTGAGGCTGCCTGACAGCATACTTCTATTTGCAAGTAAGTCTGTGCAATAGCATATTTTCTGTGAGGCTACAGTACTTACATCGCACAAGGCCACATAAGAGGGCATGGTTTGTTTACACCACATGATGGATGCACAGCAGTGGACAGCAGTCAACGTGGCACAGCATTAGTTCTCAGTACAGCATACAGCAGCACTCACCTTCCACAGTGCTGGCAGGATTCTTCACCCGGATGGCAGTGGAGATCCAGTTGCTCTTTGACGGTATCGTTGAAACCGGCATTAATATTTATTACGTCTGGGTTCTACAGTGATTGCAGTCCCATCCTTTGTCATCTGTGTTCATCACTGTTGCTGTTTTGTCATTTGGAATACATTTTGGTATGCTCATACAAGGAATGGCCAGGTGCATATGGGCATACTATAAAAAAAGAACAAACAATGAATTGCGGCATTTACTGAAGTACTATATATATATATATATATATATATATATATATATATATATATATATATATATACACACACACACACACATATATATATATATATATATATATATATATATATATATATATATTTTCACTGAAAAAACTGAATGTTACAGGGACTTTATAGTTAGGAAATAGAAATAAAAACACAGTGAAATTCACTTAAAAAAAACAAAGGTCACAGGGACGTTTATAGTAAGGCTCACATTTTAAAAGATACAAAACCATTATAATTCACCTGTTATGGCTCGTGTTATCTCAAGTAACTATAACTCCGCCCCTAAAGTATCTATAATCCGCACCTCCATCATGCAGTTTTTTCGTGAAAAAATGTTACGGCAAATATTACATTGATGTTATCAATGATATTATCAAAGATGTCATGAGTGGTGTAATTTATGAAGTAAATAGCAGTGCATGGTGAGGGCTCTAGTTATGGTTACCTTAGTGCACGAGTTATTGTTACTTGAGATAACTTTAATTATAACAGGTGAGTTTCTATGGTTTTGCACTTTTTAAATGTGAGCCTAACTATAATGTACCTGTAACCTTTGCTTGTTTAAGTGAATTTCACAGTTTTTTTTAAATTGTGTTTCCTAACTATAACGCCTGTGAACCTTGTTTTTTTAGTGCATTTCTATGTTTTTTAATGTCAATTTTTAAAGTTTTTTTTTAACATAAAAATAATTTTAATTCCCTGTGGCCAAGCCCCTATAATCACCCAACCCTGCATCAGTCCCGGCGGCTAAACCCTGTAATCACTCAAGCCTGCATCGCACATGGCCTTTGGCCGTGCATGATGTAGGGTTGGTTCTCAGCTGCTGTTGACAAGAAAGAACCCACTCAGCACAGTCACTACATGAGATGTTGCACTCGAAAAAGGCAAATATGTACCTCCATCAAGGATTACAAATAACTTTTGACGGTGGAAGTGCAGAGAAAACACATTTGCTCTGCCCTGGCCATGCTCACAAAGTTAGGCTGATTAGTACTTTAAAGAAGTGGAGCTTCGATGTGGGCACCTGCTTTGTTTTACAGGTCATTTTACAGAACATAAACAATTTCCGTAAAATGACCATCGTACAAAATTTTGAGTCAACACCACAGAACTCCCTCTGTGTGGACTGATCTTGTGACTTATCACCAATTTATGCAAGCATGTGGACATGAATGATACCTGTTGTGTTGCGTTTGATAAGGTGTGATAGGCATGTTGCTGCAAAGAAAATATCGCTATAGGTTTTGTGTGCTGTAAAGTAAGTTGCCTGTGGAACTGTTTATGTTCTAAGTGTCAGATGGACTTCTATTGTGTGATTGTAAGCACTCTGTCCTGTTGCTTTTCACTCAACTCTACCTGTTTTCTTTACATCCCATCAGGTTGGGTGGCATTAGAAATCAGCCTTAAAGCATGTGATTGAGGTAACCCAAGACTTGTTCATTGTTCTAGGCTTTGTGGAAAAGATGACCTGAAACAATGCTGATATTTAAGAAAACCTGGTTATATAGAGAGCTGCTTGAAAGGTAAAATCCCAACCACTTCACCAGGTCTGGTGTTAAATGGAGAGAGTCAGGAAGGCGTGAGAGGAAGTGTGCATTACCTGGAAAGGATGACATTTAAATAATTAATAAGAGCCCACTTTGATAATAGGCTGGTGAAGAACAGTGACACCATAACATTGTGTATGCTTCTTTAATGGGGGTCAGGGAAGTTGATCCAAAGAAGGAGAGATACAAACAGATGTTTTAGCTTAAGAAGCATCCTGGAAGTGGCATTCTGGAGAACGAGTTAGAGTAAGGCAGCAGCCTAATTTAGAGAGCCAGGTAAATGCAATTACCACATAAAGACACAAGGAAATCAGAGCATTACTACTAGAAAATGTGGTGAGAGATCATCAACACACAGTACATCTTGTATATCTGTCTAAAGAAGAATAAATTCTTATATACCATGGTAATTTTAACTTGTATAGGATGATCATGTTCAAGTTACAGATTGAGACTGTGAGGAGCAAGGTCCTGTGTGGGCCATAACCCACAGTACCAGACCAAAGACCTATATTGAAGTCTGAAAGGTTAAAGGGTTAGTGTGGAGATGAATGATGCTGTAGATTGTTATGGGGTGTGAATTCCTTGTACCAGTCCTCTGAAGAGCGTCATCAAAAAATGAGAAAGGACATCAAAAGTCTATTACCTATTTTACTGACAACTGTATAAGTTCAACTAGTTTTGGCACATCTAAAGCCAAGCTCCCATCAGACTGGCAATTCAAAAAAATAAAAAAAATAACAGCAGGCCTTCTCCTATAAGTTAGCTGAGGGAGCCGTGTTTCTGTGGGCTGCATGGAAACAATTTTTTTCATTTTCCAAAATGGGAGTTTGTTTTTGAAAAAACAAAAACTAGTGGCCAAGATCCCTGGGTGTCAAGGTAATTTTTATTTTTAATGTTCAGTATGACTAACATTTTCCTCTCTGACCTGAGCAGGGGAAAAAGAACACCAGGTGGTCTGCGGTACTTAAACCGACTGCTCGATATCTGTTGGTTCATCTGCAGTGAATTTCCAGCATAAACCATTTATGAGTTTACTTTTTTCAATTAATGTGCCCCCCCAAGAAGAAGAACTGTCCCAAAAAGAGCAGCGTGACTTATCTCATACATCCATTCAGTGTTCCTAATGGACACTATTTAAGCTAGCTGAAATAATGACCTCATTTAAGCTCCTAAATATCTTACTTGTAAATCATCCTCACCGGACTGTACTCGACATTTGAAATATCATTTTTCAACATGCATGAATGTCCCCTCCATTGCTTCTTTTAGTTTGTTTTCTATTTGATTAACATTTTCACGTACCTTCCTCTGGCAACAAGTGGGGTCATGGTGAAATGTTGTCATAAATTCTCCTTCAGTTCCAGTGACCCAGGATCTGCTGTATCTCCACCCTTGCTTCTGAGGCAGGTTCATTCCCGCACAGCATCTTTTCCCCAAAGGCCATATCATTGTCTTTGGATGTTCCTATTTTCCTTTGTCTTACGTTCCCACTGCCCTTGGTAATATAATCGCTCTTGCTCTATCATGTCTTCTCCCTTGCCATGCTTTTCCCTTTCCATGTCTGTACTTATTGTTTTGATGGGGCTTTTGGTACCGGTCCTCCCTACTGAATGTGTTATGTCTTCCTTTACCATTCTGCACCTCCTGCTTTCTGTTCCATCCAGTGATGTGTGAGCCATTTCCTATAACCCCATGGCTTGAATCCCTGACCCTTCTCCTCTTCTCTGATCTTCCCGGGAGGCTTTCAGCACTATGGTGCAACAGCCACTTTGGTATTGTTTTCATCTGTGCTTACCTCCAAGCCACTTTCCAAACTTCCTTTGTCTATTTTCCTCATCCAGACTGTGTCCCGTTCTTTCTACTATGCCTCTAATCCCTTTATGATGGTTTATAAAAGACATGTGCCACTGTACGCCTACATCTTGATTATTTTTCAGCTGTGAAAACATGTTTCTTCCCTTTTCCTACCTGTGCTTCCTCCCTCCTCCTCCACTCTCCTTCCTCTACACCAGTGCTTAATTTGTAAAAGGAAAAGTGTTGGTCCCCAAAGCTCTGCTCAGAAGCCCGTGGCTGGTGCAATTAAATGTTGGTGTGCCGAATGCCAAGGATTTGTAATCTTGGATACACCTCATGCCTCTTTAATTTACTACCCACCACTCCCTTCCCCTTTATCTCACTATTGCAGGTTCCTGTTTTCTTGGTTTTTAATAGTTTTTCCATCCTTCTCTTCTTCCTTCTTCCCTTTTGTGTGTTTGTCTCTCTTGCACTCTGTAAATGTCACTGAAGAGAAAATAAGTGTTGTACTCAAAATTGAGTCCTGGTGGGCCCCACCAGAAACAGCTCAAATTAAGCCCTGCTTTACACTCTTGGCTCCTACTATGCTCCAGCCTTCTCTTTTCCTGTTCATGCATTACTCATAACTTTCCCGTCCTCTTTTCTAAATCAGCTTAATTCCTCATTGCATATTCCTGCTTGTTCTGAATCCCCTGTAATTTTTTGGGTGCTCCCAATGTCTTGCACAGTGTTTGCTCCATGTGCCTACTCCCCTAGGCATTCTCACTTACTTTGCGTTCCTGTTTCATGCATGCTCCCCTTCTTTATCCATTTGATATATTCCTTCTCAAACATTTTCTGTTTCTGATGTAGCCCGCCAGTGAAGCTTCATAGCACCCACATTAACTGCACCCATTTTAGTTGTACCACAGGCAATATACTTACAGTGATTATTGTACCTACCCTTGCTCAACACTGAAATCCCCCATTGTAGAACCCTCAGGTCCTTTTACCTAAATCCCCTATGCCCACTGTATGCCTTTATGCGACAGCACCTGTAGACTACCTGTCTTAAAATGCTAGAAAAATAATTCCTGGTGACAGCTCCAAATGTGACAAGGAGCTTTTGATTAAACACAGTGACCTAGTAAACTCCCAGTTCAGATTAAACTGGGTATGTCTCGAAATGGTTTCTACAAGACTATTGGGGATATTTAAAAATTTCAGGCACCCTCTGAAGGTGATATTTTCTGAGGTTTGCTTGTTTTTGACTGTGGGCCGCTTGGCAAAAATAAATTGCATTTCACAAAGTGGGGGTTTGTTTTTGAAAAACTAAAAACTAATGGCCTATACATCCTGGTTGTCAGGGTAATTTTTATTTCTAATGTTCAGGACGACTAGGCTTTCCTCTCAGTCCTGAACAGGATAAAATGAACACCAGAATGTGTGCACTAAATGGGGCAGGTGGTTTGTGTTACTTAAACCAACAGCCAAATATCTATTGGTTCATCAAAGATTTCTTCCAGTGGGGGGGGGGAACCTCCTAGCAGAAACATGGTGATTCCCCCCATTCTAAATAGACCTGGTGGATCATTAATTTGGAAGATTGGGTAGTCCTCCACATTTCTGGTGGAGTGCCTTGTCTGCCAAACACTGAATAACTCTCTACGTCTTTCAAGGTACCCTTTTGGCTATGGAGCCTTTCTAAACCATTTCAGGAACCCAATTTGCATAATGCTGGCCAGCAAGGGACCATCCTGTAAGGGACTTGGCTGGGGCTTCTATCCCAGTAGAGACCCTGTCATGTCTTGCTCTACATTGCTACATTTATATGTACAAATAAACATTATGGCCCTCATTATGACCCTGGTGGTCAGTGGTAATATGGTTGGAAGTACTGTCAACAGGCTGGCGGTACTTTCCATCATATTATGAAATTGGCAGTTTGGCTGAAGCCAAACCACCAAAGTACCACACCGACCGCCATGGCGGTAACGGTCGCCGGGCTGGGGAGATCAATATCCAGCCCGGCGGCTGTCACTGTACAGCCTGCGGGACAATGACCCTGCCTACCGCTATGGTTTTCGTATCTTCCTTACCGCCACGAAAACCATGGCATTAAGAACTATCATTGACAGGGAATCACTTCCCTGTCACTGAGAGAGGTCTTCCCCACCCCCACCCCCTCCTCACATTCCCCCCACCCCCCTTCTCTCCAAACTCTCCCCCTTCATTCAAACCCCTCCCTTCACACATGTATACACACACCCGTACACACATTCATTCATGCATACATATATCCATTCACACACACATCTTCACACACTTTCATACATACAATAATTCACAAAACACAACATACACGCACTCACACCTCCAAACATGCACACACATTCGAGACGGAACACATACCTGCATACAGGCACCCACACACATTCAAACACCCCCCCCCCCACACACACAACACCACCCTACCCTTAACCCCATCGGAACACCCACTTACCTGTGTTTAGAGGGTCCTCCGGCAGGAGACGGGATGGGGCACTGCTGCCAGCAGCAGCGTCCGCCAGCAGAACACAGCCAGGCCGTATTATATCTCATATTACGGCTGGTGGCAGTGTACTGGTGTGGCGCTGCTGCTGGCAGCAGCGCCACCTTACCGCCATCCACTGACATGACCACAGCTGGATTTCCACCATCCTACTGGCAGAAATCGGGCTGTGGTCATAATACAGCGGATGACTAGTAGCCACGGCGAAGGTCTTTTGGCAGCCGTCGCGGCAGCCGTAGGTGGTTTTTTACCGCCAATGACATAATGAGGGCATATGTTTGGAGATATCACCTACTGGAATGGACCTTTCTGGTGCTTTGTTGGTCTAGTGGGCAAACAGAGGAAAAGTAATCCATTCAGAGAGAAAGAGATCCACCTCTACCCATCCATGAAAGGTACAAGAGCCATGCATAGAAGTATACCACTGTTCCATTGAGTAAATGGGTCACTGGTGTCCCACTTAACAATTGGGACATTGACCACTATTCTAATGAGGAACTTACAACATGCTTTTCTTTATTCTGATGCAAAAGGCAACAGACTGCTGAGCTTCAATCTCTAGATCATATGTTTACTGGATGACTGCATTGAAGGATGTTACCATTATGATCCTTAACAAAAGGGTTTTAGTTGTAGTATTTATAATTAGAAACCTTGCAAGTTCATGATGCTTTTGTAAACAAGAACAATGAGAGCACAGTCCACAGCATCCGTGTAACCTTTGGGTTATGTTTTATATATATATATATATATATATATATATATATATATATATATATATATATATATATATATATATATATATATATATATATATACATATTAGTGAATGAATTCATGTATGAAAGAATCTGTGATGTTTCTTTTAAATGTTTTCATATTTGCCAATATTTCACAAATAATCAGTGAAAATATGTGAATTTTCACGAAAACCACGCATAGAAATGCAACTATATTAGGAATCGATAACTTGCCCCTAAAACACACCTTTATCACACCGCTGGCATCAGGGTACCTGCATCCTTACTCCTATGCCACTTTCAATTAGGATTTATACCCCTGGTGACCATGTCCTGTGAAATAAAATGGAGGCCACAACTTTCTAGTCAGGTTGCAGTCAACTAATTACAGCGCTTCCATTCCCATGTGCATTCGTGAAAAATGTGTGAATTATTTGCAAATACTATGCAGCCAGAGATTTGGATTTCCCTGAATTTCGCAAACACTCCTCAACGGATTTACACCAAATAAGCAAAAGATCAGTCTGTGTACCAAGAGTTAGCTTTCTGCCAAATTTGGTGTAATTCTGTCCAGTGGTTCGGGCTGTAGACATTTCTAAAGGTCCTATGGGAATTATCATAGGAGTCATGACTTTTTTGAACCCCCAGTTTTCTCAGTCCCTGCTTGACGGATCACCCCAAAACTTACCATGCGCAACAAGAATCATCCAGAATTTTTTTTCGGAAGATTTTGTGAAGATTCGGCAAACGTTGCCCATTATATAGGCAAGTCAAAAAATGCTTCTTCTTTGGAATCATGGCCCTAACTATAGTTATCTAGTGGAGACTGCCACTAGGTAATAAATATATGTATATACACATCCATTTATATTTTAATGTTGTTTATTTTTTTGCAGTGAGACATAATGCAGAATACAGGCTGTAACTCTACCAAGTGCATTTCTTCATGATCAGGTAGATCCACCATTAGTTAAGATGTGTCTTTGGTTTTGGTCATTTAATGCATATTTAGGTGCCACTGATGGGTTAAAGTTTAAAGCGGATATGAAACAGGCCTTATTATACTGCTGTCTTGGAGTCGAAGAGCAAAATGTTTTTCATCATTTAACTGAGTATGTGTGTGACCAGGATGAAGAGTTGGATGAGCATCAGATAGCAGTTAAACAACATAAGACATATTTTGAGGGAAAGGTGAATTTAAACGCCATTGCCACAATTTATTTTACACATGTGCAAGCCCCTAGTTAATCATTTAATTCATATGTCACAGCTTTAAGATGTTAGGTGGGTGTTGTGAATTTGAAGCGTCTATAAATCACCTAATTCGTGTTCAGAATGTGTCTAGGTGCTGTTCTAAAAATTAAAAAAACAGAGACTTTTAGCTTATAAAAATCTATCTTTGGATGAAGTCATTGACATTGCTAAATGGATAGAAAGTTTACTAGAGGATGCTAATTAGCTAGAAGCAGGATGTTCAAATACAGATTTAGGACAGGACGTGATTCGCTGGGCGGTGTTCTGTTGGCGTGGCGGTGGAGGTGGAGCAACCTCCACTTCACCGCCTCCCGCCAGTATGGCTGATGGCAGCTCTCCGTCCGTAAAGGGACAGAGAGCTGCCAACGGTCATAATAGGCCGAGCGGCAAACCGCCTGCACTGGAAGTCTTCCGCACGGCGGTCCCTCAGCGGTCTTGAAAAAAGACCGCCGAGGTCAAAATGACCCCCTAGAAACAAAACCAACCTGACTTAAAATGGATTGCCTTGAGAAAGACAGTAGTCTCCAGAGTACTAGAAAGATTTTGTAGCTGGTAGTGGAAGCTTGTGAAAATAAGGAAGCGTCTACTTTGCCATCCATCAGCAGCCCAATCTGAGCACAGTACTTAAATGAATTGTACATGGTCAATGAAAATACGTCTGCCACATTCATACCAATGGATGCCTATAGGGTCAATTATACCTGTGGCTATGGGCCCCCTTCAGCAGCTCTGATAAAAATTCCTGTTCTGAAAACATGATACTCAAGTACAATGGCGCCGAATGAGATTTTGATCTCAATCACAAAAACAAGCTTGGCTTAGCTTCCTGTTTCTCGCTCTCATATTTAAATATATTTATGAGAAGGATGTAGTTGCATTACTTTATTGTTGCATTAAAAAAGTGATAGAACCTTCCTCAACAATTACTACCAAATAGCACTTTCAGATGCCACTGGAAAGGTCTTTTCTAAAAGTATATATGACCCTTTGCAAAGATGGGCGGTCAATTCAGTTGTTCTCCATAGAGAACAAGCAGGCTTCAGGTCTAACTGTGCTACCCTGGTTAATATTTAAAATATCCAGAATATCAATGAAAAGTATGTAAGGACAAGAGGTCACTTAATTTATGCAGCATTTATTGATGTCTCAACTGGTTTTGATCGAGTCGATAGAGCTACCCTGTGGAAGAAACTCTCCACACTAGCGATCCCTTGTTCATTACAATGGCTCTGCATTCTGCCACGTGGTGTCAAGTGCTCTTAATAGGAAATCAAGGTCTTTCAAGTAAAATCTTAACAAATACCAGGCAGAAGCAAGGTTGCTTATTAGCACCCTTGTTGTTTTCCCTTCATGTAGTAAATGTACCCAAAGTACATTCTTCTTACAAGGGAGTGAGGAAATAACTTGTCTCCTATATGTGGATGATATAGCAATATTGGACTTGACTACCAAGGGACTATAAAAAAGTCAGGATCTTCTTAAAACTGTTGCCGCAGATCACTTTTTAGAATAAATATATCTCCAAGTCAAGTTTTAGTATTTAAAGGCAAACATCAACTAAAGAAAATGAAGTATACGTGGGGTTTAGGGACTGAAATTCTGGAGCTGGTAAAGTCCAATGTACACCTAGGCTAAATGTTTAACTCCATTATATCACAAAGACACCATACACCATACTTGCAAACTAAAGCAATATGCCATATACATGAGCTGCATTCATTTTTTAACACCTAGAGTCATGAACACTTTTAGTTTTTAAATTCAGCTATACTGCTTACAATTCTCACAGTCCCTGTTATATGCAACAGATGTCACAGCAATGAATAATTGGCTCTATATAGACACCATTTATGGTAAAAGACTACAGAGATTATGAAGTCTGAACCCCTTAGCTTCTACTGTTGCTCTTTGACTAGGACTAGGTGTTATAAGCACTTTTGTCTTGGGCCTGGTGGCAGTTTTATGTTGGGGACTTCCCCACGCTGTGGCACTGTGCATGGGTCCCTGGCGTAAGAGCTTCTGGCTGAGTTCAGAGGGAGGTGTCCCTCCATGTACTTTGCAGGAGGTTACCCTCAAGTTTCGATACACCACTGACTCAGACTGATCCAATCAACAGATTTAGGAGAAAATTTTATGCTGCCTTAGGCCATTTTAAACTTAAATAAGAGTCATTAGGATATATGCCTATGTCAGAGCTTAAGAATATCCTTAAAGATTCTTGCTCATTTTTTAAAATTGAATTAGACGGTGTTCTGACATAGAAATGGTAGACATGACAGTTCTCACTTCCTGTAATTTGACAAAAATGCAACCATATCTGAAATGGAATATAGAGCATAACGTCTGACATCTAAAGGTTCTTACTAGACTACAAATGTTACCATTAAGTAATATAACAGGTGCTTGGGAAAGAATTAGCAGACATGAGTTATTCTATACTTTTTGTAGTCACGAAATCCAAGACTTGTATTATGTGGTTTTTGTCTGCCCAGCTCTGCATACATTTGTAAAGTATTTAAAGTTGTTCTTTACTCACAATAGAATCCGTACTGTAGATAAAGCATGTGTACTTTTATAAAATATGGAAAATGAAATGGTCTGTTACAAGTTTTTAAATTGTTTGTAGTAGTTTTTTTAAACTTATATTGTTGTTATTTGAGTTATTGTCTTATGATATTTTATTACTTACATCCTCTAGCTTCAGGTTAGTTGATAGTGTGCATTATTTTTACTTTGTTGCAATTCATAGGGGTGGTATGGATATCTATGTATAAATCATCAATATTCATTAATTTTTTGCAGTGCATCTTGATCCTTGTTTACTGTGTATGGCTTGATGTAAATGAGTTGCTGTGGTCTTTTAAACAATTAAGTTGTCCCAATTTTGTGACTAAAACATTAAAGGATTTTGTCTGTCTGTCTGTTCAAGATTTAGTGATCCAATCCATGTGACTGAAATAAGAGTCAATGTGGTTCGTGTGTCCAATAGACAAGGGTGGAATGTGTATAAGGTACCCAAAGGGTGAATGGGAGATGTGAGGGGTGAGGTGAATGTAGATAATAAGACGATGAGTAACAAAGGATGGTTGATCATGGTATGGTTCTTCAGGGCACAGATGATGTTATGTTGCAAATCAGTGGTCTACTTAGTAAATACCTAGGAAGATCTGTGATTAGCTACACGGTGTGATGAGGTGGTTTCTCAGAACACTGATGTAATGTTGAAAAGGATTGGTCTAGTTAAAATTACCTAGATAGTTCTTTATTAGTTTCACAGAGTGTGAAAGTGGTTTATTGACACGTATGGGGATATATGTTATTTTAACATTTGTGTAGTGCGGTGTTGGGATTCTTTTGACACGTTGGTGTTTTTTTGGGGGGGTTGTTTTCTATTGTGGTTTTAATGAGAGTTAGATGTTGTTGCTTTAAGGCAGTGGTTTTCAAACTTTTTAATGTAACGTCCCCCCAGCTGAAAGATCAAAATCATCACCCCCCTCAGAATTTTTCAGAATTATTTTTTTAGAAGATGGCAATGTTTAAATATTTCTAGACTTATATAAACATTGCAGTTAAGTACAGTCACCTTTTTAAAAAAGGAATAACTTGTTTCAGATTAAAACAAAGCACTGTTATCTGTATAATGCTTCTTCGGGCCAGAGCCTGTTCCCATCCTGGGATCACTTCAGGCCCCCCCATGGGCCTCACCTCCTAGTTTGAAGACCCCTGATTTAAAGGAAGGAGATGTGTAGCATTTGCTCATTGCCTATGCTTAACTCCATCTTCTATTTTCTATATACTGTTAGCAATTGGTCAAGTGAAATCTGGGGAGCATGGTGTTCTGTTGAGGACATTTGGAGAGATGCTCTGGACCTTGGGCCTTTGTACCTGCTGCTATTACTTTATTCTGAATGATAAAGAATTACACAAAGTAAGCTTTGGTAATGATGGACTCATTATAACAGGGCCTTGAATGGTTGTGTTAGTCCACATGAAACTGCAAAATCTACCTATGTTTCACAATTTAGGAATGCCATTTTAAATTCTATTTTGTTTCATTGTGGCGATTTGCTTACTGTCGTAAATTGGGAGTAACCCGTAGAGTAGACAGTGAACCTTAGAAGTAAATGTAAATATTCAGTATAAGATAGTAGACTGAATTTTATGTAACAGTGTCCTGACAACTAAAAGTCTTTACAAAGGTATTAAATACACTGTACATATTAGCGTTACAGTACAAAACGTAATCACTGGTGTGACTGCTGCAGTACGGCAGAACCATTTTAAGAATATAGATCCTAGTGATATAACTTTCTCCCCCTGCATTAGGTTGGTGGATAACAAGGATGATTTAGTATCCAATACATTTGTAGAGTGCCCACAGCACTAGGCCATATAGTTACAGCCCCTGGTTCACAAATGTCTTAAATGTGGAAATGAGTACTCAGAATCAAGAATGGATGGATATCATTCACCAAGAGGAGTGTGAGAAAGACTGTAATCAAGTTAACTCTCTGAAAATATATTTTTGGAAATTGGTTTATGTAGCTAGGACACAATATTATAAAAACTATGTTTAAGTGTATTTGAAATTTGGAAACAAGGTGATGCCCATTATTTCTAGATGGGTATAAATTCCTTTGATTTTGAACTTTCTCAAAGAAGGATAAATGGTGTTGCCCCAGAGAAACAGGAGGAACATGTCAGGCTATTATACTGCATGAAAGGGAACACTAAATAGGTCAGTAAGTAAGGGCAGAATATTTTTCAATTTTGCCTCAAGATAGATCATACCGAATCTTGAAATGTGGGCCTCTGTTTAGTGCCCATACTTGGTGTTAGAAATTGGGTTTCTGGTTGGCAGAGGTACGTACCATGTCCAAGCAGAAACCACAATATTGGTCAGGGTAAGTCAGATGAATACCATAAATTAACATGCTCACCCTCTGATAGCTTGCCACAGAGCAGATAGGCATATCCTAGGAGGCAATGTGTAAATTATTTGTGCAACACTTAAAACAGTGACAACACAACACAAAAGACACCAGAAAAATAGAGCTTAATGTCATAAACAAAATAAGACCAAACTGACAAAAATCCAACAAGTAGAGGTTGAGATATGATTTTTTTAAAAATATTTGCAAATATAATTGCTTAGAGACATAAAGTGCCAACTAGGGCTATCTGGTCACACTTGACTGGGTCAAATCTGAAAGTTTAGGGCAACCACGATAGAGAACAAGTCAGATACAGAGACCAACCTTGTCCCATTGCAAAAGTACCCTTGGATGGAGGATGTCTCGGTGTCAAAGACCCGATGTGAGAAGAGGAGGTGATGTGTTTGTGTTGATCCTTTTGGATGGAAGTGATGCATTGGTTCGGTCTGCGCAGTTAGGGAATCGTCATCGATGAACCCTTGGCAATGAAGCAATGCATTGTCATCCAGTTGTGCAGCGGGCAATGTGAAGTCCTCAAATAACGATGCAACAGTGTCAAAGGAGCTGCATCAGTCCCGACCTGAGCAAAGGCAGCGATTTGTGGATTTTGGCAGTTACAGCACTTTATATCCACTTCTACCACTTGGCAGGGCAGGACTTGCAGCATGCAAAGTCCAGTTGCTATGTTTGATGATGGATCAAAGTCTTTTGAGTCCCTAAGACTTTAGAAGTACAGAAGGCAAGCAACAAGTCCTTGGAGTCACTCTGGGTTGAAGTGTGATGGGTCCAGTCCTTCCTCAGCAGGGAAGAGGGCAGCAGGGCAACACAGCAGAAAAGCAATCCTTCCAGAGCAGCAGTCCAAAGTGGCAGTCCTTATAGCAGCACAACAGTTCTTTTTTTGTGGCAGAGTTTTTCACATGTCCAGTAGTGTACTGAGTTGGTAGGGTCAGATGTCCAGTTCTTATACAGAGTGGTGACTTCTAAGAGGAGGGGGGATACATAGAATGGCTTTGAAGTGCAGAGAGGTCCTTTCTTTGTGCCCTGGATCCAGAATCACTACAGGGGGTTGAGCTGTCCATTGTGTGGGAGCAAGACACCTATATAGGTGTAAGTGTCAGCTCCTCCCCTCCAACCTACCCAGGATGACCCATCAATATGCAGATGGCCACTCAGTCACACCTACCCTCACTTTGTGTGAGTCTGTCTAGTGGGAATGCACTAAACCAGCTGTCACCCAAGCCCAGACTGTATTGGAGACAGACTGCAGCTTTCAGGGCTAACAGCAGGAAAGTGCCAACTTTCTAAAAGTGGCATTTTCAGTAATTCTCATACTAAATCTGTCTTAGCCATTATAGAGGATTAATCATTATAATTCCACAGGTACTTAACATAACAGATCTACTCCTTCTCAATCAGGAATTCCACTTCATTAAATGTAATAAAGAATCCCCAGTGTTATCCTGTGAGGAGTATGCCTCACCATAGTGCAAAATGAATTTGAGAGTTTTTCACTACCAGGAGATGTAAAACTTAAAAGTATATGGCCTGCCTTTTAATTACACAGCACTCTGCCCTATGGGCTACTTCGGGCCTACCTTAGGGCTGACGTATGTGTAAATAGAGGGGAGTCTGTAGAAGCTAAGTTTTATTGCAAACATCCTACTAAATAAATTGCAGATGGGGGCTACTGAGAAATTGTGAATTCCATCATTTCAAACTGAATGTCCTACAGCTTTCAGGATGCTTGACAATATTATGGCTTATGCTGGATGGACATACCAGTGCACAAAAATTAAAAACAAAAGATGCGTTTCTTCAAGTAATAGAGAATGGTCAGCTTTTGGCCTGGATGCTATTATTCCTTAGAGGAAAACCCTTAGGAATATGTGATTAAATGAATGTCTTCTGATGGTGATTAAATTAATAAATGAAGTAAGCTGGGTTCATGTCAAGTTGGGAACTGGTATCTCTTTTTTTTTCTTGATGTGTTTGTTCTCACTCACAATGGCCTGAAAGAAGAATGTGTTCATGCCCCTTTCTTTGTTAGTTTATAAACTGTGATCTGGACAACTATATTACAAAGGAAATTACAGATCTTCTAGGTTTGGGCACATCTATTATACCTTTCCTCCCTTATGCTGATGATGTTGTGATTTTTGTCCTTTCTGGGATGGGTTGCAATCGATAATTATTGCACTGCATAAATATATTTAAATAATCAATTTGATTATAATCACAGTAAGAATAAGAATGTGGTGTTGAGGAAAACAATAAAGAAATCATGTTGGCTTTCAGCATGTAGTAAGATTGAAAAAGTTGGAGGAAATTGGGTAACAGAGATGTTAAAAACCAGAGCAAGTAGTCTCAACTTTGCTCTAAGAAAGGACTAAATCAGAAGGTACAACAATACAACCAATACCTTGTGTTGTAAGCACTGACTTTCTTTCTTCTCTGACTTATGCCCTGGGGGCCTTTTTGGTGATTTAGCCCCCTGGATGGACAAAGCCCAAACTAATCTCTATAGGCTGATCTTTTAAACGTCTCCCTATAAACTAGCTAACATTTGTTTAGATTTCGGCCTTTTAAAGCAAGCTAGTTTGCCTGGCTGAATATGTAGAGTTCCTTCACAGAGCATCCAGGAAGCCCAGATAATGGTTCAATCAATAATATAATTTGGTCTTACTTTTATAGACAACATGCAGCCTGAAATGAGCCTCAATTGGTCAACTATTGGGCCTTGGCTATATTGGATATTGATTTACTTCTTTACTGGAAAACAAAAAATTGTGATTCATCCCTTGAGCTCTGTATTAAAAAACAAATATGAAGACATTCCAAGCTGCAACTTGTCATAGATATTTGGATGACAAATACAACAGTCTTTTGCTGCCTGTGGAATTATGACATACAGCAATGCTGGCACTTGATTTGTGGGGATGTTTTAACTCGAGGAAAATCCAAGTATTTCACTACCTATTTAATTAGGGGCCTGATTTAGAGTTTGGAGGAGGGTATTACTTCATCACAAATGTGGCGGATATTTAGTCCGCCATATTACAATTCCATTATAGCCTATGAAGCATTTAATACGGCAGAGGGGATATCCGCCATGTTTGGGATGGAGTAACCCCTCTGCCAAAACGTTAATCATGCCCTAGATCCTAATTATATTCATTGATATCTAGCAAGCAAATAAGACAAATTATACTGCTGAATAATAACACTTGGTTTATCAGAGGTCCACCCGGCAGCAGCACTCAAGGCTCTATAAGGATAAAAATGATCGAAAGCCTACCTCCCCTGTAAATGCCTAATAAGCAATTTTAAAAGTTATGGGAGGAGAAAAAGAAAGCCTTGGATTCTTATGTCAGACTGTGAGCAGAAGAGCTGACATAGGATGGTTTGAAAGGAAGTAAACTGTTCAAACTGATAGTAAAAGCAAATTGTCGGGTAAGGGCAGCATACCAGCATGTTTTTAGGTGGCTGGTGAAATGGAAGTGGATTTGCTGAAGAAAAAAACACAATCATCACATAAATTGCATTTGAGTGAAGTGGAATTGAAAAAAGAAAGTTTGAGGACATTGCAGCACTGGTTCGAAGACATGTTAGAAAAGATAAGGAAATGGGATAATATTGAAGGGTTGAAGAATTAGTGGAGTTAAAAGGAGAATGAGGATTACTCCATAGCATCCAAAGAATGATGTACCAGAGATGTAACTGCTCGCGTCAGCAGAACTGGAGTGTCTAACAAGGGAGTTTCTAGGACAGAATGGACAACCGATGTACATTCAGGTGCACTAGGCCAGATATGATCTGTGATCTTTCTGAACCTGTGGAAAGCTCCTCTGAAGTGGTACATGGAAGTGGTGAGAGTAATGAAATTGTTAAAATTGTTGTGTTTAGCTTTGAAACTGTTGTTACTATTGTTTCTATTGTGGTACATGGGATGTTTTTAAGATGGCAGTGGGTAGCTTCAAAATATGGGTCTATCCCCATAGTGAAAGATAAGCACAAGGAAGTATGAGGTACTTGAAGGAAAGGCAATGGGTAAATTGTTCTAAGATTATGCAGGACTTGCATGTCAAAGATGAAAGCATTCATGCTTAATATGAGAATTGGACAGTAAAGTTGAGTAAAAGATAAGTCAATTGAAGAGATGTTGGCATGTGCATGCTATTGTAGTGAATATCTGAATTTGAATTTGAAATGAAAGAAAGACAACCCAGCCTCCTAGGTAGTGTGGGAGCGGGGGCAATTCAGAGGGGATGGGAGAAGGAGTCGCAGGGGAAGAGGAAAAGTTAAAGGTATGATGCTATGGGAAATCAACACAGTTCTTTCATTAAGGGCCGAAAGACTGGGCACTGAAAGAACAAGTTACCTGAAGTAGGAAAGAGAGGGGTGCCGGAAAGATCATTGCATACACAACACACTCCCTGTGGATGCTAACTGCCCTGGCAAAACATATTGCTCCTGCCATCTCAGTTGTGTCACTATCTTAGCCTATTAACCAAATCCTCCCCCGAACATGATGCCCCTGAACCAGCAAATGCCTGTATTAAGTGATGTGTTTCACCATTTTTCTGCAACCACAGGGGATACAACAGGCCCAAGCTTTGCACAATAGGGCTGCCCTGCAGTTGACGGCTCCTTGCAGGCATCTATGCTTTCAGTTGATCAAGAAGGTCCTCAAGTACATGGTAAGGTAAGGTAAATGACACCTTTTGAATTTCCTAGTTGATACTGATGCTGCTCGATCTACCATGAGACCAACAGAAGTTCCTCAATTAACCATCAGAGGAGCAATGGTGCCAGCAGTCAGCATTTCAAATTCTGCCATTAACCATCCAGGGCCCAACCTGGTACCTGGCACTATAACTCCTATCATAGCACCACATGAATATTTGATCATTCATACCAGTCCTTTGAATCTTTAGGGAAGAGATCATTCATACCAGTCCTATTAATCTTTTGGAAACAGATGATACCACCGTGTTGACGGAGCCATCTGTCAAATATTTAGCAAATTGACAGGAACCGACGTGTCAGTGGCTCCTACGATATAAAAGATTCCCACTGGGACACTCGACATCTCTAGATTCGGAGGACGAGTACTCCATCAGGGCGACTGAATGTTTTATTCTGCTACCGTGATGAAGGAAATCCCGTCCACTGAAGTTTAAATGAGTCCCTTTGTTATGTAAATCAGATGCATAATCTTACAGTGGAATGTCTCTAACTCAAGTCTTCCCTTTATTTACATTTTTTGTATGATGCAGTATCTGCTTCAAAAAAGCCTCAAGATATATAAGGGACAACCTTTACATTATGTTTATTTTCAAAATGATGACTTAAAATAAACGTAGGTTTTATTTTACACAGTTTGCACAACAATGCTAAGTAAGCCACTCTGTTTTTCTCAAAATACTTTCACAGATAATTGATTTGCAACCTATATTTCCGAAGGAATGACAAAAGCCCATGCACCAATTCTTGCTTTAACACCAGAGGAGTAATATGCGGACTCTTTCAGCACGTCTTTGTCGTCAGTTTGAATTATTTAAAAAGCTTCACCGGGCAAATCCTCCATTGCTCTTTTCTGGCACAAAATAAAATAAAAGTTGATAAAAACTGCGTTAGATAAATCTATTTTATCTGAAAAGAAACCTTGAGGCAATGACTATATGTGGCAGACATTACAGCATGTGCTGGGGAATTTGTCCTCTTATCGATTCGTCAATGACAGGGTTGAAATACTGCATTTTATTTGCCACTAAGTATTTTTGTCAGTTCCATTGAAAACAGACATGCTACTGCGGATGCCTGCGGGTAATTTTATAAGCAAACGGCATGCAGCCAGCTCTAGGTGAGGATGAGAATTATAATTTTCCTGATACCATATTTTTGAGGAAAGCTAACTAGAATTTCAGCTAGAACATCTCTAAAAACCGAACATTTGTCTAGCGATCTGTCGTTACATATTTATATGTTTGTTCAGACTAATACAATCTTATTCAAGTAGTATAACATCTTGGAAGCTATACTGTTACTTTTAGAAATGCTTTAGATTAGAGGTGGCATGACATATTCCACATTACACTGTTATTTATTTCTATTTGGCTTCAGGTTACCAATACGATTCATAATATTTATCCGTATTTAGTTCAAAAGGTTTCCATCTTGACCTGTGTGGAGAGTTTCGCCCCAAGCAAAAACTGTGCACATATGCGCACAATGTACTAATGATTTTTAAAAAAATGGGTTCGTAGAAAACTATTAAAATAAGAAAGTCAGCAGGCTATACACATCTAAGCACTTTAAAGAGCACTATAGGAGCGGGTACCGTTGAGTTGGGTAATTGAGTTGTGAAATGACACTTATGCTGGCCAGAGAACATTGCGCCTGAAGCTGTTCATTGATGTGAGTCATTAGGCTGATCGTTAAACCTGTGATCAGAATCAATTTAAATATGTCATTGCTTTCACCTAGGCCTCTTTTTAAGAGAGAAATGTTCTGATTCTGATTTGCGATAATTAGCTCCTATTCGGTTGTTTCCTGGGCGAAATCAGGAGCTACTTGAGGAACTGTTGTTTTCCACATGAAATGTAGCATGTGTGGGAGTATACTACATGTTTTCCTCCTGATCGGTGTTGGCAGGGTTGGCCTGCTGAAATGAAGAGAAAATTGCAGGTTGCGTTGCGAGGTTAGGATGTTAGTTTCGGCAGAGATCTAAATGTACTGCCCATTCCTGTAATTGGGCCCAACACAGGTTGACTATCGCATGCTTAAGGGCATTAAATAGAGCTTTCCTTGTATTAATGGTATACTGCAGACACAACAATGTTTCAATGTGACCAATTTTAAAATGTTATTTACGAATAATAGTGTAGTGTAAGGGTGGAAGAGTGGGTATGGCAATACTCCAAAGTGGATAGCCAACCTTAAGCATGACCTGGAAATACTGGAAGTCAAACAACCTACACACTGACTTTGAATGATAATCCTCTCAAATTATTTTTGCATTCAATGCGATAGCTTTATTCAGCAGATTAAAAAACAGCCATAAAAGTACAAACATAATCTCGTCAATTAAAAATATATAGATTTAAGACAAATATATGTTGAAATGTTAGTTAAAAACAACCTCATCTCAAACCATCTTTTACCTGAGTTGTATTCCCTTCATAATAAAGTGCATACAGATATGGGAACGAATATGTTACAACTTTAGTTCAAACAATCTCATCTCAAACCATCCTTTTCCTGGATTACATTGCCTTAATAATAAAAAGTGCAACATTTAAACGCACAAATGGGTTGGCAAGTGCAAATAGGTAGCTTAGCGCAGACTTATGTCTCTAATATCCTGTGCCAGGAAGATTGGTTTAAAATAATACCTCCTCAAATGCGTGTAGAAGCACAAAACAACATAAACTGCTGAGTGCTTCGCTTGGTACACCCATCACAGGGGCAAGGCGTCGTATCCAGAGGGCTTACCTTCATTACCAGGAAGGCAGCTAAGTGATGTACTGTGCCAGCACAAACTCTGGACAGTACAACACAATGCTGAACATTAGTCACACAAGATAAGTATATTGACACCAACCAACCTGTAGGGTAGATGACATGTAATAGACCACAGTCGACTTCCTTAACTCAGCCCACATTCTTCAATCCTGCCTATAATTTTAAAAAAACATGTCTTGATAGAACTTTTGTCAAGGGTCAGGGATTTAAGAGGGTCTTGAAAAACAGAAATATTACATAAACCACTAAAGGATGAACCAATGTGAGAGAGCGAGGGGATAATTAAAACATGGTCCAGAGCCAGACAGTCGAAACTGACTAATTTAGTGAAACTAGTTTCAGCTTTGGAACAGATAGAGAACCACAGTAATAGGGGTTTTACAGGAGTAGGTCTTCCACAAATTGTAGACCAAACTCCCTGTGTATAATCACTGATGAGGCTGAGGCAGGCAGGTATAACAGCCACCTTAAAAATGAATTATCCTTCCCCTGTAGGGGGCTGCTGGAGGTATAACCCTTCAGACCTCCTCCAAATGTGGCAGTGGACAGTCCTCTAGCTTCATATGGGACTGTAGGCTGCCCAGCTTGTGTGAAAACCTAAAAAATCTCCTGTCAATTTCTGTTAATCTTGGACCTAGCATCAGAGACTTGTTGAGACCATGTGCCATTGCTCGTAAAAAGAATCCATATATAACAAAAGGAATTAGCTTTAACAGTTGGTGAATCCTCAATAAAGGAAGGTCTACACTTCTGCATTTTCTTACCGTAGACCATAATAAAAGTTTTGGATTTATTAATAACTATTTTCTTGGAATCCATAGAAGCACCAAATACTTTCATCAGTCTCTGGATGCTGTTTGGCGTCCTAGATAGTAAAACAGCGTAATCAGCATGTAACAATACAGGGACAGGCCTACCTGCAATGCTGGCTGCATCGGCCTTGGAGAGCACCATCAATCCCATTAATAAAAAGGGAAAACAAAAAGGTTCCAGTACACAGCCCTGTCTAATTTCCCTCTTCACTCCAAAAAGGGGAGAGCATTCCCTATTCGGCCACATCAGACCTTTGATGAAAGGTTTCTGTAAGGATGAGCCAAAAAACAAATTCAGCAAGGGAGATCAAAGTTGACTAAAGGATAAAATGGTCAACTAAATCAAAAGCACTACTTAAATCAGCAAAACAAAGATAAAGGGACCCAGACCATGCCCAGGTATACTTGCTAATCATCAGCTTGAGGTTCACACCAAACTGTACCTCTTCTAGTTTGGAGTTTTACCATGCCCAATGCTCAAGTCTTGACAGGAGAATTCTGCTCATCACTTTCGCTGAGGAATATAGGAGGTATAACATTTGGGGTCTGCCTTGTCTCCCTTCTTAAATATTGGGACAGTAATAGAAACAGCCCAGGAGGGCGGATTCTTACACTCTACTGTGCATTAAACACCCGTGTTAAAAGACATCGACCGGGACCCTGTCTGGGCCTGGGACCTTACCAATTCTACTTTGTTCAAGGGCATGGAGAACCTCCTGAAGAGAGATATCTAATGGAAGATGGTGCAACCACAGGCATAAGTCACCCTTGGCTTGTTGTAAAACATCCCAGGTGGAATCAAAGCTATTTCAAAAATGTGCCACCCATACAAAGGATGGACAAAGGAATTGAGCTCTGGAATATTGTCATTCTTAAGAAGGGGTGCATTAACTGTACTGCAAAACAGCGTGGGACATGTGTCTCAGCAGCATGTAGCAATTTAAACCATGCCTCTTCTTGAAATGCCTTTTTCCTGGTTGCTAAAATGTGGCTTGGATTCATTGCTTAGTAGTCTAATAGTAAAGTGATCCTCTGGCGTACTATGTAAAGCCAATTTCAGGAGCTTGGAGGCCATAGTGGACAAGTGGTCAAATAATCCATGTTTTTGGAAATTATTAAAAATTGTTGGTCATGTAAGAAGTGAACTTAGTGATCTACTGATCATGTCAAAGGAAGCCAATAACTTTTCATGATCATCACCATCTCTAAATAGTAATTTAAATCCACAGAGTTCCTTCGTGCTAGCTGGTGTAAAGTGAAACTAGGTTCAGTCCCTGCCCATTTCTTATACACGATTGGGCCTTATCTAAGCAATATTAACTATGCATTCAGAATCTCTAGCATTTTTGGCCCAGTCGGGATAACATAAAAGGAACTAACCAAATTATTAGCAGGGGAAAGCACAAGAACAAGGTCAATAGTAGTACTGGCATCTCTATATGTAAAAGAGGGAATCAACATCCCTTCATCAATGCAACTACTTGTAAGTAAAAGGGAATCATATTTAAAGATTAAAGAATTAGGTGCATCCCCTACTCATTGTGGGGGAAATCCAGGACACCTGCCCCTTCCTTATTTGTAATCCCACAAATCCTCTTAGCAGGCAAAGGGCAGACCTGGATATTAAAGTCACCACCAAAATGTATAATAAAATTGAATGAATTGGCCATGAGAAGGTGTCCAACCCCGTGTCCAGTCCGTAAACCACCATACTATGTGATGAATCAAATACATTATTGTGAAAATTGACATCTACCTAGTCAGGGCCGCCCTGAGATAACACCCAATGAAACTGGGAATGAGGTGAGACTGACATTTTGATTACAACAGTTAACATATTTGATATTCAAATCAGGAGGCCCCTCCATTTGCCTGCCCTGACAAAGATGGCAGAGCACCTAAAAAGTGGGAAGAAAAGCCCTCAACCTATAATTGGGTCAACGGACCAGGACAACTGGATGCAAATAATATCGGAGTCGGATGTATTGGATATAGGGCCACTACGGACAGAGAAAGCAAACACAGTAGACTGATGGGGAACAGCGTGAGCAAGGACCACACATTCTGATGCATGAGGAATGCAAGGTTCTCCACTACAACACCCTGGTTCACCACAATGTCCGTATGAACATCCAAGATACTACTTCCAGTAGCACTATCAGGAGGGTTCAAACACCATCAATCTTGGTCATCCATTTGAGATAGGATTTCAAAAATGTCCTTGGTAGGGATGTTGAAGACTGATTGGCCAGGGTTCATGTATGTACGCCATGCCCGCAGCCTACCCCTGGTAGAAACACGAGTATTAAGTGGCCTATAAAAGTACCCTAAAGGAAGTGCCATAATAAGTCCAGAAGGTGGTGTTATCTTACTTAGGCACCAAAGTAGCAATTACACAGTCTGGGGATTTTTGTATTTTACTAATACACAGTCCCTGGGAGAATCTTTACGATGGATCCATAGCCAAGGAGATGTCCTCACTCACAGAACCTCCTGAGCTAGGTTCTGCGACCACGCAGCTGTGGTTAGCAGCTAGTGGACAGATTTGTTTTGTTAGGACCTGAGTTTTTGCTTATGTTGGAAGGTAATTTGGGGATGTCATTAAGAATGATTAAATAAGGCGTGCATCCTGGGGGCAATCAGGGGTATCTTGGATGAGATCTGCCCATGTTGATGCCTGAGTGGGTTACAGATATAGGTCTTCTACTTTCGGACCCACATCCACTTCCTCCTCCTTGCTGTTGACCAACACAGCTTTGGATTTGCTCAGCTTTTGACCCCACTGGGCTCTGGCCATTGGCAGTTTCGGGCAAGCTAGGGTGTCTCTGTAGGGGTTGTGGGCTTTTCCTAGCCTGTGTCTGCTGCATCTTGGATTGTGTGTTTGAATATAGAGTTTCCAAGGCAGAGGTTTGATTCGCAATATTGCGAGTGGATGGGCCTTTAAGACCTCTTGATTTATATCCAACTGGTCTAGGCAAGTAACTGGGGGGTAGTTCCGAGAGATTAGTAAAGCACTGCACTAGGTGGACTTATTAAGTGATAAGCTTGTTTGGGTAGTGTGCAAACAGCCAGAAGCCTTCTCTCTAAAACCAGCTGGTTTAGCTCTGATGGCACTCTTGGGGTTGGGCTTACTGGCAAGGACTGGAGAGGGAATGGTAAAAGGACGGCACTTATCTTTTTCTCTGATGTAATGACTTAAATGCATGTGTCATGCATTGTTTAGAAGTGGGCTAGGCATGTGTGCTGAAGCCCATGGAGTGGTAGGGACAATGTCTGTATCGGTATCCAGAACTAGATATGTCGCTGGCATAAAGCGGGAGGCCAGTGTGGGAGATTCAAGGCTTAGTGATGGCCTCATGTCTGAGAGGGCAATCTCTGTGCTCACTACTCCAATTGCCCTCTCCAGCATACGGCCAGTGGATTTAATTTTCGTAGTGGGAGTATGGATGGAAGCGCCCCCTAGTTCTGTCTTTTTACCCATCCTCAGTTATGGGGCACAATGCACCAAAGATGGCTAAAAAGGTGTTTCCCCAGTGTTTGGGACTTGGTGTTTGATACTTTAATACTCAGTTATCCTGATGACCCTTTTGATGTCTTTCCAGTGTCACCTTGCAATTATCAATATTATCTGTGTCCATGAATACCAAATACTGTTGATTTCAGCTGTAAGTCCATCAAACTATCACACCACTTGTCCAATAGCCAGGTATGAGCCATTGAGATGAGACATGCCACGGGTGCCATAAGATCAACATGCAATGCAGGTTCAAAGGATCTTTATGAGTAGATAAAAGATTATAGCAGCATAGAGCATCCAAATGTTATCCAGATGTCACACTTGAATAACGTCCAGGCAGAAACCAATCAAAACCAGTCACTTACCTCCTCCTCGGTCGGAGAAACCTTGGTAACAGCTGCTGCCTCCACCCACAACAGCACCAATGTGAAGTAACTAGAGGGGCATCACGTTAATACCCAATAGTCTCTGTGCTCCAAGGCTCCTTGTTGAGAGAGGCCCCCCCATGCCCCTTCCTCAGCTGTCAGCACCACTCACAGACTACTCACCTATACCCACCCTTTTCCACACGTGAGTCGAGTACAGTGATGGTCTGCAGTATCAGCAGCAATGCGGGCAGGGCAAGGCCGCTGACTGCAAAGTCTCAGAGTTGCTCTACAAAGGGTTGGCCTAGATCCCAGTCCTACACTAGGCTGTTTCAAATAAGGTCTCACACCAGTGCATGAGTTACATGGGAGTTGCCTGGAATGCGGCACACAACTAGACTCTGCTATGTTGTTTATGGTCCATTACAGTAAGGCTATTTGTGGTGGGTCTCTGCACCCTTGTTGGGAGCCAGGTGGACTAAACAACAAACTTACAAACAGCTACAACTGCGTCGGCCATCCTGGCGGTCTTCTTGGTGTGTGATGTATGGACGTGGGGGTGGGCATTAGCACAGCAGTGAGGAGGGGGTTAAGATTTGCATTCAAATTAGGACTATGGAACTGGAAGAACAAAGTCACATTTGCTGTAGTTTTGAGCAGAATATGAAGTTTTTTGAACCAGCATTCCCTTTGACACATGGCACTTCTTGGACAACCTGAGAGTCACAGGATATTCTGTCTTTTAGTAAGACTGTTCTGCAGAGAACATTTAACACATTGTCCATAAATGATCATGTGACCATGAATATTTTTAGTCTGAGGTAAATAAATACAATGGCAGTCAAACTGCGGCTTACAAATTTGTAGTCCAATCTAAAACAAGCACCTGCAAAGCCAATAGATCTTGTTGTTCATAAACAAGTATTGCAAAAGCCAGTAGGTCTTTCTCGTGGTTGAAAATGTAAACCAAACCTATACATTTTGACAACACAGGTTCATATTACATGCTCACTCCACTGATTGCAGTTTATGAACTCTGAATCTGTCAAAGACATGAGAATTAAAGAACCAGAAAAACACATCACAGCTAAATGTAACGTTTACATCCCCTCAGAGTTTTGAATAGTGCATTCACATCTTTATGCTGGTTGCATTACCATAGGCCAATATAAGAAATTAGAGAACTTTTGAGTTGGACACAAGTCCATTTTGTAGAAGTCTGCAGTATCTAAGACCCTGACTAGAGGTCCCTTACGCCAAACAAAAATCCTTTCTGTAGCAGAGTGCAATATCTTAGGATTTTATTAAATGTCCATTGTGTCAGACACAAATCTTTTCTGTAGCACTCTGCAGTACTTTAGGCCATTAGTAGAGATTCCTCGAGTCAGACACTAGACCTTTCTGTTGCGAGTTTCTCTACCTTAGGCTGTTATTTGACCTCCCTTAGATCAGGCACAAGACCTTTCTATGGCAAACTGTGGTCCCTTAAGCTGCTATTAGAGGTCACTTATGTCAGACAAAATTTCTTGCTGTAAGTAGATGACAGTGTCCTAGGTCAATGCTAGAGGCCCCACAGGATTTCATCACTGCCCCTACATTTTCATGATGCCAGGGCATTATGAACAGAACACATTTCCATGAACGTCTCCTTTTGTTGAAAGTGGAAAGAAACAGTGGCAAAAAACATTGGTGCTTTGTTTTCCACATGACACAAAATAAAATGTGTGTGGTTCAACACAAAAATATTGAATATTCACTTTCACAGTTCAAATGATTTTTGCTTGTTGTCTGTGTACTATATAAATATACTAATCCTGTTTGCAATGGTGATAGCTATCAATTAATCAAAAAATTTGTATTTAGCAGATTACCTCACAACCATAAAAAATGCAGGATAAAACAGTTCTTTGATAAAACTTTACATCACACAATGTAATCCATAGCCAAATATAACAGAATCATGGGCCAGATGTAGCAAATAAAAAATTTGCGAGTTGCAAAGTGCGAGTCCATGCGACTCGCAATTTGCAACTCGCAAATTGGTATGCAGTACGGTGTCGCAGACACCGACTGCGACTCGCTATGGGGTCGTAATGACCCACCTCATCAATATTCATGAGGTGGGTCGCAAATTGCGGCTCCATAGCGAGTATAGGCACTCGCAAACATGGAGGCCTGCTGTCGTCAGCAGACCTCCATGTTCGTGACTGCTTTCAATAAAGCAGTTTTTTTTTTTTAAGTGTAGCCTGTTTTCCTTAAAGGAAACGTAGGACCCTTGGACCACTACCTACCCTGAAAAAATTTTTTTGGGTCCATTCACAAAGGGGAAGGGGTCCCATTGGGACCCCTTCCAATTTGCGAGTGGGTTACCATCCACTTGAAGTGGATGGTAACTGCGACACCATTTGCGACCGCGTAGGCGGTCGCAAATGGTATTGCATACAACTCAGAATCGCAAATAGGAAGGGAACACCCCTTCCTATTTGCGATTCTGAAATGCATATTGCGAGTCGGTCCCGACTCGCAATATGCATTTCTGCATAGCAAAGAGGCATTTGCGCCTCGCAAACGGCGATTTTCGCCGTTTGCGAGGCGCAAATCCTTTGCTACATCTGGCCCCATATTCTTTAAAAAAAAAAAACATTTGTGATTCTAAAATAGAAAACAATGCATTATCTCTCCAACATAACGGCTGTCAAATCCACTAAAACATACAATTTCATATAAAACAGCAAAACGGATTATTAAAAGAATTGAAAAGCAATATAATATGAACGAAATACAATGACTGATCCAGTCCTACCTCATCCACATTTTCTTTATTTTAATGGCTTTTTTTATGAAATCAATCATGACTGTGCAAATATACTGTGGTTGAGTTATTTGTAAATACAAAAGGGCAGGTTGACACTGTTTAAATTTACATTTTTAAGCAAGGAGATCAAATGGGGTTTCCTAGGCTCCCAAGAAAAGCTGTAGAGACGAATAAAGTGCACAGTGGACTGAATATACTGTTAATCGCACGTTCAGAGGAAAAGCTCAGTCATCTGGAATCCAGTATGAAGGAAACCAAGTAAAAAGTAAACAATACCTAGTCTAAAGGGAGTCAACAAGAATTGATGCTGTGTTTTTTCAATAAGCCAGAGATAATGCTTCAGATGTTCAGAGGTAGATATAATGGTTATGCTCTAACAGTTATCTTAGTAAACTCCTACACTCCAAAGCCTCACTACAAAACTTATAAAAGAGTTACTTGACCACAGCTTGAGTAAAATGGACAAAAGCACTGGGGTCATAAACCAACACTAGCTTTACTAGGTTTATACATATTGTTTTGATATCCACTTTATCCTGAAGTCATTGTCTAATTGAAATTTAAACAGAAATGAACAATCTGTCGAAATTTGCTTTGGGCTTTGACTATATAGACAGTCACAGCATAAGAGGCTGAAGTTTTATGTAGTTCTCTAAATAAGTAAGCTCAATTTCTGTATGGCATACATAAGTGGGACAGACAACACATTTTTTTAAAGCATTTCCTCCTTTTTAGCACTGACACACTTACTCTTGTAAATATCCACCATTTCCTTCACCGTTTCATACCTAACCTAGAGGTAAGCTTATATGTCACTTCATTCACTCTTTGAAATTTTCCTCAAATTGATCAAGTGCTTAGAAGTTACAGGTCGAGTCCAAAGCAAACATAGATAAGAAACATTTAACCACAATTGATCATTCCTCGTAAATCAGGTAGATTTCGTTTTTTTGTCACCTTTGAACCAGAAATCAAATCAAGGGGCATATGTATACTTCCTTTGTGCTGAATTAGCATCATTTGTTTAATGCTAATTCAGCTCAAACTAAACCCTATATTTATATTTTGACGATAGATCCTGTCTAGCACCAAAATATTGGAGTTAAAGTCATTTTTGGATGCGTGAAACCACCTTGCATCTATGAGATGCAAGGTAGGGGTTCCTGTCCAAAAAATGACTCTAAGGACATAGATTTATTTATCCTCCTGTGCAGAAAAGGTGCACGGGGAGCGGGCCTCAATAATGGCGCTAACCCTGCTTAGAGCCATTATTTAACACCTGGGTGAGAGCAGGCTTTAGGGGATCTGTGGACCCATTTCCATCGTCAAACACCATGGAAAGAGCCCAGGGGTACCCACCCCAAGCCCCAGGAACACCCCCATCCACACCAGAGTGACACCAGAGGATGGGGGGCCCCATCCCGGGTAAGTAGAGGTAAGTATTTTAAATATTTATTTTAAGTGCCACTGGGGGCCCTGAAATGGGCTCCCCTACATGGCACCGGGTGCAATGGCAATGCCCAGGGGACCCTTGTACCCTATGTTGGCCATTGGGGTAGTCGGCATGACTCCTGTCTTTTATAAAACAGGAGTCATGTGGTATGGATAGTTTTGCTAAGCTGGTTAGAAGCATTTTTTTCCTCTAACGAACATAACGTTATTTTTTGGTGTAAAACCTCGTTTCCCCATACCCCCACCCGGCTAACGTAGTTTTTTCAGACATTAACCCAACCTTTGCGCTGGCTTGCGGGCTTCTATAAATTTGGTGCCCCACTGGAACACTGAAATGATGCAAGCCGGCGCTATACTTTTTGACACAAAACTGCGTTTGCACAGTTTCGCGTCAAAAAGTATAAATATGAGCCTAAATGTTTTCAACAGATCGGTCTTTAGATTTAAAATGTCGATAAAGAATACAAAACTATCTAATATTTTTTTAGCCCATTAACTGACCTAGCCCTAAGCACTCTGTCACTGGCATATAGTTGTACTGGTATCAGTCAGGCACCTACATAACACATGTCACATCCACTGTCCAACAGGCAATTTTCTAGTTCATTAATATAAAGTGCAAAAAGAATGGTTACCAATGCACAGCACTGATAAACCCCTCTCTCAATTTTATAAGAGTCTGCACATTCCCCATTTGGCCTAAATCTTTCATTAGCCCTTACCTCATAATTAAGTTGTCTCAAAAGCATACTATTGATTAATCAACCCCCAGAGAGTGCAAGGCTGTCTAAAGCTTTGTTCGGATGATACAATCAAATGCACAGCTTATGTCTGGAATAGCTAGATAGAGACTATCTTTTTTAAATGTGGTGTAATTTATTTACTATCATTAACAAATTAGGCACTGATCAATAATGTCCAATCATTTACGAAAAACATTTTGAATGCCTGAAAGATTAGAACTGTTTTCTGACCAAGTACCTGATCTTTCCATTAAAATCCTACCTACACTAGAATCTAAAAAGGGATATTGGACTATAACACTTACGTCACTCATGACTCCTTTTTAAAATATGGGCAATATTGTAGAATTTGACATTATGTGGTAGTCTGCTTTACATAGCACTAATAGATACGTTAACACAAATGGAGCCCACTGATAAGTGTTATATTTAAATACATCCACCAGAACCCCGTCAAGGCCAGGGCCCTTACCCTTAAGATTCCTGTTAAAACAGAGGTCACTTCAGGGCTTCCTGCATTCATAGAACACATAGTGGTAAGTAATTGCTTGCCGAAAAGGTGCTCTTCGTGTACTGGGGTCTGTGGCAAAGAATTCATGTCACTATAACGAATCACCCATTTCTCTGCAAGAATCATAGTCGCCAACAAGGATCACCATTATCCTTAAAAATTAGGAGTTTATTATTTCCCAGAGGGCAAAAGTGTCATCAGTCGCTCTAGATGACTGGACATTTATTTCAGCTCGTTCTCTTATGCATTTTTCCTCACCCGCACTGCTGTTTCATAATGTAAATCTTCTAGCTTGTACCTCAGCGACACTACGTGGCTTGTTTTTCAAGGCTGTCATTAAGCTTTTATAAGCCCAAGAACATCTTGCATCAAACTATTTAATGTGTTTTTCCTTTGTGTAACCTATGGGTGCTGTCAATAACCTTGTCATTGTAACACACAAAGAATCAAACAAATCCAATACTACATGAGCATCAGCAGAACCGTTTAAGCAACACTGCAAATCTGCTAAATTGATGCTCAGCAAGCGCGCTGGGATAACAGCATCCGACCTGAGCATTACTCCTGTATTCTTGATAACATTACATTGCGGAGTCTTGCTAATAGATATCAAGGAATGCTTTTCTGTTTGTGTAGACACCAATAGGGCATTATGGTAATTGAATCCATGTTCCCCTATTATAAAGGTAAAAGTCCAAAACACTAATCTTTTTGTATAGTACAATATGTATGAGTTTGCTAGCTGAGGCCCTACCTGTAAAAGACAGGGGTGGGGAAGAAACTGGTAAACAGCAGTCAAAACGAAAGATCAAATTATATGTAATTAGAATATGATTTAGGGCTTTGCATTGTGGTTTGTGGAAAATTATGAAATTTATTTCGGGCCAAGTACTCCACACAATTAGATTGCTGTAGAAGGGCATAAATGAGCATTTTCACCACCAGCCTATATAATTGACACATTATGATAAATGTTTTCAAGACAATCCTCTATTTGATTTTTTGAAACCAGCTATAACTTCTGAGTTATGTTGCCTAAAACTGTTATTATAAAAATTTGCAACCAATACTTTCTATTTCACTTATAGAAATTGAAAATTAGGAGTATTCGAATGGAACCAAGGGCCTTTGCCCAGAAACAAAACAGACGCCAAAGTCAACAAGCTGCTCCTCACACGTCCTACTTTAGATAAAATAGCGGCAGTAGCATATGAAGTATATCAGTCAATATGGTATGTCTTGAGTGGCCGAAGTTTCTTGCACACAAAGTAAATTAAATTAAGATAAGAACGTATACATTCCATATTTTTCACATTCCGTGACACAAAATTGACTGAGTTTTTAGCGGCAATAATTGTAATATCAGTCATCAGAACTTGTCAGCTTGGAAATAAGGTGTTCATGGAGAAGATGCGCTGATTTGTGGATTCTATTAGTACAGTAGCTTTTGAAATAGAGCATTCATAAGTGCGGCCGATAATACTAAACTGTCCCAGTTACTCAAGGACATACTGCTGGTAATCACCCTTTCTGCAGGGTCATCTCCAAACTTTTGTCTTCATCCTCCCCTTTTTGCTGAACACATTTTTTTGGGAAACGTCCTAAACAACGTGTTGTGAACAAGGAGGTTTCCCATGCAAGTGTAACCCTGCTTGCCAGAAGAACGACAGCCTTTTTCTGTACCTTAACCACGCATGTGCTGAACTACGCATATGCGTGCTTAAGGCACAGAAAAGGGGCGAGTGGATTGGGAGAGGATGCGCTGAGGTAAATGGGACTGGGGCAGGGTAGGGGGTAGTTTTTAGGGGTGGGGTGGATTCGGGGCTTGGGATGGGTGGGAGGGTTGGTCTATTTTTTTGGGGGGTGTGGTAGAAGGGGCAGGGTATTTTTTTTAAGGCTTAGGGTGGGGGTGGGTAGTTTAATTTTTTAGGGGTTGAGGAAGGTTTAAGTAAGGGCACAAAGAGGGAGGAGCGAAGAGGAAGAAGGGTCGGGAGAGGACGAGGTGAGGTAGTGGGGTTGGGGTAGGGTTGGAGGGTAATATTTAGTGGTGGGGAGCATTTTGGGCTTAGGGCGGGTGGGGAGGTTGGAGTAGTTTACTTATAAGAGGGGAGTGTGGGGAGTGTCAGGGTAGTTTTTGTTTTAGGGCTCAGGGCAGGTGGGGTTTAGTTTTTAGGGGCAGGGGTGGGGGGTGATGATATTTTGTTTTAGGGCTTAGTGTGGCAGGGGGGTCGGGGTAGTTTACTTATTAGGGGAAAGGTTTTAGGACTCAGGTTGGGTGGTGGTGTTAGGGTAGCTTAGTTTATAGGGTCAGCGGTTGGGGGGTGGGGTAGTATATTCTTCAGGTCACAGTGTGGGTGGGGGTGTTATGGTAGTTTAGTTTATAGGGGCAGCAATAGGGGGTCGGCAGTATTTCTTTTAGGTCACAGGGTGGGTGGAGGAGTCAGGGTAATTTGGTTTTTAGGTTCAGGGTAGGGGGGGTCGAGATAGTATTTTTTAGGGCTTAGGGTGGTGGGGACGGGGTAATTTAGTTTTTAGGGGTAGAGGAGGGTTTTAGTGCTCAGGGCCGGGGGATTGGGGTAGCTGTGACTGCTGGGACAGGGTTTTAGGACTCTGGGCTGGGGTTGTGGTAGTTGTAAGGGTTGGGGTAGGATTTTAGGGTTCATCTGGGGGAAGGGGCAGTTTGCAGGACTGTGGACAGTTTTAGGGCTCAGGGTAGGGAGGCTGGGGTTGGGGTACTTTTAAGTAGAGGGCAAGGTTTTAGGCGTTAGGAGGGGAGTCAGGGAAGTTTTAGAGCTCACGGCTGGGGGGTTTAGGGCCAAGGGCGGGGGGAATTTACCTTGCATCTTCCTTTGCCATACATGCCTTTACAGCAGAATTCGTTGTAAAGGCATGCCTGGTAAAGGCATACATGGTAAAGACACGGTTATTCTTAAGACCACCTCGTTTTTGCGTACGTGCTTTAGGCATTCGAGCTTCCATCATACAATCCATTTTTGTTGGCTTTAGGACTCTAGGCACATTACCACTGCTCAACAGTGCCAAAGTGCATGTGCTCTCTGCCTAAAACATGATTACATTGGCTTATCCATTATTGGCATATTTTATAATATAATATTGCTGTGCTGCTATATGGACTGCCATTGTGCTGGACTCCTGTTTTGCTGGCCAGAAGTATTGCCTGCTACCTCTTGCCTGGGGTTTAGAAGGACTGGGTCTGCATCTCTCCACCAGACCCCAGAGTGACTTCAAGGGCCAGCTGACTGGTCTCCTGTTTTCTGAAGTATCAGGGACATAAAAGACATCCAACCTACCTGTATTTGCACCTGACGATGCATTTTGCACTAACAATATAACACTAAATGGAAGAGGACAGGAACAGCAGCTGCTAGTAGCAAGCAGACATAATCATGTAATTTTCAGTGATTTTGAGTTACTAGAGTAACAAGAAATTACATAAAGTACTCTGATTACCCCAGCATAATAAAAGTTTTGCCCATGCCTATCATCTACTCCCACCCTACACTCTCTTCCCACCCATCTAACCTTTCTGACCATGATAATGTTATCATATAAATAATAAATATCACCAAGATGCCTAGTAAGCCAGTGAGTAACCTTGTTCTTAAATCAGTAATAATCCTCTCTTTGCGCTGGACGTAATGATGGAATATCTTTCAGTATAATTACAAAGGGTGTGTTTTTTAATAGGAATTTTAAATAGGAATTTGGGAGAATCTGCTGAAGATTCAGTTTTACAATGTGCAAATTCAGAGTCAAATTTAAATTTGTCTTTTAATATTATGGCAGAACTGAAAGTTGTATCATGTAAAATTACATCTTGCCCCTGAAGGGGACATACATTGCTTTTTAAACTGAATGTTCGTAGGTAGCTATTTGTTACCTTAAATCATCCGTGGTGCTGCGTTTATGATTTGATGTTTTGAAAAAATTTGCAAGAGCAGTAAACTCTTCCCCTCCAAAGGTTTTGCTATTACTTGCCCGACCATGGACTTTAACTCAACCCTCAAGCATAGTCAAAATGCTGCTTAATTTATTCAATGTTAATGCATTTATCATGTTCTGCTGCCATTCCCCAGTTATTAGTGTGGCACTACTAATAAGACTGGGAATTTTCTTTAACTTTTGCCTTCTGTCATGTTACCCGTACTTAAACCTTTTCCTTCGATGTGGAGGGAGAGCTAATTAGATTGTTACATGGCAGGATTGTCTCATCTGAGTCGAATAGCAAAGCTTCAGTAAGCACACAGACATTAGCTGGATTATTGGTGAGAACATGCATATTTTCAGAAACAATATGCAGAACTACACCTGAGCCCTGACATTGTGGTGTAAATGCAGTTGCGGGTACCCCGACGAAGTGTGCTGTGTACCCCTGATTCTTTGTTCTATAGTCACAATCTCAATGCCAGTTATCCCTAATGCACTGCACAAGTTAACAATTGATGATGACGCAGGGCAATCTTTAGCAATATGTGAAGCTGCTGCTGGTGTCTTTTTGCACGTGTTGTTAATCAAAAATGCAAGTAGGTTTTCCAGTTCAAAGAGTGGTGGCCTAACCAACATCCTCCAGACTCTGACAGGTGTAGACAACCCAGTCGTGGCACACTTATGTCTCAAGCATGTCCCACACAGCTAGAAAGAGAGATGCATTAAATAGTGCTGACATAGGTGCCTGGGGGTTCTGCCTCTGCCCCCTCCTTCAATGCAGGATGGTTAATGAAGTCCACGTTCATCACAAAGCAAGTGTGTGAGATGATAGTTATTAAAAGACTGTCAGTGTAGCTCCTCTATGTTTTGAAAAATATATCCCTTTTTTGTGATTTATCAATCACTTGAAACAGAAACTACCCTTATTTTTTTTATCTCAAATAATTATTTCTAAGCAATCAATCCTATAGGGAGTGGTAGGATGTAAGAGGGCAGGAACAGAAAACAAGGAATGGCAGAGCTGGGAATGGGACAGGGACAAGCAAGAGAGTGGAAATTGTGAGGATGAGAAGCAACCATGGTTTGTAGCCCAGGTGTGTAACTCCTTGAAGTCCATCACAAAAACCTAATGATGAGAGTAATAAGACAATGTAACCTTCCATAACATATTGTATAAGGAATATCCAGTCCATGAGTAACACATGAAAGCCAACGGTTGGAGGGACTGGCGGAACCTCACTCTATACAATTATTCTTTTCATGTGATCACCCTGACATCTACATCTGTCTGCAGAAAAACTAAACAACTCAGGTAAGTTATTGACTTTCTCAAAACTTTCAACACATAATTTGACCAGGAATATGTTGGGAATATGTTGTCAGACTCTGAAACATTGTATAATAATTAAGTTGGGAAGTTGAAAGAAGAAGGAAAGCACTGCTTTACCAGAAGAAATATTTGGGCAACTGTGTGCACTGTACTGCTTGTCTGTCCCATGCATGAATGGAGAAATACATTTGACAAAGAAAAACATCTGCTGAGATTGAGGTCAGATTAACTATTCATTGACGCAAGACAACGCTGCATCATCGTTGCTGTACTGTCTCACACTAATCTATTGAGATATGGGGCATTTTTTTCTCTCCATGCAGTTGTGCTCTTTTGGCACCATACGTAAACACACACACGCATGTTGTGCTATAGTGAATCATTCCCAGAAGCATAGGTTGTACACTGGACGGGGGGGCCCTTTCTAGTACAAAAACTATTCTTTAAGGCCTTTCCCATTTGTGTGTGTGTTGTACAATGCAGCACATATGCAAAGTTGACAAAAGTGGGAGACATTAACACACATCTCCTTGCTGTGCCTGCCTCAAGGAGATATAAGATGTTGACTCAAATTTCTGTCTGCCAATGTTTGTAGATATGGATTTATGTCAAACACTTTGTGCTGGGTTGGCATCACAACAGTGATGCAAGGCCAGTACAAAGCATTAGTAAAATTGGTCTTGGGTGTCAGTAAGTTTATTAAGGAAGAATGAGTAAGATTAAGAGTTAATGCAAGCGAGTGAGTGAGAATGATTAAGAATGAAGGGGGTGTAAGAGAGTGTGAGTGAGAATGAATAAGAGAGAGTGTGAGTTAGAAAATGATTGTCAGAGAGTAAATGTGAGCAAAAAGATGATTTGGTGCTTGCAAGTTTGTTGTTGCCCTTGGCATACTAGCTGTGATTATTGTCATATGGAGATACGAAGGTCAAAACATTTGTGCTGGCATACTTGCTGCAGTTCTTAGCATGACAGACACCTGTTACAAAATACCAGCATTGGCACACTGGTGTTATTCTTGCAATAGAGGGCGCCAATGGTAAAATACTGGTACTGACATACTAGTGATAATTAATGGCATATAGAGCCCTGTGGAAAAAATATTGGCATACTTGATGAAATGTGTGCATGTGGACGCCAGTGGCAGAATGCTGATTCTAGCATAATGGATATAATGCTTGGCATAAAGGTGGACAACTTGTCATATGAGGGGGTGGCAAACATGAAAAAATGTTCACCCTGACATACTAAGGTCATTTTTGACATAAGGGTCAAAAGTCGTATATGAACTGCATAAATTGCTAAATACTGGCACTGACATATTATATGTTGTTTTTTTATCTGACGGGGCACCTATGGATATGTGGGCACCAGTTAAAAAATGCTGGCCCTTACAAAATGAAGGTGATTTTTGACATAGAGGGACACCTATTTCTCATTAAAAAAAGAGTCAACTCTGGGAGACTGCTAAGGTTTTATTGGCTTGTCACACAATGAAAGAATTTCAAAGTTTGAGTGTCCTTGAGTGACATTTTAGACAATTTATGTGAACATTGTGAATTAAAATGCACAATTTCATCCCATTCTTTTCAAATTTTTCTCAGGGGATATAAGCACCTAAAAGAGGTTTGGCTTATTTGCTTTGTTTGCTCACTACCAATCAGGGGAAGTATTATGCCCTAGAACTTTCAATAATCATGCCTGTACCATAATACAGGTGGTATCTAAAATAGACATCTGTGTTATGCTAATCATACAGTTATTATGGAACCAAAGCAATGCCATTTGTTGTGATGTTAGGGTCGTGTGACATGCCTTACTGGAAAAAAATCAGGGTAGAGTGTCATATTGTAGGAAAGTACCATCTTGCTTGGCATGTTCACCCCATTTTTAAATGTATGCTCATAGCTTGTGGCCTGAATGTTTATTCCTGTCTAGTGACTAACTGTGTCTCTGAGGCTCTGCTAACTAGAACCTCAGTGCTTATGCTCTCTCTGCCTTCAAATTTGTCACAATAGGCTAGTGACCACTTTTACCAATTTTAATTGGCACACTGGAACACACTTATAATTCCCTAGTATATGGTACCTAGGTACCCAGGGTATTGGGGTTCCAGGAGATCCCTATGGGCTGCAGCATTTGTTTTGCCACCCATAGGGAGTTCAGACAAACTTTTTCACAGGACTGCCACTACAGCCTGAGTGAAATAACGCACACGTTATTTCACATTCATTTTCACTGCACTTAAGTAACTTATAAGTCACCTATATGTCTAACCTTCACTTGCTGAAGGTTAGGTGCAAAGTTACCAAGTGTGAGGGCACCCTTGCACTAGCAAATATGGCCCCACATAGTTCAGGGCCATTTCCCAGGACCTTGTGAGTGCGGGGACACCCTTACCTGCGTGCACTACATATAGGTCAATACCTATATGTAGCTTCACAATGATAACTCCAAATATGGCCATGTAACATGTCTAAAATCATGGGATTGTCCCCCCATTCCAAATCTGGTATTGGGGAGCCAATTCCATGCATCCCCGGGGCTCCACTATGGACCCCGGGTTCTGCGAAACCAGCTCTCTGTGGTTTTCTCTGCAGCTACCGCTGTTGCCACCCCACAGACAGGGTTCTGCCCTCCTGGGGTCTGGGCAGCCCAGTCCCAGGAAGGCAGAACAAAGAATTCCCTCTGAAAGAGGGTGTTACACCCTCTCCCTCTGGAAATAGGTGTTAAAGGCTGGGGAGGGGTAGCCTCTCCCAGCCTCTGGAAATGCTTTGAAGGTCACAGATGGTGCCCTCCTTGCATAAGCCAGTCTACACTAGTTTAGGGAACTCCCAGTCCCTGCTGTGTCAGGAAACTGGACAAAGGAAAGGGAAGTGACCAATCCCCTGTCAATCACCACCCCAGAGGTGGTGCCCAGAGCTCCTCCAGTGTGTCTCAGACCTCTGCCATCTTGAATCCAGAGGTGTGAGGGCACTCTGGAGGCCTCTGAGTGGCCAGTGCCAGCAGGTGATGTCAGAGACCCCTCCTGATAGGTGCTTACCTGAGTAGGTGGCCAATCCTCCTCTGAGGGCTATTTGGGGTCTCTCCAGTGGGCTTTTCCTCAGACAACAACTTGCAAGAATTCACCAGAGTTCCTCTGCACCTCTCTTTTCGAATTCTGCCAATGATCGACTGCTGACTGCTCCAAGATGCCTGCAAAACTGCAACAAAGTAGCAAGAAGACTGCCAGCAACATTGTAGTGCCTAATCCTGCCGGCTTTCTTGACTGTTTCCTGGTGGTGCATAATTTGGGGGCTGCCTGCCTTAATCCTGCACTGGAAGCAATGAAGAAATCTCCTGTGGGTCGACAGAATCTTTCCCTGCTCCTGCAGGCACCAAACTTCAGCATCACCGGTACTCTGGGACCCCTCTCATCCTGATGAGCGTGGCCCCTGGAACATAGATGGTGGACCCAAGTGACCCAGACTGTCCAGAGGTCCAACTATCCAAATTTAGAAGAGGTAAGTCCTTGCCTCCCCTCTCCAGACAGTAATCCTGTGCACCACTTGAACTGCAGCTACAAGGGCTTCTGTGCACATTTCCACAAAAGACTGCATGCAAAGCCAGGCCTAGGTCCCCAGCACTCTGTCTGTGATTCTCAGCTCCCTGAGTTGAAATCCAGTGTCGTGGGACCCTCTTTTGCAGTGTTGATATGACCGCCATGTTCAGATTTCTTGAACACGCGTTAAAGGACTTCTGCGGGTGCTACCTTCTTGTGCATGGACTCTCTACATTGAGGGCCCCCTCTGTCTCCTCTCCCAAGTGGCAACATCCTGGTCCTTCCTGGACCCTTTTTCTTCAACCGCGACTCTTGCAGCTAGCAAGGCTTGTTTGCTAGAGAAGTTCCTAGCACCTTTCGTTGTTGCAGAATCTTCAGCTTCTTCTATCCGGAGGCAGCCATTTTGCACCTTCATCCAGGGTTTAGTGGGCTCCGGCCCCCCCGGACACTTTTACGACTCTTGGACTTGGTCCCCTTCTTTTGCAGGTCCTCAGGTCCAGGAATCCGTCTTCAGAGCTTTGCAGTCTGTTGTGGTCTTTGCAAAGTCCTCTATCATGACTTTAGTGTGTTTCTGGGGAAATAGTAGTAATTTACTCCTACTTTCCAGGGTCTTGGGTTGGGGTATCTTGGACACCCTTAGTGTTTTCTTACACTCCCAGCGACCCTGTACACAGTACACTAGGCTAGGGACCCATTTGTGGTTCGCATTCCACTTTCTTAGTATATGGTTTGTTTTGCCCCTAGGCCTATTGCATCCTATTGTATTCTACAGTGTTTGCACTATTTTCTGACTGTGTTACTTAACTGATTTGTTTTCTGTGTGTTTTTTGTGTATTTTACTTACCTCCTAAGCGAGTATATCCTCTGAGATATTTTGACACATTGTCACTAAAATAAAGTACCTTTATTTTCAGTAACTCTGAGTGTTGTCTTTCTTATGATATAGTACCTATATGATATATGTGGTATAGTAGGAGCTTTGCATGTCTCCTAGTTCAGCCTCGGCTGCTCTGCTATAGCTACCTCTATCAGCCTAAGCTGCTGGAACACTACTAATCTACTAATAAGGGATAACTGGACCTGGCACAAGGTGTAAGTATCATTGGTACCCACTACAAACCATGCCAGCCTCCTATACATATGATGTCACTTCCTGTGATTTAAAAATGTCACATGGTATGTGATGTCACTTCCACTACTCCTGGAATTTTGGTGAATAATAACCCATGCCCTTAGCTCTCTTTCCTATATTAAAGCATTATCAAGGTTTATCCCTGTAGCAGATCCTAGAGAGCCACTGCATTATATTTGAGTTTGCCCAGACACTTAGCGGTCGGAGAAATCACACCATCTGCTCTACCATGGAAGACTCCAGGCTTAAGATCTGTGGTTCTGTGCAGCATTATAATCAAAGGATCAAGAAGATCAGCCTGCCCTACCCCTGCTCTCAAACATGTATGTTGTGGAAAGAGGAGTGCCAGGGGATGAAGAGGTGCCTGTTCTGCTGCCTGGCTCGAGAGAACAGCATTGGGAAGTGGGAAGCCAGACATCATATGGCTTGTGGAGTCCGCCAAATAAAAGAGGCAGCATCTGTGCCATTCCCTGAAGGGCATGGGCATGGGCAGTGTGATTTCTGAGGCTAGGTGTAGCAAAACTGTTGGACCTGGCCCTTTTGGCAGGTTTATCCCCTGACTTTTTGCCTTGTTCCTCCTATTTCTTCTGACCTCTCGCTGTTGGTTCTAGGACTCTGAGCACTTTATCACTGCTGATCACTTCTAAAGTTCCTATGATTGGATTGGCATATTTAATTTACCTGTAAGTCTCTTGTACAGTGGTATCTCTATACCCAGGGCCTGTAAATTAAATGCTACTAGTGGACATGCCGTGCTGCTTGCACCACCTACTGAAGTAGGCGTTCAAACCTTTCTCAGGCCTCCTGGTGCAGGTCCTGAGTGCGCAGTTGTCTGCCACAGGGACCTGGCATCTAAATTTACTTGCTATGCCCAGAACTCCCCTTTTACTACAAGTAAGTCACCCCTAAGGTAGGCCCTAGCTAGCCCTGTGGACAGGGTGCTATGTATGTAGAGGGCAGGACATGTGCCTAGTAGCGTGGCCTGTCCTGGTAGTGACAAACAGCCTATTTGGTTTCTCAATGCTGTGAGTGCTGCCTTCTCATAGGAATGCATTGGAAATGCCCTGCCTTTTGTCTAGGAGGTATTGTCTGATTTATGAGGGGTAGTGTAGGCATGTTTGGAATGGCTTTAATGGTAGTAAGAAATGCTGCTTACTGGGGTAGGTGGATTTTTTATTACTATTACAGAAATGCCACTTCTAGAAAGTGAGCATTTCTATGTGCTTATGACTCTGGTGTTTTGTAGCTTGACTCCAATCTGTGTCTGGGCAGAGTGACAGTTGGGCTTTGTGCATACTTTTCAGACAGCCTGGACCCAGGGAGGGTGGAGGTGTCACAGAGGTGCATCTGCATACTGAATACTCTTCATGAGCTCAGAGAAGGGAGATGCGAACACAGATGCATTTGTCAAGGCTGTGCCCTGGCCACACACAAGAGGGTTGTTTACCCCCAACTGGTGTTTAGAGACTGTGCTGGATAAGAGAGGAGGTACTCCCAGAATCAGTTGTAACTGGTTGGAACCTCATTGTGTGAACCACATTGTGCTGGCCTGCTGCTGGGGCTTGCCGCCCTGTGCTCCATAGAACTTTGTCCCCCACGGGCAGGGTGCTGTGGCCCCTGACCCCTGCAACAGTTCAAAACCAAGGAGCTCTCCACCTTTTCTGGTCTAACGCCTTAGAAAGCTCTCTGTGTGTCTGGTGAGCCTCCCTCTCGTACTTCGTAGCTAAATAGCGGCTAAAGAGACTGTGGCCCAAAGTTCATCGCGCTTGAAAAGTGCTTTGTCGAGTTCCCGGATTCCCCATCGCGACCCGGCTTGATTTCCTTAACATGCCAAAGTCGCACTATCCCTAGTGCCCTGGGGCACCACTAAAAGTCAGGAAAGGAGCAAGCGCTCCTACCGGCCCCCCGGGGCAAAGCACGCTCCAAGGAGCGCCCCTGGGGAACAAGCAGGCACCCACTCTGCTGCCTGCTGTCTTTTACGGCCCGGGCGGGCTGCAGCCTGCTTTTGGGAGCCGGGCAGGGGAAGGAAGCCTAATTTTAGGCTCCCCCGCCCCACCCGAGTCCCTTTGTTGTTGTGGATGGGAAGGGGGGAAGGAAGCCTCATTGGAGACTCCCCCTACCCCAACGGAGCCCCAAATTGCCTTCGCAGGATGCAGGTGGGGAGGAGTGGAAGCCTCGCCCGGGGCTCCCCACCCTGCATAGTCCTCCCTTGTGTTTTGGGGGCCAACATGAGAGTCGGGTGAGGCCACCATGTGTGGTCCAACTTGTTGTTTGCTGGCTTTGAGCCCCCCCCCTCTGGAGAGCCATTAGACGCACAGGGGCCCAAGAGATTGCAGGCCCCAGGTGGGGCCTGTTATTTAAACTGGAGCAGGTTCATGCAGCCCCCCGAAATTACAGCGAGGCTGCCATTTAGCACAGTGGAGCGCTGGGGCCCCCTTTGTTCGCTTCTTGGCACTGGAAGTGCCTTGCATCACAAAAACAGGTACTTTCTAAAGGACATACATATTTCTTATGTTCCTTGTATGGATATCAATGGTTTATCTGTTAACCTGCCTGTTTTTATGAGGTGTTTCATGTATGTTTGCTAATGTTGCTTTTATGGGCAGTCAACGCTGATGTATTCTTGTGACTTGCCATATGTTTTATAATGCTCTTGGTATAGCCATTGATGATACTTTAATGAAAAGTGCATTTATTTAGTAATGTGATTTCTGACTACTGCTGAAGTTGCAGAATAATAAGTAACATGTTTGTTACATGTGACTACTGCTGGTCCTGCAGAGTAACTATTGTGTATTTTTCTGACAACTGCTTGGGTAGCAGGATATTACTGACATGTTGTGTTTGGTCTAATAATTATGTTGTGTACAACACCGTATATTTTCATATAACTTGGTGTTGTGTTTCCTTTGTGGTGGGGGTAGTGCGTCCCGTCTGTTGTGTGTGTTGTACAAACGCTTTACACATTGCCTTTGGGATCTGCCTGACTGCTTGTGCCAAGCCACCAAGAGGGTGAGCAGGGGTTACCTTGGGCGTGTAACTCCCATGCCCTGACAAGAGTGGGTGGGTTCTGCCTGGCTTACTTGCATACCCTACCCAACCAGAAACCAAATTTATTAACAAAAACTACAAAAAAGAAAAATTATAAAGAAGAGAAAAAGAAAAGAAAACGAGCATGCAGCCACAACAAAAGCTTCAGCATGTAGCCTGGATGTGGGCAAAGGAGTGTCCTATGATCTTCAAGAGAAGAGAGGGAAATTTGCATATTTTGGATGGAGTTGCCCCAGAAGGGTAGCAACATCCCCGAAATTACTGAAATGGTACTGGGTGCTGCGTAGAGTGCAGCAGGCACCCTCAAGAGCACCTCACATCTTTACTGAAGGTTATTGCCCTAATTACTCAAACATTCCTGTGGTAGAGGATTACTTACTTCAAAGAATTCTAGCTTTTTGAAGTGCTTTGCAACTGCTTTGCAACTGCTTGGAATCACTGATTATCTGGGCCTATAATGCTTGCTTACAGTCTTTTGAAGTAGCGGAAGTAAGGGTTTTCTCAAGAGTTCATTATTTTGTACTGCTTGCTGTTTACATTATTTCCAGAATCATGGTTATGGCTTTCTGATGTAAACAAATGTGCATTTTTGTCATAAAATACAGAAATGTTTAAACATGGTGCAGTACGTATACTATACTTTTGACTGTATGCTGGCACACCTTTTTTAAATAATTGCATACCACATGGTTTCCTAAGGCATATATGGCTGTATTGTAGTTTTAGGGGTTAGTGTTTCCTAGCATCCCAACAGAGAAAAGTGTCTCAGACCTACAGGGCCTAGACCACCTCGGAGGTGTTTTTTGAGATCAGTGACCTTTCTGTAGTTTGCACTCCCTATAGTTTCTGGGGCACCTAGTGGGTTTCCTATTCGTTTTTCCTCCTGCATTTAGATATATATGTGTAATTTTGTTCATAGTATTTAGTTTTGTGTGTAGGAAATACGTTTTTATTTGTAAAGAAAAGACACTAACTGGATATTGATTACTATTATTTGCAATGTCTTTGAGTTCAAAATTTGAAGATCACACCTCTTCACTTGGTAAGCCTTGAACTGCTCAGCTTGACCGCCCTTCTCAATTTTGAGGTTTTCAGTACTGCAGCCCTAAGACACAAGAACCTCGAAACCTCAGTTCCTACTGCTTATTGCTTGAGTTGAAAACCCAACTAAATTTCTCACAATAACATAGGAAGCCTGGTTTACTGTTTGATAGGGAAACATCATCTTTACTATCTGGACCTGCAGTAGAGTCAAGTCTGTGAAATCACTGGGGGTGCCCGCAGAGCTTGCAAGGCTTTGTCCCACGAGTACAGTTTACAATTAAAGCTCCTTTAGTCGGGCCAACATTCAAGGAAGCAAATACACATGTTGACCAGGCTAAGAATCAGTTGCCTTCTTCCCCTCCTTTGATACACTGCAGCCCAGTGAAAGAATCTCAAAATCACAAACATGGGTATTTAATGTCTTTGGAGCATTTGTCTATAGTTAAATACATCTTATGAGGCCACAAATTGTTTTCCATTGGTCAGTAAGAGTCTGATCTATTGTTATTTGTTTTGCATTGTTAATAGAGTCTAGATTTATTGTGGCCTGCGTAGGACGAGTTTTAGTGTCATCAGGGAGCATTGGAGGTGTGCCCAAAATGTGCAATGGCGAACTTGTACATGTATTTAAGTATTAAGGGAAGTAAAGAGCTGTAGGAGAGATACGTGAGTGCTAGCATACACTTATTGTTAAAAATGACTGTTGCAGTTGAGCATGGTTGGTTAGAGTATTGGTTGGTACACTGGAAAATATATTGACCAACATAATAGGAGGCAAGCTGGGATTTCTCCTTATGTGGAATTTTTTTGCCTGTAGCACACAATAGTTCAGCTTAGGAAGTCTCTGCATGTTTGACTCCCAATATTTCTATTATGTCCAAACATCTAAAATGCTTGATGTGCCTTCTTTGCCCACTTCACCTTTCTGATACATCTTTCAGGATTAATTGGCTGAGAATCAAGCTGTGGAAGGAGTTACACCCTTTCAGCATGTTGCTTCCTTTCATAGAACCCTTGAGCAAGACAGTGGGGTTGATTTTCAAGAAGAGAAGTTCTGCTATGGAAAATGTAGTTTTAGGAGATTAAACAAATCCTGCACATTCCTCTGGATCTCTCCTACATATGTGTTTTCAGCATATAAGAAAAGGTGTAAATATTTTACTTTTATAACATTAGTATTACCAATGGTACTTTTGGTTACAGGATTGGATGGTGAGGAAAGTATATTTACATGTCCTATCTAAGACCAAAAATTGCTTGGCCCTGACATGACCCTAGTTGTGAAAAAGACAAAATCATTATAGAAAAAAAGGAAAGGCAAAGGTAGGCAATCCATGTTGCACAATGAGCAACACATATGACAATAAACTTTCACTTTCCAGGCTGTCACACTGCTACACACTTTGTGGTATACGGTTCCCACAACAGGTAGGACTGTGTATTAGGATGACAGAATGTCAGGATGTAGGGACTGAGTCCATCTACACCATGAAAAAATGGTGCCAAAATGTATAGCTAGCTCACAGTGCCTCATCTGATACCCCTAACTTTTCCAGGGTAACAGATAATTTTAGCAACCTTGAACATGACCACTCTGATGACCAAGGAAAGCGTAGAAACAGATCTTACCCTTTCATTGTTTACTCATGCATGATCATGGTAGACACAAGAAAGCTATGAATAAAGGTTTTCAAATGTTTATTGAAACAACTGTGTTCTTGCATAGAGAGAATGAGCTGCAATTTTTAGGCAGATAAAATAAATCATTGTAACCAACATTACCAGCATGGTGAACAGAATAAACAATCCAACAATGGCAATCTTATTTCTTTATATCCCTAAACATCACTAACCACACTCAGAGAGCATAGCAGGTGTACTCTTTGCCAGATCTTGCAAGATAGCTGAACCCCCCATACTTGGATGAGTGAGCCAGGGTGCCTGACAAAAGTAGAGTTGTCAATCTTTCACTGAAAGATAAAATATCAGCATCTGCAGGCTGCATATCGAACACAGGATTCATTCCAGGATAATCACAGCCAGAGTGTTCCTTTGAACCCCATAGAGCAAGGCACTGTTTATATATTCAAAACCACCCTGTGTTAAAAGCGCAGCTCTGATGCAATTATATTTCTAGGTTTCGGGCGCTGTCTCCAAATGGACAGCGCAAGCACTAGGATAACTTGCTCTATGTTCCTAGCCTTGACAGAGTGTGCAGATTACATGAGGAGAAAGCTCTAGAAATAAAGGGCATGTAAAGCATAGTCTTAGTACGTTACAGTGCAAGAATAAAAACATGTAAAATATCATTGCTAAAAGTGACGTCAGCCAAAAACTTGTAAAATGTGAAACTAAAATCAAGAACCAAGGTGGGTCAAAGAACACCTCACGACAATCTCATGCCCACTTTATTGTTTTACAATGCTTCCAACAAGATCGAAGAGCAGGCTTTGTCTGATTGTCTCTTTCAAAACAGAAGTGCTTGGAGGCTAGTGGAAGTGAGAACCGAAAGCATTGTGGATGAGAGCAAGGTGCTGCTCCACATGATTAATGGGTGGTTCTCTTCACCCTTATACCTAGATGTAGTCACTAATAGCTCTCATTGACCACCCCGTACCAAGGGAAAACGTTTAGCCTAAAATCTAGAATAATTCTCATCTATATCAGTTCAGATTCACATACTGAACGTAGCCAAGAAGGGTTTTTGTTTCTTTTTTACCACTTTCAGTTTGGCAAAAATAGTGTCCCTCTTCTAAAAGAAACTAATGTTAATTGGCTATGCCTCTATCATCCCCTTCACATTAAAGCATTTGAAACATTCAATGTCAGGCAATTTTAGGAATGTAAGAATACTAGAACAATAATCTCCTGGTTTACACCGAATGCTGATCACATCTTAGAAATAACCAGCCTGAACTGAATAAAAGCATGATTGAGAAAAATATCTGGAAAGAAGAACTTTTTATCCTTCCAACTCCCACACCCATAAGCACAACTCACTCTCAGAAAGAGGTAAATATATCAATGGGTGTGGAAAGCAGAGAAACCACCCGTTGTGGAGGAAATACCTACTGACAGAGGAACCATCTCACCCCAAAACCCCTTATCACTTTTTCGCTTGTGACCTTGCTAGGAATTGATGAATGGAAAGGGATGCAATGTGTTGGAAACCACTGGCTGGCCTAAAACAAAATAAATGCAGTCAAATACATACATACATGATTTGTTAAACCTAATTTAACCCCTCTGAAAAACTTACAGGAGTGAGGGAAGAGCAGAGGGGTGAAAATGTCTCACTTGAGTCATCTGATACTGAAGTCTGTTCCTGGAACATGCAAAGTAGAGAGGGTTAACAGATTCACTTCTCTCAAACCCCCTGTCTTGAAAACAGGAGCTAAATATTCCCATATGCTGTTTCTGGAGTGTGCAATATACACCAAGCCCACTTTTCTGTTGAGTCTCATTGACACCTCACACCTCTTTATAAACATAGTAATAGTGTGTAATAGCAGCAGCAAAGAAGAAAAGAGAATAGGGGATGATCTCTCCCTTCAATTGGAAGCCTACCAAACTTCAATTCCACTCCAACTATAATGCGTCTGAGAGGACTGCATGAGTATTGAGGAACTACTGAGGAAAATATTCAATAGCCATTCCGTAAATGATGCTCAAACAACAGTCACACAGCAGATCTACTCTGACGCTGAGTGACTTATGAATCACTTCTGTTAATCCAAGATACTCAGTCACCAGTGCAGAAATAATTAAGTGAACATTGTTCTTATGTATGAACAGACCTAGAGAGTGACAACGAACCATGAAGCAATAGCCACCATGCTGTAGTAGCTTTTGACCCAAGACTCCTGCACCCTGAAATATAGCAATTCAACATATAATTAACTCTATGACTTGTTTCTGGAAGGCAACCCACTCCAAAATCCATTGTGAACCTTACCTCAAATAACTGATACCTTGCAAAGGAGAGGAATGGCATTTTTTAATTATAAGTGGAACCATATTCCTTATTGATGCTTTATACTAATTAAACATGTTGTGGCACTTTGTGAAGGGAGTGGCAAACAGACCATGTAACAGTGAAACATTATGTTGTTGTGGCATGTAATACTTGTGGCAATTGAAGATTTGTGTAAACTTGAGTTGATTTCATGTCACAGGACAGAAACGTAAATTAGGGGTGTGATTCTTAAAGAGAAAACTGTAGACTCCCTGGTGCAACAGCTGGCTTGGGGTATAAGGCATGCACCTTATAAGTACGTTGTACAAAGGAATGCTCCAGTTGAGACTAGCATAATTATCCCCTAAAGCATTTCCTGCTATATTTGATAATAACAGTTAATTTTCTGGCTGTTTTTAAATTGACAACACATACCCACTCTCAAGAATCCCTGATGTGATTAGATAAACTTCCCATTATTTATTTAAGGACTTGATGTATTCTGTTAATTTGTTGAAGCTGGTCTATCAAACCAGTGAAAGATATATTCTTCAGTTTGTTCCTGAGCCTGGGATTGATCTTGAGACCAGATGTAAAGCTGAAAGAGGCATTGGGACTTGTGTACATTCACTCTAGGGATCATAATGGGACTTTATTTCGGCATTCAAATTCAACTTGATGCCTATGTTCAAATTCCCTTTTCATATTTTTTCCAAACTGCATCATAGTTTTGTACTAGAAACGTGAACCTCTGCATTGCCTTTACCTTCCAATCCTATAATCAACCATACCTTCATTCTTGTCAAGACTGTGGTTTTAAAATCAAAGCAATAGCCCTAATTCATCCTAAGACTAAGTAGTCCACCTGCCTTTTCATGAATGTATACAAAGAAAAGCATTCAATATATTCCTGAATCCCTGAGAAAACTGATGTAATGGTTTAAAGAGAAAATGAAAAATATATTCCTCTCTCCACAAAGAAGGTGGCCCAGATTTGGTCATCTTGAGAGCCACTGCTGAGCTATTTCACATGGGACATGTGAGACAAAAATCCTGCGAGGCTCATGATGTAAACTTTCTAAAACAGTCAATCTGAACTAGACCTCTGAAGTTGGAACCTTAGGCCCCTAGTTATACTTTTTTAGCACCGCATTTGCGCCGCTTTTTGACACAAAAACGGCGCTAACTTACAAAATACAATTGTATTTTGCAAGTCTGTGCCGCTTTTGCATAAAAAATTACGCAAATGCGGCGCTAAAAAAGTATAAATATGGGCCTTAGTTTGGGCAAGCTTATTCTAGACTGATGCCTTTTCAAGTAATCTTGAGGGGAAGAGGACATAACTGTGGATGGTAATGTTGTTGTTGCATGTTCAACATGCCTATTGTTGTAAATTATCTTATTCCTTCTTCGTGACTCCAGAAGAGGGTGGGGAAGAAGATGAGTGATTTATCAGTATATAAATTGGATGTATTTAATTTCATAATTTGGCAAGTATTCATCAAATTATGTGGATAGCATTAAGTGAAATAAAAAAAATATTCACACCTTTTGATATACACAAGAGCTCTCGAAGAGGAAACGATCTTTGCCAAGCGCTCTCAAGAAATATATTTAGCTAAGTTCTGTTTGTTCTCGTTAGACTTGAAGCTTCATTAATTATTCACATACATAAGTGGTTTATTTAGAAGCTCCAGAAATAAAGTCACACTGCGTTGCATAAAGAGTTGCAACCTTATTTTCCAATTATTCAACTGAACAATAGCATTTTAAAAATGTGTAAAACTACAGTCAAAGTGCATTTCAAACTTAGTTGTGTCAGCCAGATCTATTAAAGGTATTCTGCATCTATATTGGTAATTTTATGTTTGCTGTGACCGGGAAAGAGGTCTGTTTACATTGTGGATAACATTAGATTTTTACTCTTCTCTATTTATTGAGGTGCATATTAAAATGCTGGCTCTCCATGTCATATTCCTTTTGGGCGAACAGCACTGACTTGAAAGATGTTGCTGCATAATGTTATTCTGGGGTCATGACTGAATGACAATGATAACCGGGGTGCATATTTACTTACTGGAATGCGAGTAAGGGACCTTTGGATTTAGCGAGCCTCCTGTGTCATAATATATACATTTTAGGGTGGTTTAGTGGAAGACAGGAGAGCCTACAATATGTAACAAACATCATCAACCATTTATCAAAGCAGTAGGAAAAAAATGAAACTCTTTTATTAGGGTGATTGGGTCATGCTCTGAAGAATGATGTCCCACCAAGGAAAGGGCTGTTTGTTGTTGTTGCCTTTACAGTCTCTGTGGATTTCCTTGCATTTTGTTGGTCATTTTCAGGTCTCGGCTACATAATGGCACTCTAGTCAGGGTAAAAGAGAATCACCCTCAGCTAACTACTGCTAACCCCCTTGGTAGCTTGGCATGAGCATTAGGCTTAACTTCAGAGTGCTAGGTGTAAAGTATTTGTACCAACATGTCAGAGTCACCAGATCCTCGGGGTCTGTGCACGTTCCCAACACTTCCACCACAAGACAGCTCCAATACTCTGATTAGATTTATCACAGAGTCTAAGAGAGTCCAAGTGGGGAAAAGGGGAATAGGAAGGGAACAGCTGGGAAGGAGACCTGTAGGAAGCAAAAGTTAAAACACACAGTATCAAAATTACATCACAAGAAATCAGTACTAGGTAATGACTCTAAACATCGTCATTCTGAAAACATGAACAACCTAAACATAGACTTAAAATGACTAGGCTTCAAGTTGACGGGATACCTGTGAGGGAATCAAGAAATGGTTAAATGAAACTTTCAAATTCAAGTACTTACCTTTTCATGAGACTCAGGAAACAATCTGAATAATTTCTAAACCACCATATGAACCATTTTTGAGAAAACATATTAGGAACACACCACATTACATCTAGAACTCTGGCCTTTTTGTTTTCTCATCATGTCGGAACATGAATTTACGCACTTTGCAGATTTTCACATAGATAGTAAACACCATAGAAGGATTGTGCACCATGAATAACACCACGTAGATTCAAGGAATAAATCACGCGACTTGTCAACTCGAAAACTTCCAAGTAAATGCCTTAGAATGGAAGCACACAATGAATAACATGAATTAAGCACGATGAAAGAATCGCACGTCTTGCCGATTCGAATGCCACCATGTAACTGCCAAGGAATGGTAGCGCACAATGAATAACATGAATTAAGCATGAGGAAAGAATCGCGTGTCTTGCCGATTCGAATGCGGTGGCAAGGAATGGTAGCGTACAATGAATAACATGAATTAAGCACGACGAAAGAATTGCGCGTCTTACCGGTTCGAATGCCACCATGTAACTGCCAAGGAATGGTAGCGTACAATGAATAACATGAATTAAGCACGAGGAAAGAATTGCGCGTCTTGCCTATTCGAATGCCACCATATAACTGTCAAGGAATGGTAGCGCACAATGAATATCAAGGGTTAAATCACAAGAACATGAATTGTGCGTCTCGCCGATTCGAATGCCACCATGTAACTGTCAATGAATGGTAGCGCACAATGAATATCAAGGGTTAAATCACAAGAACATGAATCATGCGTCTTACCGATTCGAATATCAGCATGCAAATGCCACGAAACACCCAAGCGCACATTCACACGCTTAAGAGTTAAATGGTTTATCATGCAAGAATTAGGCTCAAGAACTCGAGCGTCCTCGATAACGGGGTCAGGGGCCCAGCCCAACCTCCGTCTTGCCACCCTGATTAAGGATCACCAATGGAAATGAAGGGCAGAGGCCTGGAAGATCAAAGTAGGACACCGGAAACAGGAGCTCAGGAAGTTGCTGCTGCTCTGCACCAGGACCTCTGAATAGTGAGCACATGGAACTGGGCTGGCTCCCTTATATAGAGTCTTGGCCCAGCCCACAAACCACACCCAGGCATGCTGCAGAGAAAGCTTCTAGAAGGCCCTGGAAGAGGACCACACCCTGACACAGTCTGGAAACCTGCAGCAGTACATAGCATGTGAACAGTATTTATATGCATGCTGAACATAAGTCTTTAAGATTAAACTCTGCAATGCAAAAGGTTAAACAACGTCATATCATCACAATGCATAAATTATGTTAGCTTGAAACTGTTGGGTTTTTGCATTCTTGTGAGCCGTAGAGTGCGCACTGCCCTGATGTTGACACAACACACACAGTAACTCAATTAAAACACTCCAAAATGACACCACACAGGTTTAGAAAAATAGAAAATATTTATCTAAACAAAACAAGACCAAAACAACACAATACACAAGTCAAGTTATCAATTAAAAACCTAAAAGAGTCTTCATGTAATTTTAAACACAACACTAACGCTGTTAGCGTGATAATGTACCTTGGGTGCATCAAAAATAACCTTGCACTGGCGAGTGTGCGTCAAAAAGGGCTTGCGATGAGTCAATTTTACTCACGAGCGAGACCCTGGGTCATTTCTCCTTTAGTCAGGTCAGCGTGCGTCATTTCTTCTCTTCGCAGGAGAATTATGCATCAAGCCGGTCAGCATTCTCGGGTCCAGGCAGGCCTTGCGTAGTTTTTACATGCCCAGCTGTGTTTGCATCAGAAATTCAGCTGTACTATGGTCCGAAAACCACACAGTGCGGGTTGCGATCTCACCAGCCTCCGTCAGTAATGCTGCATGTCATTTCTCCAGCCGCGGGCGTCGATCTGCCGGTCGCGTTGCAGGTGAGCATTGATTTTCAGCCGAGAAGCCACCGGCACTGCGATTTTTCAGCCGCAGATCAGAGTTGCATCGATCTTTTCCCCACATGGCGGTTGGTGCATGGATTTCTCACTCTTGGGCTGCCAGCTTCTCTTCTCAGCAGTCCCAGGAACTGGATGGGCACCACTTGGCAGAGTAGGAGTCTCTTCAGAGGCTCCAGGTGCTGGCAGAGAGAAGTCTTTGCTGTCCCTGAGACTTCAAACAACATGAGGCAAGCTCTAAATCAAGTCTTTGGAGATCTTCACAAGAAGGAAGGCAAAACAAAGACCAGTCTTTGTCCTCTAGCACAGGCAGAAGCAACAACTGAAGGATAGCTCCACAAAGCACAGTCACAGGCAGGGCAGCGCTTCTTCCTCAGCTCTTCTCCAGGCAGATGTTTCTCTTGGTTTCCGGAAGTGTTCTAAAATCTGTGGTTTTGGGTGCCCTTTGAAGTAGGCTCACTTCAATTGAAAGTCTCTCTTCATTGTGAGATCCTGCCTTGCCCAGGCCTGACCCTAAGCACACACCAGGGGGTTTGAGACAGCATTGTGTGAAGGCAGACACAACACTTTCAGGTGTGAGTGACCACTCCTCCCCTCCCTCCTAGCACAGATGGCTCATCAGGAAATGCAGACTACACCTCGCCTCCCTTTGTGTCATTGCCTAGTGAGAGGTGCAACCAGCCAACTGTCAAACTGACCCAGACAGGGAATCCACAACCAGGCAGAGTCACAGAAATGGTATGAAAATGCTCACTTTCTAAAAGAGGCATTTTCAAACACACAATCTTAAAATCAACTTTACTAAAAGATGTATTTTTTAATTGTGAGTTCAGAGACCCCAAACTCCACATGTCTATCCGCTCCCAAATGGAATCTACACTTTAATCAGATTTAAAGGTAGCCCCCATGTTAACCCATGAAAGGGACAGGCCTTGCTACAGTGAAAAACACATTTAGCAATATTTCACTGTCAGGACATATAAAACACATTACTATATGCCCTACCTTAACCACACACTGCACCCTTTCCTTGGGGCTACCTAGGCCCTATCTTAGGGGTGCCTCACATGTAAGAAAAGGGAAGGTTTAGGCCTGGCAACTGGGTACACTTGCCAAGTCGCATTTACAGTTTAAAACTGCACACACAGGCACTGCAGTGGCAGGTCTGAGCCATGTTTACAGAGCTGCTAATGTGGGTGGCACAACCTGTGCTGCAGGCCCACTAGTAGCATTTGTTTTACAGTCCCTGGGCACCTCTAGTGCACTGTACTAGGGACTTACCGGTAAATCAAATATGCCAATCATGGATTAACCAATTACATACACATTTTGTATACGAGCACTTGCACGTTAGCACTGATTAGCAGTGGTAAAGTGCTTAGAGTAACAAAAACAGCAAAAACAGAGTCCAGCACACATCAACAACCTGGGAAACAGAGGCAAAAAGTTAAGAGAGACCACACCAAAGACGAGAAGTCTAACAAGGAGAGACAGCATTCCTGGAGCTAAAGAAAGCGATCACGAATGCTCGCGTGTTAGGTACATTATAATAAACAATTCTATCTCTGTGGTCGTTGCAGTTGAATGACGATGAAGGCAGTACTGACTCAAAAGACATCTATGGGACATAAGCCAATCGCCTACTGCAGTGGGCTGCAAGATCCTGTCATGAAAGTTCAATATCCATGTGAGCAAACCCTGGCTACAGCAGCATTTGCAGTTCTGAAAAGTACCACTTTAGTGATGGGATCACCTTTAACACTGTATGTGGAGCATGCAGTATTTGATATTTTGCAAAGAAGCAAGAGCACTCTTACGACTCAGAGAGTATCTTGGTACGAAGTAATACTTTCATTACCATCCTTGCAGGTGGTTAGATGTCATACAGTTAATCCAGCAACATTCTTTGCAAATCCAGTTACTGACGACGAACAAGTACGTGATTGCGCCAATTATGTGCCGGAAGAGGATAGAAAGGTGGGAGAGGACTCCATCCCTGGGAGCATGTTGTTCTTTGTGCATGGATCTTCTTTCATAGACCAGGGGACAGGAATTAGACATTCAGGAGCAGCCTGTAAGAGCCGAACAACAGGGATCGTCTGATACCTTACAGATAGTGAGTAATACTGTTACCCTCTCATTTCTCAGCACAAGCTGCAGAATCAGTGGCTATTATTGAAGCGCTGCAATATGCTGATGGGCTAGAAGTCACTATCTATTCAGATTCAGCATAAGTTACAACCATTGTACACTCAAGCATATACAAATGAGAAAGTAGAGGATTTCTCAAATCTGGCAAAACTGATAAATGCTCTACCTCTATCACCCAAGGTGGCAGTAATAAAATGTGCGGCACATACAAACAAGCATGATCTTGTCTCCAGAGGTAATGCTCTGGCAGACTGGGCAGCTAAAGAGGCAGCTAAAACATCTTCATGTTATACAGAAGTAGAAGAATACACATTAGAAATGATGGTGAACAGGCAACAGAATGATACTGAATTACCACCCCCGTACACTGAGACAGCACAGTTACATCTACGTGAGTTGCAGGAGCAAGCACAACCACATGAGAGAGAGCTGTGGGAACAGCGAGGATGTATACAATCACTAAGAGATTTCATTTATAGGAAGGAAAGTACTGGGAGGCCTGTGATGCCAGAAGCCCTGTTACATACAGCGCTAGAGCAATTGCACCTTCCTGCACATAAGGCTAAAGAATATCTTCTTGCTACATTACAGACAGATTGGTTTATCCTACAACTATCTGAAATGATTACTATGTATATTGCTGAATGTGCAGTATGCCAACAATATAGGTCCAAGACCCACATTAAAAGTTATCACAGCAACAATTCCCACCCAACAGGTCCATTTAAACATCTACATTTAGATTTTGTTGACATGATTGATAGATGTAACAACTATAGATATCTAATAGTTGTAGTTTGTCCTTTCCTCAGGGTGGATCGAGGCAGGACCTCGTGCAATGATATGTGTGCTTTGACCACTGACTTCATGTTGCACTTAGCCTAGCAGCACACCGTCTCATTAGTGACCACTAGATTATTTTTGCCTATTGACTTTATTTTAGCATTAGCCGCTGTCATGTTAAAAGCTGCAAGTAGTTTTCCACATTGTACAATGTGCACATGTTTTTATTTTTCGTGTTCTTTCCCACCAAGGGCTTAGGCTGATAAGAATGTACTAAGACGGCAGGGAACGGTCTTGTTTTGTTTATCCATACACTGCACCCTGCCCTTGGGGCTACCTAGGGCCTACCTTAGGGGTGCCTTACATGTAAGAAAAGGGAAGGTTTAGGCCTGGCAAGTGGGAACACTTGCCAAGTCGAATTTACAGTTAAAACTGCACACACAGACACTGCAGTAGCAGGTCTGAGACAAGATTACAGAGCTACTTAGGTGGGTGGCACAACCAGTGCTGCAGGACCACTAGTAGCATTTGATTTACAAGCCCGGGGCACCTTTAGTGCCCTGTACTTGGGACTTACTAGTAAATCAAATGTGGCAAACATCGATGAACCAATTACATATACATTTTGTATAGGAGCACTTGCACTTTAGCACTGGTTAGCAGTGGTAAAGTGCCCAGAGTAACAAAAACAGTAAAAACAGAGTCCAGCACACATCATCAACCTGGGAAACAGAGGCAAAAGTTAAGGGACACCACGCCAAGGATGAAAAGTCTAACACGTGGTGAAAGAAAGTGAATCAAAATTTGGCAGTGTTGGTGTTAGCATTGGACAGCATCAACAGCGAACTCCTAAGAAAAACTATGAGTGCTTGTACTTAATTTTTTACAAATGTAGAATTCCTGCCAAATTAGGCTTTCCAACCGCATAGTCCTTTTTGTTAATTTGAGAGTCATTCATGCTCTCATCAATTTAGGCAAGTTTAAGCATGAATGCCAATGCTATCATTCTTTTTTACCAAAATCGTGTAAACGTCAATAGACTTAAAACCACCTTTAGAGATAGGCAGAAATAGAAATTAATTTTCTTAGTTTGGCGAATGTGGGACATCCTTCAAAAACAGGAAAATGCACCCCCCCTGACTATTTAAAGTGTCTAACCATGCTAAGCTCTAAGTACGGTGGAAAGGACATCGTCCTATTTTTGATGGATGTCCCACATCTGCCAAACTCTAATTCAGGGACTAAATCGAGAGCTGGTACCCCTGGTACAACTTTCTCCACCATTTAATCCTTATCATAAATTACACAGGTGAAGTCTGCTCCAGACTTTGCTCTTCCTTCAAAAATTGCAGGATTTTCTGTTCCCACACAAGTCTAAAGCAGATCTTTACACAATGTATTTCCCTCCTGTATTAAATGGTACAATGTGAGTTTCCTTACAGTGTTGCTATTCTTGTAAAACCAGAAGGTAGTACAGTCACAAATTGATTCTAGCTGGATGAAGATTGTAGTGCTGTTGTTTCTTTATGATGCGTAGTCTAAATTAAAAATATATGCTGATTTGCAGAGTGATATGTGGTGAGATAGACTATGCTGCCTGGGTAATGGTGACTACCACAATTTAGTTGGTGCCACATGCCTGTGTGGTTAGTGAGACCCACCTAGTACAAAATGCTGATACCGATGGCACGGGGTGGGTAGGACATGATTTGCTTGTGGAAAACCCCATGCAGACATTTCCTTACTTGTCATGACGTGATGAGTAAAGGCACCCACCCGGATTTTCCCACTGACAAGAGCCTTTGCCCGTAATGTCACATGGAGTGGAAGTTTGAGCCCTTTAATAATGACACATGCCCAGGAGAGGAGATACTACGTCTCCACCTTTGTAATACAAGGTAAGATTTTCAACATAAGTAGTTGTAGACAGTATGGTATTAAAAAGGGGAGGGCAGGGCCTTGCATGTAGTAAAATGTGATGTCAATGCGTGGTACCGTTTTCTGGCAGTTTGTGAGCCTGTTTTATGATGTGCTGGGGAGAGTTTTACTGTTGATTTTCCTTTTAATAAAACAAATATTGTCCTCAGCCAGCTGAAATTCATGCGGTGTCCCATACTTTACAAAACACTTATACAGCGTGTTTTACACTTTAAAAACTACCACAACTACCACAACTTGAAAACATGGGCCACTTTTTTAGCTGTCTAGTTCACTTATGGGGACCACTTTCACTTTGGTGCTCAGGCCTATTATCTGTCCCAGTCAGACCCTGTGAACATTTACAAAAAAGAAGGTGCCGAAAAAGGAGAAAAAAACAACTTTAATTGCCTCCATTTTCTCAAACAAAAGAGCCAAATGGAGCATGTGAGGGGGATTTAGGTGGGGAAGACCTTCAGAGAGAGTGAGACGCCCCTGGTTAGGAGGTGTCACTTACATTCGACTGCATGAGTGAACATGGCAGCTTTGTGTCTGTACGTTTCCCTTTTTAAGAATAAAAGCACAAATTAACCAGCCATGGACATTTTTTTCTACTTATATCTTTTTATGGCCTTATTGCAGAGCCGTATTGTTGGTTAGCTTCTTGTGCGTTTTCGGTGTTATCACACATTCAAGCACCTGCATCATGACAAGCTGCGCTGCTGGCTAATAAACAAACCCGGCAGGGCTGAAAAAGGTCAGTGTGTATTCATACCACCCCCTGACCAAAATAGCTCATAAAGGGCAGGTGGCGAGCCGAGCTTCACACATCCAGAATGGCATGCGCGTAACGCTTCGCTGGAAATTCCTCGATTTATTTACAGAACAAGATGTTTTGAACTTCTGTCAAGTGAGTATTAACACATTGAAATGGATGATAAAGACAAAGCAGGTGTCTTGTATCCAGTGCGGGAAGCAGCTCGAATAGCTAAATATTCTTCTGTTCACCTCGAGCACAACCTAAATAAAGATCGCTGGATTCGTGTTAAACATGAGATGTAGGTATTGTCTACGTTGCACATTTCTTTTGCGATTTTAAGCGGTGTGGTGTTCTTTCGTTTGTAAAGTGGGAGTAGTGTTTAAACAACTGCTTGTTAGTACCACAAAAAATATGGTGACCAATTTCCCTAAATAAAAACAGAAAAACAAATGGAAACCCTGTTTTCTCTAGTTATTCCCTATTAAAGTATAACTCTGAAGAGGGACCGGAGGAAGTATCTTATTTATCAAATCTCCTTATTTTCATGTATTCAACAAAACATGGTAAATGAGGACAAGAGTCTCGTTTATGCAAATTTCAGTAAATAGACGCAAGGCCCGATGTACTAAAAGACTGGTTCCAAAAAGTGGTCGCAAATTGCACACCAGCATTTTGCGACCAGTTGTTACATTTTCAGTGGGGCCTATATATAGATTAATTCACAAAATGTCCAATTGTAACAAGTTACAGAATGACCTACCTAATTAATATTAACTAACCAATTTGCTATTTCCAATTACAAGAGGTTGCAGAATGCCCTGCCTGATGAATATTAAAAACCAGTTTATTATCTATTTAATACAGGCACAGAGGCATGCAACATACAACAGACCCACTGCCACACAGGGGGATAATGCAGGTCCCTGTAGCCCCTGTGCACAGGGGCCTCAACATCCAAAGGGGCACTAAACCCTGCAGTTGGACCCCTATTGAGTCTTTGCCAAGTGAGTATCCACAAGGTATAGGAGACTTGTGGGCCACTCATTCCATTCTGCAAGGTGACTCATCATTTTGCATTCCACCACTGCTGCCAGCCCTGTGTTTACAGTTTCAAAGTGGATTTTTATTAAAGTAGCAACTGATGCTGTGTTAAAGGAAAAATAGAAATCCTGGTTGGAACAGATTGGGGGAGTAGGCAGTCGTCCCCACATGTTTGACAGACACCACCCTCAAAAGGACATTTGTCCAAGAGGGACATCTTCCCCTTTGCAAATTTGCTACAACCTCCTTTGAGGAGGAGATACCTTTTCAGTGGTTTGCAACCATAGCTATGATTACAAGCTGTTGGTGCATACCATTCTGAACTGTAATTAGGAGGGGGTGCTCCATTCACATCCCTTCAAAAACTGAAATTTGAATGGCTCTGTAAACCCATTTTGTGAGACAGAAATACTTTTCTAACAAACACAATGGGTTTGGTATGCAGCAAAAAGCCATTTCGCAGATGCAAATACCGTGCTTTTGCAAATCGCTTGTTTTGCTATTGCAAAATGTCTTTGTAGACCTGAGGCTTTTTGTAGCTGTGCATTGCTGTGGACATTAAGAAAGCAAAATTGAGCGTGGCCAAGAATCAGATCTACAAGTAATGAAAAAGTGACTCAATAAGCACAACATTCTTATATTACATTCGACAGCATTACTGGGTATTGATAAAGGGCAATGTATCTCTGCTTGGAATCCATATTAAATGCATTATTTAAAGTGTCTTCAAGTCCATTCGCATGACAAATTGACAAAAAAGCTGAATGTAATCCTGTAAATTGAGACATGAATTCCCAAAGTGTAGTGTGGTGTTTTGCTGATAAAATGCTGTAATACTGTAGAGATTATAGTCAGGGAACTGCTCTCATGTATATTTAACTCTAATTTTATGTGAACTCTGGATGTGAAATATTGTTCTATTTCCCCAAAAAAATCCCACTTGCTGCTAGACGAAGAAATTGCATAGTATTGCAGACTGTGTAGGCAGATAGTGCATTCATTTGTGCAAAGTTAACACATTTGTAAAATTAGAGTGGCTAGGCAGTGTTCAGATTCTTCTTTTTGTTTTCCTTTTTCTTAATTGAATATGCCACAAAAACTGCAGTATGCATTACCAAATGCTATATCTTGAGAGGAGAAATGTATAAGTATTCTAAGCATATTCTAGGAATCATTGACTGTAAAATGGAAGTGTGACAAAATCAAAATGTGCATACCCACAGTTTCTAATTGAGTCTATTCCAAAAGTGAAACTCCTTGAATAGGGGATTCGAGTGGTGGGTGCAAAGATTTTTTTTTTAATAAATTTCGTTTTTTTCCATGTTCAGTCCCTTCATGAACTTAACAAAGTTTGAAAACAATGTATGGGTTGTGGTAAAAAAAAAAAAAAAAACTACCTACTCAGTTGAAATAAACTAGAAGTTTTAGCTCCGAGAAGAAGCCACAGTTGCCCACTTTTTGCCAACTATACATGCTTACTTCCTAATAACTTTTGCTGTGCCAGGATTTCCCTAAGTAAGTCATGCTTGACCAGAAACTGACATTCCAGATGGCTGACTCATTGACACAAGTAGGTGCCTGGAAGGGCAGCAAAGACAGCACAGTATGTGATGGAGCTCTTGGCTCATTCTAGATCCGAAGACTGGGCACAAGTTTGGCCACTAACCCATAGGTAAGATAGGACTTCTGAGCCCCAAATCAAAAGCCAATCTACCAGTCTTAAAGGTGTAAGAGACAGAGGAGCTACAATGTGTATTGTGTAAAACAATTGGAATTTAGTCTTCAGGTGTAAAGATTAGAATACGTGGTCACGTTCTAGTGATCTACAAAAGGCTGAGGCAATAGAAAATAAAAACTACTTTCTCTGGTGAAGCTCTGCAATCGGATTCCATTCACCATCGTTACATGTACAGCTAATCCAAATTGTAGTTGTCATTACTGGTTTTTAGAGGTTACAATAAATTGCAATCTTCTTTATTTCAATAAACTCTCATGTCTTATTGAGCTTATTTTCCATTCTAGGAAGCCAAGGGTCCATAAGATATCAATGTGTGTACACATATGTTATTAGAAATGCATGCCCTTCTGTTAGACTTTTCATCCTTGACGTGGTCTACCTTAACTTTTTGCCTCTGTTCCCCAGGTTGTTGGTGTGGGGTGGACTCTGATTTTGTGGTTTTTGTTACTCTGGCCACTTTGCCACTGCTATCCAGTGGTAAACTGCAAGTGCTCCTTTAAAAAATGTGTATGTAATTGGCTTATCCATGATTGGCATATTTGATTTACTAGTAAGTCCCTAGTAAAGTGCACTAGAGGTGCCAGGGCCTATAAATCAAATGCTACTAGTGGGCCTGCAGCACTGGTTGTACCACCCAATAAGTAGCCCTGTAATCATGTCCCAGACACGCCTCTGCAGCGTCTGTTTGTACAGTTTTAACTGTAAATTAGACTTGGCAAGTGTACCCACTTGCCAGGCTTAAACCTTCTGTTTTCTTACATGTAAGACACCCTGAAGATAAGCCCTAGGTAGCCCCAAGGGCAGGGTGTAGTGTATGGTTAAGGTAGGACATATAGTAATGTGTTTTATGTGAAATATTGCTAAATTCGATTTTCACTGTTGCAAGGCCTGTCCCTCTCATAGGTTAACATGAGGGGTCCCTTTAAATCTGATTAAAGTGTAGATTCCCTTTAAGACTGGATGGACATGTGGAGTTTGGGGTCTCTAAGCTCACAATTTAAAAATACATCTTTTAGTAAAGTTGATTTTAAGATAGAGTGTTTGAAAATGCCACTTTTAGAAAGTGAGCATTTTCTTGCTTATACCATTTCTGTGACTCTGCCTGTTTGTGGATTCCCTGTCTGGTTCCGTTTGACAATTGGGCTGGTTGCACCTCATACTAGACAGTGATACAGAGGGAGCTGGGGTGTAGTCTGCATTTCCTGATGAGCCACCTGTGCTAGGAGGGAGGGAAGGAGTGGTCACTCACACCTGAAAGGGCTGTGCCTACCCTCACACCATGCAGTCTCCAACCCCCTGGTGAGTGTCGGGGGCCTGGTCTTGGAAAGGCATGATTTCACATTCAAAAGAGACTTTACTTTGAAGGATGCCTACTTCAAAGGAAAAATTGGGTGTAAGAAGGGCACCCAAAACCACAGACTCTAGAACACTTCTGGAAACCAAGAGGGACCTCTGCCTGGAGAAGAGCTGAGGAAGAAGAGCTGCCCTGCCGGTGACTGTGCTTTGAGGAGCTATCCTGGACTTTGTGTGCCTTCCTTCTTGTGAAGATCTCCAAGGGCTTGATTTAGAGCTTGCCTCCTGTTGTTTGAAGTCTCAGGGACAGCAAAGACTTCTCTCTGCCAGCACCTGGAGTATCTGGAGAGACTCCTACATTGCCCTGTGGTGCCCATCCAGTTCCTTGGACCCTGAAAGGGGAAGCTGGCAGCCTAAGAGGTTGAAATCCAGGCACAGAATGCCGGGGGGGAAAAGATCAATGTGACTCTGATCTGCGGCTGGGAAATTGATGTACCACCGGCTTTGGGGCTGAAAATCGACACTTGTCTGCAACGCGACCGAAGAACCGACGCACGGAGCTGGAGAAATAACGTGTAGATTCGCTGACGGAAGCTGGGGCAATCGCAACCCGCACTGTGTGGTTTTCAGATCATTGTGTGGCTGAATTTCCGACACAAGTACTGCTGGGTGTGTAAAAACAACACAAGGCCTGCCTGGACCCGGAGACACCCCCGACTCAACGAAAGGAGAAACAACGCAAGGTCTTGCTTGTGAGTGAAATTGACACATGCAAGCCTTTTTTGATGCACACTCGTCCGTGTGGAGCTATTTTTGACGCACACAAGGTACATTTTCATGCTAACAGTGTTAGTGTGTTTTAAAACTACATAAAGACTCTTCATTCTTTTTAATTGATAACTTGACTTGTGTATAGTGGATTTTTGTTTTGGTCTTGTTTTGTTTAGATAAATATTCTCTATTTTTCTAAACCTTTATTGTGTCATTTTGTAGTGTTTCCATTAAGTTACTGTGTGTGTTGGTACAAATACTTTACACCTAGAACTCTGAAGTTAAGCCTACTGCTCGTGCCAAGCTACCAAGGGGGTAAGCAGGGGTTAGCTGAGCGTGATTCTCTTTTACCCTGACTAGAGTGAGGGTCCTTGCTTGGACAGGGGGTAACCTGACTGCCAACCAAAGACCCCATTTCTAACACCTTCCTTTACCCACATCATTGTATCCACATCTAGTACGCTACCCATGCAAAATAGCCTTTGCTTCCTAACTAAGGTACCAGAATAATCACATAAGTCGGGAAACATTATTCAATTAGTACTTTATATATCTCTAATTGCATTGGAATGAGAAAATATTGCTGACTTCTCGCATACTGAAAACAGAAGTACATACAAGCAAAAACTAGAATGTATCCTTCCACCAGCACTTTTCTACAACCTAAGGTAGCTAAAACTGAACCAGATTCTGCTGATATCTACTAATTAAGTTTCTTCAGCTCTGATTACTTAGGGTGACTACAGTGATGTCATGCCACATATTATTTCTAAGGTCTGCTGTTTAAGTAACACATATCACTGCTACAATTGTTTTGAAATTTATGAGTTTGATTCATAAAACATTTCGCCTCTGTAGTTTCAATCTGCAGTGGAAAAAAGGTTCAGTTTATGGTCAGGATTTGGAAACCAAAACAGAATTATAGCATTTACTTAGCATCAATCTGATACTCACAGTAAACAAATACGACGCTGTTATATACTGGCCCTCATCACAGTAGTTTTGGGATCCTGATGCGGTAATACTGCACCTGGAAATCACTATCTCCTGGAGTGTGGTACGTTTCAGGTCAGGGATTACCAGTCCACTACAAGTTTGCCCATTAGAAACCTGGAATAAGCTCAGGAATCAGTGTTACAAGAAATCATTGGAGAGGGGGGGCCTAGTTTTTTGTCTTGTTATGTCTTCCCCTTCCTTCATTGCCTCCTTTTTCTCTATCATGCTCTGTATTCATTCACTTTGAAATAATTGGCTCCCCAGCCCTAAAATCAGAACCTATAGTTGAAAATCCCCAGGTTACAATGGATACAACTGTAATGAGGGATGCCATAATTCCTTGGTGTCAGAATATGTTTAGATTACTCCCAGACACATTTTAAGACAGCCACTTTGGAGCCTTAACCATTATGAAAATAATTTGTCTCCCAAAAGATAAATATTTCGATGACTGATGAAGGGTTTTCTGCGACTCAAAAGTCTGTGACTTTACATAACTCATGTTGAGATATTCTATTTTTCACAGAGTTCTTTAAACTACAAAATATCTCTCCTTTTCACTATGTTATCAAGCATGTTGGGTTTAATTATTTTAAAGAAATGAACCTTTCGGCAGAAACGTACTAACAATTACCTGAGTTCAGAAAAACAATTACTCCTTGTGTCTGGAGGACTTGTTTAATGTAGGAATGTACTGCAGTGCTCGCAAGAGCTATTACATGCCATCTGGTATTTTTTTCGCAGAATTGTTTTAGTCCACAAACTGTAAATAACCTCTGCAAGTAGTTCAAAGGTGCCTTCTGCTCACTGAAAACGTTTGGCGAACCTTTATACTTACTTTTAGAAAGGTGGCATTTTAGAATTAATGGGCCGGTAGAGCCTATTGTTTCAAAAATATGATAGATGAAGTATTTTTTAGGAGAATACTTATTATCTGCCCCACTCGTTTAAATAGGCTAAGGAACAGTGGGATCCAAGAAGATGGGAATATATCCCCCCCAGAGTTCAGAGTGCAGGTGGGAATATATGCCCCCAGAGTTTAGAGTGAGGGAAAGTGGGATGAAGGTACTGAGCAGCCAGCCAGGACTCACTGGCTGTCTTGGGCTTCAGTGTAAACCAGCGGTTCCCAACCTGTGGTCCGGGGACCCCTGGAGGTCCGGGAAGCCTTCTCAGGGGGTCCTCGACTGCTTAGAACATTAAAAAATATTAGCAATTATTGGCAGATTAGGTCCCCAGCTTCCAGTAATGACTGCGGCAGGGGTCCCCGGAGTCCAATGATGATTTAGTGGGGGTCCCTGGGTTCCATTAATGTTAAAGTGGGGGTCCACAGAAATGAAAAGGTTGGGAACCATTGGTGTAAACCAAGCACACTGCAGTTCAGATATCCAGTGCACTTGAACGTTTCTGTGTTCCTACTAATAAGAATGCATATACTAGCCAATATCAAACTAGAGAGGAAAACTAGGAAACAATTGCAAAACTCGGACTCGACTGCTGTTTCCTTCTGGAATATGTAGATATTGTCGATTTATTTTTGAAAATTGCTTTTTAAAGGATAACTTTAACATCATCTGCAAATTACTAAAATGTTCCCAAATAGTACAAAGAGTGGCTCAGTTGTGGCGTTGACTGCTCCTTGGGAGATTTGCCTGGTAGGAAAATACATAAACCTGCTACATTGAAAACATTGAGCACTGAAGACCGCGGGTAACATCCTGAGTTTCCCATTTGATAGATTTTTGATCTTGGATACATTTCTTTCTGCAAGTGTTTCTGTTCCATTTTCTGCCGAAACATTTTGGGCTCAATGTACAAACGGCCAAGATTCAATGAGGTTGATGTTTTTTCACACCGACTAGTTTGTAACCAGTTCTTCGTTTTGCTTTGTGCCTGGTGAACTAATCAATCGCTTTGTAGGAGGTGGATTCACAAGAAGTTGCAACACTTCTGCTTAATTTATATGAATTAGGCACGAAGCATTGTGTGACCCCAATCAGTGTCTCTAAACACAATTGTGGCCTGTATGGGACAGTAGACCCCTTTACCTGCATTCCCTGGTTGACATTTTTTAAGCAGCCTTTGTCTCTTAAAGGGACATGTGCTTCTGTAAAAAAAGCTTTGCACCCAGAAAAGTGATCAGGCAGTGATCAACTCGCTCACTGTCTTGCACCCTCAAGGCTGCCCAACGTAGTTTCCAAAAGGCAGCTTCTCCTTTGTCACCTCAACCTGAGGTTCAGTAACAGATCGATGGCTTGTGACCGCAGTTGTGTTCAAAAACCAGTGATGCATCCCTTTGTGCTTGCAAAGTATAGAATGATGATTCTTTCACATTCACTAATTATCCCAATCAACGAGTCACACATGTCACTTTGTGAGTTAGAAAGACTTTTTAGACTCTCAGTGGAACGTTTGTACATTTCAAACAGCTATTTTGTATCCAGAAAAGCCTGTGATTTTGTGAATTATAGACTTTGCAACTACAAAAGAGTTGTGTACACCGAACCCTTTGAGTGCCAAAAAGCAATTCAGATCAAAGTGTGAGCTATACAAGCGCATTCATTTATATTGACGCATTGTAAAACTTTCCCAGAGAGCTCCAGATGACTACTTTCAGAAATGGGAAGTTCATGCATCCTCATGTTTATTTTATTTTCATAATGGTACCAGTTGTTTTTCTCTATTCTAAATTAAATGCAGGAATGCAAACAGTCGAATGCAAAGACTAAACCATGAATGGTTGCGGTACTAAAACCTTACTTTGGATAAATTGAGATTTCTTAGCATCCAACTACCTACTCCACATTGTCTACACTGCAGCCCTTTTTTAAAGATGTGAGCGAGTAGGTTGAAAGAAAGGTTTATTCCTTGCTACAGTCATATTCACATTCACACCCATTGGCCCAGTCTCTTAGTCTTCCACATTTTCAAATCTCTAAACTGACCATTATATGGGCAGTGTTGTAACACAAAATGATTCCCTCATTTTACAGATATGTTGAGGCAGCTGTCCGTGGAGAGGATGTGACGGTGCCACCAAAGCTATTGACTTTGGAGTTGGTGAACGATGTTTAAGTCCCCACGTTGGCTAATCATCTTGTGATGTGCCTGGTACTCATGCCAAAAATGCTCGTGGGTCAAGATAGCGCTATATAAATCTGCAAAAATAAATAAATCTCAGATTCACAGAAGTTTAAGAATGCAGAATCCACCACTGCCCAAATTCCCACATCCCCACATGTCTGTCTTTCACTCCCCAACTAGGATGGGGCCTATTTTTTGTGCTCTTGCTTCCCCTTGAGGACATTCAGATTTGCTGCTGACATATGAGTGCTGTTTTGGCTTACAAAATAAAAAACTAAATCCTATTATTTTATTTCTATTTTGGAATACAAATTCCAATGTTATTTTTTTTCTTCATTCTGATTTTCTCAAAATGGCAGCATGGGTCTAATGTTGCCGTTTTGGAAACTTTTTATTACACAACCTCCCACTGAATTTAATTGTTGACCTACTTGTCATTTGCTTTTTTTCTTCTTCTTTTGATGCGTTCCTGCCATCAAACTGCTTTTCTACATCATCTTGCAATATTTCCCGGAGAGTGCCCCCAGGCTCAGAAGATATACATGCAGCGGTGGTTCCTCTGTGGAGCAGAGGAGAGTCACTCCCCTGCACTGCTGTTGAGAAAGCGTAAAAAATGAAACAGTTATAAAATTACTTTATTACCATTTTATTTTTGATGCTTTCTGCCAGCAAACAGTGTGAGGGTAGGGCGGAGCCAGTGCGTCACTGCTGCTAATGACTGGCAGTAGTGAGGAGTGGCCTCTTCAGTTTGAAGTGCACATGTAGGTTTGCCCAGTTACCTTGCTACAGCCAATCAGATATGCATAATTCAAACCTCTGGTACCCATCTGGGTTGGAGAGCAGACACAGGCATACAGTGCCTTTTGGAGCATAGAGCCGGCCCACTCCAGCCAATCACAATGCTTTTATTATGCTGCTTAACTGCATTAAACCAATAGCTTAATTGGATGAGGGAGTTGGCTGTGGGATTCACACCCAGAGGACATGCTGCAAAAGAACTGGGACGTGCTACAGAACATCAAGTAAGGTAAGCTTTTTTTTTATATTTATATTGGTGTGTATGTTATGTGTGTAGTTTTTTGTGTGTATGTGTTTTGCGCCTTTCCAATTTAATTTGCTACCAATCGCCACTGTATATGTGAGTCATTTTTAAAACAGGTTTACTCTTTGGGAAAGGGTGGATGCTGGTCATTCATTTTTCTTGGAAAAATACAGAAATGTCTTTAAGAACCCTGTTTTTATTACGATACCGCCTACATGCGGAACATTTTGCAAGCTACTGGAACTAATCCCAGTTTTCACCCAGGATGAATCAAAAGATCTCAGAAAGAAAAAAAAACATTTTTTGCTTGTTGGGATAAAGCATAGATCCCCAAGCAACAGGTCAAATTCAACAAAAGGGAAAGCTACTAGGGATGTGCTGGAGCATGTTAATGAAGAAGACAAGGAGTATGGTTTAATGTGAATATGGGGCAAACCTCAGAACGAATAAACCTAATTCACCTGGCAAAGTATCATCCAATTAATTATAAGGCTCAGCGACATGGGAAAAGGTGCCTGCAGAAGAGAAAACAACAACTCGATGAAACGTAGGAACCACCCATGGTTTAATGAATGAATCAGTATATTTATTTATTTACAATCTTTATAATAATTTGCACAGGTGGGTTTGAGATGTTTGCACAATTTTATAATTGTTCTTATATCTTCATAGACTTGGGCCTCAGAATTTGGGTGTGAAGCATGAACAGGCATGAGAAACCCTGTTTGCCAGGTTTCCTTTTATTTGAGTAAGGGATTTATAGGTTGTCTTGATTTACCACTTGTTATTCTCGGGCCCCAAAGTTATACAGTTTTTTTTTTTAGGCGTGCGGAGTTGTCCCAATATTGGTGTTATGTGATTGGATTTTTTAACATTTGTAATCTATCTGGCTGCTGCATGCAAGATAGCATTTGAAGGAGAAATTGTTGATTTAGGGAGGCCAGTGGAGATGATGTTGACGTTTTCTATATATGAGAGCACCAGTGCTTCCATAGGTGTTCTGATGACCCATGGGGGATGGATGTTTTTATTTTCTCTAGCAGGTCTAGCGGGTATGGGTCTATCTTCAGAGGATGGTAATGTGGTTGTTAAGAGCTAATTAGCTGACAATCAAGAAAGCTAGGGACTTAACTGGTGATACTATTTTAGGGGGAAATATCCACTCAATGGTCCTTTGAAGAACATTTTTCAGATTCTAGATATTTGAGGGGTTGGAGATTCTGAAATAGGGCTGAATACCATTAGCATATTTGTGAAGTTTGATTTTTGAATGTTATATCATTGTTAAAGGTGCAATATAAAGGTTACATAGGTGTGGTAAAAATATGATCTTTTTGTAATCCCACATTTTGAAGTGTACGTTGACAGAACCTGCTGAGAACTGTGCCTTAAATGTTCATTTTGGGAGAAATAATGTCAAGCATTATTTTGCGGCTCATGAGATGGAAAGCTGCTAGTAGGACGAGTAACACTAGTAAGCAGGCATCATCATTGTCTAAGATGTTGATAATGTCACCTAGGACATCTAGAGTGACTAATTGGTAATGTGACTTGGACTAAATCCTGAATTATTTTGGCTGAGGAAGTTAGTATGATTTATATTCTTAGTAAGTTAAAGAGTTGTTGCTTTTTCAAAGTTCATGTTTTTTTTTGAGAATTGGGGTGACCTGTCAAGATGTCATAGCATTAGGGATGACACCTTTCTGCTCCAGTGACTCCCCTACAGTGTGCATTACCACGTTCCAGCACCACTGTCAGCACCACACCTACTAATGCATCTGTTGTATCCGTTGATGAGTAAACACCAAATCTCCTCCTGGAGATACTCAACACTGACTCTGGGGTCCAATTGCCTAATAGTTTTGGCTCTCTCTTATCTCTTTTTAGTCACTCCATTTGTAGTTCAGCTTATTTTGACACTTTTATTAGAACAGGTTCAATGTCTCTGTCATAATGCAATATTGCTAATTCTGGTCATGGAGCCATGCATTCATATATCGCTTGTCCTGCAACAGATTTATTCAGAACCCATATTTTTTGTGATGTCATTCAGAAATATGTCCATTTAGACCCTCAACACAGATGATATCATGCTACACATAGCACATCTCTGATGTGTATATTGCATATATTGTATACTATTATATATTCAGAACATTCTTACCATTATAGTGGAAAAGACTTGTGTTTAAACAAAATGCAATAAAGCAGATTCAAACAAACAAAAATAGGGATGGTGTCTTCTGCTTGAGTTTACAGTTTTGAGGAGAAATGATGGAAACTCTTCCCTATATGTTTTTATTAGGGTACTCGGGGACCCTTCTTTCAGATGCAAATTTAGGCTGGCGGTTATTACTTTCTAATCATTTGCTTAGACATCTTGATGGAATGGAGGGAGAGTTGGGCTTTCTGTTTTTGTTTTCATGAATCTTTTGAATTTTGCTGTCAAATAATTCCACCATCTTCTCAGCCTTATTTCACAAATGTGGATTTTCTTTTATTGAAGGATTGGGCCGAAGTAAAAACATAAAGGTTTCAAAGAGCACTCTAGATCTTATGATTGCTTCTTTGTTTATTATTTTTGTTGTAAACCCTGTTTATCTTAATGGGTAAGGACATTGCTGATATTTTTTTAAAATAATGTGTAAATAATACATTTTAAATGTCTTAAAAATTCCTTCAACGGAAGTGTAAAATAAACTATGCCACTATCGCATTTAACCAATTCATTACTCTGTTTTAATTGTTTTAAACAAAACAGTAACATTCGCAATTTCCATATGTAAGCAAACTATCCACGATTGTGATGGTGACACACTTAACATTTAAAAATACACTGGTTCACGTTTTAAAATGACACCGACAGGGCATTTGCAATTTGACGCCGGTCAGCAGAAGTTGACGTGTTGCGGGTGTCGAAATGGACGACAGACACAGATAAGGCCAACATGTGTGACAGCAGTGTACGAAAGCCAACACCTCCATCACCTTTGCTGCTGTTACCGACCTCTGAGAGCCACAATGCCCAGCAAAGCAGGTAACAGGGCTCCTAACTTCTCAGCAGAGAAGTTGGAATTCTGACCACAGAGGACCTGTCCCTGTACAGCCAGCTGTATGGGACACCAGAGAAACAGGTACATGTTTAAAAGGAACATGTAGTTCTAACTGACTTGTTTATCAACACAGGCTAAATTGTCCCTTTCAGTTCCTGAGTGAAATTTTGTGATTGGCATGAAGTAAATTCAATAATTTGGCTGTGAAAATATGATGTTTATCAATGTTTTTAAATGCCTGTACTTTGAGATAAAAAGTTATTTTGATGACTTAGATAACTTTTTATTTCAATGTACTCACATTTCTAAGTTTTCCATTTACAAACGGCATGCCCCTTACACCTAGTGGCCAATAGACATGTGTCATAACTATATGTTAAAAATACAGTTATATGTTGAAATGAGAGAAGTGTAAGGTGTTGAAAAATGACACTAGTTATGAACTTGTCTGCATAAATATTTTTTGCCCTTTAAATTATCCCCTTTTCAGAATAATGAATGTATGTTTGTAATATATTTGTAATGGTGCAATATATGGGGAAAGATGTGTCCCGTACTGCAACTACATATAAGTCTCTCAGTCACCTATACAACTATATCCCATTCCTACACAAACATGTTCATACATTACCAAAGACCACACTCCCACTGACACACATGGCAGCCCTTCCAACCATAGTAACTGGCCATCTGGACATTAGGCACTAAGCCAAAGCAGTTGGGTGTGGAGGTGTGTGGTAACAAATCAAAAGTTGTTTCACCTTCAGTACCTCACAATGATTTACACTGATCGGAGGTAGCTCTCATTACAGTAAATGTTAGAGACCCCTGGCCTAGATGATGTTAGTGGCCTGAAAAGTGATAAGAGTTGTCAACAGGACACTACAAATTTGTAGTTTCAAGTAAACATTAATTTTTACAAAATGTGCTGTGCTCACTTTTTATAAACACTTGTGATGGACTGATCAAAATTGTGTTACATCAATGCAAACAAACAAAAGCTCATAAAACATTTATTTTTATTTTTTTTCATATCCATACAGGTCAACGCCCATCAGTAAAACTACCATATGGAAGGCCATCACCAAGACGTTGCGGACCCTAGAGGTCTATAAGCGGTGCAGCATTCACTGTTGAAAGAGTTGGGTGGTCCTACGACGCTGGACAAGGAAGTCATCTGAAGTACAGCTCAGCCAGTCCTCCCAATGTAGGAAGCGCTTGCGCTGCACCCTGACCTCCTTAATAGCCCACATACTTGCAATAGCCTATCCCGAACTTGATTGGTAGTTGAGAGCCTAAAGGCAGCATCAAGGGGGTATGTTCATTTTTTGGAGTTCTTCTTCTTAGATTTATTTTTATTTGTTACAGCAACAAATTATGGCATCAGCATAAAGACTGACACATGTCCAATGCACAAGCAGAGTCCTGGAAAGTGTACGTTTTGCACAAGGTGTATGATGATGTGTTTTGTGTATTGATTTGGGAAAATTGTTACCACTAGATTTCTGATCACTACCAAAGAAATGCTTTCAACAGACACATCTGCCTTAGAAAAAAGATGTAGCTGAATTGTGTCTATGTAATGAGGGGCAGTTGTACCAAACAGGCCACAATTCATGATTGTGTCAGGTGTGATGCTCCATCACAATTGTGAGGAGGTTATGGTACAGGTGACATAGCATACAATGCAGCTATGATACAGTGGGTGTTCTAAACTCCACATTGACGACTTGGTATAATAAACAAAGTGCAATGCAAAATGACTAGAACCATGAGAACATTGGCAACATTTTTTAGCAAAATCATATGAAAAATGTGTTTTCACTTCAAATTTCAAGTCAGTTCATGTTCACAGTTGCAGATTGGCATGAAGCCTTCCTCCTTGACAAATGTGCATGCAAGCCAGTCTGTTTTCACAAACAGGAATTTGGTAAGCAAACATTAAAAAAGGAAACAGACAGGATTGTGTACACATTGGTGACAGAGTTACAAATATCCAAAACAAAATTTTTGTGCCCTTTGTTATGTCCAGATGATAAATACATATTTATGAAAAGGAGTTATTGCAAGTGACCTTTGCAGAGAAAGGTAGAAAGGTTTCTTGATGCATATTTAGTTTTGTAACACGAGTTCCCTAGTAACCAATTTGTACCATTCAGAGGTGTTCAACAATTCCAGGAGAAATGTGAAATATTTAAGAGAAATTATCAAAAATGCAGTGTGAGGAATGATGGTAAATTACAAGACAGTGAGCAGTGGGGTTCATACGATGGTGCCTACACGTATGGAGTAATAGTAAAGTATACCTAAGTTTGAAAGCCTGGAAGCAGGGGACAAATGAAAATGTGATATATTTTTTTTTTTAAACCTCATGTTACTTTTTTTTTTACACAGAACCAATAACAATGTTGTGCATGTCTTTTCAGCATCTTCTGAAGAAGACGAAATGGACATTGCCCACGAAGCGGGGAATCTGCTGGTCAGTGTGTGTCTGGTGGTGAGACCTCAGACACCTATGGACACAGTGGCATGGAGTGTAAGGGGGCTGGTTGGACGGAGGCCATCAAATCATCTTCTTCTTTGGAGGGTCCCACAAGAGTCCAGTCCCTAGTTGTGGCGGACCCTATAAGATCTTTAGCATCTGCATCCTTGTCCACCACCCAGATTCCCATCTCCACCCTCCCTCTTACTCCTCCCCGATTTGGCCAAACCCACCACCCTTAAAGGGCTGGGTACTCCTTTGCTGCAGGCACCTACCCCCTGCCCCTGTTCCTCACCTGCATTCAGTGAATGAGGCTATTTACCTGTTATGCAGCATCTCTCTAGGCCAGACAGCGATTGTGAATGGCATTCAGGGCCTTAGTTGCCAAATGTTACAGATGGTAGTGTTTCTGGATGCCATTCATAGTTTATTGCCCTGAATGCAGAGTTTGCGTGTGAAAATAGCTTCTGCAATGGCCACATCCCCCCAACAGTCTCAACCTTGTGCCACTACTCTGGTTTCTTCCTCATCCAAATACCAACCCTCACCTCAATCCCAAGCACACTCATTTCTTTGCATGCACCCACTCCAACAGACACAAGCAGCACACCTATGTCCACATAAACACAAACACACCAAGAGCCACAAACATAAATCCCTTCCAAAATGCACACACTACTGGCACTACACTCACAGGCACCACAATGACCACACCTCTAAGCACCACCACCACAACCACAACACCCACCAACTCAGACTCAAGTACCACCACCACGACAATCATCACCACACAAACAATCACCAGTGCACACACAGTCACCACACTGACCACTACACCCACAACCACCAGCACACCTACATGTCCCACAACCACAGCAGCACATTCATACAAACAGTCACACACATGAACACCTACATGCAAAACACCCACCATACCCACACACTCACATTAACCCAAAAACAAAACACCAACAAAAAAACACACATTTAAACATACACCAGACACACATGCATCTGCAACACATACAAACACATGCACCACAACCACACCACCCACCTCAACAGCACACTCATCCAAACACACTCATAAAAAAGCACACTCAAAAGATCACCCACCAAACGCAAATGCACACATTCACTCACCCAAACACCACACACCTTGCAACAAACACACACCCAAACATACACCACATACTCCAGACCCACATGCACCTGCAAAACAGACAGACATATGCAGGTCACCAACTCCACCTCCCTCTATCTCCCAAAGCCAATCCTCTCCTACCCCTTATACACCTTTTCCTCCACCCAGTTTCACTTCTCACTTTTCCCTGACCCCTGTGAAACCCAAACCCAGCCCTCCCAAAAAGTATAATTGAGGTGCCTGCCCTGTGCCCACTAGATGCCTTTTCCTGAGGAGGTTTTCCCTTGTTAGTGTAATTAGAAGGAACATTCTTGGGCATAAACCTGAACACATATGCAATGCACTGTGTTTTCTGACATTCATGATTATTTTTCAGAGATGTATCTCATTTAAAAAAATATATATTTTCACAAAGTTTGTCCTGTCTTTATTTTCTAAATAAAAGTAATTGATTGCAATGTTATTTATGAAAATTAAATTATGAAAAGAACATGGCATTAATTTTATTGTCAGTGACCAAAACAGATTTATTTTTGACATATTTGTATAGTGAATACTTTAGTGAAGAACCTTTGTAATGTACATGGTAATTGTGGTGCAAGCATTCATCAAGATAATGGACACTTACACTAAAACTGAAAAAAATAAATGTGTTTTACATGTTAATACAGGTGTTTTTTTAATACATATTAATAAAAAACACATATGCATTACACATTAAAGAATGTAGAGTTAAATGAAATGTAATGATATGCAAAAAAAGCTCTAGACAAGGGGAAATGTGACATTAATACATATATGAAATGTTTTAAGTTTAGATGTGACATTAAATGTACATTTCTTGTAAACCCATTTGTTGCTTTGTATCGTGCAGGTACTACATTTTATGAAAATTATGCTGTTCAAATAATGTGTAATGCATATGTATCAAATTTGATAGGTTAGGGAAAATTATTAAACACAACTGTAGTGACACATTTTGATTTTGGGATTAATGTGACTTTTGTGCAGATGTCAATTAGCAGTAAGGCAGCTTGGACCAAATTGGTAAATGTAAATAAAGTATGCAGGTGTGTTTCTTTAAAATTGGTAACCTACCACATTACACTCATATGAATTGGGCATTATTATACTATTGCTTGCAAGTATTTATAACAAAAGCACAAGTCCAAAGCTGCTGGTAACTGGAAATTCCAATGGTAACAGTTAAAATAAGTCACTTATCTTTGTTTCTGTTGACAACAGGGTTGATTTGCGCCATGGTAAAGTAACAGCAGCAAAGGATGGACTTGTAGGATCTAATTTATGCTAGGAAGGAAAATGAAAAGTAGAAGAAAGCTAAGTTCCGACCTTACTGTATATGCCTTTGAGTCTGCCAACTTAGGTGTGGAGGTTTAGACGCCACAGTTATGTCGGTGGGAAAGCACATCATGATTGGCCCTGCGGTAGAACTGGTTGTGGTCCAGCTGCCAGCTGCTTTTGCCTATGGTGGTGTTGACACCAACACCAAAATTCTGTAGTAAAATTCTGGCGGTGATGGCAGTCCTCCGACTGACTTTTGCCTGTGGGCAGACAGCATCTAAATAAAGCGGGCTGACCACCTAGTAGGCTGATGGACTACACAGTGGAAACACAACAGCGGGACTGATTCCGCCAAGATCTAAACCAGACCCTAAACTTGGTTTCTTGTAAGGTGGCTAAGGTGGGTTAGAAGGGTTTCACTTTTATAGGCAGAAATGCTCCTATCATGCTGCATTGGTTCTCTTCACAATGTGTAAATTGATGGAGAGGTCTCTGTCAAATGTGAATTTAAGGATTGCAATAGCTGTAAATTAGGGGAGAGATGCCCACATTCATTTTGGACAGTGACAATTGAATATGTAGTCATTTGATGCTGTCTTTTGTTGGCTATTCATGAGCTGGGAGACTTTTTCCTTTTTGAGGATGAGCTTTAGGAAAAAGTTAGAATTCAATTTGGGATTGTCTCGAGGTGGATTTGGAGTTTCCCAGTGTCTTGGGGCAAGGTGATTTTCAGCCATAATTCTGAGCTGGTTGACATAGTTTGATCTTGTACATGATTAGCACTCCATGGAGAAAGTTAAGATTATGGGGGACAGGGAGGAGTAATGGGGTACTTCATAGGTGATTGTACATTTCTTGGACCCTGCAGCTTTAATCTGGATGTGTTCCAATTGATTGATGAGGAAGAAGGTAAACCATTGCAACCCCATATGTGTGAAGTGCAGTTGTGTTTCTGGAGTGTACATCAGAATATGATTTTTGGCTGTGCTGTAGTATGTGTAACTGAAAAGAACAATCAAGTGCCACTGGTCATTTTGGTTGTAATTTAGTACCAACTATCTGAAGGGCAGAATTCTTTCCATCATATTCTAAAGATAGACTGGTAGTCCTGTGGAAGTTTCTTTTTTTTGCTGCCCTCGTAATATAGTTAAAGTTGTTTTCCTTCTAAATATTCTCAATATATTTTCTTATATGTAAAATAGTTGGGATGATTGATTGGGTCCAGGTAAGATCATCAGGGTCCTGGATACATTTTGTTCAGCAGACTAACTGGAGCATGGTATAGTAGTTAATAAAGCTCTTGGCAAACATTCATTCATCACATATGATGCCATCACCTGACAGAGGAAGACTCATAAAGTTATAGTGATTGCCCTTAGGGGTAGCTGGAGATCCTAGATCCTATGTACAATAAAAGGCTTATCAATTGATTCTAATTGTGAGTAACACTGATTTGTCACCCTCAGTGACTTATGTGCTTCCTGAGTGTACAGAGAAAGGCCTTGATGGTGCTTTATAACATACAGTTGATTCCTAATCAGTACCTAGAAGACACCTACTCACTGTTGACACACTCACAAATGACTCATTGGATTTTTTCCTTCAAATCATCTCCAGAATAGTGCCCTACTGGAAAAGCTTACTATTCATGGAGGAACAGACTAAACACATTAAAACTTTTAGCCAACAGGGCAAGGAGAACATAGAGTCTGAATCACAAATGATTTGCTGTGATTAATTCTTCTAGCTGTTTTGGTTCACTCTTGTAGTACTACAGTAATGCACACCTACTTATAGCAACTTGTTTCTGAATTTGGCTAGTAGTGTTTAAGTGGATGGACCTGAGACGGACCTGAGAACTCCCTTACTGGTTGGGGAATAGGAATGCTCAAACAATGCTGGCTCTTTGTTTCAGACTAAGTCAACTACAACACAAAATATTTGAAGGGAGTGGCAATCATTGTATCAGGGTTAGAAAAGGAAGATTATTGCAGGAGGGAGCACTATAATATAGCACATGACACTCTAAAGCATGTATTCTGGATTTTGCTTAAAACCGGTACTTCCTGGATTTGAAAATACCAAACCATTCTGAATTCTCTACTTGTAAATGGGTCGTTTTTTGCAATTAAAATATTTATGAGCCTGCACATTTTGCCCCCTTTAGTAGGCCTCCAAACCAAAAAGCATTATCCATGTGGTGGATTTAGTGGTAGAATCTGTAATATTTGTTATAGGCAAAAAACCATTGTGGTAATCCCACATCTATGGTCCTGATTATAAGTGCCATGGAAGTATAGGAGGTATTTAACGCACCTGACAGAATTTAACACCCGGGTTTCGTAAATTATTGGGTGAGGTGAATAGCATGTTTTCTCACTGCGGGATAACCTTTATGAATGCAATACTTAATTTAGGTAGGATGTACAAAGCTTTTTTGCAATCACGAAGCCTATGATTAATAAACAAAATCACAAGTATTGCTACTATAAAATGGCTATTTGTTGTGTAACAAACCCAATTTATGATTCTGTAGCAAGTTACTGAATCACAAAATGGGTTTAGAACCTCTTAAATCAATATGTGGAAGGGACTTCCCTTCCAGATAGTTATTGGCATCCCCTCCAGAGAGTTATTTGCTGAGGGATGTATACATACTTTTCAACCATAATCCAGTCGCAAAACATTGGCAAATAACTGATTTCCGAATTGGGGTGGTAATACATTTGAAAAAGGGAATGAGTCTCTGAATGTAAAAAAATAATAATAAGCTTGTTTTGGAGTAGACAGTGGCCAGAGGGACTGACTACTCTCACTTTTCTTTTTTTTAAATATACTTTATGTTTAAATGCAGTCCTGTTTCCTCTAAGGAAAAGAGGCTGTATTTTCTTTAGTAGTATGCTATCACAGACATTATGGTCTACCCACCCCAGCAGGTCATCATCCTCGTGTTAGCACCTAATCATATTATGTGTAAATTCATGACCTGCCTCGTAAATATTGTTGTGGTAGGTTGTATGGTCGATATTTTGGTTTACATAATACTTTTCTATTTACTAAAAGTTGAATGACCTTAAATATCTTTTCTATGAAAAAATAAAACTGGTATTTGTCAGAGTAGATAATAATCATGCCTGTGTACAATTCCTTCTGTGTCCTGGCAATAGGTGTCTACTGTTTGCAACAGAGATGCATCATGCTACTATGAAGTTGATTCTGACTTTAGCATCTGAAACACCTGCTGCTTTGCAATGCCCTTTTCGCTTTACAAAGTCGCCAGTGGCAATGCCCCTACTGGCAAAAAAATGAGCATACAAACACATCTTTCTACACTCTGCTATGATTACTTTTATTGCATGAAATGAGCCACAGTAATAGCAGTTATAAATTGCTCTATATTTGAGGCTATTACTCCCGCTATTTATTTTAGCTTTTGTGAGAAATATTTTTGATTATTTTGTTGCTTCTTCAAATATTGTTTAATTCTCTCATATGAACTCGCAACACCTAGTGTCAAGTTTTTTCAAGAGTTCTCAACCAGTACTATTTGCCAGTTTTCAAATCTTTACTGTATTTGCTGTAGCACCTCTCGTGCATTGCCTTAAAAAATATGATCACGTTACATCCATCTTGATGGAGCACGACTGGCTCAGCATGCTGGCCAATGTCACCTTCAAACCAACCTACATTTACTATGCAACCACAAATATCGCCCACACACAGGTGCTTGGAAAGCTCACAATCTCCCTGCTTCTTGGCATAGACAAGCACATCATCAATATCAAGGAAAGGAAACGTACGAATCCAAGACAAGACAGCAGACATTGTCACACTTTTCATCAGAATGTGCAACATCAAGACTGTCACAACCATGGTCAGATTTAGAAGAGACATAGAGATATGCCTCTTTAATGAACACTACATCTCAGCATCACACTTCTTCCATAAATTAGCTACCTCTCCAATCACTCATTGACTATCGTTGGCTGTACCATTCATGCTGTGTTTTAGCTAGGTTTGTGCTACAGAAATATCAAATGCAGATATACATGCATACAATACATTCTATAACACTCTTCTCAGGTAGACTACTTTTACGGTTAGACTGTACTCTTTAGGTTTAAATCTCTGTGCACGTGTGAGTGTTTGCCTGATTACTTGAGTCTATGAGATAATGAGGTAAGTGAGGACCATGAGCCACAGAAAAAGTCTCTTTCATCCTTTTTCTCATTTCTTATACAGTATTTGTCCTGAGCTGAACTATAGTTTAAATATAAATCGGATATTTTCTAATGTGTTACTGATGGGTCACTGTAATCCAGATCCTTCTCTTTTCTGCCTTATATTGTCATAATGATTGTGAACAGAAGATGACGTATATCCTAGAATAGACAATGGGGTCAATTAAAGAAATAGTCATCCTTCACAATTATATCCAATTACTGACCAAGTGGAGTAACTCACAGTGACGGAGTCCTCCACAAAATCTGGTGAGGGTCATTATGCTGACAGTCTTACAGATGTAAGTAGGTCTTTAAGTAGGAAGTGGCCCTTTCAGGTGGTAGTTAAATCCTGTTAGAAATGGGGTTTTTGGTTGGCAGTCAGGTTGCCCTCTGTCCAAGCAAGAACCCTCACTCTAGTCAGGGTAAGTCACACACAATCCAAAATCAGCCTGTGCTCACCCTCCGGTAGCTTGGCACGAGCAGTCAGGCTTAACTTAGAAGGCAATGTGTAAAGCATTTGTGCAATAAATCAGACAACACTATAGCATAACACCACAAAAATACACCACACAGTGTTTAGAAAAATAGATAATATTTATCTGGATATCTTCAGGTCAAAACGATCAAAGTTGCAATATGAATTTGTAAAGATATCACTGAAAAGTGATATAAAGTGTCTTAAGTCTTTAGAAAGTAAACAAAATCTCTTTCAAACACAAAGTACCTGGTTTCCGGTGGAAAATCTCCTCAGAGGGCCACAGGAGAAGAGGTACGTGGAAAACTGGTGTGTGCGTCGATTTCTCCTCAGCACACACGGACTTGCATCGTTATTTTCCACGCGGGGAGTCGTGCGTCGTTTTCCGGCACGCGGACAGTCTCTTTCTGTGGTTCGCGGGGAGTACCAGATGTCCCGGGTCTGTGCGTGGATTTTCCTGCTTGTTTTCCGGCTACGCGTCGTTCTGCGGGGCTGCGCGTTGAAGTTTCGATCTCACGGCAGGTGTCACGTCGATTTCTCCTGGGGAGTCGGGCGGCATTGTCCTTGCGAGCCCGTGCGTCAAAGTTTTGATCTCACGGCAGGCGTCGCGTTGATTTCTCCTGGGAAGTCGGGTGGCGTTGTCCTTGCGAGGCAGTGCGTCAAAGTTTCGATCTCACGGCAGGCGTCGCGTCGATTTCTCCCAGGAAGTCGGGCGGCGTTGTCCTTGCGAGGCCGTGCGTCAAAGTTTCAGTCGTCCCGAAGGCGTCGCGTCGATCAGCGTCGGTGTGCGGCGTTTTTCTTGCCGTGGAACAAGCTGTGCGTCGAAAATTTCGTCACACGGAGCGTCCAAGAGGAAGAGAGAAGTCTTTTTGGTCCTGAGACTTCAGGGAACAGGAGGCAAGCTCTAGCCAAGCCCTTGGAGAGCACTTTTACAGCCAGACAAGAGTTCAGCAAGGCAGCAGGCCAACAGCAAGGCAGCAGTCCTTTGTAGAAAAGCAGACAGGTGAGTCCTTTGAGCAGCCAGGCAGTTCTTCTTGGCAGGATGTAGTTTCTGGTTCAGGTTTCTTCTCCAGCAAGTGTCTGATGAGGTAGGGCAGAGGCCCTGTTTTATACTAAGTTGTGCCTTTGAAGTGGGGGTGACTTCAAAGAGTGTCTAAGAAAAGCACCAAGCCCCCTTTCAGTTCAATCCTGTCTGCCAGAGTCCCAGTAGGGGGGGTGGCAGTCCTTTGTGTGAGGGCAGGCCCTCCACCCTCCCAGCCCAGGAAGACCCATTCAAAATGCAGATGTATGCAAGTGAGGCTGAGTACCCTGTGTTTGGGGTGTGTCTGAGTGAATGCACAAGGAGCTGTTAACTAAACCTAGCCAGACGTGGATTGAAGGGCACAACAAGGTTTTAGTGCAAAGAAATGCTCACTTTCTAAAAGTGGCATTTCTAGAATAGTAATATTAAATCCGACTTCACCAGTCAGCAGGATTTTATATTACCATTCTGGCCGTACTAAATATGACCTTCCTGCTCCTTTCAGATCAGCAGCTGCCACTTCAACAATGTATGAGAGCAGCCCCAATGTTAGCCTATGAAGGGAGCAGGCCTCACAGTAGTGTAAAAACGAATTTAGGAGTTTTACACTACCAGGACATATAACCACACAAGTACATGTCCTGCTTTTTACCCACACAGCACCCTGCTCTAGGGGTTACCTAGGGCACACATTAGAGGTGACTTATGTATAGAAAAAGGGGAGTTCTAGGCTTGGCAAGTACCTTTAAATGCCAAGTCGAAGTGGCAGTGAAACTGCACACACAGGCCTTGCAATGGCAGGCCTGAGACAAGGTTAAGGGGCTACTGAGGTGGGTGGCACAACCAGTGCTGCAGGCCCACTAGTAGCATTTAATCTACATGCCCTAGGCACATGTAGTGCACTCTACTAGGGACTTACAAGTAAATTAAATAGTCAATCATGGATAATCCAATCAATAGTACAATTTACACAGAGAGCATATGCACTTTAGCACTGGTTAGCAGTGGTAAAGTGCCCAGAGGTCAAAAGCCAACAACAACAGGTCAGAAAAAATAGGAGGAAGGAGGCAAAAAGTTTGGGGATGACCCTGTCAAAAAGCCAGGGCCAGGTCCAACAAATCCATATACCAAAAGGACTATAGAGGCTGAGGCTATAACCCAGTCCTCATCTACTGGCAAGGGAAAATCCTGACTGGTCATTAGACAGCCACAAGAAAGGCACCTGTTAGTCATTCAAATTTCCTTATCAAGAAGATGTGCACTGTTGAGACAGGCTGAGGAGCAGGTCTTTTGTTGCCCTTGTGTGATGCAAGTCTTCTCCACACAACACAAGTCACTAAATGGAATTGACAAAGCATTGCACAGGGCTGTTTGTGCCACCTTATGAGACTTTTTATAGAAATTTAACGCAATGCAGCAGCTTGCGCTGAGCTGTTTAACTTTTCATTGTGGTAGGCATTCCATGGGCAGAGCACGGGCATTCCTGTGCATCAAGCCATGACATTCGAAGCAATCCCAGATTTATTTTACTTGTTACTGCCTCTTTCTATGCAAGATGTGTTCTGCAACAAACATAGAAAAAAGGAATTTGCCTCTTCGGATTGCTTTGTGCAGGAAGGTATCCCTAAGTAAATGTGGCACATTTCTTCTGTCTCCCTTTCACACAACACAGTGCAGCAAGTTGCCTCGTGATGCTGTGTTGCGTTGCATGAGATATTAGTAAATCTATGTCTCAGTGTACATGAAGATTTTTTAAAAAGAGCACCCATGTGTGCCGTAGAATTGAAAAATGCTGCTGATTGGCACATACACCTTTGTGATAACTCTGCTTAAGCTTTCTTTTATGGACCTTCGTATAGCATCTAGGGTATCTGGACAATTCACTAGGGTCCTAGGAATGCAGAGCAATAAGAAGAGTCAGTCTGCAAGATGGTGTGATGAATTTCCTCTGCTAAAGAGGCCCTATGGTAGTTGAGTCAAACTGCTACAGTTATCCATCTTTCCCCTATTACATTTTGGCTCAAACCAACTCTTGTACTGTGAGATTCAACTGACAGAAGACACCAAAATGACTTGGGACCGGACTTATAAATGATTAGCGATTCAGTAATCAGCCAGAAACTGCTACCCAATTGCTAAAAAAGGGTTTTGGTATGCACACAAGCCTATATGGTGTTTCTAAATAGCAGTACACTGAAATACGGAATGTTTATTTAAAAATGTCCAAAGAACGAATACTTATTTGGGGATCACTTACAATCAATAGCTATTGATATGTGCGAAGTATTCTCAATTAGTGAATAGTGTTAGAATTAGCATATTTCACAGGCAGTTTTCCACCAAGTGCAAACAGCTTGTAACCACATAAACTGAAAGGAGACCCATATTTTTTTTAGTCTTTTTCACAGTAGCAGCCATCGATGCAATTAGTTTTGAGAAAGTGGTTGTTTTTGCTCTTCATCTAAAGAGAAGAAGGAGGAAGACGAGTGTTGCAGCCAGTGTGTCACATTCTTTGTCTAAAATGAGCAACGCATATATGGATAGTGTAGATTGAGCAGGCGATATATTTTAGATCCAGTAGATGATTTTAACTCAATTTTGAGTAGAATGTCTCTGGCTATGCAGGCTATATGGGCACTTGAATATTACCCATATTCAAGTAATGTATTCCCTTCACCTACTAGCTTCAGGAGGAATCAGGACATTGTTGCTATTGTTGAGGGTATCTCAAACTACAGATTCCCGTGGATTTAGAGATTTTTTTTGTGCATCTTTAAGCACAATACATGTGCTTAAATCCTTTCCTAGCACCTAACAAACTTGCAAGAGTCACTGTTACAATTGGATTGTATAGTTTATTTCCTCAATGTGGTTAGTTGTGTAGATATCAATATTTTTATCTTCACCGTGTGTAAATGAGTACGTATATCACAACAGAAAGAACCAGCATTCATTATTTATAGGGGTAGTGTGTAATTCAGAATGTCTCATAAATTACCTAGTTGCCTGATTTCCTGGCAGTACCATAATTTCTACATGTTTCATCTTTGTACCCTATATGACCAGGAGAGTTAGGGAATGTGCATATATTAGGTAAGTGCAAAAATATTTTAAAATTATAAATGTATTGACATTCTGAGATTGTAAATTAATAAAGTATGTTTCTATCAGACAATACTTATGCAATTAGAACATGGATAATGAATCCCTATACAATAAGAGAAAGGAGATACAACAGGATTCACACAAAAAACTCTCTCTTTCATGTAGAGTACTTTTGGACTTCTAAGAGAAAGATTTAGGTGCCGGCACAAAAGTGCTAGGGCATTACATTATAAACCTGGGACATTTCAAAATCACTGAATGTTGGACTATTTTGCATGTCATGGCAACACAAAAAGGACTTTCCATGGAGCAAGACAATGATGACTCAAGCAATTGAGACTTGCATCCTTCCATAACACCATATAGTTCATGACACTTAAATAGCTGCAGAAATAAATGCTTGCCAAACAAACATCCTTTTGGGCAGCCAGGTAGTTCTTCTGGGCAGGATGCAGGTTCTGGTTCAGGTTCTCTTCTCCAGGAAGTGTCTGAGTTGGTAGTGGCAGAGGCCCTGTTTAAACACCCAAATGTGCCTTTGAAGTAGGGGAGACTTCAAAAAGAGGCTTAGAAGTGCACAAGGTCCCCTTTCAGTTCAATTCTGTTAGCCAGGGTCCCAGTAGGGGGTGTGGCTGTCCTTTGTGTGAGGGCAGGCTACTGTCATTTGACATGTAAGTGTCCGGCCCTCCACCCTCCCCGCCCAGGAAGACCCATTCAAAATGCAGGTGTATGCAAGTGATGCTGAGTATCCTGTGTTTGGGGTGTGTCTGAGTGAATGCACAAGGGAGTTGCCAACTGAATGCAGGCAGACGTGGATTGTGAGGTACCAAAGGATTTAAGTGCAGAGCAATGCTCACTTTCTAAAAGTGGCATTTCTAAAGTAGTAATATTTAATCCAACTTCACCAGTCATCAGGATTTTGTATCACCATTCTGGCCATACTAAATATGACCTTCCTACTTCCTCCAGATCAGCAACTACCACTCAAACAGTATATGAGGGTAGCCTCAATGTTAGCCTATGAAGGGAGCAGGCCTCACAGCAGTGTAAAAATGAATTCAGGAGCTTTACACTGCCAGGACGTGTAAACTACACAGGTACATGTCCTGCCTTTTGGCTACACAGCAGTGGGTGGCACAACCAGTGCTGCAGGTCCACTAGTAGCATTTAATCTACAGGCCATGGGCACAAGTAGTTCACTTTACTAGGGACTTAAAAGTAAATTAAATAATCCAGTTGGGTATGACCCAATGTTACCATGTTTAAAGGGAGAGAGCATGTGCACTTTAGCACTGGTGAGCAGTCGTAAAGTGTGCAGAGTCTTAAAACCAGCGAAAACAGTATCTAAAAAGTGGAGGGAGGCGGCAAAAAGTTATGGGCGACCACCCTAAGGGTGTCAGGTCTAACAACATACTACTGAGGTTTCTTTGTCCTCAGTAGGCTCTCTATGCCTCTGTGATGTTACCTGTAAGGTCTGGCCTAACTCTAGAAGATAAGTTGCCTTTTCTAAACCCTCAGCTACATCTCCACTGAAATTACCCATTATAATTTGGAGGTTTATAGTCATCTTAGACAACACCCTAGTGATAGTTGCAATTTTATAGATGTATTTGCCAAGTCCTTGCAGCCTGCTCATCATATTTCTTTGGCAGGATCCTATGGGCAACTGATTACTCTTCAACTGAGATACACAAATCAGTTATTGCCGCAGTTAAATAGTGCATTTTATTTACCAATTCTTTTTGTCTGTCTGCCAAAGTAGAAAAGCTCTCCTTCTTACTTTTTCCTAGCCCTTCCTCTTAGCTGCCTGTGGTATTCATTGCTTTTATGGATCAAATCTGTTTATTAGTTTTCAATTTTCGAACATCGCATATGCAATACATCACAATATTGCCAGAAGGCTCTTTTTTAGCTTACTTAATGCGAAACTATAGAAAAATAAGGTTAGTAATTTAATGCAACTACGTTTCCTCACTTCTGGCTAGAAATTCAATGATCAAACACTCCCAGGCTCTAATACCATATAGATCTAGTTCTATATACACATCTCCTTACAGGTACAATCCCCTTCATTCAATTCAAATTCAGAACCCTCAAATAAGTTGGGCATATCAGCTCTGAGAACTCCCCGGACAGAATACACAAAAATGGTTGCCAAAGTTCTTTAAAGTCCCCACTTCCCTGCTGAGAAGTCAGGCTGAGTTTTTCCATGGTGAGGATAAACCAGAGTTTATGCAGCCACGAGACTGTTGTCGGGATCCGCTCTGTCCCCCAGACAGATAGCAACAGCTGTACTGCTGCATTCAAGGCTAAAGCCATCTGCCGACCCTTCAATGATCTCCGGGGAAAGGTGAGAAAATTGGGAAGGCCCTGTAAGACATAGGCAGGAAATCTAGGGATCTGAGTGTCAAAAGCCCTGTCCAGCATGTCTAGTATGTCCTTCCAATACCGGTGTAGTTTGGGACAATGCCATAGCAAGTGCACAAGTGTACCTCCACCCCCACAATCCCTCCAGCAGAGACTAGATTTGTTATGATCTCAAGCGTGGATCCTATTTGGGGTGTAATACCAGGAGGAGGCTACTTTATAGGCTCTCTCTGTACCTGCTGAGTGGTAAGCTGTGTGGTGAGCCCTATAAAAGACACTCTCCCACTCATCTTCCGATAGCTCTCTCTCAAGTTCCTTCTCCCATCTCAATTACCCCTTAGTCTTGGTCGAGCGGACCTCCCCCGTAGAAGGACATAAAGCTCAGAAACCACACGCTTATCATCCTTTTTCATTAGAATCCATTTTTCAAATGGTGTTAACGGTCTATGTATTAATATCCTATTGGCTGGAAGCAGGGCCCAATGTCTTATTTGATATTACATCATCCTGTCTGCTTTGGTTAGGCCATATAGCTCCCTCATCCGGTCAAAAGGGATAACCCCCTGCTCATCAAATAAATATCCCACCCTTTTGCAACCCCCTTCATACCACCGATGCAATGCTTCAGACTGTAGGCCCGGGCCAAAATCGGGGTTCACGTCCAGAGGAGTCATTGGAGACGGGAAGGTCGTCAAACCCCCCCCGTCGGCCACCCGATCCCACACTCTCATCGAAATCTCTGTGACCGTAGACATATACAATCCCTGTGACGGCGCTTAAGCCAGGGTTCCTTCCATATGTGAGAGTCCGCCACTGCTTGGTCCATAAAACACCAATGCTTCTCGGAAGACGGTCGGCTCCATTCCAAGAGGAAACACAGCTGAGCTGCTTGGAAGTATTGAAGGAGACAGGGGACCACCAGTCCCCCCTCTCTCTTGGGACAATACAGGATCTGCTGCGATAACCGCGCAGTCTTCTCTTCCCATATAAATCTTAGAACCGCTGTTTGGAGGGTCGCTATCATCCGTGGCGGAGGCTCCAACGGGAGCGCCTGAAACAGATATAGTATACGTGGTAGGATGGTCATCTTTACTGCCGCGACCCTACCCAACCAGGACAATTTAAGTTTCCCCCAAACCTCTAAATCGCGATGCACCTCCCGAGTCAGTTTCGCATAGTTCAACGTCACTGTGCGGGCAACTGTGGAACCCAGCTCGATCCCCAAATATGGGAGCCCCGAGGAGGACCATGTGAAGTGGAATCAGGCCTTCAGGTCCCGTTCATGTTCCTCACTAATAAACTTGCCCATGGCCTGCGATTTAAGCATAGTCATTCAAAACCCTGAGACACCCCCCAAATTCCTCTAAGACACCCATTAGCACTGGTAGTGAGGTCATAGGCTCCGCCAGAGTAAGGATGACGTTGTCCACGTATAGTGATATGAGATGTTCATCTCCCCCAAACTTCAAACCCTTAATCTGAGGCACCCCTGTCTGGTCCCTCTTTGGACCGCAAACGGCAAGGAAAGTGTCCCATTGATCCAAACCGATGCCTGAGGCGCTTGATAAATGCAGCGAATCCATGCCATAAAGCCCGATCCCAGTCAGAAGCGCTCAAGCACCTTGAACAGGTATGGCCAGTAAACCCTATCGAAAGCCTTTTCAGTATCGATAGATAGGAAGAGCGCCGCCCTACGAGAGCGTTCGGTTTTATCCAAGAGGTGAAGCAATCGCTGGGTATTATGGCTACACTGTCTATGCGGTATAAATCCCGCCTGGTCGGGATCCACAAGCCCCGGCATATAGTAGTTGAGACGATGTGCCAAAATGCCAGTGAATAATTTAGCGTCAATATTCAGAAGGGAGATCGGCCTTTACGAGGCACATTCCTCAGGATCTTTCCCCGGTTTTGGGATAACCACGATGGTAGCGTCTAACATACTAGGCGTAAGAGCGCCCATTTGACGAAAAGAGTTAAAAAGTCGCACCAAAACGGGAACAAGTTCCACACAGAAGGATTTATAAAAAAGCGCTGAGAATCCATGAGGGCCAGGTGACTTCTCGGTTTGCAGCCGAGCGATCGCTGAAATAACCTCTTCCGCCCTTATAGGTAAATCTAACGCGGTTGCCTCTCTCAAAGACAAGGGGGTGATTGCTATGTCCTCTAAAAAGGATTCTGGAGTTAAGGTACCGGGCTCCTCAGTCCTGTATAGATTTCGATAGAATTCCGCAAAAGCCTGCACTATTTGGTCACTCTTGTGTGCTTCTGTTCCAGAAGGGGAGCGCACCATTTTTATCATTGATGCTGCACGCTGCGCTCTCAACCTATGTGCCAGCAACTTCCTGGACTTATTACTTCCTACATAGTACTTATGTTTGAGGCGGGCTACCGCGTACTCTGCCCTGTCCCAGTCCAATCTCATCAGCTGCTTTCGCACCTTCTCGAGCTCTCGCCATATTCTAGGAGCACCAGTGTGTTTATGTGAGCGCTCTAAACCCCTTACTCGCTGCTCTAGGTCCCCCCTAAGTCGACTCCTTGCCTTCCTGTCCCTAGAAGAAAGGGACCTCACTTCACCCCTCACAACAGCCTTCAGTGCCTCCCACAGTGTTGCAATGCTTACTATCCCATCATCGTTAAAACTAAGGCAGTCTGTTATTGCCCCTCGAATCGCCTCTACCGTTGCAGCGTTCTGAAGCATCGAATCCCTAAATCGCCATCCCGATGTACCAACCCTCTCCATGTCCATGTGGATCTCTACTGTAATTGGGGCATGATCTGAGAGGGCCCGCGGCTCAATCACTGCGTCTCTAACCCTAGAGAGAAGCTCCTGGGATGCCAGAAAGAGGTCCAACCTAGCGTATGCTATGGTTGCTGATGAGTAAAAAGAGTAGTCCCTCAGCGAGGGGTGCGCACTCCTCCACACGTCCACTAGACCACACTCACTCAACCATTGCCGCCCTGCATCCGACAGAGTCCCCGTCTGCCCATACCGATGACCTGAGCGATCTAAGTGCCCATCCATCACCAAATTAAAATTGCCCCCCAGCAATACAGCACCATCAGGGGATTGGAGCAGCGGAGTTAAAGACTGTCTCAGGAAGATTTCTTGTTGGGAATTAGGTGCATAAAGGGAAGCGATCGTGAAGGTATTCATTGCTTTTAATTGTCCATGTTGTGCTGTAAGCAAAGATTTCTTCATTATTCTGAAGTACATGGGTGTTAGTACTACCTCTTAGGCATGTTGCACACTTAGGGCCTGATCTAGAATGTGGTGGACTAGTTACTCAATCACAAGGGTGATGAATATCCTGTCCACAGAAATATAAATCCCCTAGGACATAATGGGATTTTTATTTCAGCGGACGGGACATCCATTACCATTGTGATGGAGTAACTTGTCTCCCAAGTTCTAAATCAGGCCCCTATTGTCCTTGCCCTAATGTCATCATGATCCTTTCTACGTTGCCTCATCTGCTGTAGTCTTGCCCTTGAGTTACCAGAACGTCTTGCAGATTGTGACAGTTGGTGTCCTGAAATTAGTCTTTGAGAGGAGGCATTGGATGTTGTACTGCTGGTCCAGTAGTGCTGCATTTTCCCATTTCAAATTCCTCCTCCCCTTCAAATACCATTGCACACACCAGTTTCTCCACCTGAACTATATCACATGTGGCAAATTCAAAATCATTTTATAAATTTAATACACTAAGGGCCTGATTACAATGTTGGCGGTCCGACCTCTAATATGGCAGTGGGGAGGAGGCCACCAAGCTGGCAGTCTCCCCACCACCATATTATGATGTTTCCACCAGGCTGGCTGGCGGAAACAGTGCAGCGACATTGGTCTCGGCTCTCAGAGAGGGCTGAGGCCAATGCCATCACACAGACGGTGCCCCCAGCACCCTTGGAATGCCCATTTGTTGCCATGACAGACAGTGCGCAAACTGAGGGTGCTGGCAGGGGACCTCTGCACTACCCATGCCATGGGCAGTGCAGGGGCCCCCTTGTGACCCTATCCCTGCCTTTTCGCTGGCTTTTCCATTACAGTATCCCCGCCATGGAAAGGTCAGTGGAAAGGCAAGTTGTAAATAGCACAGTCGTGGCTTACCACGACTTGCACTGCTGCCAACCCGTCGGGATCTGTGATGCTGGCGGTGGTGTGCTGGGGGGATGGTGGTCCATAGACGGCCGTACTCATAATTAGGCCCTAAATATTTATTTGATAAATCTTGTTTGCAAAACTATTTTTAGCATTGCATGTTTTTCATCTCTGAAATTGAAAAATAAAACAAAATTGCAAACTACAAGTCCCGTAATGCACCTGACTAAACACATAAAGCAGGAATGGGAAAATCAAAGCAAATTTATTTCAAAGTGCGTTAAAATGCCATTCTTTTAAACCAGGCAGTACCCTGTATTATAAACAGCGATTACTTAACAGCATATTTTTTAAATAAATTACACTGATCTCTTTGTGGTTGACGTGGGGCAGAAGATCCAATATTTTTGATTCCAAACACTACTTCAGGAATTAAAGTAAATTCTACAATTTCTTCCCGGGGAGCAGGCTGACTTACAGTACAGGGTCCTCTTCCAATGACTGCTGCTTTCTTAAGCCTGGTGGATAGTTTTTCCGTTGTGCATCCCCTTAGGTCGTACCAATGTTTCTAATTTCTTCAGTGCTACATTTTGTGACTCGCAAAGAATTAATGCGATCTTGGATAGATTGTCAAGTCCGTTTTTGATGGCTTCAGGAACAGACAGGGATCTCCTCCCAAAATGCTCATTATTACTCCGTCAAAATCTCTATCTCCATATCAGAACACGTTTGCTTCCTCTTTCTGGCTCAATCGTTCTAGTCTGTCTATAGTGTAGACATTTTGAAATCTGGTTCCCAGGTTCCTAACACACTCCTCAAACACCTCTGCAGCCTAGCAATGTACACTGCAAACAAGATTTCCAAGTTGTTATGTCATCATTGGTTTTCCAAGATTACATTCACAGTTTGCGATCCAAACTGATTTCTTAATAGCAATTCAGTGAATACAAGTAATACCTTTTTGTTATCAGGAAATGGTTTACCTTAATACACAAGAAAATCTGATTTCCAAATATTATTTCCTTTAACTTCCCATTTTGAGAATCACTATTTCTTACTTTTGTACATTTGGCCCTTGGTCCATCTAAACAGGCCTTGCCCTTGCATCCTGGATATGGACCTCTCTGTAAGAGCTTATGTTGCTTCTTCATGTGTGTGTCTAATTGGTATCAAAAGTGGGCCTTTAAACAAAATTCTAAACAAAACCTGCTAATGATCCTGAGCTGAATGGGAGCTACAGACCACACTATCTTACCAGATCACATTCAAATAAGAATCCATCATTCTAATACTCTGCTCAGATCTCAGCTTAAGGAAATAAATGCAAAATACTATACTATAGTGTAAAAGCTCCATGCGTTCAGCTCAATAAGGAGGAGAAAAAGTGTACCTGTTTTAAAAAAGATTGGAAAATAGCACACATTTTTCATGTCAACATAAGGGGTTGATTTAATCCTTGGCAGTCTTTCCTGTGTCCATCAGGGTGGCATAGACCAATATGTCCATCAGTCTGATGGACAGAAGAATGCCATAAATTGACCCAGCAGTGATTCTGTGCATTCACAGGAGGCACCGCCATTGCGGCCTTGGCGACGACACTGAATGGTTGGTGAGCAGCCTCCTACTTCAAGGCAGACATGCATCACACTTTTATGATTTTCAGAACCAAATTCTCAAAGCAGGAGTTTGTTTAGGAAAAACAAATTATTTAATGTGCAGCTCACCCTGGGCGTTTTCTCCTAGGATGTCGTAGTCATTATGTTTTTTATGTTCATGACACACAGAAAAAAGGGCACCAGGAAACTGTCTCTAAATAGTCTTAGTGGTCTGGTGCCCTTACTCCTATGGCCACTACTGACAGAGCCAGTGGTGGCACCGCTGCTGGAAATCTGGGGTCTGCCAAAGGCCTGTTCTTCAATAGTTTCCCTATTCGAGGCCATATGCAGAGTGCGTGCGCTTCATTAAAAAATTGTCCCATGTAATTTTTTGAAAGAGCCATTAGACTCTGCTCAGTAAGTTTATCTTTACGACCTACAGCAACACCACATTTTCAGAAGGAAGGCTCATGCCCTACCCAGCACTCAAGCTCATTATTTATTGTTTAATGGTTCTGGTGTATTGGTGATGGTTTGTGCATTTTACTACAGGCCTCAATGAAAACATTTACAAAGTATTGCAAGACATCGGTAGAGTGGGGTATTGGTTTGAACACAATGGGCCATATGTACAAACACATTTTCCCATAGACACAGAATGGGCAAAACTGCTTGCTACATCTGGCCCAATATTTCTTAGTAATAGACATTTTCTTCTTCAATTGGGGGATCCTTCTGATGTGGCAATAAACTGCTTTCACACAAGTTGCATGGTCAGCTACAAACAGTGGTGCAAAATACCAGCAAATCACATTTCACTATAAAAGCATAATTTGGTTTTATTCTCATGGAATTCAGTGAAATTTTATGCAAAAAAATGAATCGATTTTGTCCAGCCCTAGTATGCATCTACAAACACTTGATACTAGAGCACACATTATTTTCTCTTTAGGCACAACTTACCAATATTTTGCTATTCATATATACAATGAAGACAACATGCTGTCCTGGACTGGCTGAATAATCTAGCAAAAATATGATGGCCACCCAAAAAACTGACAAGGTGAGTTTTTATATATATATATATATATATATATATATATATATATATATATATATATATATATAATACTAAATATAATAATATTTCTATAGTCAATATTGCGACATAAAACACGGAAAATAGGCAATTTGTTTTTCATCAGGTACTTGTTAGAGAGTGAAATGCTTTTGCTAACTTAGATTTTTCATAATTCAGAAAAAATAAAATTATGTGTTTAGTTTAGGCACCCATCCGATTGTCAGCAGATCTCCACAATGTCAGAGTGGACCACTAAGCTCAAAATGAGTGAGCAAAACATGAGAAGACCAATCTAAGGACGAACACACCAGCAGGCTAGGTGCCCAAACGTGCTGGCTTATAGGTGTAGACTGTGTGTCAGTGTGTTCTGTTGTGTTTAATTTATGTATTTATTTAGTTTTTTTCAATAGCGCAAATACCATCGAACTTGTTGTTGGAAATCTCAGATATGTGAGTAGGGTGAGCAATCTTATGTTACTTAAGTTACAGGATGATCACACAAAATATGTGCAATAATGAATACATCGAGAAGACATTAGTTACATAGGTATACATGTGTTTGAAAGAGGATCAAAGTATGTCACTCTGGTTCAGGAGGAAGTGGTTTTCAAAGGAGGAAAAGGAGGCTTCCATCTAATTTCCATTGGGATGTTATTCCAAATGTTGAAGAAAAACATGAGAAAGAACCGGATGGTGATTTGTTGTACCTTTCAGTATCAAGGAAAACATATTTCTACCTTAGCTGTTTCTGTTCTTCCCTGAAATTGCTTAAAATCTTCCTTAGATAATGACATTTTTTTAAAGTGATGCAAACTGCCCGAAGGGAGAAGTCAGCTTGAAACGGAGCCATTTAAGTTTGATTAGGGGTTTGGTAATGTCATCAAATTGTTCATTTGTCATTGATAAACCTTGCAGCAACGTGGAAGGAAGATAGCTTTCAGAGGGCCTAACCTTACGGGAAGAGAGTCCTATGAGCACGGCCGTTTCATACTTCATCTGCAACATAGTGAAACAAGCATTTGCAATGCAATGGGTCTCGCATTTGCTCGAGTTAGAGCTATTAACGATGTAAACTCCTAACTGGACTTTTCTTGCCACATAAACTGATAATGAAAAGTAAAACAGTTTCACATATGCGAGCCCATGGTCGCCATGAGCGTGGACACTCAGAAAAGGCAACAGAATTTTGCTCGCAGCAAAACATATCGGCAAAAGTGCAATTATTCATGTAACCAGCAAAAGTAGAATTATCCATGTAACATGGTCGATGTGATGCAAAGCGCTCGACTACTGCCCAGTGAGATCACTCTGCATAGGAAATAAAAAGAAATAGTGCAGAAGCTATTCGTAAAACACTAAGCCTCGTATGTTTTAATAGTTTACTGGTGCTGGGGAGGAGGGCTAAACACCAGAAAAGGCATGACCTATGCATGCCTTTCACTAATGAAATCAAGCTAATTTTAAAAGGCAAGCCCACGAGCCAACCAAACTGATGAGTGTGGTTAAAAGCCCACAGAGAGATTACAACAGGGGTAAGAGCGCTTGCTCAACCCTAAAAATGTACTACCTTGAGCAAGTTTAAAATTCATGTCTGATTTCAATAATCTTTTTACTGGCATGTACCTGTTTTCGTTTTGTTATTTATCTAAGTAGAATTTGTTGTTGAATGTGGTAGCGAGCAATTTATCACCCTTTATTGTTTTGGAGAATATGTCGGCTTCTAGTAGTTTCGCTAGCCAGATCTTAGCAAAGAATCAAACTTAATAAGATGCTTGGTAGGAAGGTTTGCCACACGCAATAATGTAGAGCCTTGGTGAGGGAGACTAAATCAGAGGAAGAACAAACACTCTGTGACGTGCATGTTTTATTCTGGGGGAATCATTTACTCTTCTTGAGCTGCACGGAGACAAAAGAACAGGATCAATAAAATGTGATTTTGCATTCAGGAAAAGCAATGCTTTGCTTTTGTATTTAGTTTGAGGAAATATGTTCTGACTCCTGTGCATACCAGATTAAAAAAGGACATAAACATAGCACACCACGTCTAAATTCAAGTTTTTGTTGGATTGTTCTTAACACTTTGCTGTAGGACATGCACTATGTGGAATAATCTGCATAGGAAAACATTTGACTAGTTTGGGAATAGCTGCTCATTCCAAACAGATTCAGAGACTTTAAATCAAAGTTTCCATAACTAAGCCTTCCAGTGACCTAATGCAAAAAGATAGGATCCTCTCCCCCCACACACACAGAATGCAATGAGGTACCCACCTTTCTCCCATATTTCACAGATATTCATTGGATTTAGATAGAATGGGGCCCACTTACAGATGGTGGGTGCCCCCTTTCACCGCAGGGGCTGCAGGGGTATGGTTGTGCCCCTGAAACTCTCTCTTTCTCTCCGTATATTCACATAAATTCACCTTGTTTCTGCTAAGACTCTGCTATAACCATATGCTCAAATGTATCTAATTTTCTTATACTTCTCCATTCCCAAAGCATAGTTATACCTCTTACCAGACACAGAAGGTTGTATCTGTAAGACGTGCCATCACCAAGCTTTCCTTCAGTGTTAGACAATCACAACTTCCACCCCACTTGCCCTCGAGTCCTGGGGCTATTCTCAGGCACATCAAGAAGCCCCTTTTTTCCTCTGGTAAAAGTGGGATTAAGATTTAGATGTTTGGCCCTAGTCAACCCTAAAGGCATCATTTTGTTCATTGGGCAGTACTCATTCATTTAGTGCTAGAGAATTGTGGGTCATGCTGAATGGGACCAAAATAAGCACTTGGATTCCTGCTTTGACCTCCAACCAGTAGGCCGGAAAGTCTCCTGGTGGCTTGGCACTCTGAAAGGTTGACAAGGTTGTGGAGGGTGATTGAATTTACCACAGCCCTTACCTGAATGTAGGTCTAATGACTTCCACATAGTCCTGATCACCTCTTATGGCATCATTAGATCTTTATAGAATCCTGTTTGGACCTTTCGGACACTTAATACTACAGCACATGAGAAACCTGGATCCCACATCACATATGTGTTTAAATTATGTTGCATTGGACTTTAAATTAGAAAAACATAATTTGTCATTATTTTTACAGGCCTTTCCAAAACTTGTTCTGCATAAGCACTGACAATTACTGTCGCAGGGACAATGATTCACCTTTCTTGTGTTAATAAGTGTAGGAGTTAACAGAAACCAATGTTAAAAATGTTTGTTCAAACAACCGAGAACTTTTGAAAACCCACACAGAATTTCACAATATTGCTATCTAACACTTTGTCAAATTTGTGAGTACTAGGGAAGGATTTCTGAGTATTTGGGTTACATGGAAAATTAATTTGGAGTATAAATGTCTTGGGGATTGCCTAGGGAGTGACCATACATGGTCAATTCTTTTATTCTGCTGCATTTAACTTGTGTTTGCCTCAGTCTTTCTCTTCTGAAGATGATGTAAGAAGATACCTATTTTCCATGCTGATGTACTCTTTCATGCTAGTGACATATCTCTGTAGTTGTACAGCACTCAGGTGCCTCACTGGAGCTAGGTTCTTCCTCTGCAAATATCCCATGAGATAGATGGTTGTACTAACATGTGAACTAGCACATTGTTGACAATATCTTCTTGACCTTTATATCATGCACCCATTACCCTCAGTCAACTCATTCATTTGTTACATGTGGAGTAGTAATCATGCAAGTTCCTATGAATTAATCTGCACCATTAACTCTTTGGCTAGTTGGGTTAAGTTAGATATATTTTATACTGCACATACTGCCATTTATTTTTGTTAATTCCTGGTGATAAAATGTTTCTAAATAGGATAGGCTGGTTTTCCTTTCAAATGTTGTTGCCAGGCTGCATTCCAAACACAACCTTTGGAATGCAGCAGGGTAGTCTCTGTCTGAGAGCACCCACAGTAGAGGCATAAAGAGGTGTGATCGGCCCTCCTGAAAGGGTGATCAAGAAAGACAGAAGACTGGTTCTCACCTAAAGGTCCCCTTCACCTACCACAACAGAATCTTAAATTCCACCCCCACCCCTACTTTCTACCAAAGGGCAGTACTTCACAAAGTCTAAACAGCAGCTCTATGTTAACAAAGGGCCCTATTTTTCTCTTGACAGAGAGCCCCCCCCACCTACACTATGGTCCACTTGTCTGATTTAAATGCAGGTGGACCATAGTTTGGCAACGCCAAAGACTATTTTATCTTAATCATGGTCAAACTTCTTAAGCAGCCGAATGGGCCACCTGAGGGTTGGCCGTATGTCCACACACCTGGCTTAACTTAGATGGGCAGACATATAGCTTCTTTGCAATGCCCATCACCAACAGATAAAACCTGGTGGTAAAGGGTACTTAAAAGTGCTCAATGACTCCCTTCGCCATGGGAGGAAACTCCCATGGTGAGGGGGACATTGTTTTCTTTTTATTTTCAATAAAAACCATGCTATGGGATTTCGTTTCTGAAAACAAAAAACTTAGTAAGTTTTCCATACTACTCCATCACGTTGATAGAGACATATGGCAAAATTACAAGGCATTGACAGGAACTGCTGTGATGACAGTTTCTGCCAATGCTAGAAATGTCTATTGGGCCTTTAGACATTTCTAAATTTGGCTATTAGCACATCCATTGCGGCAACAGAGTAATTTACACTGTCGCCCTGGTGGAACATAGGCCGACAGCCAATAAATAAATAAGGCCCAAAGTTTTCACTGCATTTTTACAGGGACTTCAGTCACCATCCTTCTCACCTCAGCGTCTGAATCTCCACCCTACAGCCACAGAAATGCACACAATATTCTTCAACTACCTGGTGGAGCTGTCTTCACCCTCCATCTTTTACCATTCCAAACCAGAGGCATCTAAAATGGATCCCACTTTACTTTGCAATTAGTACTGTGAGTCAAATGTGAGGATGGATACCAGTAGGCATTCTGTCCAGTATTTGTGAATCTTATTTCAATACCTGCATCCAACCACTACTTTATTCTCTCAGCCCTTGAGCAGCTCTCCTTGCTGAAACTGATCTAATGGTAACTTAAAAGTGCACAAACTTGTCACATTACTCTAATGTCTATAAAAGTACCAAATATAGCACTATTCTCACATTCAAATAATGTTTCTTTCTACAGACTTGCATCCTTAAATTGCAAGCTATCTCTATTTGTTGTGTTTTCTCTATTCCTAAAATCTTGTATGAAAAACAGATCTTTACTGAAACGTTCAGATGTCCATCTCCCCTTTTTCTTTTCAATGGCTGTCTCCTTCCTTTCCATCTGCTGCATTACTCTTCTCACTGAGCACAACCATCTCTAAGTCAAATACATGTTTGGCTTCATCTCTTTTAATGTGTTTCTGCAAATTGTAAACACCCCAATTCAAAGTTGATATCTTCTCTCTTTTTGAAAAGTAATACCTCTGAAACCTAACATTACCTAATCTTCTATAGCTTATCTATTAATTCCGACCAAACATCTGCATGAACTTCACAAGTCCCTCTTTCCCCAATACTGATCATACCTCACTCCTGTTACTGTAATCAGAAAAGAAACTGGAGTGAATAGATGGACTGGTTTTCTTGAGCGCACAAGACTAATCCCAATACCAAATAATACTGGACTAACCTGGCTTAAAGTGTTTCAGCACCCTGTCAGGCATAGTACTTGCTATATAAATGCAAATACAATTCATTACAATATCAGCCAAGCCGTACCTCTCAAAACATTGTTTTTCTAATTAGATAATTTGTGTGCATATTTAAAATTTAATGAGACTGAGTAATACAGTTTTTTCTTGCTCTATTCTTCTGTTGACAAAAAACAATCATGAATTCTCTGAATATTAGAGTTTATGCCCACTTTTATCTCTTGAAGGGGTTATCCTATGTTGAGAAAACCAGTTCTCACAGCCCAGTGCTATATAGTTTACCGTCATCAACAATAGGCAGCCCAGAAGGTTCCTCTGATGATGACTGCTTGGATTTTGAGACTTACTGTGACATCCTTCTCTGCATAGCCCCTTAAAGGTTTTTTTGTGCTTGCACTGTTGTTTTCACTTTATATGGATTTATTTTTATTTATTTTTATTTTGCTTGTAGCATGAACTTGACTCTAAGGAGCCGCCCCCTCTTTTACTGTTGATACAGTCTAACCTTAATACAGCTCCTCATGTCATCGGAATATAACAGTTTATGTTTTATGTTAATCATAGTTTTAATGGTTAAATGTAGAAAGCTGCATTGATGCCTTTTAAATGTGCACTTGCTTGTATTTCAGGGTTTGACTTAGGTGGCATTTGAGTTAAATCAGAGTTAGAGGGATAAAACATATACTATATTGTAATTTAAACTCTAGACTGACTGCATATAGAAACAATTTTGAATTTCTTATGATTAGTAAATGACTAATGAGTTTAAAAATATGTGCAAAGTAAAAGAAATGCAATTCTCTGTTGAACCTGATGAAATGCAGTAAGAAATCTTTCTCATTTGAAAGTAAATGTATTACTCAGATTAATAAAAATATTATTAATGCTGAATTTATAAGTTTGGATATAGCATATTTTCACTAAAACCTATTAACTAAGGGCCAGATGTATGATTCTGGCCCATTGCGATTCGGTAATTGCGATTTTTAAGAAATCGCAATTACCGACTCGCAAAGGGCCATGTATCACATTTGCGATTCGGTAATTGCGATTTCTTAAAAATCGCAAATGCAATTACCTAATTGCAAATTGCGATACTGGCCCCATTCGCAGCTATGGGCCTGTTGGCCCATAGCTGCAAGTTTTTTGCATTTCTTAAATTGCGATTTCTGAACCAGAAATCGGAATTTGGGAAATGCAAAAGGACAGGGTGCTGGGGGCCCAAGGCCCCCTCTCCTGCACCCCATTTTTTTTTTTTTTACAATGTAAAGTACACACATGCCAAAAGGGCATGTGTGCTTTACATATTAAATTTAAAAATGCAGTTTTACTGCATTTTTTAATTATGCACCAGGTTACCACCTGGTTGCAGACAATGGTATTTTGCATGTGCAAAATACCATTCCGCGAAAAATCGCAATTTGCGATTTTTTGCAGAATTGCCTTGCGACCTGAATTTTGCGAATCGCAAATTGCGATTCGCAAAATCCAGGTCGCAACGCAGAAAATCGAAATTTTTGCGATTTTCATTTTGTGGTCTGCGAATGCCTTTTTCGCCGTATGCGAGTGCAAAATCATTTGATACATCTGGCCCTAAATGTATTATTATGATTACCTTGTGTTAGCATGAGTGAGGCCTGTTGAAGCTTGTCATTTGTAACCATGCCTGAAATGCTGATTTATTTCCTAAAGTGAACTTTCTTTGAGGTTATGTTCTCATGAGAAGCTTGGCTAGTTGGTGATAGACTTTATTGTTTAAGGGGTGAGAGAATGTAGCTTAGTGTACTTGACAGAAGACCATTGTGAACTGTGGACTGGTGTCATGTACAGTTGTGTCAAACTTCCATGGATTCACACAGATGGAAGATGTTCCCATAACAGACCTTGAGAAGAATTGGACTGTTACAACTTGGAGTCTGGTGATCAACCGCTATTTGATGATGCCCCTTCAACATGATATGAAGTGATACCTTTGATGAATTATAATGCTTTGCAAATTCTAAAACACTGATGGACCTTTGAACTTTGTGCAGTCCAGAGCAGCCCCTGACAGATCCTTGCAGTCCCCAGATGAGATGCTAATCTGATGCTCCCTGATGAAGATTCCCTTAAAGCTTTTCCCTTGGAGAGGTATCTTCTCTCTGCCATTACCTTTAAAATGCCATTCAGGAGTCTCTTGACCGAGGTTCCGATATGCTGACACTTTCCTTTTTTTCTTATCTTTTACCTAACTTAGTTAGTCACCTGCAGTCCGAGATAATTTTTCCCCAAATCATTTTTAGACATTTATGCTCTTTGTATTTTGCTTGCATGTGCTTCTCCTCACTCATCTTTCCCTGATTTGGTTAGTAGAAGGGTTGACCTGTGCCCAGCTAATGATCATTGACTCTGCTAATTTGAATTGACTAATGATTGCTAATTCTGAGCAACATATCATATCTGTAACTAGATATTCTTGTTGATGATATTCATAATTATTTTTGAATACTTAGTTTCAATAATGTTAGTTTGGCTAAATCTATTTAGACACCTTGGGCAACCCTTGGTGATTATGTATCTTTTTAGTTTAGTTTTGCACATTGTCTACATGACTTTGATCTTGTGTTTGTAATACATTTTTAACTTTATTTCCTGATTGGAGTTTTCCTTCTGTGACCACATTTGTTGCTGGTTCTACCACACCACTTACTGGGTCCAAAGATTCAACCACCTCAAAGAGGATTGATTCCTGCGAAGGATGAAAATGCTATAACACTGTGTACATATTTATTTCAGCAGGTGCATTGCAAATATAAGTTGTAGTACAAAGAGTAATTGTGTGTGTATATAAGATCCAGTCGAAAACAAAATGTGAGTGGGGTGGACAAAAACTGTCAGAAAACAGTATTAAGTATTCCACACTACACATTTTTAAATTTAAACACATTTAAATCCTCATATTTGCAAATAGAGACATATGGAGTTAAAGTAATTTGCCCACCATTACACAGTTTTCAGGCGAGTACCAAAGTAAGAATTGGAACTCGGGTTTCCACATTTTAATGCAGAAAATAGCAGGTCATTGTAGTTCTGTAAGAACATTCTGAAAACATGTTCCATGTAATACTGTAGCAATCAATTGCTGCAACAAGTGCCACTGGCACTTGGGCCAAGAGTATGGGGTTGCCTGGTGCGCCTTAGTTATGGCTGCCTTTTACTATTAAAATCAAGCACAGGGCCTATTTCCTTGCCTGCATTGGAGCCCTGGCAACACGTGTTCTGGTACTGGTTGCATCAGCACCATTAAGCACAGTATAATAGAATTTAGGAAAGACGAGAGAGCATAACTAACAGACAAGATTAGGTATGTATGCAATCAGTGACCACAATTTTTACAACCAGGATTTTTTTTGTGAATGAGTCATGTAGAAATGTACAGTTTTAAGAAAAAGACTTTGCATTGAGTCGCAATATGACCTGTCTCGTTAATATTTATGAAGGTGGTCTCTAATTGCGTCTTTGCTTCTTACTCTGATTGGAGAAATTATAACAGATGGTGGTCGGCTGGAGTGTCTGTGATTTGCTTTAGAAAAAGTAATTTGTTTGAAAGCAGACCGACTTTCCTGTTTTGGTAAATGTGTTTTGTACAAAGTAAAAAAACAAAAACTTTTTAGTAGATGTAAATCAACTAATTTAGAAAATCACAGAGATTGCAGCCTCTAAAAATGATCGTAAATCTGGCCCCAGAATCCTGCACAGCAATCGAAGGATATCCTAAACAAAGAATCGGAGTGGGCCTAGACAGAGACCAAGAAGAAAATGTTTATCGAGAGAGCATTTAAGAGGTATATGGTACATGATTATTGGACATACATGTATTATGGGCCTTGCAATGAGTTCACTTGCAATCAGGTAAGGAATGAAAGTGTTTATATTTTTTTAAAGGAAGAGCCAGAAGTTCTAATTTTTTATTTCTGCTAAAATGAAGGTCATGTTGTTGCAACAGTGTAATGCTTAACCCTAGCCCTAGGCACCATAAGGTTTATATTACATTCACTTGTTCACATGGCACGTGAGCTGAAGCCTGAACTGACTTCAATGGGTATTTAATGTAGGATTGGCAATAATGCAAGATATGATCAGATATCGTGTTCAGCTGCTATTCTGGATACAGGGTTTTAGGCCACATTTTGGTGTATAATGAATGAATTGTGTAAACAAAAATTAGAAAGTCACAAATTGTGGTCTAGGGATGATTAAAAATGTGGCCTCTGAGTAGAACTTGTTTGGTAGTAGTAATAGTTTTATTTTCCTCAGACGAAACAAATGGTCGATGGTGAATGGGATTGTATTTGGATTGAATGTTTCATACCTGAGGGTCTTGGTAACTACTAAGGTGCAGCATTTCATTATATGTGTGACTTTGTATTGTCATTTGTTGGAGGCTGAGCTGAGCCATGGGCAAGGTGGCTGGTGCTCTGTGAAGACTCAGACTTCCAGCATGGTTTTCACTACCACCCTGTATCTGATGCCTGCAACCTCTGCTCTACTGAAATCAGCACTAGATGTACCACAGTCCCCGGGTGAGCGATTACACTTTCGGACAGTCTTGGACTGGTGTGGTTCATGGCGGCAACCTCTGGGGTTGCCAGGGTGCGGGGTCAAATAGATTGGCCCTTAAGCTGGAAGCCCTAGAACGGCCCTCTGCACTCCTCTTTCATCAGCCGCAGCCAACAGTGCAGCATCTGTCTGCTTCCACGCAAGACCACCAGGCTGATTGGATACTCCAGTATGACAACCCCAGGGGCAATCAACAGTGCAGGGCCTAATTACACACCCAGACCATTGGTGAGAAATGCTGAAGCCTGCTCCTATTTGTGTCCCTCAAATACATTGTAGTGTCTGCTCACTTCTCCGCAGGAACACAGGAGTGAGTGGATTCACCATCATGATGCTCCCCCCTTCCCTGGGCAATCAACAGCGCATGGCCTGTTTGCTTACTCAGGCCATTAATAAGAGATGTTATGGCCTACTCTTGCCTGTTGCCTCTTATGAGTTCTGCCTGCCTTCCTGCATGAACATGGAAGCTAGTGGAGACACCATAATCACAACTCTCCTGGAGGCACTTAGCAGTGTGGTGCCTTACCTAGGCCATTGATGAGAGACTCCGGTGTCTACTCCTGCCTGTAGCCCCATGTGTATTTGCCACCATCATGCCTGCAGTCTCCTTCAGAGAGCCTCCCTATAGCTCTGGGATACAATAGTGTGACATTCTGGTATGCTGAAACTGCTGCACAGTTACTGCGGAGCCACATGAATTTGCAAAGTCTATCACTCTCCTACTTTGCTCCTACCTATAGTGGAGGTAGGCCTAGAAATACAGGATGATACAGGACCTTGTCCTTGGGGAGAGTTCCTATTGTCCCTGATGTTTGATTAACTTGCAATCGCCCTAAAGCACTGTATAGAATGGGTCAGAGGCTGCACCATGAATCTGGCCTTGTAGCTGTGATCCACAGTGGTGAGCTGCAAAGGACAGGATCATGTGCGGTAGCAAGTGCTTCTTTGCATCCTGGAGCTTTGGCCTGGGGTATCTGCACTATTAGTTCCATACCGCACTCCAGACATGGTTAACGAATGTCGAAGGGGAAGTCAGCGGGCCATGTTCTCTTCACTGACATTGTGGTGGGGAAGACAGGCTGCAGCCAAGGCAAAATGACAGAAATTACACTGGACACACTGATGAGTAAACCAACTATAATTAAATCCACAATGGACTCAGTCAGGGATGACACAAGATTCATGGTTACCAACCTTTAGTCGTTTCGGACAGATATGGGCTCCTTCCAGCGGCAACTCAATGACACAGACAGGATATTGTCTGACATGGAGGACGGCATTGCCACTTTGAAATGAGGACCGGACTGGAGACAGAAGCTATGGCTCACAAGGATGAAGTTTGTCGACATTGATGAACATAGCAGGACTGTAGCAGATGAAACAATGTTCAATTCCATAGGGAGTTGACGCAACAGATATGAAGGGTTACTTGCAACGTCCCTGCCCACATTGAGTGGCATTACTTTCACTTTCTACACTAGGACAGATAATTCAAGGCATCTCCTTGCCTCATCATTGTCTGCTTCCTGCATCATCAGAAGACCTGGAAACTAATTTCAGCAATAAAAAGACACAGAGATTTCTCTTCATAAAGAAACTCTAAGGTTGACATTGCTGCTGACCTCTTGCACAACATAGTGCTTGTTTCGTAGGAAGGCGTTCCTAATGTTGAGCCTCACCCTGTGAAAGCTTGATATCGGTGATGGCCTTATGGAACCTGCCATGATGCTACTGACTGTAAATGGCCTTTATAGGGAATTTGATTAAACTAAGGACCTGGAATGGTTTCTGAACTTCCTTGGCATTAGAGACATGGATACATAGCAAACAATGGAGGCACAGGATACCCTCACAACCACAATGCCGCATCAATCCTACTTGGTAGTGGCAGTTTTGGAGATTTTTCCTTGGGAAAAACAAAAAGCTTGGCAGTGCTGGGGACTGATGGTGTTCATTGAAGACCGGGTAAGACATTTCCTAGAATTATGTGGGACTATACTGGTGTAGATGTATTCCAAGAGCCCTAGCCCCTATACTAGGGGACCATAGGTTATGTATATATGTTAGAGACTAGCCCATATGCAGGTAATCCAGTGCATGAGGTCCTCTGTTTCAATGCCGATTTCAGTACAGTCCTGAGGACTTTGGGGCTTACTTTTTTCGTCAAATGTACTGACATAGTGCCAGGATGGAGCAGGAAGGAGGGAGTGAGCTCACCCCTCTAATGTTATTGGTGAGTGGTCAATATTTTGAATCTGGTGTTCCTGTATGGATCTTGTTGTTTTCCTAGTCTTTGACACCTCACTGTTTCCTAGCACACTCCGTTTATGTGTTGCTTAGGAATCACACCCCTTACCACACCCATACCACATCCCACACCCTTCTGGTCAGTGCTGCTGTAGGGGTGGTCTTGGTCATTGGAGCCTAAAGAGCTGAGCTTTATCCTCAATTTTCTGGGCCTTGTGAATTTCACTTACTAGGGCTTCTCTTACTTGCTGAACTTCTGACAAGAGTAAGGCAATATCAGCCAGCTGCCATCCCACAAAATCTCTTTGACTTCCTCTCTGAATGTAAATGGCTGCTGCCATTTTATTAAACAGTAAACAGTGTGAACCTACTTGGCCACGAAAACTCCTGATATAGCCTTATTGAAAGAGTCACATTTGTCAATATCAGAATTGGAAAATCGGAAAAGGGACTGGGTGGGTAGAGTCATTATTACAGCCATACCAGGCTAGCTGTCAGCCCAGAGTGACTCCTACTGAGTCGGGGAGTGCCCCAAGAGGTATAAAATGGCCTTTCTTCTTTGTAAAACTCTACAATGCATGGTGCACAACATGTGAGAGGACCCTATGGGCAGATATTTTTGTGCAAAAGTAAAGACAATGGACACAACTTTAGTAGTGGGGTCAGTATGTGTGCCAAATGGTGATAGTGCTGCTTTATTGTCTTCTATTTCTGAGCTCCTTGTGGAATTCAGGAGGGTGAAAATAGTGTTGGACACTTAATGGAACCTAGAGCTTGATCCCTGTTTCGCTCTACAAAATGCCTCAAGCCAAGACACAGTTAGGTGCACACTTGCACTGGTATCTGGCTGTAACAAAGTGTTAGTGTCAGTCCACCTCACTCTAATGGGCGAACAGTAAAGCTGTGGTGAGAGGTGAATTGATGCAAGTCTCTGCCCTCCAGAAACGGTTGTCTAGAGAAAGAGAAATGCAACAAGAGGTGGCAATTGGTGACCTGACCAAAGAATTCAACACTCCTGTTAGACTTTCATCCTTGGCGTGGTCTCCCTTAACTTTTTGCCTCTGTTCCCCAGGTTGTTGATGTGTGTGCTGGACTCTGATTTTGCTGTTTTTGTTACTCTGGGCACTTTACCACTGCTAACCAGTGCTAAAGTGCAAGTGCTCCTTTACAAAATGTGTATGTAATTGGCTTATCCATGATTGGCATATTTGATTTACTAGTAAGTCCCTAGTAAAGTGCACTAGAGGTGCCAGGGCCTGTAAATCAAATGCTACTAGTGGGCCTGCAGCACTGGTTGTGCCACCCACATAAGTCACTCTGTAATCATGTCTCAGACCTGCCACTGCAGTGTCTGTGTGTGCAGTTTTAACTGTAAATTCGACTTGCCAAGTGTACCCACTTGCCAGGCCTAAACCTTCCCTTTTCTTACATGTCAGATACCCCGAGGTAGGCCCTAGGTAGCCCAAAGGGCAGGGTGCAGTGTATGGTTAAGGTAGTGATGTGTTTTATATGTCCTGACAGTGAAATATTGCTAAATTAGTTTTTCACTGTTGCAAGGCCTGTCTCTCTCATAGGTTAATATGGGGGCTACCTTTAAATCTGATTAAAGTGTAGATTCCCCTTGGGAGCGGATGGACATGTGGAGTTTGGGGTCTCTGAGCTCACAATTTAAAAATACATATTTTAGTAAAGTTGATTTTAAGATTGTGTGTTTGAAAAAGCCACTTTTAGAAAGTGAGCATTTTCTTGCTTATACCATTTCGGTGACCCTGCCTGGTTGTGGATTCCCTGTCTGGGCCAGTTTGACAGTTGGGCTGGTTGCATCTCACACTAGACAGTGACACAAAGGGAGCTGGGGTGTAGTCTGCATTTCCTGATGAGCCATCTGTGCAAGGAGAGAGGGGAGGAGTGGTCACTCACACCTGAAAGGGCTGTGCCTGTCCTCACACAATGCAGTCTCCAACCCCCTGGTGAGTGTCTGGGGCCTGGCCTGGGCAAGGCAGGATTTCACATTCAAAAGAGACTTCTAAATTGAAGTAGGACTACTTCAATGGAGAAATTGGGTATAAGAAGGGCACACAAAACCACAGACTTTAGAAACTCTTCTGGAAACAAGAGGAATCTCTGCCTAGAGAAGAGCGGAAGAGCTGCGGAAGAAGAGCTGCCCTGCCTGTGACTGTGCTTTGTGGAGCTATTCTGCAGTTGCTGCTTCTGCCAGAGTAAGAGGGCAAAGACTGGACTTTGTGTGCCTTCCATCTTGAGAAGAAATCTCCAAGGGCTTGATTTAGAGCTTGCCTCTTGTTGTTTGACGTCTCAGGGACAGCAAAGATTTCTCTCTGCCAGCACCTGGAGTCTCTGGAGAGACTCCTACTTTGACCGGTGGTGCCCATCCAGTTCCTGGGACCCTGAAAGGAGAAGCTGGTAGTCTAAAAACAAGGAAATCCACGCACAGAGCGCCGTGCGGGGAAAAGATCAACGTGTCTCCGATCAGCGGCTGAAAAAACGACGCGCCACTGACTCTGCAGCTGAAAAACAAAGCTTGCAGGAAACGCAACCGAAGATTCGACGCATGGAGCAGGAGAAACGACGCACAGCATCGCTGACGGAGGCTGGGAGATCACAACCTGCGCTGCAGGGTTTTCGGATCATTGTGCGGCTGAATTTCTGACTTAAGTACCGCTGTGCGTTGAAAAACAACGCAATGCCTGCCCGGACTCGAGAGTGCTGACCGGATCAATGCATCGCTCTCCTGCGGGGAGAAGAAACAATGCGCCCCGACCCAATGAGAGGAGAAACGACGCAAGGTCCCGCTCGTGAGTGGAATCAATGCTTCGCAAGCCCTTTTTGACGCCCACTCGGCCGTGCAGGGTTATTTGTGATGCACCCAAGGTACTTTTTCACGCTAACAGCGTGAGTGTGTGTTTAAAACTACTTAAAGACTCTTTTTGCCTTTTTATTAATGACTTGACTTGTGTATTGTGGATTTTTGTCATTTTGGTATTGTTTGTTCAGATAAATATTTCCTATTTTTCTAAAGTGGTGTTGTGTCATTTTGTAGTGGTTTCATTAAGTTACAGTGTTTGTTGGTACAAATACTTTACACCTAGCACTCTGAAGTTAAGCCTACTGCTCATGCCAAGCTACCAAGGGGGTAAGCAGGGGTTAGCTGAGGGTGATTCTCTTTTACCCTGACTAGAGTGAGGGTCCTTGCTTGAACAGGGGGTAACCTGACTGTCAACCAAAGACCCCATTTCTAACAATTCCCACCTCCCCAAATGTTGCAGCTGGGGGAGAAGGTGAAATTCGATCTCAACACACATTTCACCACGCAAATAGATTATAAAACTGAGACACTGTGAGTGGGGGAAAAGGCTGGTCTACTCCTGGCAGAACAGCTTGCCAGTGTGAAGCCTACCTAGCTACCCTCCCATCAGAGCTACAGACGGTACCCTTTCTATCTACTCAGTGAACATAGCCAACACTTTTGAATGCTTCCTTCAGCAAGTGCTGCTACTGAATAGAATCCAAGTTTCTTGGAACACTCCCTTCCCCACTGTGTTGGAACAAGGTAGCCAATTATAAGAGAGGAAAATACAGAAGAGGAGATATGTGATGCCATATCTGCTATGCCTTGGTGCAAAATGCCTTCAGATGATGGGTTATCCAAGAAACTCTATAGGGCCAACAAGCTTCTGATGGTTCCATTGTTGCATAGGATCTACAAGGTGGCGGAAGCCTTGGGTGAGTTCTGATCCAAATACAATAAACCCAGTATCAGCTTTCTCCTAAAAGGGGATAAGCACCTTACTGTCTGTTCCAGCTACTGGCTGATTTCAGTAATCCACACAAAAGTGAACATCTTGGCCAAAGTGCTGGCGATGTGGCTTGGATGAGTTATACAGAGCCTCATACACAATTCCCAAATGAGATTTGTACCAGGTGAAATGTCCAAGGACCTTATAAGAACACTGGTAAATGTCCTGTGGCAGGAGAGAGCCGATAAGGATAACAAGATCTTGCTATCCCTGGGTGCTAGGAAGGCACTTGATTGCGTAGACTGAGGGTACCTATTTTGTACAATGGACCAACTAAGGATAGAGTCATACTTCCTAGCTAAGTGAAATAACAGTTTTTGAATCCGACTTCCCAAAATTACAGTTGAAGGCATATCTCCAGAGTTTTTGATATCTATAGAAGGACACAAAAGGGTCACTGAATCTGCTTCTTATTGCACTGGAGCTGCTGGCAGCGAGTATACAGCAAAATTTATATTTTAAGGGCATTGACATTAACAAGGATCAGTTAAGATCAGTTAAGATTCTGCTCTATGTGGGTGATATACTGATGTCCCTTAAAGACCCGGATGTTTCTGTCCCTTCTTGGATCTCTACAATACTGAGTCACTTGAGTGGACCATTCTAGGAGCACCATCACGTCTGGGCATACTGTTTACCAGAGTGCTCCAACAAGCCTCTGATTGCCTGCCAGTGATGAGTTCAATTTTGCATACTTGGATGGATGCACACAGAATTGTGGGCACTAATGACCAGTTGCATGATGATGCACCATTAAGGTGAAAACTGTCATCCAAATTGGATGCCAGGCCATTTATTGGCACCAATGGGAGAGGGTCTTGGTATGGATGATTAGAGACCTTTACAATGCTAACAGCTTCATTAAATCCTTTGAGTTGCTCTGCACTGATTATGATCTCCTGCACTGTCATCATTGGCATAACATTCATAATGACACTGTCTGACAGATGCCCATGAATTAAGCTCTGGACCACCCGATAGTTCACCAATTCACAAGTGCTTGCTGACATGGGAGAAATCTTGTGGCGTGATCACTAACTTGCACCAAAGTCTCATTTACAGTCATCACTCAGTAGCTACATGAGTAGAAACTAAGACATACTTGCACAATACACAGACGAGGGCTGTGCTACTGTTATGCAGCATGACTGCACTCATAGAGAAGCATACTGGCAAACACTGGCATAGCCTGCATGCTACCAGTCTCTTTCTTTTCGTGGAGTCCACTAAACTGTATTTTGTGCACAACTTATCTGACACACATGCCATGTCTGATGCAGATGATTATCACTGGAGAACACCTGTCATGCTTACACACGAGGAATGGACAGCAGTTCTTTTCAGACAAGCCACATACAAGAGACATATCTGTAAACTGCAGGATTGTCTCCTAGTGTCTGAGATTATAATAAACCCATTCTTACACCTCACAGAGACACAGGTCATTGTTTATTGACTCTGATACACCACCACCAGACAGTGATGGATATTGAAGCCCTTTGGGGTGGACAGGAAAAGTGGCATTGATATGGGTGGTGCAAGAAACTCCAATAGTGTAATGCCCCACATATCCATTGGTCCTGATCCCTGGATCCCGATAACTCTGTTTTTCTGGTCTGCTTGGATGGTGACACTGGTAGGCGGTATTCTCATCTCTGGTTGCTAGGCGCTCGTTCAGATGGTGTGTGAGGTGTTCCATGACAAACATTTGAATTGGTCTTGTGGATACTGTTAGGGGTGATAAAAAAGTAACTCTGGAGAGAGGAGGAATATGTTTGGTTGTATACGGCTATTACTGTTACAAATATGTAGTTCATGCTATGTCCTTAGCGTAGGGGTGCGATGAGCAATATTTGTTATCATCTCTGCTGAATTGTTGGATGGATCTATTCAGAAGTACTCCTTCTTAGGTTACTGGAAAAAGATAAAAGATTAATATCAAAATATAATGACAACCTAAAATAATGAACAAGGCATTTATCGGTTTTACATTTGCACTTCTGTATGTTAATGATTTTACTGAAAAATAATTGTCTAGTGTTGTGACATTACTATTACTGGCACGTTATTCGTAATTTATTCATCCTTCCGATTCTCGATCAGAGAGGAAGTGCTGAGAGGATAGGGTAAGATATAGAATGTTAATGGTTTATATCCTAAATGGGTTCAGTATACTATACATTGATGATGCGTTTAGATTTGAATATTGCATTTTAGGAAGCTAGGATGATAATATTTATTTATACATCTTTGAAATACTAAAGAGATAGACATTCATTGTTTCACTGGTATCAGGCTTGTTTCAAGGAAGTACCATGAAAGATTAAACACTTTCTTTCCTGTGTTAAATTTAATAAAAATAATAGTTATCCATTATTTCAATGTTAGAAAAGCAAATATTCAGTTCCATATTTAATCAATGAATTAAATTTTGAGATGTTGTGTTGTTGTTTATTGGTTCTTATATGACTACTGCATGAGCTAGGCATTCCCTGGTAGTACAACAAGGCTCTGGAACTCCTCCCAACAGCCCTTAATCTGACCTCTTATCAGTTTGCATTCCAAAGGAAACTCAAACCCCTCTTAGGTAACCCTTTGCTCCTTTGTTTTCCTTGTTGTTTTATAATATTTGTTAACAAGAAAATACTTGCTGCTACTTTATAAAGCAAAATATGCAAAAAACTAAATATTATTTTCATAAGGATATAAACTAGGGATCCTAGACAGAAGATGAGGGGGAAGGTATGGGGCATAGATTCTTGGAGCAAAGGATGGTTGTAAGGATTTTCCTGAGAGAGAAAATTATGACTGATCTCTAAGCAAGGATGTGAAATATGTTAGCACTTAGGGCCAGATTTACTAAGATGTAGCGCGCCCCCAATACAGGTGCGGGCCGGCGGCCCAAGTGTAGCCACCACAAAAATATTTAAAAATCGCGCTCACCCTGAGGGGTGAGCCGATTGGCTGAAGGGGGTGTGGTGGGGGCTCCCAGGTGACCAGCAGGGGCAGGCTGAGTTAGTTTAAAAGGGGGACTCAAGTCCCTCTAGGGTCAGGTTGTTTTCTTGACCCTGGGCTGCCCCTGACGATCGACGCACTCCTCCAGAGGACTGGAGGAATTCTTTCCCGCCCACCCATCCCCAAAGAATAGCAGGATTAGGAAGACCTTAGGAGGGAAGGAGTCATGTTTGGGTACAAAACGGGTGGATAACCTTGGCATCAAGAATACTAGTGCAGGTGAACTCAAGACGGTATCAGAAGCTTTTTGGCTCAAACCAGGGTGGCGATGCTGTGGGTGTAGGAAATGGGCTCTGGACGACCGCTACCGTGAATGTCCAAAGCTCCCCCCATGGTATTCCATTACATGGCCCTGGAATTTTTTGATTTGGGGGGATGAGACTGCGCCAGGGTACCAAAGTTTGGCCCGGTAGCCCAGTATCATCCCCATTGGGGGATCCATTGCTTAGGGTTGGCTCTGCCATGGTTGGATTGGGGGACACTTTTCATGCTGGCCTGCGTCCCCTCTATCTTGAGGGGGCAGGTGAGTCTCGCCTTGCGAAGTGTAATTGGTTTTGGTGGGAACACAGCCCTCAGTTTACAGACGATGCCACAGGTGCCTGGTGGGTGGACAACCATGACTCCTTTTAAAGAACATAAACTATTTGAGATGCATATTGTTAATAATTATGGAAATTTAAGGATGAAAAGAAATACTGTAAATATGATGATGTTTTTTATGTCGTGTTTATATGGTTGTGAATAAATACGACCTGAGAATTGTTATATTCTCTATTGCAGGAAGGTTTCAGTCTGCTTTGTTTACTGTGAACATTAAGTATGCTCCTCCAAGCAGTGGATCATAGAGGGGAAACCAGTGTGAACTATTTGGGCTATTTGTTTGTAGGTATCGATGCGGTCCCCCACCTGTATTCTTGGAGGCTTTTTTTTCTCTTTGCATGTGTGCTGCATTCTGCAGCACATACCCAAGAGGATATATCAAAGGGAAATAAAGATATTTCACCTCCTTACAGCAGCCTCATGTGGGTTCACCATTTGGTGCTAAACCATGTTTACAAGTCTTTGTAAATAAGGGTTTGCATCAAAATACATGCGTCGACAGACAGGAATGCCCATGCCCCACCCATATAACGCCTTCTTGGTGCACTGTAATACAAGGCGTGCTATGTCTGTCTTGCATACTTTTTTATTACAAAGCCACACAACTGTAAATCCCAAAATAGGTTCTGCATTGGGACCAAGACAAATAAGTGACAAATAAGTGACTGAACCCTGCTGAAAGATCTTAGTAAATCTGGGCCTCAGTTTGATATGGCTAACCTAGATCCCAGTATGGCAACAATGAGTCAAACATCATAAATATTGAGTAAGAGAGGGCGGGGCTCCCCGAGTTCTATACTACGGAATTCTGCTGAGTTGTCCAAAATCGGGATTCCGTGCCTGTGATGTACGGGAGGTAGCCGTGGCTGAAAACCCGGGAGAGCATCATGACATCAAAGTGACGTGACGGTGTGCGGCCTTAGCTCCTCGGAGCGAGGGAGGGTGAGTTTGGACGGTATGAGACCAGTGCTTAGCCTCAAAATACTGCTGCTCGAAGGAGCAACGGAACAGTTGGGAGGGTCGAGATTAATACCATACACTTCATTTGGCAAGGAAAAAAATATAGTTATTCATATAGCAGAGAAACGTGGCCAGTGCTAGAAATAGGAAACGTGCTATTCCAGGATCCCACAGATGAAAGAGCCTCTGCTTCTCTCAGACGAGGGCAGTGACTCCAGCAGCAACTGCCTGCCATGGAACACAGGTCACTGGAACCAGTGCTTCCCGGACCCACACGGGCTCCGTGGCCTTTTTATGTTGGATAATATATTTGTCCACAATCCTGGCGGTGTGTCTAATCTGAATGAGTGCTGTGCGTCCACTTCACATAAGTACCTGGGTATAAAACGTAATCAGCTGTAGAACCGAGGTGCGAATTAAACAGTCTGTCCTGTTGCATATTTCTTACGCATGCATTCCAATGTGCTGTGCAAACAGAAAGAACAAGGGGGGATTGAAGTTCTGATAAAGCAGGAGCCCGCGCAGCAGTGTCCATGTATGTCTGTCTATCAAAAGTAGATGGACAATGAACAGATTGCTTCGGCATGATAGTCGTTATTGATATTCACAGCTGGTTTTTGTTTCAAAAGTGCCATTGCACAACAGAGTGCAAGTGTCTATTACTTGAAAGCATGTGCGTCTAAGGTCTGTCTCTAACGGCTCCCATATCGCTTCTGGTACAATGTCAGACACTAGCTCAAAGAACGTGATGAAATGAATACAGAAGTCAAGACGATCACCCGATACACACATACATCCAGGGCCGGCTTTAGCGCTGATGGCGCCCTGTGCCACAGTCTTTTTTAGCGCCCTACACTATATGACCGCCTCCTCTTAACTCATTGCCACCCGGTAAATGTGACTCTCATCTCGCCATAGCCACTCTCTCACATACATTCATTTGTTTTAAAGCACTTGTAAAGGCTAGATTTACTAATCCACTCAGCTGTCCACATAAAATATAGTTCTGTTCTTTGCAGCAGGCATATTAACCCTCTGCACTACTTTATGATGAGTCAAAACTTCCACTAGAAAAAACTCCCACCTCTCTCCCTAGCCCGAACATTAATCACAAGAGGTATCTTCACATTTTAGGGGGTCATTCTGACCCTTGCGGTCCGAGACCGCCAGGGCTAAAATGACTGAAAGCACCGCCAACAGGCTGGCGGTGCTTTCTTCCCTATTCCAACCGCGGCGGTAGAGCCGCGGTCGCACCGCCGGGGCCAGCGGTTTTCCGCCATTTCTGCCCCAGCGGTGATAATCCACCAGGGCAGCGCTGCAAGCAGCGCTGCCCTGGGGATTATGACCCCCTTACCGCCAGCCTGTTTCTGGCGGTTTTCACCGCCAGGAAGAGGCTGGTGGTAAGGGGTGTCAGCAGGTCCTTTTAAATCACAATTTTCATAAGTCATTGCTGAAAACAGTGGTCCCCTGAGGTTAGCGCCCCCAACCCAGGTCAGCACTCGGTGCAGCCTCACCGCTCACATCGCCCTAGAGCCAGCCCTGCCTACAACAACCAATCCTACTTCAGAGCAGGATATCTGGGAGCACAAACGTCTTCAACAAGCTGAGAAAGAAACCAAGACATACTTCACTCAAGGTTTGTGCTGGTAGGCGGTTTAAAGAAATACGCAGTGTGATGACGTCGGAAATAGCTGTTCTCACAAGAGTTTATGTACACACAGGATAGAAGCAATGTTCACAATTTGCATGAAAAAAACTAGAACTAAAAGGAAGTAAAGTGCAACTATGGGTGCACCGGTGAACTCCTCTCTGCCACCGGCTGGTTGAGTTTTGTTTCTGAACTCCGTACTCTCTACTTGGATAACAAAGTACCAAATCTCAATGAACTCTGCCAGAGGAGAGGAGTGAACTGCCTACTGATAATATTGAGCAGAATGAATAGGTTCATATTTTTCTTAATACATTTCAGAAGTAGGTAAACCTTTAGGGGGGTTCATCATCAAAAATGAAGATCCCATTCAGATACTCTAGACCCTTCAGAATATTAAATCAGAAATGATTACTCAAATGTAAAGCATGAGGATTTTAAATTAAATGAGCGGGTGCTGGAAGTTTGTGTTCCACCATAACCTATATGCTAAATAAATCTGTGTTCATTAAAACATACCCCAGAGTCCATTATTAGGTGAATCCAAAGATATGACTAGTTTTAGTTTTAGTTGATTGTGGCATCCCAGAAAGTGTTTATTTTCATAATTTGCTAATAATGCTGGCTAAGTCGTTCTCACTTTAATATTATGGTACAAAATCTCCCTTTCATCATGCTCTGTAAGTATTTATTTGTATTTTTGAGGACTTAAGGCCATATGTATGAAGCTCTGCATTTGCGAATCCCAGATAGCGATTATTACCGAATCGCTATACGCAAAATGCTATGTAACAAGGCAATTCCAAAATATTGCGTGAATACCAAAAAAACACAAATAGTGATTACCAAATAGCAATTCGGTAAAATAGCGAATCAGTATTTGGTAATCTCATATTGGGAGATTGGCATTCTGGAGCAGCATGATGACTTCACAACCAGGAAGTGAGTCAGTGCAAGCTGTTTACAGAAGCCTCAGCAACAGGAGCAGGCAGACATAGCTAGCACACCACCAGGAAGGCACTCAGGAGGGTCAGCCAGGACCCTAAGACAGAATGGTCATTGAAGGGAATGGCAAGGAGACAGGAGAAAGAAAGAGAAAGCTTAAGTTCAGTGAGCAGGAATTGGAGGTGCTCACAGAAGAGGTTGTCAAGAAACATGATAGGTTATTTGGTAAAAACTCACTCCATATTCCGGAAAGTGAGAAGGTAAAATTTGAAGTGACACCCAGACTAAAATCAGCATGGTGAGTGTTGCACAGCATATGACTGAGGAGATTTGCAAGCACTGGTATGACTTACGTTCATGTGCCAAGGAGAGGGTAGCAAGCAAGCTGAAGGAGGCAAGGAGCACTGACGGAAAACCATACACCCAGATGCCATTCACCCCTTTGGAAGACATGGTGGAGTCAACACTACAGCTTGAAGCAGTGGTTGGTGTCATTGAAATAGACACCTCAGGCACATCAGGCACCAGAAAAGGTAAGGGCAGTAATTAAGTGAATCACCATATGTGCATATACAATTGTCCCTTAGATAAATGTCATGTTACCATGCACTGTAAAAATGCCATACTTTTCATGCTACCCAACAATGCCTGATGGGAGTGGAAGTCCATACTCCAAAAGTCTACCTAGAACAAACATTGCAGCATTTTGTGCAACTAAACAGAGAGACAATATAAAAGACAATTAGAGATACTATGTCAGGGAAAATGTTTGCTAAAAATTGTAACTGAGAAATGAAAAACAAAAATACTTTATGATTGACATGCTGCGCATTGATGTTGCAGATGTTCCTGCACCAGATGCAACAGAAACAGGGGGGAATAGGGAAAGCCAGCCACAGTCTGAGACCAATATCATCAAGAGTATTACACCAGCACCATCCAGACGCAGGGCAACAGTGGGACCACTCCACAAGTTTACACAGGACTCTGATAACTTGCAAGAAGATGTGCAGACATCACCTTCTGATGGTAGATGCACCCACAGACGTCAGACACTTTTCCAGTGCCAATATACTCCCCTCAGGACACTTAGAGCAAATGTCAGACAGAGCTCAGAGGAAGGTGAGGGTCCATCTCTGTTTGGTGGTCTGGAGGCATCCATGTTAAATGTGCAGCACCTACAATGTATGCAGATGAAATCAATGCACAGGCAGTTGGTGTCTGTTAATCACAACATGTGCCAGCTGAATGCAACAGTGCAGGAAGGACAAAAAGCTACAGCAGACAATCTAAGTGAGATGACAAATGCAATTAAGGAACTCTTCAAGGTAATGCAGCAGGACCATGTCACCCACTGCAGGTGCCATAACCAATTGATAGGTAGATTGGATGGGTTTCTTAGATCAGTAAATCACCTCACAAATGCAACTGCTTTGCTGTCACGATGTGCTGTGATCATGCAAGTGTAAATAGCACATTGCAGTGGGGATGTTGCACGAGGATTGGTGCAGGTTACCAATGCATTAGAGACTAAGCAGGCAGCGCGAAGTGCTTCCAACAGTGAGCTGTGTCATGAGGATAGTGAGGAGCTCTCTAGCCTCAGTAGTGTCAATGCCCCTGTGATGAATCCTAGGTATTGCAGTTCCAGACACAGTACTGTCTCAGAACCTGCAACAAGAGTTGCCACTGAGCATTCTAGTCGAGTGGGTGGACACAAAAAGTAATGTGGACATGTACTGTGCCTTGCATATTTTGTGACATTGCATTACTACTATTATGTCAATAGTATAACATTTAATTGAAGTACTGATAGTGCTTTTGGACTACCTTTGTTCTATGTCCACATATTTGACCTGAAGTTAAAGCAACAAATGTGATACCTGTAGCAAAAAAGAAATAAGACATGGTGTTGTCCTTACTTACGTCAGAAATAGTTGCACGTAATCTCAGCACAGTTTTGCATGCTGTCTGCTGCCCTGAACGGGTCTGCTGGGTGAGGGGGTGGCAATAGGTCATCATCCTAATCTGACTCTGTATCTGTGGGTTCCAGTGGTATGCCTCTTGTTGTTGTGATGTCGTGTAACATAGCACATGTGGCCACAATCTTACAGCAGGTTTCAGGACTGTATTGCAGTGCCCCCTAACTTTTGTGCAGGCACCGGAAGTGACTCTTCAGCAGGACAAAGGTCCTCCGAATGACACTTTGCATCCTCCTATGTGCCGCATTGTAATGCCATTCACTTGGTGTGGTTGGATTGAGGTATGGTGTAAGGATGGACCTCACTGAATATGCGCTGTCTCCAACAAAGACAGGAGTGAAAATTGAGTAATTGTCATCTCTGACCTCACCTGTACGATATGCTACATTGTTCTCTGTTGCATTACCAAGTAGGTATCCTTCTCCAAACTCTCCAGCAAGAAGCTGTGTGGACATTCTACTATGTCTGAAGATGTACAAATCATGTGTGCTACCAGGCAATCTGGCTACTAAATCAGTAATGATGTATGAGGCATTGCAGATGACATGTCTGTTCATGGAATGGCTATTTTGTCTAATCCTGTATATGTACTCATTATCAGATGGTGGACAGATTGCCACATGTGTCCCATCAATTCAGCCAATGACGTGGGAACTGGGCTACCTAGTAAAAATCTAATTTGGTGAGCTGCAAGCCCTGTGGGTTGTTGGGGAATTTGATATGCTGATTGATTTTAGATAACTGTGAGAAAACAGGGCTGATTGCAGAGGCCCCCTAACTTTTTGCCCCCATTTTCCACTTTATGCTGGTGTTTTCCTGTCTCTGATGGTGCCCTGGGTACTGCTAACCAGTCCCAGGGCCTGTGCTCTGTGTAAAATGGATATGCAAATTAGGCTATTATAATTGGCTAAGTTAACCTACCTATATGTCCCTAGTATATGGTAGGGCATGTAGGATTAGGGACCACAGCATAGGTGGTGCACCCATAGGTGCACTGCTGAGGTGCCCAGTGTCATTTCAAAGGCAGGCCTGCCTTGCTGGCTGCTTTTGAATTAAAGTTATATGCAAATTCGACTTTGGAATTAAAAGTTGTTCCAAAGTCTTAAACTAACTTATTTTTACATATAAGTCACCCCTAAGGTGTGCCCTATGTGCCCCTACGGCTGGGTGCCATGTAACTATAAGCAGGGACTTTATAAAAATAGATTTATAAACCCTGGTGAGGTAAAAACAGCCAAATTCATTTTTCCCTCATAGAAGTAAATGGCCTTCATAGGCTAGAATGGGGAGACTTTATGTTAAATTTTAAAGTCTCCTTTAATGTTGCATACCAAGAATTTGGTATCAAATTAATTGTTGTAATAAATCCCACAACTTCCAGTTGTTGGATTTAATATAACTTGTTCAGGTAAAAAGTTTTAGACTTTACCTAAAAAGTTGCCAATTTCAGCGCTGCATTGTTTTTGCTGCTGTGCTCCGATTGGCCAGCCTGCAGCAGCTTAGCCAAGCTGCCTTGATGAGGTGTGAAGTGGCCTGGCTTCACACAAAGGAATGTGCTTGTGGGAGAGAATCTCCCCTCAGCAGATGGTGAGGCAGGAAGGGGGAGGGCTGCCAAACTGGTCTTCAAAGGCAGAGAAGGACATTTGGAGCAACCAGCAACACCCCCACATCCTGCAACCCCAGACAACTAGGTGCCCCCTTGATTAGATTAGGAGAGGGCAGGAGAGGGGTGTGTTTATGATTTTTAGCCACACCAGTGGGTGGGCTCAGCCAGATGTAACCTCCAAAAATCAGATTCAGCCATGTTGGATTTTTAGAGAATGTTGCCTTCTGGGATGGATTTTTGCCACACTTCCCAGGAAGTGGTCATCACAGGAGGACGACCCTGTACCTGATTGGAGAACCAGGACCCCCCTGCTTTTCACCCAGGAGCAAGGATAAAACTGGGAGACCTGCAGCCACACCTCAGATCCCCATCAGATTTCAACAAGAAAAGAACTAAAGGAAAAGAAGGACTGCCCTGCTGGACCCCTGGCCTGCACCTGGAACCTGCACTCAGAAGGACTGCACCAGCTGCACACTTGGGCTTCCCCACAAGAAGGACTTTGCCTGGCTTCAACTGGTTCAAGGAGGGACTCCCTGTTTGCTACAGGTGAAAAATTGCTAACCAGAGTCCCCTGCACCAACTCCTGAAGAAAGCGACCAGCTGACCACTGCCCAGTGGCCAAAAAGGAGTTTGCGCCAGGTGCATTCTGGGAGTTGTAGTCCGCATCCCCCAAGGAGCATCTCAGAACTTCTGGACCCTTGGGGTGAGCTGTGGACCCCAAAAGAACCTTAAAAGGACATCTGGGTGAAGCCCCAGAAGTTTGGAGAAGTTTGGAGAATTTTTGTAAAAAAGCTCCATAGAGGGACCGACCCGCCGCAGCAACTCTAGCCGGCTTGCCTCAACCGCGACCCGGCCTGATTTGCTGGTTCGTCCCGGTAAAGAAAAATCTCCGAAAAAGAGACTAAGTCCGAAGGTAAAAAGTTGACCGGGACCTCCCAGCCATCGTATCCGAGAAGGGCTCCATGGACGTCGGATCAAGATCCAGGTTTACCCCGGTCGAAGGATTTTCACCTCGAAAAAACTACTAAGTCCGAAGGTAAAAAATCTCCACCGAGGATTCCAGCATCGCGTATCCGGAGAAGGGCTCCAGTAGGTCGGATAGGACTGGCAGGTTTGTCCCGCTGAAGAAAATCTTCAAAATAAAGACTAAGTGTGAAGGTAAACTTTTAACCGAGGTCTCCCGCGACCTGTAGCCGAGCAGGGCTCCATCGCGGTCGGCCTGAAACTTTGACTTTGCCCCGGTCGAGGTGCAACCAGATGACCCGATTGGCGCTTTTTGTTTCTAAGCGCTAGAAAAATATTAATTCTTTAAAAATTCATATCTCCGGTTCCCTTTATCCGATTTTATTCGTTTTTGTGTCATTTTAAAGATAAAAATATAAACTATTTTTATAAATTGGTTTTGGATTTTTAAACTGTTTCCTGTGTTTTATTTAATTACTGTTTTGTGATATTTGAATGCTTTACACACTGTCTCCTAAGTTAAGCCTTGACGCTCGTTGCAAAGCTACCAAGGGTTGAGCTGGGGTTAATTTACTGAGACCTAACTGGACCTAAGTGGAGGTTAGTGGCTTGTTGCTAGGTGTAGGTACCTACCTGCCCTTACCAATAACCCATTTTCCAACATTTTTGGTGGCAGCGGTGGGATCCTGTACTTGTGTTCAGTATCACGTTACAGTTTTAAGTAAAACTAATTAAAAATCCTTTAAATTGTCTTAGTGCAAAAATTGTATTAAAAAAACAAAAAAAGAATAATTTGGATTAATTTCTATTATTGAATTTTTGTAATTTTTCTAAATTATTGTTCCCAATTTTTGCAAAAAGTTTTTGTTGACACAAAACTAGGGAACCATGGAGCTTGATCTGGCTAGCCCACCCACACTGACAGTAGTCCAGCTTAGGGGGTTGTGTACTGAAAGAGGGTTGCCTGCAACCACTGACCTCAGGAAGCAAGTCCTGATCAAATCCCTGACAGCATGGGCTGAGGCCCAAGAGGTAGACCCAGGGGAAGCTCCAGAGGAGGGAGAAACAGGGGAGGATGCTAGCTCTAACCACTCAGGGGAGGGAGGGCATCTGAGCCTAAGTGAGGATGAGGAAGAACAGTCCTCAGTAAATACAGTCACTAGGGGCAGACCCAAAGCTAGTGGTGGGAAGGGGGTCCTTTCAGGAGGAGAGAACCCATCCATCAGGGAAAGAGAGCTGGAGGCCCAGCTAGCATACATAGCTTTGGAAGCAGACAAGCTGGCCCTAGAAAAGAAAAAGTGGGCAAAGAAAGAGAAAAGAGATGGTGGCAGCGACAGAGAAGTTGTGATGTCCATGGGTGGGGGAGTTTGCCCCAGATTACCCAAGGGGGTGGTTCCTGCTTATGTAGAGGGGGATGATATGGACAAGTGGTTGGAGGCCTTTGAGAGGGCACTCCAAATGAGAAGGGTTAGGCCTCAATACTGGGGTTCCCTTTTGTGGGAGTTGGTCCCCAACTCAGGGAGGGATAGGCTTCTGACCTTAAGGGGGGAGGAGGCAGATTCGTACCCTAGTGTGAAGAGGTGCTTAACCAAGAAGTTTGGTCTGACCCCAGAGCAGTATAGAATGAAGTTCAGGGACACCCAGAAGGTCAGTACCCAGTCTTGGGTTGACATTGTAGACACCTCACTAAAGGCACTAGAGGGCTGGATTATTGGTAACAAAGTAAATACTTATGAGGGGTTATACAATCTAATCATGAGAGAGCACATCTTGACCAATTGTACCCAAGAAAGGTTACGCCAGCATCTAGTGGACTCTAAGCAGACCAACCCTAGAGAGCTAGGGGAGGCAGCTGATGAGTGGTTGAGAACCAGGGTGGTTGTCAAGTCCCAGGGGGGAGACTCCAAGAAGGGGGGGGCAGGTCCCCAAAAACCTAAGGAGGGAGGTGGTAAGCCCACCACAGAGACTCCCTCTGTACCCCAGAACCCTAAGAAGGAAGAGAGTAAATCCCACTCCCACTCTGACAAGCAGAGACAGGGAGGCCCAAGGTTAAAAAAGCTCTTGGACAGTAGGGCTTGCTTTGACTGTCAGCAGACAGGTCACTTCAGAGGAGATGCAGCCTGTCCAAAGAAGGTGGTTAGCACTGGGCTGTCTAGTGTAGCCATGGAGGAAGACTCCTCAGATGATGAAGTCCTCCTAGCATTGAGCTGGGAGACGGGACCAGATGGTAAGCTGGTGATCCCTGAGGGTGGGAGTAGGCACTTCCACCCCATTCAGGTGAATGGGATCCCTACCACTGGCCTGAGAGACACCTGTGCCAGTCACACTATAGTGAGTGACCGGTTAGTGACCCCAGACATGTATGTCCCAGGAGAGACAAGGAAAGTCAGGATAGCCACAGGGGAGGTCACCTCCAAACCTGTAGCCATAGTGCCCCTAGAGAGGGAGGGTATCCTTGACTGGTTTAGGGTGGTAGTCAGTGCTGACCTCCCCCTAGATTGTATCCTGGGCAATGACCTCCCAGAGGTGGGTCTGGTCCCAGATGGGGTGGTCGCCCAGGGCGCCCCCCCAAACCAAAGTCCTGGGGAGTCAGTCCCTACAGTTAGGAGACAGGGGTCCCCAAGAAAAGGAAAGAAGAAAAGGAAGGGTAGGCCACTCTTAAAGAGAGTTCCAGGGAGCCAAAGGCCTTCTGCCCCAGTAGGGGGGGAGCCCAGAATTGGCACTGGTGAGGCCTCACCTGACCCCAAGGAGGTCCTGAGTAGTCAGGCAGCTGTCCAGATGCAGGGTGTTGCCCCTGCACTGACAGAAGGGAGAGTGGAAGGAGGGTGTCTGCCACAGGAGGTGGTAGCCCCCCACTCTAGACAGCAAGAGGGGTGCCAGGACCCCAAAGTTGCCCCTAAAGCAGCTCAGCCACCTGTCAGTGGAGAGCTTAGGGTGTGGTTCTGGGTACTGACAGCTGTCAGTAGCCTCTGCTGGGTGCTAGCCTCCCTGGCAGCACTGTACCTGGCCTGGGAGGCAGACCCCAGGGCCAATAGCAAAGTAGGCCCCCTGACCCTATTGGTCATGGTGGGGTTGCTCAAGTGTTGGGTGACCTCTTTGGGTAAGCTAGGTGTTGCCCTAGCAAAGTTAGGAGTAGGGGAGGTGGGCACCTCATTACCCAAGTTGGCAGAGAGAGAGGAGGAAGACCCCCCTAGAGAGAAGTTTCAGTTTGAGATGGGTCCTTTCACTGTTGGGATGGCTTCACTACCCAGAGGGAGTGACCATGACAGGAGGATGTAAGGCAGAGTAGGCCCTGCAAAGGGACAGACAGTTTTCTTCACTGTCTTCCTCGCCTAACAAGCCAGGAAGACTCTCCCAGGGTTGGGCTGAGTCTCCTGGGCGTGTGGGCTGGGGGGGGCTTGTGTGAGAAAACAGGGCTGATTGCAGAGGCCCCCTAACTTTTTGCCCCCATTTTCCACTTTATGCTGGTGTTTCCCTGTCTCTGATGGTGCCCTGGGTACTGCTAACCAGTCCCAGGGCCTGTGCTCTGTGTAAAATGGATATGCAAATTAGGCTAATTATAATTGGCTAAGTTAACCTACCTATATGTCCCCAGTATATGGTAGGGCATGTAGGTTTAGGGACCACAGCATAGGTGGTGCACCCATAGGTGCACTGCTGAGGTGCCCAGTGTCATTTTAAAGGCAGGCCTGCCTTGCTGGCTGCTTTTAAATTAAAGTTATATGCAAATTCGACTTTGGAATTAAAAGTAGTTCCAAAGTCTTAAACTACCTTATTTTTACATATAAGTCACCCCTAAGGTGTGCCCTATGTGCCCCTACGGCTGGGTGCCATGTAACTATAAGCAGGGACTTTATAAAAATAGATTTATAAACCCTGGTGAGGTAAAAACAGCCAAATTCGTTTTTCCCTCATAGAAGTAAATGGCCTTCATAGGCTAGAATGGGGAGACTTTATGTTAAATTTTAAAGTCTCCTTAAATGTTGCATACCAAGAATTTGGTATCAAATTAATTGTTGTAATAAATCCCACAACTTCCAGTTGTTGGATTTAATATAACTTGTTCAGGTAAAAAGTTTTAGACTTTACCTAAAAAGTTGCCAATTTCAGCCCTGCTTGTTTTTGCTGCTGTGCTCTGATTGGCCAGCCTGCAGCAGCTTAGCCAAGCTGCCTTGATGAGGTGTGAAGTGGCCTGGCTTCACACAAAGGAATGTGCTTATGAGAGAGAATCTCCCCTCAGCAGATGGTGAGGCAGGAAGGGGGAGGGCTGCCAAACTGGTCTTCAAAGGCAGAGAAGGACATTTGGAGCAACCAGCAACACCCCCACATCCTGCAACCCCAGACAACTAGGTGCCCCCTTGATTAGATTAGGAGAGGGCAGGAGAGGGGTGTGTTTATGATTTTTAGCCACACCAGTGGGTGGGCTCAGCCAGATGTAACCTCCAAAAATCAGATTCAGCCATGTTGGATTTTTAGAGAATGTTGCCTTCTGGGATGGATTTTTGCCACACTTCCCAGGAAGTGGTCATCACAGGGGGACGACCCTGTACCTGATTGGAGAACCAGGACCCCCCTGCTTTTCACCCAGGAGCAAGGATAAAACTGGGAGACCTGCAGCCACACCTCAGATCCCCATCAGATTTCAACAAGAAAAGAACTAAAGGAGAAGAAGGACTGCCCTGCTGGACCCCTGGCCTGCACCTGGAACCTGCACTCAGAAGGACTGCACCAGCTGCACACTTGGGCTTCACCACAAGAAGGACTTTGCCTGGCTTCAACTGGTTCAAGGAGGGACTCCCTGTTTGCTACAGGTGAAAAATTGCTAACCAGAGTCCCCTGCACCAACTCCTGAAGAAAGCGACCAGCTGACCACTGCCCAGTGGCCAAAAAGGAGTTTGCGCCAGGTGCATTCTGGGAGTTGTAGTCCGCACCCCCCAAGGAGCATCTCAGAACTTCTGGACCCTTGGGGTGAGCTGTGGACCCCAAAAGAACCTTAAAAGGACATCTGGGTGAAGCCCCAGAAGTTTGGAGAAGTTTGGAGAATTTTTGTAAAAAAGCTCCATAGAGGGACCGACCCGCCGCAGCAACTCTAGCCGGCTTGCCTCAACCGCGACCCGGCCTGATTTGCTGGTTCGTCCCGGTAAAGAAAAATCTCTGAAAAAGAGACTAAGTCCGAAGGTAAAAAGTTGACCGGGACTACCCAGCCATCGTATCCGAGAAGGGCTCCATGGACGTCGGATCAAGATCCAGGTTTACCCCGGTCGAAGGATTTTCACCTCGAAAAAACGACTAAGTCCGAAGGTAAAAATCTCCACCGAGGATTCCAGCATCGCGTATCCGGAGAAGGGCTCCAGGAGGTCGGATAGGACTGGCAGGTTCGTCCCGCTGAAGAAAATCTTCAAAATAAAGACTAAGGGGGTTATTACAACTTTGGAGGAGGTGGTAATCCGTCCCAAATGTGACGGATATACCACCAGCCGTATTATGAGTTCCATAGGATATAATGGACTCGTAATACGCATGGTGGTATATCCGTCACTTTACCGTCACTTTTGGGACAGATTAACACCTCCTCCAAAGTTGTAATAACCCCCTAAGTGTGAAGGTAAACTTTTAACCGAGGTCTCCCGCGACCTGTAGCCAAGCAGGGCTCCATCGCGGTCGGCCTGAAACTTTGACTTTGCCCCGGTCGAGGTGCAACCAGATGACCCGATTGGCGCTTTTTGTTTCTAAGCGCTAGAAAAATAATAATTCTTTAAAAATTCAAATCTCCGGTTCCCTTTATCCGATTTTATTCGTTTTTGTGTCATTTTAAAGATAAAAATATAAACTATTTGTATAAATTGGTTGTGGATTTTTAAACTGTTTCCTGTGTTTTATTTAATTACTGTTTTGTGATATTTGAATGCTTTACACACTGTCTCCTAAGTTAAGCCTTGACACTCGTTGCCAAGCTACCAAGGGTTGAGCTGGGGTTAATTTACTGAGACCTAACTGGACCTAAGTGGAGGTTAGTGGCTTGTTGCTAGGTGTAGGTACCTACCTGCCCTTACCAATAACCCATTTTCCAACAATAACATTGCATTGAGGAATGCATGGAAAAAGCGTGAGAGCACACTTTGAGACACACATCCAGCTGCTGCTACAACCCCTTGACAGCTTCTTGAGGCTGCACATGAATGTGTATGGCATTGGTTCTGTGTTTGTGTCGCTGCAGTTCTAGTTGTAAATCTGCTGTTAGGACTAATATTATGGCATAATTCAACCTATACTTATCAAATATCTCCTTCTCTGTTTGGTCAAACAAAGTAATTCACACTCTGGAAATGTGCTGCTGTCTCCTCCTCCTTCTCCTCAAACCTACCAGGATCCTCATCCTCTTTGCCATGCCTTAGAGTGTAGTCATTGTTGAAAAGGGCTGATGCACTCCAGGCCTCTTTTTATAGGTTGCACCTGATTACCACCTGTTTTGAGTTGGTGGTAAATTGCACATGTGAAATCCCTATTTTGCAACCATTCATAGTTTGGGAATGGTTCATACATTTAAATTGTGATTCCTTATTTGGAATCTCTATTTTAGCTATTCTTTAAATTTGCACTGCGAATGCCCTTCATACATTTGGTATGGCTATTTTGCATTTGCAAACAATGGATTTTTGCGATTCACACCGTTTGCGAACGCAAGATAGTTTGATACATCTGGCACTTAGATTTTTGGCATTTTATAGCTATGAGCTGAGGGAAACTATTAAACAACCAACTTCAGTGTGTTTTCCCTTGCTCATGGTATGGTATTGATATTTATGTTGCACTTTCAACTCGTTACAAGGTGCTGAAGTGATTTGCAGATGGGTAGCAACCTATTCTGGGTGATGCTTACAACATTAGAAATGTAATTAGTCATAAAGAATTACAGTTAGTTTTTCGTTTTTATTATGAGGTTATCTCGCTGTTTGTAAACTCATGGTCGTGCCAGTTTGACGTTCATTTTGCAAAGCTTGTTCTGCTAAAATATCACACAATTATTAAGAGTGTTATTAAAAGTATTGCAAACAGACTTTAATGCCATTTGTCACGCACAGCTTGTTCTTCTGCAATATTAAACAATTATCATTCGGTTTGTAAACACTAGCATTTTGTGCAGTTTGTTATTCTAAATAACAGTCACCATCATGCTGGTTATAAACAGTTTGTCATGGAATTTGTTGCCAGGTTAGTACAGTTTACTGTACTGATTATCACATGCAAACATGCACACACGCCTACAACTTGACACCACATTCTACATGACTGTTACAGCTCTGTTGAGCAAAGTATGCACAATTTATGCACGTCCATAAACCAAAAATTAATGTGGAGCTCCTCCAGTAGAATCAGAGGACCAAGCCAATTCAGAGTTCTTGTTAACCCCCAAACGTGTTGGTATGTGGGGTTCAATCTCTAGTAAGAAAAGACAATGCATTGGAGACACAGTTACAGCCTCAAAAGAACTACTGTATGGCAATTATCCTGAATCACCAGAAGAGATTCTCATTGGAGGCACAGCTCAACCCCCAAAAAAGGAATTCAATATTGTGTTCAACCAGAAACGATAGAAGGCCACACAACACTACATACTGCCCTCATGTGCCAAAGTAGCCCCTCATAATATGTCCAGCATAAGAGAAACATTCAGCCCCTTAGTCACACACATCCCCCTCATCTATCCCCATACTACTACCCCATTAAATGATCAGTGTCACACTATGTCCATGCAAACTCCACTATCCTCTTGTCCTCTTACTGACACACTGCCTTCAATATACACAGCCATCCTCTCACTACTCCTAAATTCTATTACCTCAACAGACTCAGACATCCAACTCTATAATACATACTGCTCCAGTTTGTTCTGCTGTTCCACTTACATTGCCTCTAATGCAGTGATAGTGGAGATGAAAGTAGCATTGAATGTGACGGTGGTGAGAAGGAACAGCAGGCACGTTTTCCCCAACCAAATGTCCCTACTCAACACAGCATATTTAAAAGTGGTAAGTCTTTTCAAAACTTTAGAACAAACTGATTGACATATTTGCTGTAGGAAATTGGGTTACTGGTTGAGCGGGATTAAACCCCACTCAAACTGCAATAACCGTTCTTGCCAGGGTGAAGTACAAGCAAACCCCAAATTAACCAGTGCTTAACCCACTGGTAGCTTGGCACAAAAGCAATCAGGCTAAACTTAGAGGCAATGTGTAAAGTATTTACGCAGCACTAAAAACAGTAATAAAATGAAAACACAATACAAGAAAAATACCACACCAATTTAGGAAAATAGAGTAAAATTGAATACATTATTTGAGATTAAAAGGACAAAAATGCAATCAGTGGAACTGGAAATATGCAATTTTAAAGATGTTAGTGAAACACAAAGCCCAATTCTGGTTACCCGGTCGTGCCAGAACAGAACAAAGTCACAAATTCCTGCAAACTGTGATGGAGCATGGGCTTGATATAGGGATCAAGTTAGGTCCACTGAACAAAGTTCCTTAGACCCGATTTGCACAGCATTATGAAATCCCATGGTGAGGGTGTGTCGCAAAGCAGTGGTTCTGAGGCAGCTTGGGTGCTGCGATGCAGAGTCCTGCATCATCGCCAAGGATGTTGTCAATGAGGGGCTTGCTGATATAAACTTCTGCATCAAGGATGCATTGTGAAGCAGCAGTTCATAGAAAGCTGTGGAGCTGCAATGCGAAGTATTGTGTCATTGTCGAGAATATTGTTGACAAGGGGCTTGTGTTGTGAAGGCCTTTGTCAAGGACAAGTCATGCAGAGGTGGTTCCAAGGAAACTGCAGGTTGCAATGCGACATCCTGTGCTGGGGATTGTTAGACCTGACAGCCTTAGGGTGGTCACCCCTAACATTTTGCCTGCCTCCCCCCACTTTTTGGATACTGTTTTTGCTGGTTTTAAGACTCTGTGCACTTTACCACTGCTAACCAGTGCTAAAGTGCATATGCTCTCTCCCTTTAAATATGGTAACATTGGATCATACCCAATTGGATTATTTAATTTACTTATAAGTCCCTAATAAAGTGCACTATATGTGCCCAGGGCCAGTAGATTAAATTCTACTAGTCGGCCTGCAGCACTGATTGTGCCACCCACTTAAGTAGCTCCCTTAACCTTGTCTCAGGCCTGCCATTGCAAGGCCTGTGTGTGCAGTTTCACTGCCAATTTGACTTGGCATTTAAAAGTACTTGCCAAGCCAAAAACTCCCCTTTTTCTACATATGTCACCCCTAAGGTATGCCCTAGGTAACCCCTAGGTCAGGGTGCTGTGTAGGCAAAAGGCAGGACATGTACTGTGTAGTTTACGTGTCCTGGTAGCGTAAAACTCCTAAATTCATTTCTACACTGCTCTGAGGCCTGCAAACTTCTTAGGCTAACATTGGGGCTGCCTTCATACGTTGTTTGAGTGGTAGCTGCTGATCTGAAAGGAGTAGGAAGGTCATATTTAGTATGGCCAGAATGGTGATATAACATCCTGCAGACTGGTGAAGTTGGATTTAATATTACTATTTTAGAAATGGCACTTTTAGAAAGTGAGCCTTTCTCTGCACTTAAATCCTTCTGTGCTTTACAATCCACGCCTGGCTGGGTTCAGTTGACAGCTCCCTTGTGCATTCACACAGACACACCTCAAACACAGGATACTTAGCCTCACTTGCATACATCTGCATTTTGAATGGGTCTTCCTGGGCTGGAAGAGTGGAGGGCCTGACACTTGCATGTCAAAGGACAGTAGCCTGCCCTCACAGAAAGGGCTGCCACACCCCCTACCGGGACCCTGGCAGACAGGATTGAACTGAAACGGGACCTGGTGCACTTCTAAGCCACTCTTTGAAGTCTCCCCCACTTCAAAGGCACATTTGGGTATTTAAACATGACCTCTGCCACTACCAACTCAGACACTTCCTGGAGAAGAAGCTTGAACCAGAATATGCAGCCTGCCCAGAAGAACTGCCTGGCTGCCCAAAGGACTCACCTGACTGCTTTCTGTGAAGGACTGCTGCCTTGCTGTTGCCATGCTGCCTTGCTGCTCTCTGGCTGTGGTGAGAAGTGCTCTTCAAGGGCTTGGATAGAGCTTGCCTCCTGTTCCCTGAAGGCTCAGGACCAAAAATACTTCATCTCTACAAGAAGTACTCCTTGTGAGGCGAAAATCGACGCACAGCCTTCCAGAAATGACGCACAGCCTGCACCGCGGTGACAAATTCACTGCACGCTGAACCGGAACAATGCAGCCCCACTTCGCAACTAGAAGATCGACGCAGCGCCAGCGTAGCGACCGGAAATTCGATGCACATCCCACTGGATTGACGGACAGCCGAACCGGAACGACACAGCCCGACTTCCAGAGAGGAATCAAAGCAGCGCCTGCCATGTGGTAGAAATTTACACGCAATGCCCACCGGACCGACGCAGCCCCTGTGACTTCATCCTGTCTCTGCTGAAATTCATGCAGCAGCAGATTTGATGCAGCTACAAGGAGATGCATTGTGCAGCAGTGGCTCTGCTCACAGGAAGCCAGCTGTACTGGTAGAACACCTTCAGGCCTACTTCTAGGGGTCCAGGGATGGGATGGCACACTTAGGGGATATGACTCATAGAAAACTGAGTCCATGTACTGGGTTTAAGTTTGTTGGAGCTTCTTCTGTCCCTTAAGCTCTGATCAAGAGGCCATTCAAGCCGTTGGAGTCACTTTGCTAGCCTGGGTATCAAGAAGTTGGTCCAGTACTTCTCACTCAGGCAGCAGGTCAGTCAGGCAGCAGGGCAGCAGAGTATTGGTTCATCTTGTAGAGCAGCACAGCAGTCTTTCTGAGTCTTCCACAGGTGCAGAGATGACTGAAGCATTGAGTGTGAGGGTCTAGTATTTATACATAAGGCCAGAGGTGCTTAGATGTTCCTCCCTCCCCTGGCCCCAGCTTGGGTCACAAAATAATAATGTCAAACCCTTTGTGTGTGTGATCAGGGAGAGGCATTGTGATGTGCAAGTGTGGTAGGTGACAGTTCCTCCCCTGTAAATTCAGAGATGTCCCATCCTGCTAACACCTATTCATCCTTTGTCTCACTGTCTGAGTGCTATACACAAAGACCAACTCCTAGCTACACCTAGTCTTGTGACCCAGGAGTCGGCTGCAGGCACCAAATGCATAGGGGAAGAAAATATCAACTTTCTAAAAGTGGCATTTTCAGAAGTGTGACTTAAAATCCAACTCTATCATTAACAAAGGTTTTAAATTACCATTCCATAGACACAATTTCAACATTCCGATCTGTTCCCAATTGAAAATTCCTATTTATTAAATGTAGTAAGGTAACCCAATGCTATCCTATGCAAGAGGTAGGCCTCACAGTGGGGAAAACAAACTTTAAAGTTTTTTACTAAGAGAACATAGAAAAGTTAAAGGTACTTAGACAACTTTTTAAATACACTGCACCCTGCTGGCTGATTAAGGGTTACCCTAAGAATGGCTTAAATGTGTTGAAAAGGAAGGTTTAGGCATGACACAAGGTTTAGTTTGCCATGTTGAAATGACATTTTAAAACTGCACATACAGGTTGCAGTGACAGGCCAGAGACATGTTCTAAGGCTACATCAGTTGGACAAGTAGGTACCCCGGAACTGGTCCAAGGATGCTTGTTTCCTGACCTGAGAGGACCTGGCCTAGCTGTTCGGGCTGGAATGTTCTCATGCGGAGGGGCAGGGTAAAGACTGATTTGCATATGGGTGGTCTAAACCGGGGTGGCCTAGTGAGCAGAAAAATTATGGATTAAACCAAGATCTGTGACTAGGGCAAATGTTTGATTTGTGCAGCATTCCGTCCATCATCTGCTCTTTTTGTTTTTGCTGCCCTAAGTTGAAAGGGTATGGCTGGAAATGGTTCACATGCTCACTGTACCACTGGACTCAAGGTAGCTGATGAGTGTGGATACCCCAAAACTGGTCCCAGGATGTTTGTTTCTGGTCCAGGGAGGACTTAGCCTAGCAGTTCGGGCTGGACTGTTTGCATGGGAGATAAGGTGAAGACCATATCGTTGGGACCAAACTGGGGTGGCATGGTGAGCAGAAAAACGATGGATTAAACCCACAACTATGACTGGGTGCAAATGTTTGATTTGTTCAGCATTCCATCCATCATCTGTTCTTTTTGTTTTTGTTTCCCTAAATGAGAAGGATATGCCCAGACATGGGTCCTGTGCTGACTGTGTCACTGAACCCAAGCTAGCCTGGCTGATGAGGGGTGATACCCCAAAAAGGGTCCCAGAATGTTTGTTTTCGGTTCAGGCAGGACTTGGCCTCACAGCTCTGGCTGGACTGTTCCCACGGGGAGCAAGGTCAAGCCTGATTTGCATATAGCTAGATCCAAACTGGGGTGGCATGTTAAGCAGACAAACAATGGATTAAACCCAGGTCTGTGACTGGGGTGAATGTTTGATTTGTTCAGCATTCTGTCCCTCACCTGTTCTTTTAGTTTTTGTCACCCTAAGTGGGAAGGGTATGCCCAGAAATGGGTCCCGTGCTCACTATACCACACACTCAAGCTAGCCTGACTGATGGGGGTGAATAACCCAAAACCGGTCCCAGGATGTTTGTTTCTGGTCCAGGGAGGACTTAACCTGGCAGTTTGGGTTGGGCTGTTCCACTGGGAGGAAGAGTTTAAACTGATTTGCATATCGTTGGGTCCAAACTGGGGTGGCATGGTGAGCTGACAAATGTTGGATTAAACCCAGATCTGTAGTGGGGGCAAATATTTGATTTGTTCATCATTCTATCCATCATATTTTCTTTTTGTACTAGTGGGACTGCAGCACTAATCATGCCAGCCACTAAAATCTCACTTTAAACATGTCTTAGGACTTCCATTGCAGCCTATGTGTGCAGTTATTAAACTGCCATTTGAACTTGCCAATATAATTCTTTTGTCAGCCCCAAAACCTTACTTTTTAATACATATGACACATTGAGGATAGGTCCTCAACAGTACGCAGTGCAGTGTTTAAAAAAATTAGGATATATGCTTTTATGTTTTAAATGTCCTGGTAGCGAAAAATGTATTTTTTACTGCTGCATGGTCTACCTCTTCCATAGAATAAGAGTGGACTTAAATTATTACATTTATTAAGCTGTAAATTCCAAATGGGAGCACGTAATCAGTTCATGTTTGGTGTCTTCCGAATTGTAATTAAATCTTAACTCATGGTGAAGTTGGATCTTAAGTTACAATTTTGAAAATGCTACTTTTAGAAAGTTAACATTTTCTTGCTTCAGCCGTTTGGTGTCTGCAGTCTGTTTCTGGGTCACATGACTGGGTTTAGTTGACAGTTGGGCTTTGTGTATTCCTTCTGGACAGCCACACACAATAGGGTGCTTAGGCATGTCAGGATGGGCCACCACTGGCAGGATAAGATGAAGAGGGGATGGGCATAGACTTTCTCACAGTTGCACAGGCTGTGTCCTGCTTCGACACAAGAGGCTGCATACCCCTGTTGATAGTCTGGAGCCAGGGAAGGCAGAATGCCTTCGTGACCTCACAGGAAAACATCTAAAAGCTTCTCCGACCTTCCAGAGGAAGGGCACCAGGTTAGAAATTGGACCATAGACACTAACTCTTCAGTACACTCCTGCACCTGTGATTACACTGCCAGGAATAAGGACGATTGTGCTGCTGAAAGGATTGCCACTCTACTGTGAAGGACTGCTGCCCTGCTGTGCTTACCTGCTGCTCTCTCACCTGGGTTACAAAGGCTGAGCCTGCCATTTCTTAACCCATGACCCCAAAGTGACTACAAGGGCTAGTTGGCATGCCTCCTGACTAGAGCCTCAGGGAAAGAAGGCCACAATAACCTTGAACCCAGCACCTGATCGTTGCCATCTTTGAACCTTCCCTGCCAAATAATGCCACCCCAGTCCTGGACCCTTGGAAGTGAACCTAATGTGTTCTGCCAGCCTCTCTGGATCCAGCAGAACCAACGCATACCCTCTGCTGTGTGGCACAACCCTGAGCATAACTGATGCATCATCGCTAGTGCGTGAAACAGAACCATCACAAAGACTCACATTGCATTGCAGCCCATCAATGAAATTACCACTGTGTGATGCATCCATGGTGCAGACCCTTGCATCACTCATTAAAGTCTGACTCAACAACGGTGATTGACTCCCCATTGCAGCCTCGCAGCTTCTCAGAACCAATGCATCACCCCGACTGCTTGAAGCATCCTTAACACTGGACTTTGCATCACAAGTGTGAATCAACTGGATCCTCCAAAACAACTCAGGACCCCGCACCACGGCCTTCCTGCATATCGGAACTGAATCATCACATCTTTGACGCAGACCTGCTCAATGGTCCACAGACCAGGATTTAGGATACTTTGTTCAGCATGCCTAACTGGATCCCTGTAACTGGCTTGCGCTTCATTACAGTCGGCCTGTACTTTTGACTTTTTCCTGGGCTGGTGGAACCAGATACTCACAGTCAGTGCTTTTTGCCTTTTGGCACTTTTCTACAAAAATCTTAAAAATTGAGTATTTCTGAATCTACTGATTGGATAGTTGCCATTTTAGTCTTGTTTTATTTATTCAAAAATACTCTGGTTTGCTAACCTTGTGTGAGATCATTTTGTGGTGTGTTTTCACTGTAATACTGTTTGAAGTGTTGCATGAATACTTCACAAATTGCCTCTGAGTTAAGCCTGTCTGCTCTGTGCAAAGCTACCCAAGGGTTAGGAACAGGTTAATTTAGGGTTTGCTTGTGACTTCTCTCTGCAGAGAATTGTAGTTGTTTCTTGGGAAGGGTTCTACCCCGCTCAACCAGTATCCCTATTTCCTACATTAATTTCTTTTCCCTTAAAATTTTCATGTTTTTATTTTTTTTATTTTTTACTAATTACATTTTATTTTGTATTTACTAAATTCATTTTAGAAAATTACTGTATCTATTTTTTAACTTTTATGTTATTTTTGGTGCCATGGTGCACAAAAGGCATGCATAATCTCTTAAGGAGGACTTGTTTTTCCCAAAGCTATCAAACATAAGCTTAGATTAAAACGAAGAAACTACTACTTACTTCTGGGTGTTTCGTGGTTGCAATTGTGCTGGAGTTCAAATGCAGCTGAAATTAAGATTCTACAGTTTCAGAATCCAGATTCCTTCAGACATTATCAGAAAAACATACATTTCATTACAAATTAGTAGGAGAAGCAATCAGAACTGTTGCCATAGTACAATATTTGTTGGCACATTCTTAATGGTAGTGAATATGTACAATTGTAGATTGTAAGGAAGTCTAGGTTTTCTGGACCTAATTCAATGTAAATGTACCTACGAGGTGCAGTTATTTTAAGGTAAGCAGATGTGGTGTTAGGACTTCCTTAAATGTACTTACCTTTCAATATTTTATCCCAAGATATTCTGTCCTTGATATTAGTATGCCACAATATTGATGGTGTTGATATTCATTAATACAGTCCTTTTATTTTGGAGATGCATTTAAACTTCCCTTCCCCCAAGTCCTTCGCCCACTCATATCATCCAATATGCAGTGTAGACCACTTCGGATCCATCATTTCAACCCTTAAACTTAATTTTGCTTGTATTTTTCTTGATCATTTTTCCCCAGTTTTAAGTTTCTTGATGAGGGGTATAGGTGTTCACATAATGGCTTAAAACACAGAGTTTAGCATTTTGTTGGTTAAGGCTTCTTGTGTTAAGCTGTTCATTCAGAGATGTGAAAGATGTGGGCTTAACTGAATTTGTGGTATTTCCTTATGAAGCGCTTTATTTATTGTCAAATATCTCTATTGCTGGGTTGCAATAACCATGGATTAATACAACATGACTACTCTTTTGTGTATAATGTTGTTCACGACTTTTGTTGTGCTTTCAGAACTTCAATCAAGTATTTATTTAAAGGAATTGTGTGTGTGTGTGTGTGTGTGTGTTTGTGTGTGTGTGTGTGAGCTGTGCTAGCATTTCTGTGACTGCAGCTCCATATAATTGAAACTTTGCACAGGGTACTGAAAAATTACAGCAAACACCTTAAAACAACCTTCCCCTCTGTCTGTGGCAGTGAATGGGGCAACAGTTCCTACTGCAGAACGATTTTTGTGCCAGTGCAAGAATTGAGAAACTTGATTGTGAAACCTTATGAAACACTTACATTTCTCATAACTAATCTTTGATGAATAATAGAGATTTTAACATATAATTCAAAATTCACAAGTCCTCTTTAAAAATAGAGCACACAGACTTGGCACTGTTGCTATGAATGTAATAATAAAACAGAAAACAATAACTTAGCCTCAAACTTTATTAGAACATTGCAATGTTGGGGACTTCATTGCAGACAATGGAGTGCTCTTGGCTTTTACTGGCTGGTAAAAGTCCAAGAATCAACATCCCAATGTTCTCTTTGTTCACAGTAACACCTGTGAACAAAGGCCTCATTGAGCCGGACGGGATTTCAGTCTCCTCGGGCTCCGTGAGGACTTTGTTTTATTTATTAGAACATTCTGCTCTCTAGTGGCAGAATGTTCTAATAGTTTTAGATCCCGCTGTAGCAGGCTTTACCAACAATTAAATGCCTGCTCCCTTGTTAAAGGCCCTCACCTTGGGATTGGGCCTTTAGTGCTGGAGTGGGGCTTTAATGGTCAGTAGATCCCGCTTTGGCTGGCTCTAAGGCTATATATTAGAACATTGGAATATTGAAAACAATGGAGTGTTTGGGGCTTCTAATGGCTGGTAAAAGCCCAGAACTCCAACATTCCATTGTTTTTCACACAGCAACAGCTGTGAAGAAAGGACGCATGAAGCGCAAAGGGATTTCACTCCCCTCGGGCTCCGTGAGGCCTATGTTTAATTTATTCAACATTCAGCCCTCTAGTGGTAGAATGTTCTAATAGCCTTATAGCACTCCATATCTGGGCTATACTTGAATTAAAGAACTGCTCCCTAGTTGAAACACTATACTAGGTCTTTAATGGCTGGTATAGCCCGCAATGGGGGGCTATAAGGCTATATTAGAACATTGAAATGTTGGTGACTCCATTGCAGACAATTAAGTGCTCCGGGCTTCTAATGGCTGGTAAAAGCCCAGAGCTCCAACATTTCAATGTCTGGCTTTCACAGATGTTGCATTGAACAAAGGCCTTACAGAGTCTGAGGGGATTTCAACCCACTCAGGCTCCATGAGGCCTTTGTTTTACTAATTAGAACATTCTGCCCTCTAGGGTCAGATTGCTCTAATAGCTTAATAGCCCACCACAGCTGGACCATACTGACCATACTTGGCTTTTAATGGCAGGTATCTATATTCCCTACTTCACATTTAAAATCTATATTTTAGCAGTTTCTTGTTTTAGAATAAAGTACACACAATATGAAATCAGTTTCCTTCAGGTTTTGCTCTGGTACAAATAACATTTGAGCCAGTAAATGTGGCAGAAAAGCAAACATGATGCAAATATTGTATACTAGATCAACGTTGTTATGATATGGCCGAAGGACTTTATCTATTTCTTCTCTCAACCTTCTATGTTCAATTTTAAGGGCACTTCATATTTGCTTCCAAAAAATAATTTTCAATTGGCAAGAGCCGCGTCTACGAAATAGATTTTTTCTGTAGACTTTTAAATGGAACATATGTTACTTGACAATTGCAAGACTTTGCACACATATTTAAAGATCTTGTAATAGGTGCACAATCAATATTCAATGGCATGCCTAAAGAAAACATGCTCCATTGACTAGCGCACACAGAAAAATATGACAAAGATCTCTCAGCATTAAGTGACTTTATTGTTTCATTTCATCCCCAGCCACGCATGCTTTTCTTACAAACATTGATTTCTTGTCATTACTCTGTCCCATGATATATTTTATTTGAAGCTATTGTATTTTTTTGAAAGAAAATAAACATCTCTCATGTTGAGAAGCAACAGGAGGGATTTTTTTTTTAGGTATTCTGATTTAGAGTGATCGTTCTAATCGAAAACATTTGGAAAAAAACAATGACATTGCCAGTTAAGTACTGTCACCGTTTCTAGTCTACACATGACAACACATCACGGAATAAAAGAATACCTTGAATCAGGAGGGCCTGCAAAATGTATAATTTTCTATCTGCCGTCCTCTGGACCAAACTCTGCTAAAAAAACAACGTAAAGGCCTCAATGCAAAAGCCCTATATATTTTTTGAAGTAATGCCGCAACAGGTAAATGCAGATACTGACGGGTGGGCTAGTTGCAGGTGCGGTGGTACCTCCTCCTTCCATGTTCAGCAACTCGGAACTGGGTATAATGTGTTTACTCAGTGCAGAATTCAGCATGTTTAACCAGACAAACACACAAGATCATACCTGACAAAATTTGAATGGTGAAATACTTTAGTATTACGTATAATGGTCATTGTACGAAACTCCCATTTGCAACTGAACCGGAATGAAAGATCATACTGGAATGCGTGCTGTAAAGTCTCCTGTTTCACTAACACCTTTAAGTCTGACTTTAGTTTTCTTTCACTCTAATCTCTGATGCCCTGAAGAGACATTAAGACCCGTATTTATACTTTTTTTGCGCCGCATTTGCGTCGTTTTTTGACGCAAAAACGGCGCAAACTTGCAAAATGCCATTGTATTTTGTAGGTTTGCGCCGTTTTGCGCCAAAAAGCGGCGCAAATGCGGCGCAAAAAAAAATATAAATACGGGCCTAAGAATTTAGGGCTGGATTTAAAAATCCCTTAGCTCCACCTTGCGCCATATTAGCGTCATTTTTGGGGTGCTAGTATGGCGTTTGTTTGGTAACAACGCTGCACCATATTTACAAAGTGGCACAATGCACGCATTATGGCACCTTGTAAACCCTTGCACAACATTATGCCTGCGCTCGGCATAAAGTATGCAAGAGGGGCGTTCAAGCATTAGGAGGCCAAGAAAAATGGTGCAGTGGATTCTGTGAGAATCCACTGCACCGTTTCTAGCCTCATGTTTAACGCATGACACTACCATTGTTTTCAATGGGCCTCCTGTCACTTTGAAGGATTAGCGTCAATATTTTTGGCACTAATACTGCAAAGCGCCAAACTAGCATCAACATTTTTGACACTGGTTCCCTAACGTGGGCCATTGTGCGTTGTATCATAAATACGGTGCACACATGGTGGCGTTCGGGTGGCAATGGGTCACAAGAAAAGTGGTGCACCACTTTTCATAAATTTTCTCCTAAATTTCTATCTTATTTTGTTCTAACAAGCTCACCAACAGCTCATTTTTTAGTTAACTCCAGTAGAAATGTTTATACTTATATTTAAACTATTGCTGAGACTTTTGTTTTTATATTTAGCCCATGAAAGGTTCCCATCTTAACTCTTTTGGTTGTATTTTTGTTTCCATTTTGCTACATTATTTTCAATAAGACTTTGGTCACTGTTAGTAAAGCATGCAAACTTTTTGAAACATTTGCTTTATTCATTTTTATCCCTATAAATTGTCGCTGCTTTCTAGTGATTGTTTGCATTTTGCTGTTTTATTGTTGAACCCCAAATATTCTTGGAGGCCAATCTACCAGCAGAATTTCTTCCACTATCCTATCCAATACATATGGTAGCTCACAGAGGTTAATTCACTTACATTTTTCTGCAGCTGTGATGGAGGACGTGAAGTATTAGAACAACTCTAGGTATTCTGGCCATTCCCACTCTACCACTTCTCTTTCCAAATGCTGCAAGCAGATGCAAATTGGATTGCCTACATGAGTTCATTTACGTTCTTTATTCTTTAATTGTGATGGAGAGGGTGAAGTGTTGGAGCCCACACGAGGCTCTAAAGAACGATACAGACCTTCACCTACGAGTTGCCACAGCTGGGATTGCTTACAACATTTCAGTCACCTCCTCTGTGTTGCAATTGTGACTGAGGGATGGAGTGCTGGAGATAATGCAAAGATCTATAGTGTGTCAAGTTCCTGCCCTCTCCTGCCTCTTCACCTACAAGTTGCTACAAGCAGAGACAGCTGGGATTGCTTACAGGACTCCATTCACCAGCTTTGTCCTGCAAATGTGATAGAGGATGAAGGGTTTGTGTTGATATAAGGAATTAGGGACTGCATCCAGGCACCGCCCCTTCAAACCGCTTCAGAGCTTTAACTACAAGTATGCTTCAGTATTCGAATCACTTGAAGCATGTCATGACGGGTCAACTGATCCACTGCTCAATGGTCAGTGACCAGAAAAGTTGCTCCTTTTTTTCCTTTTTCCTTTTGCTTCAAAGGCATAGTGTGGGAGTTTTGTTTGGGAGGCATTAATTTGATACCATGTGTCTCAGGTTCTCAAAGCACATAGAGGACTAAAAACTAAGTTCACACTATTTGCTAGTTAGTAATTACAATCAGCAGGTGTTAGAAATGGGGTCTTTGGTGGGCAGCCAGGTTACCCCCTGTTCAAGCAAGGACCCTCACTCTATTCAGGGTAAAAGAGAATCACCCTCAGCTAAAGTATGCTTACCCCCTTGGTAGCGTGGCAGAGCAATAGGCTTAACTTCAGAGTGCTAGGTGTAAAGTATTTGTACCAACACACACAGTAACTTAATGAAAACACTACAAAATGACAAAACACAGGTTTACAAAACAAAAAGGAAATATTTATCTAAACAAAACAAGACAAAAACGATAAAAATCCACAATACACAAGTCAAGTTATCAATTAAAAAGCAAAAAGAGTCTTTATGTGGTTAAAACACATACTAACACTGTTAGCATGAGAATGCACCTTGGGTGTGTCAAAAATAAACCCGCACGGGCGAGTGAGCGTCAAATAGGGCTTGTGATGCATCGATTTCAATCACGAGCGAGACCTTGCGTCGTTTCTCCTTTCGTCCGGTCGGGCGAGCCGCTTCTTCTGTCCACTGGAGAGCGATGCGACGATCCGGTCAGCACTCTCGGGTCCGGGCTGGGCGTGCATTGTTTTTACATGCCCAACGGTGTTTGGGTTGGAAATTAAGCTGCACGATGATCCAAACACGACGCAGCGGGGGCTGCGATCTCTCAGCTTCCGTAAGTGATGCTGCGCGTCATTTCTCCGTGCATCGATTCTTCGGTCGGTTTCCGGCAAGCCTCGATTTTCAGCAGGGGAGACGGCAGAGCTTTGTTTCCTCAGCCACAGATCGGAGTCCTGTCGCTCTTTTCCACGCACGGCACTCTGTGCGTAGATTTCCTCCTCTTAGGCTGCCAGGTTCCACTTTCAGGGTCAGAGGAACTGGATGGGCACCACAGGGCAGAGTAGGAGTCTCTCCAGGTGCTGGTAGAGAGAAGTCTTTGCTGTCCCTGAGACTTCAAACAACAGGGAGCAAGGTCTAAATCAAGCCTGTCATGAGATCTTCACAAGATGGAAGGCACACAAAGTCCAGTCTATGGCCTCTTTCTCTGCAGAAGCAGCAACTGCAGGATAGCTCCACAAAGCACAGTCACAGGCAAGTCAGCTCTTCTTCCTCAGCTCTTCAGCTCTTCTCCAGGCAGAGGTTCCTCTTGTTTCCAGAAGTGTTCTAAAGTCTGTGGTTTTGGATGCCCTTCTTATACCCAATTTCTCCTTTCAAGTAGGCCTACTTCAAAGTAAAGTCTCTTTTGAATGTGAAATCCTGCCTTGCCCAGGCCAGGCCCCAGGCACTCACCAGGGAGTTGGAGACTGCATTGTGTGAGGGCAGGCACAGCCCTTTCAGGTGTGAGTGACCTCTCCTCCCCTCCCTCCTAGCACAGATGGCTCATCAGGAAATGCAGACTACACCCTAGCTCCCTTTGTGTCACTGTCTAGTGTGAGGTGCAACCAGCCCAACTGTCAAACTGACCCAGACAGGGAATCCACAAACAGGTAGAGTAATAGAAATGGTATAAGCAAGAAAATGCCCAATTTCTAAAAGTGGCATTTTCAAACACTGAATCTTAAAATCAACTTTACCAAAAGATGTATTTTTAAGTTGTGAGCTCAGGGACCCCAAACTCCACATGTCCATCTGCTCCTAAAGGGAATCTACACTTTAATCAGATTTAAAGGTAGCCCCCATGTTAACCTATGAGAGGGACAGGCCTTGCAAAAGTGAAAAACAAACTTAGCAATATTTCACTGTTAGGACATATAAAACACATTACTATATGTCCTACCTTAACCATACACTGCACCCTGCCCTTGGGGCTACCCAGGGCCTACCTTAGTCTGACATGTAAGAAAGGGGAAGGTTTAGACCTGGCAAGTGGGTACACTTGCCAAGTCGAATTTACAGTTAAAACTGCACACACAGACACTGCAGTGGCAGGTCTGAGACATGATTACAGAGCTACTTATGTGGGTGGCACAATCAGTGCTGCAGGCCCACCAGTAGCATTTGATTTACAGGCCCAGGCACCTCCAGTGCACTTATTAGGGACTTACTAGTAAATCGGATATGCCAATCATGGATAAGCCAATTACATACACATTTTGTAAAGGAGCACTTGCACTTTAGCACTGGTTAACAGTGGTAAAGGGCCCAGAGTAACAAAACAGTAAAATCAGAGTCCAACACACATCAACAACCTGGGGAACAGAGGCAAAACGTTAAGGGAGACCACGCCAAGGATGAAAAGTATAACAGCAGGTATAACCTGTGCACTAACCAAACCTTGCTTACTTTATAAACGTCTTTGAGGAAAAAACAGGAACTCCCACTGTAGCTACGAAGAGCGCCCATAATCTTAAAATGAACTGCTACAAAACACTATTAGAAGACCCATTACAACGTGCTATAAGTCATTCTCAGCGGTGGTTTGTACCCTTTGAAAGTGGTGGGGAGAGTGAAGTGCCCCCCCACTTCACAATAAAGAATAAAATACCCCCTCCCTCCAAAAGTCCAAATAACACTAACTATAAAATAAACACAATCACTACACTTACATGCACTACACACTTACATCCGTTACACACACAATTTCTGATACTTCTCCATACCTGAAAGAGAATAGTTACTTTTACAAACGTAGTTCTGTCCTTGGTCCTCTGTAGAAATACAACATGGTCCAAAGCAACACATAATGTTGCCTAGAAAAATAGGTTCTCCCAAAACATTATATACAACTAGTAAGTTAGTAAGAAAGGTCTAGGGCTCCTGCTAAGAAAATTTCATGGCTTAAGATCATTGAGAAAAAAATGTATTGTGAGAACAAATGACAAACATGTTGTTTCAGTGGTCTTGGCTGATAGAATACCCTACCATCAATGGCTATGCCATGATAACAAACAAAGCAACAGTGAATAATTACAGAAGACCATTGGATGGGATTTGAATTCTATTATCAGCCAAGTGTTTAATTTAATTTCTCCATCAAAAAAGGAAATGTACTTGGGCTTTATGCTATAAAGCATACATTGTAATACTAGCCAGTATTTTAATATGAAAATCAGTCCACGGTCTTCTGATAGTGACCTTGGAAAATTACTTCAGCATGAAGAGTCCTGGCAGGGTCTTTCAATAACTGTTTGTGTTCCCTGTCAAGTTGAAGCTTTATTGTCAATTCTAAGTGAACACAGCTTAGTATACTTGAACGGAAGATACTCTAAAGATGTTCCCCTCAAAGCGTACTTTCATATTAGGAACATCTACTGCTCTTTTATCCGATATATTTATTTCAGTTGAACACGTTGACCTCATTGACTTGTTTGAATTGCAAAACACAGTGAATAGCAATCACCAACAACCAATAGACCAGAGTCCTTTTCAACTTAGGTCTCAGCAACTGATGTTGTCTTTTGCATCACATTGCCATTATAGAAGTTGAACATTAGAACTTTTATCTAAAAACCCACATTTCGGATTTCCTCTTGCTCATTTGGCAGAAAGGTCTCTAATAGATTGATATATTGACCCAACCTTGCAGATCATATCGTCCCTGATTTACATGGGAAATTACTTAAAAGTTTATGCTGCTACTTCCTGGGCTTCCAGATAGCATTAAATAGGGTTGTTCATTCTGTATTGTGACCAAAATTATGTAAAAGGGCAATAGCTCAGGGACCGCTTAGTATCTTGCAAGTTCTGCATGGTGATGAACGAATTCAAGGGGAATTGCTTTCTGTTACAGTCTATCCAGATTAACAGTGGCTTAAAGTTTGGATGTGTTTAGGTGCACTCCCTTTTGTGTTTTTATTAGCTGATGTCCACCTTTATCAAACACTACAAGCAAAGCAGTCCTTATCTTCAAAGAAGAGTATAAACAGTGGGGGCTGGAGGCAAAATGGGAGAGGTGCAAAAAACTACATCATGCACACATAACATAGCATACTCACATAACATACATGACATACACACATACCATGCACACTAATATAAAAATATAAATAAATATTAAAACAAATATTTAAAAAATAACACTTACCTTACTCAATGATCTGCAGCACGTCCCTGTTCTGCAGCACATCCTCGGAGCATGAAGCCCACAGCCAACTTCTTCAAAAGTATATTGATTGGCTGGAGCGGGCTAACTCCACGCTACAAAAGGCACTGCATGGCCTGTATGCCTGAGGCTTCTCTCAAACCCAGCTGTCCAAGACAGCCAGGTTGAAGAGGATTGAAATGCGCATTTTGGTTTGGCAGTAGCAAGGTAGCCGGCCAAACCATTGTGCGTACTTCATACAAAGGGGCCACTCCTTACTGCTGCCAGTCACTGCAGAAGTGACGCACTGGCTCCGCCCTGCCATCACACCTTGTTTGCTGGCAGAATACATAAAAAAATGGTAATAACATCTTTTTATGACCATTTTAATTTTTATGCTTTTTGCACAGCAGTGCAGGGGGGCGACCCTCCTCCACTCCCACGCAGGAACTGCCACTGGGTATAAACATATAACAAGTTTATTATTTGTGAAGGATCATACCATAATGGGAACATCTGATAAAAGTCTGACTAAAGATGATGTTGAAACTAGAATTCCGAGCTTGAATGTCAGCTCACCTTTGTGATGAAAGTGTAATGTAGTCTCTTCACAGTGTGTCTTGTGAAGCAATACAGTACTATGTTCCACAAGGCAACACATTGCAAGTTCGCAGTTCTTTGTAATATATGTTAATGAATTTAAATGTGTGTACCCCACATGGATAAATATATTTTGTCTCAGGTTATATTTCATCTGAATTTGATCAGAGTATTTTTTTTTCATTTGAGTAGGATCCTGCTTGTCTCCTGGACAAGTAACCTTATTTTTAATAAATGTATAAAGGGTTCTCATTTGTTCTGACCTCCACAACAGCAACACATTCTGCTACAGATAGAAGCACTGTTGTATTTAAAGAGTAGAATTGCTTCAAGAAACGTAGGGACAGATTTAGGAAAAGTGGCGATGCACCCAGTCCAGCACCACTTTTCTTGCACCCCTTAGCGCTCCCCTGACACCACCATGTGTGCACTGTATCTAAGATACAGTACACCATGGTGGTAGTTAGAGAACTAGTGTCAACATTTTTTAGGCTAGTTCTGAGCTTTTTAAGGATTAGCATCAAAGATGTTCACACTAATCCTGCAAAGCTCTTTGAGGCCCATTGTAAAGAATGGTGTGCCTCTTTAATGCCTGCTCTGAGCAGGTATTAAAAGTACCGAACAAAATGACGCAAATAAATCTGGAAGAGTTTTTTGAGCCATTTTTTAGGCCCCGCCTAATGGGGGAATGCCCCCTCTGCATAAATTATGTCTGTTGCATACATAAGACGGCGCAAAGGGATACAAAGTGGCGCAATGCATGCATTGCGCCACTTTTTAAATTTAGCCCAGCGATTTTGGCCTTGTTGGGCCACATTCGCGAAAGAAAAAATTAGGCTAATGTGGCACGAGGAGGCGCTAGGGACTCTTAAATCTGCCCCTTAATACGGGCCAATTAAAAAATAGTGGTTGATTTTGTACACATACCAAGAGGATGCATATCAGTTCTGCAGTGAGATAAAGGTTCTGCACTGCACAATCTTTAGTAAAAAAAACATTTTATATAATACATGTCTCACTTATGGAAGTTTTTAGAGGTGAAATGAAAAAAAAATGTTTACATCACCTTCCAATCACGTCTTTGCTTTTGGTAGACAAAGATATTTGGAAACGGAATGAAAGCAGGGCCATCACTGATGTCCTCACATCCCACACATGACCGGCACCAGGGCTGATGTGCATGCAATTGGCAGGCAATATGTGTTTAGTGGGGAGGAGGTTTACACAAAATTCGGGCTTTTGGAATAAAGAAAAACGAACAGGAAGGGGACATCCCTGAGGAGAGGAGAGTGGAAGAAGCTGTGTGTGAAATGAAAGACCCATGACAGAGAGCAAGGGTTTGCTTCAACCATTAAGCTGTGGTGGAAAAGCATTACCGGAGAGCTTTTCTGCTTATAGGGAACAGATCAACTAATACAAAGAATTTCAAGAAACATAGATGACTAGATTGGATGCAAAAAGTATTGGACGGAAGGGTATGATTCTAACCAGTTGAGGTAGGGGTTGACCTCAGAGCCTGCAGTTAGATTTGAAGAGTAGAAAATTTTGAAGCAAATTGACATCCTTGAATGTGGGGGAGGGTTGTTTGAGAAAGAGAATGAAAGAGGAGAAAGCTTTCATTTTGTTTTCTGTTTAGAAGATTTGGGAATTTCGATGATCTCTTGGTTGGTATTGTATTACGTGTGACCACAGCAGAGGGTATTACACAATAGCACAGAAGCTTTGGGGTCACCACATAAGAGTCAGAAATGTGGAAGATTCAAGCTGCACACACTGTTGGTGGTTGAAGAGCAAGGACATGAACCAATAAATAGCTGTGTTGGTGACACCCAATCGGGTGAAGAGAATGTTGAATAGGAATTTGAGATAGATGGTGTTGAATTTCTCAGAAAGGACTAAACGGGAAAGAAGGCAGGGAACATAGTAGTCTGTGATTAGGAGGATGTCATTGAGGACCTTCAATGTGCCTCAGTCCTGCAGTGTGAGCAGAGGTCAGATTGGTAGGTTTACAAAAGATTGTGTTTGTCTATGTGGGATCAAAGATGTAGAGCTTCTAATTTTTCACTGATTTTGCAAGAAAGATCTCATCAAGACGGGACAGAAATTCTTTAGATTATCTGTGTTAGGGTTGAGTCTCTTTATTAAAAGAAGAATGTGGCCTGTTTTGAGGGCAGTGGATAAGGGGCAAGCATGCAGGTGGTTGGCAAAAGGAAGGAAAAACTTGGTGAAGGATGATGGGAGAATATCATTGTTATAAGAGGTGGTTTTGAGAGAGTTTTAGGCGTTAGCAAGATCTTGTAAGGAAAGAGAAACACATACAGGAGTTGAGCCTGGGAAATTTGCATTCCCTCAATTCTGTACTAACTCACTGACATTGGTTATCCCCCCTCGCCCCACCCTACCCACCCCTCAAAGAACAATTAAATCCTTTACATGTGGGGGGGATCATTTTACCATATAATTGTTACATATGCCGAACATTCTTCTATTGAAAAGTGACAGAGCATTGACACTTGCTGTTGAAGCCAAAGAAGGAATGAGGAAGGAAGCCGCACAGAACGGGCTTTGCCACATGTAATTAACAGCGGTTTCAAATATTTGGGAAAAATAGCACGTGATAGATTTTTTATGAGTGGCTATTCTGAGACATCCATACTTGAAAAATGCAAAGCATTATACCTTGTACATATTTTCTATTTGGTATCCTTTATGAAATATAACAGTATGCTGAAATATTTAGGAAAATAAAACAAGTAATAAATTCTTATTGAGTTGATGTTTTGAGAAGCCCATATTAAAACAGATTATGCCATGTAAGTACCTAACAAAAACGTTCTAGAATAAATGCTCAGAAAATAAATATTGAGGTAGTTGAAAAACATTAACAATGACATTCAACTGTAAGTGATAGAAAACTACAAATTATAGCACACTTTTGTTAATGATTCTTCTAATAAGCTCTTTGCAAATGTAAAATGCTAGTGAGAAAAGAGCGTGGCTTCAGTAAACAAGAGGAGAGGGTGTAAATGGCTCAATGCTTTGGCTCTGGGCGCGAAAGAGTAATATGTCTGTAATCCGACCCAAGGTCATTTCCATCTGACAGCTGCTCGTGGCCTCTGTGAAATTGCTTTTGACTCCAACTCCCGTTTCTAGCTGATTAATGTCACACTACTAATTCCTGAATCAGAGTTGCTGCTGATGGGTGCCTTACGTATTCCTCTCTGTAAAGAAGTCAACAAAAACACGAGGAAGTAAATTAAGATGCTTAGCTGGGACCGACATTCACTCACAACCTAATTTCTGAATAAAAATAAACCACCATTGAGTAAGCTACTCGAATAAACATAAATAAAAGAATGATGGCCAATATAAAACGCATTTTATATTTGAAACATATTTTATTGGTTACTACGTTTGAGATACTGTGGTACTTCAAGGAAGATATAAACACCTATTTTAGTATTTTTCACTTTGTGTTTGCCCAGTCCAAAATATGTATATTTACTTGCAATATAATTTATCCCACCCATGCATTATTCCCACAGACGTGTTTGCAGATGTCAGTGTTAATTACCAGGGTCTTTGTTCTTAGTTATTTTTAATTGAAGAGATAACAAAGGCTTCCTCTCATGTCAGCATGTGTAAGACTACCATTGATCTGGATTATCTTTAACTCTCTGTGTGACATCCGCTCGTTTTACGTGGAAGGTTTTGGATTCTACAATAAGGTTGATCAAAAGAGCACCTACTTATCTGTGCAGACTGAATATCTGATACTTCCCTCTCACGAATAATTCTACAGAAATTCAAAAGCATGCGCTTTGTATACACCCAGCATGCTACATGTATGGTGTAAAATGAGTTCAGGGCCTACGACTTGAAGTGTTTATGCTTAATGGAGCCAACATTTCAATTTGCATCCTATCTGTGCGGCCGGAGATGTAACATAGAATTCGATTTCTGCCATCCTAAAGTGTACCCATCCTGTGACTGGGGCCAGACTCCTCTCAGTCATTATAAAGTGGCAGCACTCCCTTCCTATTTGTTGTCCAGCCTACTTAGCCCTGACCAGCTAATCATTCCTCTTCTGAGCCATAGAAGGCTGCAATGTTTGTCTGGCTAGGCCACGCAAATCTACCACGCCTGCCTTCCCTCCAATGAGCTCCAATTCAGTGGGTTTAAAGCATTTTATAAAGTGAGCATGTAGAAGGCAATAAGTATCTGTCCAGCTTAGGAAAGTGCTTGTCTAAAGCACACAATCTACAGAAAGAAACGTGGAAGCTCCCGCGGGAGCACCGTCAATATTATTGTGTGGTTCAGTATTACGCAGGCTTGCTAATTGTTGCTCTTGACATTGTGGAGGGTCTTTTTGTCCGGATTGTAGTCTGCAGGTGTGTGCTTTTTTGGTGCAGGATCTTTCAGGAGGATTATTTGTCACGATTGTCCTCTAGCCCAGTGTTGTCCAACCTTTTTATCGCCACGGACCGGTAAATGTTTGATAATTTTTCCGTGGCCCGCTTGTCCCATTGTGTGACAAGCGGGCCACGGAAAAATTATCAAACATTTACCGCCCGCCACAGTGGGGCGGCCCGGTGCCAATTGATCCACGGACCGGCACTGGTCCGCGGCCTGGGGGTTGGGGAACACTGCTCTAGCCCAGTGGTTTCCAACCTTTTGACCCCTGAGGACTCCCCACTGAATCTCTGCTATCAGCCAGGGACCCCCAAGCAATTTGTACAATTTAAATTTCAAAGACAGGCGGACGATGTGAAAGTGCACACTAATGACCTTATTTCACTGAAGGGTGAGTGGTTGAAGAAAAGGAGTTGCTGGGAAATGTGTGTTCCACATACTGCACCTGGTGCCTCCTTGAAGCAGCTTTGGGGGGGGGGGAGGGGGGGTCTTAAACCCTAGCAAGAGGAACCCTCAATCTGTGCATACTAACTTTAATAATTTCTCTGTAAATCTGAACCAAAGAGACGAAGGAACACGAGAAAGAACCACGTGGACTGGTCGGAAACAGGCCTGACCAATGCCTACCAGTAGTGTGCAGTCTCACAGTGGCAATTGCAGGGCACCAGACCAGCTGGGGCATCATCCGAGTACAGGTTTCGGTGAGAGAAGACAGGGGCGCAGACCCATCCTCGAAACTAAACTACATAGTACTGTTAGTGCAGGTGTTTTTAGGCAGTTTAATCTTAGCCGGTGACTGTGTCTTGAAATTCACCTCAAGTAAAGTTCGCATGGAAGGCCATGCTGTGTCGCGTTTGCTCTGTAGCACAGCACTAAGGGCCTGATTAATGAAACGTTAGCGCCGCCTTTGCGTAATTTATTGACGCAAAGGTGGCGCAAACGTACAAAATATAATTATTGCTGAAATTTAAAATTCTAACAGCCGCCCGGGTTCCATTTTCGTTTTGGCATAGGGGCAAAACATATTGGCAACGCTACTGCATGGCAGACAGCATCATCAGCACACAACACTGATTAATTATGGCGCTGTGCATTTTGTTATACTATTAACAAAAAACAAGTTCCAGATTTTGACATAGTGCTGCTCAAAGTTTAGCAAAGTTCATCCTCAGTGTCCACTAGAATCTAGCCTGTACATATGCATTACAAACTATACCCTTAGTTGAATTATCAACGAAAAGGTTAGTAAAGATGTGACGTTCTTAATTGGTCACAAATATAATGCACTTTGAGATGGCTAAGGCCTGTGTGAGGAACTCACCATAGGCCTGGATCCAGTTGAGCCAGGCGGCCTACTAGCATGCTGCACATGAATAAAGACTCAGGACACATTGTTATTATTTCAGTGTCTGGCGTATAAAAGCAACTGATGCCTTCTATGTACGGCCGCATGCAGCGTGTGGTTGAAATTATTTTGGTGATGGCAGTAGGGTTATTGAGTGATCATTCATGCAGCCAAGTTCATAGTGATGACACTGCAAATAGCAGCACTGCCATGTGACTCTGACCCTGTAGGTGTTTGAGACCTGTAGCCCCTAAGAATATGTCATGGACCCCTGAGGGACCATTGACCACAGGTTGGGAATCACTGCTCCAGCCTGTATCTGTGTCCATTGTTACTAGTATGCCAACTATATCCATCAGTTGTGAGGTGAGTTTTCTAGTGGGAGTGGCTCAAAAGGCGGACTGGTGTTCCAAATTGTTTGTCTTTCCTGTTCCTAATTTGAGTGTCGCCATGCCACAACTCTTGTACCATTTTGAATACCTTTCAATTCCTACACCTTTCCAAGTAGGACTGCACATTCACAATGTTCATCATTATGATGCATAACTCTGAACTGTCACCAGACCAGGGTTTCCTTTCTGCAATACAATCAAGAGAACTGAAGAAAATAACTCGATGGTACCTCAACAGTGATGTGCATAGAATTGACAGAGACTTCTTTCCGTTCGTTAAAACTCTATTGATGGTTGTAATGAATCACTTATTCTCATAGCAAGGACATTTGTGTGCCAATCAATATGTATAACAGCCTAAAGAGCCTTCATTCTTTGGTTACCTTTCTCTCCTGTACTATTCCCTCAGGATTTATCATTGCTCTTCCGTTTAAGAGGTTGACTTTCCTCCTGGCTGCAATAACGCTGGCATTTTCTACATCATTTGTTTAGCTTTACTAAAGCTGAACAGCTCTAACAAACCTACAGTAGACATTGGCGTAATGTTTAAATATGCATACCTTAGCTTCTTGTTCCTCTGCAATTTCATTTAGCTCTTGGTCATGAATCAACAGAGGATGGCCTCATTAAAGCCAACAGCAGGTACCAATTTCTCAATCTGTGCACTACTTGACTCCAGCAAATATTGCACAAGCAGGTATGACTGGAAGCAATGAATTTTCAGGGTAGAAACAGGATAATATGAATCCCAAAAATAACCTGAATATATGAGGTAGAGGAAGCTAGCGCATCACAAACGAAACTGTAGCACTGGTTCCTGGCCTCAGGACTCATCAGTTGGTGAAAGCTAACAAACTGTTAGTACAGCTGCAAAAGAAAACCAGGCAGCAAGATTGCAGCATGTGATCATGTACCCTTGTAAAATAGCAATCTAAATTTGCAGATTACTATGAAGCACAAAGACCTTAGGAATCCTTTCGTAAAATGGTATTTGTAATATTTTAGTGACCTCTTTAATCAGTCACTGTTATCTACATTTGAAGGGAGCAACATCACTCTCTCCATTGCTTAATTTGTGCCAGACGTTGTAGGTGGTGGGCTCTGTCACTCGTAATTTGGGTACGTATTTTAAATCCTCAGACATAGTCACATAACAAGATATAAATATGCAGAAAAAGGTAAAAAGGGAGGCAGCGAAAGGCAGGAACTGAGCAACATAGAAAGAAAGCAAATGGGGACAAGGAACCTGCAAGAAACAGGCACACACAGTCCCAAGTTAGATTAGTCTGTTAGACTTTTCATCCTTGGCGTGGTCTCGCTTGAATTATGCCTCTGTTCCCCAGGTTGATGTGTGCTGGACTCTGATTGTGTTGTTTTTGTTTCACAGGGCACTTTAGCACTGCTAACCAGTGCTAAAGTGCAAGTGCTCCTTTACAAAATGTGGATGTAATTGGCTTATCCATGTTTGGCATATTTGATTTATTAGTAAGTCCCTAGTACAGTGCACTAGAGGTGCCCATGGCCTGTAAATCAAATGCTACTAGTGGGCCTGCAGCATTGGTTGTGCCACCCACATAAATAGCTCTGTAATAATTTCTCAGACCTCCCACTGCAGTGTCTGTGTGTGCAGTTTTAACTGTAAATTCGACTTGGCAAGCGCACCCACTTGCCAGACCTAAACCTTCCCTTTTCCTACATGTGAGGCACCTCTAAGGTAGGCCCTAGGTAGCCCCAAGGGAAGGGTGCAGTGTATGGGTAAGGCAGGACATATAGGTGGTCATTCTGACCTCGGCGGTAAAAGGCGCCTACCGCCGGTCAGAAATCCTCCATAATCCTGCCGCGGTCGCGGAAACCCGCCACGGTCATTCTGACCCGCAGAAGGCAAACCTCCGAAAATCCGACCGCCACAACAGACCGCCAGACCAGCGGTCGGCGGAAAGGTGGAGGTGACAAAACCTCCACCGTCACGCCAACAGAAATACGCCCATGCCATTACGACCCATGAATCCACGCGGCGGTCATTCAAACGCGGTATTCCATTGGCGGGACACACCGCCGCGGTCAGAATACACACAAACGAACAAAACTCAGCCACATTGGACGATTTGAATCCCACACACCTGGTACACATACACACACCACTCCCACACACACAATACGATATAAAACACCCACCCACATCACCCACAAACCCCTACGCTAAAAAATTCGTAAAGAAGGCAAGAGCGAGACACCAGCATCCAAAAAATAACAGCCACAGCCACTCAACACCATCACCCACACACTATCCACACACAAAACAACACACACCACCACACTCAACTCACTTAAATACACATACTCCACCCCACACATCATACACACCACCCCATGGCACCCCAAAGACAACCCCGCTTCACAGACGAAGAACTCAGGGTCATGGTGGAGGAAATCGTTCGGGTAGAGCCCCAGCTGTTCGGCACACAGATACAATACACCAGCATTGCCCGGAGGACGGAGCTATGGCAGAGGATTGTCGACAGGGTGAACGCAGTGGGACAGCACCCCAGAAATCGGGAAGACATCAGGAAGCGATGGAACGACCTACGGGGGAAGGTGCGTTCCATGGTATCCAGGCACAACATCGCCGTGCAGAAGACTGGCGGAGGACCCCCACCTCAACCCCCACAATTCACATCATGGGAGGAGGAAGTCTTGAACATCCTGCATCCTGACGGCCTCGCAGGAGTCGGCGGAGGAATGGATACTGGTAAGTTGAAGCTTCAATACTGCTTCCCCCCCACCTGCATGCCAAATCAGACCCCAACCCTCACCCCCATCCTCGAACCCCACCCTCACCCCCACCCCCATCCTCACCCCCACCCTCACCCCCACCACCATCCTCACCCCCACCACCATCCTCACCCCCACCCCCAGCACACCTATTCCCCGCCAATGTCTCACCATCACAACCCACACATCCCAAAACCTAGGCCTGCATGCGTCCACTAAGCATGGACACCCATCACCAAAGCATGCCCAATGCATATACACATCCCCCCCACAAGCCACCCTCACCAAAGCCCCCACACACGAATGCCAGCACTTGGGGACACGAGAACCCACAGATACACCCATATGCCACACATTGAAACTATAACCATACCTCTATACCCCTGCAGGACCCGACCGTCAACACACCGCGGCGGAGGGGCCAGAATTATCCACACCCCCCACCCAAGAGGCCGTCAGCGATGACAGCAGCTCTGTCGACCTGGACACCGATGACCAGCCCGGACCATCGGGGACCTCTGGACAGTCGGTTCCCCTCACACAGGCCCAGGCCACTACAGACCCAAACCCCTCTGGGAACACCAGCACAGCTCCCACCCAGCGGGCCCATGCCTCTGTCTCCAGGGCGCGTCAATCTGCGGTGTGTCTACCACTACAGGGCACCCAGGATAACCCACCACCCCAACAACAACAGGGACCTGGGGGCAGTGGTAGTGGGCACACCGGCCAGGGGGCAGAGGCCCAGGGAAACAGGGGAACTCGGAGGGCAGCTGTGCGACAGGGGGGGGAGGAGAGGCCCAGGGAACCCACTCTCCACGAGGTCCTCACCACCATCATGGGAGCATACAACCGCTCCCAGGAGACGATGGCGACGGTACTGGCCCGGTTCCAGGAGATCCAGGCGCTGCAGGAGGAACACTATCGGGGGTACAGGGAGGACATCAGAGCCATCAACACCACCCTGGTTACCATGGTAGGGCTGCTGCAGGACCTCGTCAACAACAGGGCGGACACTGAACAACACCCAAGGGCCCCTGCCACTAGCCTGGACCAAGAACAGCCAACCACCTCCGCCGGCGCTAGTGGACAGGAGGCCCCCGCACAGCAGCAGCCCACCAGACCCCCACCTCCTGCAGGAGAAGAACCACCCCGCAAGAGGGCCCTGAGATCTCGCAAGAAGACAGAGTAGGATGTCAAGACCCCCGCCAGCAATGGATACCACCTGATGTCATCCCACTGTCCCACATTGTCACCCTGTCCATCCTTGAACTGCCCATGCTCCATCTCTCCACAGGCCTCTGGACAATGCACCTGTGTGACTGTTACTCTGGACTCTGCCATGGACATTCCTTCACCATAGCCCCCACCCACTTGAAACCACCCATCCCATTTTGAGCACTTAAATAAACACCTATTTTGCACCAAAATATCAGGAGTCTGGCTGTGATTTCAATAGATTGTAATTGACATGACAGTGCAAATATGTCCTTGTACATGGTGAAGTCAACAAACAGCTGCCACAAAGCTGTAGTCCATGGGGAAACGAAGCACAGGACTCGTAGTGGGGACCCCAGATCTGAAATAGGGAGGGAAAAGCCAAAACTCAGTCATCATACACTGGGGCAAATAGACAGGCAGCAGAGATGCTGGAGAGTAGTTAACATTTACTAAATTATCTTTGAAATGTTACCTGTGTCCTATTGGAAGTACTGTTCAATGATTCTGTCCCTGTTGTCTGTTTCAGCCCCGTCGTCTTCCTCCTCGTCACTCTCCTCAGGTTCCACCGCTGCCACAACACCACCGTCTCGACCATCCTCCTGCAGGAAAGGCACCTGGCGGCGCAAAGCCAGGTTGTGAAGCATGCAGCAGGCCACGATGATGTGACACACCTTCTTAGGTGAGTACATTAGGGATCCACCTGTCATATGCAGGCAGCGAAACCTGGCCTTTAGGAGGCCAAAGGTGCGTTCGATCACCCTCCTAGTACGCCCATGGGCCTCATTGTACTGTTCCTCTGCCCTGGTCCGGGGATTCCTTACTGGGGTCAGTAGCCACGACAGGTTGGGGTACCCAGAGTCCCCCACTAGCCATACACGGTGTCTCTGTAGCTGTTCCATCACGTAAGGGATGCTGCTATTCCTCAGGATGTAGGCGTCATGCACTGACCCTGGGAATTTGGCATTTACATGCGAGATGTACTGGTCAGCCAAACACACCACCTGGATGTTCATTGAATGGTAATTTTTTCTGTTCCTGTACACCTGCTCCCTGTCTCTTGGGGGAACCAAAGCCACATGGGTCCCATCAATGGCACCAATTACGTTGGGAATATGTCCAAGGGCGTAGAAATCACCCTTCACTGTAGCCAATTCGCCCACCTCAGGGAAAATGATCTAGTTCCTCACGGATTTCATCAGGGCAGACAACACTCTGGATAACACCTTCGAAAACATGGGCTGAGACATCCCAGAAGCAATTCCCACGGTTGTCTGAAATGACCCACTTGCCAAGAAATGGAGTACTGACATGACCTGCACCAGAGGGGGAATCCCTGTGGGTTGGCGGATGGGGGACATCAGGTCGGGCTCCAGCTGGGCACACAGTTCATGGATAGTGGCACGGTTAAGACGGTAGGTCAGGATAATGTGGCGTTCTTCCATTGTCGACAGGTCCACCAGCGGTCGGTACACGGGAGGATTTATCCGTCTCCTCGCCCAACCCAGCGGACGGTGCCTAGGAAGGACAACATGGAGCACACAGTCAAGCAACCCACAGGTACGTACTCACAGCTAGCACAGTATACGATTCTCTATGCAGTGAATGGCGTGTCTGAGTGGCTATGCAAGGCCTAGGCCTGTGTGACGCAGTTGAAATTGAGCCATGTGGGCCCTGGAAATGGCGGCTGCCTGACCTGTGAAGTGTGACAATGGGATGTGAGGTCAATGCGCTGGCGTGGCACACCGCGGCGGGCGGCGGGCGAAGACCGCGGCGCGAAGCCGCATTGGTTAACATTGAAGCCTATGGGTTTCAGGAGCCAATGGCGAAGGGCGCCGGCGGTGGCGGGACGCACCGCCGCGGTACGCACCGCCGCGGACGTGACCGCCATTTTCTATCTACTTATCCACTTGCGACTTGAACTTTCACAGGAGAGGACCTATACTGCAAGTGTTGCTGTGACCTCGGTCTGGAAGGGACAATGGCTGCTGCGCCTGGGGAAAGGGCCCCTGCCTTCACTGGAGAGGAGTTGGAGAAACTTGTGGATGGGGTCCTCCCCCAGTATGCGCTACTCTACGGTCCTCCAGACCAACAAGTGAGTTTAATTCAATATGGATTTGGGGCCACTGGCTGGCTTGGGGGCCTGGCGGGGGGCCTGGCGGGGATGGGGGGCATGTTGGGCCTGGCGGGGGGCATGGCGGGGGGCCTGGCGGGGATGGGGGGCATGTTGGGCATGGCGGGGTGCCTGGCGGGGATGGGGGGCATGTTGGGCCTGGCGGGGGGCCTGGCGGGGATGGGGGGCATGTTGGGCCTGGCGGGGGGCCTGGCGGGGATGGGGGGCATGTTGGGCCTGGCGGGGGGCATGGCGGGGGGCCTGGCGGGGATGGGGGGCATGTTGGGCCTGGCGGGGGGCATGGCGGGGGGCCTGGCGGGGATGGGGGGCATGTTGGGCCTGGCGGGGGGCATGGCGGGGGGCCTGGCGGGGATGGGGGGCATGTTGGGCCTGGCGGGGATGGGGGGCATGTTGGGCCTGGCGGGGGCCTGGCGGGGATGGGGGGCATGTTGGGCCTGGCGGGGGGCATGGCGGGGGGCCTGGCGGGGATGGGGGGCATGTTGGGCCTGGCGGGGGGCCTGGCGGGGATGGGGGGCATGTTGGGCCTGGCGGGGGGCATGGCGGGGGGCCTGGCGGGGATGGGGGGCATGTTGGGCCTGGCGGGGGGCATGGCGGGGGGCCTGGCGGGGATGGGGGGCATGTTGGGCATGGCGGGGGGCATGGCGGGGGGCCTGGCGGGGATGGGGGGCGTTGGGCCACTGGAAAGGAAAAAGCTGAGAAACTTGAACGTGGTATTTCTCCCTCCCTGTACGTGTCACATAGGTCCGCGCCCATGAGAAGATCGGGATTTGGCGTGCCATCGCCAAGGAAGTCCGGGCCCTGGGGGTCCACCATCGACGGGGCACCCACTGCCGCAAGAGGTGGGAGGACATCCGCCGCGGGACCAAGAAGACCGCCGAGTCTCTGCTGGGGATGGCCTCCCAACGTAGGCGGGGTGCCTGCCGTCAACTGAGCCCCCTGATGTTCCGGATCCTGGCGGTGGCCTACCCTGAATTGGATGGGCGCGTGAGGGCAGCACAGCAGACACAAGGGGGTGAGTACAAGCATTATCTACTCTGTTGTCGCGCAGTGGAGGTGTCTGGGTGGGGGAGGAGGGCTGGGGGTCCCCCTAGGCCAGGGCGATATCTGTAGGCTGGGCACCCCCGTAAGCCCCTGTGTCCCCAGCCACCACCCTCAGTAGTTTGTCAGTACAGCCATCCCTGGGCCGTGTCATCCATGGGTGCAGTTGTCAACTCTAGGCGTGTAGGGCATGTTCCACGGAATGCGTAGCGGACCCCAAGTGCGCAACTTAGTGCAGGGGGCATCTGTGTCTGTCATGTCCGCTAACTGTACCGGAGATCCATGTACTCAATATCCCTTTATTTCTCTCTCCCCCCCCCTTTTTGTTTGTCTTTCTGTGCTTGTGTGCATCAGCATCATCAGGCGGAGGAGAAGTGGCATCGGGGCAGGAGGGAGCTGCATCTCACATGGCCCAGGAGGGCCATGCCACAGAGTCAGACTGGACCAGTGAGACGGAGGGCGAGGGGAGCTCCACGACGGGGACGACTGGACCCTGCAGCGACACGGACACGTCCTCGGAAGGGGGCTCCCTTGCGGGGGTGGCACCATCCGTGCCCCCCGCCATTACAGGTACAGCCGCCACCCAGCGCACCATCTCCGCCCTCCCAGCAGCCCCTCAGCGTTCGCCCCGTGCCCGCTCTGCCAGGAAGCCGGGCATCTCCTTCGCCCCAGGCACCTCAGGCCCTGCCCCTGTTACCCCCGCTGCCCTCAGTGAGGAGGTCATTGACCTCCTCCGAACGCTCATTGTTGGGCAGACTACCCTTTTGAATGCCATCCAGGGGGTGGAGAGGGAGGTTCATCGCAGCAATGCGTACCTGGAGGGCATTCATTCGGGTCAGGCTGCCCATCAGCGATCGTTCCAGGCTCTGGCCTCAGCACTGACGGCAGCCATTGTCCCTGTCTCCTGCCTGCCTCTACTAACTCCCTCCTCCCAGTCTCCTGTTCCTCTGCCTGTCCCACCCACACCATCAGACCAGCCTGCACACACCTCAACACCCAAGAGAAGCTCATCCAAACATAAGCACCACAGATCACGCAGACATTCACACACGCAACATTCCGATGCAGACATGCCAACAGTCACTACCACCTCTGTGACCCCCACCTCCTCGTCTCCCTCCTCCCTCCCTGTGACGTCTACACTCACACCTCCATTCACCTCACCATCAGCCAGTGTTTCCATCACCAGCACACCCTCCACTCCAGTCCGCACACATGCAGTCACCACCCCCACTGCCATTTACACGTCCCCTGTGTCCTCTCCCACTGTGTCTGTCACCCCCTCTTCCACACCACACAAACGCAGCCACCCACCCACCCAACAGCCATCCACCTCACGACAGCCTATCCCTCCTGCACCTGCACCCAAAGACAGCAAACGTGACTCACCTACAACCACATCCTCTCCCTCCACTCCCATTCCCACTGTACCTACCACTCTCCATTGTCCCAAGAAGCTCTTCCTCGCCACTACTAACTTCTTTCCTGACCCTGAGCCCCCCCCTCCTTCTCGTCGGGGTAAGAAGAGCACCTCAGCCACCACCAGCCCTGCAGCCCCCTTGACAAGGGTGCAGGGGTATTGGAGCCCGCCAGCCCGCATGTCTGGATCTTCGCCCAACAGCAAGGGGACAGCCAGCCCACCCCCTGGGAAGAGGAGCAGAAGGCGGAAGGGTCGCCGCAGGAGCCCGCCTTCTACATCCCCCCCGAACACCACCCAGAGACAGTCACCAGCCACAGCTCCAAAGGGAGGAAAGGGCCACAGGCCCACGACTAAGGAGGGCAAGGGCAGCAAGTCGGAGAGGTCAGGCAGCAGGCCTGCTGCCCAGGAGGAGCCCACAACCCCCATAGCCGCTGCCCCGGGAGGAACCGGCACAGCTGCCCCGGGAGAGCCCACCACCCCCATAGCCGCTGCCCAGGGAGGACCCAGCCCAGCTGGCCAGGAGGGCCCCACCACCCACAGCCCAGGTGGGCAGTGAAGGAGCACCATCCCCGCTGCCCAGGAGGGCACCACCAGGCAATTAGCAGTTGGCCATAGACCGGCCGCCGTCTCAAGAACCGCTGAACTGGGCCCTTCAGGGCAAGGACCGCTGAACTGGGCCCCGCCGTCTCAAGAACCGCTGAACTGGGCCCCGCCGTCTCACGCACCGCTGAACTGGGCCCCGCCGTCTCAAGAACCGCTGAACTGGGCCCCGCCGTCTCAAGAACCGCTGAACTGGGCCCCGCCGTCTCACGCACCGCTCCGCTGGGCCCCGCCGTCTCAAGAACCGCTGAACTGGGCCCTTCAAGGCAAGGAGCGCTGAACTGGGCCCCGCCGTCTCACGCACCGCTCCGCTGGGCCCCGCCGTCTCAAGAACCGCTGAACTGGGCCCCGCCGTCTCACGCACCGCTCCGCTGGGCCCCGCCGTCTCAAGAACCGCTGAACTGGGCCCTTCAAGGCAAGGAGCGCTGAACTGGGCCCCGCCGTCTCACGCACCGCTCTGCTGGGCCCCGCCGTCTCAAGAACCGCTGAACTGGGCCCCGCCGTCTCACGCACCGCTCCGCTGGGCCCCGCCGTCTCAAGAACCGCTGAACTGGGCCCTTCAGGGCAAGAACCGCTGAACTGGGCCCTACAAGGCAAGGAGTGCTGAACTGGGCCCTTCAAGGCAAGGAGCGCTGAACTGGGCCCCGCCGTCTCAAGAACCGCTGAACTGGGCCCTTCAGGGCAAGAACCGCTGGCCCTTTGGCAGACGTGGCAGGGCAGGATCTATCTCGGGCAGGGCTGCAGGATGTCCTCTGGCCAACTTGCCTCCTCCAGTGGCAGTGGGGTCTGTTATGGACTGTATGGACTGTGGCTTTGCTCTCCCCAGGATGGCCCAGTGGGCAGGCCACCCACTGTATGGACTGTATGGACTGTGGCTTTGCTCTCCCCAGGATGGCCCAGTGGACAGGCCACCCACTGTATGGACTGTATGGACTGTGGCTTTGCTCTCCCCAGGATGGCCCAGTGGGCAGGCCACCCACTGTATGGACTGTATGGACTGTGGCTTTGCTCTCCCCAGGATGGTCCAGTGGGCAGGCCACCCACTGTATGGACTGTATGGACTGTGGCTTTGCTCTCCCCAGGATGGCCCAGTGGGCAGGCCACCCACTGTATGGACTGTATGGACTGTGGCTTTGCTCTCCCCAGGATGGCCCAGTGGGCAGGCCACCCACTGTATGGACTGTTTGGACTGTGGCTTTGCTCTCCCCAGGATGGGCCAGTGGGCAGGCCACCCACTGTATGGACTGTTTGGACTGTGGCTTTGCTCTCCCCAGGATGGCCCAGTGGGCAGGCCACCCACTGTATGGCCTGTTTGGACTGTGGCTTTGCTCTCCCCAGGATGGCCCAGTGGGCAGGCCACCCACTGTATGGACTGTTTGGACTGTGGCTTTGCTCTCCCCAGGATGGGCCAGTGGTCATGGAGTCCCCTCGTGGATCTGGCGTTGTGTACTCAAGTGGCTGAGGTGCCCCCCCTTCCCTTCCCCCTGAGGTGCCTGTCCTATTTTCTTTCTGATGCCCCTGCAGTGTTCTCTCCGTGGAGTTCTTGTCGTGGGACTGGGCCTTGCCCCTTTGCACAGGACCCCTGTGATCCACGGACAGTGGTTGGACTACATTTAGTAGCTGTATATATTTTGTACATAGTTTATTTATTTATTGGGATTACTGGTGTCCATATTTCAATATATCTGCCCGTTTATGATCTCTTCTTTTGGTCTTTGCATTATTTCGGAGGGGGGTGGTTTGTGGGTTGTGACAGTGATCTGTGGGAATGCATTGATGTGTGTGTTGTAGTGGGTGTGGGTGGGTGGGTGTGTGCCGGTAATCTTTTCCCTCCCCTGTGTCGTAGGTGCAGTACTCACCGATGTCTTCCGCGCCGCCGGGCGTGCTCCTGGTATATGAGCAGGAATAGGAGTGCGGGGATGACCTGCAACTCTGGCTCCATACTGCCGGAATCTCGCGTGGAGTGCGTAGAGGTGAGCGTTTTCCCGTTCGTAGTCTGTTTCTGCCGTGTTCTTATCGGCGGTGCTCCCGCCCCGGAAAAGGTGGCAGATTGGTGGGTCGTAATAGGGTGGGCGGTACATTGTCTGCCGCCGGGCTGTTGGCGGGAACCGCCGCGCTGTTTGTTTGTACCGCTGTGGCGGTCGGAGTGTTAAGTTGGCGGGCTGTGTTGGCGGTTCCCGCCAGGGTCAGAATTGCATATTTTAGACCGCCGGCCTGTTGGCGGCTTGGCCACCGCTTTATCACCGACCGCCAGGGTCAGAATAAGGGCCATAGTAATGTGTTTTATATGTCCTGACAGTGAAATATTGCTAAATTCGTTTTTCACTGTTGCAAGGCCTGTCCCTCTCATAGGTTAACATGGGGGCTACCTTTAAATCTGATTAAAGTGTGGATTCCCTTTGCGAGCAGACGGACATGTGGAGTTTGGGGTCTCTGAGCTCACAATTTAAAAATACATCTTTTAGTAAAGTTGATTTTAGGATTGTGTGTTTGAAAATGCCACTTTTAGAAAGTGAGCATTTTCTTGCTTATACCATTTCTGTGACTCTGCCTGTTTGTGGATTCCCTGTCTGGGTCAGATTGACAGTTGGGTTGGTTGCACCTCACCCTAGACAGTGACACAAAGGGAGCTGTGGTGTAGCCTGCATATCCTGATGAGCCATCTGTGCTAGGAGGGAGGGGAGAAGTGGTCACTCACACCTGAAAGGGCTGTGCCTTCCCTCACACAATGCAATCTCCAACCCCCTGGTGAGTGTCTGGGGCCTGGCCTGGAAAAGGCAGGATTTCACATTCAAAAGAGACTTTACTTTGAAGTAGGCCTACTTCAAAGGAGAAATTGAGTATAAGAAGGGCACCCAAAACCACAGACTTTAGAACACTTCTGGAAACAATAGGAACCTCTGCCTGTAGAAGAGCGGAAGAGCTGAGGAAGAAGAGCTGCCCTGCCTGTGGCAGTGCTTTGTGGAGCTATCCTGCAGTTGCTGCTTCTGCCAGAGGAAGAGGGCAAAGACTGGACTTTGTGTGCCTTCCATCTTGAGAAGAAATCTCCATGGGCTTGTTTAGAGCTTGCCTACTGTTGTTTGAAATCTCAGCGACAGCAAAGACTTCTCTCTGCCAGCGCCTGGAGTCTCTGGAGAGACTCCTGCTCTGACAAGTGGTGCCTTATCTAGTCCCTGGGCCCACAAAAGGAAATCTGGTGAAAATTCAAGGAAATCGACTTCGGATGACTTCGGACCGACGCCGCTACTGAATGCGGTGATGCTGTCTGCAACTGACTATGTGATCTTCGCTAGAACGCGACGACCTTCGCAGGCCCGACATTGCTGCAGCCCCACCGAAGTCCGCGACTCCGTGGAAGTCGCTGCATCACGTCATGACCGACGCCGCTCGAAGTGCGCGGATTCAACATTTTGCACAGACGCCGCGATCCCCGACTTCGCGCATTGGCTTGTTTTAATTTCTTCACCAAGGTACTGTACCTGGGGGTCTACGCGACTCCGTATCCGGCGCTGCTGGTGTCAGATTGATGGGAACAACTCTGTTACGACGCCATGTTAACACCTCATCTAAGCTTTTTGTGTTTCTAAGCGCTGTTTGTGAGTTTAATCTTTAAAAATTCCTAACTTGACTTGAGTATGTCAGATTTTTGTTGTTTTGGTCTTGTTTTGTTTAGATAAATATTTCCTATTTTCTAAACTGGTGTTGTGTAATTTTGTAGTGTTTACATTAAGTTACTCTGTGTGTTGGTACAAATACTTTACACCTAGCACTCTGAAGTTAAGCCTACTGCTCTGCCAAGCTACCAAGTGGGTAAGCAGGGGTTAGCTGAGGGTGATTCTCTTTTACCCTGACTAGAGTGAGGGCCCTGGCTTGAACAGGGGGTAACCTGACTGTCAACCAACGACCCCATTTCTAACAGTGTCCATGCAGAAATTCTACATTGACAGCTGCACCTTCTCAACAGGGCAAAACAATTGTTGCACCAACCAACCAGTACAAAGCCTATAATTTCCATTGGCCAAGAGTGGATATTCTGAGACAACATTGATGTGGTATATTTTTAGTAATTTTGACTTCCGTCTTCTTGCGCTCAAGCTTCTTTTCTGTGGAAAGTTCTGGTATGTGCAAAGCATTTGCATTACAATTCGCTATGCACGGCCTTTGTTGGAGGCTACCTCTCTTTATAGTGTACAACCATGATGTGCACTGTGCAGAGAGTCCAAACAACCACACCTTAGTTTATAGATGTAAAAACTAGACCACTTAATGCTCTAATGATTATGGTAGCTTGGTCGAGCAGTTAGGCCAATCTTGGAGAAGTGCTAAGCATTTGGTGTACTCACAATATCAATAAATAAGGACACTCACTCAAAAAATAACTCAAGACCAATTTACAAAAAACTTCAGCTTTTATTAACATTTTAAGACCAAGACCATCAAAATTGGGTAAGTACTTTTTAAGTTATGATTTTTTAAAATTGCGCAAACATTTTCTTTTTGTGAGTAATTACCCACTGTAGGAATCAAAGGGAGAAACTTTAACAATGCATATAAAATCAGGTAGTGCGTTTACCAATGTCTCCTTTCATTTGTAGGTCGAAGTGTCCTGTGAACCAGCTGGGGAAGTTCTAGTGGCTTCCAGTCTCGGCGGCAGTAGCTGCTGAAAAGTCTTGTGAGCTGATGTAGGACCACTGTGGGGACCACTTAGAAAAGCACTGTGCAGGCAGACTTGAAGGTGAGTCTGATGGGTCCCTTTGGAGTTTGGAGGACACAAGGGATGGGGGACTCTCAGAACACAGCTGGTTCTCCAGACCAGAGCCCAGAGAGGCTGGGTGCAGAGCAGATAGGTGAGCCAAGAGCTGGGCTTTGCGCAAAGATGACTTTGGAACCAGGAGGCAGGTCACTTTCAGGGTGGATTGCAGTTCAGCAGGGCCAATCTGGGGGGTGGTTCTTTTGTGTCCTGAAGTCCTTTGACTGGAGCTTGCTTATGATCCTTGTAGAGTCCAGAGTGGACTTTTCTTCTGGGTGTGGGATGTTGGGGGTCCAGTCCCCCGGGCTATTGCACGGTTCAGCCACTGGAGGTCCTGTGCCACCAAACTTGGCACACTTGCAGGAGTTTTCCTCTGGATCCGTGGGTGGATTTTTCTCCGGTTGCTGTTGTAAAGAGTGATGCCCTCACTCTGAAGGGAAATCTTCAGAGGGATGGAGGTCTTCTAGGGGTTTGTGGAGTCTATCCGATGTCCATGCAGCCCCTGTGGGGCGATTGTAGAGTCCTGGGTGCCGCAGCCAGGGTTTGACACCTTTTTCTTTGTGCAGCCGGATTGCAGTTCTCGAGCCTTGGGTCTTCCTTGTTGCTGGCCATCTTGTGTCTTTGGAATCTGATCTGCAGGTCTAGGGAGCACTAAATACTGCATTTAGTGGGCATTTAGGGTGGAGTCCCTAGTAGTGACCAATATGTCATCTACCTTAGGGTGGCTACACACGCTGTGTGACCACTTCCTGTGGGCAGAGGTCACTTTCCTATCCCTGATTGGCTATTTTCCTACCATGCAAGATTGAGGAAAATTCAATGGAGTGGTCACCTTGCATGCAACACCTTGGGGGTGACCACTTCCCCTGTCCTTTGTGCATTTCCTTCCATTGCTCTAACCAAAAGTGGGGGTTTTCAATGGGGGTGGCCATCTGCTGCTAGCAGCAGGGCTGAGGATCGAGTTTCATAGGTGGCAAGCCCTTTGAAGCTCACTGGCAGGGCAGTGCACATTCCTGGGGGAGGAGATGTAAAACCACTGCCCAAGAAGGGCTTTGTTTTCTGAACCCAGAGAGCAGAGGTTGTTACCCCAGGGTTTCAGAATATGGTCTGGTGGTTGCAGGCTGGTTGTTTCTGGCCAAGAACCAAGCCAGGGTTACTTAGCTTTGTGGGGGTCGCCTCTAAGGTGCCCCCTGTGTACATTTAGCAATAAATCCAATACTGGTACCAGTGTGGATTTATTGTTCTGAGTTGTTTGATACCAAATAACCCAGCGTTCAGAGTGGCCAACATGTAGCTGTGAAACTCATACTGACCAGTGTCCAGCATATGCATTTAAAATGACTGTTCTGTTCACTTACTATGTCCCATTTTTGGCAAGGACACAGTAGGGGCATCTAAGCCCATGCAGTATACTGTACTCTGCCTTAGGACTGTTAGGCCTGCCAGAGGGGTGGCTTAACTATATTGCGTGCAGTGTGTAGTCGACAAGTCACACAGGCTGTGTCATGTTGAGTTTGCATTTTGGGTTTGCGCCAGGACATTCAGCCTGCAATGGTAGTGCTGGGTGTACTTGGATGCATAGTCCTTGAGGGTGGCATAATCTGTGCTGCTGCCCTCAGGGGCCCACCCTGAGTACCCCTTGCCCTGGGTACATAAGTGTCATTTTCTAAGGACTTATAGTGGCAGCTTAAGGTGTTGCCAATTGTGCCAATGCATCACACCAGTTTTGGAAAAATTATCTTCCTCAGGGAACCTGGTTAGCAGGGGCCCTAGGCACTAACAGCTTTAAAACCACATCAAATACCAGGCAAAAAGTGAAGGCTAACAATGCCAAAATAGGTCCTTTCTCACAGCCTTTCTGTGGTTGGCGGTGATAAAAAAACACAGGAGCAGCTGGACCTTTTGGTGCTTGCGCTCATCCAGGATTTTACACTTCCATGGAAGGTTAATCTAGCATTTATCTCTAATCTGCAATCAATCCATTTACTAAACAAACTTTCTCTTTGTTTGCATGCTTTAACAATGTCTTTCAGATTTATTTGTAATGGTCGTTAGCTGTTTTAGGATGTTTGTTTTAATCTTATTGATTGGTTTTATGGTATGTTGAGGTAACACTAGTTTACGTCTTTGCATTCCCAGTTGTCTTCCAGTAAGGACATATTTCTTCCTGTTCAGCAGATGGACCGAGGAGTTACCATCAATGCCACAGAATAAATAGAACATCAACAGAAAATATAAAACGAAATAGGCAGCTCAGGCAAGCTGGTGCATTTTAATTAGCAGTTAAACAAGGGGAATATTGACTTTTATGCACTCTAAAATGTTTTATAAGGCGGAATCCTGCTACGTTCATTCCTGCTACCCTTCTGTACATAAAATACATTCAGTGATTTATAGTAATGATTTTTAATGTGTAATAGAAAAACTTTAGTGAGTTGGCTAAAGACTTTAAATTATAAAAACAAGGTTGTACATGCTTTCCTTTCAGCACATTAAAAGAACATGTCATACAGTAAAGTGCAATTTCATATTAATCAGGATCAGTCCCGATTATTTTTGTCTAATTTAACAAAAACTTTAATAATAATATGCTACAGAATAATCATTGATTGTTCTAGCCACGCCATGGATCACTCCACAGAACTGTTCACTCTTCTATGCTTCCAAGCAAATAGGTCAGAAGAATGATTTACAGAGGACCTGATTTAGATCTTGGTGGAAGGAATACTCCGTCAAAAATGTGATGGATAACCCTTCAGTATTACGATCCCGTTGTAGCCTATCGAGATCATAATACGGCAGACGGGATATCCGTCACATTTGTGATGGAGTATTCCATCATCCCTGATCTCAATCAAGTCCAGAGATCTCTCATGCTGTGGGCCTACACACATCATGTGTTGCAATGCGTCATTAGGGCCTCCCCAAGCATTAACATAACCTGCCTTCATGGCAAGAATCCAGGCCTTGCCCCAGTAGCAATTGTTTTTAAGTTACTGTTGTGCAAATGCCATACAATAATGTCATATCTCAATGTCAGACGTGTTAATTAAATATTTTTCACAAATCAAGGACGAAAGACTCAATTGATAGCTTGGAAGATATCTCATTACTGAGATGAATCTTTAGTTTTCTACAGTATATTTTTGATCTGTTTTTGTTTTGATAATCATCATCATAGCACACGTGTTCTGCAAGTTACCAATAATTGTGGTGGCACTTCACCGTGTTGTTCGAAGGTCTTCCATTCAATTTCGTTCCCAAGAAAGTTCACCGTCCTCAATGCATAAAATGTACTAAAAAAACAGTATAAAGCCGTGTTTGGACTCTGGGGATGAAATCTGAATTATATAGCTTGGGTGTATACTCTAATTGTGATTCCTTATGGTGAGCAGCCCTACTCTTGCCTTAGTGCAACTCTTGTAGCAGACTGCAGCAGCTCCCGGGCATTCTTACACATAACTGCCTCAGTCAGTTCTTTTTTACACCTCCGTGCAGTTCCACAAAGTAGTAACAAGACTATGTTTCCGATTGAATCATTTACACGAAGGTCCATAACTTCATGTAACTGTATTGCAACATCAGTAACTATACCTTGAATGTGCCACAGGAACAATGAGTAGCTGGTCTGCATTGTAAAGAGAAAATGCCAATTTATTATTTCTCAAGGATATGCTGTAAGAAAGCCATAAATATGTTGTGAGGAACACAGTTGTTGATGCTTTGGTGGGCAGTCTAACAATCCTATTGAAGGGTCCAGCAAGAGACCTTCAGTTTTCAAACCTTTTGGAATTTAACTGATGGACGTTTCGAGTAGGAGGGGGCATTATCAGGCAGGTAACTAATAAGTTGTTAACATTCTGTGTGGAGTGCAAAAGTTGCTTTATGGTGTGGACTAAGTCCAAAAAGCAGGAATAGCTAAACAAAAAGCAGCAGGTGAAATTGCAAGCCAAACAAGTGTGAATTAATTAAACAGGAGGCAAGGACACAGCCTTGTTAAAGCCAATGTTTCGTCATTTTTTCACATGTCCTGTTTCCATCCATCCATGTGTCAATGTGAAAAGCAATAATCACGTTGAGTACATTTTGTTTGAACCCCTTGCCACCTAACTTTTTCTGAAGCTTCTTCCTGCCAACTGACGAAATATCAGCCCTGAAGACCACAAATCATATAAACAAGCTACCACTATCTAGAGGATTTTCTAGGTCGTACAAACCAATGTAAATACCTGGTATCTGATTAAAGTGCCTCTAAAAGTCCCTTGCAATGTTATAATCAGGGCTTTTTCATTCTATTCAGTTGGACAGAAAACTTGTTTTTTTTCAAATGTTTCTTAGGGCCAGATGTAGCAAGAAATGCCTTTGCGGCTCGGAAATTGCAAGTCGGTGCGACTCACAATTTCCGAGTCGCAAAAGCAAATGCAGAATGGTGTCTCAGACACCTTCTGTGAGTCTCTATGGGGTCGCAAAGACCCACCTCATTAATATTAATGAGGTGGGTTGCATTTTGCGACCCCATAGCGAGTCCCTGAACTCACAGGGATGGTGGCCTGCTGAAGACAGCAGGCCTCCATGTCTGTGACTGCTTTTTAAATAATGCAGTTTTTCTTTTTTTTGCAGCCCGTTTTCCTTAAAGGAAAACGAGTTGCAAAATAAAAAAAATAATGAAACTATTTGGTTTCGGTTTTTCAGAGTAGGCAGTGGTCCATTCGACCACTGCCTGCTCTGAAAACCCCTTTTTGGCAACATTCACAAAGGACCCCCTTCCCTTTTGAGAATGGGTTACCACCAATGTGACACTGGTGGTAACTGCGAATTGCTTTGCGACTGCGTTCGCGGTCAAAAAGCAATTTAGCATGGCGCTGCGAGTCGCAAATAGGAAGGGGACACCCCTTCCTATTTACGAGTTGCATTCACAATTTGCAAGTCAGTACCGACTCGCAAGTTGTGAATGAGCATCGCATTCGGCATTTTGCATGGCGCAAACTGCGATTTTCGCAGTTTGCACCATGCAAAATGCTTGCTACATCTGGCCCTTAATGTGTTTTGTCCGGCTGACACTATGCTCCTAACAAACTCAAGATAACCTCAATTATGATTTTGCATTATCAATCACCGACTTCATAATAATACTAAAGTGACACACCTCTTGGGATATTTAATAACTTACTCACACAGTCCTTCCACTCTGCAATGTCTGCACTCAAAGCAGGTGTAGTGTTATACCATGACTCATCTACGGATGACAATATCCAGAAATCTCTTGTCATGTACTCATTGTCATCTCATCCATTTGCTTCCACCTTATATTTCGAAATAAACGTCTTTTCCTTGTTGATAATGCTTCAACAATTTGCCTGCCTTTTACAATGTAACATTCCCACCCCTTTTCATGCTGTAAGTATCCTCGTCATATTTGCACTTTTTTTTAAAACATCCCACTATGAAACTGAATTCTGTAGTTTGAGAAATGTTTGAGTGGCATTTTGAACTTTGCCAAGGTTCTGTGCTCATTAACTAGAGTTACCAAGCACCCTAATAGTCTTTTGAAAATTTGGAGACCTGTTCTTTCTCCTTAAATACGGAGACAGAGATCCTCAGCTCCAACTGCTCCACCTGGGACAACTCCTGGTGACCAGCCACCCTAGGAACTGCACCAACCCCCACAACCCATGCACACAACCTCGGCTTCATACTAGACTCATCGCTCACCATGACCCAGCAAGTCAACGTCGTCTCATCCTCATGTTTCAACACCCTCCGCATGGTTCTCAAGACCTTCAGATTCATCCCCATTGCAACCAGAAGAACGGTCACCCACGCCCTCGTCAGCAGCAGACTGGACTATGGCAACGCACTCTACGTGGGAACAATGGCCAAGCTCCAGAGGAAAATTCAACGTATTCAGAATGCCTCTACACGCCTCATCCTCAACATCCCACACAACAAACACATCGTAGCCCACCTCAGAGATCTTTACTGGCTCTCTGTCAACAAAAGGACCTTCATACTCCTCATCCATGCTCACAAGGCACTCCACGACACAGGCCCTGACTACCTCAACAACGGTTTCAGCTTCCACATACCCACCCGCCAGCTACGCTCCACCAACCTCACCCTTGCCACCTTGTAGACAAGTTAAATTCCTGTGGATGTTGATAACTCTCTACCTCAAAAGTGCTTTGAAATCCTTAAATGAGAGATCCAATATTCTGTTAAAAGGTATGCACAATGGTGTACACAATGCCTCTCCTATCCATAGAGGAGGTTTTAAATAAAGGAACAGTTAAACTTTAGCAGTCACTTTTGCAGGTTAGCAGTTTATTTTCCATTTTGAGACTGATGCCAGGCCAAGACCAACCATTTGCAGTTCATAGAGCACTTCTCTGGACTCGAGATGCTTTGTGACTCAGACATTCAGGAGATCAGATTTCCAGCCTACTGTATTATGGTGTTCTGTGAAACTGGAAGTAATGCAGCCAACACACAATGTACTGATCCAACCCTGGTCTCCCTACCCACTTGGTTGAATTTGTCTGCCCTACCCTACACCTACTTGCTTTTTTTTGCATCTATTAAACAAAGTTAGGGCCTGATTTAGAGCTTGGCGGGCGGCAGGGGTGTGGGGGGAGATGACGGCATCACAAACATGATGGATATCCCATCTGCCATATTTCAATTGCATTATAGCCTATGGAACTTGTAATACAGCGGATGGAATTTCCATCACATTTGTGATGGAGTAAACCCTCTGCCAAACTATAAATCAGGGCCTTAACCTTGAAAACCACAGTTGTCAGTGATATGCAGAATGAGTCCAGCTGAAGGCAGCTGATAAATGCATCTGCACAGAGACGAACTAGCCTATATGGCAACCTAGGAGGGCTGGTCTGAGAGGCCAGTGTTTGGACTGTTTGTGCACCATGTTACATGGTCTGCTGGGCTGTGCTTTTACTTTTGAGAACCCTGAAAAAAACATTGCCTGCAGCAAGCTAAAATACGGTTTCCTATACCTTGCAAAGCACTTATACATTATGGCCCTCATTCTGACCCTGGCGGTCTTTGACCGCCAGGGCGGAGGACCGCGGGAGCACCGCCGACAAGCCGGCGGTGCTTCAATGGGGATTCCGACCGCGGCGGTAAAGCCGCGGTCGGACCGGCACCACTGGCGGGGTCCCGCCAGTGTACCGCGGCCCCATTGAATCCTCTGCGGCGGCGCAGCTTGCTGCACCGCCGCGGGGATTCTGACCCCCCCTACCGCCATCCAGATCCCGGCGGTCGGACCGCCGAGATCCGGATGGCGGTAGGGGGGGTCGCGGGGCCCCTGGGGGCCCCTGCAGTGCCCATGCCACTGGCATGGGCATTGCAGGGGCCCCCGTAAGAGGGCCCCAAAATGTATTTCACTGTCTGCTGCGCAGACAGTGAAATACGCGACGGGTGCAACTGCACCCGTCGCACAGCTTCCACTCCGCCGGCTCGATTCCGAGCCGGCTTCATCGTGGAAGCCTCTTTCCCGCTGGGCTGGCTGGCGGTCTGAAGGAGACCGCCCGCCAGCCCAGCGGGAAAGTCAGAATTACCGCCGCGGTCTTTCGACCGCGGAACGGTAACCTGACGGCGGGACTTTGGCGGGCGGCCTCCGCCGCCCGCCAAGGTCAGAATGAGGGCCTATGTTTTTACATGTTCAAAACTGTCCCAGTTTCCAAACATGGGCCACTTTTTTAGCTACCTATTTCACTAACTGAGGTCTTTTTTCTTTTTGTCTGGAGTTTATTTTTTGTCACAATCCGCAACTGCTCTGCCCATTAAATCCTCTTTGCTGTGTTCCATCTTTGATTGTTTGACCTTGATGATCCACACTTTTCCTACTCTTAAATCCAGTCTGACATCCATAAATGGAAGTCACCCAGTTGGACCCAATTTTGTCTTACTGTATACAGGACTTTGATGGCCCCAAGGAATAAACCTAGACCAATGTGGTGTAAAGCGGGTGAACCATATTAGGTATGTATGCTTGTTCACATTCTGTACAGATAACACAATGACCTAACCTAACCTCTTCCGGGTCAGGCTGGGACACAAAATAACAACACAAAAGGATGATGGACGGAGTGCTGAACAATGCAAACAATCACCCCCAGTCACAGATCTGGGTTTAATCCATTGTTCTTCTGCTCACTATGCCACCCCAGTTTGGACCCAGCCATATGCAAATCAGCCTTGACCCTGTTCCTCATGGGATCAGTCCAGCCGAACTGCCAGACCAGGTCCTCCCTGGACCGGAAACAAGCATAGTAGGACCGGTTTCAGGGTATCACCCTTCATCTTTCAGGCTAGCTTGAATCCAGTGGCACAGTGAGCACTGGTCCCAGGTCTGGTCATACCCTTCCCACTAAAGCAACTTTAGCAACACAAAAGGATGATGGACAGAGTGCTGAACAATGCAAACACTCATCCCTAGTCACAGATCTGGGGAACAAGGTCAAGACTGATTTGCATATGGCTGGGTCCAAACAGGAATGGCATGGGTGGCAAAAATACAATGGATTTAGGCCCAGATCTCGGTACTGGGGGTGAATGTTTGACATTGTTCAGCATTCCGTCCATCGTTTGTTCTTTTTGCATATGGGACACAAAATAGGCCAGACCACTGAAACAAAAGTAGCACACATTAGCGAACCAGATAGGTAAAAAAGTGTTGTTTTTTGTAAATCAGACCTGTTTTGAACATGTAGAGGCAAGCTGTATGAGAGTTTTGCAGGGTATGGGGAGACTGCATGGATTTATGTTTGCTGGCAGCAATGGTTGTTTTCCTTTTAAGAGCAATAAACAATGAAAACCGGCCCAGCATGCCACAAAACAGGCCCACAAACTGCTAAAAAACGGCCCAAATACTGACCTGATTGCCCTATATACCAGTCCGACTCTGACCTCTGCTTCCAATGTGAGCTAACAGAAGTAGACATTATTGAACTGAGTCTGTGCACTTTTTTAAGACTTAGGGCCTGATTCTAACTTTGGAGGACGGTGTTAAACCGTCCCAAAAGTGGCGGATATACCACCTACCGTATTACGAGTTCCATAGGATATAATGGACTCGTAATACGGTAGGTGGTAAATCCGCCACTTTTGGGACGGTTTAACACCGTCCTCCAAAGTTAGAATCAGGCCCTTAGTAGTTGTGAATAAGAACCGAGTTACGCCCTCCCCATCTTGCTGTCCTATGAGTTTTTTTCCATGTTCATAAACCGGTTACTCAATTTGTTCCTAAACTTTATTCAACCCATTAGCTAAACAACCTTTCACTTTGTCTGAGTGCTCTAAAAATAGTCTTTGCAATTTACAGCTGGTTCTATTTTTAATAGTAGGGTGTTGTTATAGGATGCATGTGTTTTATCTTATTAATTTATGGTATAGGATTTCGAAAAAAGGATAACGCCACCATACTTCTTGACATTGCTGGGGGTGTTCCTATCAAGGACATATTTATTTCTGTTTAACAGATGGAGATAGCGTTAGCATCACTACAGCGCAATAAACATAGCATCAACGAAACAAATAAAGAAACAGAAATGAAACTGCAAGATGGGACACTTTATTTAGCAGTAAAGTTCAGGGAATCTGAACTTTAGAACACTCTAGTGCTTTGCCAATAATATTATGTAAATAAAATTAGATTGAACTCCTTATGCTAGTGTTTAACAATTTAATGTTGCACCCAAATTTGTGACATTTTGCAAGAGACACTATTGTTTTTAAACTTTGGAATGCTTTTTATAAAATGAATCTTTCATGCTTTTTATTAAAAACATATTAACCTTGATTAACACACCTTTCTTAGCATTAATAATTACATTCGAGTTTGACAAAAAATGTATTTGAAAATCGTGCATACAAGAGAACATAGAAACTGATTTAAAATCGTGTTACTGCTACATTGTAACTCAAAATATAATTATCATTACTCAGAATGTATATTGTTTTGTAAATTTGAAGGCCATAATACGCTGTTTGGATTTGTAATATATTGGAACAATTATACATTGGGTTACGATATTTATCAGGTGTGATAGCACCTATTTTGAGTTTTCCCCTAAAATGAGGATTAACATGTGGATTTTGATGCTTACCACTTCATAATGTGTATATACTGCTATTTTCTCTGGTCCCCCTTCTTCCTTTATATTGTGGAAGGTATGAGCTGTCATATTGTATTGGGGGTGTGTGGTTTAATTGCACCCAGTATGTAAATCAGTAATGATAAAAAACACAAATGGCATTATTGCGAAATGTGCAGGATCAGGAGTTACTGCAAATATTGAAAACTTACCAGGTAACTCATAACGAGGGCCTTTGTCATATAATTTAAAACATTTATTTAAAAATGCACCATAAAGAATCCACCATTTGTAGAATAACCAATGGACAAAGCCTAGACATCAATATTCATACCAAACAAAAAAAAATGAAAGATAAATAAAATTGAATGCCATCTAAACTAAAAGACAAAACATCATATGTTATTCCCTGCTAGCACTTTAAAATCATTATCTGAACAATAATCCATTAAACGTATTGTATACTCAATACAGTATTTAAATGCTCTGAACAGCTATAACAGCTATAAGCTAAAGAACTATAAAAACCAAGGCATTCAATAGGAAAGAGGACACATCTCCTGGTATCATCCTGAGAATGTGTAGATCGGAGGTCTTCAAACTTCCCACTGGGGGAGCATGGATTGGTTAAAAGAGGCCAGTGTTCATTTGGGCCTCAGAGCAATGGCCCATAGAAGGGGAAAATTATGATTATTTCACATTTCTTTTCTAGCATTAGGACAGATGGCACCCTTTCAGAAAAAAGGAGACAGTTTTTTTCAAGATTGGAGTGATGGTCATGCATGGTGGGCAGGGGTACAAGAGGTAGATAAGATAGCCGGCTACTGAGGACTGTAGTTATCATTAATGTAGCAGGGGTAGTTGAATTGGGGTCCAGGAGTGTGAGAGGCCCACAGCAACCCAATTATGGGGAGCAGAGTTTTAGGGTCAATACTTGTTTATGTTTGATGCATTTGCTCTTTTATAATACTCATGTTTAGTATGGTGTGATGAGCTATAGAAAAAGCTCTCCTGAATGATCTCATAAGGTCTGCCCCCTGCTCTCAGACATGTCCCTCACGCTCCCCCAATGCTGGCCATAAAGTTTTTCAGCAGGCCTGACTTCGAACATTTTGCTTGGTGGGGCTCTGAGCAAAAAAGTTTTAAGACCTCTGGTGTAGATGTATTTCTCCAAACCCACAAAAGTTCAATATACATTATTCCTTTAAATGTAACTACTGGATCAATAAATGCCTTATAAAAATGTAATAGTTGCAATTACACACTATTTCAGAAGTGGAATCAGCCAGTAAATACACATTTTGCTCCCATCATAAACACAACTGACATAAAAAATATACTGAACCCAAACTGCTACAGCTGATTACGTTACGGGCATCTGTGGAACTCCAGTATAAGGGCGGAGATATATGATATAATGACTAGTATTACCTCCAGGATTGCTAAAAAGGTTATTGCGATTGAATGTAAGCAACAATTCCTTGATGTGATTACACCTTCCCACCAGTAGGAGCTAGAGAGACCAAGTCTTCAGAAGCCCACCAAAGGCTTCACCTGGCTCTCTCTGCCATGGAAACTGCAGTCAGTGGTTGTGCGCTCTGGGTCCTTTCAGCAAGGGTTACCTGAACCATTCTGAGTGCCATTTGCACCTTGGTTGAGGAGCTTGTTCCATCCGCAGTGCTGGTTTCTTGGAATTTCACTTCTCTACTTTTGCCCTGATTTTCCTCTGATACCTTCAGTGATGGTATTCTTAGTTCAGGGCATTGCAGAGTGGTGTGCTTCATGGCAGACAGGGAGCTAAGGACCTACGCATTTGCCGTCATTGAGATTTAGCAAGGGAACGTATTTAATGGATTAAGAACAATCATTCAACAAATCTCTAATTATTACAATGAAGGAAGACAGAGATCAGATAGAAATAAAAAACTAAGCCCATTAACATGAGTTTAGATGCTTGCTAAAGAAAGAAAAAAGTTGTAGAAGATTATTGCTTGATCCCAAACTGTAAAGGTATAGCTAGTAACAAAATCCAGAAGGCTGGCAGCTATTCAACAGTATTTTGGAGTTAGTAGACTAAAAGGTGATTGAGATTGTACCAGCATATAAAGAGGTGAGCTAAATTCAAGAACAAAGGTTATAGGAATTAAGTGCTCCCGTTCTGGGTGATCTGAAAAAAAAACCTTTAATGTTTAGCTAAGGTATCTCAGGAACATGCAATGGTAGTGTGGTTATGAATTCAGAAGTGGTTATAAATTACCCAAAGGTATACCATTTAATATCACTGATAGATAGTTTCAGGTGAACTCTGTGTTCATTCTTTTACCTTAGTCAAAGAGAGGGCGAACCATAACCCTGTCAAGGCCTGAACATCATTTTTTCAAGGTCGATGATGTTTAATGTTCTCTCAGTTAATGAAAAAATATTGGGGATCATTACGACCCTGGCGGTCGGAGACCGCCAGGGGTAATGTGGCATTCGTACCGCCAACAGGCTGGTGATACGGAAACCCTTATTACGACCGCAGCGGTAGCGCCGCGGTCGCACCGCCGGAGCCGGCGTTTTCCTGCCATTTTAGCCCCAGCGGTGATAATCCGCCAGGGCAGCACTGCAAGCAGCGCTGCCCTGGGGATTATGACTCCCCTACCGCCTGCCTGTTTCTGGCGGTTTGCACCACCAGGAAGAGGCTGGCGGTAAGGGGTGTCCTGGGGCCCCCTAACAGGGCCCCAGGCAGCTTTTCACTGTCTGCATAGCAGACAGTGAAAAGCGCGACGGGTGCTACTGCGGGGATGTCGTAATGGGGTCCGCGGGAGTGCGGCTGCATTGGCGGCCGCACGGCGGTTACCGCTTGGCGGGCGGCGGTAGCCGCCTGACAAGCTCATAATGACCCCCATTATGTCCAGCCAAGACCCCAGCTATATGTGTGAATCATCAGTTGTACCAGTGCTTCAAATCATATTGTGAAAAGTTTTTATTTTATAAGCACATTTAGTGGCTCTGGAGATTGATTTAGGGCTTTTTAATCTTTTGGTGGAAAGTATGCAACTATGCATTAACAAAGGCCCTGATTCTCAAAAGAGGATGGTTATATCTGCAATTTTACATTTTGCTAAGACAAACTCCTTCCTTTGTGGTTTATGGGACACTGTAAGCCCTCTCACTGTTAAGGGACTTTGCACTAAGAATTCCAATCCTTCTAACTCAAGAGTATTAAAAGGTAATGAATGCTGGAATGGAGGCCTGCAAGGGACAGAAGGTCAACCTTTCATTCAAAATGTTGATGTGTCGGGATAGCCTATAGTGACATCATCCTGCAATGGTTCAAGCAAACATAAAAGTAGTGCCCATGTGGTCTATAGTACCACACTGAAGCCCAGCCCTATTTCTTGTGATATCCACTAAAGATCCATTCTCTAGCAGTTTGTCCTCCACATATCTTCATATACATTATCTCAGGGCAGTTGGTTGTTGAAAGAATTCTAAAGAGTTCCAGTTCATCCCTTCTCTTCCTAAATCCCATCTATCCACTGCTCTCAAACGCCATTGCTGTCTGACATTTTGTGTAAAATTCAATTCAGCAGCCTTCCTCTCTCCTCTCCAAGGACCAGATGTGCAATGGCCTTTTGCATTTTTTAAGGGGCTAAATCACAATTTTGGCCTGTTAAGAAATGCAAAACACCCTTTTCATATGTACCCTGTAGAAATCACATTTTGCAAATCCCTAAATAGGAATTTGCAAATAAGGATTTCCTATTTGCGATTTCTTGGCACAAGTACAAAAAATGTCCTAAATGCAAAATGAGTGTTTAGGAAATGCAAATACCATTGACTTCAAGTCAATTGTAACCATGTGTAATTTAAAAAAAGCACCAGAAAATGCTTTTTTAAAGTGCAATTAAGCTCACACATGCCCCTAGGGCATGTGCGCGCTTTACATGTGCACCACTTTATTTAGGGGGGCAGCTGGGGGGGGGGGGCTTAGTTTGAATGTCACCCTTGCTTTAGCATTTCCTAATTTGCGATTTCCTATTACAAAATTGCAAATTAGGAAATGCTAAACAGTTCGTACCTATTTGAACGAATAGTTTGGTATTACCTAAATAGCGATTTCCTAATGGTGATTCCTACACTGTAGGTCTATAAACAGCCATCTTTGATGCTATATTCCCCTCATCCCAGTCCTTCTTTTTCTGCACTAAACACTCTAAAGCCCCCATTGTGTACAGGGCTCTGTTGCTTTATAGGCACATCATATGCACACATACACATGCATATAGAGATAAATACATATATACATGCATACCCTGTGGGGACAACAACTCATCGACAACAATATGGAAAATTGAATTATGTGATACTTTTAGGTTGCACAACAAATACAGGTGGGTAACAGTGTTGAATTTCTACAGGTGGGTGCACGGGTGTGTGCATCAGGTAAGTGGCACTTGGGGACACAGTATCATATATTTGTATTTTTGACTGCTCTAGTGTTGTGTGCAATTTTTAATCAAGTGTTGCTTTTCCTCAGAAATGTTTTATCTCACCTAAACGTTTGTTTGAAGTGCTTCCCAGCGGAGTTGAGACAGTTATTTCAGGATGTAGGCTCGTGGCAAGTCAATAGGGATAAGCAGTCTGTTGTACAACAGTGCAGAACAGGTAACAAAAGAAAGTGATGATCTTTCACCAGGGATAGCGGTCAAGACATGCCAAGGCGCTACATAGGAATACGTTACTCCATATACTTTTATAACACAGTGTTACACTGGGCGCTGTAATATCTCGCACACACTTACAGAAGGAATGGAGTGTTTTCAAGTCACTAAAAAATATTCAGCTGTTAGATTATTAAACATCGGTTATCGAATACCTAGTAGAAGCTAATTTTAGGAATTGCACCTGTTCAAATCCATTTTTTAAAGGAACGATATGATTTATATTGTTTTCCAATCCAACAATTACGTATAACATTTGCCTTCTCTCCCATTTCCTATTGTTGCTTGGGGTGCCTCGCGACCACGAAAGTAACTTTTGAATAGCATAGAATAGGTGCACATCTTGCTTTCGGACTGGTCTATGCTAGTGTATGGAAATAGGGAAAGGGGGAGTCTTAATTCGAAGAATAGAAGGCAGTCCTCTGAAGTGCGCTATTGATTATGGAGACTCTCATGAATATTCATTGGCGGTCACTCAGTTAGTCAATGGGGAGTTAGGGGGGATTCCTGTCGGTATTAAAATGCCTTTTCTCTTACATCTGATTTAATTGTATGGTATGGTATTGTATTATGCACTTTCTATACCGCTTTCTACACCTCTTGTTGAAGCCTCAAAACATTCACCAATGAGGCAATTAGATAGGATCCATGCTCCAGTGCATGAACGATAATCGTTGTTGCTCACATTGTCATCCATAATTTACAGTTTTCATGGTATGTGAGATGCCCAAACAGCATAGTCCAAACTTTTTGCATCAGCTTGTATCATTGTTCTATGCAAGAAGAAGAATACAAGAGAGAGTGTAGGGAATAGCTTTGCAGGAAAGGTATACAAGTTAGCGTAATCTGAAGTAGTCTGTGCCACATTTTACAAGAACTTTAGGCCCATATTTATACTTTTTTAGCACCGCATTTGCGTCAGTTGTTGACGCAAAAGCGGCACATACTTACAAAATATCATTATATTTTGTAAGTTTGCGCCGCTTTTGCATCAAATGCGTCACTAAAAATATAAATATGGGCCTTAGTCTTTCTTGGTGATCTGAATAGCGGTGACTTAGGCAATCAATTTTCTTCATGGAATGAGTTCAAAACTTTGTCAGGACTTGGGGTGCTCCCACAGTTCATGTCATGGAAATCACCTGATTGAGGGCTTTTTTATTTTAAATAGCTAGACAAGTAAACCTTAAATGGCAGGTCAGTATCCAACATTGGAAATTCATGGAGGCCTCACTAGAATTTCGAATAATCTGTGACAATTCTGGACTAGACATTGAGGATGAATAGGGAACTCTGTGGGAAGTAGCAAAATCTCAATTGACTACACTTAGATACCCTGTAAGAAACTGGGTTGTTGGTTGACTTGGGTGTGAGCTAGTCAAAAAGCAATAACAATCCTTTTCAGGGTGATGCACTAGCCAACCCTAAATTAACCTGCGCTCAGTCCCCTGGTAGCTTTGCACAGAGCAGTCAGGCTTAACGCAGAGGCAATGTGTAATGCAGTTTTACAACACCTCAGACAGTAATACAGTGGAATTAATCCCACACCAGACTAGAAATATAGAGGAGACTTCTTTTATAAATAGAACAAGACCAAAATGACAAAAATCCAATCAGCAGAATCAGAGATATGCACTACTAAAGATTTTAGTAGAAATAGTGCCACAAAGCGCAACTGTGGTAATCTGATTTTGCCAGACCGGGAAAAAAAATCACAAGTTCAGATCAACCGTGATGGAGCGTGGGTTAGATACAAGGACCCAGTTAGGCCAGCTGAACAAAGTACCTTAAATCCTGGTTTGTGGAGCCTTGTGAGGATCCGGGTCCACAAGACCAATCAATCAATCAATCAATGCTTGTAGAGCGTGACTACTCACCTGCTAGGGTGTCAAGGCGCTGGGGGGGAGTGTAGCGTTCACCGGTGGTTCCTAAAAAAGCCATGTCTTCAGTTCCTCCATGAAGCTGAGGAGGGAGGTGGTTTGTCTGATGTGGAGGGGAAGGGTGTTCCAGGCTGTGGCTGCGAGGTAGGAAAAGGAGCGTCCTCCTATTCTGGTTTTCCTGATGCGGGGACTTCTGCGAGAGAGAGCTGGGCTGAGCGTAGGGTCCTGTTGGGTATGTGGAGGTTGAGTCGATGGTTCAGGTAGTCTGGTCCGGTGTTGTGGAGGACTTTTTGTGCGTGGGTGAGGGTCTTGAAGGTGATTCTTTTCTCTTTGGGAAGCCAGTGCAGTGTTCGCAGATGGTGCAAGAGGACCAGTCTGGCAGCGGCGTTCTGGATATTTTGTGGTTTGAGGATGAGTTTCTTGTTGATTCTGGTGTAGAGTGCATTGCCATAGTCCAGTCTGCTGGTGATGAGGGCGTGTGTGACGGTCTTTCTATGTTCGAGGCTGATCATTTGAAGGACTTGCGTAGGAGGCAGAGGGTGCAGAAGCAGGTGGAGGTGTCTGAGTTGATTTGATGGTTCATGCTAAGATTGGAGTCCAGGATGATCCCGAGGCTGCGGACTTGGCTGGTGGAGGTGTGCAGGTTTCTGAGGGTGGGTGGCCACCAGGAGTCATTCCACACATTGGGTTGAGAGCCCATAATGGGTACTTCTGTCTTGTTTGCATTGAGTTGAAGGCAGCTGTTTCTCATCCAGTTGGCGACTGCTTCCATGCCTTCATGGAAGTTATGTCTGGTTTTGTTGGGTTCGTTGGAGAGGGAGAGGATGAGTTGGGTGTCGTCGGCGCAGGAGAGGATGTTGATTCTGTAGCTTCTGACGATGGTGGCTAGCGGGGTCATGTAGACGTTAAACAGCATTGGGCTGAGGGAGGATCCCTGGGGAACTCCGCAGGTGGTGGGTGCGGGGTCTGAGAGGAAGGGGGCGAGTCTCACTCATTGAGTTCTGCCGGAGAGAAAGGATTGGATCCAGTTGAGGGCCTTGTCTCTGATGTCGGCTTTGTGGAGTCTTCCTATCAGGGTGTGATGGGAGACTGTGTCGAAGGCCGCCGAGAGGTCTAGCAGGATGAATGCTGCCAACCCCCCCTTGTCCAGCAGGGAGCGGATGTCGGCTGTTGCGGCCAGGAGGGCTCTTTCTGTGCTCTGTTTTTTCCTCAATCCGGATTGGGAGGTGTAGAGGAAGTTGTAGTCTTCTGAAAACGAGGTGAGTTGGCTGTTGACCGCTTTTTCGATTACTTTTGCAGGAAAGGAGATTAGGGAGATGGGCCTGAAGTTTTTGAGGTCGGTGGGGTCTGCTGAGGGTTTCTTGATGAGGGGGTTGATCGCAGTGTGGTTCCAGTCATCGGGGAAGGTGGTGGCAGCTCGTGAGCAGTTGATGGTGAGGCGGAGCTTGGGGCCGATGGTGTCTGTGGCTCTGTTGAAAATTTTGGTGGGGGCATGGGTCCATGTGTGCCATGTTTAAAGAGACCAGAAGCACTGTTATCAGTGGTAGAGCGTGCAGAGTTCTAAAATCCAACAAACACTGGTTCAGAAAACAGGAGGGTGAAGGCAGGAAGTTTAGGGATCATCCTACAGAAACAGCTAATTCCAACACACATCTGCTATGGGGGAGACGGCCATTGACAAAGCGAATTGAAAATGAATCCTAAGATTACATGCACATGTTAATGGCAATAACATACAAATGTTGAAATTTTGTAGTGTACTCTGTAATTGCGCATTCATTCATAATATCTACAACCACGCTGACTGAAGACTTTGTCATTCAATAAACTACATTTCAGGACATCACTTGAGGGGGGCATTAGACTCCTCTAGTAGTCGTGTCGAATAAACGTGTGGGATTATTCTGAGGAGATTATAGACGTAGTGCAAATAACATCACATTACATGCCCTCTGACCCTTGAGAATATTACTCAAACTTTCAGCACTCGATCCTTGATTACTAGCACAAGTCTCAAACAGTATTTGAATGAATCTGTTTTGAAAACTAGGGGCTGCATCATGATAGTATTATAAAGCAGGTTTAACCAACCAGCTACTAAAGCTAGCACAAGCTGAAGGCATAGTTAATGTTTAAAAGGTTAACAGTTAGTTGTTCAGATCAGGAGGCTGTCAAAGCAGTCCACAGAAGCTGCAAGAAGCCACACGGGGCAGCAATAAACAGCATCAGAGAGATCAACATTCGTGTTGCATTAAAAATGGAACAATATTCCACTGTTGCAACCCTTGATATGTTAATCTTACGTCAAATTCCGCTTTCAAAGAAGTGCGCGTGTGAATTTCTCTTACTCTGAGTGAATTTTGTTTCTTTGCTCCAAGTTATGGGACTTAATACTTAAATCTGATTACGGAGGCGCCGCGCCTGGAACAGCAACGAGGCACTTATCCCTTTAAAGTGGCCTGCCTTCTTTCTTTAGCTGCTCAGCAGGCGGTAAGGCTTGACTGGGAGTCAAGAGCAGTGGTTAGAAGGGGAAGAGGGATTACTCCCTCAATACATTATATAATTTTGAAAAGCAATTCACTTTAGATGTGTTTTAAAAACATATTGACTAAAAAGAAAAACGGTTTGCGTGAAGTTCTGAGGAGACACGCAAAAACTATTCCAACAATTCAGCGACTGCACGTAGCCCTAAAGCATAATTTATGCACAGCAGCGAATCACGTCTCTGCAAACATAACATATTTTTTAATCCCCGAGAGGCATCGTTTAGGGCTGGCAGAATTTGGATCCCACGACGTCCTGCATGGCCTGTGCAGGTTTGGACAGTGGAAAACGTTAGTAGGAAGGACCGTTGCCAAACGAGTTGTTGTAGACGTTGGAGGGGGAGCAGTTTAGAATGATATTTTCTAGCACCCCAGTTTCAAATGTGTTCCTGTGAAAGTCGCACCGTGGTGGAGATCCCTAGTGTGAACCATTGGACGGAATTTAATCTTTTTATTGCCTAGCAAGTGATAACTGTGCTGAAAGTTAGAAAGGGGTAAAAAATAACCTGTTACATGAACACACTGTTTACCAGAGAATACCTATTTGAAACTCTCTGGAGGTGTGGGGGCTACCTTCTCTACAGCTGCTGGAATATATCTTTATATAGACAAGGTGTAAATAGTTGTAGTAAATATTCTGGATGTACACTTTAAATATCACTGGCTACACCCTTCATAACAAGGAGCCACTGTGAGTCCCAGTGAGGTTCACAAGGTGTGACTTTTTGACTTTGGAACATTTGACTGTCAAAGGGTTCTAGTTAGAGTTTGACAGACAGAGTTTTGCCATGGTGATGGAGTACCCTGTCTGCCAAACTCTTAGTACCCCTACCCAAATTTGAGTCAGGTGGATCTCAGAGGTTTATGCTGACACAGTAAAATATACTTCATTGGTGTAAAGCTTGCTCTGACAGCCTGGTGTAGGATGGGCTATTGTTGACAAGTAATCAGACCTTATGCCCTATTTAGAGTGGGCAATGGATTACCATTTTTTTTTATTGTCCATCAATTTAACCCTGCTAACCTGTAGTACAGTGCTTGTGCTCACCATTTAAACATGGTTCAATTGGTATACTCCTAATTGGTACATTTAAATTACCTATAAGTACCTAATATAGCCTTAGAACCCGCCGTAGTGGGCTCTACCGGCAATTAAAGGCCCACTCCCACGTTAAAGGCGAAACACGGGCTGCACACAATGTAAAACCGGTCTGAATGACAGATAGCAGTCACACTCCAATTGTTCCAGGAGTGTTGCTTCAAAATACTGCATCATGCATTCACGACACAGCTGCGCTGATGGGAGCGCTTTCATTCCTCCTTGTTGCGGCTGGACAGCTGTTGCGCATGAAAAATAGCAACAGCAAAATGCCAGCTGTTATAGCCAAAGTTATTGGAAATCCCCCGAAAATACTGGAGAAAATTGAGTGAATGGCTGATGGTATTAAACCGAATATGGAGGAAAAGGTGTGAATGAAACCAAGACCACCAGCCTTAAAAATTTTTGCAATTCCAGTAGTCCTGGATGCGTTAAATATCCTTCCCACAAGTTCACCAAAGTGTCTTGGAAAGTTGGTACTTAAAAGGGACTGTGTCTCTGCTAAGGACCTTGCCACCTGAAGTGCGTAGGTCTCGCGTGCGGAAGTAAGAGCCACATATTTTTGAAGCAATAAAGCCTTGAGTCTGCTCAACTTGTCAAAATTCACATTAGAAGTAGCAATATGAGACTTAGGGCCAGATGTAGCAAATACAAAATTTGCGAGTTGCAAAGTGCAAGTCCATGCGACTCGCAATTTGCAAGTCGCAAATTGGTATGCAGTACGGTGTCTCAGACACCGACTGCGACTCGCTATGGGGTCGCAATGACCCACCTCATCAATATTCATGAGGTGGGTCGCAAATTGCGGCCCCATAGCGAGTATAGGCACTCGCAAACATGGAGGCCTGCTGTCGTCAGCAGACCTCCATGTTCGTGACTGCTTTCAATAAAGCAGTTTTTTTTTTTTGAAGTGTAGCCCGTTTTCCTTAAAGGAAAACGAGCTGCACTTAAAAAAAAATACGAAACCTTTAGTTTCGGTTTTTTTTCAGGGCAGGTAGTGGTCCCTTGGACCACTACCTACCCTGAAAAAATTGTTTTGGGTCCATTCACAAAGTGGAAGGGGTCCCATGGGGACCCCTTCCAATTTGCGAGTGGGTTACCATCCACTTGAAGTGGATGGTAACTGCGACACCATTTGCGACCGCGTAGGCAGTTGCAAATGGTATTGCATACCACTCCGAATCGCAAATAGGAAAGGAACACCCCTTCCTATTTGCGATTCTGAAATGCATATTGCGAGTCGGTCCCGACTCGCAATGTGCATTTCTGCATAGCAAAGAGGCATTTGCGCCTCGCAAACGGCGATTTTCGCCGTTTGCGAGGCGCAAATCCTTTGCTACATCTGGCTCCAAATGTCCGCCACCTCTTTTATTTTAGTGGGAGGAAAAAGTATGTTCCATCAGCATGTAACAATCTTAGAGACCGAAACAACATAAACTATTCCGGCTCGCATCCCACAACAGTCTTCACCATTGAGGAGGACATAGTTACCATTTGAAAGCACCTGGAATGTAGGTCTAATCAAGGGGACTGGAACTCCCTACAGATAACAAGCCAAATTCACTGCAGACGCGTTACACGCCCCATGCAAGGACAGCTGTTTACAAACCATCGAATGGCTGACAGAAGTCTTGCATTTACTACCGCTAAAAAAGACCTCTTCCATGCCACTAAGACATTCGTACGAGAAGGGTAGCTCCCACACCTCATGGATGTAACTATCTCCCAGCCTCTCATAGCTGCCTACCGGAAGGTGTTTTAAACAGGAGGTGAATTGTAGTGTGGAAATAGGCAGATTAATGACCCCGTGTATTAACCACTCAGCAGATGGTATTTCAGCAACAGTAAAAGGCAACCTTTCTAATTTCTCAATGTTTAACATGACATAAGTCACTTCTTTCTTACCCTTTAGTTGTTGTTGTCGCATTAAATTAAAAGAAGTAAATATTTCCCTTGCCCTGACATGTTGCCAGGGAACGCAACCCACCTTCAGTGTTTGAGGTGTCCAACCCAACTGCATAATGGACCTTATCTGACTCTGTCCATGGTGTAAAGAAGACATATCTATTTGTATAATGTCTATTGCAGAAGAGACTATGGCCCTCATTACAACCCTGGCGGTCGGTGTTAAAGCGGCATTAATACCACCAACAGGCCGGCGGTAAAAAAAATTGGATTATGTCCCTGGCGGTAACCGCCATCAAAGACCGCCACTTTAACACACTGACTGCCAGGGTGGTAACGGCCCCTTGGCTGGAGGCTTTGTTCTCCAGCCCGGCGGCCGTCACAACCCCACCCTCGGGATTACGACCCGGCCTACCGCCATGGTTTTTGTGCCAAACTTACCGCCACAAAAACCATGGCGGTAGGCACTATCAGTGCCAGGGAATCCCTTCCCTGGCACTGATAGGGGTCTCCCCCGGCCCCCTCCCCAGAGTCCTCCCCCACCCTCCCTCTCCTGCCCCCGCCTCACATATATACACCCACATGAGCACCCATTTACACACATGCACACACACATACCCACCACCACCCACGCATGCACACATACATACCCGCACACCGCAACACACACCAACATACATTGTCGCACACATGCATTCACAACACTCACAATCACTCATTTAGGCATGCATTCAACACGACTCACACCCACATGCATGAATTCCAAAACATACACCCCCCTCCACATACACCCAACACCCCCACCCCACTCTCCGATCAGAGAACACGACTTACCTGCTTGCAGGGGGTCCTCCTGCTGGAGACGGTCTGTGGTGCTACTGATGGCAGCAGCGTCCGCCAGCAAAGCATTGTGCATGATACGGTCGGCGGTGTTTTGCTGGCGTGTCGGTGCTGCTGTCAGCAGCACCGCCTTACCACTGTCTGCCGCCATGTCCATCGGCGGTGTTCCGCCAGCATTCTGGCGGTATACCGTTGGCGGTCATGATACGCATAGATGGCTGGTAGCCACAGCGGTAGTATGTTGGTGGCCGTTGATGTGGCGGTAGGCGGTAGTTACCGCCAATGTTGTAATGAGGGCCTATGTTATTTAAGGTGTATGTCCGGTTGGACAGGGTATCAATCCTATATCTACAACAGCTAATGCCTTTTTTAAGTTTTCCTGGTCAATTGCCTTAACCGGGCAGCAGCTTCTTTTTGTGAAAGCTTCCATATTTCATAATATACTTCATATAGGAAGCGTTTTCTGCGTTGTTTTCTGGGGCCTAACAGGAAGTCCTGTAAGTCTGTGTTATTAGAAAGGAGACTGAGGTGTTCTCTAACCGTATCTAGTGAGGAAGTCTTTTACCATTCCTGGCATAGTTTCCCTACACTGTATGTTGTTTCTATACCCCCATGTTCGGACAATATATAGCGAGGGTCTGGCCTACTTGTTCTAAAACCCACTGAGGAGTCAATAAAATGTTTGTGACACCCATTGGTATCTATTGGCCACAATAACCACCCGCCAGGACGTGTCAGTGTGAAACATTAAATGTACCATTCTGGACCAATTCATCGAGCTGATCTTCAGTTGCATTTATATATTTTTGCCATTTGTAAAAATCTTCAGGGACAGGTATACTGGGCGTGTTCAATTCCTTAGTCTTTGCTAAGCCGAAACAACTGGTTTATTGTACAGTTTCATATAAAAATATAATTTGAATAGGTATCAGGCATGCTGTAAATAAAGCTTCCTTCCCCCTTGATTGCCAATATCTAGATCCCCACACACTTTTTAAGTCAATCGACTTCAGCCAATATTCATAGCCTTCTATAGTCAACCGGAAAAAAAGGAATCTGAATATATACATTTTGTATTTGTCAATAATATGCGTATGTTTTCTGTAGGTGGCAAGTTAAAATAATACGACTCAGCATTTCTAACATCATTCCCAGAAAAATATGTAAACTTTTCAGCATACGTTTTAGAACTCCCTTGTGGGGTAGTTGGACAAAGTTCCCATTGTGTATAATTGAAAACAGTCTTTGGGCTGCTTGCTCTGTGGATGAAATGGTGCCCCTAATAATTATAACAAAACAAGTCACCATAATTCTCTTCAGATTGATAAACATCTTCATTTTCAAATACTGTATAACACTGCAATTCAGTCATCATAGAATCAACTGTTTTCATATCCCAATCATCAGAAACAACTCCAGGTATTATTATTTTGTTCATTAAAAGTTTAAACACATATGGTATTTGAATGACCTCCATAGGGCCGAATATACCAAAAGTTACTTTATCCCAAACAATCCCATCAGGAATTGAATAGCAGAAATGTTCACAAAGGACAAGTCTCTGCGGACCTTGTGAGAAGAATAATGTGGTTTTAGGACCATCATCCGCCAGTTCAACTGTTAATTTTTCAGGAAGAAAGTGACCATGTATTATCAAAAAGAATGTGATGACAAACCCAATCCAAAGCAGGAAGGCTAGTACAGTCAAAGAAAACCACAGATAGTTCCATGGAATAATGAAATAAGTTACTTTAAGCCAGTTTATCAGCTTATGTGTTTTTGACAGCTCTGAAGTCGAAGAAGCGAATGAGTATGAGACGTCATCATTGATGTCGTCAAAATATCCACAAGCAGTTTGTGCGAAAACTGGAGCCATGTTAATTTGTGGAGTTGGTTTTTCCCGTGGTGGCACCAAATAAATAGCACCATCCGTCTGTGTCGAAGTTGTATCAAATCGATCAATTATTCCTGTATTATTTGTTGTTAGTGGAACCAATGCAAGATCATTTTCCACCCTTCGCAAGCTCGGAGAGGTATCAGTGTTGCTGCTTACAACTTGTAGAGGGACTTCTTGACCAGTAGTGAGAGGGATTCAGGAACTACTGGCTGTTCCTTTTGGTCTGCAGTGCAGAATCGGCCACATGGTGTAGTTTCACATTGTCGATGGAGACAAAGCGATTTTCTTCTGATCCTGCCAACTGTGGTAGAATGACAGTTCTGGCACTGTGTATTCCCAAAGACTGTGACTGGTGCACGATAAGAAGGACCAAATACCTTTTTCACAGCAACCTTTTCACGTACTATATCCCCCACTCTAGGAATCCAGCTGGTAGGCGTTACAGGTACATCCTTAATTCCTGTGGAGGCAGCACTGGCAGAAGAGTTGTCATCACAGAACTGTTGTAATTCCTGTAAGACAGTGACACGTTCATTTATGTCAAAAGGTGTTTCTGCCGCCTCCACGCCAGGACCATCAGGATCTGGAACATACATTTGAGTTCTAAACAGGTACTCATATGAAGTACTACCCCCCAGGGACCTTCTAGGCAGATTGTTAAGTGCTCTCTTGAGGTACTGGGTTTTTCAGAACTGGTACTGATCCGGTAACCCAGCGGTGCCAGGGTACACCCAAAGACCTCGGGTACTTTCCTGATTCAGACTACAGAAACTCAGAGTCTTCTAGGTGAAGTCAAAGATCGAATTTATTGGCTGCAACCAATTGACAAGTGTCCTAGAAGTACAACAGCACGATTTGTATGTTCTCAGGAGACTGTGTGTCAATGCAAAATCAGGTTTCCTTATATACAGTTTTTTAAGCTTCAGGCAAACATTCTTGACATTTTGGTTGGTCATTCACATGTTTTCACTACAAAGGAAAAACCAGTGTCATGATGAAACCTCATATTTCATGTCATCCAGCCCATAATAAATTACCCGGCAAGGCCTAGAATTTCACATCAGATAAGTGTGGACCCCCAATAAAAACGGGCACCTCCCCCTCGTAAAGTAAGAAGAAGAAAAGAGCAGGTGCAGGTGTGAGCAAGTTAGGCAGGGTGTGTGAGCGATAATAAGGGTTTTATGGCCTGGTGTGCCTTGATGCTATCTGATTCGGCCACTGGGAGAGGGACTGACCAAACAGGTTTGGCCTGAGGCAATGGTTCCAGCTTGCCCAGGTCAGAGAAAAGTCAATCAAGGTGTACGTGTCCTTGGAATCAAATCTGACTGTATTATAAGCCTATGTGAGGGCAACTTTTAAAAATGTCTGCCGTGTATAAAATGGGAGCCACGAGTGCAGGACGAAAATGGCGATTTCGAGGTGAAAACGCTGCTGGAATTGAGCGAAAATGCTCATGCTTAGTGTACTAGTCATTATCGGTCTTTTGATACTAAAATCGTACTGCTGTGGCAAAGTAAATTACATGGGTCCAGAATTTTTAGAACCACAAACCCTCCTTTTGCCCTTACATAGGCAATACACCTATTCTCATGCTAATCTGAGTCCAGGTCTATGTTTATAAGGCCATGGAGATGTTGCTGGAGCAAAATTCTAGTACTTGGTAACTCTCTCTGGACAGGTCTCCTTGAACATGAAGTAGCACAAAAGGCCACATATGGCAGGACAAAATAAGGAATACCTCTATCTGCAGTAGGTGGCATAAGATCACACACCCAACAATTAGTGATGTTCACTACTAACTAGTGTTGATGCAGAAGCTGTACAAAAGAATTGCTTACGAATTCTGATCTTCTAACCTGCTCATGTTCAGGAAAAGGGTGAAAAGAGTGCAAAGAAACAATAGTAGGAAAAGACATAGGTTGGGAAGTGGGTGCAGAAGTCAATTGAGTAGAGAAAAACAATCCTACCCATAAATGACAACGTCATGTTTAAAAGACACTAGAAAACACGTTATTAAGAACATATAGACAACGGGAGAAAGTAGTGACCACTATGAAATAATAATTTTTCACAACCCTAACCAAAAAGCAAATCCTAAAATTATCTAGTAACATTTTTAGGGCTCCTCTGCATTTCAGTAATTTTTGTATGTTCAGGTGGAACAGTGGTGACTCTCATCAATGCTCTAAGGTGAAAAGTGGGTACTCTTTCCACAGAAAATGGACTTTATTCTGCTTTTACTAAACAGAATAGTACTTTAAAACAATGCCAGCAAAACAATCAGTCTCCTAACACCTAGTCTATACAATCACACGGAAACCTCTTGTGAAACCAACTATGCCCAGAGTCCGTTCAAAAAGCCTCTCTGGCAGGCTTCTATTGTCCATCAAATTCTTTTTTGTTGTTTTCTTTCGTATGGGCCTCTCAATTCAGGCCTCTTCGTGAGAAAAGTACTGCTTAGTTGGAGTGCCCTCCTGGCAAACACCCACAGCTCACTCGAAAGTCTCAATGTCTTAAAGCAATGCACCAGTGTCTCTCCTCTGTGGCAGATACTACAAACAATGTGCTCTTCATTGATCAAGGGCACAAATCATCTCGTGCAGACCCAAGCACCATTAATTGGGAAATAGCTCAAGCTCAGCAGCACTTTCAGACTCCAACACTCATTATTTAGTGTCAGAGGACGCTCAAGCTGCTCTTTCATGGGCACCAAAATATAGTGCCTTTTTCCAAACTTGAAATCTCCGGTGCACTGCCCTTCTTCCGGTGGAGCAAAGAAAAGGGGGTGTGTGGCCAAAACTCAGGCCAAGGGGCTCAAGGGATTGCACACTGTCAGAGGTTACCAGCACATGACAGGTAGAGAAATGAAACTTCAAAACAGCTCTGCCATCAACAACAGGAATCCTTCTCTTTAGCTCTTTTACACTGAAACTTTGGTTTTGTGATGTCCAACGCCGTCTGATGGAGCAAGTATGATACCATGCGCTGGCGATCGCTGTCCAGCTTTGCTACTTTCTGGGTGCTGAGACTGTAGGGCCAAGACGTCCGTCTTTCATCTGTAGCTGTCACTGATGGGAATTAGGCTTAAATCAATGTCCTGCAGGTTATTATGACTTGATACCTGCAGAATCTAGTGACGTAGGAAGTGTGCCACAGCTGTTAGTTTCCTTCAATTTAGTACAAAAACAGTTCATGGTTTTTAACAAGGGGACTGCAAGCAGGTGGTCTGCAATCTTCAAAGGAGTAGCCATACACCATGGGCATAAAATACAAAGACAAAGGCAGAAGGGCAAAACAGGGTCTCTAGCATCTTTAATTGGGTTCTCTCCATTATTCTCTGCCATCCATAGCTACATGAGAATTCTATCTGAATGGATTTCCTCACACAGTGGCATTGTCTAATGGGGTAAACACATATTTGCCTCAATGATTAAGTCTAGGTGTTCCTCCTTACCTTAGAACATCTCAATAGAGAAATCACATGATACCGATTATCAGGGACATGTAGAAACCTTCCTTTAAAAACTGTGCATCAGTTGCACTATGCAATACACAGGCTAATAGTCAAATGTGCAAACAAAAAGACAAGAACTAGAGGGTCCTGATATTTGCATGATTAGGACACATCTGATCCCACCAAAAATTAAAGTAGCAGGAACAGAAGGGAACCGAAAACCAAATTAAAATAGACATTGAAAATTCGTCATGTTCAAAAAGGTAAACATAAGATATCTCCTATTGAGATGGAAAACTTGTCGTACTATAATATTGAGTCAGTTAACCAGTCTATCGCTACCCTGACAGTCAGGCTGGAAAACATTGAAGCAGGCCTAAGGCAAATTCTTGAAAACCAGTCTGGTCATACCAAAGGGAATTATACATAACATGGGGGTCCCTGGTACATCACTGCAGTCTGGAAATGTGAACCTGAACAATACATCAATAATAATAAAAGGGCTGACTGGTGAAAGGAATTCGAAAAAGAGAAATGGGACTAGGACATAGCTAAAATCTCAATAACTAAGCATGATGCCACATTGGTCAGGGGAAGTAACAAAAGAAAAAAAATCTATAGGAAGAACAAAAAAAATTATTTGGGTGATAGTCAGGCATGTGACACAACATCGAGAGTACGGGTGATACACAAAGGCCAAAGTTACACAAATTTTAACTCTACCGTTGGTGACTACAACATATACGGTACTCCTAGCTAATGTTTCAGTTCCTTCTTCAGGAAAAAATGAAAACCTGGTTTTCTTTTAAGGAACGAAAGCCATATGCTACTTAGGAAACACAACATCGTTCACTAATGTAATATAGAAATTAGGCCACCTTGAGTCACAGATCTATAATTTCATCCTTAGGTCCAATCAAGGATACATAAATGTAGGGCTGCCTGTTCCTTTAAGGGAAGGGGCAGTAACGTGACTAACTGCAGGTGACACACTTTGATCCTGTATATCTCTTTTTATTTTCCTTCAATACCATTATAGCCAAATAGACATTCACTGGTGAAGTGTTGTCTTTTATGTTCACAGCATGAAATATCATTATCTGTGGAATTTAGTAACCAGAACAAGTTCAACCAACTGTTGCGTAGCGATGGGCATCGTCATGACCATCCCCTCACAACACAGGGGAGCTTGTAATAGTATCAAAAGCAGCAACAAACATGCAAAAAAACTAATAAAAACGCACAAAACGTCAAGCCATCAGATATACTTGCTGTGTATCAAGCACAAAAAGCATAGACAAAACAATAGCATGTGTGAATAAGCGGTGGCACACAACACCATGTCATGTACTTTATGCACTGTAAACCTGCAGCCGAAAACCCAATATTTGGGCCTGTTTAATTTGTCAGGTTTAAAATCCTTACCCTCCTTTTGACAGTAGATCACCAGGCAATGGAAATCTGCTGTCAAATATAACTTTACTGTTTCTCGTCTAACATACAGGACCAGCAAGAACAATTCATCATAGGACCAAATACATGAAAATAAATTTCCATTACTTAACTGTTACCCTCTTGTCAGTTACTTCGCAACATCAAGCCACCTTAGTTTTACCTTTCTAAAAGTAAAAATTGTTACACTGAAACTCCATATTAATTTGGCACCTACAATTTCCACTGTAAAAAAAAATCATCTCTATTTCCAGATTATTAAACTACATTTACTGTGAATAATTCACACACCTTAATAACACACATACCAGTTGTTAGAATAAATGCTTGTTGCAATCCCATGCAATGGTACATATTTCATCAACTTCGAATGAATGAACGTCTCAGTAGGCCCAGCTGAAGTTAGAACCTTCAACCTTGATATTAAAACAAGCCTTTGTACTGGCACATTGACTCATTGAATCATAAGAAGGCACAACCTGCAAATATATATCAAACCTAAATGTATGCATTTACTGAAGCCTGAGACACTTTAAAAAGTACTCTGAATGAAAGAAAATGCAGTTTAAACAGTGCTTTTGCCCAAAATCGACTTTGATATTTTTGGCATTAAAAAATCAATATCCTACAATTTTCTTGCATAATATGCATTACCAGAATGTCTATTACACAATCCATGAGTCAGCCATTGAAAATATTAACTTATACTTTATAGAAATGAGCTTGTTTGCTCCTGCGCCAAGGGAAAATTGCACATACAAATGTCATTTTAGTGGTGCAACATAACTTGAATTAAATTTTAATGTTAGGAGGTCATAGTATAGGTATTAAGCTTTATAAATATTAAAAAACGATTTTGAAAGGCACTTATTTTTAAAAATAATTTTTCCATAATTAATAATTGTCTTTAAAAAAAAATAAAAACCCAATTATTATTTTTTTTGTGATAATTCCACATATAAAAGCAAGCTGCATCCCTTGCCTATTATTTGGGATACATTAACTCACAAGCCTAAGCGCATAAGCCTAACTTGAAATGCGTCACATTTTTGCGCCACTTTCATTTAAAAGGAAGGTTATGCAAAATTCCACCCATGTTTAACTGGGAAAGTGCTGGCTGAATTGAAAATAGATAATTTTGTTTTTTTTTGGGGGGGGGCCCTATTTATATCTATTGAATGTGTTTTCTAATTTATTAAGCATTTAACGGCAGTTTTGTATATGTGCACAATTGCTCATTCTATAAATTAAAGAGCAACATATAGCTATGTTAGCACATCACATGGTTCATTTCTGGATTTTTTCTAAGTTTCTACTTAATATTAATTAACCAACATTTTACTTAACAAACTGTAAACATCAAGAAGACCCACAAACACACATTGAGCTCATTTCAGATATAAACAGAAAACATTCAGTACACATAATACCGCGCGCTTTAGCCATTTTTCATAAATAGCGCCGTCGCAATTTACTTACAGAACCGTTTGCAGATCCTAGTTGTAAGTCATATTTACAAGAAAAAAAAGAAAACTTTTCTCAATTATTTCCAAGAATAGCGGACCCATACTTTATTAAACGTGATGGGGCCCACTCCGTGCTTCACATATAGTTCATAGGTTGGAGTTCCAATCGGAGGAACCGGACATGAGTCCTCCAACCGGGAGTCCCTTTTACAACCAAGACAAAACAAATTTCCAAGTCTGCTAAGACCAGGCATCTTCGCTCACTAGTCTAGCTTCAAACTTCAAAGGATTATCGTTTACGATAGTCTCGTGAATACACAAGTCCTTCGGCTTTGGTACTTGCAAGTTCCAAATCAAAGTGATCCCAAAGGGATACCAAACCAAATGTCCAACTAAGGACCAAACCAAGTGTCCAACTAAGGACCAAACCAAGTGTCCAACTAAGGACTGGGAGACGCTCCACTTATACTTAACTGAAAATATCAATGACGTCACCAGAAGACTCGTCTTATCGTTTTGCTCTACCAAAAATCAAGGGTCCAAATCAGGGCGACAGCCAGGGCAGCAGTCCTTCATAGCCGTCGGGAAGCGGGGAACCTCGCAACAAAGACTTTCGGACCACGTCGACATGCAGGGGTCGATGAAGTGGCGGCCTTCCTCCAGAATTTTCACACGAAGCTCCCCACGGACCTCAGGCTTGGACCGGTACCGCTGGTATCGCCCCACGTTGGGCGCCAACTGAGGTACTGGGTTTTTCAGAACCGGTACTGATCCGGTAACCCAGCGGTGCCAGGGTACACCCAAAGACCTCGGGTACTTTCCTGATTCAGACTACAGAAACTGAGAGTCTTCTAGGTGAAGTCAAAGATCGAATTTATTGGCTGCAACCAATTGACAAGTGTCCTAGAAGTACAACAGCACGATTTGTATGTTCTCAGGAGACTGTGTGTCAATGCAAAATCAGGTTTCCTTATATACAGTTTTTTAAGCTTCAGGCAAACATTCTTGACATTTTGGTTGGTCATTCACATGTTTTCACTACAAAGGAAAAACCAGTGTCATGATGAAACCTCATATTTCATGTCATCCAGCCCATACAGGTGATTAAGTCAACTACGACTCCTACCTAAGACTCTGGCTGTTAAGGATTGCTTTAGATCATGGTTTAATTGCTCCACAACACTATTTCCCTTGGTATGAAATGGAGACGAGTACTGGAGTTGGACTCCCAACGAAGCCATGGCGTCCCTGAATGCCCTTGAGGCGAAGGCAGGGCCCTGGTCCGACTGGAAAGCCGCAACTGCATTTGTACCGATAAAGACTCGCAAATCATTAATAACAGTCCGAGCGTCAGCCGAGCATTGTGGCCACACCCATAGAAATCTGGAGCAAGAGTCAACAGTGACTAGAATGTATTTGTATGCCCTGTCCAGTGTTAGGGGACCACAATGGTCCAAGTACACACATTGTAAAGATTTGTTGGAAATTAGGAGGGGGCGTTTAGCGGTGGAAACTTCAATCTGTTGGCAGATGTCACAACAAAGGACATACTTTTTGCCCTCTTTATACAGACCTGGCCACCAGTATCGGGCTTATAACAATGATATTGTTGCTGCCACACCAGCATGGGCAGATGCTACCCCTTCATGCACTGCTTTAATCAACTGTGGTCTTATATCTTTGTTGGGAATATCTTGCACCCCTACGCCTGGTATCTAAACCTCAACATTCAGGCAGCCTCCCATTCGGTAGGAATATTTAGCAGGAAATGTTTTTGGATAGGGCGTACCATCAGCAGTAGCTTTTCACTGCAGCCCATATGTCTGCGTCCGGTTTCATACTTAGACATGTTACTGCAGCAACAGCAGCGTAGCTACTGCTGACTTTGCGGCTTCACCAGCCAGTGTATTCCAAGCCACGTGTATTCCAACGTGCTGGTGTCCAAGTGTATGTACAACATGGACATTTGGTAGCGTTTTCTTCAGATCCGCTTCTTTCCCCCATAGAAGTCTGTGTTTAATGGTGTTGCCTTTAGAATTTCGGAACCCATTCTGGCACCAGAAATGCAGGTATTAATTGAAGGACTGGACACAATAGTACGAGTCACAAACAAACAGCGTTGGATGTGCAGGATCCGTATGTTCCCGTGCCATCACCAGGGCTTTCAACTCTGCTAATTGTGCTGTGCAATCCCCTAGGGTTTGCGTAAATGTATGTAGGGGACAAAATGTATTGCCCTCCATATAGCTACTTATGACTGCCAAAGCAGCGGAGTATTGATGCTTTGTGCCAATTGAAGGTTGTGCAGAGCCATCGGTGTACGTGACTCTATGATATTGTTCAGTAGGCAATGTGTTTGCTAGAACTGGGTATTCTAGTTCGTATTGCAAAAATTCCTGAGTTTGTAATTTTGGGTCAAAGATGTAGTCTACATCAGTGGCTATCAAAGACATGGCCCATTGTATCCAACATGGATGTAATGCTTTAGCGCTAGGAATGCTGGCTTTTGTGACAGCCTCTATGGCTGGGATTGGAGAAACGACAATGGAGCATTTGCCCTCGGCTAGAGGTCTTTCTTTAATGACAGCCATCGGAACAGTGAGAATTTTCTCAGTGGGAGCAAAACGTTGTTCTGCTGCTGAGTACAAATGTGATTTGTATGCAATCGGGATAGTCTCACACTCATTAAATGTCACATAGGTGAATCCAATGGCACCAGCAATTACTCTGAAGTGTCTTTTGTTGTCCCTCGTGTGTAGATGTTGTGCAAGCATGTCTGTCTGCAGGTCTCGGAGAATGCGTGTGCGTTCGATTGTCCAAAATTTGCTGGAAAAGTCAGGACATATTAAGTCATATTAAGGTTTTATGTGTGATGCATAATCAGGAATGTAAATTCTGGCAAAATTTAGAAAACCCAATAGAGATTGGAGTTTTTAAAACGTATTTGGAGGTTGTAGTTGTGCGCATTTTTCTAAGAATTGTGGTGCTAGGCTCTTTCCTTCACTCAATAGCTCATATCCCAGAAACAGGATGCTGAGGAAGGCTATTTTTGTTTTTTTAAAGTTGAATTTGTAGCCAAATTCAGCAAATCTCATGACAATGTGGGCTACCCATCATAAATGTTGTAGTAATTCATCATCTGTAAGATAGATACCATCTTCATAGGACAATGCTTCAGGGTCAATGTCGTGCAAAATTGCAGTCACAGGAGCTGCAAACAGTCCTGGGCTGTTCTTGTACCCCTGAGGTAAACAACAGAATTTTGTCTGAGAACCTAGTGCGCTGAAGCGTGTTAAGTCTGTACTCTCAGGCGCTATATTTTGGCAGAAAAAAACATTTGAGATATCCAATGTTGTTTTGTATTTTTTGCGCACTATGTTGTTCATTAGTGCTGTGCTATGTGAGTTTTGTATAGCAAATGTGCATGTATGACTGTTTAAATGTCTGTAGTCTAACACTATTCTATATGAATGGTCCGGTTTAGCTACTGGGAATAAAGGATTATTCATTGGGGAGACACAGGGTTCAATTACGCCCTGGTACTCTAGTTGTGTGAGTATTTCTCTCACAAGTGCTTTTGCATCATGTTTTATTGGATACTGAGGATGAGGTTGGGGTTGATTTTTAATAGGTATTGAGTGGTAAGGGGATTCTTTATCCCATCCTACGTGGTTGCGGTATAACGCGGGTGCCTGCGCCAATGCCCAATTGATGGCGTAGGATGCAGTGAGTTCCTCCGGAACAAGGGGTGAGAAAGAAGGTTGAATAACATCTTTCCCATATGGGCAGATATGGACAAATTCTGGTGGCCAATCTTGTTCGGCCAATAAAACATCATATATATTTACTACACGATCATAAAGGATTGCGTCTATTGTGTGTTCAATGTCTCCTCCCAACTGCAACGTTACTTTATACACCCTATCAGGTGTGGAGATAGGCATGCCCGCAGTTTCTACTTGTAGAAAGTCATCAGTTGTTTCACCTCCAAATGCTCTAGAAGACTCTGACGAACTCTTGTGACCTCTGCTGCACTGAATAACAGCGCTAGTGCCCATTTCCTGTTCTTCAAAAGTACCCTCTTCTTGAATGGTATGTCGAACTGCAACTGCTCCCCCCTTTTTCTTTTTAAATTGGGGTTTTTCTTGGGGAGGTTTCTCTTCCTTTTTAACAGAAACCTCTGATGAGCGTTGTGATTCCTGTGTCAGTGTCACGTACTTTGTTCTTCGTTCTGACCCCCACCTCTCTCACTGCGTTTGTCTGATGAGTCCTGAAAGCAACGAGATTGGCATGTATCAGTATATTGATATCTATCAGACGTTTTTATATTATCTCTATTTCTGTGATTATATCTATTCTGTGGGGTCTCCGTGTGCAGAGATTCTCCCCTTCTTTTTCAGGAGTTTATTTTTTTATCCCAGCATTTCTTGTTACTCTCAGGAGCTTGCTTGGAAAAATATTTATTAGATTTACCCTGAAACTGTGGTTTAGTTGGTCTGGCCCCTAGACTATCTCCACCAATACTAGAATAGGTCTCAGCGATAATATTTGGCAGCTCACGCTCTTGATCCTGTTGTGGAACATCCCGGAGCCACATGCGCACTGCTAGCGCAACTGCCTCCCCTTTGAGGTTACTTAAAATGATTGAGGCTACTGTGGCGAAATTGCCCATTAATTGCATCTCCAAATCTGGGGCTGGGGCAGCCCCGCATTCATCTTGAATTTGTTTCAACACTTCTGGCAAGTTGTCAAGTGTTGGTGTACCATGTGCGGTAGTGTAGAGTGCAACAAACACCGCGCCTCATGTATTGCAGTTGTCTACCGTAGGGACCATCCCAAATGGCAAGCACGTGGTAATAATTCTAAGTTTATCTTGAGGTCCCGTATGAGGAAATACTGCTTCCAGTGCGTTTATTTTTTGAGCTAGCCAAAACGCAGTTTCCTCTCGTTTGGCAGGTACTTTACCCATGATCGAATGTACAGTTGCAGGGTTAACACCTGGCATCACTGCATGTGGTTGCGCTGGAGCAGCACGTGCTGGGTTTATATTCAATGTTTGCAGTACAAACTGTACTAATCGTCTATATATTGCCTTCAGTTCAGGATGTAAGTGACGGACTTCAGCTACTGCTAAATTTGCTACTGCAGGGTGAGGTGTATAAGTGGTGATTAAAGGAAAGGTAGGACCGTCATTACTTAGAGGATCTAACCTAACTGGTAAAATCGTGTGGGGTAGGGGGCCATCAAGCCAATTATTATGTTTTTGATAAGGTAAAGCTATTTCTAAATATGCATATGCCCTGTATTGGCCAGGTACGTTTGCAAGTGTATAGTGATGAAATGTATTTGTGTTCCCATCAACTGCTGGAAATGTGACCCAAGAATAGAAGAGTTCTGTTCTATAAGCTGCATCTGCGTCAACAACAAATGTGACTGGACCCCCCTGAGCCGTTAGGCCTTCTGCCAGTAAATGTGCAGTCAGGGGTTGTCTCATATTAGCTGCAATTGCTACCTGTTGCGGATTTACCATAGTAGATGGTAAATTTGTTCAGAGACGGCATACCAAATGGGGATTTTCCCTTTTAAGGTTCAAGCTTGAACAACCTCCAGCATCACCTAGGTGTTTCCTGTTTAAGCTGAGAAGGAAATCCTCAATACCACGGACGTCTCCGTATATAGTAGTGAGGTGTCATTGTATGTAATGAGACAGAGCTACTCATGAGGACCCGAAAATTAGAGCGTGACCAAACGTTGGCGACGTCATGTCGCGTAGGCTTTCATTATTCTAATGAGACTACTGGGTTTCGAGTGGCAGAATCGCTTGCGGTGTGGGAGACTGAGTCCGACCCACTGAAGGTGATACTTGTCACTCCAATTTGGGTTTTGCTCCGCCTAACTAGCAGTGCCTCATCTCTACCCAAGGGCAGGGATGATTGGGTAGCCGAGTGCATGACATAAATGGTTTCTCAGGGAAGCCGTGGTCACTCCGGTTTCATCCGTTTCTCTTAGTTACATAAGTCTCATAAACGCAATGACAAACAGAGGCAGTATATGTTTCAATAAGGTTTTAATGAACCAACTGCATCTTATACATCAAAGCGTGAGCTGCAATAACCAGGACGACACCACATACTAAGATTAAAATTGTGACGAGGAGAGTAAAGCATAGAAATAAAGCTACCATGTTGTCACTAGAATCAATGGACTAATTCCTACGCAGGCTATAATAGAGCACAGCCTGTTAAGCTCTAATTTAGTCCTTCAGGTTCCCCTGGGAAGACATCATCCCCCATACCTGAGCAAAGGCCTGAAGTCTGCGTTAGCAGCTGTAGCGAAGCATTCGGCAATCAGCATACAGATGTGGTTCTCTGGCTGGAATCTCCCTCTAACGTGTAAAGGACAGGGAAGTGTTTTTATAATAAAACAGCTGATGTTCTGAGAAACTGTCCCTACTTAATGATGTGTGTTTTCTATCAATGTCAGAGACTAAACCTATACCATGTTCACCAGCAACCTATCTTTCTGCAGCCTTGGAAGAAGCACAGAGTGAGCAAAAATGTCTTGTTTGAGAACATAGTGCTGGCCTAGGCCAAAACAGTTTGATAGAAGAAAATAAAACAAGACCGTAAAAGGGCTACTGTAAAAATAATAATGCGAAGCTGAATAAAACATATCTAGGTTAAAGTGCACAGCAACAGGCCTAATATGCTAAAATAACGTGCATGAAGCTATAACTAAAATGGCTACACAACAGTGTAAAACATGGCTTCAGAACTACCATTGTAGCCTGACTGTGTAGGTTTAAACACTGCAATTCAACTTGTCAAAATAAACCCATTTGACAGGTCAAAACCACCATTTACAATATAATAAGTCACCCTTATGTAGGCTGTGCAGTCCACAAATCAGTGCACATGGTGTTTAAAAATAGGATATGTGGGGAAGAAACGTTAACATGTTCTTACAGTGACCAGCACCCAAAAACATTTTATTTACAATGTATGCCTTGCTGTTCTATGTGGAAAACCATAGTACATATTAAAAGTGTTAAAACACTTTATCTCAAGAGTGGGACAAGCTAATAAGATAAATAAGCAAGTATTTTAATATAGCCTTAGAACCTGCTGTAGCAGACTCTACCGGCCATTAAAGACCCACTCCTGTGTTCAGCGAGGGACTTTAACAATGGACAGGGCCTTTAATGGCCGGAAGAGCCCACTGCGGCTGGTTCTAAGGCTATTAGAACATTCTGCCACTAGAGGACAGAATGTTCTATTAAATAAAACAAATTCCACACGAAGCCCGAGGGTATTAAAATCCCCTTGGGCTCTGTGAGGCTTTGTTCACAGCTGTTGCTGTGAACAAAGAGAACATTGGAATGGTGGCTCTGGGCTTTAACCACCCAGTAAAAGCCCGGAGCACTCCATTGTCTGCAATGGAGCTTGCAACATTCCAATGTTCTAATATTTATTAAAAATCCACTTCAAAGGAGAAGTTAGACTTCTTCATAAATATTGAGGAAAAGTAATTTTTTAATAGTTACCTTTTTCGTGTCTGAGGTACCTAGGGGTGACTTTTGTATTTGCTCTCTGACTTCTGCCAGCCAGTAATTAGCATTTGAATAGGTGAGAAAAGGTGTGAAGTTTCTCTCAGAAGCAAACAATAGGCTGACCTTGATGGGCAGAGGTAACCTGGCAGAATATGCATGATGGGACTGTGAGCATTGTTTTGACATTACAGCATCAAATCCTGCTTGAATATCAGATCCTGCTTGACAGGTCTGTTGGGTTTACTTTTAACACTTTGGAATGCTCTTGAAACGAAGGGAAACAGGATTCCAAAACAATTCTTGTGTATCCACTGAATGGTTGCTGTAAAACTCTACTTGTGTTCCACTAGACGTCTCTGGGTGTAGGGTGTATAGAGCGATTGCCCCAAGCTGGATTTTAGTGTTAGGTGTGGGAGGACACAAGGATAACCATAGGACACTCACCAAACCACCCCCAGACCTCAGAGCACAGGTTTAATTTGGCCTAAGACTTGTGTGCAAAGCGGGTAGGGATGGTCCTGTGAGCTTTTACCACTTTGGTTAGGGAGTCCCCAGAAGTTATTCTCAACCTCTAGGTTGTGCCAGGCACACATGTATTACCGTCAGACACTCACTTCAGGACACTCTTGTACCTGAGGAAGATCAGGAGAAGGCTGAACCTGATGTCTGTGACCTGAAACAACCTCTGAAGGCCTAAACCTGATCTCTATTTTGCTCAGGAGAAGGCAGTGACCACCAGCGTTCATAAGTCTGACCTTCTGTTAAAGTTACTGGGACACAAGAAGTTAGAGGGGGCCTTCCCTACAACTAACTAGCTGACCTGTGGCTACTGGGCCTGGACCCTTCTGTTTTCCCTCTGTCTGATACCCTGTGAGTCTCTAAGTGCCTCCCCTATCGTTCTTGAAGACTTTGGCAGTATACTCTTGGGGTGAATTGGGACTTAGGATGAACCTGGTTGGTGTCTCTAACCTGTGCTCTATTGCAGCCGGCATCGTATTACTCCTAGGCTCCATTGACTATCATTGGCACTTTAAGCTGTTGGCACTATTTCTACCTAAAACTTAAAAAATCATATCTCCAGGTGTTATTGTTGGATTTATGTCATTTTTATGCTATTTTGTTTATTACATTATACTATTTTTTTCTAATTTGGCAGTTTTTTTTTATTGTTTTGCATTTCATTCTTGTTTCGGTACTGCATAAAAACGTTATACATCGCCCTAAGTTAAGTCTGGCTACTTTGTGCCATAGCAACCTGGGGTTGAGCTCAGGTTCATTTAGTGACTTTGAGGGTTCATCCTGATGAAGGTTGTGATTATTCATTTAGGTGCTACCCTCCCAAACAATGATCGAATTTCTTACAACCAAAAAAAGAGGTAATGGAAATTGTGATGGACAAACAATGGCAATCTACAGCAGTGTTTAAAGTGGTGCAGGATGCTGGTTCTGTAGTGTTGGTGGAAAATCACATGGTATAAATTAGTTTGGTAAAGTATTTTGCTCAACTGACATGGCCTTAGAACAGATATTATGATAGCTCAGGTATATGATTATCTGATCACAACTCTGCAATGACCTACCTGAGTCTCCCAGCAAGTTTGTTTAGATGTCAACATCGTGTTATATGCTCATTCGATCTGCTGAGCTAGCTGTCCACACTTTCTCTTTCCTCGTTTATGAAAGTGGGCATGGCTACTAGCAACTTCACTTGTCACATTCCTTGATATGAGAAGATTCCTGTCCACTCCTCCTGTCCAAGGAACCTATCCAACATCCCTTAGGAGGATGCACTGGGCCTGATCTGGTTTAGGTATGTGACCAATGTAGCATAGGGTCCATTTGTGTTGCTGTAGTTGGGGGTGTTTCATTGGTGGCAGTAGTTTGTATACTTTTTAGGGGATAGGCTACTTCCTACACTACCATGAACAAACATGCACTATTTACTTACTTACATGTTTCAGTGTATGTATTCTATGATAAAAGTGCTTATGTCACAAGCAGTTCTAAGATGGTGGTGGTTTGGTAGTTTGTGTGTTGACATTTTAGTAGTTACAGGGGTGATCCAAACAAGAGATCACTGAGAATTGAGAGCCATCTGTTAACCGCATTATGCATCACAAAGCAGGACATCAAGAGGTAACATCTTCAGCTGAAGCACACCACGTTCAAAGATCTCTTGATTCACAAACATGAATTGTTAGATGCTTCTTTCCATGGTTTTCATGCATGGGTGGGGGACTAATTGTTTTCCACCGGCAGAGAATTGACAGAATGCAATTCCACCATGTAAGTGCAATGGATGATTGCTCTCATTTGTTGAAGAAAGTACTGCATCATGAGTTTTTGCTGCTGTGTATATCAATCAATCAATCAATCAGTTTTTATAAAGCGCAACTACTCACCAGTGAGGGTCTAAAGGTGCTGGTGGAGGGTCAGGGCCTCAGTGGAAGAGCCATGTCTTGAGGTTCTTCCTGAAGATGGTGAATAATGGGATTTGTCTGAGGTGTGTAGGTAGGTTGTTCCAGCTCTTGGCTGCGAGGTAGGTGAAAGATCTTCCTCCGGCTATGGTTTTCCAGATGCGTGTGTGTTGTGTGCATAAAGGTGTGGCTGACACACTGGTCCTGTATCTTCTTCATCTATATGCTCTACTGGTGTCCAGAGTAGCCCTGACATGCTACATATGTTTCAAAGCATTTGAATTAGGTTGTGAAAATATAAATGGCGACTGCATGTTATCTTGACATTGAAGCATATATAATCTTTGTACTTGTTCACTTTCAAAGTGATGGGTCACATGTTTCTTGATTAGTATATGTGTGTAGCTAATAGCTTCTATGATGAGAGTGGCTACCTATATGTTACAAGTTGTGCAGGGCTTGTAAACTCTCCTACAGGTTATGGGTCAAGGAGGTATATGATGCCACCTTGAGGTTCAGTGTCCCTATTACTCATATGTTGCCTTGCAGGTGAATAGTTGTGAGTTGTGAAAGTAGGCACCAGTGAGACTAGACGAAAGCAGTACAATTGATTCGTAAAACATGGATTCTTTTTATTTTGCATGGCTAGGGTGCAGTTTTTAGCTCTGATGTTGTGCTTAAATGTTATACAAGGTTCTTTATGTGTCCTTCATTAAACAGCATTTCGTGAGACGTTTCTGGTCAACTAGTTTACTGATTATGATTTAGGTGAAACTCTGGGAGTATTTACCCCACGTGGTAAATACCACTACTCCGGGATGACATATAAGGGATAAACTATGTGGCTACAATAAATATCAAACCCATATAATTCCGATTCCTCTGCAAACTAACGTCTGTTAAAGCATCGGAATTTGCAGCGTGACTCATAATCAGACCCTTGGCGTCGTGTTTCTTGTAACGCCATTCTCCTTTGTGCTTGTATTCTCCTGATACCTTGCATGAATGTTTCTACCATGTTATCTTTTGTTTTTATGGACTGCAGCTTTTTCAGTAGGTTCTAAGGATTGTGGTAGTTCACTGTGTGGAAAGAACACGTCACCGCCCCTTTTGGTGGGTGGAAATCTTGGTGCTGACTGCCCAGGAGAGTGCATTACTGTGCCGTGATTGGAAACTATGCAGCTTCTTTTTATTGTTTGTGGTTATTTGTTGTGCTCTGTTCTTAGATCTGTTGTTTTTCACTCTTCTGCAGGTGCGGCTTGTTGATGTTTGTTTTTTGTTGTTACAAATAAATTATAATTATTCATTTAAATCTTTGTTCTGTGTGGGTGGATCTGTGGCCATGTTTTTGTCATAGCTTAAATGTTGCTGTGCTTGTGGTTTACACGTGTGCATACCACGCAGGTTGTTGGGAGTGATCCTCTGCAGGTGTGGGCATGGGTATTCAAACGTGTGGTTCTTCCCATAACCTACCATCTCATTTCAGTTGGCAATGACTTTGTAATAGTCACGTCCGGCGGTATTTGTTTGATTTAACTTTCCTAATTTACTTTTTATTGCCTCATTTTACCACTCTATGCCCATTTAGGAAATCTGTAATCAGGTTTTTGCCAATTTATACCTATGCTTGATTGAATCCCTGATGTCTCAACATTATCTATTCCTGCAACCTTTAAGGCTATTACTAACAACGGTTTTCTATTCTGTTACATTTTTTTTCTTTTTTTTTCCAAGTAGCATAATTCCCAAAGTGATGGGGTGGGCTGAATATTTAATGCTCTTTCTTTTGCTTTCTCCCACCATGGTTTTACGTGTTACAAATAGATGGGTCTAGTGAGCTTTAGGGTTGGGGCGCTCTCAGCACCTGTTGTTGTTTTTAACGCGGAGCTTTTCTATTCCCAATGTGACCCTCTGGGTATGCAAACAGATTTTGTGCTGGCTCACTGGTACTTTCATATAAAGTTATGTTTTTGTGATTGTCAGTAACAGCTTTGGCCGCTTGTTTGTATCAGCTGTGCAAGTGAGCTTTGTTTCCCAACCCAGACTCTGTTTTTCGAGATTTTAGCATATTAACTGCACTTAACACCTTGGTGATGCATTTATGATTACAGCCTTTTCCGTGTTACCATCTTTAAAGTATTTGGTTTTGGATTATGTTATACTTTAAATGCCATATTCAATGCAGACCTAGGGCCTGATTACGAATTGCTCTTTAAAGTTCGGCACGTGCGTAACCCTTGTGAAACACAGTGCTATCATTATTTATCAGGTGCAATGAATAACACCTAAACTCGTAATCGGGACCTTACTTGGGGAGTTTAAAATTACTATTGCTGTTTTCAGTTTGTCTGTGTGGTCGGGAGCCAAAACAATATATATAGTTCTTTATTTTTGTCACATTTCAAAAGGTTACTCAGTAATGCCCACGTATTTTAGCCAATCCTACAATTAATTTACATTGATAAAAGATTATTTTCTTATATTGTGTATTACCTTTGTGAGTACTGCTCTTGATCTGGACATAGCAAAACATTTAAACCACAGCCGCTTTTATTTATCAGTAGTTTGCAACACGCCCTTTGTTCAAAGACACTCATCTAAAAGTTTATGAAGCTTATCTGCCCAGAGTCTCTTGAAGGTTTAATGATAGGTTCATGTTTGTTAATGATGTAAGAAGTGCTTATGTTAATTCTGATGAATTCCAGACTTTCACTTTGTATCTGTTTTTTTTTTATAGTATGGTTTTTATTATTGACCGTTTTCTCTTGTTTGGCACATTCCATTGTTTATCAGAGCGAGTTTGTCTGCTCAGTTACTGAGTGTCCTTTCGCTGTAAGCAGCAGGGAGAGCTTCATTTCTTCAAGAAGATCGATCTACTTTTAGGGTATGCTTGAGGCTGTTGACCCATCTCTGGTAATTCAGTTTGCCTATTTCACTACTTTACACAATGAGCAGTGAATAACTCGTTTCTGAAAAATGTATTTTTTATTATTAATAACACCAGGGTTGTAGTTCAGCGTACATGCAACTACGGGAATAAATTTCAGTGTATAAATCTAGGTGGAGAGCAACTAAGTTCTAAAGAGGGAGTAGATTCATGCTTACATACATGAACACAAATAACATAGGTTCCTACTGTGCCAGTGTGCGATCGATAGTATTAATTGAAGAGTTGAGTCTTCAATGTTAGTCTGATTTGAATGAGGAAATGGGTCCTTCTGATGCTGATGGGGATGCTGTTTCAGATCCCTGGGACACAGATAGAGAAGCCCTTCCTTCTGATCTTTTACTTTTGCATTGTTCTCTTTTCCTGTTTCGGGGTGTCCTGGTTCTTTCTTTGGTTCGGATGTGACTGATGTTGGTGATTTCTCTGAAAGCTTTGGAAGGTGATTGTTCTGATAGCTTTGTAGGTGAGAGGAAATCTTTAAGGTGATATAGGGTTGAAGTGGGAGAATAGTGTAGCTTCTTCAGTGTTTGGTCATGTGGTAGGTCTACTTCAGGCTTTTGATAAGCCTTCATTTCACAACATTCTAATGAGCATATTGTGTTGTGGATGATCCTTAAATTACAAAGCTGTTCAAGATCATTCAGCAACAGCTTAAATGGATTTTCCAACTTCACCATGCAAGACCATGAGGTAAAAATAGTTTTTATTTTTAGGAAGAACTCAAAAACACTCACTCAAGAAGGCCAAATTAACAAAACACACTAAAAAAGAAGTGTTTTAAAGATCAAATTTTATTGTGAATATATGTGAATATATTTCAATTTAATCCTTGCTTTCCTAGATGAATAGGTAATGTAAGATAAATGAATACTACTTATTTAATGATATAAATATTGCATTCCTAAAAAAAGAGGATTGGTTCTGTGTTGTTGACATTTAGCACATTGTCTTAAGTCATGAGTTAGATAAGACAAACAAGGTGCTTTTAATTGCAAAGGGTTAGTGTACAGAAATTACATTTTCTCAAGAGAGTCTTAGAGTCGCATTAAGTATGAAAATTTCAGACCTGCAGTTTGGATATTTTAGACTCTTGGAATGACTAAAATTATTCCTAAATTGTCCAGCTATACAGTGTGGGCAGAAGACATATTTGGGAATTTTTCCTTATTATTTTTCAAACTCCGATGCCACATTTCTCACCTAACAAAAATATCTACTCTGTGGCTTTTCAAGACCATGATCTAAATCCACATTGCTTCATTAGTGCAACTGGTTTAGAGAAATTGACACATTCTTCTCCAAGGGCTATAAATACCATGTCTTAGGAATAACAAATGCCTGCCCTTCGTACGTAACACAGGCCTATTCAGCCCCTGCGGATTAGGAGGGCCTCAAACCGTTCAGGGGGGAGGTGCCCAATCCTTCAGAGGGCCTCCATTTAGCCCAAGGCCAATGAATAGCTTTGAGATATGGAAAGGACTCAGGGGTCCCTCCTTGCACTTTGCAGGCAGCCTCATCATTTTGTGTTAGGTCGCTGGCCTGTCCTCCATATCAAATCCAACATTAAGCAGCTCCCACCCTGTAGTACATCTGCAGATAGTTCCATTTCTCATTTTATGGGGATGATGAATCGCAATAGCAAAAAAAATTGACTTAACGTCTTTTAAGCACATATAATGAAAGACATCCCATCAAAACTGTGCACGTTATCACAATAATTTGTTCAACTAAAAAATATCATAGTTTGAAGTGCCCATATTTCCACACTCTACTCAGGTTTTAAATGTGGTATTTGCATATCAGCTTAGAAAGAAGGTCCATTGCTGTGTATATTGTGTAAAGCTTACTAAGGTGATCGTTTTGGCATTTAGAAAGAGTGCCTTTTTATCATTTTGAATTACACTGTTGCAGTATTGCTCTGTAAATGCAGCACCAGAAGCTGCAGCAGTTTTAACATGCTGGGTCCATTCTGAGGAGGGATGGACTTTTACAATTTTTCAAGTGGCATGAAAAAAGTTGGGAGGTCCTAACGGGGTGTAGACTAAGACGTATAACTAAGAAACTTTTCCAAGAGGTATGGAGTATGTAATTAAGGGTGTGGCTTAAAACATGTAAACTAAAATTCTGAGCTTCACACAGCACGCCACCTGACCAGTATTTTGGTGCCACTCTGAGTTTTCTGTGATTGCATCTAGAGATATACCACAACAATGGACAATGTGCCAATGCTTGTTTGCAGTGTCAAACAAATGAGTAATGAGAATGTTTTTGTTGTGAATAATTTGGATTGACATTTTTTAATTTTGAAAATACAGGCTTTAAATTAAACATTACTAAGTGCTGTTAAAGGTGTAGTTCTCTTCAAAGTGTCTAAATCACTCCTGTTCGCTCCTTCACACCAATTTCTCCGCAGTCTCTCACTCTGTTTGACACATACACACTTTTCCTTCCCACATCATTCTGAAATTCCTGCTCTGCATATCCTACACATCTCTTTTCTTTTCAGCACTGTCTTTTCAGTCTTTCCTTTCCTTCTTCAATCTTTCCTTTTGAAGGTGCGTCTTTTTATCGCCTTCATTTATCACCTCCCAATTCACAACTCCCACACTCACTCACCTGCAAGCATTGCATTTTCTTTTCGTTTGGTGCTGTCAATATTTTGACAGCTGTGTACCTCATTCACATACTTTCTCATATAATCACAAATGCAATTGGCACACATGTGACCATCATACTGTGCACTCTGTAAAGAGGCCAATGATTGGATGTGCTTGTAGTCTGAATACCTTTATCACCCACTGACAGGCAATGTGAGAAACTCATGCTGTTTTCAACCTTAGTTCCAGAGCTTCCAATTATGTCCCATCGTTGAGTACCCACCCACAATCTGAGATCACCCAGACACTCTTATGTGACCCAGTTAACAGTCTGCACTGAACAAGAATCATATGTCACAGAAATAACATTTAGAAACACAATATATAAAGAAAAAGCAAAGACTCATAGGCTATGCATGGTGAAGTAAACGTGAAATGAAAAGAGAGGCTGCGTCACTGACATGGATTTCCTAATACTTTTTTTACAGTCATGGTTCAGTGTTTTCACCTGTTAGTTAAGTACATGAATGCAGGGCCTGAAAAAGACCCTTTGCACAATCGGTTTTTAGTTACTTCTGGGTCTATGACCATGAGCCTTGATTTTATACTAAAATCCATGACAGTAGGCAAAACAGCAACAGGTTTGATAATGCGTCCCTTTATGATTAATTTACTCACTTTGCGACTCGTTTTAGTCCAATGAATCTTTTGACCCTGATTGAAGACACCTTAGGACGAGATAACTAATCAGCATGTCAATCAATAAGTCAACAACGTCATCAAGGCTTACTGTAATAAGACAATTCAGATTAGTCAAAGACATTAATAAACTCAGAAACCACCATGACCTTGCAGTCATGAATAACCACACCAGTTTAGTACTATTATATGAAGTTTATTCCCTATTGATTACAATTCTACTAGTAAGTTTATTAGTCTCAAAACCAGGAAACACATTAGCATAGTCACAATATGGCAACTTTGATAAGATTTCATCAAAGCAAGAATCACGAATATTAGAATATAGCTCAACATCAACATAGGTTATCCTTAGCAGAGTATCATTATCACGTTATTCAACAAAGCATAGATTCAGTCATTTGTCAATTTGCGTCAGCTTAGTGAACCCCTCAACTAACCTCGAATTAGCATTGGCATGTTGGGCTTCATGCAAAACAATTTAGCAACATCAATTTAGAAAACATCTAACTAGGGTCTCTGTCAAAAGAAGCAGTTGGTACCTAGAAAGGAAAAGCAAACAGACAATTACAATTTCATTGTTATATAGTTACCCTCTGTATTGGGTCAGCATACAGGTTCGGTCTTCATCCTCAGGACATCAGTTGATTCGCCATCAGCCAGGAATTCAGCAAGTCGGGTAAAGGGGCACGTCCCTCATAAGGAGGTAAAGTGTAAACGGGCAATATAAGGGCAAGGATTGGTTTGAAAAACCAAACAGCAAAGTCTCTATGCAGAGTGACAAAGTGTCTGGGTCATAGCAAAATTCGCAACAGCATCTCCCCCTCATCTATCTCCTAGTCTCCTATTCTCTGATTTACTTCCTTGTGTCAAAGGTTTTTATCCCTTTTCTGTTGTACAATCCCCTAAGTTTAATTGGTTGGGGTCAGTACCCCACTATCTCCCGCCAATAGGGTTTCAATGACTTCATTAAAATTGTCACCACATAACAGTTCTCACGTAGTTTATTGGTCCTTATGATTGACGTCTTAAGCGGGCAGAATGTCCGGTATGATTTCATACTCTCGTGGTCCACTTTGCATCTTCAGTCAGTGGTTCCATTGTCTGTACCGGTTCAGGCAACCTTGTACCTGCGAGTAGCCTACACTGTTGCAGTCAGCAAGAATGTTTCACTAAGCAAGTCGAATTTCATGAGAACGGATCTACTACTGTTAGATTCATCTTCTAGCTTTGAAAAAATACGAGTTCATGTCCTTCAGCAAGTCAGCACACCGCACGTTAGAAAAACACATTTAATATGAAACCAGTCAGCTGGGCCTCAACTCTTGCTAACTAAGACCTAATGATTTATTAGCAGAACATATAACCTTTTATATTAATGCAAGATCATACTCTAACATAACATTTCATCATTATTATTCAGTTTCATTAGTCATTGTATACATTGGCGGCCACTCCCCGTGGGCACATTTCAAGCGTACATTTAGCAAAAATATATTAATACATTTTCTATGCAGCATTATTATACATTAGTTCATTAACATTACGTGTTAATTTCTAAGTATATAAGCTGCACTCTCGCAGTCCCTCCTCTGATGACACTTGTCATCACACAAAACCTTTCCCTTCACAACCTTTCATTTTCTTTAGGTGACGCATCTCAATTTCTTCCTCCCTATGTGATCTTTCCCAAGTTTCTTTGAACATTTTCTCTTTTTCTTTTTCTTCTTTTCTTTTATTACGTTTTGCCAAATCTCAAAACGACAAGTCAGGACAATTAATATACCCCCTATTATTTTTGCAAGAACTCCATTCCAAATACTACTAAACCAATTCCCTACTTTGGTAATTCCTTCCCCAACCTTTTCCCAAACTCCAGGTTCCTTCAGCTTTTTCAAATCTGCACTATCTCTTGTTAGGTCAGTAAGCATACCTCTAATCTTTTTCCTATTATCAGGAATGAATGCAGAACAATGGCGCTCGTTAAGCATTTTACAGACTCCGCCACTCTTCGCGAAAAGAATGTCTAAAGCAAGCCGGTTTTGAAGAGTCATAGCTCTTTCCGCAGCAAGTTCAGTATCCATCAGGAGTATAGCCCCTGTGAAGTTTGTCAGCATGTTATCCACAATAGTAGACAACTTTCAAATCTTTATGGAGTTTAAGATAACCCCTACTGAAGGAATTATGGCTCCAAATGTGTCACCAACGACAGCAGCTGCTGTCTCTCTCTTTTGTCTAGTATGTTGAAATTTAGACATTTTAGGAATTCACTTTAAGTCATCAATCTGGTAGATCTTGGGAAAAACTATTCCCAAATAACATGTCCCATACCATCCCTTTGGAAGTCCACATATATAATAGATCCCAGGGAGCGCTGGATCCTGTCCATTTAACATGAACCTCCATTTACTCTGAAACAAAAACACATGCCTGCACTCACTCGTTCCCACAAATAAAGTGTCATGTTCAGATTTCAGCCTATATATACAAAGCCTTCCTACGTGTAATGCATCTATAGCTAATTTGCCCTGTGTCTTTATTGCAGTGTAAGCATAATCATTTACAAGTGTGTGTTTTTCTAATCCCTTTTCTAGCCTTTCCTTTAATGCTTTCCGTCTATCATCAGTGTGATCTAAGAAGCTCTTTTCTACAGGTGTTAGTAGGCAGGTTAGATTATTGCGGTGCGCATAAGCTGTCCCAAATGTCAGTGTCAGCTCAAAGAAACCCCTAACTAATTTAATGCTGTGTTCTTTAGCTAATTTATTTAGAAACTCAATCACAGGCATGAAGGAAAACACTACATCTAATATAGAATAGAAATATTGAACATGTTCTTGATCATAGAATCTTGTTAACAGCAAACTACAGCTTATCCCGTAGGTTAATGGCAGACTATGATAAGTAACCCCTTCTTGTACTGATGAAGGAATTTTTGTACACACATAGCAATTCTTCGCATCCATTGTGTCAAAATACTAATTCAGCAAGCGATAGAAGACATTAGTAGATAGTTCCCCCATTGAATTAGTTCCTTCATGCAATTATTTTGCATCCTGCTCAAACTTCTCCCATAGTGTTAGTGTAGCAGTCTCAGGATTTGAAGCATTGTTAGTCGCTTTCTTATCCACCAATGGCATTCCCACAATCACACCATTAATTATTATTGCACACACAATATCCAGAATAGCACTCTACCAGCCACACATCCTACCCTTATTACTATTATCTCTAGTGTAACTCATGATCTGTAAAGAATCAGGTAGAAGAATAATGTAAAGCAAACAACCAATTTGAGGACAATATAAAAGCTCCTTCTTTTTTTTTTCTCTGTGCAAAGTCTCTCTCTTTCTCTGCAAGTATTTACAGCGTTTCACTCACACCAGGACCCCTTTGTCAAATCAGGGTAGCAGCTTGTCTTAATCGGTTTTTCAGAGTCAATTCAGGTTAACAGTGTCACATCCGATAATTTATCAGTCTCTTATCTCAGCTTTTCAGCTATTAATTTTCAATTTCTATTTAACACAGTCTCTTTCTAAAATTTAATTCAGGTGCCGTAGTATTGACCTGGAACCTCTCGATCAAAACAGAATGGCAAGAATTCTTGTTGCCATTAAGCTGATGTGACATACGCCCATTTAGGACCTGCGTACCTTCTGTTTGCAACTCTCTTTCTTTTCAGTTTGCAATCACCCTGCAACTCTCCTTCACTAAGATCTTCTTTCCTGGTTGTGTCAATTTCTTCCGCTATTGTTTCATTAGGGATCACTTTCTCTCCTGCAGCTTGTGGCTCCGGCCAATTATCTCTTTAAGTGTTTTCTTTCTGCTTGGCCTTTCAGGATGTTGAACAGTGCCCTCCTCTTGTGCTATGGTGTTTTCTCTTGATGGCTCTGCAAGTGGCTCAGGAGGAGTCAGAACACCTTGACTTCCTTCTGCCTCACTCCCTTCGCCTTCAGGATCAGTTATGTGCTCAACTTCAAACCCGTATCCGTCTGCTTCTGGGAGAACCTCTCTTTGTGTCGGTTCCCCTGTTGCCCCGGCTGAGATAGGCTCACTGTCACTCCTCTGGATCTCGTTTACGGTTTGAGTGATTAAGCCGTCCTAAGCGGGCTCTCCTTCAGTCTCAGTTCCCCTTTGAATACTCTCCGGCCCTGAGACTTCCTTCTCTGCAGTTGTTGTTTTGGACACTTCAAGTTCCTCATCAGTCGGACACGTCACCTTCTTTGTGTGACTGGCATGTATCCAATTTGGAAGACCTCCACATTTCACAGCAGTAGTAGTTATCAGTATCACTTGATACGGCCCCTTCCAACGTGGCTCCAAACACGACTTCCTCACGTGTTTCTTGAAAACCACCCGGTCACCGGCTTTCAGGGTGTGACCTGGATCACTTATCGGTGGCAATGTGGTAGCCTCCACCTGGTGAGAAAAAGAGCGGACCACGTCAGCCAGACCCTTGCAGTAGTCCAACACCATATCATCTGTGATATTCACAAGAGCATTTGCAGGCACTGCGGGCAATCGCATAACTCGGCCTATGAGAATTTCATGAGGAGACAGTCCTGTTTTCTTGTCAGGTGTGTTTCTCATTGACATAAAAACTAAGGGCAATGCATCTGGCCACTTCAAATTGGTAGCTGCGCACATTTTTGCTGATCTCGACTTCAAGGTACCATTCATCTGCTCCACTAGTCCTGATGCTTCAGGGCGATAGCTACAATGCGGCTTCTGCTTAATGTTTAATGCAGCACACAAGAGCTTAATCACCTCATTGTCGAAGTGCCTTCCCCTATCTGATTCTAAAGAGATCGGAAACCCGAAACGTGGTATTAATTCCCTAAGCAGCAGCTTTGCTACTGTGAGACTGTCATTCCTACGTGTCGGGTAAGCTTCAATCCAGTGGATGAAAATGCATGCAATCACCAACACATACCTCAATCCTCCACACACAGGCATTTCAATAAAATCCATCTGCATTCTGCTAAATGGACCGCCTGCTCTCCCAACGTGGCTCATATTCACCACAGTCCCTTTTCCTGCGTTCATCTGCTGACAGATGATGCACCTGTGACAGATAACCTCTGCAGCTTGTCTGAATTTTGGATTGAACCAATCGATTTTGAACAACCTGATCATTGCGTCTCTCCCAACATGTGCTTGACCATGACAAAACCTTGCAAACTGTGACAAAAGACTGTTTGGCAAAACCATTTTTCCCTCTTCTGAAACCCATAAGTCATCAGACCTCTGTACACATTGCATTCTCCTCTTTGCTAGCACGTCCCCGCAGTGATTTGAGCTCATCTAATGTGTCAACCACCCTTAATGCAAAGTTTAAGCATGTTTAATTTTCAGTTTCAGGCAACAATTCCCACTGATCTCGAAAAGATATACAGTTCAATGCACAAAACCTTGCAACTTGATCTGCATATCCATTTCCCAATGGACACAAAATCTTGTGACTTCACATGAGCATTGCATTTCACCACGGCAATTTCAAGAGGTAACTAAATCGCGTGCAACAAATCCTTAATCTTTTCACCATTTTTCACTGGAGAACCAGAAGAGGTCATGAAACCCCTCTGTGACCATAACTGGCCAAAATCATGTACAATTCCAAATCCGTATCTGCTGTCAGTATAGATAGTGACTTTCAGGTTTTCAGCTGCGTGGCATGCCCTAGTAAGAGCAATTAATTCAGCCACTTTAGCAGAGTACATTCTTTCGAGCCAGGAAGCTTCTAAGATACCAATGATTGTACACACGGCATATCCAGCTCTCAGTACTCCTAATGCGTCTCTCAAGCATGAACCATCAACAAAAATGATATAATCATTTTCTTCTAGTTGGGTATCTTTAATATCAGGTCTTGGTTTGGTGCACAGATCTGTTACCTCAAGACAATCATGTTCTACCTCCTCGGCATCATCAATGTCTGCATTATCAATAGGAAGTAAAGTTGCCTGGTTCAATACAGTACATCTCTTAAGGGATATATTCGGTGACTCCAGTATAGTTGTCTCGTATTTTGTTAACCTCGCATTTGTCATGTGCTGTGTCTTGGTTCGGGTTAAGAAGATTTCAACTGAATGGGGGACCATTACTGTTAAAGGATGTCCCATCACTATTCCTTCACACTGAGTGAGGCTTTGACCAACTGCTGCAACTGCACGCAAACAACCCGGTAAGGCTGCTGCGACTGGGTCCAAAGTAGCTGAAAAATATGCTACTGGGCGGTTTGCACCTCCATGGACCGGTATCAGGACAGACAAAGAACAAGCATCATGTTCATGACAAAACAGTACAAAAGGCTTTGTGTAATCAGGCATACCTAAAGCTGGTGCCCTGCACATACTTTCCCTCAATTCCATGAATGCCTTCATCTCTTTCTCGGACATGGTTATGGCACCTGGGCCATCCTGAACTTCTTTAACAGTCAGTCTCACCAAAGGTTTAGAGATAATCAAGACGTTGGGAATCCACTGGTGACAGTAGCCCACCATTCCCAAAAACATCCTAACATCTCTTTTTGTTGTCGGGGGATTCATCTGCAGTATGGCTGTCACTCTTTCCTTGGATATTTTTCTCGACCCTTTCTCAATCAGGTGACCTAAGTACTTCACCTGTTTCTGACAGTATTTCAGCTTCTTTGGGGACACTTTATGTCCATTCTTTCCCAAATGGTTCAGTAAGGCAATTGTGTCATACCTGCTGTCATCTTTTGTTCTGGACGCAATCAACAAATCATCAATATACTGCACTAGTATCGAACTGAAAGGCAGTTCTAATGATTCCAAATCCTTCTTCAATATCTGATTGAAGATGGAAGGTGACTCAGAAAACCCTTGAGGAATTCTGTACCAACTGTAAACCTTATCCAGGAATCTGAAACTGAGGAGAAATTGGCTATCCTCATGAAGAGGCACCGAAAAAAATGCTTGAGACAAGTCCACAACTGTGAACCACTCTGCATCACATGGAACCTGAAACATGATCACAGCTGGATTTGTCACTATGGGGCAACATTTTACCACAATCTTGTTTATTTTCCTCAAGTCTTGCACAATTCGAACTTTCCCACTAGGCTTTTTCAGACCCATCATTGGTGAGTTACACGGGCTACTCAGCACTTCTTTCAGAACCCCTTGCTTCACAAAGTCCGCAGTTATCTGCGCTACTTGAATGAGGACATCTTGGGCCATGTGGTACTGCAGTACCTGGGAAAACACTGCATTCGGCTTCATCTCTACTTTAACCGGTTCTACTCCTTTTATTAATCCCACTTCCTTTCCTGTAAGGTCCCACACTTTATCTGTCACTGTTCCCTGCAACTCAGGTGGTAAGTCAGTCACTGTATGCATCGGGAATATGGTTATCAAAGGGTATTCCTCATTTGCGGTCTCCATCTCTAACTCTGGAAACCATCATCCCCTTCATCAATACTGTTTGTTTGCACCTCAATCCCTTCATTGGAACAGGTAATCGAACACCTTGTTTTGCACAGTAAGTCTCTTCCCAATAAGGATACAGGACTCGAGTCACATACTACAAATTTGTGTAATCCCTGGAAGTTACCAATCTCAAATTGGACTGGATTTGTCAGGAACTGATTTGCTACTCCTACCACCCTTATGGTACGCCCCAAAAGTTGTAATTTTGGAACCTCTGCACTTCTAACTGTAGAGCGTGTAGCTCCTGTATCAACTAGGAACTAAACCTTATGACCCATCACCTTTCCCTCTACATAGGGTCCCCTCTGGTCTACTTCTAGGGAAGCTGCAAGCCTGCACTCCTCACTATCTGAACAATCATCCGACCATTCATCGTTTATTCCATCCTCACCACACAATGGGAACTGTTGTACTGTGTTATTTTGACTCATCGTTTGACCTGTGACCTGTTGAGGAAGCATCACCTGTTGCTGTCTCATTGGAGCTAATGGTATCTACATGTGCTGTCTAGGTACCATGGGAATCTGCTGTTGTGCCTGCTGCATTTGTGCTGGCTGAACACGTGGCATTTGCACCTTTTGCACAGGTTGGAGACCCTGCATCTGCACCATGTTATCCTGAAAGTTCTGATTTTGACCCCTCATTTTTGAACCGCTCACATTTTGAAATGTACGGACATCATTGCTTTGTTGAACAACACCATCCTGAACCACCATTGGGCATTCCCGCTTCCAGTGCCCCACGCCCCCGCACGCGTGACATGGTGACACCTTTTTCATCCCCTGCACATCATTTTGAACCAAAACAGTATTCAAGTCTGGACCACGGTTCACAAAACCTCCTCATCCTCGGCCTCTTGGTTGTGCCTGAATCATTCCATTCCCCTGCGGTTGCTGCTGTACCACCTGCTGTATTCCATTTCCCTGCATCCCTGCTTGCGCTGCCTTAATCTGCATCACCTTCTCTTTCAACTTTCTCTGTTTCAACTCAATCTCGTCACTACAGTATTTTGCATACTGCAACACCTCATCAATTGGCTTCGCTTGCCAACAGATTAAATGATTTTTAATCATCTGGTTAATTTGTGGTCTCAGCCCTTCAACAAACCTGAACACAAGATGATTCATGTATTTTGGGTCAATGACTTCAGTGCCACTGTAATGTTTGAATGCTTTCAACAATCTCTCATAGTAAGCATGAATCGAATCTTTGGCCTCCTGTGATGTTCGATCGATTTTCTGCCAATCAGTTACTTTCGGCAACACTTTCTGCTTCAAAAACTCAATCACTTTATGATAATACCTCATCACTTCTGAAGATGGTGCTCCAGTAACCTTGTCCCTTGCCGGCTCCTCTGTCCGCCAATCTATGCCCCTTTTGCACTTAAGCCATAAGTCAGGTGGAACTATGATCTCAAACAGGGTATTCAAGTCCTCCCAGAGACATTTTGCAAGCTTCACAAATCTGTCCGTCTGCTGATACCACTCTATTGGCTTCTCCCTCAACCTGGGGTAGTCATTTGTGAATGACAGAATATCACCTCTAGACCACGGTACATGGACTAGAACCCCTCCGGCTGTTTCTCTCATTGGTAACATTTTTATTGTTCCCGTGTCCGGTGCGGCTTTAGCCTGCTTTGGTTCCAGGCCATCACCTTTCTCTTTATCTCTCTTCTTTGCCCATCTGCCTTCCCATTCCTCTAAGGCTCCCCAAATTTGAGCACTCTGCAGTATTTCTTAAAGATGTGCTTTCATTCCGGTAGACCTCATGTGCTCGAAATCTTTAGGTTCGAAGTCTAATCTGTAGCTTCTTTTCAAATGTTTAGTACTCTCAATGTCTATGCCGTATTTATCCGCCAGGTTTGCCAACCTCGGATTCACCTTGCTTACTTCTTTAGTTATTTTGGGGCACAGATACCTCAATTCTGCTTTGTGTATGACTCTAGCCTGTTCACCCCCATTGCTCCTTCCACTAGTTCAATAGCTTCTACACCCAGTCTCACAAAATTCAGGTATTCTTCCCTTTCTGACCTCTCTGCGGTCACTGTAGTAGTCTGTGAAGTGTTGAGTTTGTCTAACCACTCGTTCAATTGTTGCGCTGTTAAGCCTTGCAACAAAATATTTCCAGACTGCACCATTGGTGTCTGTGTCGTATTTGTACTCATTGCTTGTGGGGTTAGTGCTCCCAACCCTGCTTGTCTCATTGTCTCCAAAGGAACCCCAATCGGACTAAAGTCTAACAGGGATTTAGACCTTTCGACCGTCTGTTCTCCCTGCAAGTATCCTGTGGACCCTCCTCTTATTGCCTCTTGGGTCATTACTCCCTGATCACATACGCCAGGCTTACCTTGCACATACAGCGGTACTGGTGGACCAACAGTAATTGGCAATGATATAGCAGCTGGTGTCTGACCAAGTCCCAAACCCTGTGGATCATTAACTCCCATAGCTTGATTCATCATTGGTGCTGTAGGCACTGACTGCGGTCAACTGAAGTATAACTCGCAACCAGCTGTTGCTGCGGCTGGGGCAGCAATTGCGGAGTTGGCTCAATCTGCACTAACTTTGATCTTGTGTGTACCGGATCAGGTGGCACCATCAGACTCTTAGTTGTTTCTAATACTGGAACATCAGGATAAATCGTTTGAATCTGTGGTAGCTGCAACTGTATCTGTGTGTCTGGCACAGTGGGTACACTGACACCATTCTGTATCAAAACTGTATCACTTGACTGCACTATATTTGAGATGCCCTTATTTTGTGTTGTGTCTTCAGAACTCAAGCTAGTGCTCTGTACTTTATCATTTATGGCATATGGTGGCGGGCGATCATGTAACAACTGATAAAGAAACTCTTCATCGTCTGAATCATCTGCGTCTGCCCAAGACCTCTGAGTCTCCTTTGGCTTATTAGAACCCCTGTCTGTCTTACAAGTGGCTTTCTTTCCCTGTGTCTCATCTTCTTGTGTTATTGCCGGAAACATTTTAAGTCCGTCAACTACTCCCCTTCTCCACATCTTGCTCTCATTATCCCATCTAGCCTCAACTAAAGTCTTTTCTTACATTAACCGTCCTGTGTTCCGGAAAGGCTAAACATCCTTCCTTTTCTGTCAATTTGCACCACTGCTTTAACGAAAGACATGGCATGACTACCTTCTCCTCCATTGCAATATAAGCTGGAGTACCCTCAGGCGGTGTAGGCTCCCCCACACTCGCAGTAATATATGTATCTCCCCTCAAAGCAATCTTTAGGGCCTTGAAAAATGTAATTTTTGCGTTGTTTATTTTGTTTAGAATCTAATCAGGAAGTGACTTTAATTCCCAGAACATTCTTCACCCACCTTTCTCAACCAATTGCCTCTCACGGATGGCTTCCAATCCATGCGCGACCCCTCTCAGCAACTGACCTATCCCAGCGCGGCTCAAATGACGTCACACTCACACACTGCAGCTGACAAAGTCTTGCGGCTTGTCCTCCTCACACAAAACTAATGCAATATATTGCAAGCACCTTTAACAACAAAACCCAAATTTGCCATTTTACTACAGGAAGGGTAACACAATCGCTTCAGAACTTTACAGAGATTTCACTTGAGGCCTCGGCCACTACTCTCTCCTTCTCAGCCCCCGCACTCGCAAGCAGAATTCGACCCGCAAATCCTACTCTCGACTTGTCAATGGTTTGTTCTAGTGCACTTTAGAACCTGCCAAATCTCCATCGAAGGTTTCACTCACACAATTTGACTTAAACTCGACTTGTCAACCACGCCCGATTGACCTATTAAACCGAACAAATTACAACATAAACCTGTGTCTCCTACACTTGTCAATATACTCCGGATTCTTAGACCGCGACGGGTCGGTACATCACCAACAACCACATGGATAATTTTTTAGCACAAAGCGCCACACTCACATGAAGTTCGCCGACTTCCCTACTCTCATACTGCGGAGTACGCCAACTCCTACTAAAACAACATTGCCTGACCTAGATCCACACAAACTTCACAAAATCACCTGCAATATGCATAAGCTGAGCAAGCGCAAATTCCACATCACACATGCTAAAACGACGAGAACATACCCAACTCACTTAGGCGAGTTCTGAGATTCCTGGAAAGTCATGGGGAATTTAAAAACGCATCATACCTCCAATTTGCATTATCTCGAAAAACACTTTTAAACAATGGTCCCTTGTCCTAGGGCCTCAAAGGGCCTAAACCGTCGCTCTGCTACCAGAACTGATAACGCGTCCCTTTACGATTAATTTACTCACTTTGGGACTCGTTTTAGACCTATTAATCTTTTGACCCTGATTGAAGACACCTTAGGACGAGATAACTAATTAGCATGTCAATCAATAAGTCAACAACGTCATCAAGGTTTACTGTAATAAGACAATTCAGATTAGTCAAAGACATTAATAAAAGTCAGAAACCACCATGACCTTGCAGTCATGACTAACCACACCAGTTTAGTACTATTATATGAATTTTATTCCCTATTGATTACAATTCTACTAGTAAGTTTATTAGTCTCAAAACCAGGAAACACATTAGCATAGTCAAAATATGGCAACTGTGATAAGATTTCATCAAAGCAAGAATCACGAATATTAGATTATAGCACAACGTCAAAATAGGTTATCCTTAGCAGAGTATCATTATCACGTTATTCAACAAAGCATAGATTCAGTCATTTGTCTATTTGCGTCAGTTTAGTGAAGCCCTCAACTAACCTCGAATTAGCATTGGCATGTTGGGCTTCATGCAAAACAATTTAGCAACATCAATTTAGAAAACATCTAACTAGGGTCTCTGTCAAAAGAAGCAGTTGGTACCTAGAAAGAAAAAGCAAACAGACAATTACAATTTCATTGTTATATAGTTACCCTCCGTATTGGGTCAGCACACAGGTTCGGTCTTCATCCTCAGGACATCAGTTGATTCGCCATCAGCCAGGAATTCAGCAAGTCGGGTAAAGGGGCACTTCCATCATAAGGAGGTAAAGTGTAAACGGGCAATATAAGGGCAAGGATTGGTTTGAAAACAAACAGCAAAGTCTCTATGCAGAGTGACAAAGTGTCTGGGTCATAGCAAAATTCGCAACAGCATCTCCCCCTCATCTATCTCCTAGTCTCCTATTCTCTGATTTACTTCCTTGTGTCAAAGGTGTTTATCCCTTTTCTGTACAATTGGTTGGGGTCAGTACCCCACTATCTCCCTCCAATAGGGTTTCAATGACTTCATTAAAATTGTCACCACATAACAGTTCTTACGTAGTTTATTGGTCCTTATGATTGATGTCTTCAGCGGGCAGAATGTCCGGTATGATTTCTTACTCTCATGGTCCTCTTTGCATCTTCAGTCAGTGGTTCCATTGTCTGTACCGGTTCAGGCGACCTTGTACCTGTGAGTAGCCTACACTGTTGCATTCAGCAAGAATGTTTCACTAAGTAAGTCGAATTTCATGAGAACGGATCTACTACTGTTACATTCATCTTCTAGCTTTGAAAAAATACGAGTTCATGTCCTTCAGCAAGTCAGCACACTGCACGTTAGAAAAACACATTTAATATGAAACCAGGCAGCTAGGCCTCAACTCTTGCTAACTAAGGCCTAATGATTTATTAGCAGAACTTTAACATATAACCTTTTATATTAATGCAAAATCATACTCTAACATAACATTTCATCATTATTAATTAGGTTCATTAGTCACTGTATATATTAGCGGCCACTCCCCGTAGGCACATTTCAAGCGTACGTTTAGCAAAAATATATTAATAAATTTTCTATGCGGCATTATTATACATTAGTTCATAAACATTACATGTTAATTTCTAAGTATATAAGCTGCACTCTCTCAGGTTAAACTCTCGGCTCAGGAAAAAGAAGTTAGGGGAAGATTCATTAACGCAATCTAGGCATGCTGTTGTTCATAGAATAGGAAAAAAACTTATTTTAGCTGTCCGGTTTTATAACAAAATATTATTTATATTTTAATGTTACGGTTTCTAAACACAATACCAACAAAACAATTACTTTTCAGCACAAGTCAAGTGCTTCTACAGGATTTCAATTTGCAAAACTCAATTAAATTATAAATAGATATTGCTAGCTACATGATTCAATTATAAGTTACATTTTTCTTGTTCATTATGTGCTTCATAGTTCTTAACAATTGGCACTGATAATTGATTAGGGCAAAAATTATTTCAGTGCGGTGAAACAGAACACGACTAAACATTTCCCTCTCACTATTTCAAAGTTACCACATTGTTTCGTTCATCTAAATAATTATCAGATTTGCTTTCACCCATAATTTCGCCGTTCGACTACCAAGAAATTGCACCAGCATTCAAAGTGATTCAAAGCCTAGATGTCCTAAAAGGTAGATCGATATAGTATTCCTGAAGAAGGTGTGACAACAAACTGACAATAGCTTGGCAATGAGACAGGACTTGTCTATTTTAAATCTTTTCCTTTCAGATTACATTTAATTCTGTTTTAGTCATCACTACATAACTAAGGGGCCTTATTTAGATTTTGGCAGAAGGGGCTACTCCGTAACAAATGTGAGGATCGTAATACAGCAGATTGGATATCTAGCACATTTGTGATGGAGTAACCCAACTACCAACTTTAAATCAGGCCCTGACTCTATCCTGCTGGACTAACGTAACCATAACATTATTCAATAATTTGTTTTTCTTAATGAGTGTTGCATTTTTTAGGCATCCCAAGCTTTTTATTATCAGGTTAAGGAGAGTGCGCCATGCAGGGCTGGGAACAGAGGGGAGGAAGTCGGGCCAGATGTACAAAGCGTTTTGCATGGCGCAAACTGTGAAATTCGCAGTTTGTGCCATGCAAAACGCGCATCGCGATGCTCATTCCCATTATGCGAGTCAGTACCGACTTGCAAAATGGGAATGCGACTCGCAAATAGGAAGGGGTGTTCCCTTCCTATCTGCGAATCGCACTGCAATGCAGAATTGCTTTGTGACAGCGAACGCGGTTGCAAAGCAATTCGCAGTTAGCACCCATGTGAAGTGGGTGCTAACTCATTCGCAAAAGAGAAGGGGTCCCGATGGGACCCCTTCCTCTTTGTGAATGTCGCCAAAAATATTTTTTCAGAGCAAGCAGTGGTCCAATGGACCACTGCCTGCTCTGAAAAAATGAAACCAAATGGTTTCATTTTTTCTTTTGTATTGCAACTCGTCTTCCTTTAAGGAAAACGGGCTGCAATACAAAAAAAAAACTGTTTTATTTAAAAAGCAGTTACAGACATGGAGGTCTGCTGTCTCCAGCAGGTCACCATCCCTGTGAGTGCAGGGAATCGCAAGGGGGTCACAAATTGCGACCCACTCATTAATATTAATGAGGTGGGTCTTTGCGACCCCCTTGTGATTCGCAGATGATGTCATGGACACCATTCTGCATATGATTTTGCGAATTGCAAATTACGAGTCGTTTTGACTCGCAATTTCCGAGTCGCAATATCATATTTACCTACATCTGGCCCTAGATCACAGAGGCTGGTGTAGGTGGGTGGCGACGGATAATGAGTGTGACTGAATGCCATGTTTATTTTTAAAAACGAATTGAAAGGTGTGTGGTAGGGTGTTTTGAGGTTAGTGTGAAAAAGCAGCAGGACAACATTTACTTTTTTTTCTAATATAAGCAATGGCTGATTGTGTTTAAAAGGTGGGAGGACAGAGTCAGGATGTAATGTTTTGAACTTTTATAAATATTGAGGTGGTGTGGCGTTGGCACTGAAACTCTTTCCTAGATGATGTACAGTCATGTTCTCCTGCCCTGCGTACCCAACGCGAGTATATGATAGCCAGTGTTAGGTTTCGTCCCCAATCTTACATTAATCTAGTGTTAGTGGGGAGACCTAGACAAGTTCCTTGATATGAGTGAGGTACTGGACCTGTAGAAGTGCACAAAGCATACGCTCATTTGTTTGACTGTAGACTACAATCCCTGTTTGGGTTTAGCATGTAGAGTGTCGGTGACTGTTAGGTCCTTGGTTGGCAGTCAGGTTACCCCCTGTCCAAGCAAGGACTCTCACTCTAGTCAGTGTAAAGGAGAATCACCCTTAGCTAACCCCTGCTCACCACCTTCATAGCTTGGCATGAGCAGGCAGGCTTAACTTCAGAGTCTAGTAAAGTATGTATACCAACACACACAGTAACTCAAACACCACAAAGTGACACAACACAGATTTAGAAAAATAGGTAATATTCATCTAAACAAAACAAGACCGAAAGAACAAAAGTCCACCATACACAAGTCAAGTTATGAATTAAAAAGCAAAAAGAGTCTTAAATCCTTTAGAAAACAGTGCTAACACTGTTAGCGTGAAAAAGTACCTGGGTTACGCCAAAATAACACTGCACGGACGAGTGTGCATCGGAAAAGGCCAGCAATTCATTGATTTCTCACTCACAAGCGAGACAATGCATCATTCCTCCTCTGGTCCGGTCGGCATGCATCATTTTTCCTCTCCGCAAGAGAACGATGCGTTGATCCAGACCAGCACCCTCGGGTCCGGGCAGGCTTTGCGTTGTTTTTCCACGCTTAGCGATGTTGCGTCAAAAATCCAGTTGCATGGTATCTCAAAACCGCGCTGCATGGGGTTTGTGTCGTTATTAGCCGTTGTTAGCGAGTGTTGCACGTCACTTCCCAAGCTGCGTTGTGTCAATCTTCCAGCCGCATTGCAGGTGAAGCGTAGATTTGAGCCGCAAAGCTTGCAGCACGTCGTTTCTCAGCCACACCTCAGAAGGTGCGTCGAAAATGTTCCTGCACGGTGGTCTGTGCGTGGAATTTCAGTCTTGGACTGCCAGCTTCACCTTTCAAGGGCCCAGGAACTGGATAGGGCACCACTTGGCAGGGCAGGAGTTTCAGCAGAGAGTCCAGATGCTGGCAGGAGAAGTTTTTGATGGCCCTGAGACTTCAACAACAGGAGGCAAGCTGAGGTCAAGCCCTGGGAGATTTCTTCACAAGCAGGAATGCACAACAAAGTCCAATCTTTGTCCACTTTCACAGGCAGAAAAAACAAATGCAGGATAGCTTCACAAAGCACAGTCACAGGCAGGGCAGCACTTCTCCTTAGCTCTTCTCCTCGTCAGAGGATCCTCTTGATTTCCAGAAGTGATCTAATTTTTCAGGGGGTTGGGTGCTCTTCTCATACCCATTTTGGTCTTTGAAGTAGGTGTACTATAAAGGAAAGTCTCTCTTGTTTGTGAGATCCTGCCTTGCACAGGCCAGGCCCCATACACACACCAGGGGGTTGGAGACTGCAGTGTGTGAGGGCAGACACATCCCTTCAAGGTGTAAGTGACCACTCCTCCCCTCCATCCTAGCACATATTGCTCATCAGGATATGCAGACTACACCCCAGCTCCCATTGTGTCACTGTCTAGAGAGAAGTGCAAACAGCCCAACTATCAAACTGACCCAGACAGGGAATCCACAAACAGGCACAGATTGGTTTAAGCAAGAAAATGCCTAATTTCTAAAAGTGGCATTTTCAAACACACAATCTCAAAACCAAGTTTACTAAAAGATGTATTTTTTAATTGTCAGTTTAAAGACCCCAAACTTCACATGTCCATCTTCTCCCAATGCGAATCTACACTTTAATCATATTTAAAGGTAGCCCCATGTTAACTTATGAGAGAGATAGGCCTTGCAACAGTGAAAAATGAATTTGGCAGTATTTCACTGTCAGGACAAATAAATTACGTTAGTATATATCCTACCTTAAACATACACTGCACCCTGCCCCTGGGGCTACCTAGGGCCTACCTTAGGGGTGTCTTACATGTAAGAAAAGGGAAGGTTTAGGCCTGGCAAGTGGGTACACTTACCAAGTCGAATCGGCAGTTTAAAGCTGCACACACAGACATTAGAGTGGCAGGGCTGAGCCATGTTTACAGGGCTAATAATGTAGGGGGCACAACCTGTGCTGCAGGCTTACTAGTAGCATTTGATTTACAGGCCCTGGGCACCTCTAGTGCACTGTATTAGGGACTTACCAGTAAATCAAATATGCCAATCATAGAAATCCAATTACACATACATTTTACATAGGAGCACTTGCACTTTAGCACTGGATAGCAGTGGTAAAGTGCCCAGAGTAACAAAAACAGCAAAAACAGAGTCCAGCACACCTCAACAACCTGGGAAACAGAGGCAGAAAGTTAGGGGAGGCCACACCAAGAATGCCAAGTCTAACAGTGGCAGCATGCTTAAATTTGTGAATCAGTAGTTGTGACTAGAACTTTTTGTCCCTGTCATGGGAGTGAAGATCTACTGACTCACTCATGTACATTTCTGTGGGAACAAGCTAACCCTGATTGTAGCACTAGGATTCCAGTGCAGGTTTGGATGTATGTATGTGTGTCGTCAATATTGTACATGCAATGGGTGCATAACTGAACCAGAATGAATGTTTCCATTTGAAAACCCCTGGCCTGTTTTTTTGCACAAGAAATAAATTAAGTTATTTTTCCAAGGCAGTGGAAGTGTATTGCTGACATTCCTGAACTTGGAGAGAGGAGTTCTAGACACTGAAATGGAAAAAAGAGAAGATAGATTTCCTTTTAGAAATGTGAATAGGTTTTTTTCTGTAAGGAGATGCTGATTAGTCTTCGTGATCACTTTCATTTGGTGGATGGTGAGGATGAAAGGCAGGGCTGCAATCTTTGTTGTTCAGAATGTGAATGGTCCTTTAGAGGAGCCCAGAATTCTGTCTTTTTACCTGGTCACCATTCAGTGTGGCTGTTGAAAACCAGCTAACAAGCTTCAGAAAGCTCATACTTCATTGTGCCAATGAAGTGGGTACTACAAACTAGAGACAACCTTTTTATAAGGAGCATCACTCAACACAAAGATTATGGGGGTCATTATGACCCCCAGCGGACGGCGGTAAAATGGAGAAAAGTACTGCCAACAGGTTGGTGGTACTTTTTCACATATTGAGACAATGTACCACACTGTCCGCCATGGCGGTAACGACCGCCGGACTGGAGACTTCAGTCTCCAACCCGGTGGCCGTCACTTGCCCGCCAAGAGAGACTAAAGAAAGAACTAACAGCATGCTCACAAATCATGTTGGCAACTCTCTTCCTGAAGCGCTATACTGTGGAAATGTCAAAGTATGCCTGTATGGACTGCATCACTGTAGCTCTGAAAGTGGCCTGCAGCATGGCACAGTCCTGAAATATACCTAAAGTGGACTACACCCCTGTGATGCTGATATGGCTGTACTGTGAAACTTTCAAAGTGTGCTCAAACGGACTGCAAAGCTGTGATGCTGCAAGTAGACTGTACTGTGGCACTGTCCGAAAATGTGTCCAAGCATGCTGCCCCACAGTGAAACTGAAAATTCATGTCCATAGCAGACCATGGCACTACAAGTCAAGAAGTGAGGCCAAAGCAAAGTGCACAGCTGTGATGACTGACCAGACCTTTAAAAACAAAGCTGTTTTCCCATTGCTGTGAAGGTGTCAAGTCTGTGCTCTGCCCTAAAGAGTGTCTTCGTTGGTCCCATGATATCTGACCCCGCCCTACACATCCCTCCACCCAGAAGAGAGCATTAAAATGACTGGATTCCTCCAGTGATGCCTGAATCTACCCACCAGCCAAACTTAAGGACCGTGCTCGAGTGCTGATGCACTCACAGCCAGTTAGTCTTCCTTCCTTTCTATAGGAGGCAGAAGGGACAGGGCATCTGCTATGCGCCTTAAGTGGTGCAAGAAAAGGACTCACATTGGTGTGATTTGTGTTCAGGACCTAAGACAATAAAAACTGAGTGCACAAACTCTAAACAAGGGGGTTAGCACTTCATTTGTGCTTGTAGCTGCCATATCACATCTTACACCTAGATACGGGAAGGTGGGGTTAAGTAGACCTTGAACCCTGGGTAGAGAGGACATGCACCAGTGGAAATTTGTACCTGCATATTGTAATGTGTATTATTTTGAGTTTATAAAGTAGTTTCTTTTATAAAAGACATAGTGACTGATTGAGAGATTGGTGGAGGGGTTACTCCATCACAAACTTGATGGATATCCCATCCACTGTATTACAAGTTCCACTGGTTGTAATGGATTTGTAATCCAGCGGATGGGATATCCGTCACGTTTGTGATGGAGTAACCCCCTCTGCCAAACTCTAAATCAGACCTGTTAGAAATGGGCCCTCTAGTTGGCAGTAGTTTACACCCTGTCCAAGTAGAGACCCTCACTCTAGTCAGTTTAAGGGAGTCACACAGGAAGATAACCCCTGATTATGCCCTTGGTAACTTGGCTCAAGCAGTTAGGCTTATCTCAGAGTCAATGTGAAAAGTATTTGTACAAACACACACACACACACACACACAGTGATAACACCACAAATGAACACCACACCAGTTTAGAAAAATAGCCAATATTTATCTGAGTAAAACTAGACATAAACAACAAAAATCCAACATACACAATTCTAGATACACATTTTCAAAGATTAACTGTAGTATAGTGCTTAGAAAAACAATAGCTCCAACTGAGGCTATCTAACCGGCTTGACAAAGTCATTTCCAACAGTCCGGCACCACCCGCGACAGAGTGTTGCCAGCTATGGAGTTGTGTAGACCCCGGTTACAGTACCTTGGAAAAAGATGAGGAAACAAAGACGTTGCACAGAGTCAAGGAGGTGAGACGTTTTAGGTGCTGGTGCAGCACTGGTTCCTTACTGCCACCTTGGAGTTGAGACGTTGGTTCCTTACTGCTCGGCAGGAGAGATGAGGTGTTGGTTCCTTATGGTTGCATAGGAGGTGATGTGGTGTTGGCGGCGAGACGTCAGTTCTTTACAACAAGTTGGGAATGACAAATCCAGCAGGTCAAGACACAAGGCATTGACTTTGCAGTGTTGTGATCAAACCATGGGGTAGCTCTCCCCACTTTCAGCTGGTGGGACACATGTTAGACCTAACAGCCTCAGGGTGGTCTTCCCCTGACTATTTGCCTGCCTCCCTCTGTTTTTCTGAACTCATTTTTGTTAGATTTAGAACTCTGTGCACTTTGCCACTGCTGACCAGTGCTAAAGTGCTTGCGCTCTCTCCACTGAACATGGTAACATTGGTCATACCCAATTGCCATATTTAATTTACCTATAAGTCCTTAGTAAAGTGCACTAGATGTGCCCAGGGCCTGTGAATTAAATGCTAAAAGTACATGTTCTGTCTTTAACTTACATAGCACCCGGCCCTATGAGTTACCTAGGGGCTACCTTAAGGGTTATTTATATGTAAGAAAAACAGGAATTTAAGGCTTGGCAAGTAGTTTTAAATGCCAAGTCAAAGTGGCAGTAAAACTGCACGCACAGGCACTGCAATAGCAGGCCTGAGGCATGTTTGCAGGGCTACTCATGTGGGTGGCACAATCAGTGCTGCAGGCCCACTAGTAGCATTTCATTTACAAGCCTTGGCGCACACTGTGCACTGTATTAGGGACTTACTAGTAAATCAAGTATGCCAATTATGGAAAAACCAATCACCAATACATTTTAGAAACAGAGCATATGCATTTTAGCATTGGTTAGTAGTGGTAAAGTGCACAGAGTGCTAAAGCCAACAAACATATGTCAGAAAATATAGGTGGAAGAAGGCAAAACGTTTGGGTATAACCCTGCAAAAGGGGCCAGGTCCAACAAGGTCCAAAGTCTGCCTGGGAAGATTAAATATTGCACTGGTGGGTGATTGCTGAGTTCTGAATTTGATGCATCCCTACACTCTGAGAAGCCTGTGAGTGCCCGCTATCACTAGGAGTCAACTGCTGAAACGGTTGTACTTGGTCCAATTTGCAGAGCCATAGTAGGATAGATTCCAGGAAATCAGAGGAAAATGAACCCAGTGCCTACAGCTGAGGCGCAGTAGCTCCTGGTTGTCCCATAGCCTCTGGAACAGGGTCAGACAGGTGGCAAAGTCTTTTCAAAGTTGTGTAGAAAGGGAAGGTAGTAAGTAGGGATGTAGAGAGGTCGCAGAGTTTTGCCCACTCTACATTCAGCATGGAGCACGTAGTTCTGGCAAGACACCACCACCTGCCACATGGTGAGTTTTTTCTCATGTACTGCTCACAAACGTTAGGCTTATGAGGTCAAGTAATAATTTGCATCCCATGGTGCTATTTTCAGGTGCTAGAATGCCTCCTAGTGAGATTTCTCAAAGCTGACGGTCGCTGCAGGTCACAACCATTTGCATTGAGAAAGCTGCTGCTTGAGAATAACATCTACTTGTGCTGTAGAAAGAAGCCTCACCTGATGTGCTAAGTGGTACCGTTCATGCTGATTTTACAGGCACTAAAAACCAGTGCAAACAGCGTGACATGCCTGATTCTGCCCGATTCTGCCCGATTTGCAGAACTAAGTGGAATCTCGTGGAGTTTTTACATAACTCTGTGGAATTCTGTGGAGTGAAACTCTGCACGTTTCACCCACCCCTAGTAGCAGGTCACCATCTTTTGTGTGTTTTGCTCTAACAAAATGTCAAGGGGTGGATTGCTGGGTAAATTCAGACTGCAGATCAGACAGACTCCTGAAAATTGTTGAACAATTTCAGTGAGAATATCATAATTTTCCACACCACTACTTCATTGTGGTCAATATATAGTGATATATACAAATATACTTTAATGATGTTTGATGCCCATTATTTCAAGATAAACCCTCAAAACAGTCAATGTTTTTTGCAAACCAAATGGTCTGAAAGTTTGCTTACGTTGCTTTGGTTGTCCGATGCACCATTTAGTGGCAGTGCAAAATGCCTATTCACAGGGCTTTCAGAAACCCCTGCCTCCTTAATATTTGGGAGACAGTAGTCTCATTGTGACCCCTGCGAATAGTTGTGAATATGGAACAAGGCTTGCAAAGGATAGCAGACCTTCATTTCTGAATTTACATTTCCTAAATTCACAGTTCAAAGCTGTTCCTTGGGAAGAGCTTATACAATGCAAATGAGACACCTGCCCCTGGCGGATCTTCTTCCCCACAACAATGCTTGCAAATCACCTGGTTGGATACACCATGTTTTTATATTAATACCAGATACAGTGTGTACATTTTCTGTTCTAAGTGGCGGTGAGACAGTGTTGTCACAGCTAAAAGTGTTTATCTGTACCTTTATCTAGGTGCATATGGCCTCATATAAAAAATATTTTGTGCTCTTTATCCCTTTGATCAAGTAAAATCAGAGAGTTTGCAGTTGCTCAAACCCCTTTTAAAAAATTTACTCAGCCCTTTTAATGCTATGTAAAAGATTTTCGGAATCATTAAATGAGTTTAGGAAACCATAAATAATTAGTATTTGGAAGGAAAGTGTGAAGGACGTCCCTTCCAAATGAGATTCTTTATGGTATGCACGAAGATTTTGCAACTAAAACCTAGGTATAAAACACTATTATTTTACCACCACCTCAAAGAAGGTGGTAACCCAATGTGCAAATGGGAAGGTGGTCCCTGGGGACCCTATCCCTTTTCGAAATGTGGACACAAACATATTTTAGAAGTAGAAAGTGGTCCATTAGACAATTGCCTGCTTCTAAAATGTTTGTGCGTGTTTTAATTTTTTTAATGCATCCTGTTTTTCTTTTAGGAATACTGGCTGCATTTAGAATAAAATATTGCTTTATTTAAAAGCAATCACAGACATGGTGGTCTTCTGGCACCATTAGGACATTATGCCTGTGATTGTAGCTAATCATAGGAGGTTATGGTTTTTAACATACATCATTAATATTTATGAGATAGGATGAATTGCAACCCACTATAATTTGTCCGTTTGTGAATGGACCTAGAAATATATATTTTGGTTTGCAAAATACAAATGCATTCAGTAACATTTGGTATGCAAATTGTGACTACCTTTACCAAATCTATTTTAGTTCATGTGGCCTTTAATTAGGTTTTAATTGTGCTAAACAATTAGATTAAGCTCTCAGAATTATTAATTTTATGAGGTGGAAGATGTTCAATTAAATAGAGTTTGACACAACTAATTCATTAAAATGCCTGTAACAAACTTGATTTAAACCAATTTCAAGGCACTGTTGCTTCTCTAACACTGTACTGAACTGTTCAGACATAGAAATACTACGCCTGTTGTTTTGCCATGCTTCCCTTCCAAAACATCCAGTTTTCAAGTACACTGAATCATAATGCAAGAAGCAGCTGGATATCGTTTAAAGTTCTTAGAAGAAAGTGCATTTAAGGGATTGAGCCCTTGATTAATCTGAAATATTTACTGACATTTTCATGAGTTTCAAACTGATCACATTGCAGCAACTGGAATCTGCTATTCAGCTTTGTGAGTCGGGCTCGCCCACCAAAACCAGCTCTCCATCAATTTTCAGTAAAGCCATTGACATCATAAATTCCATTTTGAAGTCCGTTTCAAAGCTGTTATTAACCTTGACTTCAGTGCCTGACACATGGACGTTGGCAGTTAAAGAAGCCGTATTTGGACCCCAGGCTCCTGACCAAGTTCAGATCTATTTCCTTGCTTCCTGTACCAGCCAAAACTGTGGAAAAACTAGATAACTCTCAGTTATCTGAACATTTGGAGAGATTCAAGCTTCTAAACTCCCTCAAATCTGGATTCAGACCATGTCACTCCACAGAGTCAGCTCTTCTTGAAGTTTCTGAAAGCATGGAGATCACTCTTGATGTGGCAATAATGGCATTCTCATTCTTCTTGATTTGTCGGCACCATTTAACACCTTGTCCGATATCTTATTACAGCTTGTTGCCGATATTGAAATCTGTGGCCATGCTTAGGCACTGTTACAATATTTTATTGCAGACAAGAGGGAGGCAGTCATGATTGGTCTTTTTATTTCAGGGGAAAGGTGCTGAAGTATGGGGCCCTGCCCCAGGCTCATCTCTCAGCCCTACATTGTTCAATGTTTACATGTTCCTGCTGGTTTCTCTCATTATATTGTTTGGCTTGACCACTGCTTCATATGCTGATACATTATTAATCCTTTCCCTAGATAATTCCTTCAGCTCCGAATTAAACTTCAAGATCTGTATTAGTCAAGTCATCTTTTGTATGAAGTGTAATCACCTGAAGTGTAACACGGAGAAAACTGAAATCCTCTGCTTGTTCTCCCTCCATGGTCTGGTGGTCAGATGGCCTAGACAGCAGGCCACCTCCCCTGGATCTAATATGGAATATAGGGGTTAAATATGACAGTAATGTATTGTTTCATCATCAAGTCAGAGCAGAGTCAGGAATTCGTTTTTCTCTCATCAAATCTCTCACAAATGTCCTTAGGTTTCTTCCTTTGTTAGCCAGGAAGGCTGTAGAGCATGCCTGTATTTCTTCTAGAATTGATTATTGTAACAGTTTCTATCTGGGTATTTCCAAATACCTAATCAACAAACTGAGGGTTATGCAAAATCCTGCTGACCGACTGGTGCTCAGACTCCCACATAAGAGTTTGACATTCGACTGCCGAAGAGTACTCCATTGGCTTCCGGTAAAAAAACAAATCTTGTTTAAATCTCTAACTACTGACTTCCGGGTATTCCTTCGAACTGACCCTCAATATTTCTCAAACCATTTCACACATTACGCATTCCCAATTTCGGGTTGGCGATCAGAGGTGGAAGATCTTTTTCTTTTCTAGTAGCTAAAGCCTAGAATCAGCTTTCTCTTTCCCTGTGACAAGTTAGAAATGAGGCCATTTCAGAACGCATTTTAAGACCTGGCTATTTTCCCTGCCACTGAAGTCCCCTTCCCCCCCCTCCCACACTTTATGGGATTGCCTCCTCTTTCCTTTTAAGCAGTGGAGGTGGGGTTGTACTTGCAGTCTTGGATTAATGCCAGGATGCCCCATTGGAGTAACAGTGCACTTAACAAATATCCCTTTCAGCTATTTTGGTGTCTGAAAACCGGTTTAGAACCTTCAAAGATATAGCAATGTATACAAATCAGGTCTTTCTTTGTAACCGCCTCCCTACCCTTCAGGACCATACAGGATCATAGTTCATATCTACATTTATATTTGAGGATTTATAAACTTCTGCATCAGCTAGCCCAACCTCAGAGAGCTTGGCTCATGCCAGGATGTTTTTTTAGCATCAGGAAAAATCTGAAAACTCCACATCAGTATGAGATTTTATAGTATGGCTTTTCTCAGTTCTAGCTTTTGGGAACTCCATAGTTTTATTCCTCGATCACTCAGGGAGTGGCCTTGTACTTGAGCCTTCTAATGCCAAATTAATAAATATAAATAGCCATCAGAACTCTTAGCCTAAGAGTGGCCTAAGCTCTGAGAAAGGTTTTGCTGTGATAGACGCCTTTATCCATATTTTTTCCTGTGGATCATTGCCAAAACTTTTAACGTCACTCTGGAACACACTGGAAGTCAATGAAATAGAGGCATGTGGAGTGCCATATTGTCCTACATTTTCTGCCTGTCTTTGGAAGTAAAAGGTGGTATTGGTTAGGTTTCCTATGTACCATGAGTTGCAATATAACAGTCCAGTTGCAATCATAGTTTGAATCAGGGTCATCCTAAGTTT